>NC_056668.1:80487900-81707067 GCF_018350195.1 Panthera tigris
GGCCTGGGCTGGAGTGGAGGTGGGCAGACGGCTAGCCCTCCCTAAAGTGGACACTCACAAGCACTTTCCTTTTTGTTTTTTTTTTTTTGTTTTCAGATTGTAAATACACTGTCCACGAACGCTGTGTATCCAAAAACATTCCTGGATGTGTCAAAACATACTCAAAAACCAAAAAGGGCGGTGAGGTTAGTGATACCTGTTGTTCTACTGCATGCTGCATCCTGGCCAACACGTCCATCACCACAGATTCCTGAGCAGGAAGCTTTATCAAGTCCCTTCTCTGCCTCAAGGACCACCCTTAAATCATCCCATTCATCCATCAATCCATCAGCATCTCCGCAGTGCCCACCATGTTCCAAGCACTGTGCTAGGGGGTTCGCAGGTTACAAGATGGTCCCCAGCCTGTTCCAGAACTGTGGAGGCTAGTGGGAGAGAGACAGACATGTAAGCAAAGTACAAAGAAGTGAGCTATATGATAACGGTAGGTCCATATGGGACATACAGTGGAGGCACCAAGGAGGAGGCCAGGGGAGTTTCCACAAAGGAAGTGGCATTTGAGTTGTGTCTTGAGCCCACATCATGAGGACTTCACAAGGCATCAAGGAGTTCAAGGCACCCTAGGCAGAAGAAGCCTCGAGTGCAAGGCATGGAGACATGGCATATTCCAGACCCTGTAGTCAGTTTGGTGGGACTGGGACAGAGGATGCTTGTAGGGACGTGGTAGGAGATGGGCTCTGAAAGTGGTAGGTCCAGCCTGGGCAAGTTCTTATGAGGCCAACCGAGGAGTTGGAAAGGGGTCTCTTACACAATGAAGGGGCCACTGAAGAGCTTTAAGCACATGAAGAAATGATTGGGTTTGCGAATTAGGTTAACTGCTCTGGCACCATGGTGCAAGAGAGACATCAGAGGAGGGAAAAGAGCTCCTCCAACAGTTCAGGCAAGAGGCAGTGCCTCACTGAGGGCCTGACAGGGTGTGGGGGGCACTCTGCACTCACTACACTCAATACATTCGCAGTCGCACCGTGGTGGCTGTCTCTACTGAGTATCCCCTGGTTATGCCGATTATTGGATATTTTGACTGTCTCCCTGGCTGAGGTAGAGGAGATGAAGGGAGAGTTTGAGACATAATTTTGGGGTACCGCCACCAGGACTTGGTGATGGGGATGTAGGGGATGAGAGGGAGAGAAGAAGAGGTCAGAAGTGGCTTCCCAGTTTTGAGCTTGGCCATTGGGTGATGCCATTCACAGAGTGTAGAAATACACTCTCCTTAGTATTCGTAAGGGAAGGGCACTCTAAGTTCCTGTAGAGGGAAGAGACCATTGAACCTGAGTCAGGAGATGATTAGCAGCAGGGAGTGGCATCCAGCCCTCCACAAAAGGACTCGGGAGAGAGAAGGGCACCTCCAGGATACACATGCATGCCCCATGAGACACCGCATGGTCTCTTGTCTACTCCATACACCGCTCCCTTTTCATGTTCATACCTTTCACCAGGATGCACTGTGTACCTCCTGAGCTCATGCCCTATGCCTACACTCTGGCCACTTGCCACATACGAAACAGAGGGAGGCCCCTGACGGGCCAGTAGGGCATAGTCACAAACTCCTGAGTCTCCAGGGCAACCCAGATTGCCAACTCTTCTGATCCCAACAGAGGATGGAGAAGGCAGCGTAGTGATGGGACACAGCCGTGGGCTCGGAGTCAGAAGACCTGGCCGTGAGTCCCTACTTGGCCACTTACCAGCCTTGGAACCTAAGGCCGGTCCCTTAACCTCTCTGAAGCCTCATATGTTTCTCTCCAAAATGGAGATCATAGGACTCTTGGAGCAAATTCAGTGTGACCAGATAGATGACAAATTGATTAGGAAACTGGGTTCTTTATACCTTCAGGGGTACACAGTAGCAGGTGAGAGGCTGTAGAATAAACATGACATAGCTTCTAGAGCAACAATTTTACCAAAAACCTTTTTTGGGGGGAGGATGTAGTAACTTAATTGATAAGGAATTTAAAACTTTTGTTTAGTGCAGATATGGATGGTATCATGCAGATACGCCATGTGTTTTTAATATTGTTTGTAGTTGGCACTTCAGGCTATGCCCTCATATTCCTCCAGAGGCCACATCTGCTGTTTGGAGTGCCCTCGAGGACAATTTTGAGAAGCTCTGTAGAAATGCTGGACAGAGATAACTGAGGGCTTAGTCTCCCAGAATCTGGTGTCATAGGCCACTGTGGCTCCACTTACATCCACACACAAACACGTATTTTCTCCGCCTGCTTCCCACGTTCCTGGGTTGCCCTAGTGGCATTTCCTGGTCAGCGTGCAGGTACAGCCAGCTGTCCAGGAAGCAGATGTGCAAGCCGCTGGCTGCTGAACCACACTAATTTCTTTGGACTTTTCTCTAACTTTCTTCTAGAGTGCTTCTCAACCTTAGCTGCACATTATTCATAATCATTCAGGGTGCTTTAAAATAAACTGATGAATCTGGTCTTCAGAGACTCTGATTGATTTGGTCTGGAGTGAGGGCGGGTAAGTAGGACTTCTAGAAGCTCCCAGGTGGTTCTAATGAGCTGAGAGCCACTGGCTTATAGAAGACTGGAGCGGGGAGGGAGTCTTATCCTTCACTGAACACCTCCAAAGGGCCAGAATTGTGCCAGAGAGGCGCTTCCAAGTGTGCTATCTTTTTAAATGCTCCCAGCAAACCCAGAGGTGGGCTTATCATGCCAAATTCTACAGATGAGGGTCCTGAGACTCAGAGAGGTGCAGGAACTGACCCAAGGTCACCTGGCAGCAAAGTGGAAGATCGGTGACTCCAACCAGTTCTGTCTGCAGCCCAAGCCCTTTCACGCGTCCCTGCATCACACTGCCTTCCAGAAGAGGGCGCGCACAAGCACATCACACTTGCAGACCATTCTGCAAGACAGACAGATGGACTGCCAGACAGGATGCTGCTAAGAGGCTAGCCTACCAGAGTGAATGAGCTATTCAAAGTGCAGGCCAGGTGCTTTTTGTCTACTTTGATTAGGATGATGGTGGTTAGGCAGGGAGGGACCACGTCAGTGCACTTCAACAGAGCAGCCCCATATCCACTAAGTGCATCCACTGAAGGGAAAGCAACCCCTCCGCCCTGTCCCCACTCCTCCCAGACCCTTCTCCTCAGGCTCAGGGCCCAGGGATGTGGCTCTGCAGCCTTCCCTGGTATCCTTCCCTTCCCTCCTGCAGGTGATGCAGCACGCGTGGGTGGAAGGGAACTCTTCTGTCAAGTGTGACCGGTGCCACAAAAGTATCAAGTGCTACCAGAGCGTCACCGCGCGGCACTGCGTGTGGTGCCGGATGACGGTGGGTTGGCGAGCAGGGTGGCCCTGTTTCTTTCCAGTGTGTTTTTGCTCAAGCCGCGGCCAGGGAGCAGTGGACATCCCGCCAGAGGGCATGAGCAGAGCTAGGGGAGCAAGACTGGGGGGCCCAGAGCCCCCGTTCAATGCTCTAACAGTGCCTCCAGTGAATCACCAAGCTTCCCAGAGAGAGGCCAGCCCCAGAACCAGGGAAGGGAAAGCTGCTTAGGAAGAAGCAGGCAGCTGTGAGCAGCAAGCCAGACCATTAACATTTTCCTCTGGGTGTCATCTGGGGCTGGGAGCACAGAGTAGGGGTGGAATGAGACAGCAGAGCCCCTGCTCCTCAAGACATCAGAGAATGGCACACTCCTTACAGCAGCCCCACTGCTGGGGCCACAGTCCTGCACCTGCTTCTGCCGGTCACAATTGTCCGCAAACTTCTGGGCACCTGGAGCTGCCCAAGCTGCCCGACCTGCCCGCCAAAGCAAACTCTGTGCCATGTCTTGTCCCCTTGACCAGGTATCAGCCTCAAAAAGGATGTGCCTCCAAACCAGACTGCAGATCTCTTAAAATACACAGGTTGAATCTTGGGTTTTACTTCCAGGCTCCTGGGAGTTTGTTCAGTAAGATCTCCTTCCTTACAGAGTCTCAGAGCCTGGGGAGCAAATGTCCAAGGGGGGTTCTGAAATCCACACAGTGTTGCCCTGCTGAAGGGTCACAGGCCTGCCCATGACCATTTCACTCCAGCAGTCGTGGATAACACTTGGTCTTCTTTCTCTGTCTGTAGCCAGCTTGGCACCCCTGGCCATGCCACACCACACACACACACACACACACACACACACACACACACACCTATACTGCCAAAGCCAGCAGTGCATAAGGATTTGGGGGAGTGTTGCATAACTGCCTCCCCAGCAAACCTCTGAACCCTGACCCTTGACATTTCCTTGATCACTTTCATTCACTCTCATCTTCATTGTCCCCTCTAGTTTCACCGCAAATGTGAATTATCAACGTTGTGTGATGGTGGGGAACTGAGAGACCATATTTTGCTGCCCACTTCAATATGCCCTGTCACCCGGGTAAGTGTTGCTGCCCCAGCAGGTTTCTCTGGGTTCACATTTCAGATGTAGGTGGCATTCAGGTGGGTCGCATCCCTCCGAGGGCTTCCTCCCAACTCCTAGGGTCTGTGTTTTCACTACAAGTTTGAAAGGTCATTGCCACAGTCATCAGATTATGAGAGAAAACTCCTCTGACTGGTTCCAAGCAACTTGGCCACCTAGAATGCTCTGAAATGGCCCATCAAGGGAAGCACATGCATTCTAAGCACCTCTCCAGCAGAGCACAGTTACAGGACTTTCTGCCACCACCTGCACATGGCGAGGCCTCCTGGGTCCCCCTTGTCCCTGTCAGCCTGTCTCTTATGTCTAAACGTGGAAATTCCTCTGCCTTGAGGATTCCTACTTGGGGGGCCCAACCCTGTTTGGAGATGAAAGCAGGAAAATTCAAGTCCACTTATCTCCATCTGAAACTTTGTCTCTTATGTTGAAGACTCCTCTTTCTAAACCAAACCCCAAACACCTTAACTGTCCCCTTCTGTCTTGAAGATGTTGCCGAGGCTCACCGATCCCTCATATTTCATCCCTGACTTGACTTGCTACTCCTTTTTCATTAAAAGGCTGAAGGAAAAACACCGCTTTGGAAAACCAGTTGGCAGTATCTTGTAGGTTGGAAATACACAAACTCTGTGACCCAACACGTCCTCCTGTGTATCTGCCTGAGAAATGTGCGCATTTAGGGGCACCTAGGTGGCTCAGTTGGTTAAGCGTCCAACTCTTGATTTTGGCTCAGGTCATGATCTCATGGTCATGAGATCAAGCCCCTGGTCAGGCTTGGTGCTGGTTTGGAGCCTGCCCGGGATTCTCTCTCCCTCTTCTGCCCTTCCTCCACCCAATTGCACCACTTGCTCGAAGAAAGGGAGGGAGGAAGAACAGAAGATGAGCATTTATTCCACCAAAAGACCTGCACAAGAATGTTCATATTGGTTTTGTTCGTAACAGTCAAAAACTAGAAACCATCTAAATGACTGCTGACAGAGGGGTTTGAGGCATATCGGTGTAATGGAATACTGCATTGCAGTGGGGAAGAGCTCTGCTGAGCTGCAAAAACATGGATAATCTCAAAGATACAATGCTGAACAAAAGAGGCTAGACTCAAAAAAAGACACTCCCTAGGATTTCATTTATGAAATTTAAAAGGCAGGAGTGATGCCTGAAGAGGCAGTAGTTATCAAGGCATGTAAGGATGCAGAAATTCATCAAGCCGGAGATTTAGATTGGAACATTTTACTATATCATACAAAATAAACCTCCATAAAATAAATAATAAACACTGAAGAAAACAAACAAAAAAAAACCAGGATATACAAAACTAAGCAAAACAACTTACTTCAGTATCACATCAGTTAGATAGTGCTGAGCAGAGAAGCCAGATCTAAGACCTTGCTTCCCAGAGCTCAAGCGTCTAAATCAACAAAGTAGATTTCTGCCAATTTCAGCGTTTCTTCTCCCTAGGTCTGTTCCAGTGTTTTGAAGTTAAAGTCAGAACAAACGATGATAGAGGCCTGGGGAGTCTTAGAGAATCCCGTAGGGAAGCATTTCTTTTTTTTCGATCCAAAGCCCTGTTTTGAAAAACTCCTCCCTACTCTATACTGGTTTTGTATTCTCTCTTTATATTAACTATTTGTTTTTCTTCTGATCACTTTTTTTTTATATTTGACTTTTTTTTTTTTTTCAAAATGTGTTTGTCTTTCCTCTCATCACAGGACAGGCAAGGTGGGAAGTCTGATGGCAGCGTGTCAGCCAAGGGTGAACTTGTGATGCAGGTACCTCCACAAGCCTCAAGTCCCATCTCTCATTCTGAGTGGGTTCAAGGCTGTTGGGGAGATGGGGGAGGACAGGGTTTGCATTCTAGAGAAATATATCTCAACATTTGCTTTCTCATCTGATCTATTACATCACACAGCAGGACACTTTATTTCCAGTTTCTGTAAATATCTTTGAGTACCATACTGTTGGCAAGTGGTGAAAAGGGGAGGTTGGTTGATCCTACTGCTGGTCAAATAAATTTTATCACCCTTTTAGGAACAAGTTACATAAAACTTCAATATGCACACCTCAATACTAACAGCAGTGTGGACCAAGAAATATACAGTGGGTTTTCCAAGACTTTCAAGCTGTGTCTAGAATGTGATCTGCCAAGACAAAGTTAACCAGATTCAGAAGATCTTCTTTATCCTTGAAAAGGGAGGGGCGTAGCAATCCCTGCACTGCCCACCTCCTAGAGATGCTCTAAGATTAAATGAGAACATGCAGATTCATGTGTCTTGAAAATTAAAAGATAAACACTAATGATGGAGAAACTTTAATAAATGGGAGAGCTGTAGATGCCTAGAAAGGCAGAAAGGCAGCTGGAGTGCATGCACACGCACACACACACACACACACACACACACACACACACAATGCAGGTAAGCCAGTTGTTTACAGCTGGCGTCCATCTCGTTACCCTGCATCTGCTTTGATTGGGAATGCCCATGCTGTACAAGTTGTTAAGTATTTTGAATATCATTCCCGGAGGTAAAGAATTACTCCTCAGGCTCCAAGATGCTTCTGGGTATCATACAGTCACCTGGGCAGATGATAAGATTCTTAAAAATCCTAAGAATGCTACTGTCCATTTGAAACAACATGGTGCTGTGTTTGCTGAAATTTTAGCTTGAGATCTGGAAAAGTAGACATCACACATTGAATATGGAATATGGCTACATCTCCATATCAGTCTGTCCTTCAGCTGAATCCACAAACGTTTATTAAGTACCCATTCCCATATCTGGTGTCATGGGGAGCTTGGTGGGAGGGTTATACACACACACACACCCTGCTCCTGAGACATTTCAAATCCACTTGATATTTTGAGACATTTACCTAAGAAAACATGAAACAAAACCCATGTGAATGGGCAACAAGAGAAGCCCAGATGATACTACATACTTCAAGTGCAATGGTTTCAGTTGCAATGATCGAGGAAAGCTTCATAGAGGAAGTAGCTCTTGAATTGGGCCCCGAGAATGAAAAGTTCTTTTTAAGAAGGAAGTGGGCTCTTCGGGACACCAAGGAGGAGGAGAAACCAGAGTGAGCAGCCCCACAGAGTGGGAAGTCAGGAGATACACTCACTCGAGGATAAAAGCCAGGCTTGGCTGGGACACAGCTGAGGGTTATAGGGGGCAACAGTAGATTGGGGCTATGCTGAAATGTCTTGGATGCCGGGTTGGGAAATTTGGATTATATCCTCTGGGAAACAAGGTGTCATTAAAGGTTTCCGAGCAGGAGTGGCATGACTGATGGCCCAGGAAGGAAACCACGTATGAGACTTACCTGAGATGGGAAAGGTCTGGGCTGGGTAGGTACCATGGCAGCTGCCAGAGATAAAAGGACAGCCAGGGAAATAATTGGCAGGGCAGGGTCTTCCCTAGATGACTAGATTAATGAAAATAGTATGTTTAAGAGAAACAGTGAGCCAGGAGAGAGGACTAGTTCTGTGGGGAAGAAAGATAGGTCAGGTTCCGGCATGTGAGTTTGCAGTGATGGTGAGACATTTGGTTGAAGGTACCCATTGGACAGTAGGAAATGTAGAACTAGGGCTCAAGAGGAAAACTGGGGCTGGGAATGTGGATTTGGAAGGTGCTGGTGGAAATGATGGTTAACTTCATGAGTGTTATTTGATTGATGTATAGGACCAGAGGACCACAACTTCTAAAATTATATTCAGTTGTATCCGTCACAAAATATAATCTTGTGCTTGTAGGGCGCCTGGCTGGCTCAGTCAGTGAAGTGTGAGACTCTTGATCTCAGGGTTGTGATTTCAAGCCCCACATTAGGCATAGAGCCTACTTAAAAAATAAATTTAAAAAAAATATATATATATAATCTTGTGTTTATAGCCACAATACCATTCATCGTTCAATGATCTGAAATTACAGTGCCATTGCCACATCTCTGATCCCAGCCTCAAACTCTTGTCGCCATTAACACTACTTAAGGCTACTCGAGTCAAAGACACTTAACTGCTTCACCCCTCAGAAAACTCAGCCACTGGACAAAGACCTACCTCCCAACTACCTCTCCTCCATGCTGGAAATGCTTCCCATCCACCTTTCCTGGAAGCCATCTTAGCGTCAACTCTCCTCTCATTCATCCTACTGGCTGAAAAAGAGCTAATTTCTTTTTCTTTTACCTTTTAAGTATAAGATCATCCCCACCCCGGGTACCCACCCCCTGCTGGTCTTGGTGAACCCCAAGAGTGGAGGGAGACAAGGAGAAAGGTATGTTCTCTTCTTTTTCAAAATGGAGAGGCTGAGACCACCTCACTCAGGGTTTTTCTTCCCCTCAACAGGGTGGACTGCAGAGACCGGCAGATCTGGGTTTCAGTCCCAGCCCTACCACTTACCACTTTATGACCTGGTTCAACTGACTGCTTAACATCCCTGTGCCTTGGTTCCCTCCTCTGTAACTGGAGATAATAATTTCTCCTGTCATAGCTGCATTGTGAGGATTAAAGTAGACATATGCTTGGCCGAGGGCCCATCACAGCCATTATCATGGCTCCCAGGGTCGGACCAAGTTCTGAGACGCCTGTTTCCTTCTCAGCCTCCCAGGTCCTTTCTTGATTTAAGAGGTGGGGCGGGACTCCCTTGACTGGGACCTCCTGGCCTGTCCGTCTCCTGAGAAAACAGGGCACCACCTCATCAGTGAAGAAAATGCCCAGTCTCCTGGAAGCACTAAGGGAGTGAGAGGAGAGAGGGAAAAGGGGCAAGGCAGCTCTGACACCCTGTCCTGTTCAGCTCAAGATGATGGACAGACAATGCAGTGATCTGGAATCCAGGTTTACAAAAACAATAAGTAGGGTTGAAGCAAGAACTGCGAGAACCCCTACCTAGTCCAAGGAGCAAGGCACCTGCTGAGCTGACCTGATTCGCTGCAACCTTGACACCCAGCCCAGAGGTGGTCACTGTCCCTGCCCCTAGCCTTTCCCTGCCCAGCCCCACCTCCTGCATGTCCTCCTGATCCGAAGATTTGGGGGAGCTTTCCATAGAGAGTTCCTTGATACCCCTGTGTAGTCCACAAAGAGCAGAATCACACTACCTAGAACATCCAGAATGTTTGGGAGAAGGATAAAGCTTTAAGAAGAATAGAGGTTTTATTCTCGGCAAGAGGTCCGGGGTTGAATGCTACGATCTTGCGTGGTGGGGAGGCCTTGAGCCAAGGCGTGAGAATGTGGATGATGCTGGCTGGACCTGGGACTTCAGGGTCTGCAGGGCCTGCATGCAGTCTTCTCCCCTCTTGGGTTTAAGTGGACCCAGATTCCCACCACGGGTGGGCTCCAGAGGTGTTTGCCCTACTGTGACTTCTCACAATGACATTCTTCTTCTCTGTTTCTCTTTCCCTCTTTCTTTTTTTTTCCCATAGAATCCTTCGGAAATTCCACTATCTGCTCAACCCCAAACAAGTTTTCAACCTGGACAATGGGGGGCCCACTCCAGGGTATGGAGAAGCAATCTTCTTATCTCTCCTCCTCCACCCTTCATTTCTGAAGAAGATACCTGTCTTTGGTCACCCTTCGTGTCTCTTTCATCTGTGGACTTATCCTTCCTGCCATTTTACCCTTTTCATCTTCTTTTCCTCCCATCTACTCTTACTTGCTCCTGGAGATACTCAGGAACACCCCTTATGGCTAAGTCTGGGAAGTCGCCTCCTTTTACTCCACCCCGGAGAAAAGTTGTTGTTTCTGTAAAAGAGAAAAAAGCACATATGCCATTCATTTGATTGACAGAAAGAGCGGGCTGGTGAATTATGTTAACTTATCTGCAAGGCTGTGTTAGCTGGTGTCTTCATACTGAGTCATCAGGGAGGGGGAAAGAGTTTTCCTGTCACTGTCAGCAGCTCAGAAATCCATACTGCTGACTCAGAGTTCTGCTGCAAGTTCTGTTGGGGGAGCATTTTAGGATCAGGGCAATTAGTTATTCAGTGAAATCACTTTTTTTCCAGGATTATCCAGTTTAGAGGTTGTTAAGCTGCCCCTGGCCCTTCTCCCGCAATGTGTCTCTTGGCTGTTTCGCTGCCCAGCAGAGCGGGAGAGTGATAAGAGGAGGCAGGCAGCCTGAGTGCAGCTCTGGTGGGAGGAGCTGGGCCTAGTGTCAGCACGGATGTGATGGCTGCGGTCCCTGTAATCAGAGGCCCCTCCGGCCTGGGGCTGGAAGGCACCCAGACAGGGCTCCTTCCCAGACAGAGCTGGTGCGCTAGAGACATCTGCTGGCCAGCCCGAGCCTGTCTCCATGCCAGGTGCTCAGATCTGTACAGGCCGGGCTGGGCTTCCCAGAAGACAGCTGCTTTGCCCAGCCTCCTAACCTGCGTTTCCACTCACAGTTCGGCAAGACCTTCAGTGGGTGGGGGCAGGGAGGGACTATAAAAAGGGACTGTGTCCCTGTCTTCAGTTGTTTGCCACAAAGCTGTTATTTATATGGCTGTGATGGGGCAATACCCAGTTAAAAGAGGGAAAGTAACATGAATTCAAGTGCAGCACGTCAGCCATGACTTACCTGCAAAACTAATTGCAAAACAGGGCCCACCTATGCTGCTCTGGGTGCCATCATAGTCACTGCGATTGCAGTCACTGATCTGTGACTGAAGGGCAGCCTGCAAGTACCTTTACCAGCCCCCTCTCTTTTAGGGCATTGTGATGCTTGAATGCAGTACTCTAGCTTCACCTCATCCACCCTAAATTGCTTTTTCCCCTCATGACAAACCCGGTGGCTACTTCCAGGGCTGCTGTGCCCTGAGTGTCTTTGCTGGGTCAGTCTGTCACCAGGCAGGCTGTTTAACTGAAAGGAGCCTCCGTCCAGAATTCGCTTCCTAAAGGAGAGCAGAGTTGTGCAAGGGATGGGGAGGGGAGGAAATGTTGATTCGCCCACAGACGCATCAGTGACTCAGAAAGCCAGGGGTCTTTTCAGACTCCCAGGCCGGGCAAAAGGGGAACCTCTGAGCTTCAGTTCCCGAGTCCCACCCCGGTGTGCTCACAGGTGACACTTGTTCTAAAGCAAAGGTTTTGTGCCTTTTTGTGCCAGAAACCCATCTGGCAGTTTGATGAAGCCAATGGACCTCTTCTCCGAATACTTGTTAGGGTATAAAATGAAACGTAGAGGATTGCCAGGGAAACTAATGCTACTGAAAAGACAGTCATCAAAATTATTAAAAACACAAGTATGTGACATGGGAACATATGTGATCTACTAACACATTTTTGGCAAGATCCAGAGACCGGTCTAATAACTATTATTAATTAAAAGCAGAGATGAGCATAAGTGATAGTAGGGGGCAGCTGCCACAACTGTGATAAAACATTAAAATACCTGTGGTTTTGACTTTCTGACAAAGTCGCAGGTAGTGTTAATACCTCTGTGATTTGTTGCCCACTTTCATAATTGAAGGAGAGGCTAAATCTCAGGGCTTAGGAAAGGTAAGAGTGTAACATTTAACATTTTCTCCTCCATGTTCGTGGCCCTCTGGTTTCTATCTACAGACCTCTGGGCCCCAGGTAAAGAGCCCTGCTCTAGGGGCGCCCGGGTGGCTCAGTCGGTTAAGCGTCCAACTTTGGCTCAGGTCATGATCTCATGGTTTGTGAGTGCAAGCCCCATATCAGGCTCTGCTGACAGCACAGGGCCCGCTTTGGATCCTCTGGTTCCTTCTCTCTCTGCCCCTCCCTTGCACTTTCCCTCTCTCTCAAAAATAAATTAACATAAAAAAAAGAGCCCTGCTCTAAAAGGTGAAGGCCTCGGAAGGATGGTGCTCACTCCCCTTGGGTCTGGGCCCTCAGGACAGTGGGCTGAATATCTACTAGTTCAGGGCACCTGAATTAGAGGACAGTTTGTGAGGACAGAACAGTCAGGAAAGCCAGAGAGGAGTCCAATCGTTGGGGGTCGGTTGTATTGGTGCCCAAATAAGCAAACTATGGCTGCCTCTGCACAAATAGTAAAGACTTTCTAGAAAACCAATTTGTTTGTGTTGAATGTTGAGTCACATTCTCCTTATACGAGGACGGCTCCCCAGGATTCTTCTCTATGTGGTACTGCTTCCCTTGTAAGTTCTGGTTTTAGAATGCTAAGTGACCCTTTCAACCCCAAAAGAAATCAGGGCCGTAACATACTCCCAGGGAACAGGGGAGACCCTGACTCAAGCAGTGTCAAATGTCCACCACAACCTAGTAAATAAGACCGCTTTGGCCTTTTACTTCCCAGGTTGAACTTTTTCCGTGATACTCCAGACTTCCGTGTTTTAGCCTGTGGAGGAGATGGGACGGTTGGCTGGATTCTAGATTGCATTGGTAAGAAAGGGCTGGGAGGGGCTTTAGAGTTTATTTATTGTAGGCATGTTTAAAGTCAGAGGAAGGTAATACACAGGAAAGAGAAATGGAGCCATGTCTGGTTCATCCTTGTTTCCACTCTTGGACCATTGCTTGACTACAGTGCTTGACCATTGTATCTACCTTGGGTGAAAAAAAGAAATGGAAGGACAAGTACAGATTAACTGTTTAGTTTCAGGTCTTGCCTCATAAACATGGCTGGGGTTTGGATGGTGGTAGGACAGGCCAAATTGGGGAGCTGGTAGGGGGAGAGGGAGGGCAGGACTAGGTCTCCAAGCAGACCCGGGTTAGTGGATAAAGGCCAGAGAATTAAGCATAGGTGCATAGCCTGGCCAAATCACCTTGAGCTGAGCACGTGCAGCCTGAGTCCAGAAAGCATGTCTAGAAAGTGCAGATCAGTACAAGCAAAGAAAGGTCATACTGGGCTGTGTCCAATATGCTTAGATTAGAAGGGCAGTGGGGAGGGCCCAGGCTGGGAATCAGGAGGCCTGGGTTTCAGTCCAGCTCTGCCTGGATCTGTGGGTCCGTGGACATCTCATCCTCTGCAGATGATGGGAGCTAACTGTGGAATTGTCTGTCACTCCTTCCACAAATACTGCCTATGCACCTCTATGTACCATGCTCTGTCCAGGCCCTGGAGATGCAACAGTGAACAAACAGATGGAAATCCCACCCTTGCGGAGCTTCCTTTCTAGACGGAAGAGACAGGCAATAAGCAAACAAACAAACAAAAACCAAAACACAAGAGAAACATACAGCATGCAGAAGGTGATAAAAACACAGCAGGGATGGGGCAAGGAGCCCAGCGGGGGTAAGGCTGGGGGTGGTCTATGATCTAAGACTGTTTGGGGAAGACATCACATAGCAGATGATGTTTGCATGGAAACCTGGAGGAGAGGTGAGCCATGCGGATACTTGAGGAAATAGCAGTCCCTGCAAGAGGAACAGCAAATACAAAGGCCCTGAGGTAGGAGCAAAGCCAGGCTGCTGAAGGCAGCAGGACTGCAGAGCGTGCTTGGAATGGAGCGTGTGAGGGAAGAATGGCAGAGGATGAAACTGGGATAGCACAGGGCCAGGTCACTAGGACGTGGAGGGCAGTAAACAGAATATGGCTTTCATACCAGAAATGTCCCAAGATGCTGGACGGTTTCGAGCAAAAGTACACAGCGGGTCGTGAGAAAAGGGCAGAAGCAGGGAGACCTGCAGGAGGCACCTGCAGCAACCCAAGTGAGAAGTGACCAAGGCTTGGACAACAGGAGACACAGAGGAAGTGGTGAGGAGTGGTCGGCTGGCTTCTGGATAGCATTGGAAGATGGAGCCATCAGGATGAGAGGAAGAGAGGAGTCAGGGATGGGCATGGGTAGAACCTGACTGGGGCAGGGAAGGCTGTGCCTCTGGGGGTCGTAAGCAGACCACCAGGAAGGGTGGGACCACACCCGGCCCACCTGCTGCCTTATGCTCCCCACAGGCGCTTCAGTTTCCATGGACACAACCCTGCCAAACAGGCACCCACGCTCTCCTGTCACCTCCGGCTCTGGAGTTGTTTGTGGGAGTGGGGAAGCATCCTCTGGGAGCCAAGGATGGAAAAGCTGATCAGCAAAGGGTGGATGGCCACAGTCCTGGGAGCCGCTCACATGGTTCCCTCTCCATCACGAAGGAGAATGTAGGCTTTGGTGACTTTATAAAATTCATCTGTCTTCACCGTCTCTTCACCATCTCATCACTGTCTCTTCTAGCTATTCCTATGAGATAGCTATTCCAGAGAACACGGGGGAAAGTCTATGCCCAAAACTGGAAGAAGAAAGGTCATGTAACAGGCTGGCAACCTGAAGAAAAGAAACAGTCATGGAGGGAATAACTGCATAATGCTCATTCATTCATTCATTCAGGAATGTTAAATTACTTATTTAGTGCCTTCTGCCACCCTGTGTTGGTCCTCCCATTGATCTGTTTATACTCTATAGCCAGAGTGGTCTTTCCTGAATGTCAGTGGGTTCATGATGTGTGTAAAGCACATCAGTGTCTTCCCAATACTCTTAGGATAAGGACAAAAACCTTTCAAATGGTCTGTAATGGTCTATAAGCTGCTGCAGCAGCTGCTTACTTCCAGTCTTACTTCCTACCTCCATTCTTCTCTCTCTGGACTCCAGCCACTCAGTCCCTCTCTCGGACCCTTGAATATACCAGTCTCCCTTCTCCCACAGGGCCTTTGCACAAGTGGTTCCTCCTGTCTGGTATGCTCCCTGGCCATTCCTTGGTCAACTTCTACTTCAGATCTCAGCCAAAGTGTAGCTTCCTCAGAGGATCCAACCTCAGTCACCTTATTATATGATCACACTTTTTCCCTTTCCAGTATGAATGTGAAATTATGCCTCATTTATATGAAGACCTCATTAATATCTGTCTCTCCCTCTCAACTGTAAGCATCATGAGAGCCTGTGTCTTGGCACTTTGACCCACTATTAGAGTCATAGCACCCGACACAGCACCAGTACATAGTAGGCCTTCTGTAATGTATGCAGAGATACTTGTGGTGGATGAGATATAGTTCCCCCAGGGAGGATACAGCACATTGAGGCAAGAAGTGAGTAATCAATTACAAGAGTCAATTGGGAGATTGTTCCTGGTGCTGAAGAAACACTCTGGAGAGGCACCTAGCCCAGACTAGGGCAAGCAGGGAGGGTCCCCCAGAGGCAGCACCTAAGCAACAGAGAGCTTATGACTTAAGGCACTGAAAATACTTAAGCATGGTTGACATGTCAAGCAGGAGGAGGCTAGAGTGGAAGGCAGACCCCAGTACCATGTTGGAGATGATGGGAGCAGCCACGACAGAAGGAAAGCAGAGAGCAGGGGACTGCAGTGCTCAGGCTCCAGCTCAGGGACAGCCTGCCTTAAAGGTGTGGAGAGCCACTGGGGGAACTGAGGCTGAGAAGGCAGAGAGGAGGCAGTTGCTTCAAGACCAGGAGGAAGGAATCATGTCGGGGAGCTCAGGCATCGCCATAGGAATAGCTAGAAGAGACGGTGGACAGATCTATTAAGGAAAGAGCATGTGGAAACTGAGCAGGGTGAGGAAGAGGGAAAAACCTAGGATGACATCTGGGTTTCTAGCCTCAATGCATGAAGATGGGGACCTGTTGAGATGGGGACCACAGAAGGAGCAGACATAAGGAAACAAGGGCCTTCCAAGTAAAAGGCACAGCTCGTACAAAGGCAGGGAGGCATAAATGCAGACCGTGTGTTCTGGGAACCATGGCAGAGTCCATCGCTTTGCTCTCTCCCCCAACTTACACCTCCTGGTGATGATCTCAGCCCCAGGTCTTGCCTGAGCTCCGCCATTTCCAGCATAAGTCAGAGAACGCGGGGGACCTATGAACTCCCCTTTTGCTGGGGCAGCCCTAGCATTAGCCTCACTTGCTGATTCCTGCATCACCCCTCCCCCCACCCACACTGCTCAATCAGCGTTACTCACATCCCCAGGCCCCAAAGCGTGCCGCAGTTTATGTCAGTGGCGCCCCCTGGAGCCCAGTGGGTGCCCGGGCCTGCTCCAGCTTTCTCAGGGTGGCCAACGTGTTGCTGTAGACCTGCAGCCAGATTAGGCCACACGTGTTCTGCTGTGTTTTCTCTGATGTTTCAGTCTGATGCTCCCTCACAACCAGCATGGGAGATAAGGTTAGGAATTGTGTATTTGCAAGTCTGGGGTAGGGTGGGTGGAAGTGACAAACTGGTACCTGGGTGCCAAATGACACCTTGAGGTTTTGTTTGTCAGACGCAATATTATTTTTAAACTTTGAACCTGTGTGACTTTACCTGAGGCAGCTTCAGTTTTCCAAAAGGCCCCACTATTCCCTGATTTCTCAGACTCAGCTGTTCTACTGCCCATGCACCTGCCTAGCCCCTGAAGCAAGGAGGGGACTGGGCTTGGGAACACAGAGATCTGGATTTGGATCCTGACTCTGGACTTACTTTCCCCCTCTGAACCTCAGCTTCTTCATCTATGAGGAGAATAATAATACCTTGCAGAGTTGGTCTGAGGGATAAATGGAGAAAGTGTTAGTTATGATTACGGAACTACTGTTTTCAAGGTGTATGCTGTCACCCCAAAGGACAGAATTTGGATGAAATGAGGATAAGCAGGTGCAAGTTACAGGGAGACCGTCAGCTCAATATGAAAGAATCCTTAGTAGTGGTTCACACGCTGCAGATGGAAGAGACAGCTTTAGGAGGTAGTGTGTTCTCTCTCCATCATGGAGCTATTCAAGCAAAGAATGCTATGGAAGGGTTGAAGCATAAGATCAAGGATAGATAACCCAAAGTTTCTGTAATCCAGTGGCATATGATTTTCTCTTCCTCTGCATGGGCTGCAGATAAGGCCAACTTCGCAAAGCATCCACCGGTGGCTGTCCTGCCTCTTGGAACAGGAAATGACCTGGCCCGCTGTCTCCGCTGGGGAGGAGGTGAGTGTGCATGCAGGTGGCACTATCCTGGGGACAAGCACTCCAATTTCAAGGGATGCTCTGCAGAGCTAGGCTCAACTTCCCTTTTAATAATTACATTCCACAGAGTCATATCTACTCCGTGACCATTCCCTTGCCTTCCGCATCCTGCCGAGATCTGCATTTACCCCTCAATATGTCTACTATCTCCCTGAAACTATCAGCGAAGAGCCTGCCTACCCTGGAAGGACATACTTGGCTTTAGGGTAGTCTCATCTATCTCCCCCCACAGTACTCGCTTGAGTAGGGGCACACTTAGGCATTTTCTGAATAAAATTCCCTCCTCTGCAAATTGTTGCTATTCTTCTGAACTAGGATTCAGAATGCAAACTGAAAAGCTACATTGCCAGCTACCAGGGGCATCCAGATCATCGTAGGCTCCACGTCCATTGGCGCTCCTTTTGAAATCCCCCTGTGGGGGATCTCAAACTAGTGACCAGCTTATGGGACAAGAGGCAAGAGCTACAGAGAACTCTGTAAACTGCAACAGAACCCATAGATCTGGGAATGCTCCAGAGAACAGAGGAGGCCAGGGCAGCACATGGAAGGGACCGAGCAGTCTGGCAGGCAGAACAGGGGTGGGATTCCAGATGGCTGATGCGTTCAGAGAGAATTCAAGGCCAGGCCAGGCAGCGGTCAGTGTTCGGAGCTGGGTATATGCCTGGTGGCAGGGGTAGATCAAGCAGAAGCCAGCCCAAAAGGAAGTCGGCAGGAACTGATGTCTTCAGCCACACACTGAGGCTAGGGAAGAGCCCCTCTGTTCCAGGGGAGGAAGCAGAATATAGCCCCATGCTCTGTGCATCTAGGCAGCATAGCTCAGCACAAATTTCATGCAGTAAGCACAGCCCTGTGCTCCCAGAGAGCCCCCAGGCCCTTAACTACATGGTGACTACCATTGCTATCTTGTGAGGCATCCCTAGGGAGCTGACCAAACTAGCAACGTGGAAATACTCTTCAAGGTTGCCCTGAAGGTAAGCAGGAACACAGAAGTGTTATCTGAAAGGAAAGACTGACTCTCCCACTAACCTCTCATGACTTACAATTCTCTTTCTATATGACTTTTCTATTGCATAAAAATTATCATAAATATAGAGGCTTAAAACAGCCATTTGTCAGCTCATGGTCCTGTCAGTCAGAAGGCCTGTGACAGCGTGACTGGGTTCTCTGCTCAGGGCCTCCCAGCCTGAAATGAGGGTGTTGGACAGGCTGTGCTCTTCTCTGGAATTTCTGGACAGAGAGTTTGCTAAGCTCATTCAGGTTGTTGGCAGAATTGAGTCTTTTGGTTGTAGGACTGAAGTCCCTATTTCCTTGCTGGTTGTTAGCTGGGACCACTATCACATCCCTGAGGCTTCCTTTTTCCTTGACAGATGAATTACTCCATTTTCAAAGCCAGCATCAGAGAATTCTCCCTTGAGAATTCCTCTCAAGCTTTGAATCTATTTCTTAAGGAACAGCCCAGTCCTTTCTAAGGACTCAGTTGATTAGGTCAGGCCCACTCAGGTAATCTCCCTTGCTTAAAGTCAACTGTGCCATATAAGATGCCTAATCATGGCAGTGACTGTCCTATCTTATTTATAAGTCCTGGGACTTTTGCAGGGTATATACCTAGGGGCTGGGGTAGGAAGGGATAGTGGGGTCCATCTTAAAACTCTATCATACTGTCCATCTGCAACATGACAAAGTCCTGGAATGAACCCTTTGTTGTCCTGTGTTCTCCCACCCAGCCCAATAATTCTCTAGGGTTTCTTTTAGCTACATAAGCCTGCCCAACTTTGGCCAGCTCCCACCACTACCCTGACTACTTTGGCTTCCAAATCTCCCATTTTCTTTCTATGCCCTATTGTTCTGTCCTTTTCCATGGCTCAGGGAACATAACTCTCTCTGGCCCCCAGACACACTGGTTGGTGGGGGAGGGTCTCCTGATCACAGATGCCCACAGGGTTCCCTGCCCTGACAGCTGCCTGTACATCAACAACAACTTAGCCTTTTTGCTCTGGAGACAAATGTAATGCCATGCTCCACAGGTTATGAAGGGGGCAGCTTGACAAAAATCCTGAAGGACATTGAGCAGAGCCCCTTGGTGATGCTAGACCGCTGGCATCTGGAAGTCAGCCCCAGAGAAGAGGTGGAGAATGGGGACCAGGTCCCGTACAACATCATGAACAACTATTTCTCCATTGGTGTGGTGAGTTGGTCAAGGATTGCCTTTCTGCATGGAAGAGAAATGTTTGGGTGGCAAAAAGGTTCTGGTCTTCTGTTGTCCCCCTCTGAGTCCCTGCTCTTTACCTCTGTCAGCTGCCCCCAGTCTTAACTTGGGTCTAAGCATCCTTGCATCTGGCCTAGGCATAGACACCTTGAAGGTCCCAAACCCTAGGTTATGGAGAAAATTATTTTCCCTATAATTTTAACTAACAAAAGAAAATAAGGAATTTTTTGAAAAACAAACTTACCCTTAGGATGATTTGAAACAGTTTTAAAAAAGCAACACCAGGAAATAACCAAGGGGCAAGGTCAGGAGAAGACTCTCATGCAAGCTTCCAGAATTGAGAATTCTGATCCTCCAAGGAGAACCATGTGGTCCCAAGCTGGCTTGGCTGGCTTAGCTGTCAGAATTCCTTCTCTTCTGTTCTTTCACCTGGGCTCAACTGAATTCCTGCACTCCAGGTGCTCATGAACCTCTGGGGGGTGTCTCCTCCCAGCTGACCTCTCAGCTGAGCTCCATGCTCCTCCTTGGTGCTTCCATAGCCTTTTGCATTCACCCCATCAGTGCAGTCTCTGCACTAAGTTGAAGGGATTGGTTTACTGTGCCCTAACACACACCCCCAACACATACACACACAACCAACACACAGACACCCCCCCACACACACCCAATACACACATGTACACACACTGCCCTAACACCCCCAACACACAGACACCCCCCACATACACACCCAATACACACACACTGCCCTAACACACACTCCCAACACAAACACACCCCAACATAATACACCCAACACACCCCCCAACACACACCCCAACCCCCCCACACACACCCAACACACATATACGCAATATACCCCACTAACACACACGCCTAACACATACAC
The DNA here is from genome assembly GCF_018350195.1 of Panthera tigris. Lineage (NCBI taxonomy): Eukaryota > Metazoa > Chordata > Mammalia > Carnivora > Felidae > Panthera > Panthera tigris. The sequence goes on from NC_056668.1 coordinate 80,508,298, forward strand.
CTAGTATACTCCCAACACACATCCCCAACACACACACACACACACACACACACACCCAACATACTCCCTAACACACACCTGCAAGGTACATACACACACACACCATACATACACACACATAACACACATACACCCAACACACACCCCTAACACATCCCCAACACACATACACACCCCCCAACACACCCAACACACATACTCCCAGCATACACCCCTAACACACACTCCCGATATGCTTACACCAAACACACTCCTCTAACACATACCCCCAAAACACACACACACAACACACATATACCTAACACCCCCCCCACACACACACATCCAACACACATTACACGCAAAACATGCCCCTAACACACACACCCAATACACGTATACACAACACACACACAACACACATACACCCAACACACACCCCTAACACCCCTGACACACATACACCCAACACACCCCTCTAACACAACCCCCAGCACACACACACACACAACACACACACACACAGAGCACAAGAACAGTGCCACACTCCTCTTTCTTCCTCCAGCCCCCAGCACATCTAGCACAACTCAGTTAGTTTGTTTTACTGAACTCAGCTTCTGGGCCTAAGAGGACTGGTGTGGACACTGTTTCCCAAACTGTTGAGAATGGGATCAGGGAGAAAAGAGAACCATCCATTCCATAGATAGAGCTGGGGTTTTGGAGGGGGATGCAACAAAGATACTAGCATTTATTGAGCACCTATTATGTGCTCTCCTCTACGCTAGACCTTATATATTGCAATCCTCATCACAGTCTTGTGGGTATCATTGTCCCCACAGTCCCCATTTTACAGATGGGGCCTCAGGACACTCGACTAGTGAGGGCTGGGAATGACACAGGCACCCCTGCCTTACAGTCTTTCCTCTGTTTCCCCACCTTTGCAGTTACGCTGCCCACTTTCATATGCAAATGAGTCCCTCCAAACCAACCACCTAGGCCCAGATTGTGTGATACCTTTGCTTGTCAGCCATCCTCACCTGTGCCTCCTTTGAAATTGTTGGTGGCTTTAAAAGAAAAAGGAAGTAGAAGGGGAAAATAATAGGTAGCTTGGGGGAAGAGCAGGTTTAAGGAAAGGATTTTTATTTTATTTTATTTTTTATTTTTTTTAATGCTTTTTTTTAAAAATGTTTATTTTTGAGACAGAGAGAGAGCATGAACGGGGGAGGAGCAGAGAGAGAGAGGGAGACACAGAATCCAAAGCAGGCTCCAGGCTCTGAGCTGTCAGCACAGAGCCTGACGCAGGGCTCGAACTCACGGACCATGAGATCGTGACCTGAGCCGAAGTCGGACGCTTAACCGCTGAGCCACCCAGGAGCCCCAGGATTTTGTTTTTTAATAAGAAGACTAAGAGAATGGCACCTGGGTGGCTCAGTAGGTTGAGTGTCTGACTTTGGCTCAGGTCACGATCTCACAGTTTATGGGTTCAAGCCCCACGTCTGTGCTGACAGCTCAGAGCCTGGAGCCTCCTTCAGATTCTGTCTCCCTCACTCTCTGCCCCTCCCCTGCTCTCACTTTGTCTCACTCTATCTCTCAAAAATAAATAAATGTAAAAAAATTAAAAAAAAAAAAAGACTGAGAGAGGAGCCACGGCAGAGGGAAGGATGTTTTAAAATATGTTGTATTTACTGGATTTCAAATTTACCATATTTATAGATTTTTTTTTATTCTTACAACTACACTGAAGGGCAGTATTCTCTCCATTTTGTGGGTGAGGAAACAGAGAGTCAAATGGAGGGGTTTGCTTTCATTTTCTGACTCCTAAGTCAGCACTAGTTTTCTGTGACTACAACAGAAGACAGAGGTATCGCTGTACCCACGGTCAGGGTCTGAGAGGATGGATGATTGGACTGGCAGCATATTAAGGGGGCTCTGTGCCCCAATCGGGTTTATCTCCGCAGTTCTCCTGGCATCAGGTGGGGGAGACACCTTTCCCTAGGCCTCTTCCAGCTGTCCCCTCAGTGACCTAGGCGGACCCCTTGCTCCTTTTCTTGGCTTAAAGGCCTCTCTCCTTTGTGGACCACCAGCTCAGGCGCCACTTCCCCCAGTGGGAACACACAGCCTTCAGCTGTTGCCAGTGGGACCTGCCTGACAGATCTGGCGTTCAGGAGCCTTCTGGAGTGTGGGCTTCCCATCATTACAGTTTCACCAACACTTGTGTCTTTTTCCTGTAGTAACCAGGGCATAGCTTGCTAACAGGTATTGAGTGCCTACTGCATGGCAGGTACAGCTCCCTGTTGGTAGGTATAGGCATTATCCTTTGGCACTTTGTCAGGAGGAACTGTAGCTTAGAACAATAAGGAGACAGGTAGCAGCTGGTGAGTGGAGCTGGAACCATGAGTGAGTGTCGAGCACCAGAGCTCACTGAGCTGTGGACCACGAGCCATGGGGCCTCTGCACAGCCCCCTCTGTCTTCAAATGCTTCCCCTCACAGCAACACCGTGGGGGGAGTCTCAACATCCAATGTGTGAGGGCTCACCAGTGCCCTTTGTCAGAAATGTAAATTCCGCCCCCATGACAGATCCTAGTTTGTATTCTGATTTGGTTGGTTTGAGCCAGGTCTTCGAGTTGGCATTTTTAACAGGCCTCTGAGAGAATTCTGATGTGGATGGTCCCAACAAAGTCTTCAGTGAGTGGAGACACCCCATCAGAACAGAGAAGAATGGCCAAAGGAAGTGGACCTACACAGGAGCAGAAACCGGAACTGAGCTGGATGAAGGGGAAAAATGATAGAAAGGAGGGGACCCAGGCTCTATAAGCAGCCAGACAAACGGGAGAGCTGAGTAGCAGGGCTGGGTGCCCTGCCTAGAAACTTCTAGATGGCAGCTTACAGCCATGGCTGCCTTCAGAGTCTTTAGCCCCACATCTTCTCTTTCTTAACACACTCAACTCTGGCTGCCAAAACATGATTCCTGATACCTCTTGGTCTGTCTCTACACGGTGCCATATGCAAGAAATTTCACTCACTTAGTATTTCCTGACCAGATGGATAAACACACCAAAAAGGAATAAACAGCCTCACATTAACTAGATAACCTAGCCGTAATCCCAAGAGTCATGATGATGATGGTTTTAATTCATTCTTACAAATAAGTAGGAAGGAAGGAAGTTGAGGGACAGGAGGAAGGAAAAGAAGACCATCTTATTGTCCCCCAAGGAAATGCATACAAACAGATTCTCCATCACACTCAGTGGGCAGGGTATTTATTTGCCTGGGGCTGACTTATTATAATCCAATCCGTTCATCTTTCAAGTTATAAAGAACTTCACGGTATCTTCCTCGTGATTGTTTTCATACACCTTTAGCCTGTGCGTATTTAACATTCTATTGCAAAGCAGTGAGGAACCAGGACTGTTTTTTATCTCCTTGGTATACCCTTAGGCTTCTCTCAATAAAATGTTTGCTGGGTTTGTATGCTCGCTCTTTAAAAGTTGGAAAGGGAAATTCTTGAGAAAACAAGTAGCCAACACGCAACCCTAACAGAATCTGGAGCTGACATTTGCAGAAGCTCTTCCTCCCTGTTTGACTTCCCAAACTTTGTAAGAGGAGAAGTAGGTATGTAAACCAACCCACAATTTACTTCCTTGTGATAATTAGAGTCAGATTCCTTTGGCAAAGAGAGCCTTGCAAAGTCTTTGCCTCTTTTGAAGGACCTGGAATATCTTAACTGATAACAGATGTCTGTTGCCTTGTGTGTATGAAGGCAATGACAATGACTGCTGCTGTGGTGGCCCCAGGTGGTAAAGATTTTGCCCTGACAAGTTCACCTGGTCCCCTTGGTGCCAACAGAACCATGTAGTACATGGAGGGATAAACAGGACACACACTCTCCTGGCCCATCTAGAGAGTGACTGTGACCTCAGTACCACCACATTTCTATCACCTACTTACATGCCGGCCCACTCCCAGTGAAGAACTGGAATAGTTGGCCCTCTCAGTCCCCCTAACTGATAACATCCATTGGCAGGAGATTTTAAACATAGTCATTCAGGCTGCTACTTCCTCTGGCTTCTCTGGCCTCCTCGTCCCTGGTCTTTATTTTTGGATTTGTAGAAATGTCAGGATGGCCAGGTATCAGTGACAGGAAGTTGGGGACTGTGAAATAATGCCTGGGGTATGTGTAACTCCAAATACCTCAAAGGCTCTGCTTTCACTGGGCCTTAACAGGAGGAGTGAACAGCTAATCCCTTGATTCAATGAAATCTATTTCTGATGCTAGGGGAACCCAGGGGCCAAGGAGAGGCCACAGGCATCACGCTAACCCACACACCATCTTCCACCTTCCAGATTGTATTTCTCAGGCTTCACCAGCTAAGTCTCCACCATGATGAGCCTCCTCCCCATTGGGGAATTTACCAAAACGTTATCATTTTCCCTGCAACTTTTTGGGTTTCCTCAGTGTCATGTTCTTGTCTGTCACCTGTGAGAGCCATGCAGGTACTAAGACAACGGGACTCACTGAGAGATGTCTTGGACAAGGGGTCTGCACTCTTTTTCATCCTCCAACCTGCCGTAAGTTTTCAGAACAATCCAGGTTCCAAATCATGTGTTTTTATTATCTTCTTTGTCTTTTTATCAACGTAAGCTGCCAAAGTGACTTAGACCTGCGTTTGTCCGGTATGGTAGCCGTCAGCCACATGAGGCAATGGTGTGCTTGCAATGGTCCTAGTCTAAGTTGAGAGATGCTATAAATACAAAACATACACCAAATTTCAAAAATGTAGTAGGAAAGAATTTTAAATATCTCCATTTTTTAAGGTTTTGTTTATTTATTTTGAGAGAGTACAGGCAGGGGAAGGACAGAGAGAGAGGAAGAATCCCAAGCAGGATCTGCGCTGTCGGCACAGAGCCTGATGTGGGGCTCGAACTCATGCACTGTGAGATCCTGATCTGAGCTGAAATCAAGAGTCAGACACTTAACCGACTCGAGTGTCCCAATATCTCAATAATTTTTATATTAACTACATGTTGCAGTGATAATATTTGTTGATGAAATATATCATTAAAATTAATTTCACCCTTTTCTTTTCACTTTTTTAATGTGGCTACTGGGAAATTTTCTATTTATTTCTTTTGGACAGCACTGGCCCAGACATCCAAATGTCTCAGAGTCCAAATGACTGCTGCTTATATTTGGAAGGGGCGCAAAAATCTTTTGGATTTTTAGTTTTAGCTCAGGAAAGCACTACCCATCTTCTTTTCTGTACCCAAAACTTCGTAGAAAGGCCCCCAGAGCGTGTGGCCTTCAGAAATGCCATCATTGCAATGCTGGTCCCCTTGTCCCTTCAGAACAGAAGTCTCATTTTGCTGTCATTATTACCAAGAAAGGGTTTGACTCATTGTAGCACTGGCTTCCAAAATTTAAAAGAAATCACGATTGAATGTAAATACACCCAGCTCAGTGCCCGGCACAGAACTCAACAGAAGGCACAGGTAAATCTCCAAGTAGAGAAACATGGTCAGAGTCAGAGTCTTTATTAGCATGGCCTTTTCAAGACTGAACAGCAAAGGAACTGCTCAGCTCTCCCCTGCTACTCTGTGTATTTGTCAAGCGATTATATTGGAACCACATGCTTAACTAATAATATGGTAAAGGCTGGTCTCTGTGAAAAGCAGCTTTGCAAAACATAGTTAAAAAAAAAAAAAAAAACACACACAACTCCGAATAATCAGAACTATGCAGAGAGTAGGAAGCCTGTGCACAGATTCTGGAGAATAAGAAAATCAGGAGCCAGTCACAACAGTCCTGGCAGAGGGTTGGAGGGGGGGGGGGGTGCGGGGGTCGTGAAGTACAAATCATGCCAGGCAACATGTGATGGCTTTTTTCTTTCGTTTTCCTTCTTTCTTTTCTTTTTTCCTGACAGAAGAAAATTAGTGCTTCAAAGGAACACAAGTAGATGAAATGTTTTCTTGAATCCCAGAGAAGCATTTGACAGATGTCACATGAATCTTATTCAGGGTGTTCCCAAACTTGCTCAGAGCGCGGGAGGGAGAGCGAAGCCCTTGCTGCCTGGGGGAGGAGCACAGGCCGCCCCCCACCCCCCACCGCCCACCCCAGGGATAGACGCTTCAGGGCCTTTGTGCATCGCCCACCTCGTGTCCACAGTGGGTGCCTAACCAGGACCTGCAACCCTCCATGGGACTTAAAGGAAAAACGAAACCATAACTAGAGCTTGAATGTTAAATTCCCAGAACATTATTTCAGCAGGCAGTGTTTGCCAACCACAAACCAAGCCCGTATCTTCAACTTGCCTCTGTAGTGGGCTCCTAGCTGGCTGGGCTCCTCTGCTAAGTATTACAGAAGCCCCTCTTTGCCCCCTAACTTGCTTCTGGACTTTCTGTCTTCACCATTAGCCTGTAGTTTCTTCACCACACACACAGCGCATGCTCCAAAAAAGCTTCTTCACTGAACTCTACCTCCTGATGTGAAAAGAATAATGACAACAGTCAGAAATTATCTTTTGTGAGTCTGCATCAAGAAACGGAATTAATACGCATCCACTGAAATGGAATTTCAGTTCTGTTTTAGCCACGCGGTCCAGTAAATGAGTTTCTGTAGCGTTTTTCCTGCACGTGTCTGAGTCAGCTCCCTTGTTTCTGTGTCACTCCCCACCCCAGCCCAATTCGCCTGTTTATTTCTAAAGCCCACCGCCCGCACCCAGTGTGTTCACACGAGGACTGAGTGGCGAAGGGGCGGAACACATTCTCCTGCGGGAAGATGAGACTCTTAATGAGGGTGAAAGACCAAGTGTGAGGTGGAAAGATGAGCTCAATTTTAGGTCCGAAGCTCAGGGTTGGTTCTAGGGATCAGAGATGCTAAAAACAAGCATGAGAACTCGAGATGGCCCATGAATGTAGGCCGCAGATGGACTCAGGGTTGAGAAGTTCTGGTCAGGGGATGGAGAGCCTGGAAGCATGGCATCATGGGAGTCTTCCTAACTGAGCTCTGAGGTGCAGGTGGCCAGTAGCAAAGCAAAGGCGTGTGCAAATAGGAGGACAGCAAAGTGTCCATCGAGTGTGGTAGTGAGACTCCTCTTGACCTTGGGGAAAGTCCTTTCTGTGGAGATCAAGAAACAGAAGCCAGAAGTTTAAACATATTTTTATTATCCACGAAGCCTGTTATTCAATGCCACTAATTATTTCTACTGATATGGATGATTAGAGTTAATATATAACAGCACCTACCGACGTCAGTTTTCTGGTTTTGACAATGTACTGTAGTTACATAAGATGTTATTGGGGGAAGCTGGGTGAAAGGGATACAGGAACTCTCTGTACTATTTTTGCAACTTCTTGTGAGTCTTAAAATATTCCAAAATAAAAAGTATTTTTTTAAAAGAGTTAATATGGCAAGGCATTTCCAGAAATTCACACTCAGCTCCACACGCGGGCTTCTGCACTGCAGCTGCCCCCACACCCAGACACCCTCCCTCTCCTCAAAGGGCAGCGGCTGTCCCCTTCATTCACCCTGAACTGTGGCAGAGAGGGGAAGCTGCAAGGAGTCACCTGACATAGGCTCTACAAGCATTGGTGGCCTTAGCCCCTAACCTTGGACCTGGTGTTCACCCTTTGTGGGAGCCTCATGTTCTGCTCTCTGACATGGACTCTCAGGTTTGGGGGATTTTAGTGAGAGCCTGTGTGCTTCCTTTCCTTTCCGCATTGCAGGGTCATGACCACTAACCAGGTGTCTGCTTTCCTCTCTTTCCCTTTCAGGATGCTTCCATTGCACACAGATTCCACGTGATGAGAGAGAAGCACCCTGAAAAATTCAACAGCAGGTAAGAGTGCCCTAAGGCTGCATCCCCGGCTGCACTGCCCGCTGGCCCCTCCCCGCCCCTGGAGGCGCTGGCCAGAAAGAGGCCTCCACCTGCTCTCACCCAAACGTTCTTGGCCCGGCCGCCCAAGGACTTCGCTTTCCTGCCACGTTGCCGTCGCCGGAAGGAGGGTTTCCATTTCCAAGCAGAAAACACTGTCAGAAACCTGCCCTCCCCTCCCAGAGGATGCTGTGCAGAGGGAGGGATTGCGGGGCTGGCAAGGAGGGCGTGGCGTGCCCGCCTTGAGGGGTGGGGATCTGCTCTTGGCTAACTGGAACCCTCTTCGGGGGCTTGGCTGCTTTCTCTAGACGGAAAGCTCCTGCCGCCCCAGCCCCCTGGAATTTCTCTGGGGAGGGGCAAGCAGAAGGGCAGGGGCCTCAGCTTCTCTCGGTCTCAAAGGGAGGGAGCCCGGAGGGCCGGGAGGGCGGCGCCTCTGCGTCCCCTGACAGCAGGGGGCAGCAGAGGGAGGCCCCTGCTGGCGCTGTGAGACCTGGAGCCCAGCACATTCCAGCCTCAGCCTGTGCACCCTGTGTGTAGCCTGGATGTTAGGTCCAAAAATACAAGAAGAGAGAAAACCAGATCTTTTGCAAACAAAAGTAAGCCCTTCTTGCTGGCAGGAGCAAATTTGCAAGAAGTGAGTTTGACTGGCATATAGCTACCCCTGGGATTGTTGCAATACCTTTCTCCATTCTTCCTTCTTTATTTCTTCTCTTTGGTTCTCCATCTTTTTTCCTCTTTGTTGTGCCATTTCAAGATGACCATTGGATCCCATCCCACCCTCAAGCAGGTGGGTAGGAAGAATGCAGACTGAGCCTGAAGGGAGTGACTTAGTTAGCAGATAGGATCCTCTTCACAGCAGAGGCCCAGCCTTGTCTGAAGACATCTATTTAAAGCCTCACACCCCCAAAGAGCGCCACGATTTTCATCCCTACTCCTTTCCCCTGACTTCAATGCCTGGGAGGTTAACTGGGAAAAAGAAAGTCTTTAATGTAACATACTTCAGCTTCAGGAAAAGTGATCTGTGGGATCCAATAGCTGAACTCATCGTCTCCTTAGGGTGGGCATTCTGTCCCAGGAATATTCCATCTGGCTGTCTCACACAGCTTGTGCCCAACTCACAAATCACTATTAACAGGTGATTGTTAAGAGTGGGTCCAGCCCCACTCTTATTGCAAACACAGACTCACAGATCAACTGACCTTCTGTGTCACTCTCACATCCACACTAAATCTTCTTTCTCTTCTGTCCACTGTAGACTTTTTGGGTCCTCTTTTCACAGGGGTATCCTTATGCATAGTCATACACACGTACTTGTTAAGATGCCATATGCTTGTGAAATCCATAAGGGCTCTGTTCATGCATCCATTCAACACTAGCTTTTGAAAATATACTCTATGCCAGGCACTGTTCTGTAGGTGTTTTGGAGAGCCATGTGTAGGGACTGACCATCCAGTGCTGCAGACATGCATAGTGACTTGTGTTAAGTGATATGAATCGAGGTAACCTATGGGAAGGAACACAAAGCAAGGGCATGGAATTTGGTGTGGTGGGGCTTCCAACCATACAGATGCAAAGACCAGAAAACAAGGATGTATTTGCCAGGTGGACAAAAAAGAGAAGGGCTGTCCAGGCCAAAAGAACCAAATGTACAAAAAGATAACAAGGAGTGAGAGAAGGCAAAATGCTTGGGGTAGAGCAAGCTGTGCTGGTCTCTTGGCAGGGAGGAAGCAAAGCCCCTATAGTTTGTAGAGAGTGAGGAAGCAGAGGAAGGGAGAAGTTTCTCCATATCCCAGAAATCAATAGGTCAACATATGACATAAATAGAGTCATCTTCAGTTATTCACATGATTAACACAATTAGGAAGATACTTCTATCAGGGGAGAAAAAACAGTTGTAATTGCACGTTTCCTGGTGATCTGGTGACCGTTTTTCCTTCCCACTCCCCCAGTTCCATTAATAAGACTACTCTGTAGTGAGGTGCACACCCTTGCCCTGGTCGAGGTCAAGGTGGTGTGGTGGCCTGGGATGCCAGGCACCCAGATTTGTGTGCAAATCTATGTATCTGCAAGTAAGCGGAAACATAGTGGCATAGAGGTGGGCCCTGTTTCACAGGTCCTAGAACCCTTCCCAGTAAGAACTTTGAGTCCATGCTGCTTCTCCTGTGCCTGCTTGCTCATGTTGAAAATACTCAGGAGTGCCCAGTTTGTCCACTGAGAGGCAGGCGAGCAGCCATTTTCCCCAGGCTTCCTTATTTAGCTTTGGAGATGGTTTTAAATAGGCAGGTGGTTGTTGCCATGGTTACCCCATTACACCAGCGGCTAAACTTAGGAAGGGCCACAAGGGATAGGAAGAAAGCTTGATACCCGGGATTTGGAAATGTAAACGATATTATCAAACAAGGCTTCATTTTACTCGGCTGAACTTAGGTTTTCCAGAGAGTAGTCACTGCTTGGCTGGATGCCCTTACCATTAAGGTGCAGGACTGGGCCCTCAGGGATAACCCTGAGGTTCAATCTAGGGTGTTGTAACTTGTTTTGTTTTGCTTTGTTTTGTTTTGAACTTGGCAGTGTGTTTTGAACAGGGCTAGCATTTATCAGGAAGCTCGAATTTTTCACATTGCTCATTCAGTTTTCTTCTCACAAGAATTTTTAACCTGAGGTACAAAGGCTGCAGGAGCTCTGAAAACACTTTGAAATTATATGTAAGACATTGAGTACAATTTTCAGGAGAGAAAGTCCATAACAATGAGAAGGCTCTCACAGGGACCCATAGCCTTCAAATGGCTAAAAGTCACCATTCTGAGGCTTCTTTGAATCTTAAAGGGGGGTTGAGTTTTGGTTGGGGTTTTAGGAAATTCTTCCTCCAGTGGCTTCTCCCCACAGGTTGTTGCCAGAGAAGGTAGGTGGTTGTACAAAACGGAGTTATGTCCCTCTTGGAAATAGCTTTGTTAACGGAGCAAGAACCAGACCCAAGGATGCAGGAACATGAGCCATGTGTGATGGGCAAGGAAAAGAAAAGCCTTTAACGGCAGAGATGGGGCTGTATTTGGTACACTGTACATCCTAATCATCGACAGGCTAATAATTAATTGTTAACTTAGGAATATTATGAAAATTATCATCTTGTAGTTGGCATACACATACAGAAGACAGATTTGATTTAAATGAGGATTCTAACATGTGTTAGAAGGTGTTCTAGGCTACAAGGGTAAATAAGACCCGGTTCTTGCCTTCAGGGAATTCACAGTCTAGCAAAGAAGGAAGAATAATCTTCAAATATTTTTTACAAAGTGATTTTCACATACAAGGAGGTCCCATTTTGTAGGTCACATAGCATAAAAGAATTTGGATAGTATAAGACACTAATTAATGGTTGTATCCCTACATCACCTGTAAATGAATTTAGAGTACAGAAATGGTGTTATAAGGGAACCAAACCAACTATTTTTTGAGCTCTTACCAGGTGCCAGGTGATAAACTAGGCTCTTTAAATACATTAGATTACTGAAATCCCATGATCACCCTACAAGGCAAATATTAGATTAAGGCATTTTACAGATAAAGACACTGAGGCTGGGAGAAGCCACCCACCTGAAGTCACATCTTTTTTTTTTTAATAAATGTTTATTTATTATTTTAAAAAACTTTTTTTACATTTACTTACTTTTGAGAGATGGAGAGAGGCAGAACACAAGTGGGGGAGGGGCAGAGAGAGAATGAGACACAGAATCTGAAGCAGGCTCCAGGCTCTGAGCCATCAGCACGGAGCCTGACGCGATGCGGGGCTCGAACTCACAAACCGTAAGATCGTGACCTGAGCCGAAGTTGGACGCCTAACCGACTGAGCCACCCAGGTGCCCCAGTGTTTATTTATTCTTGAGAAGGGGAGGGGCAGAGATAGGGAGACAGAGGATCCAAAGCCAGCTCTGTGCTGACAGCAGAGAGCCCACTGTGGGGCTTGAACTCACAAACCATGAAATCATGACCTGAGCCAAAGTCAGACACTTAACTAACTGAGCCACCCAGGCGCTCCAAGTCATGCATCTTTTTAAGCGCCAGAGCTGATGCAATTCTAAGTTAGCTCCTCCAGAGTTCAAACTCTGTTTTCTGTACCTGATATCTCCCATGGATTTCATTTATCAAATATCAAACACTCTGATTGGTACTATATGCATGATCCCACTCAACAGAATAACATGCAAATTAAGTGCTGCTATCCCCATTTTAGAGATGAAAATATTAGGGTAAGGAGGGTAGAGCTTTTATCAACTCTATCCACCTGAGGATTGCCTCTCGTGGGAAAATGCCTGCTGAGTGCCAAAGGGGACAACAGGTACACCATCCATTCTTAACTTATGTGGTATGACTCTTCTCCCTATCTCAATGTCCACAGCACAGAGCAGCACCGATTATGTGATTTGTGTGACCCAGTGCAATGTTAAATACAGGATCCCTTGTTCAAAATTATTAAGAATTCCAAGTCAGTGACAGCAGAGCATTAATTAAAACAAGTACAGAGCCCTTCTAAGTGTGGGGCTCCTTGCAGCTATGCAGATTTCACTCCCATGAGCTGGCCCTGGCAAGGAGAGAAGAATTTATTTTTTCAGTAAACCTCACATTTGCTAGGACTCACAGGGATGGGGGAAGTTTGCAATAAAGGTAAAAGAATGGGGGAAAGAGGGCTTCAACTAGGGAGTAGGAAAGGGATTATCAGTACCTCAATCAGGCAGTAGTCAGTATTAGCAGATGAGCTGATGATACCACTAAAGTCTTCCTGATATCCAAGAACCAGTCCTCCATGAAGTTTCTGGATTAACTCTCTGTGAGGCATTTTATATGTGTGTACATATGATATATACATGAAAGCTACCAAATTGCGATGTCACTGTGGTTGAGCATCCAGAAAGAGAAGTCTAACTGTGGAATTTTTTCGTTGTTGGTCAGAAACTCAGAGCACTTGAGGAATGTGTTATTCCAAACCTGTTGAGTGCCATCCACTTGAATATGTCCCTCAGCAGTTTAGGCTGAAGCAAGATATTTCCTGTTAGGCCCTTCAAAGGGGCCGAAACAGTGCTTCATTCCTACCAAAAGCTGACCACCTTTCCCAAAAGCCCTCGGGTAATTAATAGATTCTGGAGTGTTAGCTTTCTTGGAACCAGGCCCATGGAGTAGTTGATGAGGGGTTCCCTCAGAAGCCCTAATGTAGCCTGAGACCTTAAGAGGTTGGAAATACATCTTGCAAATAACTAAGCACCTAACAGATATTTATAGAATGAGGCAGCGGGGTATAGTCTACATTGGCATCAAAACTTGGCCCTGGCACTTACTAGCTGTGTGACCTTGGGCAAGTTACTTAATCTCTTTAATCCTTTGCTTCCTCCCCTGAAAATCTTGCAAGTTTGCTGTAAGCATAATGAGATCATGTGTAAGTTCATGGCACATAGTAGGTAATCAATAAACATGTTATTGAAAATTGTTGAATGACAAGCATGAGGAAAGCATCGCCATAAATTGCCAATAAAAGGCTTTTCTGATACAGTGGCTAGTGGGATTCGATCAGTGGTCTTTGCTTTATTGGAATGGCCCTCGAACTGAAAAGTTGGAGGCCAACTAAAAGTTGGAGGAGACCCCATCTGTGATACATCGAATCTGTCCAAATCCCTCTCCTAGGGGATGGGAGGATGGCATCAATTGCCCAGGATTGATTTGGGTTCTATAGGATTGGATCTGTAGAGAAAATTCCCTTTACAGGCTCCATGAGTGTTCAAGAGGCAGAGGTGTGGGGTCTGAATACCAGAGATTCCAAGTTCAGGCTAGAGACAGGATCAAGACTGGGGTCACGGCCCCCAGCTGACATGGTAACAGGAGAAACAGGGTGGGAGTGAGTAAGGGGAAGTTGCAGGTGCCATGGACTCCATGGATACCTAGGGCTTACCAGCTGGAACCATGGAGTGCACCATTGGTGGGTAGGGGGTTGGCCAAGGGCAGTCAGACACTGGAGACGTGATGATCCTCCATTCATGCTGACTCTTGCCTCACCCACTGAGCACCTCTTCTCCTACTTTGGATTTAACAGAGATATTCTGTGGGAGGGAAAATAGAGGCAGGCAAAGCTCAAATCATACAATTCTGGAAATGAAAGGGCCTCCTCTCTTGAATACCTGTAGTATGCTCTGTAGTCACAAGCATAGACTGTATCACCATTTACATAAGATTTTCTTTTTTTAGCTAAAAAATGAAACCATTCTAAGTTATCCTTTCCAGGAGCCCTGTGAGGTAGCCCAGTGTTACAGCCCAGATGTTTGACTTTCCCAAAGCATAAAGGTACAACAGCAGTGACACAGCAGCGTGGAAAATCCTCACCATTGGCGGCTTCATTCTGTGCCCTGAATCTGGTTTTGCTCCTCCTTATCTACTACTTGGCACCCCAAGAGAGACCTGCCCTAAGTACCTGGAGGTTCAAACTGTCTGCACCTGTTTCCCTCAATATATCACACGATTTTTTCAAACATTTGGAATTCAGAAAAGCCCCAAATGAAGTTGATTGTGGCATTTCTATTTTTATTCTTACTCCCATAAGTATTTATAAAGGAAATGCAAACCTTGTGTCTTGTGTTCAAGTGCCTTTGACTCTTCAAGTCAGTTCTGACAGAGCAGCGTACTTAATTACTGGAATGTTTATATACTAGCCCACAAAAATGTTTTATTCCCCACCCTCCCCACACCCTTCCTTGGAAGAGACGCAGGGAGTGAAATGAGTGAAATATGGGTTCATGTTTTTTTCACCAAGCATTCGTCATTATGCAGTTGCGTAAGTTCAGGGTTTTGATTTGGTTTGGTTTTGGGGTTTTTGTTTGTTTGTTTGTTTTTTGGCTGTCTTATTTGTTTACAGTCAGCCCTTGATTCTTTGCAGAAACAAGGGAATAGCAACATGGGTCATTTAGAGCTGTGAATGGTCAAAGATTCGAGGAGGCTGTTATGAATATTTGTGAGCAGGTCTCTCTGCCCTAAAAAAATTCACAGTATTTTAAATAATCTGATGAAATCACATTGAATCTTCACATTTCCTTCATTTTCCTCCTGTCTCCCCCGTGCATTGGAACAGATAGCACAACTTCTCAGACTGATACACAGGAGCAGCCTATGATATCTCGAGGCTCCTTACAAAGTTGCTGCTTTGCCAGAACAGTTCCTTATTATAGCTTAACAGGCATTTTCTTCTAGCCCTTGCTAGGCTAAAACAAGAAAGGTATGATTCATGTCAACAAAGAGTGGAATCAGTTTGTGATAATATCAAAAGGAACTTGAAAGCAGGCTATGTTTTCAAGTCTTTAGGCCAGATAATCTGAAAATTATCAGTATTGATTGATTGATTGATTTTTAGAAATATTTCCATCAAAGGGCTCAAGATGTAATATATACTCAAGTTCAGAAGGGTTAAGGTCAGAGTGATAACCTCATGGAAGAAAATCAAAGCACACAAATTCAAAGCAAGGTAAGAACTGGCTAGGTCCTCAAATGGGTGTTGACAGTCTGGATGCTTTCCAGAGGGAAGAGGTCAGGAAAGTGCTGGAATTTAATGTCTTATAAGGAAAGGCTGAATCTGGGATTATTTCATCCAAAGAAGAGATGACTTCGGGAGAAGTGATTATTGACCTCAAATATTTAAAAAAGTATTTCTCATGAAGGAGGAATTAGGTTATTTTGCATGATAGATCAATGGGGGAAATAACTGGAAAGACCTTTAAGCACCAAACATAGGACATCAGTTCTACCAGTTAGAACCATCCTCAAGTGCAGGGGACCACCAGGGAGTGCGTTTTCAGGTATCAAATGTTCAGGCAGGTGCTGGACAAACATCTGGGGCTCCAGTGGGGCCAAGTGCCGAAGCGTGCAGGTGCTATTGTCAAACAATCTGGATATAAATGCTGGAATTACATGTCACTTCAGTCAAGTTGCTCATCTAAGCCTCAGTCTACTCACCTGTAAAATTGGAATGTAATACTATATTTGTTTCCTATGGATGCTGTAGCAAATTACCACAATTTTTGTGGCTTAAAACAACATATTAAGTGCTGGAGGTCAGAAATCTGAAGTAGGTCTCACTGGGCTAAACTCAAGGCATCATCAGGGCTACATTCCTTCCTGGAGGCTCTAAGGGGAGAATCCATTTCCTTACCTTTTCTTGTATCTAGAAGTTGCCTGCATTCCTTAGCTGTGGCCCCCTTGCATCTTTTTTTTAAATTTTTTAATGTTTATTGATTTTTGAGAGACAGAGTGTGAGTGGGGGAGGGGCAGAGAGAGGGCGACACAGAATCCAAAGTAGGGTCCAGGCTCTGAGCTGTCAGCACAAAGCCCGATGTGGGGCTCGAACCCACAAACTGTGAGATCATGACCTGAGCTGAAGGTGGACGCTTAACCGACTGCGCCACCCAGGCGCCCCTCCCCTTCCATCTTTAAAGCCAGCAGTGGCCAGTCCAATTGTTCTCGACATGGCATCCTTCTTATAGTCTCCTTCTGCCTCCCTCTTCCACTTAAAATGATCCTTGTGATGATACTGAATGTACTCAGATAAATCCATCTCAACATCAGCTGACCACCAATTTCAATTCCGCCTGTAACTTTGATTGCCTTTTGCCATATAAACTAACATATTCATATTCACAGCTTCCAGGCATTAGAACATGGGCATTTTCAGGACATCATTCTGCCTACTACAAGTACCTTACCTAAGTACCATAGCATTATTTTGAAGTTTCAATGAAGCAGTTCATTTAAAGTGCTTATTACAGAGGCTTGGCACATTGATGCTAGATTATTATTAATATTCTCTTTATTACAAAGACAGAGCCTACATCAAACAATAGTCATTTTAGATGACTCAGAAACCCTTAAAATTCTGCGATTTAATGACTCTCTGAGAGGGACAGATAAATATCTGTTGGTCATAGGATATGAATCATCACTGTAGCAATATATGACATGCTTTTTTTCTCTTCACTTACCTTGATAAAATTTTTTGCATGCATTTAGCATTATGGAGTTTAATACTATATCATAAAGTACCATTACATAATACATTGAAATCGCATTGTAAATAATTTGTAAAATTTAGAAAAGTTGAAGAAAAACCAATCACTCGTAGCACGATCACTGAGAAACAATATTATCATTTTGGCGCATTTCAGCAGTTGACTTGATAAACATATTTTTAAATATTTGTGATAACAGGTTTTTCTAAAGTTACACGTACCATTCCTTAAGCAGTTTTTCTTTATACAAGTAATTAAGGCTTAGTGTGGAAAAACAAATAATATTGTCCCCCAGGAAATAAACACTGTTAGCATTGTAACATATTTCTTTCTGCTCCCACTGCACAATTTTACTTACTTGAGAACACACTGTATACACTGGTTGAAAACACTGTTAACACAGTAGCATTTACAGGTTATGGAGGGAGGTGGATATAAGGGAGCTGATTAGAGGGAGTTTATCTGCAGGGAGAGTCTTCTCTGATTAGAAAAAAAATCCCAATGATTTTGTTCAGTCAGTATGAGAGTTTTAAAGCCATCACTACTCAAGTCCCTTTGCAGGTGAAGGAACCACTTGATCTGTTCTGCAGCTGTACTTTTGTGGAAGGGAAATTTGAAAGTGCGAATCTCTTAGCACAGTTCCTCGTCCTGTGCTCCGTTTTCCTGTGCTAGAGTAAGACCAGTTTGTGTTTTCCGTGACCAGCAGAGGTAGTAGGCGTGGCCGTCTGAACTATGTAATGGTGGAGTTGTTGTTTAAGTGCACAGACTCTCAGTGTGTTTATTAAAGTCCTTGAAGGGTGGTTTTTCCCGATGTTATCAGGATGGCTCCAGCCTACACCGACAGTGGGAGCCATCGTTTATTGAATGTTTTCAGGCATTTCATGTACTTTACTTTTAACTGGCACAGCTCTCCAAGTATAAGGTAAATATTATGGATCCATTGTACAGATGAGAAAATGGAGGCTCAGGGAGGTGATGCAGCTTGCTCAAGAACATACAACTAGGTAACAGGGGAGCTGCTATTAAAACCTCCGTCTGACTCTGAAGCCTCCGTTTATACTGCTGCTCTTCCCTGCATCTCTGCATGCCCAGGTTGGTGCCCGTGACCAAGGAAGCACCCAAGCAAGAGACTAGAGAAGAACCACGGAGACAATGAGTGGCCCCATGAGAAAACCTTAAATAAGCCAAAATATATTTTGTTTTGTTTTGTTTTTTGGAGAGGAGCAGAGAATGTGTTGGGACTTGGCCTCAAGTGTGCGAAGGACTCACAACAGGAAATACCACACCTTCTTACTTTTCATCTCGGCTCAGAAAAGAATGAGAGGGGGGGAAATGTGCTTCTCAAGTGAGGAATTGCTATTTTGGATGAAAGGAAGAATCTCCTGGCCTGGAGACCCATTAAAGGCTAAAATGAGTTACTGAGAGAAGTTATGGAGTATCTTGCAAAGGGTTTCTAAAAACAGAAGCCAGACTCATTCATCTGGGATGACAAACGCACCATCTTCTCTGAGCCCCAGGGGTGAGCGTATTGTACCCACCAAACGAGAGTCCTCTGCTTCCCGCCCAACAAGCAACTGGGGTGTCCCCTAGGAGACCTTTGCCTCCTATTGTTCCTCAGCTCCCAGCTGGTCCCCATGATGCCCCCGCTAAGGATTGCCTCAGCAGCCCCCTGGCCATCTCGAAGCTCTTTCTTCTCAGGCCCCCAGTTTGGTAGCTGCCCATGTGTCTATCCTGTTTCTGTTGCACAAGCACCTGCTGTCACAATCCATGCTATCCATTCTATAAAAATCCATTTTATAGAATTTAAAGTCGCCTGCCTTGCCTTTGGGACCCTTTATAAACATCTCCCAAACACCAGTCCAGCCTTATCGTTTGCTTGCTTCACTGACCTCCCCTAGCCCACTCTGCCCTTAACTCCTCAGTCTAGTATGGCATCTCCTTCTGGGGCCTAATCATCACCTATGGCTTGTTTCCAAATACAGTCCAAAATATTCGAAACACTCCCTCCCTGACCAACCCCAGCCCTGGCCTCCACTTTCTCTTACAATCCACCTACAAGGTTTTTGATACATTTTTTCCCACTTTGATTTTTTCCTCCTTGTCTTCTATCTGTCGTTGTTCTGAGGCTACACTGTTCTTTCTCCACCTCATTCCTAAGCTTGCTCACTCAGAGAAGTGAACCGTTTTTGGGGATCCACTGACCTAAAAAGCAGAAGAATGCTGCTGCGCATGTTCCCTCATATGGCCCAAACGTGTTGAGCATCTATTTGGTGTCAGTATTGTGTAGGGACTGAGGAAATATGGATTACCACAGCCCCTATTTCCAGCAGCCCATGGGCTAGTTGGGAAGATGAGCTTGTACAGAAGCTATCACCAACTGTATTCGTTTCCTAAGGCTGCCATGACATATGACCACAAACTGGGCGGCTTCCAACAACAGAAATTGATTCTTCCACAATTCTGGAGGCTAAAAGTCTGAAATCAAGGCGTCAGCAGGATTGGTTCCTTCCCAGGCTCTGAGGGAGAATCTGTTCCATACCTCTCTTCTTGCTTCTGGTGGTTGCCAGGAATTCTTGGCATTCCTTGGCTTGTAGCTGCAAAACTCCAGTCTCTGCCTTCGTCTTCACATGCATCCTCCTTCTGTATCTCTGTGTCTCTGTCAGATTCCTCTCTTCTTATAAGGACACCAGTCATTGGATTTGGCCCACCCTAATCCAGTATGACATCATCTTAACTTGATTACATCTGCAAAGACCCTATTTTCAAATACAGTCACATTCACAAGTGCTGGGGTTAGGACTTCAACAAAGCTTCCTGGAGAAGACAGTTTAACCAACCACACTAACCCTCCCTCAAGCCCTCACAAAAGAAGGAAATCTAATATGGCGGGCTTTGTTTTAACATGGAGACAAGAATAATGAGTGTTGTGAAAGCACCTAACTGAGAAAGTGGGATTAGACTTCAGAAGGAAGGTTCTATTTGAGTGTGAGATTGAGAGAGAAATGGGAATGCCCTGAGTAAAGAAGGAGCTGGGTGCATGCTAGGAGGAGAGATGCAGGCTGGGCAAAGGGGTGAGAGGACCCTGGATGTGAGGAGAGGGGCTGATGGTTCTGAGGTGAGGTGGAAAGGCAGGTGGGAGAGCGCTGTGGCAGGATCTCAACACTCTGCACAGGAGTTTGCACTTTATCCTACAGGTGAGTGAGTGGATGGGAAGGGAGTCAGTCAGCAAATACTTTTTGAATAGGTCAGTGAGGGAGTGAATTATCTTTTGAAGTATTTCCAGAGCCAAAATTTCAGGGCTCCTAGAAACAGGGGGAACTTTATACTGAAATGTATGGGTGTACAGGGTGTTAGGTCAGAGAGAGACCCAGAGACAGAGAAGGTAACCCTCAGGGAGACAGAAGGAGGAGGGCTGTCAGGAGAGAGGGAACAAGAATCAGTTCTGCTAATCTGAGGGAGTTTGTACGTAAAAGGACCCGAAAAACTGTGGAAACCAACCACGGAGCTTTGTGTCACAAGCCCTGAACGGTGAAGCACGCTGTTAGGTTGTGGAAGTAGAAATCCATATTGACGAAAATTCCAGATGTCATTCTCTGTTCCTCAGATTCTCTCATGCAGATGTTGGCCCGGGTGGCCTTTAAATTTAGCATAGGTGGCTCAGTCGGTTAAGTGTCAGACTTAGGCTCAGGTCATGATCTCATGGTTTGTGGGTTCGAACCCTGCGTCAGCTCTGTGCTAACAGCTTGGAGCCTGGAGCCTGCTACAGATTCTTTGTCTCCCTCTCTCTCTGCCCTTCCCCTGCTTGTGCGCGCTCTCTCTCTCTCTCTCAAAAATAAATAAACATTAAAAAATTATTTTTAATTTAGCTTGGAATGCTTTTTGTTTTTATCTCCAAAGAAAAAAATATCAGAGTTTATTATCCCTCTGTTATACTGACTAATTAGAACTTTGGAGAATTATCGTCCTTTTGCATTAGGGGCATTTCTGTGATAAACCAGCATCCATCTTTATATGTACAGCTGATGTGATTAGCATATTCAGTCTGATATATTTTCCTTAAACTTCTCATATTTGCACCTGTTTTATTAAAAAGCCATTGAAAAACAATAGGTATTCTCAAGAAATATTTGAGTGATTAATTTTAATCCATCATTTAAATCAACATTTACTAAAGACAATTCTAATGCATCTGTTACTTGGCCAGATGAAGTTGTGAAAGCAGCCTTTTTCTGTACTCCTCAGGAAACTCAGTAACTCTCTGATGAAATAAGTATATTATCTCTTCAGAAACCCTGGGCAAATGGCTTTACAACTCCATATGTTAGGCTGTGTTCCCCTTCCATGAAATGTAGATACTAATAACTAGGCTTCTTTTACTGCATCCAAAGTCGGAAGGACTGAGTTTTAGCTCCCACCCTTTCTCTTACTTATTCTTTGTCCTTGGGAAGGTCACTCACGCACTTCTCTGATTCTTTAACTTCCCGGTGTGTAAAATGGAAATTACAATTATCTCAGGTGATGCTTTTGAGAATTAGAGTAGATAAATGAATGGATTTGAAATCTTCAAGGTGTTGGTGTCATGCTGTTGATTATGATGGGAATTTGTAAGAACATGCAGCGGTACATAAGCAAGTACACTGTAGACTCTCTCATTCCACTGTATAGTGATAAAGACTCTTATCTGTAATAATAACTTACAGACTCTAAGCTTTGGACAGAACTTGAGGTTTTACCCTCTTCCCAACGTAAGCATCCTTCTGTAAACACCCCTGCGAGAGGGATCATCACATCTCTGCTTTGAAGATTATAGATCTCTACTTTGAAGATTGTAGGAGTGTTTAATTTCCTTTTTCTTTTGGCTTTACCACTTCACCTTTCACTAAGAAAGTATTTTCCCTAGCTTCTAATGCTCTTCAATGAAAGAGAGGCTCTCCTCATTCCAAGAAGGCACTTATACCCTCAGATTGCTAAAGCATCAGGGACTTAAATAATTGCTAAATAGTCATGTTTATTGAACCTACACTTAGATTGAAATTCCTCATTGTCTAGTAACGAGATGTCTTCTATTCTGTTGAATGAAGAGTCCCTTTAATCTCGAAAGTGGACCTTTTTGGAGAGCATTCCAAAGTGCCAATCAAGCCAAGTGCCTTACCTTGCCTTTGAACTCAATGGGCTGAAAGTGTGTCTGTAATTTCTAGCTTGGGATTACCACTGGGCAAGAGGTGGTAAGAACACTGTGGGTGAATTAAAACCCCATACTGTTAAGTCTTAGTGAAACCTTTATTGGAGCTATCAATACAGTCCTATTAATTAGCATTCTAAGTAATCAGGTTGTCCCTTTCCTCTTCTATATCACCTTGTCCCTGGACTTGAGCAGGGAGGAGAATAGAGGTTGCTCATCATCAGACTTTCTGCAGACATGTGCAGGGTTGAGGTAAAGATAATACAACAGGACACCCTCTGATTTGAGTAATGGCCTGGTTCATGATTTGTACTTACAATCTTGCTCTCCACCAAACTAGCGATAACTACACTAAAGAAAAATGAAGCAGTTAACAATAAGCCAATGAGTTAGAAAAAAAGAGATTTGAGGACTGGGTAATTTGTCCCTTAATAATCAAGACTTGATAGAATGGTAGCATTCATAATAACCATCATTTGTGCAAAGTGGAAAATTAAGGGGAAAGGTAAACATGAGCTTAAGCTCCTTCTTCAGTAGTTAAAGGACAAGTTCATTACCTGATGTTCTGTGATTTTCAAATAGTTGATAAACCTACCATGTTGTGCCTGACCTATAAACACAAAACAACTGGAAATAGTTTTTCTCCAGAAGAGGTGGACTTGGGATGATATTTTATTTCTGCATACATGATCAGTGCAAATACCAAGCCTCAGTCCTTGGCATTAGATACATATTAGGACTCATAACCAAAGGCACGAGCAGCTCAGGTGTGAAGAATCAGGTGGGGAAGGAAGTGGGGAAGACAGATTTGAGGCAGCTCTTAGGAAAATGTCCAGGAGGAAACTACAAAGGTCTCTGTGAGGTGTCACAAATCCAAATGGCAGCAGAGGCCAGGCAGTTAATGTAAGTGAGGGAATTGAGAGAGTGTGAGGCTGTCAGGAGTGGTGGGGACTCTGGCAAACTGGAGAGTATGTGCCCTGTATAATGGAAGCAGCCAGCACTCAGCTCCAGCCAATTGCTGCTAGGTTGGAAAGCTACCCAAGTATTAATAAATCTGATTTCTCAAGAGAAGCTGGGCTCCAGGTGTGTGTATAATCTTTAAAGCTTCCAATTTTAAAAGCCACGGTGCAAGTCAAATGAACACCTTTCCTGGCCTCATAAGATCCATGGGCCTCCAAGTTGTCACAGTGATGCTCAAGAAATATACCTAGGGATGTGGTGGAGGACAATTATTATTTATTTTTCTTGCTTGACCTTGGTCACAAATTACTGGTACTGCACATATAAATTGGTCTCCTACCACAGGAGCAAATGAATGGGCTTCAGGAAGCTTAAGAGATCAGTGTCTTTGCATTGATGAAGGGTTTCTAGATGCCCTAAAAGAAATGATCCAGAAAGAAAAGGGACTCAGAAGGTCAAAGAGAACATAAAGCAAAGTCAGAGTCTGACCAATAGATAGATATGATATGGAAATAAAGAGGAAATGCCCCATCCCTATTTGGGAGAAAAAATTAAAGCATGAGACTGTACCCAAGGAGAATAGACTTGGACCTTACAGATAAGGGAAAGCAGGGCAGCCAACAGACTCATCATGAGGTTTCACGAGAGCCGATAAAGTAGCTTCTCAGGTTGTCTGCTTCAAGCATGTATCAAAGTAGCATTGGTTAACGTGCATTCCATGGGACGTGAAAAGGAAACTCAAAGGAGGATGATCGTCAAATACACTTGGGAAATTCCAGGTTTATTGTATTTCTTTTCTGTATGATATTACAGAGCCTTTAATATAGATTATAACCTACTGAGACCCTGCAAAAGCAAGATATTTAGTTTCCCAAATTTATGTGACCATAGAACTCCCCTACCCCAGAGCATCATCTGAAATCAGTATTTTGCTGAATTCACTTCGGTGAAACCCCTGCATTAGAGACCAAAAGGAGTGCACATACTCACATAACCCATAGACTGTTTCTCCCTCATGCCTGTGGGTGTGGGAAGCAAATAACACATCCAGAAGAATCCTGGTCAGTATTGCTAGTGACTTTGGTGTCTCAGGTAGGAAACTAAGGGACGTGGGGCAGAGGTGATGCTGAAGTCTCTTCCTCAGCCATGAGTCATAATTTTAGAAGAAACAGGCATGTATGGGGAACACAGAGCTGCTCTGTAGCCGATCTGAGAATGACTGTTCTCCTGGACCATGGATCTCAATGCTGGAATGACAGGCCCCTGGCCAGGAATCAGGAGCTTGTCACATAAACCAAGAGGAATATTTTTGGCCAGAGACTTGAGGACCAAACAGGAGTGCTTTCAAATGCGATTTAAAGGGGATAAAGTAGAATGTTCAAATGAAACTCTAAAATCACAGCCCACGGAGGGGCAGCAGGTGTGAGCTAGAAATAAGAAGCCTGGCAGAGGAGGTGCCAAGCAGTTCTCCCGAGGAACTGGCAGGGAGGAGCAGCGGGGTCACATCCACAGTGGGGACACATTTGCCAATTGCACAGTGAAGGGGCAGAGCAAGCAGGTTGGGTGTCTCAGGGGAGCGGGCATGATCTCCGAGACCATGGAGATTCATTAGGATCGAACATGCAAGCAGAATGCTATGCTTGTGAGGGTGACAGGTTCACATGATCACAGCCACTGCAGTGGGTGTTAGGAGTGCATACACAAGTATCAGAAGTCACAAACATCAGAGTGGAAGCAAAGCCGAGAGCATATGGATGAGCTTTTCTAAAGGGCAAAATAGAAAGGATTTTGCTGGCAGTGTATATACTACAGTCTTCTCAGGCAGAGTGAGGCTCTGGCTGATGCTTTCCTAGTTAAGATTTTGAAAACTGGCACAGGAAGAAGAAGAAATAGGGATGGGAAGGGGGTATTTATCCAGGCATCTGCCCCATCTAATGAATCGTTGGCTTGCCTTGCTAACAATTTCATGACTTAAAAGGTAGAGGAAGCCAGGAGGGAACTAGTTAGTCCGTATTTAACTCTGACCAGGAGGTGTCCAGCTGGTTGGTGGTATGGAAGGCACAGGAAACTTAGGAAGAAGTAACCAGATCATCATGTAGTTTTATAACAGAAGGAAGAAATACGATGCATACTTACGCTGTGCCCCGACTCACCTCCCTACCTCTGCTATTTCCCACTTCCCTCTGGCACCTCCAGCCCCATTCCGATAAGAACTCTAGGGTGGTCACCAGGGATTTGAGGGCACAAGAGTCACCATGTCCCTTTCCCAGGAAAGGGTCCTCCAATCCAAATTTGACAAGAAAGGTGCACCACTTATATTTCAAGTTGGAACTCCGAACTCACGAGGCCACAAAGCCAGTTTTATACGTGGCCGTGGAGTTCAGTTGTGCCATTATTCGACGGCGTTATCATATGACCCGTTCTCAGTCAATATTCCCAACAGCCCTGCAAGGTAGACAATATCATCCCGATGCAAGATGAAGCAACGATGGCACAGAGACGAAATGACTTGCCCCAGACTACATGGCAAGTGAGTGACTGACCTGGGGCTTGAACTCAGGCCTTTCTGGCTTCTAACCAAAGCTGCGTCTGTTCTGCCAAGCTGTCTCCCAAAACTAGATACATAATGGGTTAATTGGCTCTTGTAGCTTAGCCTGGGAACCCAATCTCAACATAACATTGTTTCTATGGGGAAATGTGCTCAGAGTGACAAACAACTGGCTTAACCAAGGAACTTTTGTAACCTGACCTATCAGAAATCTGGCACGGCCTCATGTTCAGAAAGGCTGGTTGTGGGAGAGAGAGGGGCGAGCAGGCGCATTCATCACTTTAGATACTAGGATGCCATTCCAGTGTAGCTTTGTATTTTCAAGGAACTACAGTCTCAAACTCATCTTCAGAACAACCACCAGAGTACCCACCACAGAGGGTAGATGGGAGGACCACATGAGGGACCCTTTGGTTTGTAAAACAGCAAGCACAGTTCCAGCACACAATAAACACTGGGAAAGTGGAGACAGAGATGATTCTCAACAGATGGAGATGATTCTCAAGGCAGAGTTCTGCTGTCTCTCTCAGGGACCCACCTGGCAATCATAGTAGGGTACGGGGGTGGACCTGTTTCTGGGGCCTTCCTCTGCTCACCCGGATGGTTTCTAGTTTCTAGCCTTAGTTGGTGGGGACCCAGGAAGTGGCCTTCCTCAGCACAAGCTCAGAGGCAAAGTGGCCTGCCTTTTCTAGGTGTTGGGGGCTTATGTTGTAACCAGCCATCCTCGCCCACCTGGGCCTTAACTGTCCTCACCCGGCCTTCAAAGACCAGCTTCCCTTGCTGATGGATGTGTGAATGCTAGTAAAGCATAGTTCGGAGTCAAAAAGGCACACAACAGCAAAGCAATCATTACAGAACCTTAGACACACACATCCCCACCTGCCTTTGCCCCTTTCCCTCCGGGTGCACGATTTCTTTTTGTCCAGGTATTTGACTTTGCTTTCTGAGAGGGCAAGCTTATTTAGAGCCCTCTAGCGCCAGCCAAATAAGCCTGAGGGGGATTTTCATTCCACGAATAAATCTTCAAAGGAAGAAAGGATTGCTAAAAACAGCCAAACTCTGTGCGATTTTTAATATTTTATTTTATTTTTTGGAGGGGGGAAGGGAGCAATGTTCTCTTGGCAAGGCCAGATACTGATTGGAAAAACACTCCAGAGAGTCAGGCCCCTCAGGAGAGAAAAACCCTAGCTGCCTCACCAGCTGTCGCTCCTGAGGGTCACCCCCAAAGTGGCAGGACCACATGGTGGCATTCACATCACTGTGGCAGATCTCAAGTAGGGCTCTGGGTCTTCTAGAGACCCCACTGCGTCAGAGAGGCCGTGACTGTGAGCGTGCTCAGTAACAGTATCAGAGAAGTCTCCCTGTCTTGGCCTGGGTGTATGCCTGCACACGCGTGCGCGCGCGCCCACACACACACACACACACACACACACACACACACACACGTGTCCTTGGGTCTGCTCTGGGGGAGGATCAGATCCCAGACTTTGTCAGGCTTCGTGCTGGAGTCCTGCCCTTAGGCAGAGACTTTGTCAGGTGCCAGACAGAAATGGGGAGAGCTTACCAAAGGAAAATATGTCCATACTCCATGGAAACACAATGTCTTGTGTGAAAGAGAAGGGTCTCTGTACAGAAGGGGTAGATGCTCTGGACCCCAGACTCCATTGAAATGGTGGAGAGGCTGCCCAGTGGGTTTGGCCCTTTGTTATGCTAGGACAAGAATGGAGAGAGGAGGCCAATAAGGAGGCCCAGACCAGAGACTCTGTGGCGAAGAATGCCACGGGGCTCTGAGCAACCAGAGAGTTGCAGTCTCTTGGCCGTGCCAGATGTGAATAAAGCCAGTCCACAAACACAACGGAGAATGGTCAGCAGCTTTGCAGTCGTGAGCCCCTGTGCCTCTGGCTGACTTTTCCACTTCTCTCAGATGTATCCGGGGCACAGCAACAGAAGCCAGGGCAGGTGGAAAGGTAAGGGACAAACAAGGACTAGAAGTTGGGAGCTGGGCCTTGGATTCCAGCCAGTGGATTACCAAGGACTGGTCTCAGCTTCCTAATCTGTACCATGAGAAGGCTGCTCTGGCTTAGAAGAGAACCACCATCCAGAGCTGGTATGGACTAGCAGTTCTGCATGTACCCTTTTACCATCACATAGTGCACTATTCCTATTCATTCCTCATCACTCTTCACCATGGGTGCCATATTGAATAAGATTTCTGTCAGCCATAAAGCTGTTTCAAGTAATAATTTGTTTTCCCATTTTTATTTGGCAACATCCATTTACTATTCAATCAGTGCCTCTGGTTACCAAGAGGTGACCAATGTAATTGGTTTATTTCCATTCCATGGCAAAAAATTTTAACCCACTGGTGAGCCTGTGCAGTCTTTATTATGAGTAAATGCACAAATACTATTTCACATTAAGAAATGTTGACAGCAACTCATGGACTCCTTTCATACTTTGGAAGATTCCTTGGAACCTGTGATCTTCTGGCTGGGAATCCCCGGACCCCAAAGACCCCTTAAGTGCAAACGATCTGTCATCTGTGATTTTACAGGTAATTTTTTACACATGAAAATGAGTTAAGAAGTGTCTTCAGAGGTTATTAAGAGGATTCCATATTTGTATTATAAAATACATTCCAGGCAAGTTCTTCCTCCTTTGTTGGCCTTTCTGTTTTCTTTAGCTCCTTTCTTGAGCTCTTCACTCTTTTTTTTCCCCACATTTCTGCCCACCCCCTCCTGGTCTCTGGTCACCAGTGCTCCAATCTGTTCACCACCCTAGATTTTTCTGAGTGCCATGATCCCCAGTGTGGATAATAGCCAGCAAATACCTTGCCCCTTGAAGCTGAAATACACTGAGCCAAGACAAATCTGTTGGCAGGAACAGTGGGCACAAGAGTCACACTCAGAGAACAAAAACAGCTATTTATAAAGCCTCCTTCCTGATTGCTGGGGGCTCACTTTCCCTTATACCAGAGGGGCCAATGCCCCCTCTTGGAAAAGATTCTTCCATCCACAGCTCCGTGCCTGAGGGTCATGGAGTACCCATTCCAGTGAGCAGTGAGAACAGGGGACAGCATGCAGGCTGGATTAGATGTGGTGACAAGCTTTCTGATGGGCCAGGGCAGCTGGGTGTGCGGGTGACACAGATGGCCTCTGTAGCACCTGTGAGGTAACGGTCACGGGCCCCTTATAGGACTTAATATCCTGGCCTTAGAACCAAGCCCACCTGCCTCGGCTCCTTTTTTTTTTTTTTTTTTTTTTCAACCTTCCTTTGATCTAAACTTTAGTTAACACCATTACTAAACTTGGAATTCAAATAGTGTAAAATGTTAACAGATAAAGTATTCTCGCTATTATTACTAACCTTCATCATTCAATTATAATTCAACTCAAATTGCATTTGCTCTTTCTGTGTGGCTATCCCATCTGCTTGATTTTGCTAGATTATCATTTGCCTTAGTCACCTGACACTAGTCTACTGTCTTCAGTAGTGGTAGCAATAATGCCACCAGTAACTCAACAGACCCATAAGGGTAAATTAACTGAAATTATTTGCTTTGTGTTGTAGTTGAACTGAACCTTATGAAAATTTATAATGAATGTAGTAAAGTAGCCTGTTGACATGGCATAGTTTTCCCCAGGTGTGTTTTTGGCCTTTTGAAAAATTGAACTCATTGCCACCTCTAATAATCAGATTTTACATAAAAACGCGTATTTCTGGCTTCTCTTTAAAAGATGGCAGTTCTGGCAATACTTGGGTCCACACCCCTGCATGGCGACAGCGTGGAGCACCTGGGTTCTCTCACCCTATCCCGTGTTGTGTCATCTTGCGTTGTTCAGGGAGCTTGGAGAAACCTTAGAAATCAGCCGTTCCAGGCCCTTCATTATAATGAGGAAACTGAGGCCAGGACATCCTGAGTAAGCCATGGTGTCATGTGCCAGTGTGTATGAGAACTAGGGCGGCAAGGCAGACCTCCTGCCTACTGGCCCAGCACGCCCTCTACCACATCAGTCCGCCCCCTCCACACAACACAGAACACCATCTTGTGGGTAGCATCTGTTTCACAAGACTGACAAAGAAGGCCTGACTGACTGTTTGAGTCATGACCCACTCAGGGAACCTGATTATCAAAGTCCAAACCACAAAGAGGAATACCATCACTTCAAGGGCTCCTATTTCTAGAAATAGCTGTAGTGTCCTCTTTGTAGCCTTCTAAGCCCAAAGAAATGTTTTCATGTTTTCATGACTTCAAAAGTCTATTGCCCTTAAAACTTCCTAGATTATCAGAAAAGGGCCGTCAGAAGCTCATTGCCTTTGCTGGTAAAAATGCCCAGCAGCTAGCTTGGTTTTACTTGTGGATATCCTTGAAAACAGGCTATTCATAGGCTGTCAGGATCATGACTGAATCTAGCTCAAAATTGCTGACAAATACTAAAGAACATTTTTTAATTAGTCTCATTTCGCCCTTATCTGTCAAATGAAAAGACTCAACTTACCAGTGTGCAATTGATGTTATTTTCTTATAAAACGGGGGGGTGGGAGAGATTAAGAAAACCCCAAAATAGAATCAACCCACGGTGTCACTGCTGCTGTTTGCCTCTCCTCTATGTGACTGAGAGGCCCCTGAAGCCCAGACAAGGGTTCTTCTGCCTCAAGCACGGGCTCAGCTGGGTAGTTTAGAGCCCAACAGTGAACCCAGGAATTTCTTGGACATGGAAACCAGCCTCAGGATAACTGGTTAAGGATTAGTCATCTCCAGCTAAAAGGTGATTATGAGAAGGAAAGACATGATGTGCCAAAAAAAACTCAGGAAGAGAGATGCAGAAAAAACATTCCAGAAGTCATTAAAAACACGGTTAGCTTCATTTTCTTCAAATATAGTGGCTGCCTGGGGTAGACCCCCACCCCCCACCCTACTCCTGCCCCTACTCTTGCAGCAGTAGGGGAATGAGTCTCCCGGTGATTGCATCTCCTAGCAACAAGAAAGAACAGTTAGTGAGTACTTACCATGCATTAAACACTGCTTGGTGCTCTATATTTGCCACATGAGCTTCACAACTTTGTTGGGTAGAAAACAATATTCCCATTTCATACAAGAAATGAAGCTTCAAAGAACTTAAGTCACTCACCTAGCCAGTAAGTGGCAGAACACCAAATGCATGTTCTTGTACAACTGAAGGTGAAACAGACAGAAACCGGTGCCATAACCATCCAACTGACAGTAAGGTGTCTGGGGAGACATCTTCAAAAGAGAAGGCCGCAC
This sequence comes from Panthera tigris, assembly GCF_018350195.1. Lineage (NCBI taxonomy): Eukaryota > Metazoa > Chordata > Mammalia > Carnivora > Felidae > Panthera > Panthera tigris. The sequence goes on from NC_056668.1 coordinate 80,539,137, forward strand.
ACTGGCATTCAGACTCTGGTTGGCAAGGTGGGATAGGGGCTACAAATTGTAGAGTATCACATGCCTACAGGGTTTTACCAAAGGCTTTGGGAAAGTGCTGGTGCTGATCAAGGAAAAGGAGAAAAGGGAAGACGAGGCAAAGGAGAATGCATACATCAATCTGTGAAATTTTTATGGGGGGCAACAGTACCTATTCATAGAGTTCTCCTGAGACCAAAAAGAGATAATATATGTGAAATGCTTAGCAGAGTACAAAATCAAAAGGCCAAAGCCTGGTTCCAGATCAACAAGAAACCTGTCAGCCCTCCATGCTATACAGATCTGCTCTGACAGTGTAGACAGAACCTAAGAATCCTAGTTACTGCTCACCTGGTGTCTTGGTATGCAATGAAAATAGGCTGGGAGTTTGGTTTCCTTCCTGATCTTATGAAGGTGGAGAAAGGGGGCAACCAGGAACCTGCAGGGAACCCTGCCTCAGATAAGCCTACCGGTGAAATTCTTGGCAACAACACACCAACATATATAAAGAAAAGTTTTGTGTTATGTCACCTGGCTTGAAGCCAAGCTCCACCTCAGGGCCCGCCATTAATGGTTGACCTCAATTAGGCAGGGTTCTGGGAGGCACCTTTACCATTGTCCCAGTAGCAGGCTCTTCCTTTCTCCATCTCTACCCCCATGGCCTCTGCCTTCATACTTTCAACCATTTTGGTGGCTAGGATTGAGACAACCAAAATAATTTCCCTTTAGATGATCTCAAATGAAGGCTAGTGTCTATTTTTCTGATTAACCAGATAAGTGAGCTTCATTATGAAGAGAGTGTTTTGATTACTGAGAGGACATTGGCAACATTCAGTCAACAAACTTAATGTGGTTAGGGGAGGAGGGCCTTCCATAGACCAAGACCTGTTCTAGATGATATTACATGTCTCCTAAACTGGTTTGCCTTCTAACATTCCCTGTTCCACTCTGCTGGGGATGGTTCAAGGGCACTGCCCCTGCCCCATTTCCTGGTGAGCTGAGAGAAGGAAATGTACAGGGTGTCCAAGGAGCTTGTGGCTTTACTAGGGTCAGTTCTGGTCTCCCTGACTCTCTGAGATTGTGTAGATTCAAAACCAGGAGCTTCCTATGACAGATTCAATTCAAACTCCTCTAGAACTCCCCTGGCCACTGGGAGCTGTGAGGGCCTGACACTCTGCATCAGGCAGTATCTCCTAGGATGGAATGTAACCACTAACACCCCAGGTCCCCAAGTACACGCATTTAACAAGCTGGTGAAGGAGAACCACAGCAATCTAGTAAGGGCAACAGGAACACATGCCACCACACCACAGAGTTTGCAAAAGCATGCTATGATACAGGGGCAGGGTAGTGGGGCACAGACAGGGTTGGGTGCCACTCTGCACTAACTCACTTTGCAACCGTAGACAAGTTATTTATCTTCCCCGGATCTTAATTTCCTTACTTGTAGCAATAGTATCTACCCCACAGGGTTCTTCGGAGACTTGAAAGAGATGGCATATGTAAAATGTTTAGTGGTCATGGGTATAGGCCATGGGAATGGAATGTATTCACTTCTAACTAAACCGTGCCTGAGTTAAAAAAGAAGTAAAAGCTCTTAAATTTTGGACACATAGTCTTCTGTGTTTAAATGTTCAAATGTTAGTGTCTCGGTGAAGCTATTCAAAGAATGTAAGCTCTGTGAGGCCAGAGACCCTTATTCATCACTTACCTCCAAAGCTTACACAGTGCCTCACCCATAGTATGGCTCAACAGATGTTCTATGGATGGATGCATGGATAGATAGGCCAAAACACAAAAGTGCTGTCCTTCAATTGCAAAGGGGGCTGCCACCGGAGAATTGATTTCCTCCGTCCCTCTCTCAGTGAATGGCACCTGCCATCTCATGCTAAGGTAAAAATCTGGACGTCACTGTGACCATTCTTTCTCATTCACTCTTCACAACCAATCAGCTCTGTCAGTTCTACCTCCTAAATTTTAGCTGGTGAATGCACTCTCTTCTCCATAACTCTACTGTCACTGCCTTTGTTCCTTGACCTTCCCAATTCTGTTCTGTTCTACACCACCTGAAAACTACTCTCTAGGCCTCCAGTCTGTACCCAGCCCTTCTAAGCCGCTCTCCACACTTGGGACAGAGTGATTTTTAAAAAGCACAGATTTGATCAGGTCATTACTGCCACCCTGCACCCCCAAACCCTCGCCAGCAGCCTCAGTTAAGGATGTTCCATGACACACTGTAGACGTAAAGATAAAGCCCGAACACCTAAGCATGGCATTCTCAGCCTTCACAAATGTGCTCCTGTCTGCCTCTCTAGCCTTACCTGGCCAATCACCAACCCACCCACCTTGGGCTCCAGGGCATCTATAGCAAGTTTATATTCTCTCTTGCCCTGTGCAATTGCCTGGGCTTCTTCCTCTTCCTGGAGTGCTCTTCCTCCACCTTCCCTGTTCTCTTCCACATTCTTCAGAACTCAACCTTGCCATCACGCCCCTGGATTGCTTTCTCTGATTGCCCCTGGCCCAAGAATCGGATGTCCTTCTTCCTAGGTACTCCCAGTGCTTAGGGCTTAGCCCACAACTGTGTGAGCTTTTTCCCTGTCTGTCCTTCCCAGGTGCCTGGCTCACCTAAAACACTCAAAGTGCAGTGTTTTATCTTCAGTGTACCTAGTACACCCCCATCTAGTTCTGGCACAATGACTTTCTTTTTTTTTTTTTTTTAATCCCTGCTTTCATGAAGCTTATATTCTCTCTCTCTCTCTTTTTTTTAATGTTTATCTGTTTTGAGAGAGAGCGAGAGCCAGTGGAGGAGGGGGAGAAAGGGAGGGAGACAGAGAATCCCAAGCAGGCTACACACCATCGGCACAGAGCCTGATCCAGGGCTCGAACTCACGAACCATGAGATCATGACCTGAGCAGAAATCAAGAGTTGGATGCTTACCCAACTGAGCCACCCGGGTGTCCCGGCACAATGAATTTCTCAAATTGATAAATATTTGTCACACCATTCACTTTCTCAGAAGCACATTCATAATCAACATCACGTCTTTGGATGTTGTGGGACCAGGCAAGATAATTAGCCAAGGATTAGAGTATGGTCTATAACTCCAGAAAAATCTATCAGAATAAACATGTGGAGAACATGTTTATAACTAAACGTCAAGACATGATCCAACAAATATGATCACACATTTTTTTGTCCTAGAAAAATTTGCACATATAATATCTACAGCCACCCAATCTGATCTGTCATTTTTGCCCTACTATGTTATCCAAACATGCCAACTCAAGACACTGAATTAATAGCCAGTATGTAAGCGACTAACGTTCTTGGTGAGCTTGCTATGCAGTAAGCATTATGTGAAGTGCTTTGCAATCACTTGCAAAGTGATTTAATCTTCTCACCCTCTGAAGCACATCTTTTTAGTATTGCCATCTTACAGATGAGGAAACTAAGGCGTAACACTTGCCAAAGATTACACAGGCAGCAATGGACATCTTACCAGCAGGAGATGAGTAGTCTGTTTGATCCTCTCAGTCATTCTGCTACACTGACCTAACCATGACCTCTTAACCTTATTAGATTATCAGAAGAGCCACTTCTGGGCAAAAATAGCTGGTGGCTTCCGGAAATTTTTATTAAAACTCTAAATCTCCTGGCAATAACTTTCAAAAGTCATGATTCAGACCAGAAATGATATTTGAAAATGGAATCACAATGCAGGTCTCTTGGCTACAGAGATGCTTTCGCTGCTGGGGAGGAATGCTCAACCTTGACATTTATGACAATCTGTGTTTTTCCTGTCATGGGGCTTTCTCCATCATTGTCTGTTGAAAGGCACTGGCCCTCATTTAATCCTCCCTGAAGAATCCTGTCAGGCTTAATCCGTCTGTCCTATTCCTTGATTGCCATTTCATTGAGATCTAGAGGAATGTTTCTTAAAGTCCTGACAGCTGACTACCTACATAATGATCCCCTGGCCACTCATAAAAATGCATATTCCTGGGCCCCGTATCTATCGCATAGACTCTCTACAGATAGAAGCCCAAGAAGCAGCATTTTAATTGCATTCTCCAGGCAATTCTTATGAAGACCAATGTTTCAGAACCACAAATGTGGTTTCCACATCCTCACAGCTCCAAGTGTGCTCCCTGGACCAGCACCAGCAGCTTGCTAGAAAACACAAAATTCTTAGGCCCCAGTCCTGAACAACTGAATCAGAAGTTGCATTTTAATGAAGGTGATTTGTATTCACATTACTGTGCATACAGAGAACCAGTGATCTAGAACAGTGTTTCCCAATATTTTTCATTTCGTGGCACGCGTGGAAAACAAAAGCACTTGGTTAGCATACAGATGAGAATGCCCAGTACGACAGTGGGGGCTCAGCTCCAACTTGGCCACCCCGAAGACTGAGGGGATCGATACTCCAGGCATGCCTGATTACAGCACACTAGTTGAGTAGCACTGGTCTACTTACAAGTATACCCAAATCTGTTGACTTTCTACATTAGGCGTAACTCCCTAAATCTTGCCTATTCTTATTTCCCTCATTATTTATCATTTCTTTTCAAGCACAGGTAGAGTCAGAAAGGCTCCGTCAACTAGGTCTTAGGAATCATCATACAATGGAAGAACACAGTCGCATCTTCACATTCCAGGCAGACTCTTTGAGAAATGCAGAGATAAAAAGTTGTCTGTTATTCTGAAGAGTCATCTGCTATGCCCCAAGGAATACGAGGAAGAAATAAGAGCCTTCTGCCCTTCAAAGAATGCTCTTTTCCTCTTAGTTCACAAATCTGAGGATAGAGGATCACCAGCACACAAGGTGGCTTCCTCTCTCCTGAAGAACGTGCCAAGAAAAATGTGATTTTGTTTAATCCTTCCCTGGCCAAATCTGCCATCTTATAAACTGGACAGGTGTCCCTTCTCTTAGCTAGCCCCTGATAATGGGACGACAGTTGGGAGGGAGGGAATGGAAATAGAATACCTTCAGTCAGACACACTACTTGCTGAGACGATCTGATCAAAATGATCAAGTGTCCGGACACACCATCTGACTTCTCAAAGCCCCCAGCTACGTGGGAATCCCTTTCCTTCCCCCACTAAAGATGTTGAAAAATTGTAAAGCTCTAAATGTTGAGCTCTTACTTTGAAGCAAATGACAAGATCTACCCCTAAATGAAATATTGTCATAACCTAAGCAAATACAATTGAGGAAAGGGTGGTGGGGGGAGAACTCTTGCTCCCAAACAACTCCGTTTTTTTCTTCTCTTCTCACTTTATCTGCAAATCTGTGTCTAATTCTCTCCATTCTGCTTCCCTCAGTCAGAGCATGGACAAAGTAGCACATGTGTTGGTGGGTTTAGTGTGGGACTATCTCTTCTCTGTGCCAAGACTGAATATACCTCAAGTCTCAAAAGTCTGTCTGATCTTCCCTTCCTACCCCAGCTATACTCAAGAGAGGGCTCTACCTGAAGTCCCTCTGCATTAGCAGTAGAGAGGACCATGATCAGAGAATGGTGTCACTTGTCGCCTCTGGTTGATTTTCATAGAACCTTCCCTTGATCCAGATCCAGAGGCAAACACACCTTTCTCCTGCTCTGACCAGGAAGTTCAGAGCAGTTGGTGGTTCAGCCGAGTAGCCATGATGTCTATGAAATGAACGGGTTTTTCTCTAAGTTCTTTGCCGGAACGGTTGGTGAAAAATCTCTACCCCTATCATCTGATCAACAAGTGCTAAAAACACAGGAGTGGGGAAAGCTGAGGGCTTGGGCCTCCCAGCCCCAACAGCATAGCCGTCTTGCATGACCACTTCAAACACATGATACTGAGTCAGCTCTCTGCTTCGTGGCGCAGGATGAAGAACAAACTGTGGTACTTTGAATTTGGCACCTCTGAGACCTTTGCGGCCACCTGCAAGAAGCTGCATGACCACATAGAGTTGGAGGTGAGTCCTCAGGTGGGAATAAGCCTTCTCCAGAGCTTAGTTCTGCTCCTGGACTGTCACACACACCCTCAGGACATATCCCCTGGGTCCTGAACAGGTGACCCAGAGTGGAGTCCACTTGTCATATCTCCATCGTATTCCCAAACACCGCTACAGCCTCACTCACCGTTCCAACCACTGGACCTGCCCTTTTGGGCCCGTCCAGAGAACCCCTGGGGCTCTGGGGCCTAGAGGTCCATTCCCGTCCTCAGCCCTGCCCCCACTGTGGCCTTGCAGTTGCCCCTTCGCAGAGAGGCGAACACTCAGTTGTCGCCAGCACAGAAAGGCAAGCTGCTGGTGGGGAGAGGCAATGTCCCAAAGCTGGTCAAAGCCTGGGAGCAGACACCCCCCAGCTTGCTCCGCCCCCACTGTCACAGCTGCTTCAAGGAGCTGACTTCAGAGGTACCCCGGGTCGGCTTCGTGGGCATGCAAACTGTGCAGCTGCTCAGAAGAGCCCTCAGCTCAATGCTCTTCTGTCACCATCTTGAAATTCTTGAAAACTTTTTAACAAAGGGCCCTGCCTTTTCATTTTGAACCGGGCCCCTCAAATTACGTAGCTGATCCTGTTGCTAACTCTTCTGGCACTTTTAGCAGCCTGCCTCACACAGTTTGCCTGAGGTTTCCCTCCCCTAGTTGATAAACTGCCCGCCTCCCACCCGCTCACCCTACTCCTACTGGGTTCCCCTCAGAAGTCTCTTCACCACTGTGAGAGGGCTTCGTTGGTCTCTGGCCACCTGAAAGGCCAAAGGTCTATGCACAGCAGCTTGCCTCTGCTCTGCGGGTCCTCGGGCTGTTGGTTCCCTTGCCCATGGTTCTCAGCTACCACACCATCTTCCCGTGGGATTCATGCCTGTCGCCTTGTTTTCACTTGAGAAAAACAAATGAAAGAGGCAGCCAAAGAGTTCAGCCAGGGTGGGCTCGTCCTGGCCCACCAGCTTTGTCCCTAAGCCTGAATTAGCAGTCAAGTTGGGCCTGGGCACCACTTTGAGGAGGAGCATTTGGCCTAAAGCAGTGTGGGAAAGCCCCACCATTCCCTGCAGAAGGCAGCCTGTGCGCACAGGGAGTTTTCACAAACAAAACACAAAGCCAGAGATTCTGGGCTTCTATTTGACTCATCTGCCTGCCTCTCCCCTCCGTTGCCGGGTTACCAATCCCAGAGTGGGAGGATCTGGTCAGGGCTAATCCCTAGAACTTTTGGCCAGCTCAGGGCTCAGTTGGAGGGCAGAAAGGCCCAGGAGCCAGGGCTCTGTGTCCCCAGGTGGGACCAGCTACACCGGGGAGAGGCTGAGGAGCTAGCCCACCTCTCTGAATCCACTGCCTGGGAGAGAGCTACAGAGGAGGACAGGGCTGGGCTCGGAGCCTGAGCCCGGCCAACAGAAATGTGTGTGCATTTCTCGCGTTGGCATGATCGCCTGGTGGGGTCTCTTTAAATATACCCCGAGTGAGGGACAGCCCCAGCCTAACCACTGCCAGCTGCAGGCACACAGCAACTGCTTGTTCTCCCTGCAGCTGGCCTTGAAACTGTGCCCAGAATAGAGCAGCTCAGCTCCCCTGCCTGTGCAGCTCGCCCTCCCGGCTGCTGGTTCCCTCTGGGGCCAAGACACAACAAGGGCTCCTCCTCAACCACATGGGGGGCTAGTGGCCTCCCTGCAAAAGATGCTGGTGACCTCTGGAGGGGGTGGGATAGTTCATGCTGTGGGTTGTTGGGGACTTTGGGGAGCATTTCCTGTTTTCCTTATCTACCCATAATGAGTCTTTTTAGTATTTATTCATGAGGGGAATGGGGGGGGGAGGGGTCTTGTGACAGGCGGCTTCTAACACCCGCAGGATTGGGGCTGGCACCTTTTTTTGCATCCAGAGAGCAGTGGGTAGACTTGTGATCCAGAGGGGGACAGAGAGACAGAAGGGAGCAAGGCATGTGAGTGACAGGGGTTGCAGGGCACCAGAGGTAGCTATGAGAGCATCAGGAGCCTCGGGCAGAGCAGTAAGAGAAGCTGGTTAAGTGACCTGCTAAATGTGGCCGCTACACACAACAGCCCGGGCCCACGAGGACCAGCACACTCATCAGTTCAAGGTCAGTGGTCCCAAGAATAACTCCACACAGGTGTTTATACTACACGTCACCACTTTCAAACCCCTAGCTCGGCTTTTATTGCATTGTCCCACAGCAACCCTATGAGCTGCATAGGTCGGGTATTATTATCCCCATTTCATGGAAAAGCAAGTTGAGGCCCGGAAGTTTAGGAGGGTAAAAACAAAGAAGAGAAAAGTGCAAAGGGGAGAGGAAAAGGTCACATGCTTCTGCTGCCTACCGTAATGTGCCCTCGTTTGACACAATAACCTAGTGAGGCAAATATCATCACATTTTTTTAAATGTTTATATATTTATTTTTGAGGGAGAGCACAAGAAGGGAAGGGCCAGACAGTGGGAGACACAGACTCTGAAGCAGGCTCCAGGCTCTGAACTGTCAGCACAGAGCTCAACACGGGGCTCAAACTCAACAAACTGTGAGATCGTGACCTGAGCCGAAGTCGAACACTTAACCAATTGAGCCACCCAGGTGCCCCTCGTCACATTTTTTTAAATAAAGAAACCGAAGCTCAGATACATCAAGTAACTTGACTAAGATTCTATTGCTGGAAACTTGTGAGAGCGAAGATTCGAGGTCTCCTGGAATGAGTTTTGTTTGAACCCAATACAGATTTACCTTAAAAGTGCTAGAAACTCAGTGAATGCTTCAGCACGGATACACAGGTTTTTCCTCCTTTGTTGAATGTGGGCCCATTTGGTTCTGTCTCTGCTGAGGCAGCCAGGTGGGTCTGCTGAGAAATGCTTTAAAAGAACGGAAGACACAGTCCTAACCTCATTTGAGAAAGGAATCAGTTCATGCTGGACCATAGGAGTCAGAGTTATGCCTTAAAGTTTGCAGAACGCTTTCCCATGCGGCATCTCATTTTATTTTGATCCATCAAACATTGAGGGCAAATATTCCCATCTTTATGGGTCAGGAAGCTGAGGCTGAGAGGGTCAGTAACTTGAGAGCACAAACTGCTAAGGGGTTGAGGGGAACAGATAGTAAAGTCTATGTAGTTGCTCTGTGTGTGTGTGTGTGTGTGTGTGTGACAGAGAGAGAGAGAGAGAGAGAGAGAGAGAGAGAGAGAGAGAGAGAGAGAGGGAGGGAGGGAGAGGGAGAGAGAGACACGCTGGTAAAAATCAGGGTGGTAAAACTCAAAAGCTAACCTGAGATTACACAGGAAAGGTCTCCATTAAAAGTCTCTCACAGGAAACACCACCTGTTTCTCTGAGGCTAATGGCTTGTTGAGAAGGACTAGGAGACTTGGTTGCTTCTTGGAAAGCTTACAGCCCAGTCGACAGAACACACAACAGCTGGTTAATATAGCATACTCACTTGACTAGTGCTAAGGAAATTAGACCCAGGGGTCCTGGGGAACCGCATGAGGCAGATCACTCTAGATGCTGTTTTGAGCCGCTCAGAGACTCAGGCAGGGGAGAAGGTAACGCTACATCTCCTGCTCAGCCGCGGACACTCGGCCAGGGCGGGTGCAGTGAAAGGCGCCTGGCCCAGACAAGACCAGGAGGTTAGCCCAGCTCTGTAATTAGGTCAAGTAACTTGCTGAACAGTGTGTCTGGGCCTCAGTATTCTTATCTATAAAATGGGGGGGAAGGGGTTAGGCTACTTCCCAAGGCTGTTATCCAGATTAAAGTTTTCATGATTGTTGTTTGTTTTTTTTTAAACTAGCAGTGGAACTAACTGCCTCACAGAATCTGCAAAGCAGCCCTAAGTGGCAGGTGTCATCACCTTTCCAGAGTAGGGGATTGAAGCTGAGAGAAGGCAAGGAGCTCCCTTGAGGTCTACAGCTTATGTATGGTCAGATCAGGCTTCAAATCCAGATTTGCCCAAGACCCAGGACTTTCAAGGAAGTCCTGGCACTTCAGTTTAGAACCCAGATTCTCAACTAAGTATGGGGCATGTGTGATCTCCTTTTATTCATACGCTTTTATTTATTTTAACATTTCAGATAGCCTTTAAAGTAGGCATGAGATTTTTACCTTTATCAAAAAAAGAAGATAACAAATATTGCAAATGCTCGCTCTAAATGCTTCCTTTCTGGCAACTATGAATGCTAGTGTTGTTCCTGGAAAATGGGTGCTCCGTAAATTGTGGTTGACGCTAATTAAGAAGCCAGCATGTCACCCACATGACTGTCATCATCCCTGGTCTCAGGCTTCTCTCGGGGTCTCTTAGTCTCTGACTTCTCCCTCCCTCCCAAAGCTGCCATTAAGGTTCATTTTCACCTGATTTCACCTGAATAAACAGATAGGGGCTGGGGTGAGGGAGGGACCCAGTGAGTCACCTCCCCCACCCCAGGCCCAGAATAGCTTTGGAAAAAGGTTCTTAGACGTGATCATAGCTAGGTGGAGCCAACCAGGCAGGCTTCAACTCGAGCACTTATTTTACATGCTGTGGAAATTTTTCATTTTCCTGGCTAAAAATAAGAACTTCCAAAATTCCTTGATATTTTATCTACTTTAAAACAATGTTCACAAGGGAAGGCTAGCTGGCTCCACTAATATGAATTTCTGCATGGGGAAAAGTGAATCCAAATTTGGAAGCTGCTCAAAAAAAATGTTATCCAGTATATTTTGGGAATCCGCACATCAGGTTCCCCCTCCTCCCCACCCGCCACAACGTTTAATTGAGGAATTTTTTTAATGCAACAAAGTCTTGGGAATGATATATCAAATACTCCCATTTCCCCCCCCCACTTAGAAATATTTGTCAGTATTTTGTTTTATTCCCTTCAAGTATGTTTTAATCAAAGGAATAAAATATTACAGATAGAACTCAGTTCCCCCGCAATCCTTTTGTGCCCCACAACTTGCCTTTTTCATGCACCATGATGTTCCTGAGATCTCTCCATGCTGATGCTGATAGAGCTAGTTCGCTACTTTTACCTGTTCTGTGGCATCCATACCCCATCCCACCCCACCCCCTCATCACCCCTGCCCCCAGATATGGGGAGGAGGAGCAGAAATGGGAACCATAGCCGCCGCCATGGAAATGCAAGTGGTGACCATTTGACAGAGGGGTTTAGCAATATACACTCAACTGAAAGCACATCTGTAGATCACGTGACCCAGGAACCCAGACCTAGAGAATTTCCTGCACGTGAGCTCACAAGAGGCTAAGCAAGCACGGAGGCGCAGTGCAGCATTTCGTTATTACAACAAAATGGAACCCACCCAAGTGACTGTTCTTCTAACACTTTGAAAAGACAGTGTGAGTGGAAGTACTAAATGCCACTGAATTATACACTTCAAAATGGTTAATTCTGTCTTATGCGAATTTCATCTCAAGTTTTGAACATTTAATTTTACAAAAGGGAGTGTGCTGGGTACTGTGGTAGGGATAGCTGATCCTCATCATGGTATGGGCTTTGTCTATGAGAATCCTAAATTCTAAAACTAACATTTGGCAAGCCATGTACACGTAAAGGAGTTAATAAATGATGCATCAGGTTATTTTAGGATTGGGCAGATACCTTTAGCTACTCCAATCCATTCAAGGGCCATTATTTTTCAAAAGAGTGAAATCAAGAACTTTACAGGTTAAGTAGCTTGGCCAAGCTCACCCGGGCCAGTTAGGTGGCACAAGTTTCGACTGGGGGCATTCTTACTCTGCCTCAGTATCCACCTACAATATCGCACGCTCTTAAATGAGAGGGAAGAAATCTACAAGCACTGTGGCCTCTTCTGGCATTGAAACCTTCTCAGTCTGGGCGAGTAGAGCCCTTCAGAGCTTGGAGTAGTGAAGGTGGGAACTGGCCAAACGCTCAGCCCATCGACCCAGCTGTAAATCCAAGGGAGATGAAATGAAAACATGCTCCCAGGGAAAGGAGAGGTGAGAAGAGCATTCAAATGGATTTCGAATTCCTGGAAAATAAAAAGGTGGTAACCTGATTACGCATTAAGCCTTAGAGTCAAAGGACGGCTGCGGTGGGCCTTAGCAAGACATCCTCCTTCTAGTCTGTTCCCTTCCTTGGTCAAGGCCAGTGGCTCCATCACTCCGGCACCATCCTCACAGTGAGACCATCCAAGGCAGCTCTGACCATCTCACATTGCTTCCTGACCATCACCCTGTCCTCAACACTGCTGGTGTCCCTACCTCAGTTCCTTCCTGCTCCCTCCTGCTACAGGGGCAACTCTTCTCCTGATTGTAAAAGCAACCCAAATTCATGGTAGAACTTTAAACTATAGAGGAGCAGAAAAGAAAAGCAGCCCACAATCTCAGCAGTCAGTTCAGCACTGTTATACTGCAGGCCATGTTTTAACCCTGTAGTAATATTAGCTCTCGTTTCTTTAAAATCAGGATTCTAGGGGCACTTGAGTGGCTCAGTCGGTTAAGCGTCCGACTTCGGCTCAGGTCATGATCTCGCAGTTCGTGGGTTTGAGCCCCATGTCAGGCTGTGTGCTGACAGCTCAGAGCCTGGAGCCTGCTTGGGATTCTGTGTCTTCCTCTCTCTGCCCTTCCTCCTCTTGCGCACTCTCTCTCAAAAATAAGTAAACACTAAAAAGATTTTTTTAAATCAGGATTCTAGAACGACCTCTATGTTTCTTTGATTCCTTACATCTTTACCCATTTTTCAACACAGCTCCATCCTCCCTCTCCGCCTCTTTCAGCCATGTGCTGGCCACAGGTTTCCTTCACTGATCCTTAAAATCTCTCAGCCGAATAAGAAGAAATGATTTCTGTCAGTTTTCTCTTACAGAATCCCACTGTTTTCTTGCAGTTTCAGCCACATAACTTTTTCCCTCTCTTAAACAACCCCTCTTTTTCATCCCACAAATGTGTACCCTATATTTCACTCCAAGCCTCCATTCATCCATATGCTTTTATTCTCTTGTTCTTTTCCATTTCCTTTGTTCTTTTTGAATTGCTTTGATTTTCTTTGTCTGCAGACTCCTGGCTACACATACTTTGTGTCTTCCAAGGACCTTGGGATAACTTTTAAGGATGAATTCTCATGTGCGTATTTTCACAAAGCGGTGGGAGATACAAGGCACGGTGGCTAGATGAGGCCCTCCGCAGTCTCAGATGACCCGGGTTGGGGTCAGGTGGCAGTATGTCAGGTTAGGAGGCACCCCCGTGACAGGTTCCTGGAAGATGGCTGTGCTAACCTCTGCCCCGGTGAGCTTAATTTTTCCACCACCAAGGTCCCTTAGTGGAAGAATAACTTCCCTAAGCCATATCTACAAACACATGCATCATCTAAGTAATGATCAACTGTGAGCTTCTATCAGTGGGATATGTGTCATTTCTCTTAGACTTTTTAGAATATTGAAAAGAATCATCATCTTCTCCACACTCAGGAGATTCAACAACCTCGAGCCTGTTCTCGGGGAACAGAAGCATTCCAGTCTTTTCCTGCTTCTACAACTGGGTTATGTGACAGGGACTATTACAGAGAATATCGCAACAGACAGAGAATATACAAGTATGACTTGTTGGCCCTTATCTGTCTTAGGGAGGTCATAAATTGGCTGATCCTGGTCTTCTACAGAAGAGGAATTAAGAAGGTAGAAGAAGTGACTCTTTCTGGAAGGGTATATAATCTAACAAAGGATCAGATACATACCATGTGCACACATACATGTTATATCTCAAGTCCATTAGGATCAGCAATCATTTACCCTTGCAACGAGCTCCATCCTGGCATCTTCATACACACCTTATTTAATCCTTAAAACAACTCTACACGTTGTATATAATTGCCATTATTTATGCAAGGAAACTGAGTCTCCTAAAGATAACTAAGAACTCTAGGATTAGATGAGCCCCCACAGTGCCGCAGCACTCCCCGGAAGAAATGACCTCTGTATTACACTCTGCTTTCCGCCTAATGCACATGCCTGGAGAGTGGAGCTCCCATTCGGGATCTGGCATATCTATTAGGCAGTCAGCTGTCTGAAGCAAGGACTCTGTCTTACCCATTCTGTATCCCCAGGCCTAGCCCAGTGCCTGAAATTAAGTCATTGCTCTGTAGTTATTAATCATAAAATTGAACCAAAGAGTGAAAAGTCCCATAATTAGCGTAAACACTAACGGAAATGACCACTTGACCAGCCTCCAGCGATACCCACTTGTTGAAAGCCACCAAAATAAAAGGGACCCACCTTGCTGCATTTGAAACACAAAGAGGGTGGTGGCTGAGCTTGCCGCCTGGCACTTGGGCCTTCTAACTGCCTTGAGTGGGAAGTCCTCCCACACCCATCCCTGAGCGGTTGCTGGGACCTCTGAAAGTAGCAGAGGGTCTGAGACAACTGTCAACCCAGGGCAGGAAATGCCAGAGTTCTCCCACTTCTTTCCCACCGAAGAGAGTTAAGACAGTGAGTGGGTAGAGCCCATGAGGGAGTCATGGTGCCAGGCAGCTGTGGCACCAGAGGAAGTGACCCTGAAAGGCAGAAGAAGGGGTCTCCATTCGGAGCCCTCTCTTACGGCCCAGAACCCTACCTGCCCCTGAGCCCTGCCTGTCTCCATGGCAGTCAGCCCTGCCCTGTCTGCCAGAAAGCTGGACCCTTCAGAAAGCTCTATTCACCCCAAGTTGGCCTGAGCAACACAGACAGACAGCGAAACCTGTTAATCTGCATCCAGAGCAGAATGCCTCAATACACCGGTTTTTGGGGTTTTTTGTTTTGTTTTGTTTTTTAACTTGGGGAGGGTGGAGCAGTATATAGGAAATGGCTTTGCCTTCTGTCCAACTCTGAGGCAACCCACCACCATGGGCTCTGAGAAACAGCAGTTTTGTTTTGGAAACTGGCACCCAGCGCAGGCTCGCTCCTGGAAATGAATTTGGTACCCCCCCCCCAGCTGCAATGTTCTACTTCCAGCCTCCCTGCCAACACCCCCTTCCAGCTGCCCCTCTCAAAGGCACCATTGTGCCCGCCTGGCACAGCAACAGAGGAGGGCTGAAGAAGAAGAAAACATTTTCTGCCCATGGGATGTTCTTAAGCAGGTTGTGTGTACATGGCTTCAATGCTGCATTCCTGGAGCCCACACAAACCCGCCAAAACTCCATCATCCCTGTCACAGTTGGAAGCCACTTTCCAGTCTATCTGGCCCACCACAGCTCACTGTCAGAGAACACAGAGCACGCAGCTGGGTGGGTGAAGCTGGTGGGAGGGGGGTCACGATGACACATTTTCAGTACAGCGCTCCAGCCTGCCAAAGCAAGGCTGAACGTAGACTCTAAACTGGAAGGGGATTTAGTCCTATTTACCACTCGACAAAAAGATTCATTCTGGCACATTCTGATACGTGCACATCCAGCCTCTTCCTGGGTACTCCAAGGGTAGGAAGCTCACTACTTTTCCTGAAAACCCTGTTCCATTGCTGGACAGCTCGGACTTTCAGAAAGTTCTTCCCAGTGTTGAACAAGGATGTGTGTCCTGTTCATCGCCATATCCTTCCCCTGTCAGCGCCTAGCGCAGTGCTTGGAACAAAACAGGTGCACAATAAGTGTTTGAGGGATGCATGACTGAGTTCCTCACCCATCCACTGGGCCTATTTATGCCCTCTGGCGGCACATAGAACATTCCTTCTTGTTCCAGTTACAGAACATGTAACTGCCCCTCATAGGTCTAAAGATCTATCTTCCACATCATCTATTATTTTCACTGAGCTAAACATCCCCCGCTCCTCATGTGACTCAGTATACAGACCCATGACTATACTGACCACTCTTCTCTCCATTGACCCCATTTTTTTCAATGGCCTCCTTAAAATGAAGGCTCCACTCCCTTGTATCTAGAATACTCAAAAAATGGTCTCATAGGTAACAAAGCACAAGGTTAACAGGCATCAGGTACATGGTGTATAAGTTGGACTGTCTTCTTGAGCTGATTATTTGCATTTCATGCAGGAATCTTCAGGCTCATGAAGGCTACCATGAACCTGGATAAATTCGGAAAAGAAGGACCTTCCTTAGTTTCACTAAGTCCATGTTTCCTCATCTGTAAAAATGAGGCTACAAATACCAACACTGCAGGGTTGTAAGGATTAGACATAAGATATATGAAGTGCCTGGCTCATAACAGTTACTCAATAAACGATATACCTTAATATTACATAACACTGCCCCTCTGAGTGCAGGGAAAGCCATATCTTGTAAGATTTACCCATATGCCAGGCTATTTTTTTTTTTACATAGATAGTACTGGACAACGTTTCCAATAATGCCATCACCACTCAGTAACACCACTCAATTTATCACCTTCTCTTCCCTCGGGATACACATAAGCTTATTGACACTAAAAATATTCTCTTTAGTTCTTCTCTGGGGAAAACAGACATCATTGTTTGCCCTGGCTGCTTTTCTTTCACTCCCAATAAATGTCTCTGTTCTGGCCATAGGCCCTGGAGATATGTAGATATCTACTTCCTTCTCAGCTTGCTTGCTGGTGCATCAGTTCCAACCCTACTTTCAGTGATGTCACATTGGGAGCTTGAAACTGGCCATAGTGGGAGTATTTATACCATGAACACCACGATCAGAGCTGCTGCTGCTTTTTTTTTTTTTTTTTTTTTTTTCCCTCCTGGAGATCCTGCTGTTAAGCACTTAGCAGCACACTACTGCCTCTAGCATTGACCTGCTGTGAGCACCTTGAAGACAAGGACTGTGTCCCATTTCTGCTCCATCCCCCAGGGTCTAGCACAGAGTAAGTAGGTTTTCATCATTCTTGATAGATGAGTAAATGCTTTTGTCTTCTGTTTCTTAATGTCTCATGTAAATCAGGCCCCATGTGCCCTATTCTTGTTACAAGCTGTTCAGCTATAGATTTCCCTTAGCTGTGATCAGAGGACTACTTCTTTCACACTTGGATTAACCTTCCTTCTCTCTCCCTAACCTGGACATTCAGATGTCTACTTTATTCGGTCCATATATTCATCCTTGGAAGTTGTGGAAATTCATCTAGAAGGAAAGAAACCTTGTCAGGTTTCTTTAAAGAACACCCTTCCATTTTGGGATTTCTCCACGCATTCTTTCTTTCAATTAACAAATAGTTATATTGGACATCTAATGTGGATAAGGCATGCCAGGTACTTTGGAAAACATAGAGCTGTGTAACATATGGGCCCTATCCTCTGGGAGCTGAAAGTCTCCTGGGGACAGGCGAATAATACATAGCAGAATGTGCATTCCACATTTGAGAGAAAAGCAAAGCAATGAAAATTCAGAGAAGGAAAAGATCAGTTTCTACCAAGAGCATTGGGAAAAGCCTTATAGAAGAGATAGGTTTTGAGCTGGAAAGGTAGGATTTTAACATGCTTAAAAGAGGTGGCTGGCAGTTTAGGGAATGAGACCAGAAATAAAAGCAGATAGGCCCAACTCTGTGGCCTATGTGCAGACCAGTTTCAGCTACCATGACAGGCCTTTTCTAGGATCCAGCTCACCCTCTTCCTCAGCAACTTTCCTCTTTTCAAACCAAAGGACACCTTGGACCTGTGCCTAGCCTTCCCCATAGTATAACTTACATTCCAACTTGCCAAGGCAATTCACAGAGAACACCCTCCCTACCTACCAACGCAGTAATGTTTCCCACTGTAAGTGAGCACCACCCCCATTCTCACCTGGGCCCTATAGGAGGCTGGGGTTGTACAGGGTGGTTCAGATGCTTTCTTTTTGCCTAATACCTCAGCATCCTGTTCCCTCAAAAAAGGGGGTGGAGGATCTCGGTCAGGTCTTTATGTCAGCCAACCTTGAGTGTATATCTGAGGCTCTGACATAGAGCCCCAGCATCAGGTGAGGCCACCCTCTCCTCCTGCTCATCCTCCTCTCAGCCCTTCAGAACCTATTCAAGTGTGTCTGGATATCATCCACCTCTTCTTCAGCCCTCACTCTTCCTCCCCACTGTAATTGAAATATTGTTTTCCCTAGACATTGCCCAGTACTTCCCTACTTCACTCTTCAAAAGACACCCCTGCCCCCATTTCTCACTCAGTAGAGTAGGAAAGGACTCCAGTATCCTCATCAGACCAATGTCCGCCACTTCTTTTCCACTCCATTTACTTCTACCCTAGGTACTCCCAACGTCCTCCTCCCTCTGTGCATTTATCCAACATGTATTCATTCATTGAGTATCTTCTCTGCCTCAAACATCCATGAAAACCCTTCTCCTCAATCATATTACCCTTTAGATTCCATCTTCTCTCTCCAGCCCCATTTGCCCTCAAACCACATGGCTGTTCTGACTCTGTTTCCTCACTACTACGCCTACCCACCCTGCAGTCCCCAGTTAAACCCTAGCTCTTACAAGAGTTAGCTGTGTAATCTAGGAAGGTCACTTACCAACTGTATGACTCATTGTTCTCATTTTGGTAATTAGAGGTTACCAGATCTAATATCCATCTGGTTTTACCATGCTAAGATTCTATGCTTAGGCCCTCATCGAGCTGCCAAAATCGCTCTTTAAAAAATTACTCATGACCTCTTGGTTGCCAATCCAAATGACCAAAAGTCTAATGTCAGATCTGCTGATTCTGATTAGCTATGTGACATTGGGCCATTCCAATTTAACTTCCATTTTTCTCATCTATAAAATGAAGTGGTTGGACTGAATGACCCTTTAAAACTTTGATTCCATGAGAACACAGATTCGGAAGAGAGAGAGATCCTTTTTTTGAGAGTGGACAGTGAAGAATTCATGGAGAAAATGACATTTGTAGAGATCCCAAAGAAAAGCACAGAAGGGGTACTAGGTGTCCTCAAGGGTATCCTTCCACTAAGGGACTATAATAATGGGTCTAGACAAAGAGCATCATCCAGTAATTAAGAGTTCTATAATGGAGGATTCAGGTTGACCACACTGGAACCCACTAAAAATCTGAACATCACAAAAAAAAAAAAAAAAAAAAAAAGAGAGAGAGACAAGCAAACTATAACCTCCTAATGAGATGCACTAGGAAATACCCCCATTGATAAAGTAGTCTTGACAAAAAGTCAACTCAAGTGTCAACTGTACTCAAACTTTAGACATTTAACTAATTGATTACATTTGATGTAAAATGTCAACCTTGAATCTGATCAAGCCTCTAAACCTAGAAGTACCAATATAACAGACATACAGGAGATAAACTGAGAATATGTTTAAAAGACATCTCAGATATGCAATCAGCAAAATCCAGAGTCTGGGAAACATTACAGCCTTACTTCTCAAAGTGTGGTCCCTCACACCAGCATCAGGGTCACCCCGGAGCACACACAGATGCAGTCTCAGGCCTTACCTCAGATCTCCAGAATCAGAATCTACATTTCAGTAATCCTGAAGTGACTTGTATGCACAATTGACCCATTTCGTTCAATAAATATTAAAATATAAGGAAAAAGGGACAGGGAATTTATAGATCAAAAGACAGCTAAGAGACATATCAAACAAATCTATAGACCTTTTAGACAAACCAATTATTTTTAACAATGAGATTATCAAGGAAATTTGAACAACTACCGGAGATTTATTGATATTAAGGAATTGTTACTTTTTAAGAGTGATGATAATATTGGGGTAATTCTTTTTTTTTAAGACTCGTCATTAAACATAATACAGAAGTATGTATAGACGAAATGATAGACTATCAAGAATTTCGTATAAAAGAATTCAGTATGGAGATGGGGAAATGAACTGGGGAAATTAACTGTGAGTTGCTAATTGCTGAAGGTGACATTTGGGGTACATGGGATTTCTCATTCTACTTTCCTAAGGACTTAAAAATACCCATAATAAAAAAAGATTTAAAAAGAAAGACTAAGAAGGAGTCCTCAAAGATGGGAGGAACAAATCAAGATAAGGCAGTGGCAGGGAAAGCAAGAAAGAGAATGTCAAGTCTAACGGGGACATAACGCCCCAGAGCCCTTGGGGCCTGGGTTACCTCTCCGATCTGGCCTGGGAGGGGTCATTCCAGAGAGCAGACAGACACAGCCCAACCGCAAGAGGATGAAACAAAAACAATCTGCGTTCTAAAGCAGAAAAATTCGACGTAATCCGTGGCACCGTGAATCGAGGTTAGAAGAAGGGAGAATTTCCTAGCTGCTAAAAACTGAAACAGGTCATCAAGTAAATTATGGGATCTCCTTCTCTGAGGACCTTCAGAAATAGGATCGACAGGGCTGAAATGGAGGCGGCCTCGCTCAGCAGGGAGGAGGTTCAGATCCGCCGCCTTTTTCAGGTCAACGAGGCCGGCAGGCACTGGGGCGCGGAAAAGCCCTCAGCCAGGGCAGGGAAGCATCAATGCCTCCCTCATCTCCTCGGCTCTCTGCCCCTCTCGGGGCGCACGGAGATCCTGGCGGGTGCTGGTTCTGCCCAGAATGATGGGGATTTTAGGGATCCAAGAGATCAAGGCCGGGGGGTGGGGTGGGGGAAGTGGGGCATAGCGCGGTTGGGAGGGATAGATGAATACGTATTCGCAGTGCCTTGCATTTGTACGGAAGCGTGCGCTTCGGCTTCCTAACCCAGTCTTCTGGTTGCTTACGCACTAGCCAGCCCCCCGCCAGACAAACGAACCCCGGCTCACAAAGAAACCAGAACTGTGGGTATTGTCTTCGCAAGGGAGGCAGTGTTGAACGTCGCCGACAGCTGCGGGACGGCGCAGTCCGGCCTGGGAGGAGGCGGGCGCGGACCGCTCCGGGCCGGGGCTCCGGCAGATTCCTGAACCGCTTCCAAGGGCGCAGGAGCCGAGCTGGACTCGAAGCTCCCCGCCCCACCCCGTGCGTGCATCGCCGCCTCGGACCCAGGCGGCCCGCCGTCGCAGTGTGACTGTGCGCACGACTTCGGGCGTGTGTGCGCTCGCTGCCGGGGACAAGAGCTCTCTGTTTCGGCCCCAGAGCAGGCTATAAATACCTGGGTTCAGCGCAGCCTCGGCTTGGAGGGGAGCCTGGTAGCCCAGTCCTAGGTTAGGGAAGGCTAAAGTGCGCGCAGGGACCGCCGCCCTCCTTGCGCTCTCCCCAGGAGCCCCTGGGCCGGAGCAGGGGGAGGGGGCCCAATGACGTCATGGAACTGGTTGGAGGATTTAGCTCAGGAACCCGCCCGGGAGCAGCCCCAGGCCGATGTTCTATTTAAGCCGACAGTGTACCACCCTCGGCTCCACTTTCCCAAATCCGGCACCGCAGCTTTCCACTTTCCCAAGACCTACATGGGCTTGGGATTCTGAAAGAAATCAATGTGTGATGTCTAGGCCAAGAACCCCGGAGAACGGACATGCAGGTATGGGCTGACAAGGCCCTCACAAGCTTGGGTTGGGCCATGAGGCCATTAAAATACTTCTAGCAAGGCCTCAGGTAGGGGGACAATGATTTCAGGCTGAAATATGCCTCGTGGCACAGTTAATATTGTTATTAACTGTAATAACAACGTAGACAGTTATGGAATGCTACTGCCTTCCAGAGACCAACCAAACCCTTAAAGTGAGAGTTACTCCACCACCCCACCCCCATTTTACAGATGACAGACTAAAGCTCCAAGAGGTTAAGGAACCATCGCGAGATCACACAGCCGCCAGAGTCAGAGCCAAGATTTAAATCCATCATCTCTTTGTCTTCAAGGCCAGGCGAGCTCTTTCCAAGACACTGCATTGCCTCTCACTTTTCAAATAGGTGCATTCCAAAGGTGGGGGCACCTACTGTCCAACAGCCCCTAGGCTCCTCCCATCTCTTCTATTTGCCCCGGTCTGCCCATGACCCAAGACATAATGGGGGAAGGGGGCAATCTATCAGAAAGCAGAGGGAGGACTGTTTGCTCTTCTGGAGACAGGTTAGCAACTTACCAAGTTAATAGCTAACCTTTCTAGCTGGTTATGGCTGGCGATGGAGGGGACAGGGTACACTTAGAACTGCAGTAGGGAAAAAAAGATGACTCTGGAATACGATGTGCCAAGGGCTGTGCTAGTGGTATATATTTTTTTTTTTTTTAACAAAGCTGGCACAGAGGCAAGAACTAATGCTGGTATCCAACATCGATGTGCCGGGCACTGCTCTAAGTACTCTGCAAGACTTAGTGGTGGGAAGATTTCAATTATTCAGACAACAGCTGGAGTTTAATTTTGCTATAAGTCTAGCATCAGCAAAAGTCCCGATTTGCCTCATTGACTCTTTCGTCTCCAGAGTGGGATATAGCATCTGACTGCCTGGGTTTGCATCCTAGCTCTGCCAGCCTATAGAGGGGCAAGTTGTGTAGATTTGAGCAAGCACCTTACCTCCTTTAAGGCCCTGGCATTTGGGGGTAGCAGTGGTGCCCCTGAGGGTCTCGAGAGAGACTGCAGGGGAGGGACCAGCACAGTGCACAAGGAAGCTCTTGCCAAACATAAGCTGCTAATACTATTATTATCACCTCTGGAAGGGAAGGGACATTTTAACCAACAAAAAGTAGATTGAGATGATGTGGAAGTAACTATAGCCAAGAAGGAAAGTGGCCGTTTTGTCTCAGAGGTGTTATGGATATAGGAAGACACAGTTGGGTGCAGAGTATGTATGTATGTGTGTGTGTATATATATATATATATATATATATATATATATATACACACACATACTTTTTAATATCCATATATATATACGTGTGTGTGTGTGTGTGTGTATGTGTGTGTAAAGGATGGAAGGAATAGAGGATATTCCAAAATAAATTTTGAACAATTCATTAATTCTATTGGGAAGAAAAAGGAAAAGAGTTGTAAAAATAACCATGACAGTCACAGGGAGCACTGGGTTGAGCCGATGCTTTCAGGGGACTGTACACATACGTGCAAAAGCAAAGTGTGGGCATGCAGCCAGGTGTGAATGCACAAAAGCAACTCAACTTGAAGTTGGAGGCCAAGCAGAATGTTAGATGATGTTTGAAGCAAAAAAGAACATGGAAAGGATAGCTCATTAGGACTTTGCCTCCAAAAGAGTTTTTATCTTTTTCAAGAGAGAGTAGCCCTAACAAAAAATGGAAGGCCAGATGCTAAAGGTGGATACCACAGCCCAACACAGAGCAGTAGAGAACTAACTGGCCTTGGAAAATACATACACTGGAATCCAAGTTGCTGGACAAACCTACATACACGTCATTCAGGGGCCACTTTGACAAATCTAGAAAACAGAGTGGGATTGATCCAATGAGAGGCAAATGGACAGATGTCCCAGTTTTCAGAAAAGTAGAAAAGGAGACATGCCAGTCCCTGGCAAGTTTCTGGAATAAATTATTAACCAACTCTTTGCCCTTTGCACACAGGTATTAGTGATTTAATATGCGTCCTCTTATTCCTTTTCTGGTAGAGGTTGTAGGGTGGTCATTTAGGAAATGCCATTGGATCTCAGCACAGTCTTATGCTTTCATGGAGAAAATACAGGATTGAGGTCTGGAGACCTAGATACTAATCTGGCTCCACCATTAGTAAGTTGAGTGACCACAGGCAAGTTCCTAAACTTCTCTGGCCCTCATTTATGAAAGATGGGACATGTTCTTTTAAGGCATTCTCATTTTTAATATCCATGATTCTACATTGTAATGAAAAATAGACTGACAGTCCAGAGGATGTAGCCCCGGTAGGGCAGCCACACCTCGTGGGCTGTTTAAGCAGTGTCTGCTGTCTTAAACTGACCAGAGAGAGGGCTTGGTCCCTGCTTTTGCCCTTTACATACATGTTTTAATGACTTAACCCCCAAATGATACAAAGGCTATGGCAAGGGGTCATAGAATAAGGATTTAAAATAAACCAGATGGACAGAGGGGGCTTAGGCTAAGAACCAGATGAAATTGATTGACATCAATATAAAGCCCTATGTCTAAGTTATTTTTAAAAATACCTACATGGGGCACAGGGTGCCTCGGTTGGTTAAGCATCTGACTCTTGATTTCAGCTCAGGTCATGATCTCACAGTTCATGAGATTGAGCCCTGCATCGGGCTCTGCACTGACAGCATGGAGACTGCTTGGATTCTCTCTCTCTCTCTCTCTCTCTCTCTCTCTCTCTCCCCCCCTCTCCTCCCGCCGCCTCCCCCCCCCCAACTATTTCCCAAAATAAATAAATAAACTTACCAAAAAATACCTATACACGTTCACAATAGGGAAGAGCTGGCTGAGAAGTAGATAATGGGATGAGGGTCCGAGTGTCTGAGACAACCACCATTCAAGCTGAAGTGATTCTGCTGTCATCTAGCTGCTAACAAAAGAGCTAGTGCAACTGTGGTCATATTTCACCATAAGGATAATGATAAAGAGGGACACGTGTTGCACCCTTACCTGGGCTTCCCTCAGTATCTCATTTCTGGGAAATGATAGTGTTAGAGGAACCCAGCCCCAGGAAGTGATCCTGCCATGGCCTCCTGTGCCATCAGATCTTGTGGTTGGTGTTATTTTTCAGTGTTGGAGGACATACAGAATAGGAGGGTGGCAAACAACAGTCTGTGCAGAATGGGGCAACCAGGATGGGGAGAGTCTGAAAACCAAAGCCCACAGGAGGGGCTGAGAGAGTTGACAGTGTTCAGCCCAGAGGGTGCACAACTTAATGGTGGAGCCCTAAGGACTTAGCCTCTGACTGCCTGCCATCAAATCTATGTGCTTACATTTGTACGTTGTGTGACTTTGGGCAAGTTACTTAACCACTTGTTTGTCTCCATTTCCACACATATAAACAGGGGATAGCCAAGATTATTAAGGTAATACGTGAGATGTGTACGAAAGCTTAACCTGGCATATGGCAGTGCTTAGTACGTATGAACAGTGATGGTGATGATTGTCATCTTGTATTTGGTGGGCTGTCCCCATGGAGGAGAAAGGAGGGTCAATCTGTCTGGCTTTAGCAGGGAGAATAGGACCAATAGGTAGAAGCAGGAAGAGAATCTGGTTCAACATAACGAAGCAACCTTTCAAATAATCAGAATTTCCCAGCGAAGAAATGAGTTTCTGATTACCAAAGAAGCTCACTGCATTCCATTTCATAGTTGGGGGACAAGCCATGGAGATGATAGGGTGCCATAAATTAGAGTTTTGAAGAAATCAGGAGGTAAGCAAATGTAAATGGCAACAAGCCAAGCCTTCCTGTTCCTCCTCTGTTGAGAAATCTCTGGAAGTTTAGATTTGTAGGTAACCTCAAAGACAGTGGATTTTTATTGCATACTTTGCATTTTTCCTGCCTCACAATAAGTAAGATAAAGACCTTGGGCTTTACAGTCAAATTCCCTAACTTTGAAGCCCTGCTTTTTTATATCATCAGCTGTACAACCTTGAATAACTTAGCTCACCTCTCTGGGTCTAGTTTTTTTTCCTTCTGTAAATGAAGTAAACTACCTCCAATCCTGAGGAACAAAGATCAGAGCGAATATATTTCTTGCTGCATTGGTAAACAGTATGCCAACAGTAGACTGATTATAGATATGTGAGACAGGCAGATTCAAGCCTTCTGGCCTTTTGTACCTGGCGGGGGATGCGGGTGGTAGAGATTGGATAGAGAAACTCTGCTGCGTCAGCAAGCACATATGCCAAAATTGCACTTAAAATGCAGATACAGGAGACAGGCGAATTCTGAAAGGCTTCCAGATCTTTTTTCCTTTGTTATTGAAGTGTGGTTGACACACAGTGTTACATTAGTTTCAGGTGTACAACATAGTGATTCAACAACTCTGTACCTTACGCTGTGTTCATCACAAACATAGCTACCATCTGTCACCATACAGTGCTATTACAATACCGTTGACTGTATTTATTCTCCATGCTGTATCTGAAAGCCTTCCAAGTCTTAAAGTCTTGTGCTTCTCACAGGGGGGATAAAAAGGGAGGGGGTGAGGTGAATTTCTCTGTCCTTTGTTGAAAATCTACTGTGCATTAAGGTTCTGGGCTCAGCGTCCCACCATATCTTCACAGTGGTTATGCAAAGACAGAATTGATGATAATGAGATGATAATGAGAACAGGTTTGCAGTTTTCTTGTGAATCATCCCTGAAGCCCCCCTAGATCTATGGAGGACCTCTGGGCCCTTCTAGTCCTCAGAGCCGACCAGGATCGCATCTCCCCCAGTCCACTACAGTGGCCAAAGCATTAGGGCTCGTCAGCTTTGCCCAGGATTCAGCATCTGACAGAGGCAGGCAGGTAGCTGAGGGCCTGTCACGCCCTTCACGAGAGCCCCCACCACACATGCGCATGTGCATACACACACACACACACACACACACACACACACACACACACACAGACACACACACACACACACACACACACACACACACAGCCTTGGGTTGGGATACACTGAGAACACTAACAAGTGACCTTTTCTCTCTGTCCCTCAGTGTGACGGGGTTGGGGTAGACCTGAGCAACATCTTCCTTGAAGGCATTGCCATTCTCAACATTCCCAGCATGTACGGAGGCACCAATCTCTGGGGAGAAACCAAGAAGAACCGGGCTGTGATACGGGAAAGCAGGAAAGTCGTCACTGACCCCAAGGAACTGAAATTCTGCATCCAAGGTAAGCAAGGCATGAGGAAAATTGCTCTAGGTCAGTGTCCCAGTGAGAGGAGTATTCAGGTGGGCCTATTAGCAAACTGTATCAGGACCAACAGCAGGCTCTAGAAGGTCCTACAGCCCAACAAGGACCCATTTGGGGCCATGCTGACTTATCCCTGTTGTTGCAAAATCTTACCACCTAATTGAGAAGAGAAGATAACAATAAGGGATCCCTAAATGACAGTCAGTGATCAAACTGGGGATCTGTGAGGTCAGGAGTCAAATGCTGCTCTCTAGGTTACCCGTGTCCTCGCATAACTAAACCCAATGGTCACTTCTCAAACTTGATCTTACTTCACTCATCAGCAGCATTTGACCCAATCTCTCCTTGTTCCTGAAAATACTGTTCACTTGGCTTCCAGGATTCCACATCTTCCTGTTTTCCAGCTACCCCACTGGTTACCCCTTTTCAGTCTCTTTCTCTGATTCCCCATCTCTGTAACCTCTTGGTGCTGGCGGTCCACAGGCAAGGGACTCAACCCTCTTTTCTGTCTGTACTCCGTCTCTTGATGACCTCATCCAGGCGTGAGACTTTATTTAAATACCACGTGAGTGTCAGTGACTCAGCATATCTAAAACTGAACTCCTGATGTCCCTCCCACAAAACTTCTCCACCCAGAGACTTCTCCATTTCTGTTGATGTTAACTCCAGCCTGCCCATTGCTCGAGCGGAAACACTCGGCACCCTTTTATCTCACATCTCATATCTAGTCTATCAGAAAACCTGTTAGCTCTACTTTTAAAAAACATCCAGGGTCCCGTCGCTTCTCACCACTGCATTTCTGCCACCTTGATCTGAGCCACCATCTGCTGTCCCCTGGATCACTACAAATCCCCCTAACTGGATTCCTTGCTTCTACCCCGTCCCTGTAGAGTCTCTTCTCACTATTGCATCAGAGTACCCCTGGGAAAATATGTCAGATTATGCCATTCTCTGGCTCAAAATCCTGCAGTGGCTCAGAGCAAAAGCCAGAGATCTATATGTGGCCTAAAGGGCCCTAGATGGTCAGGCCTCATGTTACCTCAGCGACTTCATCTGCCACTACTCTCCCCCGTCAGCCCAGCCCCCCTGGCTCCTCTGATGCAGCAGGTTGCTTCTATGGACTGACTGTTCTTTCTGACCAGAGCAATGGTCAGATGCCTTAGAAGCCATCAGCTGGACCTTCCCCTATTAACCCACCAGGATATATATCCCTACCCCTTACCAGCCATTTCCACCAATGAACCAGGTAGGAACTCAATCAGAGTACCTGGGCAGCTCTGAATCTTCTATGGATTGGATGAATGGCCACCCTGATCCTCAGGGGTTCTCAATGGACTGGTGAGCTGAGGGAGGAAAGCCATGTGTGAAGGTGTTGACAGAGATACCACATCAAGAGCCAGGAGACTGGGTTCCAGTCCAAGTACTGGCACTAACCTATTTTTGGCATCTCAGCTTTCTTTGCTGTAAAACCAGCATCTCATGTAAAATTTTGGTAGCTAAATGAATGGGGTCGAACCAGATCATTGGTTCTTAGACCAGGCCTGCTTGTTGAAAATGAAGATGCCTGGGCCCTAGCCCAGATCTACCCAATAGTCTCTGTGTTGGTTCCTGGGAACCTAAATTTGTAATGAGCACCCCAGACAACTCTGATGGGCTGCCAGATTTGAGAACCACTAACATAGACAAAGTATCCGTGGATCTGGGTCTGTGTTCTTTGATGTCCCAGGCTGCAAATGCTCAGATTGGATGTGATCTTACCATAGGAGACAAAACTTGGCTGACCAACAAAGGGAGGAGTTACTTGCTTATTTGGGACCCATCTGTTACACAATCAGATTGTTATATTCCAAGTCAAGGTCGTCAAGGGGTATCATCTCCACACCTCCACCCTTTGAGAGAGGACTCAGGAATTTTAATTTCTCCGTTGCTCTCCTAAGTCCCCTTTATTTTACCCAGTAAACTTTTCAATTTGTATAAATTATTAAACTGAATAATGTGTTCCTCCTTCCTCCCTTGGCAGGGGAAGTTGTGGGTGCTGGCAGAGGGTGGGGGAAGCACTGGAGGTTATAGAAAGTTTATGCAGACTTTCCCACCCTGGTGCTCGTACCCTAACTCCCACCCTGACAACCCGTTCCATTAGAACAGAATCGTGGGAGAATCCTCCCCTTACCCCCATCCACGGCATGGGGAAGCTCTTGCTGAGGATGTGTTCTGCTTAGGACTCAAAGATAAAACCCTTATCTTCTCCTTACATATATGATCGTGTATCTTCCCCTTTAAGCAAGGGTAATGTGTCTGCTGATTGCTCTTGACCATCATCTACAGGAACTCTCTTCCCCAAATCCCCTTTTCCCACCCCCAGAATGTGCTATCAGAGCTAAAACTGAAGCTACTTCCTGTTCTTTAGATGAAGACATAAGCTGATCAGAGCAGAGTCCAAAGGGGAGCCTGGCTTCTGGGCTTTACAGAGACAGCAGCATTGAGCTTCCTTTTGAAAGGGCCATGATCTCATTTACGTTGAGATGTTAAATGGGGGGAGGGGGCAGGAAGCTAAAGAGACAACCTATTTTAGTAGAAAAGCATCGGCCTGAGAGTCAAGAGACCTGGGTTCCAATCCATACTCTGCCTCTCACTAGTGTGTGACGTTGGGAAGGTCTTTCACTCTTGTGGGTTTCAGTTTGTTATCTGTAAAATAGGCAAGTGTGACAAGCACATAGACTCCTATAGATCATGGGTTCTTCACGGCTTTGCAAAATTAAGGAATGGACAGGTTGTGGTCTAGGTGGGCTCTTTGAGCGAAATTGTATGGCAGGTTCCTTTCATCTTTCAGTGTGTTTTGTTTCACATTTTATAGGCCAGCCGCTGAGAAGGCAAGTATCTCTCTATATAGGCTGTTCATTTGCTGGGATTCTTTACTCCTTGGCAATTTCATTGGGATTGGAGGTGAAGAAAAAGTCAGGAAAGCACAATCAGAGGGAAGCAACTTATCTTAGGAGGTGTAAGAGGAAATGACAGTAGAAGAGGTTACTGTCAAACCTCTGTCATCACAGATCAGTCTTTCTCCTTAGAAAAGTAATCCAAGAAATAAGGTCATTCAAGATGAGCATGGGATGAGTTCTATGAAAACATTGCATAGTTTAGAACACAATGAGTCCTGGGAAAATCACCAAGCTTGCAATTGAATGACTTGGGTTTACATTTAGGCTTTACACTTTCTGGTTTTATAAACCCAACTTCCTTGAGTCTCAGCTTCCTCATCTGTAAAATGGGCATAAAAATTCCTAACTTGTCATGAGGATAATAGATGTGAAAGTGTCTGGAACATAGTAGAAGCTCTTAAAAAGAAATTCCCTCACCCTTAATCCTAGTTTTATTCTGGAGCATACCAGTTGAATTTCTGATTTTGAAGTTCTTATCTTTAGCATTGCCATCTACCTTTACTATCACTAAAAAGGAGCAGAGCTCCTGCCAAAGTCCAGCCCAGCCTTTGTCCTAGCACATTAAACTTATACCATCAACTGTACCAGCATCTCCTAGACCTTTCATGTTCCAAGCATGGAGGCTGGCTGTTATTTCCTCTTTGTATCCCCACTGCTTGACCCAGTGTAGTTAGTCCAAAAAAAAAAGTTGTTGGATAATAAGCAGTACATGGACATCGGTTCTTTTTAGTTTTTATAACACCAATAAGAATAGTGACAGAGAGTCTCCTCCATTTGTCAAATCTTTCATTTTGGCTTGCAAATAGTTTTGCATATATTAGCCTATTGTGATCCTAACCAGAACCCATGAGTAAGGTCATACCCACTCCCTTCCACATCCCTATTTCATAGCTGGGGAAAAACAAAGACCCAGAGAAGGGGTAGGACTTATACAATTTATGTTCAGTGGTAGCATCAGAACCAAGACCATGATTCCTAGCTAGCCCCAAATGGCTAGTGTCCAACCAGAAAATTTCTCTGAGGTCCTACTGTGTGTATTGTACAAGCCAGGCACTGAGAAAACAGAAAATGTTTATATGCCAGTCCAAGGAAAAGCTCCACAGATACTTGTGGAAATTCTGCTCCTCCTTTAAGGCCTGTGTCAAAGGCTGCCTCTTTTCTGGTGGCACCTCTGGAAGTGAATCCAGCCTCTGAATTCCTAGAGCACTTAAGCTTCCTGTCTTGACAGTACTCTGATTATGGGTTGTCTTGTCATTTCTTTCTCTTGCAAGTGCCTGGAAAATGGTGAGCATGTGGTCTTCATCTTTATGTTCCCTTCAAAGCCTAACATCCTACCTACCTGGCTCACATTGTTCTACAGAAATGCTTTTTGGAGGGAGGGAGTAGGGAAGAAGGGGAAGGAATCTTGCCTTTGGTCTGCCAGCACAGCGGGCAGTAGATTCTGGAGCTGGACAGGAACAGGCACTTAATAGACAATCTTGGAGGGAAAAAAAAAAAGGAATGTATTTTAAAGAGTTATATGTGAGTATTTGTGAAGCTGAGAGTTTCATCTCATGATACCATTAGAAACTCAGTTAATAAGTAAGATGTGCAAGCGATCTGCAAATAAGTAATTCAGATATATCTTGAGGACTTGGAGTCAGTGTAGGTAGGATAAGGGACTAAACATTGAACTAGAAGTTGAAAGACCCAGGCCTTCCCACCATCAGCCATGTGACATTGGTTAAGTCATTTAACCTCTCCAAGCCTCCATTTCAATCCATACAAAGTGGACACAATTACAGTCTCTCTCCCTCAGCATTGTTTTGAGAGTTAAATGAGATCATCCATGTAGAGCATTTAGGAGAGTGCCTGGAACATGGTGAGCATTTGATCAATAGTAATCAGAATTATTGTTAAGTGATAAATGGAGGGTGATAAATATTTAGTATGTGGTAAGAAAGGGGCCAGATTTAGAGCTTCACTCTATTAACCTCTGCTTCAGAAATGAGGTCTAGATTATCTTTCAATTACCTGTGGCTCTGACAACCTGTAACTCTAGGGTTATTTGTTGGCACTGTGCTTGAGTTCATATGGCTATTACTTCCAGTGTGGAAGTCACCCCTGAGTTGGCTCTCCAGTGAATCAAGATAAAGACAAGGGTGCCAAGTCTTGAATCCAGGTGAAGCACCAAGGGCATGACACAAAGCTGGATCAGTCCGTGCAAAGCCCTGGGGAGCTCCACCATTGTTTCCCTCTAGCCCCACCCTATATACGAATGAGGGGACTTCCTACACATTTTCTCCCAATTCTTCACTGAGCTTCACGTCTGCCCCAATCCAACCTTTAGCCTTAAACCAGCAATAGCCTTCAGGCTGTATCACCCACACCTACGCTCCTCTGTCTATCTGATATTAAAACAACATTTTTCTCAGAGATTTCTTAGTGCATCCCACTTGAACTGCACACAGGGTATCCTAGACAAGGTTCCAAACGGAGAGGGCAAATCTCCTCAGACTTTCACGTCAGTTTTCCAGCAGTGGAGACAGGCTTTCTATCATTTATTCAGCACACACTTACGGAGTACCTATCAAGTGCCAGGCACCAGGGAACAATGATGAGCAAAAACAGACACAGTCCCTATAGCCCTTAGGGAGTATGGGAGCCAGGCCTCAATAAAATAATCCACAGGCACGTGATTAGGATCCGAGATAAATGCCAAGAAGGAGAGTCACATGTCTACCCCGAACCCCAGCGAGACCAGCCAGCCAGTGTAGCTCACGGATATGTCTCATTCAAACCAACTGAGCAGGCAACACACAGGCCCCCTCCTGGCAAGTGCCTCATCATAGATCTGCCCAGATGCAGAGGTCTTGCCTGGGAAGGGTCACTTTGGTTGACCCTACTACTTTACAGGCACACATCGTTCTCTCTGCCTCCACGCTGTGCCTGTGTAGATTTTCACTGATGTGTGGACCATCCCCTAAATCTCAAAGCGATGGCATGGGCCGCCAGCCAGCCATCTCAGACTCACATTCCCAGGTGAGGAGCCGGAGCTCAGATGAGCCAAGAAAATAATTGTGAGCTTGTGAGTTCTTTGTTTCTCAGCACGTCCTTTTCACTTGTATGAAACCATGACAGAAAGTGGCCTGTGGGGTTCAGGAGCTGTCCAGAGTTGGAGGTTCCCAATTTTCCAATTTGGTGGAGCTCTGACTGGAAAGATAGTCATAATGAGCGGTAGTCAGCCACTTACTGCTCACTGGGGTTAAGAGAAAGTAGAAATGTTTCCAGCAACTGTGCATTTCACAGAGGTCTTTCTGGCTAAGGTCTCTCCTGGGGGCTGAGGTAGAGCAAGGCGAGTTATCCCTAAAGAGCCGGGGGTACTTGGGTGTGTAGTGGGACTCCCCTCAGCTCTGGGAAGTAACCATGGCAACATACATGTCATTCCTCTTAACCCGTTGCAGGCCTACAGAGAAACTCTGCTTTGCCTTTCACAGGAAATTACAGCATTGTCCTTCAGTCCTTCAGGTGCCCACATCGGAATCAATATGCCCCAAATGAGGTGTTATCTTCTCCCTCTTTATACACCCTTCCATCTCTCTGAAAGCCTGCTGCCCCCTGTCCATGTTCCTTGCCTTGTTAATGGCATCACCTGTGGCCCAAGCTGGAGACCCAGAGTCACGCATTTCTCTTCACGGCTGATTGTGGAACTCTCCTACAATTCTCTCCTTACATGGTGTCTGCCACCTGACCGTGAGCTCTTCAGCTCCAGATGTCGCAATTCCTTCTACATTCTTGTGCCTGACAAAGTCTCTGAGACCTCAAAAGGTCTTAGTTAATATTAGTTGACCGGAAGCACCCAGGGTCAGGGGCACCTGGAGTGGTGAGTTAGTGTTTGAGTTGATCCCTCAGCAAAGTGGAATTTGTGTGTGTGGTGGGTGCTAGGGCACGATGTTCCAGGGCCCCTGTGCCAGCATCAGCCTGTACAGGAGGCTGGGGGTGGGGGGGTCCACCTCCCAATCCTCGCTCTTCCCTTCTCCAGGCCCCTGTCTGTTCCCCGCTGACCCTACATGAGGTGTGGCTCTCAGGGCACCTGGCAGGGCTGTCTGGGGGATCTGCGGGGTGGACCAGGTATGCTTTTTTGCAGCTTCCAAATGAAGGCCACACAGCCTAGTTCTCAGAAGCCCGTTTCTATAGAAACTAGAACGTTTTCTATGTAGCATTGAAATCCCAGAATCCCAGGTCTCTTAGAAATCTAGAGATCATTGTGCCCTCTAGATAAGGAAAGTGAGGACCAGCAAGGTAAAGTGGCTTGCCCTTGGCCAAACCCATACTGAAGTGCAGGTCCTTTAGCTCACACGGGCCAGTTCCCAGTACACTAGAGCAGGGATTGGCAAACTTTTCCTGTAAAGGGTCACATAGTAACTATTAAAATAGTTAGGCTTTGTGGGCCATAAGGTCTCTGATGCAACTATCTGACTCTGTCCACTTAGTGTGAAAGCAGCCATGGACAATACACAAATGAATGGACGTGGCCGTGCTGCAATACAACTTTATTTACACAAACTAGCATCGGGCTGGATTTGCCCAATTTCTGCACTAGAACCTCATATGGTCCACAACCGGCAGCAAGGGCATCACCCGACAGTGTCAGAAATGTAGACTCTCGGGTCCTAGGCCAGACCTGGTGGAGCCGAATCTGGGTTTCCACAAGAACCTTTGGTGATCATGTGTGTGTTGAAGTTTGAGAAGCACTGCACTGGTGAGCCTAGCGGCTCCCCCCTGAGAATGCCAAGAAGAAACCTTATGGATTAGGAAAATGAGACCCAGAGAGATTAATGGACCTGCCCAATGGGTCACACAAATTGGTGGATCTGGAACTAGAGCCCAAGTCCTAGTCTTTCAAGGTGGAATTCTTTCTGCACACACCAGAGTACCTGCCCCAGCCCCCTCATTTCTGGCTGTCCCTGACCCAACTAAATTCACTGGAAATTAAACAAAAGCAACCCTTTATTCTTCTTCAGCTGACTTCTGAATCAAGAGGGCTCTGACTCCAGCTGTGTCTCCTCCTCTTCCCCACCCCATCCCCAACCAAGACCTGGGAGGGGTTGGCAAGATAGAATGTGCCTCTGGAGGCTGCCTCATCATCTCTAGGATGGGGGAAACTTGTTCACACAGGGTCAAGCTGCAGTCAAACTTCTACTTAATTCCTGCCTTAGGAAGTTTGCTGCTCAAAACAGAACCACAGAGCCATTGAACCTTTCATTTTTCACATGCAGAGGAAACTTCTAGACTAGAGGGCCTAGACTACCTTAGATTTTTTCCTCTTCTGTTTGCCCCATCTTGGCCCACACACCAGACCCTGTTTCTCTGTAGCAGCTTTTTAGCCATTTAATATCAGGTGTCTCCTAAGACCCAGCCGACAGCAGAACTCCATGCTGGCCACACATTCCACACAGCCTGAACACTGGTGCCCTTGATCCGTTCCTAATTTGGGTACAAAGTGTTTCATGTCCTCAATTTATCAATAAATACGTACTGAGGTGTTCTTTACTGAGCACTTACTTCTGGGGTTGCATATTTAATTACAGATCTTCCTGGACTTACGACAGGGTTGCATCCTAGTAATCCCATTGTAAACTGAAAATACTGTAAGTTCAAAATGCGTTTACGACACCTAACCTACCTAACCCACATCGCAGCATAGCCTACCTTAAACGTGCTTAGAACACTTACATTACCCTACAGCTGGGCAAAACCATCTCACACAAAGCCTATTTTATAATGAAGTGTGAACTATCTCTTGTAATGTAATGAATCCTGTACTGAAACTGAAAACCAGAATGGCTCTTTGGGTATGGAAGGGTTGTCATGTATCAGTTGTGTACCCTGTGATCGTGTGGCTGGCTGGGAGCTGTGGTTTGCTGCCCCTGCCCGGCATCATGAGACAGTATGGTACCTCATATCACTGGCCTGGGATTCAAAATTTGAGATATGGTTTCTACTGAATGTATGGCTTTTGCGTCTCTATAAAGTCAAAAAAATTGCAAGTCAGACATCATCTGTATTTAATCCACTTTATGGCTGAGGACACTGAGGTTAATGGGGATAAGCGGCCCACGAAAGGTGTACATGATAGAGCCTGGATTCAAACCTGCCTTCAAGTACTGCCAGTGTTCCAGGTGCTGTGGAAGATGCAACCAAGAGTGGGATGTGTCCTGACCTCCAATAGTTCACAGTCTACCTACAGGAGATCTATGCAGAACAGTAGTGTTAACACTGGTATGATAGGCAAGTGCCATGGAGTGGCAGAAACAGTATCATACGAGTGTGGGAGGCAAGAAAAAAAAAGGCTTTCCTTAGGAACTTGATCCCCAGCTGTCAGTACTGTGCCATGCATCTAGGAGGTGATCGGGAAATATCTGATGTAAGAATAAGTGGATGCATGAATGAATGAATGAGCAAGGTGCGATGTGTGTGTGCTGTACTTGAAGCTGGCAAGGATTTGAAAAGACGGTGAGGGAGAAGAGGGGAAGGGGGGCTGGAGCACTAGCGTGTAGAGGTAGCACAAGGGAAGGCCAGAGAGATAGAGACCCTGGAGTAATGTGCCACAGAATTGGTTCATGATCCTCGAATAATAGGAAGAGAGGAAGAGGTGACGGGGTGTAAGCCCGGAGCAATAGGATGGGAGAGTAGTATGCAGTTTGGGTTAGGGGACAGGAGAGGGGACTGGTGGCAGGAGACCTGTTCAGAGGCTAATGCATGATGCAGGCTTACAGCTCTCAGGTCCGGAACCGGGAGGCTGTGGCCCAAAGGAAGAAGGAACAAAAGCCAACAGGAGTAGGGGTCAGACAGAGGGGGCGCTGCCACGTGCGTGGTTCCTCCCTCCCCACAAACCAGCCAACAGGATCCCAGCTTCTGCCCACACACCCCGCCCTCTCTCGTCAGCCTCCACAGCAGACCGCCGCCCCCGCCCCCAACACATTCACAGAATGGACGCCTTACACTGGAACCTGTGTCTTTTCCACCTCCCTCACGCTCGATCCGTTTTCAGGCCGATTTGCCCCATACTTGTTAAGCATCTATTTGAATTTAACACTAGATGTGAGAAATACTTTATACTCCTCATCTCATCTTAATCCCTTACAACACCCTTGAGAAACACTTTATAATTAGAAAAATGAGGCTCAGGGAGGTCAATTGACCTGTCCAAGGCCACACTGATTGATGGATCTGGGACTAGAGCCAAGTCCTGGTATTCCAAACATGGCATTCTCTCCATATACACCACAATACCCTCCCCCACCCACCCCTACCCCCCGTTTCTGGCCAATCCTGACCCAACAACCAGAAAAAGTCTCTCTGATCACAACTCTCTGCTTTTGCCTTTCTGGGGCAGGTGGGTGGTGTGCTTATCTCTCTGAGCTGTGATTAGCCTGGTGGGTGTAGATGTCTGCAACGTACCTTGTATGTGTCATGCGTGAGAATCAGGTTTGAGTTGAACTGGAAAATCTCACCACTAATTGATTGATTTCATTACATCCACTGTACCTGGAGCTTCTCAAGCTCCATGAGCAAAGTAAAGCCAGACAATACACCAACAATTACCAACAACATACCAACAATAGCATTTGACATTCAAGCCGAGAAAGTCATCATTCCATTTAATAAGATTGTGCAGCCAAGAAGTCTTCCCTGAGAAGAGCCAAGAAGAGGCTCACCCCCTCCATGCTCACTTCCCTGCCCTCAGACACCCTGTCACTCTAAGGTATTTTGTCTCTGCCTTGAGTTCTTTATTCAGAGCTTATTTTTGGAGTCAAACAAGCCTTGGTTTGAATTCCAGCTGTACCACACGCCAGCTTTGTGACGTTAGGCAAGCTTCTCAACCCCACTGAGCCTCAAGAGTTTTTTATGTCGAGATAATAGTTGCTATCTAACAGAGTTGCCGTGAGGGTTAAAAGCATAACCTTTGTAAAGCTCTAGGCCTGCCTGGCCTAGAGTCTGTGCTCAGTAATGGTCATTTTCTTCATGACTTCATTGGGACCACCAGGTCAAGATTCCCTGTACCTCCACTGCCTCCCAGACCTTAAAAGACCTTCTCACTCCATGATGATGTCAGAGGCTTGCTTCAGAGCCATTTCTAGGAGATCATTTCTTCCTGAGGAATTCTCCAGCACACTGCCTCTCCCCTTCTGAAGCACCTGACCCTTATGCATAGAGAGGATTAGATGCCCCCCTTCCACAAAATACAGAGCTTTCTTCAGAGCCCTGCCTCACCCAGGAAGAGAAAGCCACACAGAATGGAGGCCCCACTCTTCCCTCCCCACCCCACCACACAGCAGGCTTTCAGGAACCAACAACAATGGCCATTGTGAGCCCGCGTGTGCCCGCGCTTACTCTTTCTCTCGCCTCAGTGTAGGGTTGCACAGAATGTTCTGACTTCTGCACAGTGTAAGGAGTGGTAAAGATTGCTGCCAATCTGTTCTTGACCCAGACAGTCAGGAAATCCAGACTCTACTTTTGTTGGAACAGCTCCAACAGACTTGAAGGGTAGAATGCCCCTATGCCAAATCAGGGAAAATAGAGGCCCTGAGGAGGAAAGTGACTTGCCCAGGGCCACACAACTAGACAGCCAGAGCAGAGACAGAAATCCCAGCGCCTGCCTGCTAGATCAACACATTCCCTTTCCCTCCGAGCCTACAGCCTCTCCTCTTTAGAAAGCAGAGGCTCTAGGCTGCTTCTCCTTCCGATCTGCTTCCATCTGGATTTTCCAGAGGCAAAGACCACTCAACACTCTCTGGACACTTTTATTGGGCTTTAAACAGACCCCTGGGAGTAGAAGAAACCTGCAAGCCAGTATGACAACAGCAGGACACAAAGGACACTCCCCTCAAAGGAGGTGCTTCACTAGCAGGGGTATCAACACTATGCCTGAAGTATCTCCAGATCCAACCCTACTCTTCCTTGCTCAGGCCAGGAATAGTGGATCACTATGAGGTCGTATCTTTCTCTTTCTCTCTCTCTCTTTCTTTTTCCCCCTCCCTCCATCTCTCTCTCTCTCTCTCTCTCTCTCTCTCTCTCTCTCTCTCTCTCTCTCTCTCTCTCTCTCTCTCTCTCTCTCTCTCTCTCTCTCTCTCTCACACACACACACACACACACACAGGTGAAGAAAAGGAACTAAAGGAACTCATTTGCAAATAAAATGCTGAATCTCCTGCTTTAGAGTCAAAGAGTGGTAATAGAGATGCTTCATTTGCCAGGAAGGACAGTCATCCTAAAAGTTCAAGGTCACAGTACCTCTGGCCTTCACGGTACATCTGCTTTTCTTCTCCTCAGCACTTCATTCTCCCCCTACCTTCTCCTCTCTTACCCACCTTCCATATCTTCCTCTCCCTCTTTCTTTTGCCTCCTGCAATACCTTCTCTGGATCATGTCAATTACCATCCACAGAAGGCCACTCACCATGTAGCAAAGACAGGATATTCTGAGGTCGCCCCTTTCTAAGGAAACATAAAATCCCGGTAACAGCCGCTGTTTCTTAAGGGCTTTTTGTGTGCTCTCTGTGCAGGGCCTCTGATTGCATCACTTCTACACCTCACCACAACCCTGCCAGTGGGTTACTGTATCTACATTTTCCAGATAAAAGACAGACTCAGAAAAGCTAAGTGACTTCTCCTGAGGTAATGACACTTGTGGGTGCCCAGCAGT
This sequence comes from Panthera tigris, assembly GCF_018350195.1. Taxonomy (NCBI): domain Eukaryota; kingdom Metazoa; phylum Chordata; class Mammalia; order Carnivora; family Felidae; genus Panthera; species Panthera tigris. The sequence continues at coordinate 80,578,301 of NC_056668.1, forward strand.
AGTATTCGATGTAGGTCTCTGCCCCACAGCTAGTCTCAGGAGCACATTCTTCATGTTGGGTTTACAGAATGCCAGGGAATGAGGCCTCCTGCCTGCTTATTTTTCTGGCAAAGGTCCTTCTGCCTCTACCCCATGTCCGAGCTAAGATCGTGAGGAAAAGCATGGCCCTAGATTATTCTTCAGGTCAGGTATGGTTGGGATCCCTAAGGGCCTGGTGCTTTGAGAGGCCAGGTGGGAATGTGTCCAGGTGAAGATCCTATACGTCACTTAAAGCCTCTTTCCTTACCCACCCTTTGGTGCCCAAGGAAACCCCAGAGCCCCTCCCTTCCCAAAAATCAAGAAACAGCCTTGTGGGGCTCTCCATCTCCCCACCCCCGGGCTATTTTCAGGTTGCCAGGCTTCTAAGTTGGCTTTGAAGCTCTTTCGCCAGGAGCAGTCCTTCATCTGCACAGACCAGACCCAGTGGGAAGCTGAGGCAATCTGCTCAGTGCTTAGCTTTTAAGGCTCTGGGTGCCTGAACCACCAAGGGCACATGGCCCATTTCCATGGAAATTTGGAGGCAGGAGAGGAGCCCAAGGTGACACGTGACACGCCTTGGCAGGCCAAGTTTGAGAGAGGCCTACCAGCTACCACTCACCTGTCTGGACTGTGGGGACTGAACCTGGCCCCACCACAAGGCAGAGCCCCACTTGTGTCCTCTCCTTCTGAAGAGAGTAAGAAAGTCCCACACCCCCGCCCCCCCTCCACTGCATGTCAACTTCTCCCTAACAGAGTGAGGAGGGACATTTCTTCCTGCTGTTTGCAGAGCTCCTTCACATCCTGTACCTCTTTTGTCCGCAAAATAACTCATGAAGTAGGTTTTATTATTGTGTCTGTTATGGGCAGGGACCTGGGGGGAATTTTGCCTCCCCCCCGGAATTCCTATGTTGAAACCCTAATCCTCTACCTCAGAAGGTGACTGCATTCAGAGACAGGACCTTTAAAGAGGTGACTAAGATGGACTGAGGCAGTTAGGGCAGCCCTAACCTAATCTGACTGGTGTCCTTGAAAGAAGAGGAGGTCTAGACACACAGACAGACATACCGGGGATGCACGTGCTTAGAAGAGAGGCCCCAGGGGAAACCCACTCTGCCAGCACCTTGATCGTAGCTGTCCAGCCAACACAACTGTGAGAAAATAAATGTGTGTTGTTTTAAGCCACCCAGCCCGATGGGCTTGTGTTATGGCAGGCTTAGCAAACAGACTCAGAAAAGACAAATAACCTGCCCTATGTAGACACAGAGATTAAGCTGAAGCTGTTAGCCCCAAACTCAAGACCCTGTAGTGTTTCTCACCATTTCCCTTGAACCCTGGGACTCCTTAGTTGTCTATCAGAAGCCATTTATTAAGTAGTGACAAACCCCTTTTTGCATTTCTAATTAGTCAGACACAGAGCCCTGCCAGGAAGAGCTTCAGATGGGCATTAGCTAACCAGTGTTACCCCACCAAGTGGATAGGAATCCAGCCCAAAGAAATGATACCTAACATCCTAGTTCACCTGTGCTACTATGACCCAGGTAAAGGGATGGCACCCACAGGCTTTATTAGATTATACAGGTACCCCAGGATGTGGGGCAGGCTTCCTTGCCCATATGACAGGATGGTTCAGAAACTCTCTGGGTACCATCATGTAGGATTTCAGCACATCCACTGGGGGTTGCTTGGCTCCCTGGGCTCCCCATTGCAGCTCTCAGACCCGAACCCCGGAGTACTGACTGAAGGGGAAACAAGGTAGGAGTGGGGTTGAGGGTAGCAAGGCATCCCGTTAGGCTGAGGATCTCCCATGCTTCCCTAGGGCACAGCAAGCTAGAAGTCTGAATCATGCCACACACGTATATATATCCTGAGCTTCCCTTGCATTTTCAACGACTGAACTTTCATTAATGTGAGCCAGCAGCCAAGATGAGAATGATCATAAAAATTATGCATTAAGAAAGAGAGGGGAAGGCCTCCTGGGTGACTCCGTCAATTAAGCATCCTACTCTTGATTTCAGCTCAGGTCATGATCTCACAGTCAGATTGAGCCCCGAGTCAGGCTTTGCACCAGGCATGCATGGAACCTGCTTGGGATTCTCTCTCTCCCTCTGTCCCTCCCCAACTTGTTCTTTCTCTCTCTCCTCTCTCAAAATATTTAAAAGAGAGAGAGAGAAAGAGAGAGAGAGGCAAAAACCAGACTGGGTCAGCATTACCTGATATATGCAGATGAAATAAATTAATTCATGGAAAACCTGTTACCCAGTTCAGTCTAGACAGGTAGTTACTATTATTTTTAATCACTATCTTTTTCTTCTTTCAGGTCAAACTGTCAAGGTCTTTGGCACTAAAGCATGTATCTTATTCAGTCTATTCAACAAACATTTAATTGGGAACCTTCTATATGCCAAGGGCTGGGCTAGTTGCTAGGGTTACAAAGATAAACAAAACAGGAAAACATCCTGGCTTTCAACTCTCAGTGGAGTTGGGAGAGTAATATGTTCAGAAACAGTTGTCATTGGGTGAGATCCACTGTCTGAGCATAGGAGAAGGAAGAAGCATGGTGCCTGGCGCATCCCCAGAGGGCAAATAGGAGTTCTCCAAGCAGAGAGACACCTGTGTATGACACAAGGCCAACCAGTAAATGACCTTGCACACCTGACTAAGGAGCCAAGACACCGTTCCTTGGGCTTCCAGAGCCATTGATGCATCTGAAGAAGGGAGTGGACAGATCAGATGTGCCCCTTAGTTCTGAATGTTCTGCCAGCTTTACCTGTCAGTGTTGAGCTCCAGCCCCTTCTCCCAAAAGTGGGCAGAACTAAGGAAAGAAAAGCAAAATGGGGCTGTTGAGATCAAAGAAGTAGGGAAAGGAGCAGAGTGAGGGAAGAGATTGGAGGGAAAAACAGACTGAGTGGGTCGCCCACTTAATCTAAAGTTCACCTGGATTTGAGGTCTCTGTGTGGAGGTGTGAAACCAGAGGACCATTGAAGGTTTTTTAAATGTTTTAGCCTGAATGTGAGGGTTTGGGGACACTTGTACACAGCTCTAAGAGGGTAGATAAACAGACGATTGGGAGTCGTTAGGCTGAATCTGGCAGAAAAGGAAAGTGAAACTAATAGATTTTAGTGCCCACTCTAAAGGGCCAAGCACTTTAACGTCCAACTCTGCCATTTAATCTCATAACCACACTTGAGGTCACTATTATTATTCCTAACTCCTAATTTTCAAATGAAAAAAGCTCTAGATCAAAGTAGTCAGGAAGTAACTTGTTGATATTCTTTTTCACTCTAATTCTCGCATGTATTTTGGGCACTTTTATTGCCTAAGGCTCAGATTCTCAGTCTTGAGCATGCCTCAGAATCTTCCAGAGGGCTTGTTAGAACACAGACCACTGGGCCTAATCCCCGGAGTTTCTGATTCATTAGGTCTGGGGTGGGGCCTGAGGATTTGTGTTTCTGACAAGTTCCTGGTTGACGCGGATGCTGCTGCTGCTGCTACAAGACCACACTTTGAGAACCACCCAACAACCTAGCCCAGTGGTTCCCAAACTGTGCTGCCTTTTGGAATCACCTGGGAATCTTTAAAAACCAACATTGATGCCGGCCTCCCAGGCCCACACATTCTGATTGAACTGGAATAGATGCAATCAGGCCATCATTGTTGATAAAAACTCTCCAGGCAATGTTAACACGCAACAAAGTATGGGAACCATTGACCTAGCCTCACTTCACCTTGACCCTAATGCCCATCTTCTTCAGCTGCCCAGCTGGGGCCACAGGAGGGACTTGTGATCTACTAGCATGGCTCAGAGCACTTCTTTCCATCCCTCCATCTCCCGCTGTCTCAGAACACCTGCTCCTAGAACTCCTTATGCCTCTCACCCCACTTCTCCCTTCTCCTCCAGCCCTTTGTCTCTAGTCCTGTTCAAACTAGACCCTATGCTACAGTCAGTATTACAACCATCTCTTACCCACTGCCAATACATCCACCTCCTTGTTCTTTCTTTGACCACGTCTAGCTGGGAAAGTTTGAGGAGAAGGATCTAAACCAAACTTCAGGCATGGGAGTGAAGGGAGGCTTCTTGAAGTTGATGACACTTGAGCTGAGTTTTGATGAACAAGTAGGAGTGGAAGAGGGCATTTCAGGCAGGGGTACGACATGTGTAGAGGCACAAAGGAGAGAAACAGGAGGATTTACCTGGAGAACTACATGTTGTGTATGTCTGGAGCAGGTACTAGCCCACAGGGTCAGGAAATCAAACTGCAGAGGCAGCCTCTTGCCAGAAGGGGATAGGCCTGGGGCATGAAGCCAGGGAGTTTACATCACATTTGCAAGTAGGAAGAGCAGTCAGCTGATACTTTTTTTTAATGACTTTTAAATTATAACATTAATACATACTTAGAGAAGATATGAAAAATGTAGAAAAGAATCAAGTAGAAAATAACAATGACCTTTAATCTAATTATCCAGAACTCACCACTGTTAAGATTTTAGGGGCATTTGTCCTTTTCTCCTATGCACATTCTTACATAACTGAAAGCATGCTGTGCATAAATACATTTATATGTCACCTTCACACTTAACATTATATGCGTATTTAATGTTTTTGAGATTTTGTAAATATCTTAATGGTGGCATAAGTCTATTGTCATGGATACCATAGACTTTATTTAACTAGTCTCATACAGATGGAAATAGTAAAGGGTGAGATTTCACTGTTATAAATGATGCCACAATGTTCATATTTGTATGAACTTGGATTCTGTCAATGATTTCTTGTGATCAATACCAAAAAAGAATTTAATGAATCAACAGTATGAAAATTGTAGACTCTTATTGTCAAATTTCTTTCTGAAAAGCTTTTGCCAATTTACACTTTCATTATAGGTGTGAAAGAATGCACATTTCATCTTCTCTTGCCAGCACTTGGTGTTATGATTGGTGCCACTGAAGGATTTTTGGTATGGGGATGACATGAGCAGATCTGCGTTTATAAAATCACATACTGGAGGCTGAGTCTAGTGGGCCAGATTGGAGCTGCTGTTGTTGTCCTTGCTGTGCCTCCTTTGCTTCCACATTCTCCTTTTTCCATTTTCCCATTCTCCATCTTTTTTTTCCTTTTCAGAGAGTGTATGACAAGGCTTTGTTACCAAGAGCAAAGCTGAAAAGCCCAGCTCTGTGGCTGCAACAAACTTGTGCCCAGACCAGTGACCCTCTGTTTACAGTTCTGTCATCTAGATAGATAGATAGATAGATAGATAGATAGATAGATAGATAGATAGATAGTAATTCTCCTTAGGTAGAAATATTTTTTTATACTTTTCAGTGAAATTACCAAATGGACTTATTGCTAAATTAATTTCTTTCTGCATTCTGTGACTGTCCAACCCTACATGTGTTCCTCTGTCCCTGGAATATCTTTGCTCCTTCTCCTTCTCAACTCAGCAAATTGCCTGGCATTCATCCTTCAAGACGTGCCTTAAATGTCTGTGACACCTTCCTCCCACACTTAGCCCAGTCAGAATAGGTTACTCGGGCCTCTCTGTCCCTATAGTTCAATTACAACATTTTCTACACCTAACACATTTTCTCCCTCTTGGCCAAGAGTCTTTTAGGAGTAGAACATTTTGTATTCCTGGTGTTTGTCTGGCATTCAGCTGCTACTCAGTAGCTTATGAGTGAGTGAGTGAGTGAGTGAGTGAGTGAGTGAATGAATGAATTCCTGTTTTACTAAAGTGCATGGACATTTCATCTTAAATACTAATGAGTTAAAAGTGTAAAGACAATGTGAAGATGATATGAATTGCCAAAACCACATTCAGAATCATGGGTATCAGGTAAAACAGACACCTGGTATACCAGATGTCCTGATCCTGGATTCTAAGTTCTGAACATTAATTGTTCTATGTGCTTAGATGTTGACTTACACTCTATTCTGTTTCATTTTAACTCCAAATTTAATTTGTGCATAAGTATCTCTGTGCTAAAGGAAGTAAAAGGAATTAAGCGATGCCAAAATATCCCAAAGTGTATTCCAAAGAAAACTACCAGAGACTGTTTATAGATATCACACAAAAGAAGAGCCTCATGGTCCCATAAGTTTGGGAAACAACGTTAAATAGATTTCTTTATCTCAGAACGTCCTAGTAGGCATTGTAGGAAGTTTAAAGAAAGATCAACCAGGCAATGGCAGAGAAATAGAAAAGCAATCAAGGCTTTCTTCAGTAGTAGACAGGAGTCATCCTAGCCTCTTTATGCCAGGGAAGATTCAGAGTACAAATTCAAAATCAGAATGGCAAAGTGTATACCGAGATCCTAGCCCCTTACCCTGCATTTATCTCCTTAGTCCCACGTGTGTGTAAGCCTCTGCCCGCCCCCCCCCCCACCCACCCACCATGTGGATGAGATCAGCCTTCATTACTTCTCTTCTAGAGCCAGGAAGCAAGGTAATGTGTGGGAAGTGATAGCTGCAAGGTAATGTGTGGGAAGTGATAACAACTTAAAGCCATTCAACAGGAAAATTTGTTAAAAGACCAAGACATTGTAAAAGCTGAAACACTTGAGTCTATTAAGTCCCCTGCTTCTTAGAACATTTTGTTACCAGGGAATGTTTCAAGGAGGGAAAACATTGAACTATAACAGCACTGTCAGATACCAAAGTCTGGTACAAAGAGCAACATTTTACAAGACATCTGTCTTTCTGCCACTAGAGAAACCTCTGAAAAGTTCTGCTGCTTTTTTCTCCTACCCCAGTATAATTCCCCACCCTCCTCACCCCTAGACACACTCCTTGGTTTCTCTCTTCCCTCCTCCTCCTCCTCCTCCTCCTCCTCCTCCTCCTCCTCCTCCTCCTCGTCCTCCTCCTCCTCCCCCCCCCCACCGCCTCACATTCATAGCCCATGCTGATTTTGCAGACACTGTGTTAAAATGACACAGTAAGCTAAGACTATCCAATGGTTATTTAATGTTCTTTGGTAAGAAGGGAACTAATTACGTGGCTAGAGGTTTAGATACTTGTTGTTTATTGGATCCAAACTCCTTAAGAGAGCCTGCAGCATTCTCCTAAACAAACACTGCCCTTTCATGGCTTCTTGTTCCAAGCCCACATGAGATGGAGAGTTTAAGGAGACAGTATCTCCACAGATATGAAAAAAAGGGATAGCAGAGAAGGAGAATGGGAGTATGGACTGAAGTAGAGGGGAAAGCTTACGTGCCTGTGACAGAAAGATGAACCGTCTGTGTATCTGTTGGCAGCTAATGTCCATCGGTGATAATCAGTAGGTTAGACTGTAACAGTGTTGACACATTTGTGGTCAGCTCAGTGGTTTGCTTAACTGTCTTCATTAGCAAAACGTCCATCAAGGGAATGTTTTTAAACAATACCTTCTAAACAAAAAAGTATAGACAAACCTAAACATCTCTTTGGCAATCTTAACAAACACTATTACACAATACCAGCAGGGACCTTAGACAAAAGCCATCTATGCAATAAATAAAAGTGCTGATTTTCTAGTTTGTGGATATTAGTAGGATATTGGTAATTAGCTACAATCTATGAGAAAAGTACCTTCACCCCGGTAGGGAAAAGAATGGAAGGTTTTAAACAATCTGCCTTTTTATTTTGCTTCTGTTTTAAATACATAAAAATTGTGTTGTAAAAGTGAGGCTTGTTCCCAACGTCAAGCCTTGATCCTGCCATTGCTTTCACAAGAAATCGGGCAGGCACTGCCCAAACCTCAGGAACCCTGAAAAAGACCTCTTCCAGGTGCTGGATCAGAAGTAACTGCCACTGTGGGAGGCCATCAATCCTATGTGACTCTGAGCCTGAGACACATATTTTCTGTCCCGCTTTTTCTACCATGGCCTCAGAATAATTTGGTTGAGGTGAAATATTCTTTTCCTTGGCATAGCTTAGGCACCTGGTGTCCTGAAGGAGGTCACTGATTTCCCCCAAGGATGTCCAAGAAGGTTGGCTCACCACTGGCTTACCACAGGCCAAATCTGAGGTTAATTAATCATCAGTCATCATCAGTAGGGCCATGATGTTATTCAGACATTCAGAGAAAAGAAACTTGAACCAGTTATGGATAAGGACTTTCATCAACATTCCTTCCTATCCGAATCCCAAACCAGTGTGTCTTTAGCTGCACTGGGGGGTTGAAAATCATTTCAGCAATAGCTGGTTCATCATTTATATTACCCTCCATTTGAAGAGGCTTCTTGAAATGCCAGCTTCTTCATCGGATGCATATTAATGTTCCGAATCCAAACCTTTTTTCACTAGAACTGGGTTTCTGCTCATGAAATGGTACATTTATTGACCTTTGGGGAAATTCCCTATTCAGAATGAGTACAAAAACGCTATTTGGTGGGAGAGGAAGGGTTATTGACAGATGTGAGTTGGTCGTCTAAGGTGCAGACATTCTGACCATAACCATACTGAGGAACAGAGAGATATGTATGCCCTGCTTCTGCTTTTCTCACTCTGCAGACCTCAGTGACCAGCTCCTCGAAGTGGTGGGGCTAGAGGGAGCCATGGAGATGGGGCAGATCTACACTGGCCTGAAGAGTGCGGGCAGGAGGCTGGCCCAGTGCTCCTCTGTCACCATCAGGTACGCTTCCTCATTACCCAGCAGCCCCCGAGTCTTCCCACCTCCCTCCGTATTCTTACAAAGACGAGGAAGCCATCTTTGGGTTTCAGTGCGGGGAGAGTGACGGACAGAAGCTCGATAACATTTATAAAGAATGTCTTTAGAGACCATTTCCCAAACTAGGTACAATACAACCATGCAGGACATCAGTTAAAGGGTCCACCTCGACCAGTTTGCCATTCTCTTATAATGAATTGGTGAAATTCTCTAAATGCTAATAGAGGATTATGAGGCCTAGAGAACCAGAGGTCCAACTCTTTGCCTTTCTTATCTTCACTAATTAAGATGCTAGATATATGGCAGAGGGCACACTGTGACAAAAACCAGGTTCTCTGCTTGCCCTTTCTTGGATAGTGGCCTTAGAAATACTATTTCCTGGGGCACCTGGGTGGCTCAGTCGGTTAAGCGGCCGACTTCAGCTCAGGTCATGATCTCGCGGTCCATGAGTTCAAGCCCCGTGTCGGGCTCTGTGCTGACAGCTCAGAGCCTGGAGCCTGTTTCAGATTCTGTGTCTGTCTCTCTCTCTGCCCCTCCCCCGTTCGTGCTCTGTCTCTCTCTGTCTCAAAAATAAATAAACGTTAAAAAAATTTTTTAAATTAGGAATACTATTTCCTGTATACCTTTGTGGAGCCAAACCATCAACATCAGAAAATCTGTCCTAATTGCCTAAGAAGGCGATGCTTCTGTGGGGTGTGGACCCCACAGGTCAGTCACTGCCGGCTCCTGGAAGAAATGGAGTCTAAGAGAGGGGATCCTTGGTTTCAGTTACTTCTGTTTAATCAATAAAATTCATCAGATTCTTCCCCACCTGATTCTTTCAGAAGTCTTTATTCCCTTCCTTTTCCCATCCAGTTTTTCCAGTTCAAATCCTTTAGTGTGCCTTAGGGATCTCCTGGAAAGGCCACAGTATGCAGGCTTCCCAAAGTTATTGGACCACAGACCCCTTTTGTCCCAAAACCTCTTGGGCAAGTACCCTCAGCACACTTTTAGGGAAATGCTGCTCTCTACATCCTTCAGAAAAGACCCTGAGAGCTGGTTCCCTGACATCCTTAGCTCTAAACTCTTTTTCTTCATTCCCTCCCTGCGTCTTCTTTGTCTTTTCTATTATTCTCCAAAGCTTTGTTTGTTTTTTCTCTGGGCTATTGCTGTGCTGGGGCCCTGTTTTCCACACAAATCCCCATACTTCCTTCCCTGTCCACCGTCCATGACTCCAGCACTGAGTAGGTCTAGTCTGTTAGCACATCTAAGACATAACTGACGTAGGCCACAGAGAATGTAACATCTTAGTCCCAGAGGAATCAAAAACGCCATGTATAAGAGGGAGGATCTTTTCTTCATATTCAATAGGCCTATTTCTAGATGGAACAGATGGGGTGAGCCAGGATCCCCATCCTCCTGGGCATTTCCCAGACACCTTCCTCAGCCCCAAGAACCAAAATGCCACTCCCTCCTCTCGTGATTTGTTTTATTATTAGGTTTCTTATTTTTTTTATTATTAAATATTCTCAGGATCAGTGAGAGAATCATCTACATCAAAACATAGCCTATATCCCTCATTTTGTAACTTCAAGAACAGGACTGATGCCAAACCCAGGTGAGAGCTTCCTGGCCAGTGGGTGGCAACTGTTGTCTGCTCGCCCAGACCAGAGGCTTCCGAAAGGACTTGCCTTTTCTCCTCGAGGTGATGTAGTACGAATTTACAACTCTTCTACAGAAGGAAGTCAAAAGACCTCATCTCTCTCCTCTTAAGAATCCATATGCCAGAGAAGCTTTGCCCCACGCAAGAAAGCAACACTGTCTTCTCTCCTTCCCTCCTACCCATGGAGACAGTATTCCTGATGACCCCATTTCCCAGCTAAGCCACGTTCATAGTCCGAGCCAGCACAGAGTGTGCTGCTGTTCAAGACATACAAGAGAGGATGGTTAAGAGCAGGGGCAAGGCAAGAACACTCAGACCTGAGCTGTACCTTGTATAGGTTGGAGACGTTACCTCATTGACATGACGCAACTTCTCACTCAACATAGAAACCAGGCCCTTTCCCATTTCGCTTCACTGTGGAGTTTCTGGCACAATCTGCAGGCCCTCCGGCTGGTTGTTGACTGAGGGTCTGCTCAGCAGTGGTGCTGCCATACTTGTTGGCCACTGTTTCCCAGACTTCCGTGGACTTCACTGCTCACCCACGACAGTGTTTCTCAAACTGGAGTCTGAACACCAAAGCAACAGAATCGCCCACGATGCTTATTAAAATGCAGGCCCCTGAGCCTGACCCCAGACGTGCCTAGTCGGAATTCCTGAAGTGGGCTCAGAAATCTGTTTTTAACCAGCCCTCCAACAGAGTCTTAGCGAACCACTCCTAGGTGGGCAGATAAGGTCTTCCCACATCTGTTGCCTTTGTGGGGACCACCCTAATTCTTCACCTCCAGAAGAGGCAAAGCTCACTGTGTTCTCTCGGTTCTTGGTTTTCCAGGACAAGCAAGTTGCTGCCAATGCAAGTGGATGGAGAGCCCTGGATGCAGCCACCTTGCACAGTGAGTTCTGCCAATCATTGAACTAAGGGGGAGAAGTGTTATCCTGGGCCCCTTTTGGGTACCGACAGTATGAAATCACTCACTCTCAGAGTTGCAGGGGCTTTGGGATAGTATAGCCTGTCTTCCACTTTATTCATCCACCCATTCAGGTACCTGCTAAGCCTTTATTGAACACCCAAAACAGTTCCAAAACAGAACGAGACACTGTTGGTGTCTTCAGAGAGCTCACACTTGTAGTTGGTGAATTCTAAGACTTCATCTACTGTATCCTTGAGCGTCTCCTCTTGTGTCATTGCAATGGCAGAGAACTTGCCTTGCCACCCCAAAAGGAGACCTGCTTTGTTGAGGAAGAAGCAAAATTGTTACAAAGGGCTTCCTTGTGTAGAAGCGAAATCTGCACCCTTGTGCTGGAACTTCTGCCCAGCCGCTGTGACCACTGGAGGCCCTGGGAGAAGATTCCTACAGGTGCACCTACCTGGAAACCCCACTGCAAGCGGAGACAGCGAATTCTCACTCACAATAATAATGGCCCCACAGGGACCGTGTGCCCTTCTTTCCTAGCTAAAAACCCAGCTAAAAACTCTATGGTGAAGGGAAACCACCATCCTGGTGTTCAGGGCCAGGGCGTTCACTGGGATATTACATTAATATCACCTTCAGTACTATAACGAATGCTCCAACCTCAAGAAACAAAAATAGTGTTTCTAAGCTCCTCACTGTGGAGTATTCAGACATCTCAAAAACCTGCTATTCTGAGCCCTCAAAACATCTAGTTTTCTTCTACTAGAGAAAGGGTTGCATGAGATTCCTACCAGGCCTGAATTGTAGATGTGTTTCCATCACTCTTTCTTCCATGTGACTTCTACAGATTATAAAACTGGCCCCTGGAGGCAGACTCTAGGGAAGGCAAACTTCTATAAAAGGGTATCAAAAGGAGAAATTTTTCTGCAGAACCTTACCTCAGTCTTCTGGCTTCTATGAAGACTAAGAAAAAGATGAAAACACACTACAGCAAAAACTAATAATAGCTTGCCACTTTGTTAGAATTAGAAAGGATGGAGGAAATTTCTACTACTTATAATTTTGATGGAGCTAAATTGAGAAAAATCTATCCAAACTCCTCTTGTCTTCTAAAAAAAGGCTGGAAGAAATCAAACCCCCTCCCACCTAACTCAGCAATATCTGAAAACTGGACTGCCATTTCTCTTACCGCAAGGACTTGTTTTTGAAATAGCCAAATGCTTCCCCTGTCCCCACCCCCACCCTCTCTCCATGCCACCCTTCAGAGATTTCAACTCATGTGAAAAAAACTGTGACCCAGTGATCTTAAGGTGTACGGTCCATGGACATCCACACATAAAGATGTATCCGTCTGCTCAGGCTGCCGTCACAAAATACCACAGACTGGCAGCTTCGACGACAGAAATGTATTGTCTCATGGCTCTGGAGCTGGAGGTCTAAGACCAAGGTTCTTTGAGCTGGTTCTCTAAGACCAGGTTGCCTTCTGGTGTGACTTTTCTTCCTTACTTGCAGACAGCCTCATATGACATATGTCTATGGCTTTTTCTCTGTGTGTGCACACTCCTGGTGTCTCTTTTTCATATTATAAGGATGCCAGGGACACCTGGGTGCTCAGTCAGTTGAGCATCCAACTGTCGATTTCTGCTCAGGCCAAGATCCCTGGGTCATGGAATCGAGCCCCATGTCCGACTCCACACTGAGCATGGAGCCTGCTTAAGATTCTCTCTCCCCCCTCTCCTTCTCCCTCTGCCCTTCGCTCTCTCTCTCTCTCTCTCAGAAAAAAAAGGACATATATATCTTCTGACTTTATCCTTTATCAAGCATAGAGAAAATAAAAGTAAGGAAATGATATTATTAATTATAGTAAAACCTCGGATTGTAACTCGTTCCATGAGTGTTCCGCAAGACGAGCAAACATTTCTAATAAATTTTAACATGATAAACAAGTGATGTCTTGCAATACGAGTGGTACATGACACCGAACATCGCATGATCACAACTGAGCCAGTGGTTCTTGAAATTCGCTTTGATACGTGAGTGCTTTGGATTCTAAGAATGTTTTCAGAACAAATTATGCTCACAAACCAATGTATTACTTGTATATTAATTTTAGAAAAACTAACCTTCCAACATGCCAAAAGCATGAAGTGGAATAAAGAAAGTCACGTTTTATTTGATAAAAGGTACACTCACTTCTGAGATATAATAATCATAAAATTTTAGGTGTATAATAACAGAATCAAAATATATACTGTGAAAAACAGTATAAATGTATATTCTGAGAAAAATAGATGAATAAGAAGTTGACAGAGAGACAAGTATTGAGAGTCTTTAAAATATTTGTTTCGAGGGATACAGGAGTACTGATGCATAGGAGCACTTGTACCCCAATGTTTATAGCAGCACTCTCAACAATAGCCAAATTGTGGAAAAAGCCTAAATGTCCACCAACTGATGAATGGATAAAGAAATTGTGGTTTATATACACAATGGAGTACTACGTGGCAATGAGAAAGAATGAAATATGACCCTTTGTAGCAATGTGGATGGAACTGGAAAGTGTTATGCTAAGTGAAATAAGCCGTACAGAGAAAGACAGATACCATATGTTTTCACTCTTATGTGGATCCTGAGAAACTTAACAGAAACCCATGGGGGAGGGGAAGGAAAAAAAGAAAAAAAAAGAGATTAGAGTGGGAGAGAGAGCCAAAGCATAAGAGACTCTTAAAAACTGAGGACAAACTGAGGGTTGATGGGGGGGTGGGAGGGAGGGGAGGGGAGGTGATGGGCATGGAAGAGGGCATCTTTTGGGATGAGCACTGGGTGTTGTATGGAAACTAATTTGACAATAAATTTCATATAATAAAAAAAATTAAAATAAAATAAAATAAAATAAAATAAAATAAAATAAAATAAAATAAAATAAAATAAAATATTTGTTTCGGCTTGCCCTTTGAGGTCAAGAAGCAAAAATAAACAAATGTCACTACTCGTGGATGAAATAACTCTGTAGCCTATAAACAAATTAACTATCTCATTTTTCCCCCCAGGATCCAGTGAGTATTTAGTTCACAAAGAAAAAAATCTGTGTAAAATCCAGAAGGAAAAATCATAAAACTTATTTTATTTGACCACAAGGCAACAAAACCAGATATTAGTAATAGAAGCAAACTAATTATTAGTAAAATTATTAGTGAAATCAAATCACTCAGAGATTTTTTTAAATTCTCCTAAAGAATAATAGATTCAAAAGGAGACCAAAACCACCATTATAGGCTGTTTCAAAAATAATAAAAATCAGAAGTTTCTATTCAAAAATTGTACAATGTAGCCTGAACTATATTTAGAAGTAAATTCAAAGTGTCATATACTTCCATCATTTAAAAAGGAAAGACATGTAATGAATAATTACAATATTAGAAGAACAACAGTAACACAAACTGAGGAGAAGCAGAAGGAAGAAAATAATAAAGATAAAAGTAGAAATGACATATTTAAAAAGCAGGAAAATTGAGAACTAGTTCTTTAAACATGCCAAATGTTTGAAAGCCTGATTTTAAAGAGAAAAACAGAGATCAGAGTTATTAAAATATAAAAATATATAAAATATAAATATAAATCTGATGGTTTATTTTAATTATAAGACATGACTTATTTAATATATAATCATCTTGATTCTAATAAGCTTGAACATCTCATGAAAATTCTAGGTAACCACTAATAAAAGAGAAAATGTCTTCAAAGAATTACATCCAAAATGATCTTAAAACATGGTCTTAACTGGTGATTTCTTCCATACTATTAGGAAATAAATATTCGTGTAAACTGTTCCATAGTATAAACAAGACAGAAAGTCACCCAGTCCATTTTGTGAAATTAGGACAGATACAAAAACTGAACAAAAATTTTTATTTGGGTTTTTTTTTTTTAATGTTTATTTTTGAGGGAGAGACAGACAGAGCACGAGTCGGGGAGGGGCAGAAAGAGAGGGAGACAACAGAATCTGAAGCAGGCTCCAGGCTCTGAGCTGTCAGCACAGCTGATACGGGGCTCAAACTCACAGGGGCTCAAACCCACAGACTGCAAGATCATGACCTTAGCTGAAGTCAGACACCCAACAGACTGAGCCACCCAGGCGCCCCAAAATTTCGATTTTTAAAGAAAAACCCTTAGAAAGCTAAAATCAGAAAAATAATCCCTCAAAATAATAAAAAATATTTATCTTAAACTAATAATGAACATTGTACTTACATGTTTACTTAGCCCTTAGTAAGACATCAGAGAATCCTGGACAAGACATTGTGTGCTAATATTGTTTGGAAGTTTTTGTCAATGCAATATAAATGCCACAGAAAGAAATGTAACTATTTGGAAAAGAGTCAAAACTGTCATTATTTGCATATAATATGATTATTCATATGATAATATGAATATGATACTATGCAGATAATATAGAAAGATAATAGAATCAACTGAAAACCCCAAAGATTAAATTATTTCAATGAAGCCACAAGGAAAGATAGACAAAAAGTTAATAGCTTTTATATATTCCAGCAATAACTAATCACAAGAATAGAGTAGAAAAAAATTAAGATATCATAATAGCAACAACCAAAACAAAATATTAAATTGAATTGTAAAAAAAAAGATGAATACTACTATGACTTAATATAAAAAATATATACTTAAATTTAAAAACATCCCATGTTTCTAAACAGGGATCCCAAACAAGATCCCAGTGCAATTATTTTTTTAACTTGACCAAACAATGCAATAGCTAACGTGTTTTATGAAAGAGCTATAAGGAAGGACTTCCCACAAGGTATTAAAATAGTTACAGAGCCACAATAATTGGCATGATATTAGACAGATAAATCAGTAATGCCAAAGAGAGCCCTAAGAAACCCCAGTACACATAAAATCTATTAAAAAAAGAAGAAAGATCATAAATTAATTTGAAAGGAATGGACTGTTTAACATAACGGTATCCAAAAAATTGCCTGTTTGGGAAAATGTCATTATTTATACACTGAAACCTCTCACCTCAAACTATACTCCAAAAACAGAAACAGAAAAATTCCAATTAAAAATTACGACTACCTAGGGGGCACATAAATGACTATAATGACACTGTGAGCATAGACTTTAACAAATTTAAAATTCTACAAGTCAAGAATCAATGTAGAAATTTTATTCTTTTTAATTTTTATTTTAGAGAGAGAGCATGCAGTGAGGGAGAGGGATGAAGAGAGAGAGAGAATCTGAAGCAGGCTCCACACTCAGTGCAGAGCCCAACCCAGGGCTCAATCCCACGATGCTGGGATCATGACCCAAGCTGAAATCAAGGGTCCGACGCTCAACCAACTAAGCTATCCAGACGCCTCTTCGTGTAGAAATGTTAAAGGCTAAGGACAAGATCTTTTTTAAATGGCTACCTCAGAGAGCAGGTGAATTCCCATAATGTCTAAAGAGCTCTTAGAAACCAGGAGGAAATGCTAACAACGCAATAGTGAACAGACAGCTCACAGAAGCAATACCATGGGCTAACAAAGCTGTGAAATAATATTTAGTATCGTTGGGCGCCTGGGTGGCTCAGTGGGTTGAGCGTCCGACTTCGGCTCAGGTCTTGATCTCGTGGTCTGTGAGTTCGAGCCCCACATCCATCTCTGTGCTGACTGCTCAGAGCCTGGAGACTGCTTCGGATTCTGTGTCTCCCTCTCTCTGCCCCTCCCCCACTCATGCGTGCGCTCTCTCTCTCCCTCTCTCTCTCTCTGTGTCAAAAATAAACGTTGAAAAGACTTTTTTAAAAATTTAGTATCATAAGTTAAGAAAAAAGGAGGAAAGAATTTCACCTTGAAACAGTGAGAAAACCATGCCATGTTTCACTTGTCAAAGGAGCACAATTTGTTGTTGTTTTTTTTTAAGATAATATTCATTGCTGTGGAGATGTGGTGTGGCCAGCATACTCAAGGAGTAAGATAAGAGTATAAACTGGAAAGCATTCTGGAAAGCATTTGGTCCAGTTCATTTCCTTTGACCCTTTTTTCCCCCAATTACTCTTTTAGGAATATATTTTAAGTAAAATACAGGTTATCAGTAAAAAAAACAAAAAACAAAAACAAAAAAAACGGGGGTGGGGGGTGGGGAAGCCCAACATTTAAGGAAAACATTAAAACTAGGTGAGTGAGATTCATCAAATAGAATAATTTTCAGCCACTGAAAACCATATTTAATGAATATTTAATGATATCAGAAATGCTTGTAAAATAATGATAAATGAAAACAGATTAAGAAACTGATTTCAATTTGCTAAAAACATACAAGCATACAAACAAATTGAAAAAAATACACCCCAAAATTAACAGCAATTTCCCCTAGGTGATTTTTAAATTTTTCATATTTCCTGAATTCTCCAAAATGAGCATATGTTTGTTCATGCATATAAATATATGTCTATAAAATATGTATTATTAAGAAAACTTGCCTTGTGCTTGCAGTACTGTAAGATGACCTCTCATTCTTTACCATCATAGTTAGACACCATAATTTGAACCTTAAAGCTAAGAATATTCTCCCACAGTTAGGATCTCAAGGTGGAAAGGGATTCTAGTTATCTAGTCCGGTGATTCCCAAACTTCAGTGTGCATCCAAATAACCTAGAAGGTGTTTAAAATGCAGATTGCTGGGTTTCTGATACAGTAAGTCTGGATACCTGAGAGTTTGCATTTCTGGCAAGTTCCCAGGGGATGCTGATGCTGCCGGCATAGGGACCCCACTCGGGATCAATAATAATCTAGTCGAACTTCCTGACTTACCAATAAATCCCAGATTTCTCCTCCACCACTAGCAAAACCTAGGTTTTTCCAGCTACATCTGGAAGCCTCTGATGGCAGGAAACATTCTTGTGAAGCCAGGCATCCTAAGAACCGTTAACAGCTAAGACCTGAAAGATTGTGCAAGCCCCCACCCATCTCCCCTAGCCTCTCTTTAGGCAGGAGTGTTTCCCAAATGATTTGGGATGAGTCCATACTTACGGTTATTGGACATTTTGTGGGACATCATATGAACCATCTGCCCTGATGGAAGGAGTCCCTCAGTTTATTTCTTCTCTTGAAGTAATAAAAACTGGTTTTCAGGAAATGGCCCCCAAAACAAAGTCAACACCCGGCACTGTAACATTTTTAAATTTACCCCATTTTAAGGGAGAAATTACATATTGCAGTGGTTTTGTGAATTTCGAGCTATCACACAAGTGCCTACTGTATCAGTTCTCTCCCTAATAGACCAGAAAACTAAGAAAATGGGGCTGCTGTTCCTTGTGCTTGTCAGATGTTGTAAATCTCATAAAAGGTCTTTAAGAAAATCATGAAGACTTCAGTTAATTGCCTGACCAGCCCAATTAGCAGAGAAAATTGGATTCTAACTACAGGGATATGGGATACTGTCTTTCTATCATGGGTTGAAAAGGCAAGCTTCACCACATCCAACTACCTACAGTGGACTCTGAACAAGTTAACTCACTAGCTTCTCCTAAATGGGGGAGAAGGGGATAAAAACTGACATCTCCTGAACTCAAAATGAGAATATGATCTCCTACTTCTTGCTTTTGGTTCATGTACATACAGTGAATTCTCAGTTACATATAGCACTAGAATCCGCAAGCCACATCAAAATCTCATGTTAGCCAGGATCTCCATGTTGATGATCTACCCCATCAAGACCTTTGTCAAAACTGCTGAAAAAACAAATGGGAGGGGTCTGAGTTTCACTTCCTCCTCTTTGCCCTGGAGGTGCTAACAAGCAAATAAATTGCTCAGCTAGAGAAAGGAAAAGGAGAAGTAAGGGTCTTCCATTATCTAAAAAAAAAAAAAAAAAAAAAAAATGGGCTCTATCAGCGGGAAATGTAGGCAGTGCATCAGCTGTCACTGTCTGCCCCAAGCATAGCCATCTCCACTGCCAGTTCAGTCTCCCCTGGTGCTCATCCATCACCGCTTCCATGGCATGTGCTGTGCTTCCCAGGGCAGTGCACTGGTTCAGGGAGTACCACGGTGATAGGGTTCTTCCCCATAGGGGGCTCTGGTGCTCTGGAATGAGAAAAGGCTTCCCGCAGCACAAGGACATGTGCCCCAAGTCACCATGATCGGCTAGGGCTAAATTACATGCCACAGACAAGTTCTGTGAGAGTCCTTCGTCTGTGCCTCACTTTCATGAATCCTGGAATAAACATAGCGCCCGTAACAAAGCCCATAACACAAAATGGTACTTGATGTATTCTTGGTCTAGGAACTGCCACAAAACATAAAGATACCCTCCCCTTCTGGAGCTCCTGGGTGGTAAAAACCAGCCTAAGAGTCGTCTTCAGCTTCTGTCACCCAGGTTATGCTAATTATCCACAATGTCTTTTGGTTTCATCCTTGTCTTTCCATATCCTGGGGACTTATAAATTTAAACCTGGCTTGCAGTAGTACCCTTTTAGCCAGAGTCTCCCCCACTCCAACTTGCCCTGACAACAGCTGTAGAATAATTTCCCTGGAACTCTTTTCTTCCTCATGTTATTCTCCAGCTTAAAAGTTATCATGGTTCCCTGTTACCTCACATTACACCCAACCTCTGCCCCCTCCCCTTTAAAGCCCTGGAGTAACTGCCCCACCTGTGTCCCTGACCTCCCTTCTCATCCTTTGCCCCACACTCAACGAGGTCATACATTCATCCAGTGCCTTCCCTTTCTCTTTTCACCAACACATTTTCCTTCCCTTCCTTTCAAATCTTAAAATTCCTCCTCAGTTGCTCCCTTCAGACTCTTCTCAGTCCTTACCTAACTTCTTTTTGACACCACTTGGTCTATCCTACATTAATTTAAACTTATTGATGGGTCTCTGCAAGAATTCTTCTCTGGTTATCTGTGGTCACACCGTCAGTTCCAATGATGTAGACACCACGAGAATGAGCTCCTAGATTGCTTCTTTTGATATACATCTTTCTCCTCCAGTGTAAGATAACAATTATTTAAGCATTACATTCCATTTTACAGCTTAAAGTGGGATTTCGTTGACGGTCCCCCATTTGATCTTCACAGCAACTTTGCGAGGAAAATGGGACAAACGTTACTACCCTCACTGTATAGTTCAGCAAGCATGGCTTTGAAGGTTAAACGATTCGTCCAGAGTCTCACAGCAAAGAAAGAAGCAGGAGATCTGGGACCCAAACCCAGGTCCTTGAATCCTAAGTGCCTCTTGTTCCCATATCATCTTCCCACCCTGGACATGTGTCACACATGATAAATGCTGATGGACTGATAATGCAGATCAGTAATGTGCAGCATCATCAGGCCACATTCAGATAGAGATTTAACGTTCTGAAGCCATGCCCTGAGGATAAGGTTGGGAAGAAAGGCAAAAATGAGAATTCACCAGTGTCTGTCTTTCACTTCCCATTGACTTAAAGTTTGCAGGAGGAAAAAAAAAAAGAAAAAAGAAAAAAGAAACCTAAAATTAAAAAAAAAAAAAAGCTTTTAAAATGAAAGTTGGTTTTTCCTGGAAAGCTGAGAAAAGAGGAAACACCTAAGGGACTCACTTGAAACTTTCCACATGATGTTGCTTGGGTCAGATGTCAGAATGAAGCCTCTAGGCTATGAGTTACCAGTTGACATTTCTGCAGTGCCTAGACTGGAAGGGCCAGGAGCAGAGGAAGCTAGGAATCTGAAGAACTGGGCTCTAGCTGTACTGCCCTCTCTGTGTGACCCCAGGCTAATCCAAGGCTCAAGGGAGCCTCAGGCCTCCATTCCTTTGTCCTGCAGAAAGGTTGAATGAGATGGACCATGAGGTCTCCTCCGGCTGTGACATTTTGAGAGTCTATGAATAGCAAGGACACAAGACAGGTGCGAGCAGATCACCACGTGGGAAGCTCACACCTGTCTCTCCCCAGTGTTTCCGCCCCTCACTTCCAGCAGTGCCAAACTCCAGGCCCAGTGAGGGTCCAGTTGCCAATTTTGAAGCTGTTCAAGGACAGTCGTCCTTTCTGCATGGGGCTCCTTCCAACCCAAAGCTGGCCTTCCTTCCTCCCTCTGCGACTCACTCTCTCATAGGCTACTGGGATTTGCATGTCACTAATTCATTTATGCCTCTTTGCTTTTAGATTAAAATTACTCACAAGAATCAAGCGCCTATGATGATGGGGCCTCCCCAGAAGAGCAGCTTCTTTTCACTGAGGAGGAAGAGCCGTTCAAAAGACTAAACAACGTGCCATAATGCCAGTTAAACCAAGAGAGAAAATAAGAAACTGTAACACATACACACACACACACACACACACACACACACACACATACGCACACGCACATGCACACACGCACACTCATCTCTAACCAGTGGAAGCAAAGCCACCCTTCAGGAAGAAATCTTCATCTTCCCATACGTTCATTCTCTCTTCTTCAACAAAGGACACACCCCAACAGAGCCAGGACCCCCAGAAAATTTTGAATGGACCCAGGGCCCACCAGGGTGATGTTGGCTCTTGCAGCAACCTCCACATTCCCAGAAGGCCTTGAATGGGACTTTCTGAGACTGAAGGAGAAGTCCCCCTTTCTTCCAACCAGTCTTGCAAGGTCCCTCACCGACGCTCACAAGGAAGCAGGCTGCAGGTTTCCTGCCTATGGTGAGATCGGATGTGGCCAAGGGAAAGCGCTCCCATTCCAGAGAACTTACACAAAGGTCCCTCTGTACAGAGACAAACGGCCTCCAACTCTCAAAGCATAACCCTTGGCAGGGCTCAGCAAGCGCACGTTGGTTTCTTAGTTGTCCTTCAAGCAGCAACTTCTGCCTGAACTTGCTGAGGAGGCAGAAAGGCTGTGGAAAGCTGTGTTTCCATTCTTGGTTCTCCACACTGTCAGTGGGCACTTGTTATTTTCCCAAAGCCTTCTCCTGGTGGCTGTGTGTTTGTTTGGAGACGGCTCCAAGAGCCCCCAGAGCTGCCTGTACAGCACACCTTAGATGTGGTATTTATTTTCTTAGTTCTGTGAACACCTGGGAGGGAAAGCAGAGAAACTGGGATTTATTTTTCAAATTGGTGTCATAATATTGTGTAAAAAGGGAAGAAAAAAAACCACCCCCAGCTTCTTTCTTTTTCAAGCCAAAGCGTGTTTCCTGTTTGAGTTCCAAGCCCTGGTGGCAGACTATTTCCTGAAGGCAGAGAAGATGAGAAGGAAGGACCCTCTGCTGAGAAGACCAGGAGACAAACCATCAGGTGGCTCCCACCTGCCTCTTTGCACCTACCACTCCCAGAGTGTGAGCTGAAGGCCCTTCTGATGATCTAATGTGTGTGTACATATATGTAGCATATATATTTATATATATATATATATATATAAATATTTATTTACTGATGGACTTCTCCTGACTGAAAAAAAAAATATGTAGAATAGGAACAGAAAAGTGGGAAGGAAAAAGAAAGTTTTCACTCCCCCATTCCACCATTTCATGGTCAAGACACATTTCCCCATGGTGATCATGAGATTTAAGGGAAGTGAAAGTAGCTTCTTTATTGTAAAGAGACTGAGAATTCCTATTCTGGATTCTCAAAACAACCATGAAAGATACGCTAGACACAATTTACTCTCCCATTTGTCAGATAAAGGCACCGAGTCTCTGAAAAGTTAAGAGACTTGTCCGTGGTATCTTAGCTGATGTGGTTTGAGAATAAGTGCCACTAAGAGGATATTTATTAGGGAAAAGAACCCACACGTCTTAGAATAGGGTCATTTCTGGTCACTGGGAAATGATTCCATTCGAGTCCAGGTTGCCAGGGAAGAATGAACATGTAGCCCATGTGAGGATGGGACAGGCCCACGTGAGAAAATAGGGGCCTCGTGATGCTTCCCGGAGATTCTATCTGGCCTGAACTGGTAAGAAGTTGGTCTGGGTTGAAGGCACTAGACAGATCATCAAATTAAACTCTATCACGTGTCAACTCATCATGGTCCTCATGGCCTCCTAGTCTGGAAACACCTCTGGCTGCAGGGATGACCTCAGTGGAGACTCACAAGATGGACTGAGGCACCTTCTTCAAGGTGCTCCCAGCCAGTACCCAGAGGGGTCTTGGCAGAGGCCAATGGGCTTCCTGCACCTGGTGCCAGCATCACCCTCCTTTCCTGAGGGCAAGTCTGTGTAGAACTTCAGTTTGTTTCTAGACAGAAACATTTGCCTTGGCGCCTTCACTCCACTGGACCGCCATCCCCTCTGAGATTTCTTAAGAGGAAACGTGGGCCCACTAGACATTGCTCCACTGAGCTCTCTCTAATCTTGCACTGGGTCAGGAGCTTTGCACAAGGAAGGGAAATTAAGACTGTGTGTACACCCTGATCCTAACTGTGAAGGAAGCAGTCATCTAGGACCATCCTGCTGGACCTAATAGTGCAAAACAGTGGGTGAGGGGAAAACCAGGCCGTCTGGAGAATGTCTTGAATGATGGGATCCTTGGTGATGGGATGGACCAGCAAGCTCCAGAATAACAACAGGTACTATCTTGGAAGCCACTTGATTTCGAAACAAAGGCAGGTGTGGGCTCACTAATTCTGAGACATTTACAGACATTTTTGCATGTCTGATCCCCCAAGATTGAGGCTGTTGAAACATAGCACTGTCAACAGGTGGAACTGAGTCTCAGTGATTCACAAGTCAGAGTGGCCGTGGCCTGCTCTAGTCCAGTGCATAAGACTTGCAGTGTTGCTTGAGAGACATGTCCCAAGGCCTCCTTAGAACCACACAGTATAATACACCAGTGGAATTGCACTTCCAGTTTGGTAAGTCCAGTGTTGTTTAATGTGCTGTTGCAATTCATTCCTTAACTACTGTGACCATGGCTTTTTCCTGTAGAGCACCTCATCTTAGTGATCTTCCCAGCAACCTCAGAGGCTGACAGAGAATGTGTTACCCTCCCGATCTTAATAATGAGAAAAATTAAGCTTAATGAGGGTTCAGTGACTTCTCAAAGTCACACAGTTAGGCAAGCAGGGCAAAATCCAGTCCTTTAGTCTTCATCTTATTCTAATTGTGACCATGCCACAGACATGTTCTCACCTGCCCCCACAGTTCTACCCTACCAGCAATAAAAATAATGAAACAGAAAATCTTCAATACATTGTGTTGTCCCTGGACTGTTGAGCTAAGAGTTGCATCTCATTATGGCTTGGTCTTTGTGGATTTCCTCCAGTGAGTTGAGAATGGAGATAGACTTAGTAGAATGATTATATTTCAGGTCAGAGACCAGCTCCTCTCAAGATAGTTCTTTCCACAGATGGAAAAGATATGTTAAAATTGCCAAATAAATTAGGAAATACTTGGCAGAATCTGGAAGAGCCTCCAGACTGGCGTTACATAACATGCATATACATTATACATATGCACATTATATAAGGTGACATAGTACTTAATGTGCTGTATATATTATGCAAATTACATATTTGTGAGTAATCATGATAAATATAGAGACCCACTAATCACTTTTTTACACATACTCAGTGACAGATTAGGAAGTTACTTTGCCAGAGAGTCTTAAAACTTACTCTCTCCTGCTGCTTTGGTTCCAATTCCTGACAAAAATAATTGCATCAACTTTTCCCATCTCTAGCCCCCTCTCCTCTTAGCCAAAACCCTCAGTTACCTCCTGTCCCAGCTAGGCTGTACCTTCCGTGGAACACACCACAATTGGATCCATAAAAATAGAATCATGGGGATGGGAAGGATCTAGACTTCCAGATTCCCTATGTCCCAGGCCTACATCTCAACACTCCCAGGCAAGTGGGTGCCTAATGCTAATATCAAAAGTAGAGAGGAGGGGAGAGGGGAGGGAGGAAGGGTGGAAGAGTCTACCAAACCTCCAAGGAAGGAAACTTCATAGTGTTCCCTGGCCACCAGTTCCAGGATCTAACAATAACCAATCAGGAAGTTATTTCAAACATCTAAGTCCCCACAGCATATCTGAGACCATAATTTCCTAAGATGTGTTTTGCAAAATGCTAGTAGCCATAAAATGCTCCATGAAAACAGAGTTCCGTGATCAAGTACTAGCTCCCTTTCTGGGAGAGACAGAGAGAGGCCTAACGCTAAGAACTCACCATGAAGAACCATAGAGTCCTTTATTTGTCTGTCAACATCAACAGATTAGAAACACCCTTACGCCCACAATTTCTTCTTTTTGTCCTCAGTGGGGATAGGAACATGCAAGTAACCATCCTCAGCAATAATATTCCCAAAAGTACTTCTCTAGGAGAAGTAGTCTCCATTCTTAAGACACTGTTTAGTTTCTGCTCTGTGATTGTTCCCGTCTACATTCTTCAAGTAAGAATCAAGGATCTGGACTCTTTGTCCCATGGGTGAGGAAGGGATTGGGGGAAACATGATAGCTTCCAGGGGTCAGACTTTATCTGTGTAGCTCCAGAGAAAAGAATCAGGTCTAAACAATGCAGTTATAGAGAGGTTGATTTTTATTCAATTGAATGACTGCTCTTGGAACTGGCCTAATATGGAAAGGGCTTTTTCTGGGGGGAAGAAGAGTTACCTGCTCTTATAGGATAGGCCTTGACTTGGTTGGGTGGGGAACTAGCAGTGATTGATCTACCTTGTCCAAAAAGCAATCAGAACTGTTTTTGTAAGCATCAATGTTAAAACAGTATCTATTACTTCCTTTTGAACAGCATGCCTCAGTGTCCCTTGTTTTCTGAAAGAATGAAAATGACTCCTAGAGAGATTTCTGGATCGGTGGGTACTGATCAGTTAGACCACACTTAATACATGGCAAAATTGACCAGAATCATTGACATCCTCGAGGATAGCTAGTGGTAGTTATCTCTTCTCAGTAGCTTGGAGTGTTAAAGGAATGGGGTTCAGTATTCAAATCAAAAGAGATTTTGCTTTTCTGTTGGGGTCCATAGTAGCAGTGCGGAACTCTTCTAGTCACAAATTTTGGGCCTGCATCTGACTTGCAATAACAAGGAAAAAGAAACTATCCCACATGTGAAATAGCAATCAAGTTTTACATAAAACAACAGAGCAGAATTGTATAGAATTTCACATGGAGCCATTGTTTATAGCTCCCCTTGATGTCCCATCATACTGGAGTGTATCTTTCAACTTTTTTACTGTAGAGAGAAAGCAGGAAATGGAGACAGGAAAGGGAATGCCCACTTATTGCTTACTGGATACAGGGCATCACGTTGAGGCCTCCATGTGCTGTCCCATTTAATCCTCAGAACAGCCTACGATAGGAGCATTGTACTTATTTCACAGATAAAGGTATTAGTGCATAGAAAGGTAAACCACCTTGTCCAAGTTCAAACAGATAGTAAGACATGAATCTGTCTCACGAAAATGTATGTTTTTTCTACTATACTTTAGTGCTTTTAACATTCTTATCTGTTTCCAATCCCACTATCATTCTGGCTGAGATTACACAGCGTTGGGAAATTGATCTATCAGGTCCACCTCTGTGTAGCCCTCTAATCATGTTCCTACTGAAGAACTCTCAGTGCTTGTTCACATTTAAGCTCAACAGCCTCTGTGGACAGCTGGAACCTCAAACCTCAACTTTGCAATCAAATTGACAGCCAAAACTTAGTCTTCAATGTTTCCAATTCTAGGTGAATGGGATGCACTTCCCGGGGCTACCTCATAGATTTTCTACCCAACTCTGTGAGTGGGAGAGCAGCAAGCTGTCTTCTCAGACATAAATGCCATGGTCAACGGTGACTGGCCTGCACAAGGAAGGAGGGCTGGGGTTGTTGAAGGGAGCCTCCAGCAAGAAGGCTCTGCATGTGATCCTCATTAGTGATAGGCGTGGGCTGGGCCATCTGTATTCCACAGGAGAACAGAATGGCAGGCTGCCTTTCAGATGCCAAGAGAAGCTATCTAATGGGAAGATCCAGAGAGCTCAAAAAGCAGACAGGCATCTTTCCTCAAGGGGATCTCTGTAGGAATCCAGGGACATAGAAAACCAAGGGTTTTTGGAAATAAGCTGCTTGACTCGCTGGGTACCTACCCTGGCTACCACTTTATTCTTCATGTCCATGGTGCAGAATGGCAAGCCAAGGCCTGCAGCCTCATCTGCTAGCTAAACTCCCTTCGATGGAGCCCACGATGAACCTACGTTATCCTAAAATCTGTGGATGCTGTGGCAGGTGCATCATAGCAAGGCACCAGGGTTTGCAGCTAAGCCTTCAAGTCTCCCAAGGGTCAGGAAACACTGTAACCAGGAGGGACCATATTACTGGATGTTCAATGCAGATCCTAGAGAAATAATCAGAAAACATGAGGACAACTGTAAAATGGTCAAGTTAGGAAAATGCAACTTGGAAGCAAAGAAGAGAACATATAACGCAGTGTCAAGCATGTAGTAGGTAACGAGTAAATATTTGTTAAATGAATGAATAGCTAAAGCGGGTATCTGTCCCTGTATCCTGGAATGGATAGGGGAAGGGGGGTAGAGGTGATGAAAGCTTTTTAACTAACAGCTCAGGAACTTGAAACCACAGGATGTAGAGGGAGCTCATGGGGGCCTCTAACTACCCAGACATCTGTTGAATGATGGACACAGCTAAATATGGATCATCAAAGGGCTTTCTAGGTCACATGGAGGGCAGTTTCATGATTCAGAAAATATGAAATTCAACTTGGACAGAAAGACAGAAATATTTGCAATCTACTTCTTAGCCATCAGGTCAGAATGGACAAAGAATAAAAAGGCAGCACAGAAGCGGAGTTACAACACAGTGAGAGATCAGCATAATAAGGTACAGATTCAGAAGATGAAAAGACATGGAGAACTGGGTTTTTTAGCAGATATTTGGGCAAGGAAGCTGAGCACTATAGTTCAAAATGAAAGAAAGGACTGACAAATCCTTTTTAAAAAAAGCAGCTTAAAGTTGAGTTAATGGTAATATGTGGGACATGTCCAGGCATTAATGAAACTCTTATTAAATAACTATCATTTATTGTGCAGTCCAAAGCCTATTACTTTTATGACCACTGCTAAACTTCACAGGAACTCTCCTGAAGTGGGTGGTATACAGTTCCCTACTTGACAAACAAGGACTGAGAAACGGAGCAGATCTCATAGCAGCAGATCCAGGATTCAGATCTGTCAGTATCTGCCTTCAAAGCCATGTTTGCACCTCACTGCCACTGCTGATGACTCTGAGCTTCAAGCGTAGTGGCAGGGATTTACCACCCCAAACCGATCCCTTGTGCACGACTCAGCGGACTTCCTTCTCAACCTGGAAATCTGAGTCCACGAAGCTGGGGTGGGAAACAGCACTCACTTGGCCAGCCACAGAGGCTCATTGAGAAGGAGTGGACCTGGGCTGTGGAAGGTGTGTGCACACTTCACCCTCCCTTCTTCTTAGGCCCTCTCTCCAACGCGCCAGCTGGGCCGTGTCCTAGGACCTTACTCAGACAGCATCCAGCCAACAATGAACAGCTGGTAAAGAACTCACCAGATCAGGGTGTTCGCATAATACGAAAGATCATCTTAAAAGATACACAGAGACCATATTAAAGATCAGGAGCAAGTGAAATGAGGTCAGGTGGTCAAGCCTCAGAATTTAGCAACCGATACCTAAAGGTGGAACAGAGATCCAAAATGTCCTTTTAAAAATCTGTTGGATGAATCATAATTTGGAGTAAAAAAACTGCTTCTGGAATGATGCAAAAAAAAATGTTGAACTTTTTCCTTTCCAAAAAAAACAAAAAAATTGTTTTTAAAAATGGAACGTTAGCAAGAACTATGAGGTGAGGGATGATAAAATGGTCATTTCTTTTTACCTTAGATGAGACAAGAGGAAGTGCACTTCTAAACCTCACAATATAAATGGCAATCCAGAAAAAGATTCCAGGAAGTGTGCATTTTCTGCTGAGGGATTAAACATCAGTACTTTCAAAGTAATTAATGAAGTGACTTTTTTGTCTTTTTTATTTTTTATTTTTTAAAGAAAACTGGTACTAATAGGTCACCAGGAAATGGCACGATCTTCAAGAAAAGAAAAATTTTCCTGATGAATATTTCCTCTCTCCCCAACATCTTTGAGGTGAAAGGATTGAGAACTAACTAGATCTTTTAACTCAGAGCAACATACATCATGGAAGGTGTTAAGAACAGAGGATATCATTAAAATTGCTGTTTGGGGTTTGCTGTCATCACTCTCTGCTCCCACCAGGCATTAAGGTAATGATAATAAACCTAAGAAGAGTAAGTAATCCCCATCTCCCACCATCTCCCCGTCAGCCTCCTAAAGCTCCCACCACCTGCCCAGGTTAAACATACTTCCTTGAATTAGAGTATCTGGGAGTAATTTCTCTTTATTACGGACATTTTCAAACACATAGAAAAATAGAGTCATGAATATAATGAGAACACTTCTACCTGTCACTTAAGATTCAACAGTTCTTACCATTTTGCCTTTATCTGTTTCATACTTTTTTACTGAAGTATTGGAAAGTAAATTACAGGTGTCATGACATCTCACACCAAAATACTCACGCATGTATCATTATCGGGGATCCTTCCTTACGTGTGAAAGGCTGTGTGTGTCAAACACTCTGCTCTCAGAAGATGTCAGGGTGCTCTGGTAAGCTCGGTTGTTCCTCAACTGTCTGAATCCTGTTGTCACACATAGAAGTTAATCAGGACAGGGGCCCTGGGTGGCTCCGTTGGTTAAGCATCCGATTCGTGGTTTCGGATCAGGTCATGATTTCGTGGCTTGTGAGTTCGAGCCCCATGCCAGGCTCTGTGCTGGCAGCTTGGAGCCTGCTTGAAATTCTCTGTCTCCCTCTCTCTCCACCCCTCTCCAGCTCATGTTCTCTCTCTCTCCCTCTCAAAAGTAAATAAATATTCTAAAAAAGAAGTTAATCAGGACATCGCTCACACACTCATGAAGAGAAAGTTTTGGGTGGAACCCAAGGAAGGTCTTAGCTGTATTCAAATCGTTCCCGATTGATCTGGAAAGAGGAAACAGCACATTAACTAAATCCTCAAAAGACACAAAGTGGGAAAGTGTTATAAGCACTAAGTGATGCCAGAGAGAAAATGCAAAGCACTTGGGGGAGGTAGAAATTTACCTGAACAATGTGTGTTCTTATTTTTGAAATAAAAATTGTTTAAAGCATTAATAGTTACAGAAAGACTGGGCACACAGTATTATTTGGGACAGGTAAAACACTGTATCTGCAGATTCATTTAATCATATAAAAGACAACTGTAGTTATTGCCCTCACCCTGTGAGAAACATGGCGCTAGACTGGGTGTGGGTGCGGGGTGGGGGTGGGGTAAGCTGCTGAGATGCACAGACAGGTCCTCCCCCTCCACTGGGGCATAACTGAACTGGAAGTGTGTCAACTCCTGAGAGAACGTCTGGGAAGCTTGGTTGAGAAGCGTTGGCTCACTTATGTGGGGCAAGATATCATTTTCAATAGGCAAAGAGTAAAAGAAGCAGATATCATTCCATTTGCTCTGTGCTGGGGTCAGGGCAGGCTACCTGCAGATGTTCTGGGCAAGAGGGTGGGCAAGGTGGTTGGGTAGTTTGCTTGCAAAAGTCTGCCGGCTCAGTGATTCCGTCAAACAAAAGGGAAGCAGGCAAAATGAGTGACAGTAGGTTCCAGAATGTTCAGCCTGTCTCAGTAAGTGAAATACGTCTCCAATTCAAAACAGCCTACATGGTGGCAATGACTGGAAACTAAGGCCTGATACCCAGTCTGTGGCTGGTGGACCAAACTGAGCACCCATCTGGCTTTCCACAAATTGGGAGGAAAAGGTTCCTCATCCATAGCCCCAGTGCATATCTACATTTCTTTTGACTTATGAAACACCCCACCACACCACCGCTTCCCCCATGGGGTTCATAAGAACAAGCACCACCTTCTTCTGTCCTGACGTTGCTGCCATAAGGAATGCAAGTCTATGTTGACTGACTCGGCAATGAAAATTGTTTTCATCCTCCTGAGAGGAGGAACATGTTTTCTTCCCAGAGCGCCCCCTCTTTGGAAGAACACAGTCTTTCCTGAGCTCCCTCCTCCAGCCTAACCCCTGGCCCTGAAGCCCAGGATCCGCTGATGGGCGAGAAAACACATGAGCTCACTGGAGCTTATATAAGAGCTCTTGGCAGGCCTTCCCGGGAGCATGCTCACATTTGCCTTGTCTAGGCAATGTGAGTTTTCTTTTCTCTATCTCCCCAGAACAGAGAGGGCTATGTGTACTCCTGTTCATTAGTAGTTTTGTAGCAGGGAGGAGGAAACACAGCGTTCCTTCCTATAGCCCAGTGATTCAAATTGGCACAGTTTTCCTGAGGGGGAGAAATAGTATCTGAAAGAACTCACCTGTTTGTGTTGAGCCCCTTGTCTTAGTTCTTTTCCATGAGGAGGCCGTATGGCCTCCGTCCCTGCAGTGGAGCCATGAGAGCAATAAGGGCCGAAGCCTCCTCGACATCTCTGAGGACTACAGCTCAGGTGTCCCTTCTGAGATGTTTGTGAGCAGGGTCTAGAGCAGAGAGAGACAGAATGGATGGAAACTCCTGTCTTCCCTCAAAGGTAAAAATAAAACATTTATGCAGATCTTTCAGGTGTTCTCATTGGCAGGAAATTGATCCTGCCTCCAGAGGACTTGGCGAAAACTCCTATCCTTCCCCAGACTTCATTTTCTTGATGGAGGAAAGAAACTTTGGGGAAACTTTTGGGAACTGCATTCTGGAAACTCAAAGAGAAGCAAGGAGAGAGAGAGAGAAAGTAAAGGAAGGTCATGAGTCCATCCTCCAAATTCAGTGGGTGTTTTACATGGCTCCCAAGAGGAGAAAGGATTTGGTTCTTCTTTTGTGGCTGAGGGAAGAAAAGGAGAGGGAGGAGCCAGGGGGCCCTTGGCCATGATGGGCTCCACTGTGCCTCCCCACTGGCTCCAGGCCTGGACAGCTCAGGGCAGTGCTAGACAACACAGGGAGCTCAGCCTGTGCCTTCTCATTCTCCTTCCAGAGCTTCAAGGCTATGACCAACCCCAGGATGCTTCCTGCCCACAGGCAGGTGGGGAGATGCACTCTCCTCTCCCTGCTCAGCATTATTCTACTCCTCTCCTGGGGCCAGCACCCCTTCCTACCTGACACCAAGGAGCAGGAGGGAATTGAGCGAGTGTCAGATTATGTCTCCGTTTTCCCACCTGTGGGTTGGGGCCAGAGAGGGCGGTTCACATATTTATTCATTTATTCATCCATAAATACTGTGTTATTAACCAATGTTGATTTGCCAGGCACTGTATCCTAACTTCTTAACGTATTTCAGCATGGCTGTCTTGCTTTTTCTCAGCCATTTCCTAGCACATGCTGCTTTTCCCAACCTGCACCCACCTGCAATGCCCACTTCTTCCACTTTTTCCTTTTTCTTTTATTCTCATGGTGTTTCTCTTCCCTTTCCTCCTATGATTCTATTTTTAGAGCTTTCATACATAAAATCAGAGGATCATAGGGATCTTAAGGGGACATTTGCCCACTTTGTTATCTCCAGGCAAGTCTGTGCTGAAAAGGCCCAGGAAAGATCAGAGAACATCATCCCGAGCCCAATTTCAGAATGTATTCAAGTGTCTTACAGCTTCTCCACATCAAGAAATTATCTCCAATGCCTAACTGAAACCCCTCTGTTCAATACTACGCTCCTTTTTCTTTTCCTTTTGGGTCATGTCTCAGGCCTAAAGCACCTTTGTGGGTATAGAACCACTGAGGAGTTTAATGCAAAACAGCATAGCCAAACATCCCAGACCAGAGGATATGAGCTTCAGTATGAAAACAATAGAACCAGGAACAAAGAAAGGACCAGAGACCATAGCAATTAAGTAGGTTTAGTTTCTGTGAAATCAACAAAAAGAGAATAAGAAAGAACCCACAAGTATAACCCTACTGGAGTCATGATTTCTGATCAACTACCTCAATTAACACAAAAAGTCCATTGAGCAGGGAGTTTTGGAGTCAGCCCCCTATTGTTGGAAAGGCTCTTCCTTCCATGTCATCAAGTTCAGCCTTGCACACAGAGTTGGTAGCTAGCATAGCACAATGTCAGTGCTCTGTCGATTGTAGTTGAATAACAAATGGTGGTCATTGAGCTCTGGCTCCAATGCCACTATATGCAGAATTCCTCTCCAGAGCCGTTTTTCCAGGCCTCTGGTTAGGAGGCAACCCAGGTCTACACTTGGACAGGGCCTAATGCTCCAAATGTTGCCCTTTTTGATCTGCACAAACCTGCCAAGATTGCTTGCAGCTGATAGAGGCAGTGTGGGTAGTGGGCCTAGCGGGTGGGTCACCTGACGAGGAGGCAGATTTCAAAACCTGCACCATTTTCTTCCTTCCTTTCTTCTCCAGATGACAAGAGGCAGGAGATCCGACTAAAGAGAAGAAGGTCCTACAGCAAGTTGCTGACCCAGCTTATAGCACAGCTGCCCTCTTCCACAGAATGAGAAGAAGCAACCTTTTGTGCCTCTGTGTACCATCACCCTCAACACTCGGTAGATACCTCAGAGAAAGTGATATTGTTAGCAAGAAATCATAATCCCAAAGAAGCCACTGCTAAGGTGCGGTTTCTGATGGATGCTTTTCTTTCTCTACAGAAAACAAGACCCTCCTGTCTTGGAAAAGTCTGGCAACTGTCCCATAGAGGCTGCTGTGGAAGGGAGCCATTCCACATGCCAGGATGGTGTGAGGGATGAAACCCTGCCTGGGAAACAAGCGCAACATGGGGAGTAGGCTACAGTCCTGTCTCAGCCACATGGCCTTGGGCATGTCCTTTAGCCTTCTGGGGCCTCTCTTTCTCTGTCTACCAAACAAGGGGGCTCTAAAGACTTTCCCTCTTCACTGATCTTGCCTTTACCTGGGGTAAATGCTGCGGCCAAAGGAGAGGGGGCAGGGTCCTTGTTCTTATGGGTCTCCCACCAGGCCCAAGGTTTCCCCCAGCCCTGCTACCCTGAAGGGCTACTCCTGGCCGCTTCAAGAATCTTCTCTTCCTTCTTAAGGATTTATCAGGCTCAGAAATCAGCAGATTTGGGGGACCAATATGAAAAAAACTCTATGAGGAAACTCTTTGATAAGCCCTCCACCTTTACACACACACGCACACACACACACACACACACACATATACAAACACACATACTTGATCCCTGAAGTGTAAACATCTTCCCTTCTGTGTATCAGACCTATCTTCCCCTTTCTCATCGCCAGTATGTTGGGAGAAAACTCATTCCCACCAGTGGAAAAGCACCACTTCCTCTTAGAGAACTTAGCTAAACCTCAGTGTTTGGGGGTGACCCTGGGCATAGGTTGAAGCAGAAGGTCCTAACGCACCTCAACCACGGCCCATAAATGCAGACTCTACCAGCCGAGACTGAGGCAGTAACTAGGTAACACAGTGCCGGGTCCAGATCCTTCGCTCGTGGTCCATCCACCTCCACAGCCTCTTCCACCCATAGATATGCTGTTCGTAGTGGTGGCCGCCTGCTCGAGCCTGCCTGTCTGCCTGCATTGAGTGCCGTACATTGTTCTGTAATGTACCGTGTATATGTGTGTCCTCACTCTGTGGTTTAATACAAATAAAAGTGACAGCGGGTAGCTGACCTCTGACCTCTGGGTGGTTTCTTTTCAACCCATCGCTTGAGAAATCTGGGTTGTCTGATCAGCCACAGAGCACTGGAGACGAGCATGGTCCTCTAGACTCCCGGGTAGCCTATTCACAGGTGCGCACTGCCAGGGGTTCCACTGATGTGCCGGGACTAGGAAGAATGGAAACTCTCTGTTACCACTTTCTTGGTGCTGGAGAAGGGGGAGAGGAAGCCAAAAGTCCTATTAAATAAGGCTTTACCAAACATTTCATGCACATCATTTCACTGATATCTGAAAACTCCCCTCTGAAGTGATTAGCATTTTATAGATGAGGAAACAAAGGCTCAGAAACGGTAATTAACTTGCTCAACAAGTAACACAGTAAGTCACCCAGTTCTTGTCTCATATCCCATATATTCTTGCTCTTTCCTTTAAACTAGTATTTCTGCAGGGAGGGGGTGGGGCATGGACTACTTACTTCAGAAACACCCGAGGTCCAGATTTCTGGGCCCCTGTCAGACCTCCTAAATCCTGAGAGTAGGAGCCTCAAATCTGATCTTTTATAAGCTGGGTTGGTACATACATCCTTGCGGCCACCGCACCGCACCCTGCTGGGAGAACAGGACCACTGGAAGGACAGAGACAAGCCAGGGCTTTGGAACAACTCAGAAACTGGAGGCTGTGGAAGAGCGCTGTGAGATAGAAGAGATCTGGAAAGGAAGCATGTCTGAAATGAAGCGAGGCCATGGGCTTCACATCAGAGGTGGCCGGCCCCTCGCCCCAGAATGTAGACCCCGAGAAGAGTCCTTCAGCTAGTCCCCGGGATGAGCAGTCCCAAGCCAGGGGTTCAGACTCACACCCGGGTGGGGCTAGGCAAGGAGGTGTGGGCTCAGCTCCGAAGCCTCCAGTAAAAGGCTACAAAGGAGCAGCCTCGGGAGGAGGCTGCCTTGTCTGCCCCCACTGCCCTGCCCAGCCTGGCCTTCCCGGGGAGTCCCAGGATCTGAAGAGCCATTGTCTCCTTGCCTCTCCAGGTTCTTCCTGCCACAGTTGACCAACAGTGTTCCCAAAGACCCAGAACCCATGCCCTGAAGTCTGTCTTCTCCACGTCCCTGCTGTCACCCTCAGGGCTGGGCAAGGACTCTGGCCTCAGGGAGCCTAACCAAAATGTTACTCACTCCTACCCATCCCCTCCCCTTTCCACCTGGATCTGCCCGAGTTCTATTTTGTGCCTTAGAGTCTAGGTGGAGGTTTCTGAAATGACGGTTGGGATGTTTGAGGTGGGGCCCTGTGAGACAGATGCGTAATTGCTCCCGGGGGCAGGACGAAATACTGGAAATAGCTCCACAGCCGCTCAACTGGGGACATTCGGCTCCATTCTCACCCTCCCCACTGCAACACTATGCGTGAAAAAATTTTCCCCAGGAGGATGGCTTTTCTGGAGTCAAGAAATCAAGGAAACCCCTCCTGTCCAGAATTTGATATAACCGAATCCGCAAAACATTTAAGTTATGAATCCGGAAAGTGGTTTATGATATACAACTCTTATAGTGAGAATTCTCTCCAATCTCCGTAGCTAGGGAAAGAATTGTGTAAACAAGGAAAATGCTAAAATGCTGGTCCATTCAAGAACAAAGGCCCTTAGCATTTGTGTTTGCATTTTAAACAATAGCGAAGAATAAGCCACTTGCTGTCTCATTTACAAGATTTTCTAACACATGGGACTGTGTTTCCTCTCCTTCCCCCACTTCACAGGTTACTGTGTGCCTTTAACAGTAACAAAACTCCCTTTGTTTTTAAATGCTCTTTCCTCCTACCTTCCATTAAACCAGCCTATCAATTATTACAGAAACATTTCTGAATCTAAAACCCTAAAGGCATTCACAGAGGCAACAGAAAGTCAAAGACAGCCAGAGTGGTGATGGAAGATCAGAAAACATCAGAGAGATTAGAAGGAAAAGTGGTGGTCTGGGAATTGGAGGGTTTGCAGACAGCCGGGAGTCTGACCTCTCAGCCAGAGCAAGACCCACACCACAGCACCTGTCCTGCCCACAGCCACCTCTGCCTGAAGACTTCTTTGAAAGGCAGCCCACCATCTTCCCAGAAAGCCCCTTCAGGAGCAGTTCTCTGAGACTTGGATAGGTTCCTATTGCACCCGAAGTCTGCCTCCCATTGACTCCGATCCCATTGACTCCCTGGCTTGGCCACTGGCAACGCAAAATACATGTCACCTCTTCTGTGGGACGGCGTGCAGATATCTGAGAACAGTAACCTAGTCCTAACTCTTTCTCTCCCCCCAACCCAGACTAAACATCTTCTAAATCCTTAAATCATCCCTTATATGTCGTGACTGTCAGACCCTAAGCTATTCTTACAACTTTCTCTAGAACAACAGTTTGCCAAAGATCCCTCTTAAAATGTGATTCCCAGAGCTGAGCGCAGCGCCCCAGAAAAGGGCGGACAAGTGCAAAGCCACGTCCCTCGCTCTGGACTCCGCATTCGCTTTCTTTGGCAGCCGAATGGCTCTGCTAATTCATCCTGCTCTCACAGCTGACATCTCTCCCTTCCAGCGAATGCTAGTAACTACCATTGGGGTGGTGCTTCACGGATCACAAAGTCCCTTCAGAAACGCGGTCTCATTGACTCCTCACCACGGCCCAGGGAGGGTGATTGGAGATGAGGAAGCTAAGGTTTTTCCAAGGCCGCACGGCCAGGCCTCAAGCCCGGAGTCTGTGGTTCCAAATCCTTGCTCCTCCACACACACCCATGTTGTCTTTTCACTTGAACTCCTGTTAAGGCCAAGACAGCCTCCCTGG
Source organism: Panthera tigris (assembly GCF_018350195.1). Classification (NCBI taxonomy): domain Eukaryota; kingdom Metazoa; phylum Chordata; class Mammalia; order Carnivora; family Felidae; genus Panthera; species Panthera tigris. The sequence goes on from NC_056668.1 coordinate 80,615,935, forward strand.
CTTCGTTTGCCAGTGTCTGTTCAAAATCTTTTTTTTTTCTGTTCCATTTTGTCTTGTCAGTGTGCACCCATCGTTGAGCCCCGTCTCGGTCTTTTTGACTCCTATTTCTGACGCCCCGTATCATTAAAGGGGAGACACTGGGTCAAGAGAGAGAAGACAGCAGAAGAAGATGAAGCACCGAACAAGGGGAGTCTCTGGGAGGAAGGAGCTGGAAAAGGAGCATCTCAGAGAAGAATGGGCAGCATGGTGTGGGTAAGGAAGGGGAGACTGGATTCCAGGCCCCACCCACCTTGGGGGCTCTGCTGCCCTAGGCAAACCGCTTAGTCTCTCATAGCCCCACATCTGAGTGGGACTAGTCCGTTCCCAAGACTTTTCCCAGTTTCCTGAATCTAATGTAGGAAAAGACCTTCTTGTTAATCCAATGGGTCATCTTCTCTTTTAATCCAATGACTATATTGAACATCAGATTTCACTCCATATATTTCACATGGCTTTCTTTTGCTACAAGAAAGAAAAGCAAAGACAGCTGGGGGCCATGGTGTTAAGCAACATCTATTTCAGTTGATTGCCAGCCCTGGGGCTTGGGGGCAGGGGCGGGGAAGGAAGGATTACAACAGTTACTTCTCAAGATGCTGGACCCAGAGACTAAGAAATGTTCAAGGAGGCTGAGCCAGAAGCCCTACTGCTGTCACCAGACACCTTCTCCCTGTTGTTAGAGGGCCAAGGGTCCCACAATGAACAGTGGCATTCCATGACATGAGAAGGGAGAGAACATGTTCTGCATCTCTTGTGCACCTTCCTGGGAAGGTCACATGGCAAATGTTCTCGGATCGTTGCGCTAAGATAAGAAATCTGATCCCATGTTTTTATTCTTCTGGAGCAAAGCTGTTCAATAGAAATATAACGTGAGCCACATAGGTAAGCTTAAATTTTCTAGCAGGCACATAAAAGGAGTAAAAGGGAACAGGTGAAATGAACTGTAATAACTTACTTTATCTAATTCAGGATTTCCCACACATTATCATTTTAACACGTAATCGATATAAAAGTATTCATGACTTAATAATCAAGTACTTAAATACTTAAAATAATTTTAAATAACATGAATAATTCAAATACTCTGAAATAGTTAATGAAATACTTAACATCATTTTTTTGTCCCAAGTCTTCAAAACCCAGTATTTATTTTATATGGCAGCACTAGCCTGGGGTGAGTGGCTGCCGTAGCAGACGTAGAAGTTCTAGGTGCTCCCACCAAATCTGGTGCTTCCCCATCATAGCCCTTCTCAGACTACGTTGTCATTGCCTGTTTCATGGTCTGCATTAGCCATCAGACTGGAGGTCTAGGAGGGCTGGGACTGTGGAGTTAACTAGCATGTTCCCAGCTCCCGGCTCCGTGTTGGACAACAGATAGCATAGATCCTTGATGAACATTTGATGAGGAAGGAAGGGATGGAAGTTCACATATGGAAGCAGTACAGGGAAGACCTTGGGTTTGAACCTACATATCTGACAATAAAACACATCATCGTTTCACTGTATCTTGCTTCCTCCTAAACTTCCGCAAGCATATGAGAAGAGCCCAATGTTAGTGCCAAACAGATTGGGATTCAAATGTCAGCGAGGTGACCAGTCACGGGGAGCTCACAGAGGTTTTGGAGTGATTTTGCGCTAGTTACCTTACCTCTCTTAGCCCTGACTTCCTCATCTAGAAGATGGGGATGATAATATTTACCTCAGAAGTACCTATGAAGATGATATGTATCTTGCAAACATTAGATCTTCTGTAAATGTTGGTTTGCTTTCCTTGCCTAATAAAATGGAAAGAAATCATTCTTATCTGGCCAAGTTTTAATCATGCAGCAGCTTTGTCCCTATCGAGAGAGGGAAAAGTAATGAAAAGCAAACCAAAATTTGAGAAAAGGAGCCAGCTCCTACCATCTGCCTCCTTGTTTGTTCTTTAAAAAGCTCCACAAAATGCAGATCTAGCCAGGGTAGCCCGTGAATTAGGAGGAAGCCAGCAATCCCCCTGCTTTTCCAGTCGGTAGATGGACTCTGCACCTTCTTCTGACCTTTGCCTCAGGGATTCCAGTCTTTACACCTCCTCAGCCCCAAGCCCAGTAGAATCTGCTTTTGCTATTCTGAGAGCTCGGGAGGCTGGAAGAGCTCTGAACCATGCCTAGTGCAGCTGCCCAGGTAGAGAAGGGGCCCAGTCAGCGCTCAGAGATTCAGTCCTGAGGACTGAGTCTTAGCTGGGGTTGATCTTTAGGGAAGGAAACGGTTCCTTTAACCAAGATCCTCGCGTGAGCTCAGGAAAAGGGACATCTGGGGAAAGCAAAACTGCCATTGTCTGGATCAAAAAGCAGTTATCAGAATTAAATACTCCCTTCTAGCTTACTTCTGACCGTTCACCCTCCCCTCACACATCCCTTCTAGAGTCTTCTCATTCCCAGGCCTTTTCTGGCACAGTTCCTCTGCCTGCTGGGCCCTCCCCACTCCCTGTCACCACCACCCAGCTCCTCCCCACCTTCCTTTAACAATAGGCCTTCCCTCTCTCAGTCCTACCACCACCACAGAAACAAGTAGACTGTGCACACACACACACACACACACACAACATACACATACATACACAGCAGCATCACACATGCATACATATCACCACCACTACCGCATACATATTCACACCCATACTCACACCCATATTTACCACCATCACTAAACACATACATATACACTGACTCCCTTGCACACATACACAGCACCCCCACACCACAAACACATGCATGTACACATACCCCCCCATGCACACACAGAGGCACCTACACACCACACTGTGTCACACACCTTCCACTGGTCCCCCAACCCTTATGCACCCCCAACACACAAACAGAATAAGTATCCACCTCAAAACATTGGCTCTCGTGAGTTCTGAAGACGTATCTCTTTCGCCTTGATTAGAGATATACATATACAAACATATCTCCCCTACTTGACTCTGAGACCCGTGAGGACAGAGTCTGTTTCTCTTTTTATTTCTGCAACCTGCACGGTCCTTGGTTCATGGTGGGGGCTCAATCATTATTTCCAAATGAATAAATGACTCAATTAATCAATCACTATGGGTCTATAGGGCCTCAATGAGGTGAGAGGGAGAACCACGGGTGTAGGCCCTGAGTCGGCCTGGCCCTGGGGGTTGGGGGTGCTGTCTTTTGTGGCTAGTCCTGCCTGATCCTGCTTCACTGCCTCGGTTTCATTCCAAGGGAAATATTTGTTCTGTGAGCAAATAAAATGTGAATATGTTCTAATCTGTTGCAAAGATACACAGAGCTGCCTTCAGCCTGATGCTTAGCTCTCTGAGGGCACTTCAAAGAACTGCAAAAATAAAATGTCCATGGTGGGGGCGGGAGGTGTAACTCTTTCCTTCCCAGAGACATGGGCAAATGAAGACTGGATATTAAGATTCCCCTTAAACATTTCTAAATAAAACCTCCTCCTCCAGGGGTGCCTGGCTGTGTCTATCGGTAGAGCATGTGATCTTGGGGTTGTGAATTCAAGCCCCATGTTGGTTGTAGAGATTACTTAAAAATAAAATCTTAAGAGGCGCCTGGGTGGCTCAGTTGGTTGAGCGTCTGACTTCTGCTCAGGTCATGATCTCATGGTCGGTGAGTTCGAGCACCGTGTAGGGCTCTGTGCTGACAGCTCAGAGCCTGGAGCCTGTTTTGGATTCTGTGTCTCCCTCTTTCTCTCTCCTCCCCCCCTCATGCTCTGTCTCTCTCTTCTCAAAGATAAATAAACGTTAAAAAAAATTTTTTTTTAAATAAATAAAATCTTAAAACAAAAAACCCCTCCCATGGGCCTCAGGATCCCAGACATGCCATGTCATCATAAGATTCTCTTCACCATCGTTCCAGAGATTAGGAAGAGCCAAACTTGTGAAAACACATCGATGCACACTCACACCAGAAAACTTTACTTGATTTCCATGGTTAATTAATGGAGAGTATACCTCCCAGAAACGTGTGTGCATTAAACCAGACTTCCTCCATCTCCCCGGCCTGCTGAAGCTAGCCTTCTGCCCACCCAAGCATCACACACACCATGGATCAGTGTGCCTACATTTTAACAAACATGCAGAATGATTGAAGAAGTCAGGAAGAAAAACAATTCCTAGTGGCAGAAAATTAGGAAGAGATCTTTGTATTTTGTTTGTTTCCTACTAAGGAATTCTTAGAAGTTCAGAACCTTCCATAATAAGCTGTCATTGGATACAGTTGTTTCCGAATATGGCCTCAGGTTTGATTGCAGGGTTTTGAAGCATCTGACCCAGAAATGCAATGTTTCAGTGTTCCCTTAGCCCAGCCCTGTCCCTACTTACAGGCTGGGACAAAAAACAACAACAACAACACAGCGTCGAACTATCAGTTATGGAAACCCAGGGTACACAGATGAAACCATTTATTAAATGCCTGAAGAGGGATGGCTTAAGTCTCTGCAGCAGATTCTGAAAATATAACCCAGGACTCCCGGCTACATCTCCATGTTGTGTAAGTGTGAGTCTTCCAGGTTGAACTGGCCTGAGGTCAGGCACACCTTTCTACAATTCCAGTTCAAGAACAAGCCTCAGTCACTTCTTAGGGCACAGTCTTAGCTGCCATTTATAGGCCCTTAGCTGGTGTTTTAAGCCTCTCAACAAACTGCGGGTGAAAAATATTAGTGTCATCATCTGCTTCATTTCATAAGTGGAGAATGTAAGGCTCAGAGATGCCAAGCAACTTGCCCAAGGTAGCCCAGCTAGAGTCAGAATTCTGATTTGCTGACCCCAAAGCTGCTTCCCAGGGTACTGCTTCACCAAGCAAGCCAGCCTGCACAGAACTTCAGGAAGCCAATGTCTGCTTATTCCTACTAGTTTGTTATTCAAAGCAACTGCTATTCTCTACCTCATTAGATCCTCTATTTTTTAACACATGTAATTTTAAAAATTTAACACATGTAAAAGCAACACAATACTCACCCAATCAATTCAAAAGACTTTTTGAAAGCCTCTATGTTTCCTTTGAAAATGAATTATCTTTTAGATTCCCCCATTACAGAGTGGAATTACAAGACCTCTCTGATGTGTTTACAACAGCCCTGTGCTCTGGGTATTCTTGCCTCTCCCTGGGGCCAGATGGATGCCCCTGGTGTCCCCTTCCTTCAGCCAGAAGCTGTCATTCACAGTGGGAAGTGGTCCTGGACCCCCAGGCAACAAGGTCTGGCTGGATCTCCAACAGTCATACCTATACTAAAATACACACACACACACACACACACACACACACAGGGAGAGAGACAGAGAGAGAGAGAGAGAGGGAGTGATTGTCACGGTAGTGTTGTTTTTAACCTCAAAAATTTGGAAACAGCCTAATTTCCAACAGGAGGGAAACAAGTAAATGATGCTATAGCCATAAGAAGGCATACAAGGCAAACCTTAAAAATGGAGTTTATGAAGAGTGTTTAATGCCCTGGGGACATGTCTCCAATATAATGTTAGGCAAAATGCAAAGTTATATATTAAAAAATACATCTCCATTATGTAAAACAGTGAAGAAAAAAGCCAGGGAAGAAATATGTTTAAATGTTAACAGTATTCATTTCTAGAATTATGGGTGCCTGTTAATTTTTAATCGTTTTTGTATTTTCCTAATTGTACACAATGAGTATATAATGATTTTACAATTTGAAATGGTTTTTAAACTTTTCCAAGACCAAATTCCCAATCTGGTGAATTAAGAAGATTGATTTAAAAATTAACAGAAACAAACAATTTGGGGGAAACTGTAAAAAAGTGAGACTATTAAATATCTGATTGGAATTAGGCCATAAATTTAAAATTTTTTTAAAGTATCATGAGAGAAATGCACGCCTGCCAGTTGAAAGAACAATTTCTACTTCCGATCCTACTCCCTTACAAGTAATAATGTACCAAATCTTTTAAAATAACAAATGTAACAGCCTTGGGAATTCTGTTCCTTGTCAACCCTGGACTTGAGCTCAAAATTGACCTCTACCATTCACGGTCAGGCTTGATGAAGGGCTCTTGGATGAAATTTCTGGTGTGTGAGGGGGAGGGAGTCAGGGAGGTAAGCATATATGAGCCTCCTCCCCAGCCTGGTGTGAGCTTAGTCACTTACTGGAGGAATTTAGAACCCTGTTCTCCCTCCACTGTGCAAGCTAGCAGGGGAAGAAAGCAGCAGCAGAAGGCCGTGCTGGGTTGATTCCAATCGTTCGGAGACAGAGTGCCAGGAGCCCATAGCCAGTCTTCCCCATTCTTCTGGTAGACCTAGTCCTGTTCATTTGCACTTGGGAGGGTTCTGGGCCAGGACAAGGAGGCATCTAGAACGAATGGTTTTTTTGGTCCTCCCTGTCCCCCATCTCTTCAGCAGGCCTCTGAGCTATTTTTCTCTCTCCTCTCTGCTCTGATGTACTACAAGCCACCCTTCACACCCATTCGATGTATCTTTTCCAAGTCTCTCCTTTTCACTTGTCACTCCTCTACTCCAGAACTTACCTTAGCTCCCTCTTGCTCAAGGAATCCGATCCACACTCCTCAGCTGTCCACTATATAGTCCCTACCCAACTCCCCCCAAACTGGCCCTCCTCTGCCCGACGTCCCCTCCACACTCCCCCCACCTCATTCTCCCTACCCCCACCCCAGCATCCAGCCCAGCTCTCCCCATCCTGCAGGCGACACTTCAGGGGAGCCTGAGAAGTCCCATCACTTGGAAAGAAATGTTCCTTCACTAAAATCGAATAATGGAGTCTTGTCCGAATTATGCTCAAAGATACAATTTTCTCAATGTTAAGTCTTTTCCCATCAACTTTTGTTAAACCTTTGGCACCAGCAGCTCTGCCTATCTCTAGTGAGAGCCGACAGACGGCAAAGCAAAAAAACAAGTCCCCGGTGAAAAATTGTGGAAAAGCCTCAGGAACAGCCCATCATGCACCTTCAGTAACTTGTTTATTTGACAGATACGTGCTCATGTTATGGTTTTATATGTACACAAAAAATAAATTCCCATTTTCTACTAATAAAATTGTTGGGGTTCATGTGGATAGAATTATATACCACATGCTTTCGTGATTGCCTTTTCAGAAAAAATCATGGTATTCTTTGTATAAGAAACTTATGATTGCTGTGAGCCAGCACACCTGGGTGGCTTTGCAAACCATTGCTTCAGGCACATTACACCCCTTCCCCACAACGTGTCACACATTCATGCATATTTGTGCCTGTATCATTCTATTCTCCCAGTGATCTCACACACCCCCTTCTCTGCCAAAGAATACTTCGGCATTCTTCAAGGTCCCATTCAAAGAACACATTCTCGGCCAAGGCATTCTGCACTCTGTCTTAAGATCCAGCAGATCTCCTTTAGTGCCTTCAGAAATTGATGAGGAGAGAAACACTAGACATCAGAGAAAAGTAGTTACAAGGAAAACACTAGTGAAATCTACAAGAAAGGAAAATATTACGTTGAGAAGCGAGATGTTAGAAACTCTGTCATTCCTCCCAGGAAATACTGCAAAGGTCAGTAGTGGTCATGAAAGGTTCACCTAGTGCCTGAATTTATACAGAGAAGAGAAGAGGGAGGCAATGTATCGAATCTGTCCCGTTCTGCTAGATGCTTTTCGAACATTCTATTTACTCCTTCTTGCATTAGTATCCCTATTTTGCGATGATAAAACCGAGGCTCAGAGAGATTAAATTTGCTCAAATTCACCCACTCAGCAAGTGGCAGAGCCATGATGCAAAACCAGTGTCACTGCCCATGTCTACTAGGCCCTGGACACCTTCATGCTCCATCTCACTGAATAGTCCAACGACTCGGTGCGGCAAGTTATTATTATTCCCATTTTTCAGATAGGAAACTAGTGTGCAGAGAAGTGAAGTGGCCTGCACCAAGAGTCATATATTTAATAGTGATGGGGCTGAGGTATGAAGTAGGACTTTGGCTCTGTATTCACTCTCTATTACCACACAAGGGAGTGCAAGTATAATTCAGTAACTGCAAGAGAAGGCAGTGAATCTGGGATGCAGGGAGACGTAGTCTAACCCACTGAAGATTTTTTAACAAACAAAGAGTTTCTTCCAGACGTGAGACTATAGAGCTATTGCCATATTACCATATGGATTACCTCGCTACCATTTACATTTGCAAGGTATACGTGTAGTTGTAAATGAATGCTACCCTCACTCTTTCAGGAGTGTGTGGGTTGGAAAGGGTAAAATGCGGATCCCGTAATGCAAAATTACATCTCATTATTGAAGGCAGTTTAACACATAGGGAGGAAGAGGAAGACCATATTTAGCATTTATATTCTACTGTGGTTGAGACAACTCTGTCAGAACAGGCCCTGAGGTCAGTTTCCAGGTTCAAAATGAACATTCCTAAGTGGGAAGGTCCAGATGAAATCCAGATAAATATACAAAGCAATTAGGCATGCAGAAAAGAGCAACAGGAGTGAGGAAAGATTTCGAAGGCAGTTCAAGTCAAAGGGCATGTGAAATTCTCCCAACCTGGATGCTACCTGGTAAAAAAAAAAAAAAAAAAAGTCCTTGAAGGTCACGCAGAAATGCAGCTCTTTCTGGGCTGCCTAAAGGGGGGTGCAGAGGGGGGCCTCGTGCAGGGAGCTGGCGCATTTAGGAAGGCCAGGCAGACTAAGGAGAAAGGGAAAGTGGTTTCTCAGACGTGTTTAATGTTGCCAGCCCAGTGGATAAGGCCCCGCCTGCAGGGGAGGATGTAGGCTGAATGAGTCAATGAGGAAGCTGATCCCCTTTTTCTGAACAAGGCCTGGATTTCCAAAATGGAAATGGAAGGTGCGGACATTTTAGCGCACTATGAGTTCCCGTGGGTCCCCAAGGGCTGAGATGAGGCTGTAGGGTTTCACCAAGGTCCACGCCATCCCCAATCTGGCTGAAATGAAGCTCCATGTAGGGCACAGGTAGTGTTGCTAAGGAAAAGAAGCACTTCCCTCAGCACACACCCTGAGCGAGTGCAGAAGCCAGGTTAGCGGCTCCTCATTCCTCTCCCACCACGTGGGCAAGGAGAAGCTGGGCGTGCCTAAAAACATATCCACAAAGAGAAGCTAGCCCAGCCACCCCCTTTCTCAAGCAAGAGTTTTGCCACGCAGTCGAAATCACTTGCTGCTCATTCGTTCATCCTTTGGTGACCATTTGCTGAGTGCAGGTGCTGTGTTTGGGGCTGGGTAATTCAGACAAGCATATGAGAGCGTCCCTATTAGAGGAGCTTGTCCCATGGACAATACAGACGCATGAGCAATGTGATATATACTTCAATTGAGAGCATCGCGAGGGATACGATGTTGGAGGCAATCTTTTTGTGTCTTTTGGCTGATTGTTTTTAAGCACCTAAGAGATGTATCCCATGATTCCAAAATGTGAATGATCACCCATGTAATGGTGGTATAAGACCCGTGATGTCCTGTCCCCAAAACACCTATTTTACCTGGTCTCAGTCACGTATCCTGGCCCTAACATCCTGCAGTCTAGCCACGCATGAGCAGTGGCCAGTCCCTGAACCTGCCAGTTTCTGCCCAGCCTCCCTATGTTTGGGAGAGTTGTTCCTTTTGCCTGGAAGGCCTTTCCCTCCTTGCTCTGCCCAACAGAGTTCTAGTAATTAAGCATTCCAGCGCTGGCCCAAATGTCAGCTCTCTCGGGTGCCTTCCTTGACCCTAACAGGAAGTACTCACCGCTCCTTCATTTGTACTCCCAGAACCCATTCACGGGTCTTTGTTACGACACCTGTAAACGTCATATGATAGCTATTTGTTGTTGCGCCTTGCACCCACTTCCCACCAGACTGGGAGCTCTTCTCAGACAAACCTCACACTGAGGATCTCAGCCACTCAACAAATGTTTATAGAAGTAGAAATTAAAGTTACTGCTGCATAAACTCCCCTGTGTCTTACCTTAATAACAGCCCATTAAAAGTGATAGCCCAGCTTCATCCAACAGGAGGGACAGGCCATTCACCTTCCAAGGCCAGACACTCATCCACTTATTGCTGGGACACTACAGTGCTAAAGGGGGGAGGGGCAGGGGGCAGAAACGTAGTGCAGTAAAATCCAATGTATGGGTTTTTTTAAGGCTATACTGCATATACTGTACTTAGATACTATTGTCTAAGCAATAGAGCATATCTAGAATAATACACAAGAAACCGTTAACAGTGCATGATTCTGTATAATGGGTACAGGCTGGGAGGTGATGTAGGGGCTTCTGTTTTCCATTCTACACCTTTCTGTGATGTTGAGATCTTTGTCATGAGTCTGTCACTCATGTGACACTAAAATAAGACACTAAACTGAATCTTATGACTACATTTTAAATGAACCAATTCAATGGTTCATTTAGGTCCATGTTACCCCAAAACACACTCTAGAGTCTTACTAGAATGTTCATAGCAGTGTCATTAGTAATAGCAAAAACTAGAAATTGCCTAAAAGTCCATTAACAGTAAATTGGATGAGTCACCTTTAATATATTCATATAATGGGATACTATACAGCAGAGAATGAATGACACACAATTCCACACGACAGCACGAATGTCTCTGCCAAATACAATGTTGAAGAAAAGAAGCCAGACATGGAAGAGTATGTACTATAGGATTCCATCTATATAAAGTACAAAAACAGGCAAGATTGATCTATGATAGTAGAAGCCAGAATGGTGGCTACCTTTGTGGGGAGGGGGGGAGAGGGACTTAGTGAGGAGAATGGGGCACGAGGGGGTCTTTTGGGAGCAGGAAGCTGATAATGTTCTGTCTTATAATCCAGGTCTGCATGCACAGAGGCTCTTGCTTTGTAAAAATATGATTTGTGTACCTGCCTATCTAGATGTTACACTTCAGTAAAAAGTAAACAAACACACAAAATAGGTCACAATTGAGATGTCTGAGCATTCCCTTACGCCAAGCTGACAATCTCTCTTAAGGGGCGGATGCCGACCTTCCGGCCTCCTAGATATTCAGCAACAGGACAGGGGAGACGGAGCCAAGCTGTGCTCCCTACAGCGCTTGCGTCCTGCCCCAAGTCAGAGCCCAAGGGGCAGGTGAGAGACGACTAGCAAGAATCACGGTGGAGGAGGGCCAGAAGAGGACACGGCTTGTTTTCAAACACTCTGATTGTTTGGCTTCGTGTGGCAATCAGGGGGAGGGCTGCCCCAGAGTGAAAGGGCAGGCTGATGCCCGATTGAAGCCAGGTGACCAAATCCACTGATGGGGCATCTCACCTGGGGGCTCCCTTACCAGCTGGCCATACTTGATCTTTCCTTTTGTCCAACTCAAAATAAATACAGCCCCCTCCACAGGCCTGACAGAGCTGAAGCAGAGGTGGGTGCTTAACAAACCAAGCCAAGAACTGAAAGAACCGCCCTCCTTACCACCCGCTCTCCAGCTGCCACGTTGAAGCAGGCCCATGAGAGAATCCACATTCCAGCCCCGCCAGCCTGCTCTTCCCCTGGGGCCAACGGGCGATGCCAAAGTGAGGCCTCGCAGAGCTTGAGGCGGGCAAGTTCTGAGTTAGCCTGCTACTCACACTTTGGGGGGGCTAAACTGAGAATGTCACCGTGTTAACCCCTGGCCATACACAACTCCCCACTAACGCATACAAGGAAGCAAAAAGAGGCCTCTGACTGGTCAAAATAGACTTTGCCAAGTCTACACATTCAACTTCATCCACTTCCCCATTGGAGGGGCCCTTTAGCTCTCACTCAGAACCCACGGACTCTTTCTCTACGCCCAGTTCTACCTCACATGGTTTGCTGCTTTCCGAGCCCTTGGCGATCAGAAGCAGAAAATTACGGTAGATGTGAAGGGCTGCTGGAGAAGCGTGTTCTGGACATATTGAGAAGTTCTTATTGACAACCTAAGGTGGAAAAGGAGTAAGGGAACTTTAAAGATAAGACACAGGATTCCCCCCAAGCTGCAGCAGCCTGAATCTCCTTCGTGTGAGGACACGCAATCCTTCTTGGGCCTCAGAGGTAAAATTGGATGCCATCATGTGACTGGTTCAATGAACAGGCATCTCTGTCCTGTATGGTCACACGGAAGGGCCCAGGAGGCTCGGGAAAGACAGTGTGCCATGCATCGTGGGGATGCCACTGCAGAGCTCGACTCCTTTCTGAAGGCTGTGGGAAACCATAGGAAGTTTCCAAAGACTTCCACCCTACTGTTTGTGTGTGTGTGTGTGTGTGTGTGTGTGTGTGTGTTTTAAGTTTTGGGCTTACGGGAGAAATCCCTCAGCCACCAGGAATCTAATTATGACATATGCGGGGTACCTGGGTGGCTCAGTCAGTTAAGTGTCGGACTATTGATTTCGGCTCAGGTCATGATCTCACGGTTCGGGAGTTTGAGCCCTGCATCAGACTCTGTGCTGACAGAGCCTGACTAGGACTGTCTCTCTCTCTCTCTCTCTCTCTCTCTCTCTGACCCTCTCCTGCCCTCTCTCTCTCTCTCAAAATAAATAAATAAAACTTTTAAAAAAATCATTAAATATGACATGTGCCCCTTGAGGGTAGATGCTTTATAAAATCTAAGAATTCAAGTTAGGAGGAGGAAGCAGGAGAGAGGATGTTCTCAAGCTTAGGAAATGAGCCAGGAGAAGACTAACGTTCCAGGAGGCCAGTTGGTCAGAGGTCTGGCTTGCTCCTTCATAACTATGAAAGCTCAGATATATTTTTTAACCTCTCACCTTGACCCTCAGTTTTCACAGCTGCAAATTGGGTATTGGTACTGCCTCTGAGGACGGTCGGGAATATTAAATAAGATGACGTCTGTGAAGCATTTAGCGTAGAGCCTGGCATACAGGGGATGCACCATGAAGGTAACTTCCATTCTCTTTCTAAATTGTCCTTAATGGGGACCAAGTCTTGCTGACCCAGGATAATAATTCCCAGGTCACGTGGGGGTTACTGGAGCAAGTTCCTGAGGAAGCACAGGGACTTCCATGGGAGTGGCAAGGTGAAGGCAGGGTGAAGGAAATCAACAGAGGGAGATTGCAGGAACTTAGACCTCATGTTGACATATTTTGGAGCAAGGACTCTGTGTAAGTAAGATCCTCATCAGCTCCTGACTCCAACTCCAACTCTTACATCTTAGGCAAATTACCTAACCTCTCCGTGCCTCAGTTTCCCCATCTGTAAAATAGGGATAATAATGGTGTCTCCATCACAGGTTGGTAGAAGAATCAAGTGGGTCACTATAAGCCAATCCCCTAACGGGCCCGGCATAGCGAAGTGCTCCTTCAGTGCTGGCTGTGGTCATTCCCCTTCCTTCCCCGGGGCTGAGGCAGCCCAGCGGAGTGGGTAATGGGGGGCTCCGGAAGGGCCCCCTTAGGTACCCTCTCCCTCTCGTTGTGTGCTGGCTCTGTGACCTGGAGTGACTTATGTAACCTTCCTGTACCGAAAATTCCTCATCTGTGAAAAGTGGAGGTGATAATAATAGGACCTCCCTCAGAGGACTGTTGTTGGGACTAAATGTGCTAACACATGTGAAGGGTTTGGAAAAGTGTCTGGCTCATATTAAGCACTCAGTAAATGTCAGCTGTTATTATTCCCTGGCTATAAGGAACCCTGTATGCAATATGGCCCCTATTTGCTTAAAGAGACATTGAATCTAAAACATTTTCTTTCCTCTCCTCTGTTTTGAGGGTATTTACTCCTGAATTTTAGGAAGGAAGATGTGCTAGCCAAAGGGAGTTCTTTGTCTCTCCCTTGAAGACGAAACAAACAAACATTTCCTTACCTTTTTGACATTGTCCGCAAGTCCCTTCCTCCTACTAATACCACAATGGAAAAGGGCCCCAGGGACCATGTAGCCCACAAGGAGTCCTCTTCACGTGGCTACACTCACCACAACAGTTCTAACAGAGGAAGGCGAAGCAGTTTCCCAGTGTGAGGGACAAAGAGCCGGACACAGACACATTTCCCACTGCCATTTTGGCAATCAGCTGGAGGCAGGATTGCCTGCCTTAAACTTTAACTTACTTTTGGAATTGTAGGAAAAACTTTAAAAGCTGTCCTCTAAGGGAAACAGAAATTTTCAGGCTTGGGGCAAGGGACTTCTTTTTCCATCCTTCCATGCTGTTTCCCTGAAGACAGACTGCAAATTGAAGAACAAGGCGAGAGTTGTCCTATTGTAATTAAGTGAGTTTTGCTACCACTGGAGGACAATAGCTATGTTGACATGAGATGAGATGAGCGTTCCAGAGGCTGATTGCTCTTTTTGTTATCTTTTGCAGTCCCGTTACTCTCCTGGAGCAGAAGGAATGGTACATTAGAACACATGCTGAACCACACTTCCAATAAATAATGTTTTGAGGAGGAAAGACTCAATGTACCAGACAAAGAACTTCTAAATACTGACCCTTAATTCTTATAAAGCAAAGATAACCAGAGAAGATGGAGAGTGGGATGGGGATGGGAGCAGAGGACATAAATCATCAAGAAGGAGAAGCAGAAGAAAAGAAGGAAGAGACATGAAGGAAAAACATCAGAAACACTAAACAAAAAGGAACCAACTCTGAGCCCAGGACTCAGCCTGATGAGATGGGTCATCATGAGTTATACCCTCACAGCTCACACGAGAGCCACGGTGCCCGGGCCCAGGGACCTCCCTGTCTAACACAAGCTCCAAATTCCAGAATCATAGACTCTTAGAGCTAGAACACTCCTCTGGGTTCACCTCTCACCCCCAGGGCGGTGGTTCCTCTGCACTACCCCTAAATCTTTCCGTGTAACTTTGTCCTGTGGCAGGACACTCATTCATTACCAGTGGGAGTGTTCCTTCACTGGGCCACTCTAAACATCCCAAATCCTTCCTAATGATCTAGCTTTATCATTTAGAAGACTAAAATCTGCTTCCCTGTGATATCAACCAGTTCTGTCCTCCACCATTTGGAGTTCAAATGATATTTCCTGGTGGTTTGCCGAGGTACATGCTATTTTTCCCACATACAGACTCTGGAGCCTGCCTGCCTTAGTTCTCACCCAGGTTCAGCATCCTACAAGCTCTGTGGCCATTGGCAAGTGACTTAATCTCTCTGTGCCTCAGTTTCTCATCACAAGATGCAGATAGTAGTTGTAGCGACCACTCCAGCACTACTATTATGAGCATTAAGGGAGATAATCCGTGGAGAATTGTATGTGGCATGAACAAGTGATATATTAAGCGCTCAGTAAATTCCAGCTGCTGAACTGTGCAATAGATTGGAGGATCTTCTAAGACAAAGACTAGATTTTATTCATCTCCGTAACGTTTTTGCCTAGTGCGGGGTCTGGCTGAGTATTTGGTACAAAATCAATGTTTACCAATTGAATAACCAAATGTTTAATTGGCAGTAACTCTATTCTGGTGTAAATCCCTATACGTGCTCTCGTGTCTGCGACAACCTTCTTATAAAAACCCATCCCCCAACTTTTCCGCTGTCCCTAATTTAGCCACTCTTTATTACTACTTAATCCTGAAATACCAACTTCTCTTCCCAAGGTGGGCTGGAGGGCTTTGCCTTGAGGCAAAGGTCACGAGTCACATTCCAGGTACCGAGACCGACCCTGTGGAGGAAGTTGCTGGGAAATGTCCTTCACTGTTTCCCCATAACCAGAGTCACACTGTGATTGAGGTACTAAGGCTAATATGGTAAGGATTTGTGGAGCGGGCTGCAGGCCTTCGGGAGGGCTGGGGCGTGAGAAACAGACTGAAGTGAAGAGGAATAGGAAAGTTCTTCTGGACAAACTAGATCAGAAAGCAGAAGAAGATGGGGTGGGATGGAGGTGGGGTGGAGGCAGCCCAGGCTGGGCAGGAAGAAGATGGGTGGCTAACTTGGGTTGGGAGTTACCTGGATAGAAAAAGCCCTCAGGGCTGGTAGCAACCAGTTGGAAGCACAGCAGAACTAGGGTAAAATTTCCAGCCACCAAACAGAAGTAGCACTACCTGGGGAATGAAGAGAGGCGCTAAGGGAAAAACTACTAGAGCTGGGATCAGAAGCAAAATGCTCTACTAGGAAATTAAGTATCATGGACCTGCTTGTTAAAAGTTCAGAGCACGTTCCCACGCGGCAGCTCATGCCCACTCCAGTCTCTCGCAAAGCCAGTAGCTCACACCCTGCCAGTGCTGGGCCCAGGACTCAATCAAGGTACTCCAGGTCGCTTTGCTGAAGCCCAACATTTCTTGGACTATAAATGACCAACGAAGTGGCTTCTCTCTTTAAGATACACAAATGGAAGCAGAAAAGAAGGTGGGCAAATTGTGACTTAAAATGTTTTTTTGGTGGGGATATGCCTGGGTGGCTCAGTTGGTTAAGCATCTGACCCTTGATTTCAGCTCAGGTCATGATCTCATGGTTCCTGAGATGAAGTCCCTGCATTGGTTTCTGTGCTGACAGTGCTGGAGCCTGCTTGGGATTCTCTCTCTGCCTCTTCCCAGAGTGCGCTCTGTCTCTCAAAATAAATAAATAAACATGAAAATAAATTAAAAAATTTTTTTTCTAAAAAACCACACTGCATTCCTCATGAATGTTGGGGGGGGGGGTGGTGCGGAAGCCCCACAGTTGGCTACCCTGGGACCTCCTTCACTAGGGCTTTCTCCTAACTTGATGTCTTTCCTCCCTATTCACTGGGTGAATGGTGGTAGGGCACCCCAGCATCCTGGGGGAGCGCAGAGCTGCCCCCAGCCTTCAAAGAAGGGGGTAGCAAGGGCAGAGAGGGGAGAGGATTGCTTATTTATTTGTTTCCTGGAACACCCTGTTAAGAATCTCAGCAATTGCAGTTAGTGCCCGATCGTTTGGCAAGCGGAGTAGCTTCTCGTCGTTCCCAGCTGCACGGGATCTAATTCGCAAATGCACCATCTTGCATTCAACACTTAAATGGAAAACAAGCAGCCCCGGAAGGGAGGCAGGCGGTCGAACTCTGCAGGCCCGTTTCGGAGGGATTTATGTTTCTAGGTCGGGTGCTGCCGTCCCCGGAGAGGATTTCTTTGAGCGCCGACCCTCTCTCATCTCGTCTGGGCTCCAGAACTCACTCTGGCGGAGGTTGTAAACTGCAATTAAACATGGGGAGAAAACGGAATTTAGTTGGGCCTTAGGCCTTGCCAGTATAAAATAGTACCTAAAATCTATTTGAGAGCTCAGATTTTAAAGGGAGATACTGCTTATTCTTCCTCACTGGAAACCTGGTTAAAGGAAATTAAGGCCTCTCTTAAAGGTAACTAAGATTAGAGGGCTCGGTTTCCGTTTTCTGTGTTTCTGTGGGCCGAACGCCCAGGTCGGTCAGCGAGTTTCTCTCTGGGTGGAATGACGAATTCCTCTCGCCTGAATTCTAAAATGATAACTTTGCTTGGTGCTGCAGCTGCGAACGTCTGGCGCCCAGCGACCCATCCAGGCGGTGGCGTTGCGGGGGGTGGGGGTTGGGGGGGTGGAGAAGTAGGGGTAAATGGGGACGGGGAAGAGCCATCCCTCGGTGAAAAGTTGGGAGAGCTGATAGGAGGAAAGTAAACGTGACTCTTATTGGCTTCGGCCCCTTTAAGTGCTTCACTGACTCAGCTAAGCTTCCCCCTCAGGTCGCGTTTTTTATGAATGAAAAACGTCCTTACATTCATTATATAAACAAGCCTGTGCTGATTGGCCAATGGCCCCCGGTGCATAAATTATGTAAAACAGACCCCTGAGGGGGTGGGAAGGGAGGCAATATTAACCAATGGGAACTGGAGTTGATGGGGCGGCTTGGCTGGATTTGCCCGCAGACAGGGTAAACAAGACGTGATGGACAGGCGCTGGGGCGGCCTCGGACCAATGAGAACCAGGCTGAGCTAGGAGTGCGGGCCAATGGTGACGGGCGGAGCAGCAGGCCCCAGGGGGCCGGGCCAGCGCTCCAGCCTGGTTGGCAGCTGCGGCGCAGAGTCCAGCCGCTGGTGCGCGGAGCGGTTCAGCGTCCCCGGAGCGGTTCGGCCCAGCCATTCGCCCAGGCGCCCAGGCCCGGTGCGCGCGTGCGTGAGCGCGCCTGCGCCCCGGGGCCGCTGCAACGGGAGGAAAGCGGCTGCCTCAGGTGAGGGGGCGTCGAGGAGGCAGGGGGGCATCGGGGTGTCCTGGAACGGGTCCGAAGGGCCCAGCCGGCGAGAGTTCACTGGCTGATTCAGAATCCTCAAAGTCGGGGTGCACTTTCTATCTCAACTGAGCCACCCCCCGAGCCGGGCCCCCCCTCCTCTCGTGGCCCGGTCCGGTTCGGTTTCTGGGAGGAGGTGAGGGGGCTAACGGTTCCGGAGCGCGCAGAGAGCGGGTTTCCGCACGTCGCCCCGAGGCGCGTCCGGGTGCAAGATGCGGGGGCTCCTGGGTGCGGATGGGGGGGGGGCGGTGCAGAGTTGCGGGGCTTTACCATCTCTGGAGGTCTGAGAACCCGGGGGAGACTTGGAGGCTCGCGAGAAGAGACGCCCGGCGGAGCTTTGCAGTGGAGAGGAGGGGGCGGGAAGCAGCTTGAAGGTGGAATATTTGAGAGGTGATGTCCCCCAAAGCACCGGGAGGGGTTAAGTGACACAGGCATGTGCAGCCTGGGGGGTTGGGGGTTGGCCAGGAACTTAGGCAGGCCTTGCAAGTTTCAAATTGTGGAAAGTGGACACTCAATCCCCCAACTCCCACCCCCAGCAGCTTGAGGGCGTCAGGCTGCACCGCGGTTCTCGAGAAATCGGGGAGCATCGGAGCAGCGGCCTGGGAATAGTGGGGAAAACGGGTGCGGAGGGGGGGGGGGGATGGAGAGATGCTGGAGCCTCGCACTGGATTAGGGATCTGTCCGCATTTTCAGAGAGGAGACCTCTGGGGGGAACCGAACTCCTATTGAGGAGCAGTGCCAAGGAGAGATGTTTGGAGGTTTGGAGGGCTGGGGGCATTGGAAGAGGTTGGTAGCGCCCCGCGCCGCAGCTCGGATTTATGAATGTGGATGACTTTATGAATGAAGCGGGTTTCTTTCGTTGGCTCGTTGCTCCCTGCGGCTTTTTTTTTTTTTTCTATCCCTTTTTGTGAATGAAGCATTGAGCTTTCTTCCTAAATCGCTGGGGTGAGGGGCCTGCGTCGGAGGCTGGGCGTGCGTTGGGAGTGGGGGCGGGGGTGCATCTGAAGGAGTTTTCATGAATGGGGAAGGCTGGGAATTGGGTGGAAGTGTGTCTTGTTTTGTGAATGGGGCCCAGCGCGAAGGATCCAGTTACAGCCTTTACCTGATGTGGCGGCCGCGGCTCGCTCTCCCATTCATAAAACCAGGCCCGCTGCGCGCCGCGGGGGAGGGGCCTCGATCGCGCCGCTGCGCCGCGTTAAAGTTTTCCTGGGGGCACTGGGAAGGGGGGACCACAAAGGAAGTGGCTTAAACTCCCTTCAGGTTTTTAAAAAATTATACTTTGAACACGATTTTCCTAGCCCTTGAACTCTGAGAGCTGCTTTAAACATCCTCGATGCCTCTTTTGGGTTCGCTTATGGTAGCTTCTGTCTTTTACTTGATTTTTGAAAAGGTATTTTTGCTCTTCCTGGTGAAGTATTTTACAATTGATTTCATCGTGAGGCTCTGAAAACATGTCCCCCTTCCGATCTTTTCCCCGTTGTCCCCTTTCCCCATAGACATTTAAGAATTTCTAAGGTCACGATTTAATCTGACAGATTTTGAAAGCTACAGAGGACTCATTTTCATGGCCCTGAACTCACTGCCGATGTTTCTCAGATTTTCTCTACGGGTTGGTGACATTTGAGAAAGAGGCTTTATTCTGAGCGTTTAGCGCTGTTTGGAAGGCACGCAGGCAGGCTAACGAGTGTTTTTCTAGGAAATTATGGACTGTGTGCAGTTTTGCTCCTCTCCTTCTTTCTCTTTGACTTTGAAAATACCTGATTACTTGGGCCCCAGTGCTGAGAGGACGTTGGCCCTGAAGGGTTTTCTTGTACCCTGCTCACTTAAAAAAATTGATGTCCACAAAGTGAAAAACACACTGGACGAATTGCCCACGGAGAGAAAGTTCCCTTTTAAAAATTTGTATACAAGGCAAACAAAAGAATTATCCTTAAGCATTTTGCATTATTTAGAGATGGGGTAAATGAAATTCCTGTTTTCTCCATTTTTTTGATTTAACTGCATCTCTGTTTGGAGAATGAAACAAAGTGTTTGGAAAGATGGTACCTTCCTAAAATTGTTACTTGATTCTTCCCAAATTAGAAAATAGTTCCCTCCTTTCCATTTTGACCTTCAGCCTGTTTTCCTAGCTGCAAGACTGGACAGTGCTGAAACAAGTTTAAAATTTTTTTTTTTTTTTTGGCAAGTTTGAGGAAAATTGACTTCACGATAAGAAACAAACTGAATTTTCTTTACATGGATCTTTTGCTTTTAATGTTTGTTTTTAAAGACCTGTGGTAAAGATGCATTTAAAATATGTGTGGTGGAATTTAGTTTCCTTTATCCCTTAGTTTTCGTAGCTATCTTATTTATTTTAGAAATTGGTGGTATCATAGATATTTCTGTAAGTTGCCATAGGAGTATTTGTGACATGACAGACACTATATCTGTTTGCATAGAAGATTTAGGTTTTAAAAGAGTGTTGTGTGAAGATTAAGTATACTTCTGATCGATATATCCCTGGAACTATATGCGGTGTTTTACCACTGACCTACAAACTACTTTTAGAAACACTATGTATGTCAGATTCTTAATTGCCAATAATTTGGAATGCTTAAACCCATTTTCTCTACTTCCTGTCACTGTACTGTCAAGAATGAACTTATTTAAAAAAAAAAAAAAAAAGACCTAACATTACCAATGCCCAGGAGAATCTTCTATTGGAGAGAATCTTGAAATCACCCTTTTATAATGAAAATAAGGGGTTTGGGGCTTTGTTTATATAGGGAGCAGTTAGTAGCAGGTAACTTACCATGTTAATGATAACAGAGAGAGGGAACAATAGCTAGGTAAATCGATGTGACTCGAAGTACGTGAAGAACCTTTGATGCCCTTAACCAAGAGAACTTTTAGTCTGTAAAGCTCACACCTTGAGCAGGCTTTAAGTACCTCAGAGAAAGGTAGTGATTTTGCACAATCCCTAAAGAAAGCATTAGTAATTACTTCATTTCTCTTCCCATCCCCCCTCTCAGTTAAAATCTCCCAAATTCATATTACAGGAGGACCCCTTTCCTCCCAGAAATTACTCAATGCTGAAACCTTTCAAAGTGATATTAGAGGCGTTGGAAGCACCATGGATGGGTTTTATGATCAGCAAGTCCCTTTTATGGTCCCAGGGGTAAGTTTATGTGGCTTTGGTTTGTTTTGTTCCCCCTCTTGGAATATGAATCTTCTCCTTATTGGTTTAGTGGCACAACCCCCTTTTTTGACCCCTTTCTTACCCTTGAGCCTTCACTGTCTTTTGGCCTCTTTCAGAAATCTCGGTCAGAGGAATGTAGAGGGCGGCCTGTGATTGACAGAAAGAGGAAGTTTTTGGACACAGATCTGGCCCATGATTCTGAAGGTAGTGAAGCTTTCCCTTGGGGCTGTGGCTTCCTCCAAAGGCCCTCTATGAACAGCTCTCTGTGAATGGAGCGCAGACTCGCCCTCAGTCTTCTGCCCCCACCCCCACCCCCACCCCCAGGAGTTCTCATGCTGGTGTCTTCTGTTTTCAATTCCAGAGTTGTTTCAGGATCTCAGTCAACTTCAAGAGGCTTGGTTAGCTGAAGGCAAGTTTCTTGGCTGTCTGAGTTTCCATAGAAAACATTTTCCTGTGCTTTTTAATAAAACTTCAAGGTCTAAAATAAAAAATCTCTTTTCCAGCACAAGTTCCTGATGATGAACAGTTTGTCCCAGATTTCCAGTCTGATAACTGTAAGTACCTTTCTGGTGGCGGCACATTTGTTCTGAAAATGTTTGGTCTTGGAACATCCATGCATGGAAAACTCTTTTCGGCCGTCGCCAGCATATTCAGACAGTGGAATGCATTTAGTTTCTTTTAGTAATTCAAAGTTAACCCCCAAAACTTTTGTTTCTTTCTTTGTTGGAGTTATTTCTAAACTGCTTTTATTCTATTGCAGGTGAGATTTACTGAACACAGTTTCATCCTAAATTTCTTTTTGCCTAAGAATATTGCAAGGCTTCAAACTCAAAATTATAAATCGATTGACATTATATATATAAGATGTTGGCCTTAGCATCCATTAACCAGACATTATCATATGGTGTTTTTTGTTTGTTTTATAAATTAAGTCCTTGATGCAGATCATGAACCTGACATTCTTTCTCTTTTAAAAGGTGCAGAAAATAGTTAATGGAAGATTCCAGTTAATTGTAGCTTCCCCACATGTTGTCAATTTTGTTTCTACTTCTGGGTTGACAGAGGGTGGTCACGGCGTGACCTGATTTACCCTTATTTTTCATACAGTTGTCAGGACTTTATCTTTCAGAGGGGAGTGAAAACTTTTTCTTCAAATGGTCATTAAGTGCTCCTATCATTGAGATACCAAATGCAGCAGGAAGCTCAAAAGATGACTCTGGGCGCTGGTAAGGACATGGTTAGCTTTGCACTGATCTTTCAGGGCTGTCCTCAACAGGTTTGGGAGCTTTTATGGTCTAGGCAGAGCTATCAAGGACAAAGCCGGCTGATGAAATGTGAGTGGCACAGGGCAGCTCTAGAGAGCATTAGTCACTGGCGAGTGAGCAGGTTTAAGAGAGGCCTGGAGAAAACGTTGCCTCTCTTGAGAGTTGCATCATAGAGAAATTCATGTCTCTTAGTCATAGTTTATAATAGCAAACACCTGAGCCAGGCAAGGATTCGATTTCTCATTTTGCACCAACAAATTTCTTCCTGGCTTTGTTTTTTTGTTTTATCGTGTGTGTGTGTGTGTGTGTGTGTGCGCGCGTGTGTGTGCGTGTGTGTGCATAAATGCCACTGGAAAGAGGGGGTATCTTTGTATCGAAGTAAAAGCTGGGTGTTCTGAGTCATTAGATGAAAGACCAGATGGACCATCTAAACATTCTTTAATGATAGACCTCCTTTTCAAGGCACAGTGCCATGAAACTTTTAAAGGGGATAAACTATAACCCACAGATGCATAGTTACCTTAGCGTTGTCACAGCTTGCTATAGTTGTTTTCTATAGGAAAGTAAGTGCATGTTAATTATTGCCCTTTGATTGCTTTCAAGTGATTGGGAAGCTTGCCACTAAAAGGCTAAAGATAACCCAGATGTGTGTGTGTGTGTGTGTGTGTGTGTGTGTGTGTGTGTGTGTGTGTTGCAAGATAAAAGACAGGATTTGTAATCCCACTTTGTTCTGTGTTGACAATTTGGCCCAGCCTTTCCCGTTTCTGCTCAGAGCAGCAGAAACTGCAGCCTGGGAGCTTTCTTGGCAGAAGTTCTTTGAAATGCTTTTATGACACTTCTGTTTGTTTCTCCGTAACCCAAAGAGTTAAAAGGGAGATGAGGTGACTGCATTCAAATTTATTTTATGTAACTGAAGCAAAGGTAGACTCTTGAGAGAAAGATGTCCATAAACAAGATTTATATTTGGAGAGATGTTAGGCTAAAGAGAAGGAATCAATAAATGTGTTTTGTTTGGCTCCTTAGAAGTAATTCCTGCTCAACGAATAGAATGTGCTAAACTCTAATTAAATTGCCATACCTACCTAAAATGGACATGCTTTGGGAGATATTTCTGCTTACCAAGTGTGATGTGTTTTTTACTTTGTTTGCATTTTGCTTTAACTTCTTCAGGTTGAGCTTTCCTGGACTTTAAGGATAAAACAGATGGTTGAGAAGCCTCAAAAAGTCTGTTAATAATTCTTTCCCCCTCTCTGACTCTTATTTTGGGAGATAGAGCCTTAAGAAGGATAGCTTCAAATAGATCACCTGGCCTTAGAGGTTAGGTAAAAATACAAGTGTGGGGTGGGATGTCTTTGAGCTGTTCCTCCTTACTGTTAAGTGCGACTGGTTTGCCTTCAGTTGTGGGATGGCCAGTGTAGATGCATGGGAGCTGGCAGAGCCTTGGGCTGGGCTTACTCCCGGTAGCACATGTCACAGCCTTGGATTGTGGATTAACTTTCACTGTAGTCACCTTCTGGAAGAGCCCATGACTATGCCAGGGGAGGGGGGAGAAACTCACTCAAATTTAATAAAATCTTATGAGTTGATTTGAATCAGCCAATCAATGAACTATAAACCAAACTTGCACTTGCCCAGTAAAACAAACCTTTTCCCTGTAGTTGCAAAAGCATTTGTAACAAGTATGTTTCTGTGGCCTGCCACTGATTATAGTCTACCTTTCCTTTTAACGATCATTTGATTACTGTGTGTGTGTGTGTGTGTGTGTGTGTGTGTGTAAGAGAGAGAGAGAGGCAGTGAGAGTCTGTGTGTATGTATGTATGAGAGAAAAAGAAATACTAAGTAATCTGGGTAATTGTTTTTATTTCAGAATGTCAATTTTGAAGATTATAGCTTACTTTTTTCAGTAAGTGCTATGAGCTCAGCTTCTAA
The DNA here is from genome assembly GCF_018350195.1 of Panthera tigris. Classification (NCBI taxonomy): domain Eukaryota; kingdom Metazoa; phylum Chordata; class Mammalia; order Carnivora; family Felidae; genus Panthera; species Panthera tigris. The sequence goes on from NC_056668.1 coordinate 80,640,467, forward strand.
AGAGATTATATTTTGTAAGTTTTCCAGATTTGGGTTCCTACCCATAGGCATCCATCCATAAGTGTTATTTGAATAAATGAAACCATTGTTGTCTTCTAGAAATGTTCAGCTTACTTCTAGCTGTATAGATTTCACTTTACATCACAAATACAGACATTAGTAAAGCATCCCCCACTGGAAACTCTTAAAGGTCAAATTCAAGGGAACAGAAAGGACAGCCTGTAGACCATAGGAGTTCTACCAGTGTCCCCCATTGTTCCTTGGTCCTGAGAAGTAACCTTGAAGATTCTGGATTGTTTGTGCTGCAAGTCCCTTGTAGAGATAGTCTTGCCCAACTCCTTCATTTTACAGAGGGGCTAATATAAGGTCCAGGTAACTGGAGAGACTGACTGGTGGTTTGAGGCAAATGGAGAGGTTAGGTGAAATGAAGAGGAAAAAGTTACACAATAAGATCCTTAAAGAAACTGTCACAAAGCTGCAGACCCAGGGGGTACTGGCATGTACAGGTGAGTTCTGGGCTCTCCCTCATTATTTCAAAGACCTAGAGCCAGCACTCAGGAAAGACTTAGGGAGACTGCCGGCTACCCAGTCTGACACCTCAGATTTCTTCATTCCATGATGCTGAGAGACGGATTAAATATCTTGGTGCTTTGAGTATTTCTATCTAGGATTTGGAAGAAAGAGACCTATAAAACAGAAAAATTACAAAACTGACATCTTTTCTACAAGACACCTTAATGTGCATACAGATAAAGCTGTGTGTATATATCTTATATAATATAAATAAGTGTGTGAATGCATGTATATCTATATAAATGTGTGTGTAGCTAGATACGTATATTAACACACAGAGTTACAAACCAGGAAATCTGGGTCAGCAGTTAGATGTGTGTACATTTTTACCACACACTTTCATAGAATTAACTATAAATCAAAGCCATGGATAAGATTGGAACTCAAAGAGCTCAGATTTGTGGGGGGCTTACATTAATTTTTCTGGGCTAAATGCTTGGGCATTTAAGGATATTACTAGATTTTAGCATATATTCATAGTAGTATTTTTTAAATGCAGATTTCAGTTCTAATTTTATTTTTAATCTCATGCATTTGTTTCAATTGTGATATTGTGAATATTTAACTGTCAGCATCTTGAACAACAAAAATATTTTACACTGGGGAAAAAGCATGATAAAAATCTTATTTTAAAACCATGGCCTCTGGGGGCACCTGGGTGGCTCAGTCAGTTGAGAAACCGACTTCGGCTCAGGTCATGATCTCACAGCTCGTGAGTTCAAGCCCCACGTCGGTCTCTGTGCTGACAGCTCAGAGCCTGGAGCCTGCTTCAGATTCTGTGTCTCCCTCTCTCTCTGCCCCTAACCCACTCACATTCTGTCTCTGCCTCTCTCAAAAATAAATAAACATTAAAAAAAAGTTTTTTAAATAAATAAAAACCATGGCTTCCATAGCAAATATAATTAGAGAATTGTTGGAAAATCCAAATGACCTTATTTTCCCCTTGAAGTGTTCTTTTTTAGATCTGTGTTTCAAAAAGAATTTGGACCGACTGAAGGAAGTACTAGTAATTTCCTAAGGACTGGCTAATTAACTGATAAAATCGACTTTTCATAAATACATTGTAATAGGTGGCTGGGAAAATAGAATGAACTGTTATGGCAGCCCTTGATCCTAAAACACATTGATCTTAATCTTGTTTCAATATGAGATTATTCAACTGGATTTTTTTTTTTTTTTTTTTTTTTACTACATATGAAATTGACATAGTAGAGGCAGTGCCTTCCTTTTGTAAAGGGCACATCATTTTGGACCCAGTTTGTAACAAAACTCTGGGTTTACTTTCTGTGTGGCCTTGGGCCATTTTTATTTGAAAAGATCATCCCAAATTCTTTTTGTTATGGAAAGTAAGAAAACAACAGTAGGCACTTTGAAAATAAGAGATTTGAAGGAGTCAAGGCTATCAGTTTGTCTTTTTCAAGAGCTCTGGAGAGTTCTGAAGGTAGAAGACAGAAGAGGGCTACATCCAGGACGCCAGAGGGATATGTGGGGGGGAGAGGTTATTTGACTCCAGGCTACAGTGTAACTTTCAAAGTCTTTGTTAGCTAGCCCACTACCTTACCACTGAGAGGGTGCTAAGTGACTTGAAATCCTTCCTGTTTTGATAGCCAGCCTCCAAGATCCTTAGACCAGGACTCTTAAGGATCCAAGACCTAGAGTTCCCAGTTACCTAAGAGAGCCATATGTTCACACAGAATCCATTTTATCTCATTTTAATTCAGTCAGGCGTACTGAAACCAGTGAATTTTTCTCTTCCTCTTCGATGTCTTACAGCTCTTAGGCCTCTAATAAGACCCAGTAACCTTCCCAGACCTTTGTGCTTGGCAAGAAAGACTTGGGATGGGGAATTACATGTGTGTCTGCCCCAGGCAGATCGCTTATGTAGATTCCAGAGGTAACAAAATCCTGGTAGCAATTGAGAAATTACCATCTATCCCCAGTTTTCAGCATTCTTTACTTTTATAAGATTAAGACGTAGATAGCATGATACAGCTGAGAATTTGTATTATCTGCCATTTCTCCCATCTTAGAGTATCATTGTTTTAATTTCAGTCCCAGGAAAAAACGGTGGTGGTGGTGGGGTTGGGTGGGGTGTGTGATTCTCTACCCAGAGACTGTACCCTCCACATGTTTCTCCAGTTTCAGTGGTGGTAAAGTACCTCCAGGCTCAGAGGCTGACAGCCCCCTCTCAGGCACATGGCTGCCCTTGAGGCAGCTTGGGCCCCATCTGTGCCCTGGCACACAGTGCTTCTCCTCTTGGAATCCAAGGAGCTCAGAGTCTTGTCATGTTGCAGCTCCCAGCTCTTGGACAAGTGCCAGGCATGCTGATGCCAGTACCGGATTAGGTTGCTTTTTTAAAAATTCATTTTGTGAACTCATCAAGCTCATTTAACAGAGGCTTTGGTCGACGGTTTCTGTCATTGTCCCAGCCTTCTGAGAGGCTCAGCTTAAAGGAGGGGCCGTAGTGTAGATGCTGGCCCCTAGTGTAGATACTGGTGGGCGCGTGTGAATGTGTGTGTGCGTGTGCGTGTGTGTGTGTGTGTGTGTGTGTGTGTGTAACCACAATATAAGAACACTTTAGGCTTGGCAGGTAGATGACAATGGAGTAGCAGCTCCTCTCAAGGAGAAGAGCCCCTCTATAGCAAATAAAGGGGGCTCCCCTGCCCAGGAGGAGGAAGCGTCTGGGGGAAAGCGGCAGTGTAGGGTGCAAAGACTCCAGGGAGAAAGAAAAGATCTAGCTATCAGGAGGCCAGGAGTTTGCCACTGGTCTGCAGAGCAGCCAAGGAACCAAATGGGGATTCTGTGGTCAGAAAAACTATAGAGGAATGCTTCCCATGTCCCCATCTGGGTTCACTAGTGTTGGTAATGGGGGCAGGCAATGAGAAGAGGTAAACAGAAGGTATTTGAAAATAGCCAAATGTGTTATGGAAAAAAAGAAACAACCATGAGCTAATTTATGGATTTGATTTTCATAAAGTAGTATGCTTTTCTTGCAATAAACTCTGGCTGTCAGACTGGCTTTATCAGATCTCCTTCAGGGTAATTATTGAAAAGTTGGGAAAAAATCTCGAAGAAACCTAACCAGTTTTTAGCCTTGTACTTTGCGTTGTCCTTGGAGTAGTTTCCACCCGCCAACCCCAGATACTCATGCTCTTCCCTTTTGATGTCTCTTGGGCATGGTGTGTGTGTGTGTGTGTGTGTGTGTGTGTGTGTGAGCACGTACAGATTATAAACCTTCCAAGCCCGATGTGAAACCAGTAAAAGAACTGTGAAGCTGTTCTTAATAGGTGGCTTGCACCCTCCCCCCCTCTGCAGCCAGAGAATCTAGTAATGTCTCCAGAGACCCTCTCCCTTGGGGAGGATGCCAGGTGGCTCCTGATGTAGCTATTGGCAGTGAATGGAAAAGCAGGGAGTCTGGAAAGGCTGAGTTCCATAGAGAGCTGTCCTCTAATACAAACCAGCTTGCCCCCAGGAGGCAGGAGAAATACCTGTGAAGTCTGTTTCTCTCAGCTGGTAGCTATAGTCAGATTCTGAACAGGGCAGCACTGGATAGTTTTCTTTTGCCAGAGGGCACTTGCTGACCTTACAACTGACTTGCACATCCTTGCAGATTTCAGATTTCAGCCAGGGTCTTGGCCATCTGAATCTTAGGGAGGGTGCAGAGCAGGCAGGCGCCTGCAGTGTCTGAATTTCTTACATAAACACAGCGCACTGGGTGAGCAAGCGTCCCTGTGGCGACAGCTGGGCTCTGTTCCGTCTGCCCCAGCGAGCTGAGCTGCTGAGTCCCCCTCTTGCCTGAATGGAGCATTCCAAATTGGTTGTGAATGGAGGGCGGGGCTCCCTTGCAGACTTTTTCAATGAATAACCAGACCCTATTGTGCAGCCTGTGGAAAAACAACCAACTCAAACAACACTGGGACTGTTAGAAATATGCTTGTGATTGGCAGCTTGGAGAACCTCCAAAATTAGTTTCCTTTGGCTTCCCCGCTGCTCCCTGTTCTCCGAGCCTGGGCTTAATGAGCCCGGGCTTAATGGGGTTCCAGTTTTCTTTTAAGTGCTGGCTTTAACCCCGCCACTGCCAGGCTGCCGGCCTGGGCTTCTGGGGTAGGGCTGCTACTGCCCAATGAGGCCGCCCGCCTCTCTTTGTCTCTGTTTGTCTCTGTAGCTGTCTAAAGGGGGTGCTAATAGGAGAGGGTGGTTTAGCTTCCCTGGAGAGAGAGGTGTTGAGACTTGATCCAAGGATATTACCCTTTTATCTCCCGCTCGCCGTGGGGCTGTGGCTTTAGCTCCTAGTGAAGATTGCTGCCTGCTCTTCCCCTCCAAGCTCCAGCCTCGCCTCCGGGCCTCCGGGACTGAAGCTCGGGTGTTTGCCTGCCACAGCGCAGCAGAGGTCTCCTGCTCAGGCTTACATTTGGACTTGGGAATGACAAAGCTGTAATTTCCCTACTCCTTGGCCTTCTCTGTCCTGTTTCATTTGCCACTGTGGTCGGATACATGTCATTTTAAAATGATACTTCCCAGACTGTTACTCAGCTACGGGGGAGCTTCACTCCGGCTGTGACCCTTCCGCTGGGCACTCATCAAATGCCTTGTCTCCTCAAATGAACATCACAGGAAGTACCAGAAAGAACCCAGCCTCTGTGCAACCTCAAAACCCGAGAGGCCTCCTCCCCTGAAGTGAGGCCAGGTTCTAGGGGTCTGCTTGCCTCAGCTGCACCCACCTGAGACATCCTCCACCATCTTGGCCAACAGCTCACAGACACGTGCGGTCAGGACAAGGGCCGTGCGGGCTAAACCAGGGCCACCGGATAAGCATGAAAAGGACAATCCGTGAAAAAGCAACCCAAAACTTAGTAGTAACGATTCAGTGCAGCTGCTTCAGGGTTTTAAAGAGCTCTTCTGAGTTCCTATCCCTCATCCTCACCACTGAGATGAGACTTGCATTTGTGTTTTGCTATAACGTGGTGTTTTTTTTTTTTTCCTGAAATATTTCCCTCACTATAAATTGGGCCTGCAGGAATGTCTTCCTTTCCCCATTAAAAAAAGAACAGGCCTGGGCAGATTGTTCTTTTGTGAGAGACTTTGAAACCTCTCAGGAGGTAACCCTAGATATCAGCTGTGTAAGAGGATGCTGATATCTGTGCTTCTCCGGAGGGGCTGAGGAGGACTTCAGCTTACATAAACACTTTTCAGCTGAGTGCCTGGAAATGCTTTGTGACTGCCTGAAAGGGCACTTAATGAGGGTCCTTTATACTTTTCCCATAGAAAAGGTAGAATAGACGAGGAGGCTGTGTCTTCTACGTGGCTGCAGGCCCACAGTAAAGACCAGATCCTGGAGTGCCTACCCCAAGTGTTGAAATCTGAATCTTAATATAGAATAATTTAGTGGTGATGACATCACAGTGACGAGGGCTACTCAAGTCAGAAGATTTCTGCCCCTCAATTCCTTTCCCTCTCCAAGGAATCTTTCTTGAGGAATAAGGAAAAAGCAGCATAGGGTTTTAATGTCTTCTGTATTTTGATGAATATTAAACTTAGTCCCTGCTTCCCGACTCACATTCTTGTTGAAACAGGAAACAATTTCTCTTAGGCTCTAAGTGTCTCCAAAAGCAGAGAATCCCTGTGTTACGTTTCTTTATAACTGCTGGAGCCATAGCACTGAGCACTGCACACAGCCACTACTTGGTGAATGCATTTTGCACACCAGCCCGCTCTCTGTTATGAACCCTTCCCACTCCCCTCTTTCAACAGCCCCCAACACCAGCCTCTAACCGCTTAGAGCAGTAGAGGATCTCAAAACCCCAGTTCTGAGAGTCCTTGGGATGACCTCAGAGATAAATAGGAAAAAAACTAGTTAGGACTAGTTCTCATTTTCTGATTCCTCCTTCAAACACATCCTCAAGCCAACTCTTCCCAGGCTGCATTTAGACTTTGTGCAGCTAATGCTATGTTTCCCAGTAAAACTGCATGTGCTAGAGAACAAGTCACAGTGTAGGCACCCTTGACGCACTTGCCCAGTTTCTGCTTTTAGGAGGAGGGCCATAGATAGAACAGTTCTCGGAGAAGCTGATTTCCTAATTTCTCTAGAGTTGGGATTTTCTCCTGTCAGATTCTAAGTTTGAAGTCAAAGATGAAATTGTCCACAGTGCCTAGGTCCCACTTAAAAGACTTTTTAATGATAATAAAAGTATTATGAGCACTTTTCTTTAATGCCGGCTTAGAGAAGAATCGTGTAAACTGGGAATAAATTATAAGAGGGATGTTGAAGAAGGTTTAGTTTTGCATTTTTTTCACCATTCAGGAAAAATGCCCTGTTTCCCCTTTTCTTGCTGGTGTGTTGCCCGATGAGCAGCTCTCCGTGGTAAAATCTGCTGTGGTTGACGTAAGGCCCACAGTAGAGGAAGCCATCCTGTCATCTCTGCTGCAAAGGCTCTCAGTATTTATTTACTTAAAAAAATTTTTTAAGTATTTTCATTTATTTATTTAAGTAGGTTCCACACCCAGTGTGGAGCCCAATATGGGGCTTGAACTCACGACCTGGAGATTGGGACCTGATCTCATATCAAGAGTAGGATGCGTAACCAACTGAGCCACCCGGGCACCCCACCAAGGCTCTCTTTAGACCTATTTCTCACAAATGAAAAGTAAATAAATAAGTTGTCTGTCATATTGGCAAAAGTCGAATATTAAAATTCTTTGAACAGCTGCCCCAGGAAAGGAATTAATAAGAACAATGTTCAAATTTTCCTTTTGGGGCAAGGAGGCCAGTCAGCTACCTTTTTATCCTACTACTCTCTGTCTGTGTTTTGTTTTATGTTTTTTAATTTGAGAAAGAGAGAGCTTGAGTGGAAGAGAGGGACTGAGGGAGGGAGGAAGAGAATCTTAAGCAGGCTCTACACTCAGCACGGAGCCCCAATGCAGGGCTCGCTCCCACGACTCTGGGATCATGACCCGAGCTGAAATCAAGAGTTAGATGCCCAACCGACTGAGCCACCCAGGTGCTCCTTCCTGCTGGTCTCTTAAGCTTGAAAGTAACCAAATGCCCCAGGTGGAAGCCAGTTCTCCAGGCTGTGGGTCTAAAAAAGCCCCACCCCGTGGTAGTTGTAACGGGGTGGTGCATTTAAAGCCAGAAGAACCGCTTATTTTTATCCTGACTCTCCTCTGAGTCAGCTCTGTACACTCGCATAAGCCTTTTACTTGACTGTCAGATGCTTTGGTTTCTCCACGGCCCACAAATTTGGGGATGTGACACATTTATGCAATTAGATATATTCGTTCTGTGAAAGAGCCTCATATCTGTTAATACACAAGCCCTCCTTCAAAGTTGGGCCAGTTCTTTTCGAATCTCCTTGTCGTCTAATTTCTAACTCTTCTATTCAAGGCCTCTGGGTTTCCATTTTCAAATTCTAAAGTAACAATTCTAAATTGTTAGGATAAATGCGTCCTTTGAAGAGAAGGAACTACCCAGATCCAGGCTGTTACAAAAATAATACTGTGGTATGGAGAATGTGACCCTGAAGTAAACCTGCAACTAATTCATCTGTGTCAAAACAACAACAACAACTCTGCTACTGTTGGCATTAAATTATCTTCCTTCTTTGATAGCAGGTTTTCTGTTTAGAAATGACTATTCGGAAGATTTGCAATTTTGTGCTGAGGACAAGAGGGAGCTGTTCCGTGATAGACACTTGTTCTTACCCACAGTTTCCCATCTGTGAATCAGGACGTTCCTGATTCAGTACCTACCTCCAAAGTGGGTTCCTCCTCCTAACACCACCACTTCTTTTAAGGAGGATTCATATACGGAATCGATTTCCTTGTGTTTCAGCCAGATTTAGAATAGAAACCTTTAAAAATCACCTGTGTCGTTATGGTTATACTGACAGAGGTAAAGAAAGGACAAGATCAGTATCCCAAATTCCGTTTAGCAACTGGTCCTCCTAGATGACCAAAGAAAGACATGACAAGCCAACTTTTTACCCTGGCAAACTCTCCTCAGGACCACAGGTCAGCCGTGAGGACTCTTGCTCCTAAGGCCTATAACAGGCCATTATCGACCTGAGCTCTTCCCGGGGCCCACTCAGCCTTTGCCGGTGGAGAGTAGCTTCCAGCCCCTTGCAAGAGAAGACAAAAATAGCTCTGAGGATCACTTCTGCTCTTCTGAGCGAAAGCTGTCCCCCTCGCTGTCTCTCCTATAGAACTTGGGTGTCATCCTTGACTTGGATCACATTTTCTCCTCTCTGGAGGGGGAGTAAAGAGGCAGGGGAAGCCTTGAGCCCCGCCTGGAGGCTAGGGTGCCTCCCGCCCCCATATTCTGAGTGGTCGGCCTGAGAGGTAATACAGTTGTACATTACACAGTGACCTCCCAAACTGACTTTCATGGGCGAAATTTAGTTTTTCATCTTATGGCAAGTAGTATTTCGGTTGGTGATTTGATTCTGAGATACCACGTGCTAGTTCTGCCAGCCAGCTGCTGCCATTGCTGGAAGAGACCGTGGAAGAAGGGGGAGGGGAGGGAGGCCATTTATTTGCGGGATGTTGTAATTGTTGAGCTGAGCCTAGCAGAGGCAAACCTCCAAACCACCCCCTTCCCCTCCCTATTATATGAAGTCACTAGATGATATAAACATTATAGTTCAAATAATATGATCCCAACAGTAGAAAACACCCCAGTAAAGCCCTTTCCTGTGAAGCATAATCCCTGTCAAGTCAATCCCCCTTCCTACAGAGAAACTTAAAACCTCTTGTAAGTGTAAAACCACCGTGGTTTTTTTTCTCTTCTTCTTTTTTTTCTTTTGTCTTTTCCTGCTTTTACCCTAGCCAGAAGGGCTTTGTGTGAGGGTCTAACAGAAGCTACAGGCTGGGGGGCCCCTTGAGCTGGAACTGCAGATGTGGTTCAGCATCCTTGGAACTAGATTTCTCTGTAGTTGAATCTGTCTCGTATCATACATTCCACATTCCAGGGAGTAGTGAGGGCATAAAATGCCATAACGCCGGCCCTATACAAAACAAAATTTAGGAACCCTTCGCTTTCCAGAGCCAGTGTGAGCGCTGCAGCATCCTGTCACTGATCCGATGCCAATCCTGTGTACAGCCGGCCTTTCCCCAGAGAAAGCAATGTTCTGCAAGCTCCACGTGTATCCATGGCACGGCCTAGACCCATGTTGCCATCAGCTCCAGTCCCTAGAGATTTAGGGATAGCCAAGGTAAACAGAAAATGGAAGAGGAGCTTACACAGCCTGGCTTCGTGGTTTTAACTGCCTCGTGGTATCAATTCTGTTGTCTGATTTGAAACCCAGGTGGAAGCAGTTCTATCAATAACTCTAATTCCTGTACCCTGGGAGGAATTTACTGCCTTTGCAGGTGGCCACTTAGAGATATTTCAGATACCACTCTCCACTAAAGCTATTTATACATTTTCAAAGTTGGGCCAGTTCTTTTCTAAGCTCCTTTTCCTCCCTTTAATTTCTAACTCTTGTATGCAAGGCCTCTGGGTTTCCATTTTCAGAATTCTGAAGTAATCTTTTGATGTCCCCACTAACCCTGTTTTTCTGCCACCCCATCTGTGAATTGGGAGTGAGTTCTCCAGAGACCAAATCTCCACCCTGTCTTTCAAGTAAGTACCTATCATCTTTAATAAGAGCTCACCAATGGGATTCCTAAGCTTGCATCCCCAAAAAGTTTCCAGGTCTTGAATTTCCAAATATTTGATATAACTTCATCCACTCTTATGGGCAAAGAAAGGTATCTTCTTCCCTCACCCTTTTCCTTGAGCAAGACCTGGCTCCAGGGTTTTTTTTTTTGTTTGTTTGGGGTTTTGTTTTGTTTTGTCGTCATTTTTGGGTTTTGTTGTTGTTGTTGTTGTTGTTGTTATTTCACTCTAGTGTTCCCCAGCCATGTTCATGCAGGGTCATAAGACTTGAATCTCACTCTTAGGTTAGCCCTTTTCAAATAGCAGTGTAACCCTAACCCTACTTTTTGGATCTGCCTTTTCCATAATTCATGTCATGATAGTAAGGTCAAAGTCTTTTTTTTTTTCCTTCGGCTTATTGTGTTACCCCAAGTTTTTAGCTCTAAATCATGAAAAAATAGAGTGGGTTTTTTGTTTGTTTGTTTTCCACACACCCAATTCCTGAAGCCTCTCTTTTGCTGACTGTACGTTTTCCCCACTGCATAGAAGAAATCTGATTCCTGAAGCCAGATGTTCCAGGAACTAGCTTTATCAGATCCTAATTTGGCTCTTGCGTTATTTATCGTACAGAAGATAATATTGGTCATATAAGAAGGGCTTCTATAATTGCTAATTGATGAATTCTGCTACCTCATGGTTGGTTCTATACCTTGGGGCCCAGAAATAGACCACCAGGGTGATGATACTCAGTCCTTTGGTCCCCAACAAGCAACTTGACAAGTAGGAAAATATAACCTGGAGTAATCAACAGCGTAACCACCACCATGATTAATCACCAATCTAAAACCCTGAATACTGCCACTGTGCTAATCCTGAAGAGAACTTTCCCTGTACCTACTGATACCACATTCAATCCCAGAGAGGCAGCCTTGCTTTCTCGATGTGGGATTTTGCTGAGGACAAATGCAGCCATTCTTACAGTTTGGGACTGCAGAATGAGTCTGTCCTGAAATCTTAGTCCGTGCATGTGTATGCTGACCTAGATGCTGGCTGTACCAGATGTTTGTCATATTTCCCATGAGTTATATAGAGAGCTTTGATTCCACAGCAGAGTCCTACTGCCATCCTTGATTCCTAAAACGTAAATGCACAGGGGATTCTCTAAGCCAACATACTTTTAAAATACAACTTGGGTCTTTAGTCCACATACCTTTCTGATCTAGCCTGGTAGGCTAAGTTAGACCAGTTGGAGCCTCCAGAAACTCTTGTGCCTTTTTTCTCTAAGGCTCAGAGCACCAAAGGCCAAGGCTGCCCATTTCAAGCCTCTTCTCCTGGCCCTGCCCACCCTTTATGGACAGAAGGAGCCAAATTAGCTGCTTAGAAGGGAAGAGAATGAAGGAACCTCAAGGAAGAGAACTTTAATTCTTTTTCATTCTCCCAACCTTCACAGATTGGTGATGACGACATTGTGTCCTTTTGAGGACTCTAGGGATAAAATCTAAGGAGTTGTCCACCTGTTCTGGTAATGTTCTAAACCTGTTGTGCATATGTATTTACATGTGTTTACAAGGAGTAAGAATGCTTTGTGGTCTTGAGTTGGGCATATGTTTTAGTTCCCATTATGTATGTATTAATGTGTATGTGGAATTACTGATAGATTTCATTTTTGTTAATATTTTGTACTTGTGTAATTACTGTCTTTTTACGCAGGCAATGGTAGAGGTGGCCATGGACCATAGTCATGATGATAGCAGTGGCACTTTTCATTTTACCCTCTCTTGGGTGTTCTCTTCTCCTGAGTAGACCAAGGCCAAAAAAAGTATTTGAGAACTACTGGCTTAGATGTTAGAATGTAACCAACATTTGTCTTTGTGTAATTTTAGATTCCCTGGGCTGCATCACCCAAACATGGTCAGGGATAAACAGGATAGTATCCTTCCAATTTGGTAATGGGCCCAGGGTAGCTTTCTTCGTGTGTGAATGCATGGTTTTGAAGTTCTTAGCACATCTACTTTTGACCTGTTAGTCAACCATAAGAAAGGCGTTTTTTTCCTCTGAGTATCTCAGAGGAGATGGGGTATAATATCTGTCTTATTGATTGATTTTTAAAACATATTCCTGTATTTGCTTCATTTCTCTGTGTATAGATTTTTTTTTCTTTCTGAACCATTCAAAAGCAAGTTGTAGACATAATATTTCACCCCCAAATACTTTAGTGTACATCTTCAAAGATTAAGGATATTCTACATAACCTAAGAAAATTAACTTTTATTCAATAATATTCAGAATTCCCCAGTTGTCCCTTAAATGTCTTTTCTAGCTGATACTATCATTGACTTTGTTCTCGGATTCAAGTAAGAATCATCTATTGTATTTACTGTTATGTCTTTTTTATCTTCTTTACAACAATCTATCCCTTTTTCCCCCATAACATTGACCTTTTTTTGAAGGGCCCTAGACAGTTGTTTTTTAGCTGTTGACTTTTGGGGGTGCATTTAAAGGGTATGTAGAAATGCAAACATATAGAAATGCTGGCCTGAGGCACAGAAATGTCCTATAGGGTGCTGATTCTCTCACTCTTACATCCATGTTATTGTGTTGACTTTAAAATACTGGTAAAAGAACAGAGCAAGTCAGCTGGAGATATTTGGGGCAGAGATAGTTTGTGCGTGTTTGAGGAGAGGGCTTTTGAGGGAATCATTGAAATTTTTTAGCACAGCTTACTAAATAGTTGACTTTACTATTTATGGATGATTTTTCACTATATTCAGTTTTTAAATTTATGCTTACCAAGGTTAGCTGTGTTAGATATTAAAGAAAACAGCACATTCTCCCATACCTCCTCCAATTCTGCTTTTGGATCTTGTGCCCCCTAACTGCATTTGATAACATTTCAAATTTTTATTTTTGGAAACTGTTGCTGGGCAAAATTAACGTTAACTATTACAGTGGGTTTGAGTATGTTTCTTATTTGGTTTGGAAATCCAAAAGGCATCTCCTTTTCCAGATGCTCTTTTGAAGTGCCAGAACTTATCCACTTACTTTATCTGCCTTAAACCTTCTCGGTTCCCAGAACAGGGTATTATCTCCTGTCCTTGTCATTCACCAGGACTGCGATAGCAATTACAAAGAATATTGAGACATTAGGAATATATTTTATTCTTGAAATGAATTTTTAATCTACTCAGCCCTAAAATAAAGACCTCTTTCTGACCTCTTCTGGTAATATGGTAGGATATAAAAACTAAGCCTAATTGTATCTAATCTTTTTTTCTTAGAACTAGCTATTTTGCGCTTTGTCTCAAAATTTGTCCAGAAAAGGCGAGAGCTAAGGAAAGGCAGCGGTATATTGGAAAGTAGGCCTGTTGGCTTTGTTGTGCTGTTCAAACCACAGGTCCCAAGGGACACTACATCTGGTGACTTAAAGCCCTCCAGTCTTTGCCAGTAGGGTACTCTGACAAGTAGAGGGTAAATGAGAAGAGAAGAGATCACACTTGCTCTTTCTGGGTGGCTTCTTTGGTTCTATTTGACCAGTGTCCTTTTCATACTCACACGTCCTTCTGCTTGATGGTCCTTCCCTCTGCCTTCTTTCCTCATGCTCCACTCACTGCCGTAACCGAAGAACAGTATGGGCAGACGTCTTGGGCTCTCTCCACCCCCCGCCCCCATTCTTGAACTAAACAGTACATATTTCCTTTCTGTGGAGGGAAGTGAAGTGGGATGGTAGTGGTCTAAGTGAGGAACAGTGACCTAAAGCCAGCGGCAAAGAGAGTAGTAAGCTTAAGAATAGACCTTCACTTTAGGATTACGACTCTGGAATCTCGAGAAGTCTCTGACCACGACTATATTCCACATCACGTTTGTTCAGAAGGGCTCTGAGAGGCTCGAGAGACATAGGCTAGCCACCCCAGACACAGCCTCGTGGACATGCCATTTGGAGGCAGGTGTTGGTATTCTGGTCAACTTCCGTCATGAGACACAACTTTCCATGTGAAGTAAGAAGATCGTGGCTGTCGAGTGTGACCAAATAAGGTCCTCCCCCAAGGGCAGGCCTGCACAGCTGATTTGGGAAAGATTAGTCTGCCCCAGATGAAGGTATTGAAACTGAAGAAGGGAGGAGGAAAACCCCAAAGCAAAACCTGAATGACGATTACCAGGGGAAGGTGGGCAAAGCCTGTGTGTGAAGCAGGAGAAACGACTAGTCTTCGCCCCACCCCACCCAGACTGCAGTGTAACTGATTGGCAATTTCTTTAACACTCAGCAACTACCTAAATGTTACATGTATTCACAACAAAGTCAGTGGCAAATTGAAACTTGGGTGATTATGAAACACTAGAGGAAAGGCTTATTAGACGAGGTGGGTTTTGTCTTTCTTAAAAAAAGAAATTCATTTTGAATCAAACTGTCGTTCATCATAACATTCAACAAAAGTGTTTTCCTTTGTTTTGATCGTATGTGCTGTAATAGTGAAGTTCACTGCCAGCACTGGCATGGGGTAGCTCCCTTGGACAGAGTCCACAAGCCTGTACTTGTGGGCAGGAAACAGATTTTGTCAGCAGAGGGAATTATTATTTCTCTTGAATGGGCCAGTTTGTCTATTTTTTTCTATTTTAAAACAATTGGGCTATTTCTTTGGAAGACTGCTTCTCTACCCTCACAGAATAAAGATTTTTTAAAATTTGAGAAATCTTCATAAGTATTAACTCAATGATGCTGTTTAACAGGGCTGCTCTCTTTAAAAACGAGGAATTTGGTCTCACTTCAACACACATACTAAACTTGGAACGATACAGAGAAGATCAGCACAGCCCCTGTGCAAGGATGACACACAAACTCATGAAGCGTTCCATATTTTTCCTAAAATAACACTGTATGTGAACAATCCTGGTATTAAAATTCTAATACTTAATTAAAAAAAAGAAACTGACTTGAAATAATGTAGAGCAATCATAAGAGTACAGTTTGACAAGCTGTACAAGCATTTGGATCAGGACCCAGAAAGCTTCTCAGAATATAAGACCCCTTGTGGCCCCTGAACAGGCACTACCCTCAGAGTAACCTCGATCCTGATTTTAAACACCGTATATTGGTTCCATCTCCTTTTGAATGGTGCCTAAATCTTTTGTGTCTGGCTCTCACTCAACATATTTGTGAGATTCCATGTTGTCCATGTAGTTGTAATTTCTTTATTCTCATTTCTGGGTGGTGCTGAGGTTTAGTTTGGGGTTACATTGAGCCTATAGATAAATTTGGGAAGAATTGATATCTCTATAATATTATGCTTTCCAACCCATGAACATGATATAGTCCTCCATTTATTGAGAATTCTGTGATTTTCTTGGGTTTTGTAGTTTTCAGCTGAGGCATCCTACATGTCTTTTATTAGATGTGTTCCAGGTATTTGATGTTATTTGTTGCTATTATAAATTTACTTTTTAGATTTCATAGGTCTACAGAAATAGTTCTTTTTCATATTAGCCTTGTTGCCAATCATCTTCATAAATTAGCCTATTGATTCTTCTATTTTGTGGATACTTTTATATTTTCTACATACCCAATTAGGCCATCTGTGAATAATGACAGTTATATTTTTCCTTTCTAATCCTTTTGCCTTTTATTTATTTTTCTTGACTTATTGCATTGGCTAGGATCAGGCCAGATTTTTTTTTTTTTTAATTTTTAATGTTTGTTTATGTTTGACAGAGAGAGAGAAAGAATGGGGGAGGGGAAGAGAGAGAGGGAGACACAGAAACCAAAGCAAGCTCCATCCAGGCTCTGAGCTCTCAGCACAGAGCCCGATGTGGGGCAGGAACTCATGAACTCCAAGATCATGACCTGAGCTGAAGTCAGATGCTTAATCGACTGAGCCACTCAGGTGCCCCAGGATCAGGCCTGATTTTTGATCACTGTGTCAGATAGAAAAATCTCCCAAGGAGTTTTCTAATAAGTTAAGTTGATTGATCTGTGAACTATAATATCTAAATTTAAAATGGTGTTATGCTGGTCTACAAAGCAATACATTGTACTTTATGGTGCATATCCACAGATGTGGGCTTAAATCTAATCAGATAGCTGTCCTTGTCTTTCCTACCCCTGACAAGCAGAGGTATAAATCGCATATTTATATGGGATATATAAATATTCCATATATATTTGTGCATGGATCCTTAACAGAGTTCTTGTACTCCAGTAGGAGTACAGATAGTTCAAAGTGTTCTTGCCTCACACGTGGCATTGAGAGGGCATTGTCTAGAGTCAGTTTCAGGAGGGACAAGACATTTGGGGAGAGAAATGGTATCCATGGTAGCAATGTGTTATCTGGCCAGTCAGTGACTGACTGTGGAAGATACCAGGTCTCCAAAGTTCCTGCAGTTGTCTAAATAAGCAGAAGATATTGGCCAACTGGAATATAGAAGGGAGAATGAGATCTTTTAGGTAGAGTGGGAGGCAAGGACTGATAATAAGTAAAGGCTACTGGAGTCAGGAAATGTTGGTTGCCAGTAGGAGTGGGGGAGGGATTCTGGGCATTTTAGTGGCCTAGGGAGAGGGAAGGTGTGAGTCGAGTGGATGCAGGTGTATCAGCTGTATTCTCCAGCTGAAGAATGCAGAGTAAACATGAGGATACAGACCCTGAGAGTTGGCAGAAAGTATTCTTCCACTCTCTTCTCTGGTGTTGTCTTTCTTCTCCATCTCTTTCCCTATTCCTTTTAAGTCCTTTTTGATTTAGTCTTTTTCTCTCAGATTCCCTCTAGGAGGCAATGTGATAGAACACTAAGCAGTGTTTAGGTAGGAATCCTGACCACTTACAGCTACGAGACTGTGACAGATTACTTACCCTTTTGAGTCTGGGTTTTCTCATCTATAAAGAGGGGACACTGGAAGTAACTTTCTCACTGGGTTGGGAAGATCGAATAAAATAATGTATGTAGGAGCAGTTCGGTGCAAAGTAAATCCTAAGGAGTCTATGTGGCTGCCTCTGTCTTGATCTGTCTACCTTGTTCTTTTCCAGAGGTTCGTTCTTATTCATTTTTTCCTTTGTTCTAGAATACTTTCTCTCAACCAGGTGTAATGTGATATTTTTGTTTTTGTTGAAAAAAGGTTTATGTACTCTATTTTTAATGTACAAAGTGGAGGAGTGAAATGTCTCCCATTTCTGTCAGTGCAGTAGATTACTGAAATGACAGAAGCTCTTGCTTCCTCTCTTCTCTAATAGCAGAAGCTCCAAGACCTTGAACAATTACTGTAATTCCTTTGGGTCTCAGTGTCCTTATAAATGTAGGGGCCTGAATGAAGTGAACTGTGAGGCCCTGTGAGGTCTAACTATGCACGCATCTATGAGATGATGCTAAAAGTCAGATTCCTCACAAAATTGTACATGCCATGAAGAAAGGGCCATGTTTGCTGGGCATACCGTCCTGGCCTCAGCATCTCCAGGATGCTTGACCCATAGAATATGCTCAGTGAATGGATGAATGGATGAATGAATGAATGAATGAATGAATGAATAATGAAATATTTACAACAATGAATGGTTCCATACTCACCAGGAATATTTGTCAGGGCACCATTGGCTTTATGGGCCCATCTTCTATAACTCTGAGCTTAAACTCGGGGTTTTTAATTGTAGAAAATGTTTATCAATTTACATACTCAACTTTTTTGGCGTTTCTTTTCCAATTTCCTCAGGAGTTCATGATCTTTTTAAATTCCAGTTCATTACCATGCTTTGTAGTCCTGGGTCTCTGTCATCGTTTAGTAAGTTGCCTGTGCGAAGTTAAATACTCTATTTTTGAAAGCACAGTGTATTAATACACAACATCATTGCACCATCTGTAAGGTGCTGTGCCATTTTATTTCTCAAGGCAGCATCACATATCTCATTTTACAAAGGAGGGAACAGACTGAAAGCAAGGAGCATTGCTTGGGCTTCTAAGTTCCTGCTTTAAATACACCACTATCTCTGACTAATGCATGCCATAATTAGGTTCCTTCACACATCCCCTGGTCCCTGTAGAGAGCTGAGCCTTCTTCCTTACCACTCCAACGGCCCCTAATGATTTTCTTGTCAGGGATCTGAGAAACTTTAAATCTCACTCTGGCCGTGTTCCACATTCTTTTCTCTCTTTCAAATGGTTCATTCCTGGGGAAAAAATATTTATGACTAACACTGCTTTGCCTTGTAGGGGAAATGGAGTCCCAGCCTTCAAGGTTAAGAATTCATTGGAAACATAATCCATTCAGTCACTCAATGTCTTAGTCCATTCAGGCCGCTGTAATGAAACACCACGGACAGGGTAACATCAACAACATAAATTTATTTCTCAAGTTCTGGAGGCAGGAAGTTTGAGATCAGGGTGCCAGCATGGTGGGGTGAAGGCTCTCTTCTCGTTTTGTCCTCACATGGCTCTACCCTCATGACCAAATCATCTCCCCAAAGCTCTCTTCCTAATACCACCACATTGGGGATTAGGATTTCAACATAGGAACTTGGGGCGGGGGGGAACACAAACATTCAGACCAGAGCACTCATCAAATATTTCTTGAACTCCGCCTTTGTGTAGAGAACATAAGAGTTCAGGTAGAAGACAATTTGAGGGTAGTAAAAAGTATCATATATTTTGCAGGCAAAATGATATGATACACACTGGATTTGAAGAAATCAAGACATTAGACCTAGCTGGCAATTTAGATTCTCTTTTAAAATGGGTATATATGGTTTCTGAAGCCATTATAAAATTTTTCTTTCTGGACAACTCTGGTTTATCCTCTGGTGTTAGTCTTGTCAGCAGAACTGGTAACTTTTTAAATAACATTGTGAAAATGTCAAGACATTTCCAAAAGCTTAAATAGGAAAATTGAGTGATACCATAATTGCTTACTTTCTAAACGTAGGTAAAATAGTGATTATAAATGATTTTCTTTAGATAAAGAAAAGTAGACTTTTCAAGGACATGTAACTTTTGTTTACACTGGGGTATCAACACCTTTCTTTATTACTTTTCCAAAACTTTATGAGAGGAAAGGTGACGAATGACAAAGGGACAGTGCTGAGAACCACCGGAATACGCACTGCATTAGAGAAGTGCTTTGTTGTTTTTTTTAACATAGTCTTTTCTCTTTTTTTTAATGTTTATTTATTTTGAGAGAGAGAGTGTGCAGGTGGGAGGGCCAATGAGAAAGCGAGAGAGAGAATCCCAAGCAGGCTCCGTGCTGTCAGTGTGGAGCTTAACACAGGGCTCAAACTCATGAACCAGATCATAACCTAAGCTGAAATCAAGAGACACTTAACCGACTGAGCCACCCAGGCGCCCGGAAGAAGTGCTTTCTATGTCAAGTTGTCTGACTCTCCCTTTTCATTTACTAACAACATTCTGCCAACAATAAGCTTAGTCATTTTCTGTCTAAAATGTCCAAAAACATTTGATAACAATTGAGGGGTAGCTGCCATGATGTCACCATCAAAAAGTCATGAGACTCTTACGACTTCTAAATATAATCTTACGGTTCCGAGCTTATTTCATGTATTTAGGAAAAGCAGTTGGCATTATGTAGGAAAGGAAAGATAAAAACCTATCCTTTCCAGTCAGTCATTGGCAGGACTTTGCTTTATAAATGTATCATCTGTGATAGTCACCTGTCTCATTTGCTTACTTCTGAGACCCAAATTTGGGGTTGGAGAAGGCACCTGAGAAATCAGTTGGCCAGAAGATTGTTCAGTCTTAGCAGAAGAAAACAGATGATCACTACGCTCATTCTGCCTAATATAATCACTAAGAATTAACCAAACACCTGAAAGTATATTAGGAGTAAGCACTGAGTCATACAGAAATTTAAGTGGGTCACCAGGGCACTGACTGTGGTTAGCTATCTAATGAGACCTTTGATACACTGGAGAGTAGCCGGCACAAAACTTAACTCCTCCCCCACCCTTCAAGATAGCTGGACAGAGAACAGCAATTCTAACTCCTCGGTAGAAGAAGGCATCCCCCATGGTGTAGCGTCTTTTAGAGTTTGTCCTTCTACCTTGGGTAAAATGCCCTCTGTAAAATGACTTCGCTCCTAGATAAGACAGAAAGGGAAAACCTGGTTTTATTTTGTTTCATTTTGCTACCATGTAAGTCATCTTGATTTTAAAAAATTTGTCCTCTCAGAATCACATATGGAACATGCCCTTGACTTCCAAACATTACGCAAGAGCTCTGTGTATTATTTCATCAGTTTTGGAAAAGTAATTGGCACTTATCTCAAAGGATTGGTTATGAAACCTGCCCTTCCTGGTTGGTCGGTAGGAAAGGCACAGAGCAGACATGAGCACAAAGCATGAAGGTTTCCAGGACTTGTCCTTATGCAGTTAGCCTTTCCTAGATCATGGTTTAGTCCATTGTTGTCTTCCTTTGCTTTTAAATTTTTTGAAATGCCCTTAAAGTTGAGTATTTCTTACTCAGAGCTGATATTTAAAGCTGCTCTAGGAAGGACTTTTAAAAAGTCATATATTTAATTTATATGCCTCTGAGTAAGAAATGTGTTTGCCAGGGCAGTCTCAAGCCTCTGATAAGCTAATGTGGAATGTCCACCGATGTATTTTTGGCTCTTTTGCCCTTTTTGGAAACAAAATTCTTCCTGTCTGCAACTCTTGGTATTCTCTCACACCTGCATTTTTCTTGACGAACCATCACCTGCAGGAATTTTTAAGGATTTCAAAGCCTCTGGGAAGCAGACCTAACACCAAAGAAATTGGGGGGAAAGACATGGCTATTCAAAATGATGTTGAATTGTGACTTTACAGAACTTCTTATTGGTTTTAGATGGAAGGCTCTGTGTTTAAGTGTTTGGCTTTCTCTGGCATGAGACTTGACCTGACTCCCAAGAACAATCAGCTAGTTCCAGGGTTTGCAGAAGGAAGCATTGTGCTCCCTGTTAATCGGCTGTCCTCTCTCCGTTCCCCCCTCGTCCCTCTTCTGATTGCAGTGGTGCTTCATGCCCCACCTCCAACCAAGATCAAACGGGAGCTGCACAGCCCCTCCTGTGAGCTGTCGTCCTGTAGCCATGAGCAGGCTCTCGGTGCTAACTATGGAGAAAAGTGCCTCTACAGCTATTGGTAAGTGGAGCCAGAGCGAGGCTGGCCAGAAAGGAGCCGTCGGGCCGACTGTTTCAAGTACTATTCAGCAGACACTCAGCGTAGCGTTCCTGGTCTTTCATGGCAACGTAATCCCGTAGTGTAGGCCAGTCCAAATGGGGCCTTTGTGCTGCACATAAAAAGCAAAACTGCTAAACTGGCTCCATGGGGGAACTGAGTTCATGGCGTACTGAGCCCTCCTAAGGGAAAGAACCTTGAATACTGGGATATTTGATCTGTGGCTTCTAGGGAGGGAATATATACTTCTTCATGTCTATCATATGTTAATGTGAACTTTAAGCACCAAAGAAGTAATCTTCAAATCAGAATATATGAAAAAGTCCCAAGGCTTGTGCCCTTTACTTAGGAATATCCAGGCCCCAGGAATGAGGCTTTAATTTTAAATCATTCTTTGCTCTAGAAGATAAACATAGATCTGCCTGAAAGGGGGAGAAGAGTCGTTAATTCAAGTGATGTTACAGCAGAAATTTATCTGCAACAGAGATTCTGACTAGTTCCTGGGAACCCTGGAATACTTGGGAAAGTGGGCCAGAAACCTCCCAGAGCGTAAACTCTCCCCTCTCCCACCCATCCATCCCTACACACGCATACATGGAGAATTCTGTTAGAAGGGGGAAAAAGGAAACCGGAAACAGAGGCTAAAATTATCTTTGAGAAGAATCACTAGAAGTGTTAAACAAGTCCCTGTGACGCAGTGTGTTTGTCACTTTTCAGAGGTACAAATATTCCCTCGGGGCTGCCAGCAATTTAACTATGTTAATGCTGTCATTTCCTGGCAACATGGACTGCAACCTAGCCTAGCTGTTCTGCTGGATCTGGTGACCATGCTAATGGCTTCATTGCAGCTTAACGGTTCCTTCTCTTTTTCTGTTTACAGTGCCTATGATAGGAAGCCTCCCTCTGGGTTCAAGCCATTAACCCCTCCCACCACACCCCTGTCACCCACCCATCAGAACTCCCTATTTCCCCCACCTCAGGCAACTCTGCCCACCTCTGCACATGCCCCTGCAGCTGGCCCGGTACAAGGTGTGGGCCCCGCCCCCGCCCCTCATTCGCTTCCTGAACCTGGACCACAGCAGCAAACCTTTGCGGTCCCCCGGCCACCCCATCAGCCCCTGCAGATGCCAAAGATGATGCCTGAAAACCAGTATCCGTCGGAACAGAGGTGGGTACTGATCTGAGCTTCTTTCACCGCCTCCATCGCCTCCCCTTTGCCCTGTGGGGAGAGAGGAAGCAGATAGTCCTATTTACCAGGTCCCTATAAAGATCTCAGTGCATCGAAGCCCCTTGTGAGGTAAGATGAATGATGATATGAATATGACCTGTTCTTGAGGCACTCCGAATGATTTATGAAGTAGATAAGGGAGAGATCATTAGTACTATCCCCCTATTATGCAGGTAGAAACAGAGTGGCTTGACCAGGATACACAACCTGCTGACCCTCCCTGAGGGCAAGTCTCCTGGCTCCTCATTGGATCCTGCCTACTAGAATTGAGCCTTGGTTTATGCTACCCATAAATACTTTATTAACATTTTACTTGTGTATTACAGAAGGTTGCTGAATTATAAAAGGTATTATCACTCATCTGATTTTAACACATTTTAACAGGGAATTAGCTAAAGACCTTATCTGTAATTACCTACTTTTGAGATAGAAATCTCCTGGTTTCATTCCAGGTAGGTAGTTCTACATTCCTAATAAGAAAATTGAGGCATCAGAGTCATTCATTTGTCGAACAAACTCCAGTAGGAAGGTAACCTACCTGCAAACATCAAACTTAATGTTTTAGGTCCCAGCCTTGTAAGTCCTTTATTGGGGTATTTTAGAATTTTGTGGATGCGTGCGGCCCTCCTTTACATAGGGTGTTCCGGGACCTGTCTTTTTCTTTCAAGTCTCTCTGGGATGTATATAGGTGAAGAGTCGTCAGTGAGGATGTTACCAGGGGTTGCAAGGTGGTGACCATTGCCTTTCCTTTCTGTCTTTCTTGTTCTGCCTCGTGTGGGTGTGGAGGTGAGGGGCAGGAGAGGGAGGAGGGAAGAGTATACCTTCCCCAGGCCTGGTCCAACCCAAATGCCTCCCAAAATTTGTTTGAGGGTCACTTTATTTCTAGATGAAATACAGAAAAAAAGCAAGCGTTCTTGTTTGGTTCTGATCCCCTTCCCCGCCCCTGCTGTGAAAGTCACCCTAAAGAACTACATAATTTGCCTGGTTAGTCTTTAGTCCCCTCGTGAGGCCAAGAGCCGTGAACGCTGATGATACATAGGGCCCCAGGGGGCGAGCGCTGACTGGGGGACTGGCTCAGCAGAGGGCCCTGGTTTCAGTAGAGAGCCCATCTGAAGGAGACAGCCACCACGAAGTGTTGCCAGTTTATTACCTTGTTAACAGCCTTGCACTTCTTCAGGAGAATTTGGAAATGTGGATTTTTGTGTAAAAACCCCAGGTTGTGTGGTATTTCTTTTTAGGTTGGCAACTAACTCAAATTAAAAACAACAGCAACTCTCTGCAGACTAAACAAAACCTCCCTGTGGGCAGAATCACTCTGCAGGCCTGCCAGTTGGTAAACTCAGGCCTGGACACCATTTTTATTTCAATAGTTTTTTTTTGGTGTTGTGTTTTTAAACAGTATCTTCCTGGTGTGTCTGCAGGGATTATTAAGTAAGGAGGAGGGATGAGGTGGAGCATTAGATTTGGTATTTGAAATACTTAAACAAACGTTCTACCACGTGTAAGGGGAAATTATTTCATGTTAAATCTCTTTGATTCATAGTCCCCCCTCAATCCCTGTTTCTTATCCAGGGGGCTTGTGTAAAGACAATGTTTGTCCTCCCACAGCCCCGGCAGACAGGTTTGTCACCAGGCTACCCGGCCCCCTCCCAAAAGGGGGAGGTTTGATCCCTGAGATGTAGGAGTGTCTTCCCTCAAGGGTCCAAAGAGACAGAGGCAGGGACCAGAAACCAGGTGTTTCTTTTTAGGGGGGATTCCTCCCTGAACTTTGCCTGTCCGTCTTGGATTTACCTCCCCTACACGCTGCCATTGGGAATATGGGTCTAGAATAAAAGACCTTGCACACACTGGGCGGGTACAGAGATCCTTGAGAGAACTGGGGTGAAGGGCAAAGTCCTAAATCGATGAAGTAAAAGCACCACTGAGGCAGTTAGTCTTCTACCCCAGGGCACTGTAGTTGCAAAGTTGCAAGGGTACAGGAGTTCCCGTGGAATTACTCAAGATGCAAATTCCTTACTCCACCCTTGATTTTGAGTTTGGTGTGTCTGGGGCATAGCCTGGATACTTCACTGTCCCACTTGGAGAAATCACTATCCGGCTGTCTCTTCTGCCCCCATCCTTACTCCACCCCACCTTTTCCTTAAGCATCAAGTACCCAGTACTCTGAATTTTGTTCTCTTGCCCTTGTCTGTTATTAACGGGGGTGTCCACGTGATATTTGTGTGATGCAAAATACATCAGAAACGTGGCAAATGATTTTGCTTGTAGGTAGTGGAGAGCACACAGAAAATGAGGCAAACTAAAATCTCTGGTCTGATTTTGTAAAAGTAACAATAATTGCGTGTGTGTGAGAACAAGCTTAATAATCCCACCTCTAATAATTGTTACGCCTGCCTGAAATGGGGTAGATTACGTTTTTTTGTAGTTTGCTCTTTGCTAGCTTTTTATTTAAGCAATATTACTTCAAAAGTAACCCCCTAACAAAAATATATGGCATTTTGCAGGATAGAAGGAACTACAGTCTTATTTGAGCTTTTTATTAACAGTCCTGTAACAGAGCAGAGTGAAATACACTATTTCATAGATAAGAATATTAGGCCTCAGAGCAGCTAAGGGACTTCCTAATGGTCACATAGCCAAATACAAGGGCCTACATTTAGAAACCAAAACATTAATTCATAATTGCACCATTTGTTTTGGTTATGATGGCTGGGCGGGGGGGGGGGGGGGGGGGAGCGTTGCTAACTGCCAGAACTTTATCCATGTCTTAAATTACAAAATCCTACTAAATTCCTACTTCACTTATCTAAACTCATGTTGTGACAGGTATCTTTTTTGTTTTGCTCACAGTATGCCTTATCTCTGCAGTTGAATAAACTTTTTGAGGTTTAAAAACCATGCTTTAGACCCTTCTTGGCCTGGTATCTTACTTGTCCTCAGTGTATGTTTATTGATAGTGATAGCAGTTTGCTAGGATTATACTTTAAACAACATAATCTAGGCAAAGGTATATTCTTAATTTTCTGAATGATCTTAGTATATAATTCTTCACAACTCATAAGTTATTTTTAGAAGATAAATACTGTGTTTGGAAGCCATGATTTATATTTGTGATTTCCTCCCCCACAAGGAGGGGAAAAAAAAAAAACAAACCATGTAATTTGGCATGTTGAAACATGTTCCATTTATCCTTAAAGACCAGCCGCTCCTTAAAGAGTGGGTGTGTTTTTCGTTCAGCCATCCTGATCTCAAAAGTTTTTTCATCATACTGTTTATGATGTTTACATGGGCTAGGTGGAAGAATTTAGAAAACGTTCCTACCTTATATACCCATTGTACTGGTCAGGTATGATTTTGTCCTTCGTTATATACCATTTCTCATTACAACTCAAGGTGAAGGAGTCCCCACAATTCCATTGAAAGGGCTCCACTAGGAAATTTATCGTCGAAGAATTTTGGGATACCCTGCTCTCTCACCCAGCATCAAGAAGCACAACATTTAAGAGAGTACTGCTAGTGGAAGAATCTCCTACTTCTTGATGTTCCCCAGAGGCATCAGCGTTGTAATAGGCTATCCTGCTGAAATTGATAGAGTGCTCCCAAGTCCTCAAGAAAGGGTCAGTTAGGCACAGCATCTTCTAGAAGAGCAAATCGCCTAACCCGTTTGAGAAAGTTCTCTCCCTCAGTGGTTCTGATCAAGGTTTCAAAGCTTAAAGGAATGAGCTGAAGTTTTCTGGAATTGTGATTCGATAGATAGCTACTCATTCCCTGAAGATGCTATGTTTAATATACTCAAGTCTTTCTGCTGTTTGTACTTCCTCTCTTAAAGTCCATCCCCAATAAATTGCCATTCATTTTTGTCCTTTAGATTTTGTAGTTTTTAGAGAGGGAGGAACTTGACTGTGAGTCATATTTGTAGCCTGGCCTGGAATGAAGTGAATGTGTCTGACGCATCTCCTCTCCACACACGGCTGTTAATAGCATGTTATGTATGGCAGCACACATTCACTTTGGGATCCGAAACTGAGTCTCTGAGATGCTTAATGGAACCTTCTTTGACAGGCTGAATAATGTACTTCTGATGGTTACAGTGTGGGGTGTTTGTAGTTCTGAATCTTAAGAGGGCTTGTTTGTGGCATTTCACCGTGTTTACTAGAGGTTTTGTTGTTGTTGTTGTTGTTGTTACCTTTTGTCAAGCTAAAGGAAATTTCCTTGTATTCTTTGTTTACTCAGAGTTTTTAATATGAATGGATATTGAATTTGATCATTTTTTCTGCCTCTGTTGACCTGATCAAATGAATTTTCTCCTTCCATTTCTTAATGTGGTGAGTTACATTGGTTTATATGCAACCAGCATTGTATTCGTGTGATAAACCCAACTTACTGGTTATGGGTTACCTTTTTTAACATCACTGGACTTTGTATTCCAGTATGGTATTTAGGATTTCTTAAAAATTTTTTAATGTTTTATCTATTTTTGATAGAGACAGAGTGTAAGTCGGAGAGGGACAGAGAGTAAGGGAGACACAGAATCCAAGGCAGGTTCCAGGCTCCTGCCAGCACAGAGCCTGACACGAGGCTTAACCTCGCGAACGGCGAGATCATGACCTGAGCTGAAGTCAGACGCTCAACTGACTGAGCTAGGTGCCCCTGTATTTAGGACTTGTGCATCGCTGTCTATGATTGAGGATAATGTATAATTTTCCTTTCTTGTATTATCCTTGTTGAGTTTTAACATTAAAGTAATTTTCATCAGATAAATAGAGGGTGTCCTCCTTTTAATGTATACTAGAATAGCGCATGTGAAATTGGAATTTCTTATTCCTTGAATTTTTGGAAGAATTTACCAGTAAACCATTTGGGCCTGGTATTTTCTTTGTGGGAAGATTTTTAATTACTGGTTAAGCGTCTTCACTTTTCTAGTCCTGCTCTGAATTTCTATTTAGTTGAGTGAATTTAATAAATTACTTTTTCTGGGAAATTTTCCATTTGGTGTGAGTTTTAAAATTAATTGCCGTGAAATCTCTAGTTAGTCCTTGGCAGACAATATCATTTGTCTTTTCAACAAATCAGCTTCAGTTTTGCTCATCCTCTCTATTAGATGTTTTCTATTTCATTGATTTCTCTTGGCTCTTATGAAAATAATTTTATTATTTCTACTTTCTTTCAGTTTACTGTTTTTCTTTTCCTAACTGCTTTGGTTGGATGATTCACTCGTTAATTTTTTAGCTTTTTGTCTTTATAGTATAAACACATAACCAAATAAAACTTCTCCTAAGGCTGGGGTGACCATACATTCAGTTTTTCCCAGGTCAATATGGTTTATGCCTTATCTGGAAGTCACTACTCATACCTTTCCTTTTTACTCCCTGAAATGTCCTGATTTGGATAACCAGTTATTTGATTTCCCTACCCAAGTCCTGCTTCAGCTGCATACCACAAGTCCTGACTTAAATTAATTCTGATTTGATTTAAAAGCTCAGTTCTAAGTGTTTTCTATTTCAATAGAAATATTCTCTCTCAATCCTATTGTTCTCTCAATCCTGTAGTTCTTTAAAAATATATTTCTTAATTTCCAAACATGGGAGTTTTCTAGCTGTCTGGACTATATGATTTTTGTTTAAATACCATCAAGGGAGTATTTAAAAGCAGTTATAGAAACAGTATGGGCTCCGGAGTTAGGCCTGGGATTGAGTCCCGGGAGCTCTGCTGTCTCCTATCCGTATGACCTCAGGCAGGCACTTAAATTGTCTAAGCTTGGGTTTCTTCATGTGAAAATGGAAGAAGAGTAGATAACTTCCCACATAGAAACATTGGGTGGGTTAAATGAAATCATACTGGCACAGAGAAGGTACTCAATAAATGCTAGCTTCTATGACACTTTTACTTCTTAAAGATTGCTTTTATAATCCATAAAGAAAGCTATTAAAGGAATCTTCCTAAAATGATACAGATACCACAACTTAGGAACTTCTGATGCTTCATCAGTCGATGCTAGGTTTTTAACGGGTGAAACTCCCTTTATCTATAATCTTTTCATCGTCAGACTTATTAGTGTTGTACATATAAAACTAATACTTTCGGCAGCTGATACTCTGGGGACATCTTGTATTTCCATCACCTTCCTTCTTGCATGTTTGATGTTGGGAAACCAGACAAACATCCAGGCCTTTAAAGGACATATTTTGTTCCTCCTCTATCAATGTTTTATCACAGTTTAGATGGTCCAGTTTGCATGTACACAGTGCTGACAGACCTCACAGAGCCCTGAGAGCTTTTGCAGAGTTCTGTGCTGTGCTTTTAGGGAGTGTTTGAGTTTTGTTTTGCAACAGTGTCTGGCTCTTGGTTTATGGCAGGAAAATAAACATTAGTGTGAAATAAATGTGAATGAAAATCAGCACTTTCATTGTGAGAAAGGAGAATGGATTTTGGGTAGGCAGCTAGTGGACTCTGTTATGTGCATGTGATAGTTTTCTCCCAGTTCCTTAAGATCTCCCCTTACATTTGTATAGCTTCTGAATTTAGTTTATTGGGGGTTGGGGGATGAGATGGGGCAGTTGATGGTGGTGTTTGAAGGTAGTGTATATTGAGAACTTAACAGTGTGCCAGGGGTGGTTTCATGCATTGGTTTATGTAATCTTTACAACAGACCTTTGGAGAGGTATCCGGGTTGTCCTTACTTTATTGACAAGGAAAATGAGGCTCAGAGCAGTTATATAACTCACCCAAGGTCACACAGCCAATAAGTGGTAAAGATTGGATTTCAGCCCAGGATCTTCTGCCTTCACAGCCACAGCCTCTTACCCAGCTATGCTGCTTTCCTGTTGTATCTTCTCTTAGCCTAAATGGAAACGTTAAGTACATGGTATTGGTTTCTTGGCCGATTTTATGTATCCTCTCCCAGCTGGCCTCTGAACCATGGCTACTTTACCTGGCACCCATAGCCACTGTGTAGCCTTCATCAGATCCACACTTTTCTCCTTTCTTCCTCTAAGCATTGTGTTTACTCTGTGTGTTGGCAGCAGAAACCGAAAAGGAAATGCAGAAAAAGCATCTAACGGTTTTCATAACGTAAACCAAATGTTGGTAGCGTGGGTGAGCTCTTGGGAGGAAAGGCGCTATATAAATCTGACAAATAAATAAATAACTGTTTCTTTAAATAAACTGGCACTGAAAAAGCCTTAATCCGTAACCTATTGAATTTAAGCTCACCCAATAGTCAGAAATCTCCTTTTGCTCACCAATTGTGAGTTCACCACAGCCTGGGGAGTTCTCTTGGGATGACGGGTTGGGGGAGGAAGGGGGGAGAGGGGGGTGAGCAGGAGAAGGGGTTTGTTAGGAACCAAGCTGCCTCTCCATTGAAAATGATTGCCTGCCTCAGTAAACAAGAGGCATCTTTGTCATTGCTGTATTATATATACAACACATTCTTAGATACTTCAAAAGGATTGCGGAAAGGGGAAGGGGTTCAAATGAAGGGCAGTGAGTAAAGGTCACGGAATGTATTTTAAGGACAAGAACGGAATTACTTTACTCATCTCTGCAAATAAAAGCCATTATCAACAGCAAGCTCTGAGAGAATCTTTCTCCAAGTATGTTGGTTCTGTGACCTACCCTTAAGATCCCCTTTGCCACTGCCACTCCCTCAAAACAAACCCGGCCTGAACCATCCCAATTATAGACTCTGTTCTGCAGATCCCGGGCCCTTAAGCACCGTGCACCATTCAAGTGCGGCTTGGGGGAGGGACGGGCTGCTGGCTGGTGCCCATATGGAAGTACCTTTTCCTGAAGGGACCACACCAGGCCAACTCTAAAGTTTCATTCTGGAAGCTGAGAAGATAGGCGCCGAGAGGAAGGGAAGGGCTTGGGCCTGCCAGCAGAGGCTCTAGTTACAGAACTGAGCGGTTCTGTGCCCTCTCGGCGCCATCAAAGGAAGTGACTTGTGGAGGTCACCTTTGAAGGTGCGAAGATGGTGGCAGAGAGGAGAGAATGTGGAAGACGTGCCCCTGTTACTGTTCCTTCCTGCTAGCAGTAGGTTTGGTACCTGATAAAAATAAGGCCTTGAGTATCTTCATCTTTCTCTTCTGCCCACTTCTTCAGAATTTGCTTCAGAAATTTCAGGTTTGCAGTGTGCTGCTGGGGCCTGTGTTCTAAATGTCAAGCCTAAACCCGGGTTTCAAATTTGCACTTCTTCAAAGACCATGGAAGGTTTCCTTAAATAACAGCAACCTTGAAAATCCACATTCCTGATGAAGTTGCACCGCAATGCAGTCGGCGCCCCGGTGAAAGGCTCTCAGCCCGCCGAAGCTTCCGTAGTTTGTAAAGCTTGCTTCATATATTGGCCAGACAAATCCTGATGCCTTTGGTGTCTGGGGTGAAAGGATAGGTATTTGTAAAATTGTTTGGTGGTCTTCATGTTGTGACATGATCTTCCGGTGCTGCTTTTGGTAAGGTAGTAAGGAGTCACACAGAGTGAGTGCCATGCTAAACCCCGATCTAAACGATGTTTTATATGCATCCTGATCTCTTCAGTTAAGGATTTCAAATCTTGATGTTCTACAAATCTATTGGCCACCTGTTGCCACAGATTGATTCAAATCAAGTTTAAATCATCTCAGGAAAACTATTAATAGGGTTCAAGCTAAATTTGGAGGGAGGCCTTAATATGACAGGATTCTATTGTTAGAAATTGGGGGAAATTAGTGCTCAGTTTTTTATTTTTCCCTGAACCTTGGCTCCTGCTTTCTACCTGAGGGCATATATTCAGAAATGCTTTTCCTTAAACACGTGGATGAGTGCCTTATACATATTTCATGGACTGACATCTCTCTTCGAGGGTTACACTCTCTGACTTCTACACCGGCACCGCTGAAGTCTACACCAGTGTGTCAGTGCGTATGGCTGTGGCAGAAACCAGGCTCTGTAGACATGATTTTATTTCATCGTTCCAGCAGCATTTTGGTGGCTAATACACCCCCATGTTACAGAGGAGGAAACTGAAGCCAAGAAAATCTGCCCTCTGTCACTTTCCTTTTTACTGCACTGCCTTTCCAACAAAGAAAGGCCAGTTGGCACAGTTTCAGATTTTTCTGACAGCTAAAGGGTATTTTCTTAATAATTTTTCTAATTTTTGAATGTTTGTTTATTTTTGAGAGAGAGAGAGAGCACAAGCGAGGCAGGGGCAGAGAGAGAGGGAGACACAGAATCTGAGGCAGGCTCTGCACTGTGAGCACAGAGCCAGACGCAGGGCTCCGACCCACAAACCGTGAGGTCATGACCTGGACCAAAGTCAGACGCTTAACCGACCTGAGCCACCCAGGCGTCCCTCCGACAGCTAAAGGATGTTATGATATTCAGTTAAGAATAAAAGCGTTTTATGGTTCTGTCTTATTATAAAATAATCATATTTATTAAATTGTAGATGAACAAAAAAAAATCACCTAAAATAATAATCAACCAAAGATAAGCAGTATTCACACATTTAGGTGCAGCTCTTCCCAGGATTTTGTATGACACCACAAATGCTTTTTTTTTCATAAGTACTTTTTATATTTGCAAAAACTTGATGTTCTTCGTACTTTTTCACAATATATCAAAAATACCTTTCCAGGTTCTTACATATTTGTATATTACATCATATTTGTTGCTTTCAACTGAGTAGCCGTATCATAATGTACTGAGCCACATTGGTGCCCATCCTTGTAGCTACAGCGCTTTTTATGTGCCAGGCACAGATTTATTAGCTGCCTGTTCATCCTCCAAGTAACCAGGACAAACTTGTTCTCTCTTAGTACTTTTTCAATTACTAATGAACTTGAACCTTTTGTTTGTTTATGATCATTAGTGTCTCTTCTTTACTGATTTTCCTATTTGTATTCTTAACCCATTTTTTTCTACCAGGATATTCATAATTTTTTTTTAATGTTCATTTATATTTGAGATAGAAAGAGACAGAGCGTGAGCGGGGAAGGGGCAGAAACAGAGAGGGAGACACAGAATCTGAAGCAGGCTCCAGACTCTGAGCTGTCAGCACAGAGCCCGACACAGGGCTCGGGCTCAAACTCATCAACCACGAGATCATGACCTGGGCTGAAGCCAGACACTCAGCCGACTGAGCCACCCAGGCGCCATAGGATATTCATTCTTTACTGATTTTTAAAGGCTGCTTCTGTCAACAAATTTAACAGTGCTGTATCTGTTAGAGACTTTTCCCCAGCTTGTTTTAGTTTTGGTTTTGTTTATTTTTTCTGATATTTTCTGACTGTTACAGATGTTTTCTTCAGTTTGTTTTCTTTTTATTTTGTTTCTGGTGTTTTTTGAACTATAGAGATTTATACAATGAGGAATATCCATATTTATCTTGATGATTTCTGCTGTTGGTATGATGTGTAGAAAGGTTTTCCCTCACTCCAAGATCATATATTTTCATATATATATTTACTCTACCACTAAGGTTTCACATTGAAATCTTGAATCCATATGAAATTGGTTTTGACATATGGTATAAAACAGGATCTAACTTTTCCACCATTAATTTGAAATGCTAAAACTTTAGCAAGTACTAGATTTTAGAATACACTCGACATTTTATAACTTCACATTCAGTTCCTTTGATATGCCTATCTTTCATTCCTTGTATTACTGTTTTAATTATTGCAATTTTACAAAAGTTGTGAATATCTAATAGAAATAGAAAATCATTATTTC
Source organism: Panthera tigris (assembly GCF_018350195.1). Classification (NCBI taxonomy): domain Eukaryota; kingdom Metazoa; phylum Chordata; class Mammalia; order Carnivora; family Felidae; genus Panthera; species Panthera tigris. The sequence continues at coordinate 80,673,741 of NC_056668.1, forward strand.
TTTTCAACAATTATTGAATATTTTAAATAAAGTTTAGAATCGTTTTGTCAGGTTGATTTTGGGAAGGCATTGCTTTAACAGAATAATTTTCAGGGAACCAATAGGTTCAAAATCCTAAATATTTCCTCTTTAATTAAATTTTCTTTCTTTTCCTCCAAAAATAGTTTTAAGGGTTTTTTTTAAAGGTTTTTATTATTTATTTTTGAGAGAGAGAGAGAGAGAGAACATGCAAGCAGGGGAGGGGCAGAGAATCAGAAGCAGGGTTCAAAATCATGAACTGTGAGATCCTGACCTGAGCCAAAGGTAGATGTTTAACTGATTGAGCCACCCAGGTACCCCCAGGTTTAAGGTTTTTATTCTTATATGGCTTACACATTTCCTGATTATCCCTGAGGTTTTATGTTTTTGATTGCTATTATGAATGGGATTTTTAAATTACATTTTCTAAGTGGTGAATTTGTACTCTTTGGTCTTTAAAATTGAGTTCTGTCTACAGGGGAAAGAATGAATGAACTAGTAAACATATGTATATGTTAGTACTATTTGCAGATAAGTGGTCTGATATATTTAGGTACATAATCTGGCCCAACTGTACAAATAGACTGTGCATGAAATAAACATGCATGGGAGATAAGAGGCTACCATGTCATTGCTTTGATTGCTTTTTTGCCACTCCCTTACTCAAGAAGTCTGAAATATGCCGTATAATTTTGGGAAGAGGGTGTCTGAACTTCTAATTCCCAGTGCTAAATCATAGTAGGTATTTATCGTGTTCTTAGTTAAAAACTGTAACTACTTTCTTCTTACAGATTTCAGAGACAACTGTCTGAACCCTGCCACCCCTTCCCTCCTCAGTCAGGAGTTCCTGGAGATAATCGCCCCAATTACCACCGGCAAATGTCCGAACCTATTGTCCCTGCAGCTCCCCCACCCCCTCAGGGATTCAAACAAGAATACCATGATCCACTCTATGAACATGGGGTCCCAGGCATGCCAGGCCCCCCAACACATGGGTTCCAGTCACCAATGGGCATCAAGCAGGAGCCCCGGGATTACTGCGTTGATTCAGGTTAGCATAAAATCATGCCACTCCTTTCTTCATTCTCTCATTTATCTGTCTGGTCGGTATTGTCTTCTGTGTGCAGGGCCGTAGGGAATCATTTTATAAAAATCACCCTTTAAGAACTTAGGAGCTAGTGAAGCAGACTTGTTGATGCATAACCAAATACAGAACAAAACAGAAAAGCCATCGGTTGGTAGGAAGTGCAGGAGGCATTCAAAAGTGGTAGGGAGTACTCGTCCGAGTCCAAGACTGAAGCTCCAGTCTTGGCAATGCCCTTTTTAAGACCCCTTATCTTAGGGTCACTGGACAAAGGAAATACCATTTCTGCATTTTAGTCCTGCCCCTAGTTTCATGGATTTCTTTTTGAATACAGTAGACTCATAAACTCCCAGTGTGAGCATAAGGAAAAGGGTCCACATGGAGGGTGGGATTCTTTCTGTTCTTGGAATGAATGGTACTCTGAGAACACACCTGGGGTGACATAGCAGTACAGAGTGCTGGGCGCACCATGGAAAAGGTGGTCTTGATTGCTTCGCGGGATTCACTGCCCTGTTGCTATGCTTTCATTGGGGGAAGTTCCTGGTAACCTTCAGAGGCTGCTGGTGTACATGGGGAGAGGTAACATGTTTGGACACTTAGGGCACCTGTTGTCTGGTTATGGGACCTCTCGTCTAGAAATGGAAGCATATCAGGAAGTTTAAGCTGTACTTGGGAGCTTTCCCCCTGCCACCCCCCACACTGCTCACTAACTACATACCTTATAGGCCAGACACATTAAATGAGGTCATTAGGGGAGAGGAGGGTGGGAATTCTACAGTTTGCACATTTAGAAACTGTTTCCTCCTCTTCTTTTCCTCTTCTTTCAGAAATTGCTTAAACTTTTTCACTCTTTTCTTGCAGTTGGTGCTAAGGGAATTTGAGGGTGGTGTGTGGGTTTTCAGCCTTTTCCATGGGTGTTTTTCTTGAAGGCTCTGGGGAGGGGTGGGGCAGTATGTATTTGAATGGTTTTTGCAAATGGAATGGGATATAGAATTTGCTCTTGGCCTTCTGGGAGATAATATGTAGATTGATTAATTCAGGCAGAAATGGGTTATGAGAAAGCCTGGGGAGGTAGACAGAAGGCAGACATCTGTTGCTTTATGATAAAAAAAAATCAAGTGTATAGGTATTGATAGCTTATAAAATTCCCACTGGGCTTTCCTTCTGAAGGCTTTGATGTATTTTTCTCAGGAGCAGGCATGACCAGCAACATTTTTCCTTTGGGATTGACATTTTAATCTGTCCTGGCAAGTTTTTCACCCCAGACTATCCCTGAATTCAAGACATTCAGCAGATGTTACCATATCTGTAATTTGTGTGTCCCAACTGGGCACAACTCAGCTCACCAGCTTTCCTCTCCATAGACACCTTGATAATGTAATGCTTGAAGAAGAGTTCACTTGAGCATGGGTTTGATTCTACCAGCTCCAACATGGGGAAATGTACTTGCAAACAACAATCCCCTCCCTCCTGCCAGCTCTTGTCCTAGCTTCCTAACCTCAAATCCCCTCATCTCTTGGGCCTAAAAAGCACCTTCACCCATTAGAGTAGAATTGAATGTGACCATCCGCTGTAAAGGGGGGCAAATTGGGGAAGATCTAAAGCACCCCTCCTCCCTCTCCAAACCCCAAAGCTCCCAAGTCAGTTAGAAACAGAAGGCCAAGCTTGGCCTTTTGAAAGCCAGTTTCTTTTTCTACCATTAACTGTGTTAGCAAATTTCCAAAATGTTATGAGAATGAAGCATCGTTTTTCCCTCCTAGTTCTCTTGATTAGGAGTCAAGAGTCCTACTTTCAAATGGTGGGTGACAGTGTTCCCCATGTTACTTGTTAGGGTGGTACCTCTTTCCTAGGACAGGACCAGAAAGACATGACCTTGGGGTAGGGGAAGCTTTAGGGGGCCTTACTGGAGAGCTGCAGTTCAACCCATATGCTGATTCACCTGCAGAAACTATTGACAAAGTGTGTGTCTGTTTCTCTTTCAGAAGTGCCTAACTGCCAGTCGTCCTATATCAGAGGGGGGTATTTCTCCAGCAACCATGAAGGCAAGTAATGCTTTTTAAAATAATATTCAAGGAAGCTTAACATGCTCAGCTTCCAGGCTCAGATGTGAGATCCGAGGTTAAGCCTTTCTTAAGTCATGAAAATGAGAGCTAATTGATGGTAATCTTCAGTTATCTTGGGGCACACTCCTGAACACAGTGAGCGCCACCATCAGTTTCAATAGTAATGACTCTAACTTGTAAGAGTTTATGGAATAACATGAAGAAAAAGTAAACCAAGCTGGTTTCCACATTTCCATTCAAGGAGGTTTTATATGGCTGTATATAACATTATTGGCCTAAACTGGAACTGGGGAACTACGTCACAACTTGAGATGGTGGGTTTAGGACTTCTTCTCTGGGCACTTAAACAGGAAATGGGTATTTTTCTTAGAACATTTTCCACAGAAGTTTGTCTTGTTTTTTGTCATATATATCTGTCTTCAAATACCTAGAGCAGTGTGATTCCCCAAACCCATAGCATGAGCTTCACCTGGGATTTGTTAGAAATGCAGGTTCTCAGGACCTGCTCCCCACCCCCCCCCCCCCGCCCCGCCCCATGGAATCAGAGGCTTCAGGGCTGGAGTCCAGGAGTCTGTGTTGTGACAGGCCCTCCTGGTGATCCTGATGGGCTCTCAAGTTTTAGAACTACTATAGTGTCATGAGTTGCAGCTTTGGCTGCATGTTAGAATCAGCTAGGGAGCTTTTAAATTTTTTTTAATGTTTATTTACTTTTGAGAAAGAGAGAGAGCACACACACACACACACACACACGCGCGCCTGGGGGAGGGGCAGAGATCCAGGGAGACACAGAATCCAAATCGGGCTCTGAGCTGTCAGCACAGAGCCCAACACGGGGCTCGAACCCACGAACTGAAAGATCATGACCTGAGCCAAAAATCAGACGTTTAACCAACTGAGCCACCCAGGTGCCCCCCAGCTAGGGAGCTTTTAAAACTTTTGGTGTTCAGGCTTCACCCAGAACAAGTAACTCAGAAATTCCGGGGTGGAGCTTAGGCATTAGTTTTTAAAGTTCTCCAGGTGACTCCAATGTGTATCCAAGGCTGACAACCACTGTTCTCTAGAGGTTTTGAGGAGGTTGAAAAAGCTAATAAAACAGCACTAGGAAGCATCTGCTCATTTTTGTAAGCTACCGGTTTACAAGCATGATTTCTATGGGTAGCTGCTTCCCACTGTCCTGGTGAGAGAGAAGACCCAGTGTGGTTGCATTGGGTGCCTGAGAATATTCTGAGTGCGTGTCCAGCCCTGGGAAGGAAGGGCTGTCTACCGGACCTCTGACTGCGACCGGCACAGCTGTGCGGGGCTCTCTTCCAGGTTCCCGAATGTTTCTGCGGCAGCAATTGATGTCTGCAGCAGGCAGACTGGGAGGGAGTGGGGGAAGAGAGGGAGGAAAACATTTTGCATAATTACAACATTTAGGAAGGAGCATGCTCTTAAAGGAAATATTTTTAGTAAAGCTTTGGGCTGCTTACTACACACAGAATATCTGGCGAGTTTATGTGTTTTCCCCCTCCTCTTTCCCATTCCTTTCCCTGACCCCACACACATCAGGGAAGCTACTTGCAAAGAGACCTGCATTCTTAATTGCCCTAAATTACCGTGGCGTGGGTTTTTTTCTCCTTCTTATTTATATGTGCTTGACCACAGGCGCCAGTTAGTGGAACAAGTGTTTCTGATTGGCATCTGTGATTACTAAGATAGCCGGCCCGCCTTAGCATTCACCTGGAATCTCTGCAGAGCGCGTGAATCTTTCGTTTCCACTTGGCTCTTCACACAGGTCCTTCCTTCCTGCCACCTTCAGTGGAGTGGTTGGTGGTTGTGGCCACAACTGATGTAACTGCTGGTGCAAATTTAACTGACTTAAATTTCACTTAAATCAAGAGCATCTTGCAGATGTTTTAGAGAACCTCGTGTGGCAGGGACTAGTGACCACAGAGACACCAAAACGACTCTCACCGGCAGACCTTCATCTGATTGGTTTGAAAGCCAAACCTAGGATTTCATCTAGATGTACATTTTTTTTTTCCTGTTTGCTGTGAATGTAGTATCCTTACCTAGAGGAAGAACGGTGCCAAAAATAGCATGGCAAGTTTGACAGATGTGTAAACATTGAAGGAGTTTATTCATGATGACTTGACAAGGCCATTAAGACATCACTGGAGTGTTAAAATCCATGTGGAAAGTCAGGAAATATATAGCTTCCTAGCAGCCAAGGCCAAAAAAAAAAAAAAAAAGAAGAAGAAAGAAACATGAGGGGTTATGTAATTCTTGTTGCTAATATAAAGTATAACCGTTTGTCATAAAGTCAGTTTCCTAGTGCCAGATTGGAAAATAAATATATCATAGGAGTCACTGAATCCCTGACTTAAAAGTTAACATTGTAGGGGCGCCTGGGTGGCTCAGGTTGTTAAGCGTCCGACTGTTGATTTGAGCTCAGGTCATGATCCTGGGGTTGTTGGATCGAGCCCTGCATGGAGGGCTGAGCATCGAGCCTGCTTAATATGCTGCCCCTCTCCCTCTGCCCCTTTCCCACTGTCACGAGCATGTGTGCGCTCTTTCTCCCTCTCAGAAAAGTTAGTATTGTATTTTTAAATCTTTTTGTAATGGATTCTTTCATACTTATTCAAAGATTTGTTGAGCACTTATGTACAAGGTGATATGAGGATACTAAGATATTCAGGACATGGTCCTTATCCTCAAGGAATTTAGAATCCATGACAGAGAATTCTAAAAGAAAGCTCTCACATTATCCAATTAATTTCTTAATAGTACTTATCACAATGTACAACTACTCTCTTCATTTTTTTAAACTATCACTTATTGTACATTTATGTGCCAGGAACTACTCTTGGCACCCTGGCATAAAGATAAAACAGATCAATGTAACAGAATATATATTGACTCATTGTATTCTCACACAACACTGTAGGAATGGCTATCTTCCCCTGTCAGCAGATAAGGAAACAAGCACAGAGAGGTCACGCAGCTAATCTAGGTGCATCAGTCTGGCTCCAGGGCCCACACTCCTTAATGCTCCACACTACCCTGTGTCTCACTTTTCCCCCCGCCTTTTTGGTGTGTGTCCCCCAGTCGAGATACAAGCTCCATGAGAGCAAGCACCGAGTCTGTATTCTTCTTATCTACCCCCTTCTAGCACAGTGCCTGGCATAAATATTTATTGGATTAAATAATAAATAAATGCTAATAAAATATGCTTCCTTTGATGTTGTTAAATAAACAGAAATAGCGCTTGGGGCTGAGAATAATACAAACCTCAAAATAATCTCAGTTTCCTCCAAGCTGGGCAGTGCTTTCCCGTCCCAGGCCTCTTAAAAATGGTGCTGGTCCTGCCGAGAACTTGATCTTAAAGAACAGCAGATTATTTCTTGGCATCTTTCCCCGTGGGTTTTTCAAGTCCTAGCAAATCCCTCTCAGCATCTAATGCCAGTCCTTCACTGCAGAGCAGCTCCCCTGGCCTCTCCCCATGACATACCCTACACACATAGCCTGTACCCTGCAGCCAGATGAATGGAACGGGCGCATGGCTTAGCACACAGGAGCTGCTAGGGCTCTCTCCTGAAGGCGCGCTGGCATGCTCACACGTCAGACCCAGGCTAGGCCACAGAGAAGGATGTGGTCCTCATCAAGCCTGTCTATTAACTGGCTTTGAACTGAACAGTGATCTTGTCAGGGTGCCTGGTGACGTGACGTGGTGGTCAGCATCGAATGCCTATTAAGGGTTTGTGGACCGAGAGTGCTGGCCATCCTTCCTTCTCCTTGACCCCTTTCATTTTTTGCCCTACCTTCCTTTCATTTCCATTTCCATGTGTTGAGCCCATCAGCTCCCCTTTTTTGACCTCTGTTTTATTGTCTAGACAATGAATAAGTTTTCTTGCTAGAAGAAATCTTCAGATTTCCTCCATTATGTCTGGTGATAATACCGCCAACTTGCTTTTAAACTTATTGCTGGTCACAGTCCTCCCCAGGCCCATGTCTTTACTCATTTTGGCAACATCGTCTACCCTGTAAGCTCCTTCATAATTGAATGGGGTACAGTGGAAGTCTTGACGATTCGTAGGAAAAGTTGAAATTAATATTTGCTAGAAGGAAAATGGCAAGACTACGTGCAGATCAACCAAATCCTCCCAGCTAGGCCAATGGAAATAGATGAGATGCCTTTTCAGATATAAAAGCTTAGCCACAGCAACAATGACCCACACAGACCTCATAACAAGATGTGAAGGAACTCACCCGTGACTCAGCGCTTCCCTGCAGTCTTAGCTCAAATAGCAGGAATCGATGCCTCTCTGACTAAGACATCAGAACACAAATGCCTAAGTCCTTTTGAAGCCCCCCAAATTCAGACTGGCACGCATACCGCAATTAATACGGCTTCGGACCTGAAATAGTAGAATTCCATTTTAGTCCTTAAATCCAGAGTGTTAATAGAATACAGATAGAGTTTGTCAAGCAACATGGTTTTTCTTTTTAACTTTTCCTTCAGGCTTTTCATATGAAAAAGATCCCCGGTTGTACTTTGACGACACTTGTGTTGTTCCTGAGAGACTGGAAGGTAAGTAGCCTCTCCAGTTTGTTGCTAAGCCAGAGTGTTGGAGATGTCAGAGCGCCTCAGTGTTGTTAACACCGAGTCGGCGAGAATAACTCCTTCATGCCTGAGACACCTGAGAAACTTAAGACTAAAGTATTGCATGTATATCCTTGTCCCAAATAGGCAAAGTCAAACAAGAGCCCACCATGTATCGGGAGGGGCCCCCTTATCAGAGACGAGGTTCTCTTCAGCTGTGGCAGTTCCTGGTTACCCTGCTTGATGACCCAGCAAATGCCCACTTCATTGCCTGGACGGGTCGTGGCATGGAGTTTAAGCTGATCGAACCTGAGGAGGTAAGCACTGGCTAGACTTGGATGATACTTGACCCACTGATGATGATGATGAAGATGATGGTGATGGTGACGGGTGCTCGTTTAGTTCTCCATTGAGGCTTTTCACTATGTGAAATACACTCTTCCTTCTCATTCACGCTCTGACCTGGCCAATGGGCTTGGCAGTTCTTTTCCTATCGATAGGACAATTTACAGTTCAGGGACACGCAGGGGTCTCCACTAGAGAAAACACAAAAAGTATTAGTTAAACATCTGCATAATCTATAGAGTGAGGCCACAAAGACTTGCATTTAGATAACGTCTGTTTTCCATCTTGGAAAGTCTTTCTCAAGTGTTGTTTCGTGATACCAGCTTGTTTTGGTGTTGGTCCTTGTATGAGTCAGGCTACATTTGAGGCTACACGGACACACTGTATGACATTTTGGTAACATAAGATGCAACTTCCCCACAGCATATTTCAAATGGCTCTAACCTAGACAAATAAAGTGATCAGAAATGGGTCAGTCTTATGAGCTTAGTTTTTTTTTTTAAGCTTATCACATGGCATCACAATAGTTGAGAGGTGACCCCAAACCTTCATTATTTTAATAGACAAAGAAACATTATTACTGTCCTTTGCCCAGAACTGTTGACAGATAGGCCTACAGATAATACCAATACCATTTCTTCAATGGAGAAAATACACAAAATGCCTTTCCTGAATATCACATAACAAAGTGAACTAAATCATGGTTTCAGTTTGGCATATTCCAAAAGCGCTGATTTTAAATTTCTATTTGATTTAAAATCTAAAGAGATCATAAATGGGGGGCGGGGGGAGCCCTGCCCTGAAGATCTTGACATATGCTTCTTTTGGTAGCATATACCTAGGCATTATATATTAAACCAGCAGAGCAGAAGTTGTCTTTGAGTTGGATTTAATCGAAATGGGAACAGTCCTATTGGAAGGCATTTGAGCAAGAACTACAGTTTTAGATGTTGTTTGATTAACACCAAGGCTCACTCAGCACACCAAGGGGATAGTTGGTCTGGGAGTTAACAGCAGGAAGTAACCACTTGGTACTTGGTTTAGAAAAAGAAGATGATCTGAAAGTTAAGATGAGAAAAGGAGACTATGTGGATTGGGAATTTATAAAGAATCCTGACTGATAGGACTGATAAGAAAGGCTTCATTGAAGGCAGTTATAAAAAGAAGCTGTATGGCGTTCCCTGTCTTGTATCATTCATGAAAATGGAAATGTGTCAACATCTATCGTAAACAGTTTCTGTTAAGACTCAGTCTCCCTTCAAAGCCAGAGTTTAGTACTACTGTGTTTTTCTAAGGTTTCTTCTGGGCTAAGTCATGTACAAATGGAGCCCTACTGGAGAGCCCCCCCACCCCACATCCTTTTCCTGATATCACAGCCAGGTTTATATGACGCTTGAGGAAAGCATGTTGCCTAGACTCACTGAGGCTTTTCGAAAGCAAATCTGTCATGTGGGCAGCCCTTATTGATTTATCTCATTTCACAAGCAGGAGCTTTTATTACTTTATTGCCACTGCCTCAGGCCTAAGCACAGGCTGTGCAGCTGCAGGTAAACCTGGTTATGACCCTTTATAAAGCTGTTATTGAATCTTCTGCTCTCCTACCAGTGGTAAAGACAACGATGAACAGATGGTAAAGGGCCCCTGCTTTCGTACTTAATAGGGAAACTAATATTAATGCAAAATGCTCATAAATGTCAAGTAGCCAGGTCGCACCAGAGGCCTGTGGTGGCCTTGCGCCTCCCTCGGCTGACTGGACAGCTTTGTTTCTTCAGGAAGTACTTCCTTCCACTCCACCTTGAAATCCCCCAGCATTCCCTGAACTCTGAATGTTCTATTCTCTGATGTTCTAGGACCGATTCTGTTCTGTGTGTGCACTGGGCCTCAGGACACACAGCCTGCAGCCTTGGTTTTCTTAACCTACTGGTTGTATAACTTTGGCCATCCCTACTCTTTGTTAAAGTCAGGAAGATACCAACTCCTCGAAAAGGCTGTAAGACGTTGTCATGGGGGGAGCTTGAAGGGTGAAGCGGAGGAGGAAGCTGTTTGGGACGTAATTGTAGGCAGCTGTGTGGCTGAGTAGTGCACTCTGGGTAATTATCCATAATATCCATTACACTGTGCATGGAAATTGTGGTTTTAGAACTGCGTTTTGGCAGGCCCCCTAATCAAATGTCTTTTGATAGTCATCCAGCTTAGCACCCTCTCAATTATGACTGACTCGGCTTTAATCTGGAGCCATTTTAACTGTGAATCTGCATTAATGAATATTTTGGGGGGTAGGGTTGTTTGTTGAACATGTGGCAGATAACTGATGCCATGGGGAGGTTTAAAAGGATGGGCTGCTAGAAAGAGCCGCTCCTTGTGCTGTGGCTTGCTCTCTCTTGAAAAGGGAGGAAAAGAAATGTGAGTCTTTTAACTCTTTCAGCCTCCGTCCTCAAGAGGCACGTTATCGAAGTAATGAATGGAAAAAATGAAAGAAAGAGCTGCTGACAAGCTATTGCCTGCTCCCCTTCCCCCAGAAATGGGGCAGCCCTCATTTCCAGCAGCCTTCAGTGTGCCGTATCATGCCTTACTGTGGAAGGAGCAGCCCTGGGGAGGGCTATTGAATCACAGGGCCCTGGCCCAAGAGGATGAGTCAGTAACTATGGCTACCAGAGCTGCTTCAAAGTCAGCGCATATGCACAACCTCTCTCCAGTAAGCTATTGCATATGCAAGTGACAGCAAGGAGAGGCCAAGGCTGAAGTTGGAGAATGTTCAAGAGTTGGTTTCCACCACTGAATACAGTAAGACGTTGAGGCTGGGCTTCTTTTGTAAGGCCCCCTGTGTCACTTGACAGCTCATAGTACTTCAAGGACAGCTTTATGGTGTCATTGCTTTTGAACAGGGTAGAAAGACCTGAATTGGTTTAGCAGGTTTCCCTTTTACCACTATTTCTTCCGGCTTAAAATGTTGTATCTTCTCTAACCAAGGGATGGATTTTTGCTTAATTGTGCCTTTTTGGCTATTTCAAAGATGGAGTTGAATGGGTGCAGTATGGGGAAAGGAGAGCCAGGGACATCGTGTTTGCCATAGGGGCGTGAGGCAAACAAATGGAAAGTTAACTTTCACATGGTCTGTTGCAAGGCAGAGAGGAATCATGGCTATTGAATTATTCTAATGTAATTAGGACAGACGCATTCTTCCTTGCTTATCAGATCATTTCTGATATTTTTTTAAAGGTCAGCTTAGAATCCTGACTTCAGAAGATGTTGCTTTCATTCTGCCCAAATACTTTAAGGAAATAACTTTAAGTGAAATGCGTTTTTTATGACCCACTTTCCCGTTTGCAGTCTTCCTACTTCCCATTTTGTGTGTAACATCTGGTTTTTTAAAGATCAAAGGAATACAGTCATTCTGTTTGTTTGTTTTTTTAAGTTTCCAAAAGCGATCTCAGATTTTCAAAACATGAGCCCCTGGTTTACATACACTTAAAGACCTCTGAGGAGACTCATGTTTCTGGAGTTATTCTTCTCCTTGACCAGTCATCCTTACAGGTAGGGTTTGGATGTTGAGATACTTGAGAACAGAAGTTGCTTGGCTGTCCTGATGATTGGGAAAGTCTACTAGGAAGTTTTCTTGCTGTAAGGCTTCTTCGCCCCAAGCTCCAGTTACATCCCCATCACTGCACCTCAGGTGGCCTGGGTTGGGTATAATGCACTTCATAACTGTTTGGGAAGCCCTGTTAATTTTTCATTAAGTGGATAATGGTGCCGCATGTCTTAATGTCCATTCTGTAAGTCTGCTGGGAGCAGGGGATTGGATGGCAGTGGGCTGGAATGATCCGGTTCCCCCTTACTCCATGAGCTGCAGTAAGTAAACAGCTCCCAGCCCCTCGCCAATCTTATTAGAATTGAACTTTTGCTCTGCTGGCCCATTAGCAACTCACTAGTGTGTTTCTAATGTTTCAAGAATGACCACTCTAATTATTCCTTATTGACTGCTACAGAAGCCATAGCACTTAATGGCAACATGTTAATGGTCTATGGGTATTGGTCAATAATTCATATGTGGAGAAACACTAGAGAGCCTGCTTCCTCTGGGACCTTAGCCAAGCCCTCTGCAATCTTAAAGTGCTAGGATTCTTCCACCTCTAGATCTCACCTCTTAGCAGTTGTGACTAAATCATCACCTTTGTTGAACATCTGGTCTTGAGGGAATTAAGTGATTTTGCTTCCAGGTCAGGGAAATGGATCATTGACCAAAGCAGTCAAATTACAGAACTGGCTCTCCTGGGATTGGGAGAAAACCACCAGGCCCAGGGAATGAGTTTCCATTGCTCTCTGTCTTCCTGTCTCTTTAGGTTGCTCGGCGTTGGGGCATCCAGAAGAACCGGCCAGCCATGAACTATGACAAGCTCAGCCGTTCTCTACGCTATTACTACGAAAAGGGCATCATGCAGAAGGTGAGCAATGATGAGAGACACCTAGACCGCTCTGACCACTTTCAAAGAAAATGCCAAGGGCTTCCATAATAAGACTGTTTATAATGGCTGGGAGAAAATGTCAGCCTCATAAATGATTCTGCTGTAGGAAAAACAAACTTAAGATAAGAGTCAAATGAGATATAAAGAGCACTCTTAATGCTCTTGGGTACACAGAAACCAGAGGTTGCATGTGGAGCACACTATGGGAAAATTAGGCTCCTCTGCTTTATTTAAACTGCCTCTAATTACAAAAATGTCCAGAAACTTAGGCCAACTATTACATCCATAGTACATGAGTACATCAGGGAATCAACTTGAAGGTCTTTACTCCCATAAGTGCTGAGTTGAAATCTTTAGTTGTCAAAACACCTAGACCTCTAAATATCTTGATTTAATTCTTTTTTTAATATAATTTATTGTCAAATTGGCTTACATACAACACCCAGTGCTCATCCCAACAAGTGTCCTCCTCAATGCCCATCACTCATTTTCCTCTCTCCCCCACTCCCCCATTGACCTTCAGTTTGTTCTCTGTATTTAAGAGTCTCTTGTGATTTGCCTCCCTCCCTCCCTCTCTGTTTGTAACTATCTTTTTCCCCTTCCCCTTCCCCTCCCCCATGGTCTTCTGTTAAGTTTCTCAAGATCCACATATGAATGAAAACATATGGTATCTGTCTTTCTCTGACTGACTTATTTCACTCAGCATACTACCTTCCAGTTCCATCCACATTGCTGCCAATGGCATGATTTCATTTTTTCTCATTGCCAAGTAGTATTCTGTTGTAATATAAACCACATCTTCTTTATCCATTCATCAATGGATGGACATTTAGGCTCTTTCCATAATTTGGATATTGTTGAAAGCGCTGCTGTAAACATTGGGGTACATGTGCCCCTATGCATCAGCACTCCTGTATCCCTTGGGTAAATTCCTAGCATTGCTATTGCTGGATCATAGGGTAGTTCTATTTTTAATTTTTTGAGGAACCTCCACACTGTTTTCCAGAGCAGCTGCAGGTTTAATATTCTCAATAGTGTTAGAGGAATAAGGAAATCCTGTTTCTCTCTCCGAACCTATAGAAACTGGAACTCAAGTTAAAGACCCAAGGTTTATAAAATGGCAACAGAATCACCTGGTAGCAGGTTGTTTGCAGAATAAAGGATGAAGTGTATTTTGAGGAAGCCAGCACAAAATACTTATTGGGGTGGCCGGTGAGAGGACCACAGTCTGAAAATCCTATGGATAGGCAGAAGATGGCAATGGCAGATCACTGGTTCATCATTCGTAGCCACCATATTTTATGCTGTGCTATAACCCAGACTCTAACATTTACACATCGCGGCAGTCTGGTGGTAGCCGATAAGATGCACTTGGCAGAAGCATATGGCCATTGCTGTTGAGAACCTGGCTATGCTGAAGCCAGGTTTATCTTTCTCGTGGGCAGGTGGTAATGTGACCCCATATTCCTCTCACCAGCTTAACAAATATTAAACAGCTTTTCATTGTCTTCTGGATAAAGACGTAAGGTAAAGATAAAAATAAAGTCTTACGATATTTTAGTGCTTCATATAGACTATAAGGCTATTCCCAGTCTGGGCACCATCACCTAACATCTGTTTCCTTACCTGCATTTGACCTCTGTCACTTGCACAGCCATCTTCTTTTAATTAATGTAGTATTTGTTTACCAAAGAATACAGATCACATGCATGTAATTCATCAGACATATTAAAAAATGAAAAAAAAAAACACATTAAACTATCATCCTATTTAAGAATTAGAACATTCCTAGTCCCTTCATTGCCTGGCCAGCCAATAATCACCTTAACACTCCAAGAATCTGAAGTCCTCGGGTTGGGTCCCTTTCCTGCTTCCAGTAGCACCTACATGTATCTCTATCATGGCCCTTGTCTCTTTTTTCTAAGTTACTCACTACTTGTCAGTATCCCTCACAGGAGTGCAAGCTCCTTTGGGACAGGGCTGAGGGTTTCACTTCAGTGCTTGGCACAGCGTTGATAGAGACTCTAGGATGGGCAATCACTCTATTCTACTTCCCCTTTTTGTAAAGTGTGCAATTCAGTGGTTTTTTAATATATTCACAGTTGTGCAACCATCACCACAATCAATTTTAGAACATTTTATCACCCCAGAAAGAAACCCTAAACCCATTAGCAATCACTTTCCGCTTTCCCCCAAACTTTACACATACACATACTCCTCTCCCCCGCCACCATTTTAATGTTAATACTATCAGGTGGAATCCTAAATTCAGGAAGAAGAGCTGTTATTCCTTTGCTGTTTCCAACTCCAGATCCAATCTGGAACTTGAACTAGTTGTCCCTATGACTAGGTCCTTGTTTTTTAAGGAAGTAGAAGAGAACTTCATTTCTGAGAATAAAACAGGCAAAGAGTAAAGGAAGGCACAGGAATGAACTTGGATGGGTTCAGATCCTAACACTCCCATTTATTAGTTGTATGCTTTGTATTAACCTCCCAAAGACTCTATTCCCAATAAAAATGGAGATGAAAAATGTTGCAGCAATTTCACAGGGTAATTTATGGGAAAATGTTCCAGAGATGGTAATGCACTATCCAGTCAGTGTAAGGGATTTTTGTTGTATTGGTCACATGACCCATGAGTAAATGAGAACTAATTAAAGATGAATGATAGCATGCCCATGTGGGGAGAAATTTTAAAAAGCTATAGTCCCATACCCTCAATTTTTGAAAGGGAAAATTGAGGTTCACAGAGGTTAAGACTCATTAGTAACTGAACCAGGATAGGAAGCTATCAAGTCCTGGCCCCTGATCTTATGTTTCCACTATGCCCTCCTGCCTCACTCTTCTACATACATGTACTGGCTTTTGAGGGAGGGAATCCAAGATTTAGTGTAAATCTATAGCTTAAAAAATCTAAATAGGGATGATTAATTGTGTACATCTGCCACCCTTAAGTCTTGCTTTGGTGAAGATCCTAACTGTCCAGTTTCATACATAGCCCCTAACTCCTAGTGTTTAAGTTCCAAAGAGCGTTGGTGCAGACAGCCATGTTCTGGTGACTAGACAGAAGTATCACCATAAAATAAGTTTTTAGGCCTTATTAGGATAATTCTTTTTTTTTAGTTTTATTTATTTATTTTCAGTAAGAAAGAGAGACAGCGTGAGTGTGGGAGAGGCAGAAAGGGAAAGAGAGAATCTTAGGCAGGTTCCATGCCCAGCGTTGAGCCCAACGTGTGGCTCAATGCAGGGCTCGATCTCACGAGCTCATGACCTAAGCCAGAATCAAGAGTCGGACACTTTACTGCCTGAGCCACCCAGGCACCTGAGACCTATTAGGATAATTCTGTTACCTCTACAACCTGCCTCTGTAGCCACAGATTTGTTAAGCCCAAGATTTGGAAGCAAAGGCATATCTCTGCAATTAAAAAGAGATTTTATGTGGCGCCTGGTGGCTTAGTTGGTTAAGCGTCCGACTTCGGCTCAGGTCACGATCTCACAGTTCATGGGTTCCAGCCCCACACTGGGCTCTGTGCTGACAGGTTAAAGCCTAATGCCTGCTTTAGATTCTGTGTCTCCCATCTCTCTGCCCTTCCTCCACTCTCTCTCTCAAAAATAAATAAAGATTTTTAAAAATTCAAAAAAAGATTTTACAATCACAACAGAATGACTGAAGGGCAGGGTTAAACTCAATCTTTTGAATTTTTGAGCCTAAAATGTTTATTTTATCAGTAATTTTAGCTGCCTTCCCTTGCCCCTTTGCATTACCCAAGTGAAGCGCATTATCAGGTTTGATTTTGAGTGGTGTGTGTCTTCTTGTGCTGATGCTAAACAACCAGCAGAGAACAGGTGATCCCATTGACCTAGATGGCTCCTCAAACTGCATTGTGAGGCCTTTGAATCAAGACCTTTTGGTTCTAATAATCTTATCATGCATAAAATTCATTAAAAGGTAGTTAGCAGTTCTTCAGTGTAGCAGCCATGGAATGCATAATGTAAAACCACAGGTAAGCCAAAAAGCAACTCTACTTGGCTTAGGACAAATTTAAGTTCCCACGTAGGGTCTCTGATCAAATTCCTAGCCCTTCAGAATAACAAAGCTGTACTGTGAAGACTGTGAGCCTTGGAGGTAACGGAAAACGTGATCCCTGTGCTGCATTTAACCTTTCAATCCCCCTTGTAACACTAAGCACCAGCCTCATCGTAAGCTTTCTTCCTAGGTAAATGAGTATAACACAGTGAGAATTCTCTAAAAGAACTTATCTAGGGGAGCCTAGGTGGCTGCGTCAGTTAAGCGTCCGACTCTTGATTTTGGCTCAGGTCTCCATCTCATGGTTCCTGATTTAGAGCCTCATGTCCGGCTCTGCACAACAGCGTGGAGCCCACTTGGGATTCTCTCTCTGTCCCTTCCCAACTCACGCACACTCAGTCTCTCCCTCTCTCTCAAAATAAATAAATAAACTTAAAAAATTGTTTTTTTTTTTTATTTTTTAACGTTTATTTATTTTTGAGACAGAGAGAGACAGAGCATGAATGGGGGAGGGGCAGAGAGAGAGGGAGACGCAGAATCGGAAGCAGGCTCCAGGCTCTGAGCCATCAGCCCAGAGCCCGATGCGGGACTCGATCCCACGGACCGCGAGATTGTGACCTGAGCCGAAGTCGGACGCTCAACTGACTGAGCCACCCAGGCGCCCCTTAAAAAATTGTTTAAATAAAAGCCTTGGGGTTCCTGGGTGGCTCAGTCAGTTAAGCATCCGACTCTGGATTTCAGCTCGGGTCATGATCTCACAGGTTCATGGGATCCAGCCTCACGCCAGCCTCTGCAGCGCAGAGCCTGCTTGGGATTCTCTCTCTCCCTCTCCCTCTCTCAAAAACAAATTAAAAAGCATTTAAAAAATTAAAATAAAAGAGCCTATCAAATAAATAAAATAGCCTATCTAGTGTGATCTTGAAATTCGGGCATCTTCTTTTTCAAGTGCCGAGCTGTGGTGTCAACGCAACGCTTGGCAGCTAACAGGTCCCCAAGATTGATCAAAGTAAATCTGAATGATTCGGACAATCAACTACTAATGAGCCTCCTTTGGTCCCTGGCTCCTTGAGAACTTGATGACGTTCAGTTATCTCATTATCCTACCCTTGGTTCCCATCCTCCCCATGCCCTGTTCCAGCTGGGCCTTATAAAGCATGTTTTCTCTCTCAGGTGGCTGGGGAGCGATACGTCTATAAATTTGTCTGTGACCCGGATGCCCTTTTCTCCATGGCCTTCCCTGACAACCAGCGTCCGTTCCTGAAGGCAGAGTCTGAGTGTCACCTCAACGAGGAGGATACCCTGCCACTGACCCACTTTGAAGACAACCCGGCTTACCTCCTGGACGTGGATCGCTGCAGCAGCCTCCCCTATGCCGAGGGCTTTGCTTACTAAGTTTCTGAGCGGCTAAGCGGCCAAACCCTAGAGCTAGCAGTTCCCATTCAGGCAAATGAGGGCAGTGGTTTTGTTTGTGTTTTTGGCTGTTCCTAAAGCTTGCCCTTTGAGTATTATCTGGAGAACTCAAGCTGTCTCTGGATTGGCACCCTTAAAGACCGATACCTTGGCTGGGGAGTGGGGACAGGGAGGGGCAGAGAAACCACCAAAAGGCTGGTGCCTCAGCTCTGACCCTGACAAGGTTTCTGGGAAGAGATTGAAACGGAGCCTCCTTCCCATGGACAATATATGCAAAGCAATACCTTGTTCAGGTTAGTGCCCACAAACCAGGATGGAGTGTGTGACAATCTGCATTGATCGCGGACTACTAATTGCCTTTACGTAGAAGGGCTCTGATTTGCACAATTTATTGAACAAGAAATGACAAACCTGTAGAAGAGTAGGTAGGCTACGAAGTCGGGGAGGCTCAAACCATGAAGGGTTAAAAATAGATCTTAAAATCTGGAGAGTTCTTCTAGCTCAATCTGAAATGTTTCCCCCTTGGTCTAGAAAGAAGGATGGGGGCGGGGGGGAAGTCAGAACAGCTGTTACCCACTCCATGGTTCTCAAATAATAAACCATTGCTACTCTTGGGAACCTTCTAGCCATGTGGTCACCAAGTAGAACAAGCCCCCTTTCTCTTCCCAGTCACACGGCCGTGTGTGGATGGCTTTCATTTCAGAAGGGTGATTTACACTTTTGACAGTATTTTGTTTTGCTTTGATTCGGGGGATTGTTTTGTTTTGGTGGTTGTTTTGGAAAAACAGTTTATAAACTGATTTTTGTAGTTTTGGTATTTAAAGCAAAAAAAAAAAACAAACCTTTTGGTAACTGCGCACTGCGTCCTTTAGCAGGGCGGTGCCGACCGATGAAGACGCTGCAGCTTGAAAGGGGCTTTGCTGGGGGCTTGCCCTTAGCAGTGTCCAAGCCCACTTTATTGCCTGCTTTGTGCTTTCTGCACCAGACAGCCTGACAGAACATTTGCACCTGAGTTGTACATTTTTGAGGTGTGCAGGGCAGCCTGGACACCCCGCTGAGATTCTATGTGTATAGTTCCCCGCGTTCTCTAACACGCCCTCTCTGGAAAGCATATGTACATAATACATATCATGTCCATTTGAAACCTGGCCACCTGGTGGGAACCCTGGGGGTTTCTCCCTGGGCGTGACTGATGACAATTTCCATTTCATTCGTCTGTTTCATTTCTTTTTTTTTTTTCCTTTAATCCTTGGACTTTAAACCCTGCATATGATTCGATAGGGTTTCAGATGTACGTGTGACACTGACAGGTAAAAACAGTGCTAGCGTTTTAGTTTCTTGCCACCTTCAAAAAAAAAAAGCTATTCGGATTGCTGTATTATATTGGAAAAGTTTTAAACAACCCAGCTAAAGCTATGTGAAAGTTGGCCTCGAAGTAGAGGAAAAGTTCTTAGGAGGTGGTGGTACCTTGCTACCTGCCCTGCTGGTAGGATTCCGTGCTCCCCGCGGCACTCAGCACGTCAGGAACGACTGCTGTTCTTCACACGGGGAAGACCGTGCCGACACGGTGAGCGGAAGAAACAGGCTTTGATTTGTTTTCCTACGAATGGGGTGCGCTACCGTCTCAAACAGTCCCCCTTAAGACCAGCAGCATGTCTGTGAAGAGGGTCCTAGGGATAAGGGGGTGCGTTTTACAGCTCTGAAAACAGGAGGTTTTCCTCTATTGGAAGCTAATTAGCCCACAAAGGTATTGAACCTCTAGCTTGGGCCTTAATTAGCATTGTACTCTAATCAAAGGACTCTTTCCAGACCATATTTATAGCTCTCTAACCTCCACATAGTCTATATATAGATGCATATTTTACCCCCAGCTGGCTAGAGATTTATTTGTTGTAAATGCTGTATAGGATTTGTTTTTTCTTTCTTTACTTATCCTGGTTTGGGTTTTCTTTTTTTGATGAATTTACGCTGTCTTAGCAAGTATGAAAATAACCCTCTGTAGCCCGAGCTCCCCTCTCCCCGGCTGTAACCGCGTGGCCTGTGCTGTCACGGGACCTAGGATGGCGGCATCACCGTTGCATTCCCATCGGACTCATGCACCTCCCGGATGGTTTTGGTTTTTTTATTTGTTTTCTTGTTTTATTTTTGCTTCTTTTCCAGAGTGTGGAAAGTCTACAGTGCAGAAAGGCTTTAACCTGCCAGTTGATTTGAAATACTTTCCCCTGCGCAGGGCCGTATGCATCCTGCCAAGCTGCGTTATATTCTGTACTGTGTACAATAAAGAAGTTTGCTTTCAGTTTACCGAGTGCCTGAAACCTGCCTCTTTCTTGCCCTCGGTGGTCTAATTTTTTTTTTAAGTTAATTTATCTATTTTGAGAGAGTTCAGTGAAGGGGTAGAGAGAAGGGGAGAGAGAGAATCCCAAGGAGGCTCCACACCAGCAGCACTGAGCCGGACACAGGACTCAAACACGAGAACTGGGAGATCGTGACCTGAGCCAAAACCAAGAGTTGGATTCTTAACCGACTGGGCCACCCAGGTGCCCCTCAGTGTTCTAGTTTTAAAGCAAGCAGAAGCCACCTGGCTTCCTCTCTCTCTTTTTCTCTCTCCCCCCTCCCCCCCTCTCTCTCTTCCATCCATTACCCCCCTCTCTCAGACATTTAGAGAGGAATTAAAGGAACTGTCACCTGGAACTAGTGCACAGTGCTCTTTGGCCTCACCTCCCCTCTTAAACTGTGGCTAAAAATTAGAGCTGAAGGAGTAGGAGGTAGAGAAGTCCTCTTCCCAGCCAGTGGTGAGCTGAGACCACCCCACCCCCTCAAGCCCACCTACCTGCCAACTCTTAGTAACAATTTTTTTTAATATTTATTTACTTTTGAGAGACAGACAGAGTGTGACCGGGAGAGGGGCAGAGAGAGAGGGAGACACAGAATCCGAAGCAGGCTGTCAGCGCAGAGCCTGGACGAGGCTTGAACCCACAAACCATGAGATCATGACCTGAGCCCAAGTCGGACGCTTAACTGACTGAGCCACCCAGGCACCCCTCTTAGTAACAATTTTTTAAAGTGTAGCTCATGTTTGGACCCTGGGTTGTGTGAAAGGTTACTAACTAGGCTAGGACTAGGGGTTCCAGAGTGATTCTAGCTCAGCCCCTTGGATACATACTTGAGAAAACAGTAAGAACCTAAGAAGTTCTTACATACTAATTTTCCCCCAACAAGCTTTGATCTTAAGAAGTGAAATTGTTCCTAATTTTAAAATCAGGCTGTTCCCCTGAAAATTACAACAAAAGCTTAGGAAGTTTTTTTCTAGCCTGTTTTTTTTTTTTTTTCTGTTATTGTTTTTAGCCGTGCAGCAGTAAGAATTTTTCTTACAAGTTTGTCTCCTTCTTGTGGGCATATATCGCTTGGGGAAAGTGTGGAAGAAAAATACAGTCTGCAGACTGCGTGCAGTGCTAGGCCCCGTGGTGTTCTTGTTTCACTCTCTTTTCTGTACCTTCATGTGGGCTTTTCAAGACTCCTGTTACTGTAGAGGAATAAGTAGAGCCTTTTTCCAGGCCTATAACAGAAGCCTTTCTGTAAGTTTATCTACTATCTTTCTTCCACTGTTTTACAAGCCGTTAAGTGGAGAAACATCTGAGACTGAATCGGTGCACAGCCGCTTGAATCGGAGCTTGTGAGGAATGAATGCCTGCCACATAAACCCATTAGCTTCGACAGATTAAGAAAAGATGCTTGGGGAGAAGGCAGGGGAGCCCAGGACAAAGGGAGCTCTGCCTCTCCGCTTCACCAAGATAAGGCTCTGACAATCAGCTCCCCGTTATTCACGGGCTCATTATCCAGCCTGGGCCCAGACCCAGATCGTTAACCTAATGCGGGAGGTCACCAAACACTGGGCCGCCCTTCCAGTGTCGGGCGCGAGGATAAGGAAGCCCAGAAAATGTGAAGTTTACTCTTCGTCGAGGTCCCCTTTCATGAGCCAAGCCAGGCAAACAATGCTCACTCAGTCGTTAGATGACAAAGAGGTAGTGTGAGGGCAAAAGAATGTGGTTATGGGAGCCAGAGTATGTGCAGAATCTAAATTCTAATGCAGCTGGGACAAATGTAAACTAATGTGGAGGAAAAACACTCATGTACCCAGACGGTTGGAAACCTTAGACAATCCGTTGCCCAGTGGTGCAGGTGGCTGGAGCTCAGTGTGCAGCCTCTGAAACACAAGCAAAAGGGAAAAAAAAAGCCATAAAAATCATCAGTTTTAATAATACATATATATGGAAGCATTGGTTTTATTTAGCCTAAGCGCACTGGTACTTAAAATAGGGGGCGGGCGTGGCATACAGACAAGCCACTGTGTCCCCGTCCCAGCAGATACACTCCTGTCCCATACACTGGTCAGTGAGCGACCGACCAGCCTTTCTTTAGCTCCTCCAGTTTAAAACCTGGCTCTACACCCAGGCCTTGGTTTATTGACCTTGGCAGTGAACCTCAGATAGCTAACCTTTGAATGGCACTTTACAGTTTACAGAGCACTCTTTCATCCCCATTATCTTTTTGGCAGGCTTTCTTAAATGGTAACACTTTGTTGAAATTGAATCTGAAAATACGGCTGTTAGCCTCCCCAAGTACTTTCTTGGATTGTCCACAGTGGCCACTGTGGGAAGAGGGCTAGACACAGGGGTTCTGGCCCCAGCTCTGGAATTGACTGGATTAACCAGATAATCTCAGGGGCATCCTGGCCTAACCTCCCAGGTCAGGGAGGGCACTGATGAGCTGCTACTTCCAGAGCTCTTAGGAGATAGGGGAGAAGGAGTTCCTTTGGGAATTCAAGGCCAAAGGATGCCTGGGAAACACAGGTGCACAGGTTTAACAGTTAAAGACATTCTCCAGTCATTAAGGAAGCTCTGAAGACTGCTGAGTCCCACCATTAAAGGTATATGTTTGTTCATTTCCCAGGCATCCACTGAATACCTACTAGATGCCAGGCACTGCTGGATACTGAAAATAAATGACTGAAGGTGGCATTTTTATATAAAGCCCTGTTCTTGACACGATGATACATGCAATGACTCCTTAAATGCCCTACTCACCAGCTCACAGCTGCTCATACTTAAACACAACTGACACCATCTTATTCTGACCACATTGACCAGAGGCTGAGGTTGGGCATTTATCTACTGCCACTGCTGGTAGAGGGTTGTTCCCAGGGATGTTAAGTCCTTGGTGTACTTCCTACCAGGAAGAGAAGAGGGTAAGCCCAGATGTCCATGAGCTGGGAGCTGTTTGCAGATGCAGTAATGCAGGTGGGCTGCGGGGACCTGAAGCAGGTGTCGTGATGGTTGCTATACCTATCTTCCACATCAGCAGGGCTCTCCTGGATGACCTTGTTTCTTTGTCTCCATACTGAAGGTGAGTGATTCTTTGCTTCCATCATTCTGTTAACAAGCATATATCAAGCATCTTTTTTGTATACTGCAATAGACGCTTTGAGGTGGGGGTGGGGGTCCCACAGTGAAACCCACCCTCCCCTTAAACGGCTCACAGGCAAATGGGGAAAACATTTTTCTACATGAAACTAGAATACAAGTTATAAGTTACTATTACTCATCCAATAAATAGTGCCTATTCTGTGCCAGGCATCACTCTAGGACTAGTGGAAGGAAAAAAAATAGGGACAAGTCTCTGCTCTCAGGGATCTTACATGTGGGGAAGAGGGTAAAAACAAATGAAGCAAGTAAGTGATGACATGCATTAGACAGTGGTAAGTACTATGGAAAAAAATAAAGCGTGAGAGGGAAATAGTGAATGGTAAGGTGCATGGGTTGCGCTTATAGAGATATCAGGGAAGACCTCACAGTTGAGCAAAGACTTGAGAAAATTAAAGTAGCCAGATGCACATCTGAAGCAAAAGCTTGTAGACAGAGGGAAGAGCAAGTGAAAGGGCTTGAAACTTGAATATACGTGGAATATTTATGGAAAATAGCAAGGCCTGTGACTCCAGATCAGAGTCACAGTGATGGGGTGTGTAGTAAGAAACAAAGGCAGCAAGGGGCGCCTGGGTGGCTCAGTTGGTTAAGCGGCCAACTTGGACTCAGGTCATGATCTCGCGGTCCATGAGTTCAAGCCCCGCGTCGGGCTCTGTGCTGACAGCTCAGAGCCTGGAGCCTGTTTCAGATTCTGTGTCTGCCTCTCTCTGACCCTCCCCCGTTCATGCTCTGTCTCTCTCTGTCTCAAAAATAAATAAACGTTAAAAAAAAAAGAAACAAAGGCAGCAAGAATAAATTGTGGTTATATTATCAAGGGCCATGTAGGCTTTTTAAGGACTCTGACATTTGCTCTATTCGTGTTTAGCTGTTAGAGGTTTTGAGCAGAGCCTTGACATATCGGACTTCTGTTTTAAAGGCTCGCTCTGGCTGCTGAGTTGAAAATAGATGGTAGGAGAACAGGGGAGGAAGAACAGCCAGGTAGTAGGCTAGACAGTAATCCAGATGAGGTGACATGGTGATTTGGTCCAGGGCACAAAGAGGCCATAGTCTAGATATATTTTTCACATAGAGCCAATAGGTTTTAGATGTATAGAGTGGGAGAAAAAGAGGAGTTGGTTATGGCTTCAAAGTTTCTTGGTCCGAGCATTAAGGAAGTGTGAGGTTGCCATTTACAGCTATTTATTGAGATAGAGGAGGAGAAATCTGGGGTGGGAGTGGGGGGAAGAACAGGTATCCTGTTTTGAACATATTAACTTTGAGGTGCCTATTAGAAATCCAGATGGGAGCATTGGTTTGGATATACGAGTCTAAAGTTCAGAAGAGAGATCCAAACTAGAGAAAGAAGTCATCAGTGTGTAAGAGAGTATATAAAGCTGAGCTGATGAGATCACTAAGGGAATATACCTAGATTAAAAAAAAAAAAAGAAAAATTCACAAGAAAAGTTCAGGATGAAGAGGCTGAGGCGATGAAAAAGAACCATCAGAGGAGAAGGGAAAAAAGTGACTAGTCAAATAGTGATGATCAGAATGGTATTTCCAGGAGAAAAAAGAAATTAACATGGCTGATGCTTCTGATGTGTCAGTAGGGTGAGGACGGGGACTGAATTGGCAACCTGGAGGTCATAGGTTACTTGTGCCTTTCCACAGAGTGAAAGAAAGAGACAGAACTGAATAATACAATAATACAAGGGGGGTTAAGTTTATTCTCAGTTGGAGGCAGAGATCAGAGAAGTCTCCATGGATTCAGAATCCTGGGCTTGAGTTCAGCTCAGCCTCTCTCCCTAGCCTTTCTTTCCATTCCTTGACTCTCAAAGTCTGAAAGAGCCCTGGGTGGGCATCCCTCTCAGGTGTCTTGACCAGAAGGTACTGGGTAAGCCATTCAAGGATAAAGGAGGAAAGATTACTATGCTGTTACCACCATTTTTGCCATCCCTATGGGACCCTATTCTTGTTTTGTGCTCTTAAATTTCTTTTTTTGAAATGTTAACTGTTTTTAAATAACCTTTTTTTCATATTACACAATTAGCATATGTTCTTTGTAGAAAAACAGAAAAAAAAAAGACCTTAGCCCAAATTTAAAACTATTCTGAGAACTCCACCTAGAAATCACAGTTAAAACTTTATTGTACATCTTTCCACATGGCTTTTCTCGGTACTGTTA
Source organism: Panthera tigris (assembly GCF_018350195.1). Taxonomy (NCBI): domain Eukaryota; kingdom Metazoa; phylum Chordata; class Mammalia; order Carnivora; family Felidae; genus Panthera; species Panthera tigris. Next base: position 80,699,374 of record NC_056668.1, read on the forward strand.
TTTAATTATAAAAATAAGGTCATGCTATACAGTGAACACAGTTTTGTTACTTATTTTTCCACACTGTAGTTTGAACATCTTTCCAAACCTGGAAGTATTTAATCATTTTTAATGCCTGCATGGTGTTCCATAGTACATAAGTACTACAGCATTTTTGAGCAGTCCCCTTTGCTGGGAATTAAGGTACCATAAACATACATCCAAAACCAATCCAAGTGTTCTCCATCCTCAAAAATCAAACAAACAAACAAAAAATAAGAATTGGGTCTTTTTCTTGTGTTCCCAATTAATAACTAAGTACTAATTTTACCTTCTGGATATCTCTCAAATCCAGCTCTGTCACCTGTCATAACTCATCCACAATCACCACTCACAGACTATTACCATCACCAACTAACATATCTCACCACATCCATGCTTACCTCCTCCGACCCTTCTCCTTACTCTAGTCAGAGTGATGATTTTTAAGCCCAAGCCATTCCTTCACTTAAGCCTTTTCAATGACACCTACTAGAACACCTAAAATTTAAAAAGACTACCACCACCAAATGTTGGCAAGAACACACTGCGGAGCGTGTGTAAAATGGTATGACTCCTTCGGAAAACTGGTGGTTTCTTATAAAGGTAAACATACATCCACTTTGTGATCTAGCAATTTTAGTCTTAAGTATTTACTCAAGAGAGATATAGACATGTATTCATAAAAAGACCTCTGTGAGAACATTTAGAGAAGCTTTATTCGCAACAGCCACCAAAAGCAACACAAATGTCCATGAAGAGAAGATGGGAAAAACAGGTTGTGTGGACTTTTCCAAAGAAGACATCCAGATGGCCAACAGACGCATGAAGAGAAGCTCAACATGACTCGTTATCAGGGAAATACAAATCAAAACCACAATGAGATACCACCTCACACTGATTAGAATGGCTAAAATTAATAACTCATTTAATACTTTCTATTATATTATGAAAGGTTGAAAAGGATATAATCTCTAATTTATTGTAAATTCTTACATTTTATAATATTCTTATTCCAATTTAACAATGGATTCTATATATGCTAGCAATTTAATTACCACCATCACTAAATTTTCATCATTATCACCAAATTACACAATCTCTTCTTTCACAGACTTTTATGTCATTCTTTTATTGTTTCTTTATTTATTTACTCATATAAAATTTTTAATGTTTACTTATTTTTGAGAGAGATAGAAAGACAGAGCGTGAGCAGGGGAGGGGCAGAGAGAGGGAGACACAGAATCCAAAGTAGGCTCCAGGCTCTGAGCTGTCAGCACAGAGCCCTATGTGGGCTCGAACCACAAAATCATGACCTGAGCTGAAGTCAGAGGCTTAACCAACTAAGCCACCCAGGCATCCCATGTCATTCTTTTTTATCCTTAAATCCATATTTCCATGTACACCCCCCAAAAGAATTTTATCCTGATACAATATATTTTTATGTTTGGAAGTTGTTGTTGTTTTTTTTTAATGTTTATTTATTTTTTGAGAGAGAGACAGAGTGTGAGTGGGGGAGGGGCAGAGAGAGGGAGAGGAAGACACAGAATCTGAAGCAGGCTCCAGGCTCTGAGCTGTCAGCACAGGGCCCGACGTGGGGCTCGAACCCACAAGCTGTGAGATCATGACCTGAACCAAAGTCAGACACTTAACTGACTGAGTCACCCAGGCGCCCCTATGCTTGGAAGTTTTTATCCGCCTTTTAATCTTACTCTATCCTACCTATTACAACAAATTGTTTTAAATAATTTCCTTTGGCAATAAGGCTTTAGATGTTAAAAATTATTCTGTATTGAGTGATTACTAAATTAATAGTTCACAATTTATCAAAACAACATAAATATATGTCCAAATCTGACAAATAGATTTAAAGATGATTCAAACATAATCAAAGTTTCTTTTTTTTTTAGATTTTATTTATTTATTAATTTATTAAAAAATTTTTAAAGCATTTATTTATTTTTGAGAGAGAGAGAGAGAGAGAGAGAGATGAAGCACAAGCAGGGGAGGGACAGAGAAAGAGAGGGAGGCACAGAATCCGAAGCAGGCTCCAGGCTCTGAGCTGTCAGCACAGAGCCCAATGCGGGGCTCAGACCCACAAACCATGAGATCGTGACCTAAGCCAAAGTCAGACGCCTAACTGACTGAGCCACTTAGGTGTCCCAAAGCTTAGGGGACTTTTAAAACTTGTCTAAACTCACACTGGTTGTTTGAACCATGTTTAAATCTATTTGTAACAGCAGCTTAACTTACCCTAACTAATATGCCTTGTTCATTTAAACAAGTACTTAGGAATGGAATAAGCTGAGAATGCTTTTGTTTCTTTGTTTTTAATGTTTATTTATTTATATTGAAGGGCACCTGGGTGGCTCAGTCACTTAAGCATCTGACCTTGGCTTAAGTCATGATCTCACGGGTTCGTGGGTTCAAGCCCCACATCCAGGCCCATGCTGACAGCTCAGAGCCTGGAGCCTGCTTTGGATTCTGTGCCTCCCTCTCTCTCTGCCCCTCCCCCTCGCATGCTCTGTCTGTCTGTCTCTCTCTTTCTCTCTCAAAAATAAAATATTTAAAAATTTTTATTTATTGTGAGAGTGAGAGAGATCGTGCACATGCAAGCATGAGTGGGGGACGGGTGGGGCACAGAGAGATCAGGAGAGAGAGAATCCCAAGCAGGTTCCACACTGTCAGCGCAGAGCCTGATGTGGGTCTCAATCCCATGAACTATGAGACCACGACCTGAGCCAAACTGAAGAGTCAGATGCTTAAGTGACTGAGCCACCTAGAAGTCCAAGCTGTGTGTGTTTTTAGTAGAAATATCACTCCATTATTAGAAGTCCTCCCACGTTACATGCCAAAATTTCACATACTGTTATTCGTCAGAAATTATTTTAAATGACCTACCAATTGACAATTCTATTAGGTCCTCCTTCAACTTCATTGAAAACAAAAGATTAGAATCAATTTAACTTATAAAACCAGAAGTTACCAGTCATTAGAATCTAATCATTTCCTCAATTTCTGATAAGTATACCAAAAAAATTCTTAACAAGACTTAGCTACCAAATGCTTCTACATCAATTGTTCTCCAAGTGTGGATTCCAGACAAGTGCATCAGTATCATCTGGCAACTGGTTAGAAATGCATGTTTTTAGGCCCCACCCAGACCTACTGAATCAGAAATTCTGGGGATGAAACCAGTAGTCTGTGTTTTACCAAACAAGCTCTCTCAGTGATTCTGTTGCGGAAGTTTAAGAATCCCTACCATATGCTACACCTGTAATTCTTTCTCCTGGACTTGTATGTAATCTGATAGTTTCCAAAAGCATTCAAATATTGAAATATTCATTTTAACATATCTTTGCCACTTGTATTAGTTATCTGTTAGTGCATAACGATGTTACCACAAACTTGGTGGCTTCAAACAACACCTATTTATTGTCTCCCAATTTCTGCAGTTCAGGAGTCCAGGCATGACTTAACTGGGTCCCCTCCTTCAGCGTCTCCTATGGCTGCAAAGTGCCAGCTGGGACAGCAGTCTCATCAGAGGCACAGCTGGGATAGGATCTGCTTCTAAATTCACATCATCGTTGGAGCAGTTCTCTTCTGTCTACCAGCTAGAGACCACCCTCAGCTCCTTGCCACTTTGAGGTCTTCCTAATATGGCCATTTGCCTTACAAAGCCAGCAAGGCAGTCTCTCCTAACAAAATTGGAGTCACACTTTCATGTAACAAAATCATATAAACATCTCATCACCTTTGCCCTATTCTCTTACTTAAAAGCAAATTCTAGATTGCACCCACGCTGAAGGGGAGGATATTACATGGAGGCAAAAATACCAGGAAGTAGGGATCGCCTGTCTGCTACATCACTCAGTACTTTTTGTTTAAGTGCCTCTGTTTCATCACATGCTTTAACTCTATTTTACCAAACTTCTGAGGTACCATTTAGGTCATTCAATAATAAACATTCTGAAAAATATTGACTAGAATAATCTTTGCAAAGCTGGGCCTCATGGTCAATCCAATCAGCCAACCCTGACTATGACTTACTTTCTGTCAGAAAAGGTCAGGTGTCATTTTTCAGTTCAAATAAGTGTGTTAATCTGAAATTTAAGAAATAACATAACAACTTGGAATAATACATTCTATAGCACATATGGTAAGATAGATTACTAAAAGCAGTCACGTCAAAATTAAATAGATGCATATCTAATATAATTGATCACATCTAAGTTACCAGAACAAGATGATAAGGGTAGTACTCATTACTTTATAATTATTCAGTATGATATGTGACTAAAGCTACCAGTTATTATTAATGTGATGAGTATTACTGAAGGCAAGGTACTCCTTCAGTAAGTGTATATCCATGTGGGTACTGAACCCTGGTGGACAGCTTCTGGGGATAATGCAATAAAATGATGCATTATAAAGGCCAAAATAGCTCCATTAATTTCATTAGACATTATGATTAAATTTCACATGTATTTAATGAAAAAGAAAGGTATATATTGCTAAAACTAATTGGTCCAGCAGCTAGCATATAATCTTATTTTTTGTTAATAAGAGCTGGAAAATCTCATTATAAGCTGAAATAAGATGAGTATTGGCTATAATTGCAATGCACATTTCATAATATGATTTGACAAAATAGGTTTGAACTATTTTATTGAACGAGGCATGGCAAATTCGAAACACATAAGATTTTTATATAGCACCTATTTTGTGTGCTTGCATGAAGGATACTTTGTTTGCAAATTTCTTTTTTGTATCTCAAACCTATGCAAAGTGGGAAGAATAATACAATAAACACTGGTAAACATTTCAATTAAATTCATCTAACCTTCTACCTTTTCATAAAGGTATATAAAATGAAAGCTCCTGAGCTGCAAGGACTATACCAAGCCTATTGTCTAGGAAAATGTGTCACAAGCTGGATTCGTCTGACATTTTCTCATAATTAGATTCAGGTTAGACATTCTTGGCAGGAATACTACTTAAGCGTTAGTGTACTGCCTATCACATCACCTCGAGAGGCACATGATGTCAGTTTGCCCTGATAATACTGACGCTGAATCTGATCACTTGATTAAGGTGATGATGCCAATTCTTTCTATTATAAAATTACTCTTTCCCCTATGTGATTAACAAGTAGCCCATTCCCCAATTAAATTTTGCCTGATGATTTTATCATCCTCTGATGATCTTGCCTGAGTAAATAAATATACACATTGGATGTTGTCCAATGTCAATTTCCTGGTATATCTTGAAAGGTGAGTAGACCTCTTGGCTCATATCACAGAAAAATCCAGGGGTAACACATAGTTGAATCCAGAAGCTCAGATAATTTCTCCAGTACCTAGTCTCTTTCTACCACACAAGGTTCTGCTTTTCATTTTGTTGGTTTCATTCATGGGTTACACATGATGGTGGTCCCTGAAAGCCCAGGCTTACACTTTACAGCTTCAAGTCCAATAGAAAAAGACTACCTCTTCTGAAATAATACCAATAAAAGTCTTAGAGCAAAGTCTTCTTGACTCTGATTGTCATAGCTTGGGTCATGCCCCATCTCTGAGCCAATGCCTGTGGCCAGGGTGATGACACCATTTGATTTACATACCCAGTCCTGGAGCAGGAGCTAGTGTCTCAGTTCCAAACAGACCATATGGACTGAGAGGTGGTTCCCCAAGGAAAACAGAGGGGCTGTTATTAAAGGGAGAGGCAAAGGGTGCTGGGCAGGAGGCAGAAACAACAGATGTCTCCTATAACTGATTATTCAATAAAGATGTTTAGACATCTGATAAGCCATCTGAAAAGACCAACGTTGGGGAATAGGGAGTAAAGCAAGGCACCTATTCACTCTTCACATCCAAACAAATTCCAGATGATTTTAAAATTCTTTATGTAAAAAACAAAACCACAAAAGGACTGGAAGAAAGCATGACTGAATAATTTTAAATGTTGGGAATAGAGATAGACTGTTTAGGCATGACACAAAACACAGAAATCAACTTTTATTGATAAAAGTTGAGTACATAAAGCCTTAAAAGCTTTTGTACATCAGAAATACCACACTGAGTGAGGTAAGGAAGATCTGCAATGAAGATATAATAGTTTGAAAATCTATATACCAAGAAATGTAATAATGACCATCATGTAGCATAAGTTAGAAAAGATACAAGAAGAAATAAACACAAATACATTAGAAGGAGACTTTAATTCACCTCTTTTAGTCCATGACAGGTCAAGTGGATAAATGATGATAGATGAGCAATGATAGATAAGACCTTACATATATAATTATTAGTAAAGAAGTTCTGATAGATAAAATTTCAACTCTGTACCCTGAAAATAAAAAATACATTCCCCTTCCCCCAAGGGTCCATGAAACATTCATGAAACTTGATCAGGTATTGGACCATCAGAAAGCATTCTCAGACCGATGTAAAAAAATACCAGTAATAATATAGTCAGAAGATAAAAAGACTCTTCCACCTTCAGAAATTTTTTTTAAATGTTAAAATTCTGTCTTAAACATTTCTTGGGCTTAAGGGAAAATGACAACTGAAGTTCTAGTCTATCTAGAAGCAGCAATAATGAAAACAACATACCAGAACCTATGGGCTAGATTTAAAGCAGTGTTCAGTGAAAATTCCATAACTTTGTTTATACTGATAAAGAAGACAGAAAAAACAATTGAGCATCTGATTTCAAAATTAGAAAAAGAACAACAGAAACTATGGGAAACTAGAAAGAAAAAGAAATCAATGTTGGAAAAGAGAAAAAAATAATAGAAATAAGAATGAATTAAGACATAATGAATAAATTAAGGGGAAAATAATAAAATAGATTAAATTTGCCAATCTATTAAGTAAAAAAGCAGGTACGGTAGGCAGAATAATGGCCCAACCAAAGATGTCTACACTCTAATCCCCAGGACCTATGAATATTTTACTTTACATGGCAAAAGGGACTTTGCAGATGTGATTAAGGTGAAAGACCTTGAGATGGAAAGAGTATCCTGGATTATCCAAGTGGGTTCAACCTAATCCTATGAGTCCTTAAAATCAGAGAACCTTTCCCTGTTGAGATCAGAGAGAGATGTAACAATGGGTGAAGGGTCAGAGAGATGTATGAGAGAATTTGGTATGCTATTGCTGGCTTGAAGATGGAAATAGGAGACCATAAGCCAAGGAATGCAGGTGGCCTATGGAAACTGGAAAAGGCAGAGAAAGGGCTTCTCTCCTAGAGCCTCCAGAAAGGAACAAAGCCTTGTCAACAACCTCATTTTAACCTGGTGGTACCCAAGTCAGACTTCCTACCTACTGAAATGTGAGATAATAGGCCACTATGCTTGTGGTAATTTGTTACAGCAACAAAAGAAAACTAAAAAACAACGAGGAAGTTCAACTTCACAAACAAAAACTGACAGGGCAGAACTATACCTTAGAATTAGAGGAAATTTAAAAATCAGGAGGCTAATTTGCTAAATCAATGCAAATAACTTTGAAAAACTGAATGAAATTGATAAACTTGTAGGAAAATATAATTCCCTAAAATCAACCCCAGAACAGGTAGAAAAGAAAAGTAGACCAATTTCCATAAAAGGAGGTGAGAAATGTATCAGAGAGCTACTCCCTCCAAAAGCAGCAAACTCAGAGAATTTCATAGGGAGTCCCCCCCACCGCCCACACACACACCCCCCACAGGGAATTTTTTTTACCAGACTTCTTGAGAGTTGACAATGCCAATGTTATCTAAACTGTTCCACAGCTTCAGAAAAAATTAAAACCTTATAAATGTTTTTTTATAGTGAGAATTAACACCAATACAGATAAATAACAAAGATTACATACACAAAAGCTACAGGTCAATCAAATTTATAAATATAGATACAAAAATCCTAAGTGAAATATTAACAGACCACAACAGAATAAAAAAAAAAAAAAACTACATGAGAATAGACTATGAATGCATGGATGGTTCAATACAAATCAACCAGTATAATTCATATTACCAGATCTAGGAAGAAAAAGAATATGACCATTCCCACAGACACTGAAAAGGCATTTGACAAAATTTAAAGAGCATGCATTTAAATCACTAATAAGTATACAAGGAGTCAAGGAATTAGAAACTCACAATTCAGCAACCATTACAATAATATAATTGATGCAAGCTAAGAACCATCGGTGGATGCTAAAATTAGTAGGTGAAAAGTTTGAGGACTAACAGGATATTCGCATAGTCTCAGAGCATCTCCCCAAAGATATTTATTAATTGCAATGGAAAACATAGTAACCTTACAGAGGAAAACCATCTGTTAACAGATGGTTAACACTGTCAAGCGGTGAAAGTTAATGTCACTAATAACAAGACAAATCAGCACCCCGTGGTATGACACAATGAAAAACACAGCATCCCTTCAGTAGTATTCCTTCACAGCAGTAGAACCTTATCCTAATCATGAGGAAACATCAGACAAACTTAAACTAAGGGACTTTCTACTAAAAAACCAGTCTCTATTCTTTAAAAACGTCAGTATCGTGAAACAGAAAGAAAAAGCTGAGGAAGTATGTTCAGATAAACAACAACAACAACCTAAAAAAACATGACAAATGAATCCAAAACGATCCAAAATTTTCCTTTGCTATAAAGGACATTATTGGGACAATGGATAGATCTGAATAAGGTCTATAGATCAGATAACATATTAATGTTAACTTCCTGATTTTTATCATTGACTTACGTTTATACAAAATATATACTGAAGTATATAGGGGTAAAGTAGCATCCTGTGTGCAGCGGTTCAGGAAAAAATGTGTAAGAATAAATCAATGTGTTAGAAAACAGAAAAATAGTAGAATTAAGAATAAATCAAATAGGCGTGCCTGGGTGGCTCAGTCAGTTAAACATCTGACTCTTGGTTTCAGCTCAGGTCATGATCTCAAGGTTTGTGAGTTCAAGCCCCGCATTGGACTCTGTGCTGACAGCACCGGGCCTGCTTAGGATCGTCTCTCTCTGCCCCTCCACTACTCTCTCTGTCTCTCATTCTTAAAACAAATAAACTTAAAAAAAAGAATAAATCAAAGCATAATGAATAAATTAAGGGAAAATAATAAAATATATAAATGTAAACATATATTTATTTGTTTAAATGAAATTAGATTGAGAGGGAGAAAGCAAAGGTGGTAAGCTGGAAACATTTGGGAAATCTTGGCAAAACCTATGTGGGAATTCTTTGTATTGCTTCTTAAACAGCCTTGATTATGATAAGGAAGGAGAGAGAAGTTGGTCAAACGTTTGGAGGGTTTGGGGTATTCTTGTAAGACTTTTTAAAATTTTAAGTAAGCTCTACACCGAACATGAGCCTTGAACTCACAACCCCGAGATCAAGAGTCATCATGCTCCACAGATTGAGCCAGCCAGGTGCCCCTGGGGTATTTTTAATGAGAGAAACTTGAGCATACTTAAATAAAGATAGCAGTAGTGGGAAGCACATGGTAAACGGGGAGAGAGTGTTCATGAGAGGAAGAGCAAACGAGTGAGAGAACAGAAGATGAGGAAATGCTTGAGACTATAAAAAAGAGTAGGGGCGCCTAGGTGGCTCAGTCAGTTGAGCGTCCGACCTTGGCTCAGGTCACGATCTCGCGGTCCGTGAGTTCGAGCCCCGCGTCGGGCTCTGGGCTGATGGCTCAGAGCCTGGAGCATGCTTCAGATTCTGTGTCTCCCCCTCTCTCTGCCCCTCCCCTGCTCATGCTCTGTCTCTCTCTGTCTCAAAAATAAATTTAAAAAAAACATTAAAAAATTTTTTTTAAAAAAGATATTTTGGGGGAACCTGGATGGTTCAGTTGGTTAAGCATCTGACTTTGGCTCAGGTCATGATCTCACGGTTCGTGAGTTCGAGCCCCGCGTCAGGCTCTGGGCTGATGGCTCAGAGCCTGGAGCCTGCTTCTGATTCTGTGTCTCCCTCTCTCTCTGCCCCTCCCCCGTTCATGCTCTGTCTCTCTCTGTCTCAAAAATAAATAAAACCTTAAAAAAAATTTTTTAAAAAATAAATATTCAAAGCTGAAAATGTGGTAAACATGGAAAGGTATGTATAAAAGAATACAAATCACCCATCATAACAAGACCTAACACGAAGGCTCACTGATGGACTTGTTTTGGCACAGGCAGGCCAGAAGGAGGCACAGGGCTCTCATTTCATAGATGCGGGAACTGAGGCTCAGAGACACAAATTATCTCCTTTAGATTACGGAACTGGTTGAGGGCAAACGTCACTTTCTAATTCCCCACCCAGTGCTCTTTCCACTTTAGAGGAAAGCCCCCAGGAGTTGTCAGCCAGGGGAGGCTCTGCCCCCAGAAGCGATGGCAGATGTGGGAGATCCTTTTTTAATCATCGTAAGACGAGGGAATACTACTGCCATTTAGTGGATGGGGACCTGAGATGTTAAACTTGTTACAGTGATCCAAGAAGTCCTACACAATGAAGATGGTACTATCCAAAATACCACTGCACCTTTGTCAGAAAAACTGTGCCTAAAAATCAGTCTTCTGGGGTCTACAGTCAACCAGCCCACCATTACTGAGCCATGTGACTGGGCAAGGCACCAATTCTTCTCATTCATCTTGAAAATGAGCATTTTGTTCCAAATGGGAACTCACATCCTTCAGCCTCAGACATGCCCAGATTCTGTCATCACATTGGGTGGGCCCCTCAGAGGAGACCAACAGCCCCTCAGAGGAGACCAGGCTGATTCCGCCAATGATACACAGGTGTCGGCCGAGTAAATCCCCAAAGCCTCCACTTTGTAACCTCCTTGGGCTGGGCTCGTTCACAGACTTCCTAAGCTACACATCTGGAATTTAGATGATAACTGTGCTTTCTGTAAAGCTCTACAGTTACAAAGTATTTGCACCTGGATTATTTCATTCAGTCGTTCCATTAGCCCAGGGAAGAAGTTATTACAGCTCCAATTTTATAAAGGAGAGAAATTAGATTCAGAGTAAAAATGACTTCCTTAGATAACGGGTCAGTAAGTGAAAGATGGAGCAGGGATGAAATCCTGTCTTCTGAGGCCAAGTTCGGACCCCCTCCTTCCCACCCCTACTCCCACCATTGCCCTCGGGACAAATGCCAGTCTTCTGGTCCCTTTGGTCGAGGATGGGCAATAATCTCCTCTCTCCCCCACCCTCCTGTTTTAGGCCATTCTTTTTGCTAGGATCAGAAATCAACCAAAGAGCAGGAAAGATAACCCCAGACTTGCTCTCAGCTTCCTGAGGAAACAACTTCCTAACACCAACAATAGACGGCCAACTGGTCTGAAAGGTAGTGAGCTCTCTGTCACTAGGGGTGTTTAAGAAGACACTGAATGACTACCTGGCAAAGATGTAGTAGAGGAGATTCCTAATGTGCAAGTTAAAAAGATCTCTGAGGTCCCTTCCAAATCTGAGAGCAGAGGACTCCGTGCTTAGGAAGACAGCATGGTTTGGAAGCCGGCTGGGCAGAGGCCCAGGCTGTGGAATAGAGACAAGTCTGAAGAAGGAAAGAAAGAAAGAGAAAAAAAATCTGAAAGCAATTGTGAAAACGAAAGCGGACTCTTCTCTTCCAAGAAAGAAACTGGAGCCCCAACAGGGATGGGGAGACAAACTGGGTTGATGCCTAAAGAGAAAGTCAGAGGAAATGTCAGTATTTCTCAAATAGCCTTGCCCAGAAAATGTGTCAACAAACACGCAGCCAAACTTCACCGACTACCACTCAGGCAACACAGACAAGAAAAAGAGGAGCAGTCTCTTGAGAGAGAAGCACTTGAATTGAGTTAAAAATATATTGAATTCACAATCAATCAAAAATGCGAAAGGCCCAGAGAATGCCTCTGGACTAGACTTCTTCCATTTCCCTGAAAGTAAGTGGTGTGAGATTCTTTTTAAAGTATTATCTGAATCAACGTTTGAGGGTGGAGAGTGGGAAGGACTGGCCTGTAGTGGGAAATCTGCATTTCATCTTTTAGCCAGAGCGGGATTTTAAATGCAATTGCAGAGAGAATTCTGGGGACTACTGCTCTTCTTACAATGGAAACCAGGTCCAGAATGTTCCCTGGCAACCTGGCAGCCTGAAGTACTAAAAGCTTCAGGTGAAAGAAGGATCCACGTTTACAGTATCTGACAGAACCACTTTTCCCCAAAATCTTTTAGAAATCTCGTTCAACATCTCTTTCAACCAAGGGTACAAAGACTTTAATAAGTTTAGAAAAAGGGTTTTAAAATAACTCCTTTTCTTACACGTGTAAAACATTGAGACAATGCAGATGCACTAAAAGAAGGAAATAAACACGGCATGTTTCTCCACCACCCAAAATCAGCATTTTGGTATGTCTACTCAATTTTTTTTAACGTGATTTTTAGTTTTTTTGAATGGTTCAAAACAAAGTGGTATTGAAAAGATATTCCTTGAGAGTGTTGTCCCCACCCCACCTCCATCTATCTGTTTCCCACCCACTCCCATCCTGTTAGGTGAAATCTTTTGGGTTGTTTGTGTATCCTTGTAGCACTCCTTAATGCAAATTACAAGTACAAACAAAACTTCGTGTTTGACGCCTTCCTTACCCAACGTGGGGCTCAAACTACAAGAGGCAGCCTACCACATATAGTGCATCTAACATTTTGCTCTTGATAATATAGCATAGTTCAGATTTTTTCCTGTGTTTATGCAAACATTTACTAAAATGGGATCACACTTTTGTAAGTGGCTTCATCACTCAAGAATATTTTACGGACCTGTTTGTATATGATCAAAGAGTCTATGGTATGGTTTTTAATTTTTTTTGTTTATTTTTGAGAGCGAGAGACAGAACGTGAGTGGGGGAGGGGCAGAGAGAGAGATCAGGAGACACGGAAGCAGGCTCCAGGTTTTGAGCTGTCAGCACAGAGCCCAAGGGGGGCCTGAACCCACAAATGCGAGATCATGACGTGAGCCTATGTCAGACACTTAACTGACTGAGCCACCAAGGTGCCCGTCTATGGTATGATATGTTTATTCATTTTTGAGAGACAGAGAGAGACAGAGCCTGAGCAGGGAATGAGCAGAGAGAGAGAGGGAGACACAGAATCCAAAACAGGTTCCAGGCTCTGAGCTGTCAGCACACAGCTGGACGTGGGGCTCAAACTCATGAACCAGGAGATCATGACCTGAGCTGAGGTCGGACGCTCAACCGACCAAGCTACCCAGGCGCCCCTCTGGTATGATTTTTAAAGGCTATTGATGTCAGGAAAAAGCTCTGGGGTACTAATATGCCTAGGTTTTGTCCCTCTCCCAATCAGATAATGTCTGGACAAGGAAAGAAGAATGCTTTGGCCCCTGGCGTCAAAAGGCCTATGAGTGAGTTTCAACTCAGCCAGTTTGTTACCAGCTGTGTGCCCGCAGGCAGGACTTAGGCTGTGAGAGTCAGTTTGAAATATTTACATCTTCTCACCCACAGTAATGCCAACCTGGCCTCTCTAACCCAGGACTGCAGTAAAGATCAAATGAGACAGTGGTTAGGAAAAGACCATTCGTTGTGGGGCAACAAGGTGTTAAAATATTGATACAGCTACACCATGTGTACAAGCATCCATCCATCCATGCACACACAAGTATTTGCATTTTTTTAATGTTTATTTATTTTTGAGAGAGAGCAAGCGAGCAGGGGAGGGACAGAGACAGAGGGAGACAGAGAACCCAAAGCAGGGTCTGCCCTGAGAGCGGAGAGCCCAGTGCAAGGATCGAACCACGAAACAGGAGGTCGTGACCTGAGCTGAAGTCCCACGCTTAACTGACTAAGCCACGCAGGTGCTTCTCAAGTATTTGCAATTTGACAAGAATTCTTTTTGGTTACTGCTTTATGGTTTCTCAATAAACACTATTTTCTCAAAATCTGAGTCTTCTGAAAACATTTTTCTTGTTAAATATTTAACATATATGCATTATAGAGAAATTAGGAAGAGTGAATAAACAAAAAGAGGGAAATGGAAATAATCTATAATTTGCAAAACTCCTTGCCCAACTTTCATATTATATACATATATGTGTGTCGACGCACGTGCACACACATATACGCACACATATAATTTACAAAACTGGGTTCATATTGTTTATTTTGTTTTTGTAATCTCCTATTCCCACTCAACAATATAGTATAAATCCTGTTCCATATTCACAAATATTATCTTTATTGTTATTAATGGTTATATAGAATTTTATTGCATTAGTGAATATACCATACTTGGTCTAGCCAATCCACTTTTGTTGGAAATCTGAGTTCTTTTGAGATTTTTAATATTATATATAATGCTATACTGGACATCTTTATAGCCAAATACTCACATACATTAGAGAAGTCAATTTTGAACGAATGCTGTATGTTTTCTTTTATGCATTCAACAACTGCTCTTGAGCACCTACACTTCACCATGAACCATCTAGGTGTTAGAGTTATAAAGATGCATCTAGGGGCACCTGGGTAGCTCAGTCAGTTAAGCGTCTGACTCTTGGATTCAGCTCAGGTCATGATCTCACGGTTCGTGGGTTCGAGCCCTGTGTTGCAGAGCCTGCTTAGGATACTCTCTGTCTCGCTGCCCTCTGTCTCTCAAAAATAAATAAGCATTTTAATTAATTACTTAATTAAATCTTTAAAAAATTATCTAAAAAACCCAACAACAACAAAGATGAATCTGGCACAGGAACTGTCAATCTAGGAAAGGATACTAAAAGAATCATTCATTACCCCTTGGGCGCACTAGACTCCCTAAGGTTCCTAGTGTGCCTGGCAGGCCCTTCCACAGCCCTAAGTCTTATTCGTGCAGCTACCCTACTCCCTAACCTGAAATGACCCTTTCTTTGCCTGGCAAACTTCCATCTATTAGTCAAGACCCAATCCAAATATCCCTTGCTCTATGGAGCCTTCCCTAACCCCTCAAGATAGAGTAAGTCTCTCCTGGAGAATTTCATGGCACCTGTCACACTGCATTTGTAATTTTTCATATTCCTTCCATCTTTTCTCTTTCTCTGCACTGTACATTGGAGTTGGAGACTTTGTCTTATCATTATCTCCAACTAAGTCCAGAAAGATGCCTAACACATAGACGTTCTCACTGAGCACTTACTGAATGAGTCACCGGTACCATGTGCTTAGTAAAATAACAACTGAAGTTACATTACTGGCAAAGAAGTGCTCTTAGCAAAGGCCCATGGTCAACAACCAGTTTAAAGGTGCCTCAGCTGGCCTGGCCCATGGGCTGGGCCAGTTTTTCCCATGTTCCTATTCTGTCATTCTCTCTCTTGACCCTGACTATTGAAGAATTAGACTTCATTCCTAAATGTCTTGGCTCACTTGAACAAGCAAGGGGCATAAAGGGCTCACTAGGGCCTAAAACTTTTATAATTGGAGGGACTTTTTAAAGAAAAATCTGGAGCACTGGGGTGGCTCAGTTGGTGAAGCATCCAACTTGGGCTCAGGTCATGATCTCACAGCTCGTGAGTTCGAGTGAGCCCCATGTCAGGCTCTGTGCTGACAGCTTGGAGCCTGGAGCCTGCTTCAGATTCTGTCTCCATCTCTCTCTGCCCCTCCCCCGCTTGCACTATCTCTCTCTCTCTCTCTCTCTCTGTCTCTCAAATATAAATAAACATTAAAAAAATTTTTTTAAAGAAAAACAAAATCATGAATACTGAATTAGGTATAAAAATAATATTAATTTTGACCAAGAAAAGAAATCATAGCAAATTACAAAATTTAAAAGCTGACTAACGTTGTAAAATCCCTCACAGCCTGACATACTTGTCTAATACTTTTTAAATTTTTCAATTCTGGTAAAAATATACATTAGTCTTGGGGCACCTGGGTGGCTTAGTCGGTTGAGCGTCCAACTTCGGCTCAGGTCATGGTCTCGCAGTTGGTGAGTTCAAGTCCCACATCGGGCTCTGTGCTAACAAACAGCTCAGAGCCTGGAGCCCGCTTCGGATTCTGTGTCTCCCTCTCTCTCCCCCTCCTCTGCTCATGCTCTGTATCTCTCTGTCTTTCAAAAATAAATAAATGCTAAAAAAAATTTTTTCTTTAAGTATACATTTGTCTGAAATTAACGAGTACACAGAACAATATTAATACATTTTTAAATGGCTATATTCTAGGGCAGGATATATGCATGATGAGCCTGTAGCATGTTGTAGAGCCAGAAAGTAAGGAAGTCTTGAAAAAAAAAAAAAAAAACAACTGATGGTCATATGTCAGAGGGACACTACAGCCAACTGAAAGAGCTCCCAATGGCCAAAGCTGGAACATTTTGAGACACAAAATTTAAAAAGTATTTCATTATAATCCAGAGTATAAAGTAAATATCCAGAATCTACACTGACATAGATAAATGATTGAATAAATAAAAAGAAAGGAAGCATGGAAGAAAGAAAAAGAGAAATCTCCCAAGTAGAATTCCAAATAATTTATGTAGATACTGCCCCCTCAAGGAGGGTTATGTAACTCCCCACCCCTCAAGTGTGGGCTGCACAAAATGTTTTCCTTCCAAAGAAAACAGTGGAGAAAGGGCAGGGATAGGAAGAATAATTAAGTGGAGAAGCTGGACAAACACCATGTCAGCCAGGTGATGGAGGTCAACATCAACAGTGATAAGTCATGTTGAGAGTATGTACCCATGATATGATGAAATCAGAATGGCACTCTACCTCTGTGGCATTCCTCCCCTAAACCTATAATCCCAATGTAACCATGAGGAAAACAGACAAATCCCAATAGAGGGCCACTCTAAAAAACCCGACCAGCATTGGTCCTCAAACTGGTCAGAATCTTCCAAAACTGGAAAATTTGAGAAATTGTCACAGCCGAGACAAAGTGTAAGGAGGCACGATAACTAAGTGCCGGGTGGTATCCTGGATGGGATCCTGAAACAGATAAAGGACGTTGGTAAATACCAAGGAAATCAGAATAAAGTATGAACCTTAGTTAATGATAATGTATCAATGTTTGTTCATTAATTGTAACAAATGTACATTACTAACATAAGATATTAGTAGTAAGGGAAAACCGGGTACAGGGTATATGGGAACTCTGTACTGTCTCCACAACTTTTCTGTAAATCTAAAACTGTTCTAAAACTTAAAGTCTGTTAGGAAAAATGGGTATAAGTTTGTATTGAACTCCACAAATGTGTTCTTAAATTATTCCTAAATTACGAAACTTGTTAATGAACATGTATTGCAGTTTTATCATGAGAACACTTGTTCTTAGGCCATTTTGTTGCATCAGGAGAAATTTTCCCTGTTCTTTTATCTAGAACAATCAGACTTTATCAGTAAATGAAGGGTTTCCATGTCTTACCTGGAAGTATATACCAAAAAATTAACAGATAAATGTGAGGGGTCCAGCTGAAGTAAGGATGGAGGCCTGGAGCCTAACAGACTGGCCTTCCTCTCCCCAACACTCTGGGGCATCCAAGAAACTGCCCACAGCTCTGAGGAATATGTTTCATTCATTCATTCATTCATTCAACAAATATTTGTGCTGGTAGAATGCAAGAGAGACAAGATCTCTGCTTTCAGAAAGAGGTGGTTGGAAAACCCTGGACTGGCTCTCAATCCTGGCTGGACTTTGGAATCACCTGAGAAGCATTTTATTATTGTTTTTTTTAAGATTTTACTTTTAAGTAATCTTTACACCCAAAGTAGGGCTGGAACCCACAATCCCAAGATCAAGAGTCACACGCTCCACCAACAGAGCCAGCCAGGTGCCCAATCATCTGAGAAGCTTTGTAAAAAATACCAGGATCTGGGCTTCTCCTCAGAATCTCTGAGGGTGGGACCCAGGAATCTGTATGCTTTAAAATCTCCACCAAGAGATTCTAAGGAGAAGCCAGGATTGAGAAACAGAGACTACATGATCAAAGAGCAACTTGCTCTAAAATCCCTGTTCCGTGATCTTTGCCATCAAGGGGAAAGAGGAGAAAAGGGCTGAAGTCCAGACCCCGGAGAGTGCCCCCTCTCCCTGAGGGAGTCTGGGGAGAAAGGAGCGGGGGTGGCAGAGGTTCCTCCGCTGAGGGCAAGGCGGGCGTCGCAGAAGTGTGGGCGAGGGGCGGGTGCTGAGGAGCAGTGGTGCGTAGCAACCCACGCACTTGCTAGTTTTAGAACAAATCAGCTCTTCTCCGACATATGTACTGAAGAAGCCTCCTCCTGGAATTTTCCAGACAGAGCTGAGGACTACTTCCAGCATAAAAGCATCAAGCCTAGATTCTGCTTCTCTTGATACAAAGAATCCTAAGACTGGAAGGTCCACCCCCTTCCCCGCCCCCCAACATTTCAATCATGTTAGTGCCACACGCTGTATGTTTCAGAGCAAGTTTTCATGGTGCATCTCAACATTCCATGCAGATATTTGGGCTGCCTTTTGGCATTTTTTGCAAACACAACCAAGAACTCCGTTTAAGGAAAAGCCTAGAAAACATGGAAGAGGCCCAAAGAAAGGGAGAACGGATGACCTGGTGGCGTAGAGTTGAACAACCCCTCACCCCCTTTCAACCTGATAGAGAAGACAGAACCCTGCCAACTTTACAGAGCTTAGGGTCAAATATCTTCTCTAGGCTCATTTAGCTAGCACAGGGCAGAGTGAGAATTTACTTCACCTTCACAACTTGATGAGCTAGCTTTATTGTCCTCGTTCCCCAGTGAGGAAACTGAGGCAAGCGGGAAGATAGTGGGTGGCAGAGTGAGGCTTTCACGGTGGTCTCCTCCACCAAAGTCAGGGCTCTCTCCTAAGTATCACAGCTGCCTATTGTGTCACAGGCACTGTCTGCTGCCCCCACCCCCATCCACACCAGGAAAGTCTCTGGCAAACTCTCTGTACTGTCTTTACAACTTTTCTGTACGTGTAAAATTATTCCAAGGTAAGTTTATTTAAACATGGCAAATATTCAGTACCATTGCTCTCTTAGACGAAACTCTTTGCAAACAATAAATAAGCTTAAATTATTTTTTAAATGTTAGCTTTTTCATCTTTATACATTTTTCAATATCTGTTTCTGTGTATGTTTTGGAATGTGCATAATATACCAATACAGGAGCCTATGAACAAATTATATTCATTTCTTAGGGCTATAGTGACAAAGTACCACTTACCGCATGGCTTAAAAATCACAGAAATCGATTGTCTCACAGTTCTGAAGGTTGGAAGTCTGAGGGCAAGGTGTGGGCAAGATCTCTCTCTACAAAGGCTCTGGGGGAGAATCGGTTCCACCGCCGTTGTCTTGGCTTCTGGTATTAATGGCAGTCCTTGAAGTTACTTTCTCTGCCCCTTGTCATGTGGCCTTCTCCCTGTGTCTCTCTATATGCATATTCCCTTCTTCTCAGGACACCAAACAAAATTGGATTATGGGCCTACCCTGCTCCAACATAACTTGATCTTAACTTACATCTTAACGACATCTGCAATGACCCTATTTCCAGATAAGGTCAGATTCTGTGGTTCCAGGGAAGGACATGAATTCGGGAGGACACTAGCCAACCTAATATAGTCTGCCCTCTGACCCCCCCAAAATTCACATCTGTCCCATGCACAAAATATATTCACCTGAGCCCAACATCCCCAAAAGTTTTAAGTTATTCCAGCATCAGCTGTACATCCAAAAATCTCATCTAAATCTCATCAACTCCAGGGGCACCTGGTTGGCTCAGTTGGTTGAGTGTCCAACAATTGATTTCAGATCAGATCATGATCCCAAGGCTGTGGAATCAAGCCCCATCTCTGTGCTGTCATCACAGAGCCTACTTGGAATTCTCTCTCTCTCTCTCTCTCTTCTCCCCTCCCCTCCCCTTGTACACATGCTCTCTCTCTCTCTCTCTCAAATAAAAAATAAACCACATCTTCTTTATCCATTCACCAGAGAAACTTAACAGAAGACCATGAGGGAGGGGAAGGGGGAAAAAAAAGTTACAGAGAGGGAGGGAGGCAAACCATAAGAGACTCTTGGATACTGAGAATAAACTGAGGGTTGATAGGGGATGGGGGAGAGGGGAAAGTGGGTGATGGGCATTAAGGGGGCACTTGTTGGGATGAGCACTAGGTGTTGTATGGAAACCGATTTGATAATAATTTATATTTAAAAATTAAAAAAATAATAATGAAATTTAAAATAAATAAATATCATCAACTCCAAAAGCCCCAAATTTCATTATCTAAGTCATTTTATGGGGTGAGATTTGAGATATGGTACATCCTGACACAAAATTATGCTCTATGTGAGGACCTGTGAAACTGGAAAACAATTTATCTGTTTCCAAAATACAATGGTAGGACATGCATGGGGTAGGTAGTCCCAGTCCAAAAGTGAAAAAGAAGAAGGCAAAAAGGGTCCATGGGTTCCAAGCAAGTCTGAAATCCAGTGCACAAATCTAGGTGATAGTCTAGCTTTATTCATCTAGTCTTGCTGTTTTTATATTTACTTAAGTTTTTCCAAAATTAAAGAAAAAGAAAAATAGCTCCCTTTTCCATAATACAAGAACTGCAGGCTTAATGCAGAAAAAATACAAACAAGCAATAAATATCACTCCTAATTCCATGACACAGAAGTAACCCACTGTTCACATTTGGTGCATATCCACATATGCCTCATTTTATTTTTTTATATTCTATCACTTTTTTACATTTATCTTATAAATATTAAAAAGGAAAATAATGTATATCGTATATAAATATAAATATATATTTATATATAATAATATACTTATATGATTCTAACTACTTTGTCTACTCAGTCTCCCATACCACATACCCATACCCATACCTCCCATACCACATACTAATTGTAAAATTAGCCATATTACAAATAGCTATGTTGGAAGAAGCCATTGCAGTTTGAGGTGATAGCCAGCCACCAGCCACCAATTACCACAGAGATCCACTGGAATCGGGAAGTTTTCTTAGAATGAAAAGTTACCTTTTCAGATGAAAGTCCTGGGGTTTTTAGGCTTTCTGTACAGTGACTTGCATTCTTTCTTTTCTTCTTTAGCGGACTAAAGGAGGCTCTAAAGAAATCACACTCTGAAATATATTATCACAATAGATTGTAAAGAAAGATAATCACAAAAATAATTATTTGAGCTAAGATATCTGTAGCTGTCAGAATCTGTAGCATTATTTATTTTTTTAATGTTTATTTATTTTTGAGAGAGAGACAGAGACAGAGACAGAGTGTGAGCAGGGGAGGGGCAAAAAGAGAAGGAGACACAGAATTCAAAGCAGGTTCCAGGCTCTGAGCTGTCAGCACAGAGCCCGAGGCGGGGCTTAAACTCACGAACCAAGAGATGATGATGACCTGAGCCAAAGTTGGAAGTTTAACGGACTGAGCCACCCAGTGCCTCTGTTTATTTTAATTTTTAAATATAGACTAAAATTCCGGAGCTACACATCAATTCTGGAAGGGATATTATTCCAACAAATGAATTAAATGTAAATTTAAAAGAAATATCCCTTCTTATGACTAGAAACAAACTAGGATTGGATTAAAGTGGTTGATCATGCAATGTTGAAAATTATTCAAGATAACTCATAAAATCTCATCTACGTATTTATATCTCCAAACACTTGCTCAGTAAATTCACGTTTTTGAGTTAAGTTTTGGTAACAGTGTTTAAGTTCAACTATTTAATAAAGTGTTTATTTTTTATTTAAAAATAAATAAAATCCCTGTGAAATGCAACAATCCCCGCAACCTAGCATCAATCAGCTTCCCTTCCATCAGACCACGCATCCTTCGCCCACAAGTGTTTTTATTAACTGGGACACCATCCATCTCTGTGCAACTTTATGAAATGTGTTTTGGCTTGGAGCACAGAAAATCCATTTAGACATTAATAGTCTAGTTGCGAGTTATGTTATTCATTCACAAAAGTAACAACAGTATGCTGTGATTTTTTTTTCCAGCATTTTCCCTTAATTTTACTGGCTAATAAAATCCAAACACTGGAACCTTTTGCCCAGAAAGTGGCGCCAAAGGAAAGCAGCTGCCCACCCGGACCCCCCAGGGACTCTCCAAGCGAGACCTGAGTCTTGGGTGAGGCCCCAGGGGAGAGAGGAAGACCTGCTCTCCAACCACTAGCCCTCCCCACAGGGTCAGCCAGCGTTTTCCTTTCATCTTCCTGACCAAAGGAATAAAACCCGGGTCTCCTTGTAGTTCTAGAAATTCAAAATGGTAGTATCACTGCAAAGCATTCCCCATTTACTTCTTTCAATCAAGTGTTCTTTTTCTTCCAAACCGAACAAGTAATTTTGAGCAACTATTTATTATGTGCCAGATTCTATGTACAGTGGGCATATAGAAAGGAACTTGTGGCTCACTAGGAGAGAGAGAGAGATGTAAACCAATAATTGTAGCACAACCTGATGAGACAGAAACAAAGGACATGTAAGCCCGGGATGTATTTGGCACAAAATCAGTCAAACTAAGATTTAAAAAGTATAACTATTTGTAAAAATAATTATCAAAGAGCTATTATTTATCCATATAAAAGCGGGTAAAGGGGAGCCTGGGAAGCTCAGTTGGTTGAGCATCCGACTCTTGATCTCAGCTCAGGTCTTGATCTCAGGGTTGTGAGTTCAGGCCCCAAGCTGGGTTCCACACTGGGCATGAAGCCTACTTTAAAAAAGAGAGAGAGAGAGGGAGAGAGAGAGAAAGTGGGAAAAATATATACAAGAACGTCACCTCAATCCCATTAGACAAATGGTGAGGGACATGGAGTATGAGTACAAGAAGAAAGAATAACAAACAAGAGGTTTTCAAAGATCCTCTATTTTACTGGTCTTCAAAGACACAAAAATTAAAACAATGAAAACAAAAATTTATAAAATCAAATCCCCAGGAGTCTACAGAAAAAAAACAACAACCCTCTTAATCCATTAGTAATGTAAATTTATACAAGCCTCTAGGAAGACAATTGGGCAATATGACACAATTCAAAGCAATAGTTATCTTTCTAAACCTAAGATCCCAATTCCACAGAATTTATCCTAAGGAAATAATTATAATGAAGAAAAAACCAAATGTATAAAGATATTTGTCACTGTTATTTATATTATTATTATATATGACTGTCACTGTTATTTATATTAGTGATAAATTGATTGTGACATACATACCTAATACAAAAGGATGTTTCAGTAGATTACAAAAATAATTAGAAAGTCTGTGTAGCAATATGAGAAATGATTTACTTCTTATTATAAAATTTAATAAGAGGAAAACACAAAACTGTACATAATAATAAATATAACTCTAGTCCCTGGATCCAGGTGGGACTTCAGCATCAGAAACCTTCAGCTAGAGCAGGTTTCAGAGTAATTTGGCAAACGTTAGGCTAGATAATTCCATAGGCAGAGTTAATCAGCTCTTCTCCTTTATGCTTCCTTCTCCCTAGCCACCTCCCAACCTTGCCATCCTTTGCTTTATTTATTCTATCTTAAGATTTTTTTACCTCTTTATCTCCCTTCCTTTGAGGTAGAAATTATGTCCTACTCATTTTTGTAATCACCTACCCTCTTCACCAGCCACTCACAAACTCAATAAAGTCATGATTCTTTAATTTACTTGACAATGTACAAGTATGTGATGAGAGGGAATACAGGGAAATGACAATAATCGTAGTAGGCTGCTGAAACTGAGAGTACATTTTTTTTTAATGTTTTTCTTTTATGTTTTGTTTTACAATTTTTTTTAAGGTTGAATCTTAAATGCCCAGACAGGATTTCACTGTGCTATCTGAAATCAGGCATTGGGTATTTATGTCCCATATGAGTAAGCAAGTTTATCTGGAAAAGTAATTTATAAAAATAAATTTATAGACAAGCCAAGACGTTTTTGGAAAAAAGTAAGAAAGAGGGCCTTATTCTATAGATATTATAACTTCTTTTAAATCTATATGTGAGTGAGAGAGAAGCCAACAACCCACACCCTTAACTGAGTGTGACTGTGTTATTATTACTGGAATAGGTCTGGCTTTAAAACACACAGAGAGCAGGTACTTCCAAGTATTTAATAATGCTGGTCTCCCACACATTTTTCATTGTGAGCCATGATGCATCTGAAGGACCACACTTGGCAGAACAGCATAGGGCCTACCTTGGACATGACTCAAGTTAAGAGTGAGGGATCCTTTATTTCCTTCCTCCTCTTGTCAGTAATTCTCCAAAATGTTCGTTTTATGATATGACTCTTAAAGGAATTAAACTCGAATAGCACAAAATTGTATAATTATGTTATAATTCAGTTGCAATTATTAACAGATCCAAGTCTTCTTCATCATTGTTAGGCAAGAAAAGATGATGATGATAATGATAGCATCCGTTTACCATGTGCCAGTTACAGTGCTAAACAGATAGGAAGATGATCAGGCCCACTACCTACTAGACCGCTACTTCATGTGGGCTAGTTATTTAGCATCAAAAATTCTAAGAATTTCAGGTGGCCACAGTCTGAAGGCAAATGAGTCACATTTTGCTTCCAGGGTGCATATTGGATGCACAGGCCCTAGAGGAGTGTCCACATCACCACTTGGCAACTATGGGCAGGAACTGAATTTCTGAGGTTCTCTTTAGATAAGGCATGCACTTCCTGCTTCCCCGCAATCCTCTCTGTTCCCTATCGGACTTACATCCAGCCTTCTTCATAGCTTGCTTGTCTCCTATACACCTGAATTTTCAACCCCTCCACCTAGAACCATGACTGTAAGTCAGGCATCTGCCACTAAGTGGTACAATGCCAGTAGGTAGAACTAAATCTAAAATTGGCAATCATGTAGACAGTTTTTCCCAACTTTTTATGGCAGTGGAGTATTTCTTCTAATGAAATCTTACACAAGCCTGATCTCTAAATACAAAGAGAAGCTGATCTGGCTGAGAGTGGGGAAAACCCCAAGAAGTACTCAATCTTCTACTCTCTATCCTCCTCCCTTACCCCCTCTGTGAGACCCCTCGACACTTCAGGGGTGCTGGCAACAGTCCAATCTTCTTATTCCACAGCAGAAAGCATCTGTCCTCAGTCACACAGCTCAGTGTGACTCTGGGTCACATGAACCACTGGGTTCCCCTCAGTGGTGGGGAACCCAGGTCTCTGATAAATGATAAATGTTTGGCAGCTTCTTCCATTAAAAAGTTGTTGAATTTGTAGAACGGAAAAGAAAAATTTTGAGTAAGAATAATGATTCTCTATCTGTGTCTTTTTTCAAGCTCTCGTTATTCCATGTTATATACCTTTATTAGAAAAGTTTTAAATTTTGTTGTACTAAATAGGCAGGCATAGAATTATCAAATCACATGGTCTTAGAGCAGAAAGGAATATCTGAAGTTTTTTCATCCCACCCCTTCATTTTAACAGGCCAGGAAAACTAGGAATTACTTAACCAATTTCTCTTCATAGGTGTTCCCAGTTACTGTCCCATTCAATACATCAAGTACTGTTACATCTTGATGTCAGAAACAAGAGCTTTCTATTTTAACCAGTTTCTCCATGAAAATCATGAGTTTGGGGTGCTTGGGTGGCTCAGTGGGTTAAGCATCCAATTCTTGATTTTGGCTCACGTTATGATCTCACAGTTCTTGAGTTCCAGCCCAGAGTCAGACTCCATGCTGGCAGCATGCTACCAGCAAGCGGGCTTGCTTGGTATTCTCTCCCTCCCTCTCTCTCTGCCCCTTTCCTGCTCAGGCACACACATGTGTTCTCTCTCTCTCTCTCTCTCTGTCTCAAAATAAATAAACAAAAATTTTAAAGAAAAGAACTCATGAAGTTAAGATATAAATTAAAGTTGTGGTTTCTTTCTCTTTGTGATTTTCTTCAATCTTTGAAATACACTTTCCCTGTGGGACATTCAAACATCTCTTTACTCCAGAAAGTGTATTTCCACACTTACGGGAAGATTGTTTCAGACTAAACTTTGCAGGAGAATTCAAGTCAAACCATCTGTGGTCAAGAGCTTTTATTTTAAAATTTCTAACAGGGTTCCTGGGTGGCTCAGTAGGTTAAGCGTCTGACTTCAGCTCAGGTCATGATCTCACAGTTTGTGAGTTTGAGCCCCGCATTGGGTTCTCTGCTGTCAGCACAGAGCCTGCTTGGGATCTTCTGTCCCCCTCTCTCTCGGCCCCTCCCCCACTCTCTCTCTCTCAAAAATAAACATTACAAAAAATTAAAATTTCGAACTAATCTTATGAGAGACCAATAATTTGTAAAATACAATAAAATCCAATTGAATTTTTAAAAGACTCACAAAATACAACTATTTTGTTATTATTAGATTCTAAACATAAAATTACTCTATCAAATTGCTATAACAGTTGTTAACTACCTATTTTCTGTTCCTGTCCTCACCCCATTGTGAGCCAGCAACACACTTCATGAACAAATCGTGGAGCTACTTTGAGAAGCTCCAGATAAAGCACAATCCAGGTGGTTGGTCTAGATACAGGGTATGAGAGTGAGTCTGCTCATATGAACCAGGTAATGCTTCCCACCTTTTGTTCCCAGGCCAGCCAGCCATTTTGAGAATGTGGCTGTGGTCCTTAAAGGTCTGGGGCATGGTCTCTGCACAGCTCAGCAGGAAAAAGATGTAGACCACCTTCTAACTGCACCACTTGGAAAAGAGTAGGGCAGGGTCCAGATCATGGAGGCCATGCAAATGAACTAAGAAATATTGGGAAGTAATGGGAAGTCGTTAATCCTGAAAGTAATGGGAAGTCGTCAAACTTGACTTGAGTTGTATTTGGATATGAGAACAATGTGTTTGCCTGCAATGTGGAGTATGGTCGAGAGGGGAAAAAGACTCATTGGGAGGCTTCTTCAATAATTTTGGAAAGAGATGATATGGTCTGAACTCACATAGTAGCAGTAGGGTTTCAGAGAAATTTAGAGCACTTGGTTATTGATCGAATGTATGTGATGAAGAGCAAGGAGAAGTCACCAATGACACCAGGCTTTGGCTAGAATGACTACATGGCTAGTGGTACCAGTTACTAAGATGGGGAGCTCAGAAGGAGGAGGGTGCTGAAAACAATGAGTCCAATTCCTGATAGGTTGTATGTGAACTTCCTGACTCTGCATTATGGCTCATGGTGGTTCCATCCAGCTAAACTGGAATGCCCACCACTCATCAAATCTAAACCGTAAAAAAGACATTGCAACCATAAAAGTGCATATTAAGAACACTAAAACAACATGGAAAAATATTTATTAAGTAATGTTAGGTAAAGTAATAAAAATGCAAATTAAAACAAGGTAAAGCTCTTCCCCTGTTAAATTGGCAAAAAAAATTTTTTTAATTAAAATGCCCAAACTGCCAAGGATATGGGAAAACTGGCACTGTCACACGTTGCTGGTGGCAATGTAAATTGGTACAAACCTTTTTGGAAGAAGTTTGGCAAGACACATCAAGAACCATAAAAGAGTTTGTTCCTGTGACCCTGTAATTCCACTTCTGGAAATCTATTCTAAGGAAATAACTCAAAATGTGGAAGGAAGCATTTCATACACAAAGATGTTTATCACAGCAGAAGCTGGAAACAGCCAGAATGTTCAATAGTAGGAGATGGGTTGAATAAGTCATGAGACATTGATTTGCTGGCCTCTTGTGCAGAATGGAGCTGCTCAGTAATGAAGAACGCTTGTGCTGGAGTGTGAAGTGTCTGTGGAGAATACATCTCTGCTTTCATCCTGCTTGGGTAAGCAATGGCCACAGGAGAAAGACAAGAAGGAAATGGTCGTGATGATTGGGTTACAGTGATGAGTCCATAGATCATTTCTAAAGGTTTTTTTTTTTTTAAGTTCATTTATTTATTTTGAGAGAGAGAAAGAGAGCCAGCTTGAGCAGGGGAGGGGCAGAGAGGGAGAGAAAGAATCCCAAGCAGGCTCTGTGCTGTCAGTGCAGAGCTCCATGTGGGGCTCCATCTCATGAACCATGAGATCATGATCTGAGCAGAAATCAAGAGTCGGATGCTTAACCAACTGAGCCACCCAGGTGCCCCCTTCTTTTTTTTTTTTATTATTGAAGTATAATTGGCATGAAATGCTATATTAGTTTCAGGCATACAGCATAGTAATTTGGCAATTCTGTACATTACACAGTGCTCACCACAATAAGTATAGGCACCATCTGTCACCATACAATGTTATTACAATATTATTGACCATATTCCCTACACTGTTAACTCTATATTGACTACATTTCCTATTCCTGATTTCATCTCTGTGACTTGTTTATTTTATAAATGGAAATTTGTACCTCTTAATCCCCTTCATCTAAATTGCCCATCCCCCCACCCACTTTCTCTCTGGCAACCACCAGTTTGTTCTCTGTATTTATGAGTCTGTTTCTGCTTTTTTTCTTTTTGCTTGTTTGCTTCTTTTGTTTCTTAGATTCCACGTATAAGTGAAATCATATCACACTCTCTTTCTCTGTCTACTATATTTCACTTAGCATAATACCTTCTTGGTTCCTCCATGTTGTCACAGATGGTCAGATTTTCTTATTTTCTACGGCTGAGTAATATTCCGTTGTAGATATAAACCACCTCTTCTTTATCCATTTATCTATTGATGGACACTTAGTTTGCTTCCATATCTTGGTCAATGTAACTAATGCTACAATAAACATAGGGGTACATTTATCTTTTTGAATTTGTGTTTTCATTTTCTTTTTTTTTAATGTTTATTTTTGAGAGAGAGAGAGAGAGAGAGTGGGGAAGGGGCAGAGAGGGAGGGAGACACAAAATCTGAGGCAGGCTCCAGGCTCTGAGCTGTCAGCACAGAGCCCGATGCGGGGCTAAAACCCACAAATTGTGAGATCATGACCTGAGCCAAAGTTGGTTGCTTAACCAACTGAGCCACCCAAATGCCCCAAGACACTGCATTCCCACCAATAGTGCACAAGCGTTTCCTTTTCTCCACATTTTCATCAACACTTGTTATTTCTTGAAAGACTTTTCTCTTAGGGCTTTCCTCATCTTCTGATCAAACATTATTGCTTCTTCTTTGAGCCACCATGGCATTTCTTTTTCATTCTTGTATGAATGTGGCCCAGTAGTTCCCAAACTTCATTGTGCATCAGAACACCTGGTGGTCATTACTGGGTCTCACCCTCAGGGTTTCTGATTCAGGAGATCTGGGGTGGGGTCTAAAATGTGCATTTCTGGCAATTTTCCTGGGATGCATATACTGCTAGTCTGGGGACCACACTTTGAAAACCATCATAGGAGTAGATGCAGACATAGTAGGATCCCACCCCCACCCCCACCCCCAGAGAACGTCTGCCAGTTGGAACACCTCTTCAGAGACAGACACATTCTCAGGGAGCAGTTACCCGTGGTAAACGAGGAGGCATTTACCCAGTGTGCTGCACGTCTCTGGAGATTAGGGAAGGCGGAATCAGTGAGCCCGACCCAGCCAAAAACTCAGTCTACTGCTCTGGCTCCTCCCTAGCATCATGGGAGTTTGTCCCATCAGCTTTCAAAGGTTCAAATAAAGTAACATACTCTGGACAAGGCACCAGGTGGGAATGGGGAAGACAAAATAAAGCTTAGTCCTGTCCCCAACGTCACCAGTGGCACACACAAACAAATGCAGGACACGGTCCCATGGAGCAGAAATGAGGTGGCATCAGCTTTGCCTGGAGGAGGGGAGGAAGTCTTCTCAGAATGAACCATATTTGGACTGGGTCCTCGAGGATAAGGAGGAATCCCACCAGCAAAGTTGGGAACCAGGTGAGAGCAATCCAGGTAGAAGGACCAGCCTGGGCAAAGGCTCACAGACCAGGCATACCGTCCCACCTGTGTGATAGCACGTACCTACCTGGAGGTGTGCGAGGTTGATGGAGAGGAAGGGAGGGAGGAGGTGCAGACAGATGGTAGTTTAGGGTCACCTGAACACTGTACTAAAGGTGAGGCTTTTATCTGATAAGTACTGGGGAGCCTTGGGTGTTTTTAAACAGAGGAATAAAAACTGACAGCAGCTTTTAGGAAGAACAAGAGGGACAGGAAGGCATATCAGAAAGTATTGCTGTCATTGGTGAGGATGACGAGGACCAGGACAGGGGGTTGTACTAGGGAAGGACAGGAAGGGACGGCTTGAGAGATGTTGTGGGGGTGGAATCCCAAGAAGCCAAGCCTGTTCAGTGTTGTGAATCCTTCCAAATCCCTTTTACACACACCTACCCCCACAGCCCCCCAGCTCCCCGGCTCCCTAGCATATCCTTCTTCCCTCCTTGGCTGTTACATTCTAAGGCGAGGAGATTCCAAATGCTGACTACATCTTCCTTGGCCCATCTCAGCTTTTGGCAAATAAATTGGTGCCGTTCCCCAGAAAGCTTTTCTTGAACTTCATAAAGTTAGCAAAGAGAAGAAGTGTTAACAGTATGATCTGTTGAGTCTCAAATTCTAATCCCAGCCCTCACACTAACCCAGCTTTTTCACTCCCTGAAGTTCTGCCAAAATCAAAAGAGAAGGTCTGTGCCAGACGCAAGTAATTCCAGCTGAACAAGCACTCTGAGCGCCACAGAGTGCTGCTGTGCTCACAAAATGTCCTGCCTCCGTAGAACAGGCCATGGGCGGCTGGTGGTGGGGTCCATGGTGTCACATGGTCAAAAGGAGCATGAAAAGTACTTTTCTTTGGTAAGTAAATGTTCCACTGTTGATGCCGAGTTACAGCAGAGGCTCTAACAAGACAGGTGTGATTCATTTATTAAAAGAATGGAGGCAGAGAAGGCACGATTCTAGATGACCTTCTCAGGAGAAACAAAAAAGATTCATCCCCGGCCGCTTGAGAAAAAAGTCAAGGTTTGGGAGGCATCCAATGCACATTCTGTGTGTCTATTATGCGCATAATCCTTTAGAAATACTATGACGTTTAATCCCCACAAATCGCTCTACATGGCAGATGGTTTTATGCCCATTTCACAGATGACAGAGCTGAGGTTTAGAAAGATAGAGTTGTATGCGCAAGGCAGTGTGTAAGCAAACTCCATCATGGTCAAGTATGGACTGTAAAGAAATGTTCTGACTTTGGGAAACAAAAGGGGAAAAATGATGTTGACTCCCTTACCTTTGGGTACCACTCCAGGGCTAGCAGAGTGTACTCATATACATTGTTCTCATGTCACGCTCGGCAAGACCCTGTGAGGAGGACAGTGATATTCCCATTGTAGAGATGGGGGAACTGAGGGTCAGGGAGAAGGTCAGTTGAACAGAGTTGAACACAGAACTGAGTCCAGACCCAGTTCCTCTTCCAAAGAGGGAGGCTCTGTAAAAGACCTAGGGTGTGATAAGAAGGAGAAGAGCATTCCCAAGAGAGAGAGGACGGCGGGGGGGGGGGGCGGTGGAAGGCCCTCGGGGAGCCTTTATGGTGTTTGATATGGAGTCTAAGGTCCACACAGCCAGGTTACACTGATGTTCACTGGTGTTGTGGTCCTATGTGTCAGGCCTGGAGCCACGCCACCAGGATTTGATCCTGCCATTTAGCCCCCCTGCCTCAGTTTCCTCATCTGTCAGTGCTGACAGTAACAGTCCATCCTTCATAGAGAATGTTGTGAAGAGTGAGCAGGAGAGAAGCACTGAGTAGAGGGCCTGGGGCATGTATAATCTTAATGCAGTTTTGCTATTATTGCCACTGTTATCGTTATTACCACTACTACTACCATGGGTGAGTCCTGGGGATGAGCCTGGCCTGAAGAGAGAAAGGCTGGAATCTCAGGTGGCAAAGTTTGAACCTCGTCTTAGCCTGTTCAGGCAGCTATAACAAGGCAGCACAGACTGAGTGGCTTATAAACAACAGAAATGTACTCCTCACGCTTCTGGAGACTAGAAGTCTGGGATCAGGGTGCTGGCACGGTCGGGTTCTGGTGAGGATCATCTTCTGGGTTGCAGACTGCTGACTTCTCATTGTGTTCTCACATGGCAGAAAGAAGGTGAGAGAGCTGTCTGGGGTACCTTCTACAAGGGCACTAATCCCATGCCTGAGGGCTCCACCCCCATGACCTCATCACCTCTCAAAAGCTCCCACCACCTAATAACATCACATTAGGGTTTAGGGTTTCAACATACGGCTTCTGGTGGAACACATTCAGCTCATTGCAAACCTGAAGAAGCAAAAGTAATAGGAGGGCGATCTTAGTTAAAACAGGATAAAAGCATTGTTGGATGATGATGCGTCTGGCCCGTGTACGCAGGCGTCCCCTGTCACTTTTCCCCATCTGGACCAGGATCCCACCTGCAGGCTTCCTAAGCTGCCTGTGCTCCTTCCATCACCCCCAGTCACCCAAGACACTGTAAGTGCCCGATAATTGCCTGCCTCCCCAACTGGACCATGCTGGTCTTCCTCACTGGTGCATCTGGTGCCTAGTACATCGTCTGGCACCTACCGGGTACTCAGTGAATACCCTTTTGATGAACAAATAATAAATGGATGGAGTGGAATGACAGTTTGGAGAGGAAAGAATCTATATGGAGACCAGCCAAGAAGCAGGTGCAAGAGGCAGATGCAAGACTGGGTTAGGATGGGAGAGGGAGTTAGAAAAAAATAAGAAATGCAAGAGGCATGCAAAAGAAAGCACAGATAGGTCTTTGTGAGTGATAGACTATGGGAGTTCATGGGAAAAGGAAGATCAAAGGTGACTCCAGCCCCAAGGTCCTGGACACTGGCAATGACCCTTCAAAAATGGGAAGGAAGAAGGAGGCGTTGGCTTGTGAGAGAAGATCTGGCCATAACTTTGCCTTTGTTGAGCTTCATAGAAGTTGCTGGTGATGCAAATGGAGTAATATAGGGCAGTGTGGGATAACAGGTACTGGCTGGGGATGGGGGTTGGGAAGAACCTGTTCAGTAATCTTCAATGAGTGACTCTTCTTCTAGGAAAGGGACGGCAGCAGGAGTGGGTAGGGACTGCCCACTCTAAAAAGGCTTAGAGCAGAGAGGAAACAGGCGGATGACAAGGAAAATTGGATGGAACGATAGGACCATCATTTGCAGCCTGTATTGCCTCATTTTTGCCTCAGACACCCCAATCCACCTGGTGGAGCTGGCTTTAAAGCCAACCCTTGGCCCTGCCCAGACATCCTATTTCACTCCACCTCCTCACCCTGGCCTTCTCCACTCTTCCCTTCCCTCCAGCAGTCACCCCATCTTTTCTCTGATTTGCTAAGAAAAAACATAAAATACAGGCAAAGAGGAAGGCACATTCACCAAGTGTCCTAAATAAAGGCAGTGCTTAGCTCTTGCGGCCACTTACTCCCCTTTCTTTTCTCCTCCATCCACACTTGCCCAAGACCCTGCCGATGGGAGAACTGAATCAGAAAGGAAAGCCATCTATATCAGAAAACCGATTTAGCTTCAAGTAAGTACAGAAAGAATTTCACTTTTGTTCTGTTTTCTTGAAACATTGTATTCTAAACATTGTATTCTAACCGTGGCTGCTGTGAACGCACAACTTCTCATTTCTTCATTTCTGCAGGAAAACTGCAGCTGCTGTGGCCTCAGGAGAGGGAAAGCACAGAGCCATTTCTGCACGTTTCTGCCTCCCCGTGGTAGGTGGAAAATCCAAGTAAAGAAAGCTAATGCTTGTCCGCACTATGGGACAATCAGGGAAAAAACAGACTCTGGAATCAAATATTCTCAGGTATGCTCTGTCACTCGTGGGCTGACTCGTCTTTCAAACTGCCGGTTCCTCACTGATCAAGCACAGCAAGAATGACTCTGCCCTCTGGAGAGGATATGATCGTGGCACAACGTGGTCAGGTCCTTTTCCCGGCACAGGGGCTCCCGGAACACTGGCCCCGCGGTCCCTGCTGCTTCTCACACGAACCTCTTAGGCTCTGCTATCTGCCAGCTGCCCGTGGAGCCACACAGGAGGCTTAGGGGCACACTCTTCTACCTGGTGGTTTCCAAGAATTGTCACTTTATGACACATTTTTTTCAGACTTCATCCTAATTTGACTAAAATATAAAGAGACCTCACAAATTTGGGGTAGCTAGAGCAGCACGCTTCCTAAGCTTCTCGCGCTCTGCGGGCCCAAGTTTGACACCACCTCCAAAGAAAACATCTATTTCTGGCCAAAAGAAGGCCCTAGAAAGCCTGAACTATCTACTTCATCGAGTGGTGCATTTGCTTGGAAGGGGTCCAAATGTGTTGGAGTCCTGGCCAGCCAAAAGCACCCAAGCCACTTTTGGACAGGGCAGGCGGAAGTGAGGGCTCTGATTTTCATGTTAAATCCCCATTTGGCCTTGGAAATGTTAAAAATAAACTTTCACCTGCATCTGATTTTCCTCTTTGTGATTGCAACCATTGTCTGTTTGAACAAAGAGGTAGCAAGAGCCTCTTTGAGCAGTTCACAGAGTTCAAGCGAGAGCCCAAATTGGAGGGACACAGATGTTAATGAACAAGGGGACCAAGCAAGAGTGCCACTGGGAATCAAAAACCTTCCCCAGGATTATCAGGCCACACTCTGCACCATCAGCGGCCCCTCCCGGCTCTCAGGAGAAAGACGTGGGAGCTGCCTGTGCACTTCCCCCTCTGCAACTACATAATGGAGGTGGAGATTCAGCCGTCCCCCAGCCCCTGTTTTGCTTCCCACTTGCTTGCATTTTGGAGGCACCCATCAAATTTGGGGGTGGGTGGGTTAAAACAGAATGAGAAATCACAAATTAGGCGCTACAGAATTTACCGGTTACCTTGGAAGCAGTATGATTGTTATAGAAAGAGCCTGGGCTTGGGAGCTGGATAAACCTGGGTTCAAATTCATTTAGTTTCAGTTGTGTGACCTTGGGAAAATTACTTGACCTCTCTGAGCCTCAGTTTGCCTCTCAATAACATGGGTCTAAAAATACCATACTGGTTAAAGCAATGCTAGCTGCTGTAATAAACACACACCAAAAAAAGTTAATTGGCTCTAACGTTGTGGAAGTTCATTTCTGATTCGCATAAAGTCCAGAACAGGTGTCTCTAATCTGCCGGCTGCCCTCCTCCAAGAGGGGAGTTACATGCTGGGTCCTTTCTCTGTCTGGCTTCGCCATTTTCTAAACATGGCTCCCAAGGTCATCAGGCTTATAGATGTCAATCCAACAGTAGGAGGAAGGTGATGGAGGACTGTGGCAAGTGGAAAAGTTTTCTACTAAGCCTAGAAATATCACACAGCACTTCCACTCACGGGCTAGGGTCTGTATCACAGGCGTGAGGCTGCAATTAATTGCAAAGAACACTTAGAACTAAGGTCCAGGTGTGTGCCCAGGAAGATGAGGAAACAGATGTTTGGTAAACATCTACCTAGTCTTTGCCACATACACCAACTTTTCAGGGCAATAACAGGGTTAAGTGAAATAATGACTATGAAACAGTGCAGCTTTCAAGACATGTTGTTTCCTTCCCTCTTTCTCTTTCCCCACGGCCAAACTTTTGCTAGAAGCAATGAGAGAATGCTTCATTTGTAATGACGCACAAATAGGAGCAGCTGCTGTCAACAGGCTCAGGACCCCCACCGCCCCCGTCCGATATTCCCCATTGCCAAAGCAGGGGACCCTGAAATCTTGTTCTTGCTCCTTCCCCTCATTTTCAAGCCCAGTCCTTACAGCTTCAGCAGGTCCCTACCCTTCCACAAAATGTGAAATTTCGGCAGTTAAACTCAGGGTCAGAAAGCCATCTCTTAAGGAACAGTTGAGGTAAGTTACGTTTAGTGTTACTGGGTTTCTGTTAAATTTTATTAATGCCTGTGGGTAGGTTACACAGTCTCTCCTTGCCGTGGTCCCCACTATTTCCTGTGGATCACAACTGGCCGGCTTCATGCATTTACCTGTGTGGTTCTTGGAAACGTTTGGATTTGATACCCTCCCCCCAAAACCTCCTGGGGGCTCCCTAGGTCTCCTTGCGGGGCTTCCACTCTCAACCCCAGCACCCTTTTCTTGGAAGCATTGCCAGTCAGCCATTCAGACCTCATGGGTTTTGCCTGTACCCTGAGTCACTCCTTGGCTCTGCTTTCTCTTTCTGTACCCATAGGTGGCTTCGGGGATGCCCTCCTTTTGACCTCCCCAAGTACTGCCTTGTCCTCCTTAGCATTGGTTTCATTATTTTCCTGGGTGTGCATCTGGGTGAAAGCGTTAGGAGATAGTCTTGTTTAGAGTGTTGGTACAAACATTTAATGAAAATATGTATACATAGATCAGAGCATAGTGACAATACCAAGTAAACACTCATAAATAGCAATTTATTACAGTTTGCCATAACGTAAGGAAGAATTAGGTTGATCAATGCTGTTCATTACATTTAATCGTTTACTCATTTTTTATTAAAGTATAATTGACATACAATGTTCTTTTAGTTTTAGGTGTGCAACATAGTGATTTGACATTTCTATGTATTACAAAATGATCCCCCACGATAAGTGTAATTACCATCTGTCACTGTACGTAGTCATTATGACGCCATTGACTGTGATCCCTGTGCTGCACTTTGCATCCCTGTGACTTATTTAGTTTATAACTAGAAGTTTGAACCTCTTGATCCCTTTCACCTATTTCACCAATTCCCACCCCCACCCCCACCCCACCCCAGCAACCACCAATTCTGTGTATTTATGAGTCTGTTTCTGTTTTGTTTTGCTTGCGCGTTTGTTTTGTTTTTTAGATTGTTAAAATTTTTTTTTTAATTTTTTTTAACATTTATTTATTTTTGAGACAGAGAGACACAGAGCATGAACGGGGGGAGGGGCAGAGAGAGAGGGAGACACAGAATCGGAAGCAGGCTCCAGGCTCTGAGCCATCAGCCCAGAGCCCGACGTGGGGCTCGAACTCGCGGACCGTGAGATCGTGACCCGGGCTGAAGTCGGACGCTTAACCGACTGAGCCACCCAGGAGCCCCTAGATTGTTAAAATTTTAAAGTAAACTTTTTTTTTACATAAAATCTCAACATATAATTAACATATTTTTACCATGGAAAACTAGGGGAAAGGAGAAACTTAAAGAGGAGAAAATAGAAATCAACCAAAATTGCACTATTCAGTGAAAACCACTATTATACCATCTTGGTGATTTTTCCTCTCAGTATTTTACTATGTCCATGTATACTTTATACCGTTGGAATTCAGCTAACTATAATGTGATTTCACATCCAACATTTTCCACTTAACACATAATAAGCTTTTTGTCAGTAAAAGTTCTTCACGAATGCCAGTTTTAAAGAATTTTAAATTCAAGGACATTTTTTCACGATTCAATAATTTATTTATCCATTCCTTCCGTGCTGAACATTCAGATGATTTCCACTTTTTTTTTTACTGTCATGAACAACACCTCCCTATAAAATCCTGCAAACTTTATTTTTGTCTATATTGGTGTTTATTTACTTAAAACAGCTTCCTAGCAATAATACTGCCAAGTCAAAGGATTGCACATTTCTAATCCTCTTGCAAGAGCCAGCTGAGCATTTCCTTCAGAAATTCTATTACAACTTATTCTCTGGAGTGTTTTAAAATTCATGCTGTTGCTGTTCTATTCACTTCTGCACCGAGCCCAGGAGTTGACTCTATTGCCAGGGGACAGTTACTTTGGAGAGTACATGGTGTTTGTTTGGGGTCTGCCTGGCAAGCACTTCCTTTTCCTAACAATGCCCTGAATTCCATTGGGGGAAGTGTCTCTGCCCCTTGTACGGTTTTGGTAGGACTTCAGAGCTGGAAGTGTCCTGTGGGCAGGAGAGAGAATAACACTGAGGCCAGCTCCAGGAGCACCCATACCCAGGCTCTGCCCCCTCACCACTGGGCTGGAGAGCAGTGCTCCATGCTCCTGGGGCAGGGGCCTCAGGGCCCTCTATCCATGGTAGGTTCCTCCTCCACCCAAGAGCCTCTCTCCGTGGCGGGTCAGGCCAGTGCGGGAGCCTTCAGATAATACCCTGGCTCTTCCTTTCCTTAATCCTAAACTAGGCACAGAGAAGGCACTTAATCCCACAGTGCCAGGTGCAGAGACAGTATCCAGCACATGTTTGTTGAAATGACCTTGGAGGGGGACTGAGAGAGCCTAACAGAGAGAGACCGAAGGGCTATCATACACACCATATTAACTGTCCGCTGGAGCCTTGTCCTCAAAGAAAGCCCCTGAAGGAATTCATGTGGGGCAAGGCTGGTGTCACCCTTTCTAAACAGAGGACTCATCCTGCCATCTAGTGGTGGGCAAAGGGAGCTGGGCAGGGACAAGACCCCCGTAGACAGACGGCAATTGGGTACAATGAACCTGCAATCTGGGAGCAGCCCACCAGTGGGTGGGGAGACCCAGAGCACCCCGTGGGCACCAACAGAACTCAGGGTGCCATAGGAAGGAGGCAAGGGCAGGAATTATTCCCAAAAATATTTACAGCTACTGTTTATTGAGCACTTACTGTCTGCCAAAGACTGTCCAAGTGCTCTTCGTGCTTTCAATCTTTTGGTCTTCCCAGTGGGCCCTTGTGAGGATGGGAACTAAAGCCCAGAGAAGTCAAGTGACTTGCCCAACTTCCCACGCTAGTCAGTGCCACAGGCAGGAATTAAATACACCATCATCTGACTTGATAGTTCGGGTTTCTAGGGACCTTTCTAAAATCACAGAGAGATCTCCTGCCCGCCTTCTGTTTCATAACCCCCAGCCCCACCCTCACCCAACCCACTCCCTGGACAACCGAGGATGGTTTTGTTCACTGTGGTACATAGCCCCGCTTCCACCTTCCATGCCTTTCTTGGGTCCCCATGTCTCTACTCTGAGCAGCTCCTCTCCCTAAGCCTGGAGATTGTTGAGGGGGAGGACAAGGTGGTAGTGGACTCCCGTGTCTACTGTCAACAAATATTAAAATATTGTAGACTTTCTGTCACAATCCTTTTCCCTTACTGGTTATGGGAGACGAAGACGCAAACTAGCCCTTAAAGGAACAGTCCCATTTCAGATGAGCCTCTGTAAAGTTTGCTTCAAAGCCCAAAAAGCGCTTCATGTGCCTTCTAAGAACAATGGTGGGGCTGGCCCAGGGCTACCTTTGTCCCACGGCCTGAAAGGACCCACCTGCCACCCCAGTGAATACACAAGGCGGCCAGGGAATACACCAGCCTGCAGACACTCCCCATGTAGGGGATGTTGAGGTTTATTTAGGAAAGAACAGCCATTTTTCCTGCCCGGCCCACCCAGATGAGTAATAAACTGCCTATTTTTAGTTTAAGGTTTTGTTTTTCTTTTCCCTTTTTAGAAATTTATCCAGACCCATTTCCCAGGGTTGAGAGTTTGAGCTGCATTGAGTTTATTGCTCAGGGGATAAGGAAAGTGCCCTTTGAAAAGGAGAGTGGTCCTCAGATGCACTGTGACTTCCTCCCAAGAGCCAAAAGTGTCTGCAGTAACTTCAGTATCATTCATTCATTGCAATAACTCCTGCATCATAATAAATACTTGCCACTTGATGCCTTAAGAGACAAAAACGGCTGCTGTTCAGCACTGCCCTGGCTCTTTCGCCTCTGGGTCAGATCCTAGGCCACTGCAGGCTCTCACACAGGCACATGCCATCCTGCCTCACCTCTCCCAGAAGTGGACAACTTCTCATCCACTAAGCACCACTTGCTGGTTCTTACCACTCTCCAAACTATGCACATGTTTATTTCCCTTTTCTTATAATGATGTCATCAATTACCTTTATTCACTCATTTAGTCAATCACTACTTATTGATCACCTAACACGTGTCAGACGCCGGGATAAAGGTGAGTGCAAGTCTCTCACAGCCAAGAGGAAACTAGTAAGTAAGACAATTACAGCATGGCATAGGATATGCTAAGCCAGAAATATACAAAGATATTATGGAGTCCCTTCCCTCATCTTCTCTTTCCACTTTCCTACCTTTGCCCAGGCCCCACCTCAAGCTCCTTGCTTTCACCTACTACAGAGCTTCTGGAGCTCACTTTAGTTAAATGGTTAGATGGCACCCATTGCCCTGGCATGACACAAACCCAACCACAAAGAGGAAAGGAGCAATGGCAGCGTTTGGAGTGTGCACCACCCCAATAGGAAAACACATAGGAGATGAGAGAAGTCCACAAATGTATCATCAGTGCTGGTGCTAAAAATAAAGCTTGTGGACGCATAAATAAAGGGTAGATGAGTGAAGAGATGAATAATTGAATGATGATTCAATAGATGATTTGATGAATGAATCAGAGAATGCACTTCCATCCTTGAAGCAAAACTGAACTTTAGAGTTTCCAACATTTGTATTTGCTCTTTGAACACCATGT
Source organism: Panthera tigris (assembly GCF_018350195.1). Classification (NCBI taxonomy): domain Eukaryota; kingdom Metazoa; phylum Chordata; class Mammalia; order Carnivora; family Felidae; genus Panthera; species Panthera tigris. The sequence continues at coordinate 80,739,671 of NC_056668.1, forward strand.
TCCTGAGAAAATCCTGTACAAAGATTTTTAATTTAAGAAATTAAGATTACTGGGGTACCTGGGTGGCTCAGTCAGTTAAGCGTCCGACTTCAGCTCAGGTCATGATCTTGCAGTTCACAAGTTTGAGCCCCACATCAGGCTCTGTGCTGACAGCTCAGAGCCTAGAACCTGCGTTGGATTCTGTGTCTCCCTCGCTCTCTCTCTCTCTACCCCTCCTCCGCTCAGGCTCTGTCTCTCTCTTCCAAAAATAAACAAACATTAAAAACATTTTTTAAAAGAAATTAAAATTACTTAAAAGTCCATTGGGAATGTGACAATGCACTTGGAAACACTGGAGCTGCATGGAGGAGTTTCAAAACCAGGGTTCAGGGTCACTTATGCGGGCAAACAAGAATGCTGAATGGCCCCCAACTCATGTTAGGGAAGAAGTTTCAAATTCCTCAGGCTAGAGCCTTTTGAGGCAAATTTGACTACGAGGGAGGGAGAGCTACAAAGGGTGTAGGTTTGGGGCTTCTTGCTTAACCAAACAGGGGTACCACCCTGAATGCTAGCTGGAAGGTTGTGTGTGAGTCAAATTACTATGTCAGAGAACCACTGCAGTGTTCTAGTGAGAAGAGAGCATCAGGGGAACCTTTGGCCTTCCAACAATTGGTTCTAACACATCTGTTCTGTAAATGTGGATGTTGTGTGGTAAAGAGAACCAGGATCCGGAAGAAAGGGGGTTGTGTGGTCTGGGGCCTGTCTGAACAGTTTAAATGCCCCTCAAGGCTCCCTGGTTCTCCGAGATAAACTGGCTGAAACTTTGGACTTATTTAATCGGTCAGTCAGCTTGACATCACAATCTGGCTTCATTTGATAGAAACGACACATGTTGGCCATTTCCTCAGATTCAGGAAACCCCAGCTTCCCTCAAGCTTCTGGGGTGATCTTTTAAGAACAAGTTAAAAGACGGGGAATGCCATAGCCCACATTTAAAATAGTTTGGAAAGAAAGTATTCACCTTAGTGATGATGTAGGTCCACAACTCTTTAGCCTAACTTGAAAACTCAAGAAAGTCTGAACATTTTTTTATAAGCAACTTTGCAGCCCACTGACTTCTCTGAGCTAATTTGGTGGCAAAACCTGATCTGAACTTATGTGAAGCTATTTATGGTGTTCAGTTATCCCATTTAATAGAAATAGTCACCTATTTTTCTGCGGAGATGTTGACGTGTTGATTACAGGTTCCTGCCCCAGTCCCTGCTGATGATGTTACATAATACGTGTAGACCATAACCTATCTAAAAGCAGGAAGACTCTGAAAGCTAAATCTTTTCTGGCCCCAGAGAAGGGGGGGGGGGGCAAGGGGGACCAAGGTACTGGATAAGGTACTGTGGATCTGTACCCACCCGCCTTCACCTCCTCACCTTCCAGCTACATTTCCTCATGGCCTTCATCAGGCCGCCCTCTGCGGTATTCTACCAATTCATCTCTCCATGCAGCATCTAGGCTCTCTCACTCTGCCACTGGGCTCTCTATCCTTCCTTTCTGGCCGATGTTTCTTCCATTATCACTCCCCTTCTTGGTTATAAATGGGCATTTTGACCATCCCAGCCTCTGCCAAGACCAGGCCCAAACAAATTCTGCTGATCACACACTAACTGTCACCTTCCACAAAATCCATTCCCTGAGTCCCTTCTGACACTAACTAGACCAATAGTTGCCCCATCTAAGTCACCAAAGACCATTTCTAGCTATTGGATCCAGTGTAATCTGTCTTTAGTCCCCAAAGATAAACTCTAACCTTGCAATTCCACTTGGCTTTAAAAAATGTAACCAACACAAGCAACTTCTTTGAAACAGTGATTGTCAAGTGCCATTTATAATAATGAAAAATCAAACACAAATTACGTGTCCAAAAACAAAGGAATGGTAAAATAAATTTTGATACATTTACTCTAAGAATATTGTGCAACTATTACAATTAATGTTTTTGAAGAAATGTAACAAAACAGAAAAATGCATACTTTTAGTGAAAAAGCCAGATACAGAATGGTACATATAGTGTTATTTTAATTTCATTACATAAATACCCTAAAAACATTAGAAGAAAATGTGCCAAATCTTAACAGTTACTATCTCTGAAAAATTGCATTACGTGATCGTTATTTTCTTTCTTATAATTTTCTGAGTTGTCTGCAGTAAAGCATTTGTTATTTTTGAAATCAGAAAAAAATTAAATTTTTAGTGAGTTTGGAAATAGAACACTACAAGAGAGGCATGAAAGATGACTTCTGTCTTCTCGGGTCATCCTCCCATCCTGCAATTTTGATTAACATCCTTCAGTCACATAAAAGATTCTTTTCTGTAGATTTTTGAAGGAAAGAGATTTGTTCTATTGTGTCTCACTTTCTGAGAGAACAATGTTTCTTTTGGGATTAGACCATTTCAGCCAGACTAGAGTTGCTGACGGGAGTTTACTTTGGAGCGTGCATTCACTGAAATTATGAAGCAAACAGCCTCCTTCCGACCCGACTGGGGGAAAGGCAGACTTCCAGGGCTGGAGCTCCACCTTGTGGCCACACGCGTCCTTTCCCAGAGTAGCGTGGTGCAGAAGGGCTTCCCCACTCTAGCCAGACAGTGGAGAGCATCTTCAAGTCCGACGAATAACTAAGAACGGCATTAACCACGCTGTAGAACTCCCAGCCTCTAATACCCTCAAACTTTTGGTACCAGGGAAGTTTCTGCTGCATTCTAAAACAACCTGATGTACTAAGAATAGTCAGGGACCAGGTATACAATGGAAAGATGCTTGGAAGGTCCTGAGCCATCCAAAATAATGTCTAGCCAGTCCTCTGAGAATGAACACACACACACACACACACACACACACATGCTCACACTCCTTCACTTTTCTCCCCTTCTCCCTTGAGGAATTCAAACCCCACAAGACAAAATGAGTATAATACCCAAATGCAAATACCCTGGGAATGGGGTCAGTCACTGAGAAGCAAATTTGTACCCAGGTACAAATAAGTGACTTGGCAGATCTTCTCAGAAGTCCTTTTTTTTTTTTTTTTTTTTTTTTTGCATGGGTCAGGGAGTAACATATTTTCTCCACGAAACTGTGTGTGGTTTTTAGTGAGATTCCCAGATGCGGTTTTGTAGCTGGATTGACAGCTGTAATAGCTCCCCACCTCAAAAAAAAAAAAATGTCTTGGTCTCCTTATATTTCCAGTACCTGAGGCAGAATTGGGAATATTGATACCCCCTCAAGACTCACTTGGACCAAGAGTTACAGATAAAAACAAAACCAACCTTCTATCCCCAACTCTAGGCAACATTCTACCACAGGGATCAGCAAGCTTTTTCTTAAAGGGCTAGATATAAATATTTTGGTCTTTGTGGGCCATATGGTCTCTAAATATTCAGCTCTGGCATTGTATCATGAACACAGCCACAGGCAATACATAAACAATGGTGTGTCTGTGTTCCAATAAATCAGTATTTACAAAAGCAGCCCTGAACTCTGTAAGGAAGAAGGGACCCCCTACTCTGGAGAGACCTTGGTGCTGGATAGGACCTTAGAAATCATGAGAAAACACTCTCTTTTCACAGCTGGGAGAACTGCAGCCAAGAGACGCAAAGAGCGCATTAGTTAACACCTGCCAGCTTGAGAGAAGTCATGGGCCCTCCTTTCAGCTCTGACAGACTCTGTGTGAGGCACACACAAACACACACTTCCTTCTGAGAAACTCTGTTCTCTTTCCCTTTCCTTGGAGAAATGGCTGGTGGTGCTTAATGTTATCAGCTCCTCTTGCTGGTCTGTAAAAGCTCTGTGCTAGCCACACCCTCGTCCAGGCCATTCCAGCCTGATCAGCTACTGAGGGCTCACTAAATGCCAGACCCAGTGCCAGGCACCTCCCATGCGTAACTCATTTCATCCGTGCAACAGTCTCAGGAGAGGGATGTGACAACCTTTTTAAACATATGAATAAACTGAGGCTGGAGAGGTTACATAACTTGCCAAAATTCCACGGATAGATGAGGGGAGAACCAGGATTTCCTTACTTCCCCCAAAGAGCCTCTGGTTCATTCATGTTGATTCTAGATTTTAGCCAGACCAGCATGTCACTCCCTCCACCCATACACAGTCTTGCCCACCCTCAAGGACCACCTCAAGGCCACTTCTCCATGAAGCCTTCTCCTACCCTTCTTTGGTCACCTGTAGCACAGATAGTGTGGCCAACACAACCGATGGCATCCTGTTTTGTATTGATCATGGTGACTTCATCTGCATTAAGATTTTTACCCCACCTCTGCTGTAAATTGCTCAAAGATACCCCCAGGACATAATAGGGACATGATACATATTTATTGCATGCCAGACACTTTTCACCTTCTTCATTGCTACCACCCTGGTCCAAGCCACCCTTCTCTCTGACTTGAATTATTACAAAGTTGGTCTCCTTGTTTTCACTCTTGCCTTCCATAGTCTCTTTCCCACACAAAAGTCAGAATGATTCTGTAAAAACCGAAGTCAGCTCATGTCATGTCTGTCCATACTGGCAATGGTTCTCTGTGTCTCTCAGAAGAAAAACCAGTGGCTTACAGGACCAGACCCTCTGTTAGCTCTGTCCTCACCTCCTACTTCCCCCCACACTTGCTCTGTTCCAACGACACTGACTGTTCTCCTTGCCCTGAATATTCACAGAGCTCATTATTTACCTCCATCGGAAGGTGCTTAGATGCCACCTTCTTTTTTTTAATGTTTTTTAATGTTTATTTATTTTTGAGAGAGAGAGACAGAGACAGAGTGTGAGTGGGGGAGGGGCAGAGAGAGAGAGGGAGACACAGAATCCGAAGCAGGCTCCAGGCTCTGAGCTGTCAGCACAGAGCCCATTGCAGGGCTCGAACCCGCAAACTGTGAGATCATGACCTGAGCTGAAGTCGGACGCTTAACCAACTGAGCCACCCAGGCACCCCTTAGATGTCACCTTCTTGAGGAGGCTTGCCAGTCGTCTTTAAATCTCATATCCCATCCTTACTGCTCTCTCTCCACAGATACTTTCCCCACCCTGGTTTTTCTATAGCACTATCACCTTCTAATGTACAATATATTTTACTTACATGTTTTATGTTTATTATCTGTCTCCTGCACCAGAATATGAGCTTCATGAGGGCAGCGCTTTGTCTGTTTTAAACTCTTTATTGCTGATTCCCCAATGAGTGATTAGCAAATCAGCCCTCAAATATTTATTGAATGAATGAATGAACGAACGAACAGACAAACATATTGGCTGTTTTAATCCTCAAGACAACCTTGAAACACAGGAATATTAGGTACTTACCTGAGGTTACTCAGCCAGCAAGCAGCAGAAGGAGATTCACACCCTCATCTGTCACTCCAAAGCCTGTGCCTGCTTCTGGGGTGATATGGTTTTTCATAGATTCCCAGAATCCCAGGCCAGAACCCAGCGTAGACATGACCTAACGCCAGTGTGCTTATTTTTTTAAATGAAGAAACTAAATCTGTTAACTTGCCCAATGCCTCACAGCCAGAAGGCAGCCAGCTCAGGGAAGAATCAAGGCCTCCGAATGTCATTCCAGCGTAAAAGTGACTTCAGGCTTAGCGGCCAGGGACTAAATACCATATTTTGTGTTTTGTAACAAAATTAGCTTCCTGACTGAATATCTTATAGGCAAAATGTCTGCTTATTCCTTAGATTAAATTAAATTTTCTATTTGTAAAGCCTCTATTTGAGGCACTCAGAGTCAAGTCTGTTCTGACTTTGAGGTTTGTTTTTACTTCAGAGTTGAAGTTCTTGGGCTGAGTTTAAAAGCAGCTGTGGGACAGTGGTAAAGAATATGGCTCTGGCCTGGATGGCTCAGTTCATTAAGCATCTGACTCTTGATTTCCACTTATGTCATGATCTCATGGTTCCTGAGTTCAAGCCCCAGGTGGGGCTCTGCAATGACAGCACAGAGCCTGCTTGGGATTCTCTCTCTCCCTCTTTCTCTGCCTCTCTCTCTGCCCTTCCCCCACTTTCTCTCTCTCACTTGCTCTCTCTCTCTCAAAAATAAATAAACTTTAATAAAAATAAAAGCAGCTATATTTACAGTGGTAAAGAATATGGCTCTGGAGCCAAAGTGCCTGGGTTCAAGTCCTGGTTCTGCCTTAGTCCTGGTTCTTAGGGAAGTTACTTAGTGTATCTGTCCCTCAGTTTCCTCATCTGTAAAATGGAGGCAATTAGCACAGCGTCAGGCACCTAGTAAGAGTCATTACATTTACATTAGTAAATGTCAGTTATTCCTATAGTGGAAGATGAGATTTGGGGATACCTGAGGCTGTGTTTTACAGACTTTGGGGCCCCTAATGGGACTGGGTACCATCAGAAGTTAAAGGCATCATCTTTTCACCGAGGGTCGATCTGGGAAGTGTTGCATAAGCTGGGTTCTGAAAGCTGGTAGAGGAGGCATGGGAAGAAACGGAGGTGAAGGGATGGGCCACATTTACACATTTATCTAGTCATTTGTTGAACTATCACCTGAGTTGTCTATGGTTCAGGGAGGTGCTCCTGGCTCTAGCTCCAGTCTACTTTGCCTGCTGCTAGTTATGCCTCTGAAGTGTCCCCAGTACGTGACAAGAAAGAAAGACTGCGTTGCTGCACTGATACTACAGTGTGGTATTCTCTCTGTGCCAGAGCCACTTAGGACGGTGGACAAAGAAAATGTCTCCCAAAGGGTAGGGGGATGCTGGTCAGTGACTGGCAGCACCGGAATTACCAGGAGTCCTCATTACACTACAGTCTTTGGGGCCCCAGCCCAGATGGATTGAATCAGGCTCTGGAGGCAGGACTGGGAACCTGTCCCTGAGGAGTCAGCATACCTTGAGGGATTCTGACCATGGGACCCAGGTCAAGAGGAGAATGTGTTCCCTGCTGCCACAGAAGGTCAGGTGGATGAGCTAGGAGGAGAAGTCATCTTGTCCAACTTTCCCATTAGACATGAAAGATCTAAGGCTTGAGGTCACAAAGTTGACTACTTATATAAGAAGCATCAATAAGAAGTGTAATCCCTTGTGTTTCCAGTCCAAGATCCCGTTCTCTGTGAAGTCCAGGACAACCTGGTGTCCCTCTGAAATTCACGTAGAGCTAAGCACATGGAAGGCATTCAAATGACATGTGTCCACTGAAGAGAGGAAGCCGGGGAAAGAGGGAGGAGAGAAAGGGTAACTTACACTACAACCTTCCATTTGCCCAAGGTGTAGTAATCATGGGCTTCCACGTGGTGAGATAGTTTTCAAAGAGGCTGCATGCAGATCCTGGTCGTGGGGACCAGTGTCATGGGGACACCAATGGACCAGAAATACTCCTCTACCTTTCCCTTCCCATCAGTGTGTGGTATCTCCAACCTGCCACATACTCAGGCAGTTGACAATCTCCAGGCCACCGTATCACATGCTTCAGACCCAGGCATTTGGCAGCCTCTGCCATCAGCTTTCCCTAAGGGACAAAGGTAAATTTTTTATATAGAGTTGCATAGAGACAAGAGGATGGGTGCTGGGTCCTCTCCACCCCCTCTTTTTCTTACTGTTCTCCTTGGACAGGGTGCTCTCCCAGCATCAAAATATATTTAAGGTGTCATATGAGAGGCCACCAATATTAGCAAGCAGAAGCTCCACCATGTCAAAATACCGAAGCCCTCAGCCTGCTCTTACTAGGGCCATAGACTTTGGGACACTGGGAAGTGGCGGGGAGTAGAAGAGGAAAGAAGGGAAGGGGCAGAGAAGAAAGCATTCCAGGGACCCATGAGAAGCTGAGAGGCAACCTGGTGGGAATAGTCAGGAAAAACTGGCCCCTCCCCCTGGGCTTTCAGTGTCTTTGTGGTACTGCCACATTTGCATATACACTGGGGTGCCTGGGTGGCTCAGCTGGTTGAGTGGTTGAGCGTCCAACTTCGGCTCAGGTCATGATCTCACAGTTCGTGGGTTTGAGCCCCACCTCGGGCTCTGTGCTGACAGCTCGGGGCCTGGAGCCTGCTTCGGAGCCCTCTCTCTCTCTGCCCCTTCCCCACTCATGCTCTGTCTCTCAGAAATAAATAAACATTTAAAAAGAGAGAGAGAAAAGGAATGCCTAGCATATGATTCAGTTTATATAAAATGCAAAATAAAAAACTAATCTATGGTGATAGGCATCAGAATAGTGGTTGCTTTTGGGGATAGTGATTGAAAGAAGGTTAAAAGGGGCTTCTGCAGGGCTGATAATGTTCATTGTGTGAAAATTTATCAAGCTGTACACTTAAGATTTGTGTACCATGTACCTTTCTGTATATATCTTATACTTCATTAGAAAGTTTACTTTAAAAATATGTTTTAAGGAAAAATAAGTTTAGAGTGACTGAACAGGGAAAGCTAAAATGGGCAGATACCAGCCTATAAACATTTATGCTGGCTGGAAACAAAAACCTGTGGCTTTGTAACTAAGCTAATCCCCGCCAGGGCAAGTAGTGACCCATTAAGAAGACTATGTGTGGGGTACCCGGGTGGCTCAGTTGGTTAAGCATTCGACTCTTGGTTTTGGCTCAGGTCATGACCTCACATCTTCCAAGGTTTGGGCCCTGCATTAGGCTCTGCGATGGCAGCTTGGAGCCTGCTTGGGATTTTCTCTCTCTCTCTCTCTCTCTCTCTCTCTCTGCCCCGCCCCTGCTCGCTCTCTCTCTCTCAAAATAAAACTTAAAAAAGAAAAGACTATGTTCTCATGGAGAGTAGTCAATGATGCCTTTTTCTTGTGGTTTGAAGGCATCCTGAGCTGATGTCAAAGCATTTATTTAGGGTTCCCTTGATGAAAGGAGCGTGGGTTTGGTTTTTTTTTTTTTTTTTTTTTGGTCCACCCAGTGAAGAGAATGGGCAGAGTTCTCTGTTCCTAATGTTCAGCTCTACACTCTCTTGCCTATGTTTGTCTCTTACTTGCAAGTGTAATTAACTGAACCCAGTCAACTGTCAGCTAGAAGGTTCCATAACGTGATTAAAGCTGTGGACTATGACTAGGTTTAACACCCAATTCTTTTTTTTTCTGTTTTTTTTTTTAGGCTAGATGGAATATGTAATGAGTACTGGATGCTCATCCACATCCCCTCTTTATTTTATTTTTATTTTTTATTTTTTTTCAATATATGAAATTTATTGTCAAATTGGTTTCCATACAACACCCAGTGCTCATCCCAAAAGGTGCCCTCCTCAATACCCATCCCCCACCCTCCCCTCCCTCCCACCCCCCATCAACCTTCAGTTTGTTCCCAGTTTTTAAGAGTCTCTTATGCTTTGGCTCTCTCCCACTCTAACCTCTTTTTTTTTCCTCCCTTCCCCTCCCCCATGGGTTTCTGTTAAGTTTCTCAGGATCCACATAAGAGTGAAAACATATGGTATCTGTCTTTCTCTGTATGGTTTATTTCACTTAGCATCACACTCTCCAGTTCCATCCACTTTGCTACAAAGGGCCATATTTCATTCTTTCTCATTGCCACGTAGTACTCCATTGGTTTAACACCCAATTCTACCCCTTCCTGACTGTGTGAGCTTAGACAAGTTTCAAAATTCCTCTGTGCATTGGGGTACCTACATGGCTCAGTCGGTTAAGATCCAACTTTAACTCAGGTCATGATATCACAGGTTCGTGGGTTTGAGCCCCACATCAGGCTCTGTGCTGACAGCTCAGAGCCTGGAGCCTGCTTTGGATTCTTTTTTTTTTTTTTTTTAAAGTATCTTGATCCTTTATTTGTAAACTGTATGACTTTAGGCAAGTTGTTTAATTTTTCTGAGCTTTGAAGTCCTCATTTGTAAAGTGGGATTCTGTGTCTCCTTCTCTCTCTGCTCCTCCCCTGTTTGCTCTCTCTCTGTCTCTCTCTTTCTCTCTAAAAATAAAAAAAAATGATAAATATCTTCATCCTGGAGTTTTGGCAATCCCTTAAATTTTGTACCGAGGTGAGTACCTCACTTGCCTCACCCTGGTCAAGACACCCTTTCCAGAACCCCAAGCTTCTGTTTCCTTGGATGGTGTTATTAAGACTTGAGGAAAAGGGTAGAGTCCAGTCTGCCACTCAGACTTCCAGAGAAACTGCGGTGGGGAGTGGGGAAATGGAGCCCCCAGACTGGGCTAACCGCTCAATCTTTTCCATTGGGATTGGGATGTGCTTTATACCTTTCCACCCCCAGGCAGATGTATTTCCATACTTTCCTTTTTGATAAGCCAACTGCTGTTCTTTGAGCGCATATCCGTTTAGTGCAGTGGGGAAGGTGAACTGCAGTAGGGAGCAGGTTGTGGGGAAGCAACTATCCTGATGGTGAGACACCAGTTGAGAGATAAACACAGTTAATTTCTTCTGACTGTACTGCATAGATTAAGCAGCTTGATTTCATTTAATCCTCACGACACCTATATATGGCAGACACTATTATAACCCCCATTTGATAAAGGAGGACATTGAAGCTTAGGGGAATTAAAAAATTTTTTTTCTAATTAAAAAACTTTTTTTTTATGTTTAAATGCACAAGTGGGGAAAGGGGCAGACAGAGAGGGAAAGAGAGCATCTTAGGCAGGCTCCATGCTCAGTGTGGAGCCCAACATGGGGCTCGATCCCATGAACCATGAGATTACAACCTGAGCTGAAATCAAGAGTTGGACACTCAACAGACTGAGCCATCTACATGCCCCAAAGATAGATACTTTTAAAAATAAAAAAAAATCCCCCAAATCCATGATGAAAATATATCAAAACATTCAATAAAGACTGGATCCAATAAGGCCAGGATTAGGGTGAGGCAAGTGAGGCCAAGTCTCCTTAGCAAGTATAGGACGCCAGAGCATCTTAAATTCTCACATTTTACACAAGGCAGCCACTCACTGCTCTCTAGTAAAAAACACATTTGTGTCATTTTCTTTTAAATTAGTTGACTCCCTTTGTGTAGGAGCCTGGCCTAGGATCCTTCATTCTGCAGGTTCCCTTTGGAGCAGACTAGCCTCGGTGTCCTGCATTTCCCAGACCGGCCTTGAGTGTGTGTGTGCGTGTGTGTGTGTGTGTGTGTCCTCACCCCTGACAATGGGGACAAATTCTCAGGGGAGTCAATCTGATTGGCCTAACTTGGGTAAGTATCTACTTACAGTCTACACAGCTGAGACATCTTTATTCAGTGCTGTCACAGATTGTATACCTACTCCATCTCAGTCACTATGTTACATATTAACAAAATATCTGCCCCTTACATTAGCCCTGTCATTTAGGTATTACTGCCTTCACTTTTCAGATGAGGAAAGTGCGTTTACAAAGACATTCCAGGGATTCGTCTAAATCCACAGAACTAGTAATTGGCAGAGCCAAGATTAGAATTCAGTTCTTCTTTCTGTCTAGCTGCAAAGCCCGCGCTCTTTTCAATAAATACACTGCCTCCCTTTCTATATATGAAGGACATGATAGGGGCACCTGGGTGGCTCAGTTGGTTAAACATCCAACTTCGGCTCAGGTCATAATCTCGCGGTCCGTGAGTTTGAGCCCCGCGTCGGGCTCTGTGCTGATGGCTCAGAGCCTGGAGCCTGCTTCAGATTCTGTATCTCCCTCTCTCTCTGCCCCTCCCCTGCTCTTTCTCTCTCTCTCTCTCAAAAGTAAATAAAATATATGTTTTTTAAAAGCAGGACATGATAACTGTTCAAGAATTTCTCAATACTACAGTAAATTTAAGCTAAATTGCTGGACTTTTCAAAAGGGAAAAAATTACTTATCACTTGGAGAGAAGCTGGTTAAGGGGAAAAAACAAGGGAAATACTTATGAAAGGCATGGTATGCTAGTTTAGATAGGAATTAGGACTGCAGAACTGGCTACGAAAGATACTCCTGCTAAAATAAAAAGCTTTACAAGCCCATGACTACTTTAAGCATGAAAAAGTTTAGATGAAGCTCTTTGCTTTTGTTTTTGTTTCTCAGATTTTAATGTTTTTTTTTTCCTGTTTATCAAATAATGCATTCCCCTGAAGAGGATTTGGATAATTCTAGTAAGTATAAATTAGGAACACTTTCCCCCAACTATCACTACCTTCCTTGAGGGAGCCACATTTGACATATTTGGCCCCGTATCTTTTATTCATTTTCTTCTCTATATAGTTGAGATAATTCTTTTTTTTTTTAACTTTTATTTATTTTTGGGACAGAGAGAGACAGAGCATGAACGGGGGAGGGTCAGAGAGAGGGAGACACAGAATCTGAAACAGGCTCCAGGCTCCGAGCTGTCAGCACAGAGCCCGACGTGGGGCTCGAACTCACGGACCGCGAGATCATGACCTAAGCCGAAGTCGGCCACTTAACCGACTGAGCCACCCAGGCGCCCCGAGATAATTCTTTACATACAGTTTGACAGCTATTAAGGAGTAAAATAAAGATGAACAAAAATAAAGATGAATAAAATCTAATAAAAACATGTTAGTATATTCAGGATTTTATTTGTCAGGACTCTCATTTGCAAACCATAGACACTGATTATGGAAATTATTCAAAAGATATCAGTCATGGGCATTGAGGAGGGCACCTGTTGGGATGAGCACTGGGTGTTGTATGGAAACAAATTTGACAATAAATTATATTTTAATAAAAAATAAAAATAAAAGATATCAGTGAATTTTAGACTCTTCAGAAACTCTGAGAACAAACTCAGAAGCTGAATGGTCAGAACATGCCTCAAAATGATGCTATAGAACTGGTGTGGCAAAGATACAAGGGCTACTGTCCCTGAGCACAGCCACCATAGCTTAGAGCCACCCATACTGCTGACCCTGGATGGGGGACAATGGCAGCTCCAAGATAAAACTGTATACAAATGGGAACTTAATTTACAATGGAAGCAGTACCACATAGGAAAGAACACATTATTTAATGTGCTTCCCCCAGTATTGGGGAAGCAGGAGGTACCTATATGGGCAAAAGTAAAATGATCTATGTCTCACACCATACACAAAAGTAGACTCTACATGGAATTTAACCTAAATGTGATAAATGAAAACAGTAAACAGAACAAAGTATAGAATATCTTTATAATTTATGATCAAGGAAAGGCTTCATAAATAAAATTTCTCAGTACACTGGTAGCCAGTTTAAGACCATAACAGGGATCATATCAAATGAAAGAGCTATAGCACCAGAATCTCCATCAGATGCTGAGGGACAAGCCATGCAGCCTAAATCAGAGCCCTGAATACCCTTGGTCCTGGATAGGAGTGGTAGAGAAATGCCACAAGGAGGAAGCAAGTGACAGACACCCTCTTAGGGCCTTCTTGGACTAAATCAGGAGTGACTGGGGATGGAAGGGAAGGTTCCAGAGATTTAGCTGGAGATTTTTACTGTGTTGTAACTGATCATTCGACCTCTCACCATACCATGCTGATGTGGTCTGGGAAGATTTGTGTTAAATTTTTTAAAAAACTCTATCTGCTCAATTTTAATGGTATTGGCCCTATAATATTCTGATGAGGGTGTTATTAACATTAAGACACTCATCTTCTCCATAGCAAATCAGCAAAAGAGAATCTCTCATATCAGATTTGTCTAATAGACAAACATCAGAAGACAAAGAGAGTTTTAACCCTCTCTCTCACTTCGGTCCTGTTCAGAAAATTTTTCCTGCGTGCCACGCCCTGTTTTCTATATTTCATCATGTGTTTTCATTTTTTTAAGGTTTATTTATTTATTTTTAGAGGGGCGGGAAGGGGCAGAAAAAGAGAATGCCAAGCAGGCTCTGTGCTGTCAGCACAAAGGATAAGATTATGACCTGAGCCAAAATCAAGATCAAACGCTTAATGGACTGAGCCATCCAGGTGCCCCTCCTCCTGTGTTTTCATAAGAAAACTACAACTGCTGTCAAATGTTTAACAGAAACCATGAGAAGAAAAACCTAGAGGGACATGTAAGGGTACATTCATCTTAGGGTGAGAAAGAATTTTCTCAGCTTAAATATAATTTAAAAAAATTCCTAACAAAGAAAATGTGTAGCTCTGATTACATGAAAATTTAGAATTTCTTGTGGTCCACGCACATGGAGATAGCTGCCGAGCTAACAGTGATTTCCTATTGACCATGTTTGTTCCATTATTTCTTTTTCCAGTAAAAGAGCTGCACCCCGGGAAAGGGACAGGCACATGACCCAAGCTAGCCAATCATAGCACCTCTCTCCTCTCACTTCCTATTCATTTTTTTCTCCATTCATTACATAACTATTTATTGAGTGGGGATTCAGTAATGAGCAAAATATTCCTGTCTTCTTGAAGCTTAGCATTTTAGTCAACGCATTGATAAACTGCCTCCACTAATATATAATTACAAACAGAAATAAGTTCTCTGAAGGAGAGGAACTTGATTCTGAGAACATATTTCAAAGAAAATAGACATATATTAGCAGCAAGAAGGAGGAGGAGGTCAGTCACTGGGAGGCATGGTAGGGTGGAGGGAAGAACTGGGTAGGAATTAGCCAGGTGAAAGGGGCGGTGGGGGCAGAGAAAGCACTGTAGGCCAGGAGAACCACAGCCATCAGTCAGTGGTAAAAGCAACAGATTAGGGGCACCTGGGTGGCCCAGTGGGTTGAGCGTCCTACTTTGGTAATGATCTCGCAGTTCATTAATTCAAGCCCCACACGGGGCTCTCTGCTGTCAGTGCAGAGCCTGCTTTAGATCCTCTGTCCCCCCACTCTCTGCCCCTCCCCCACTTGCACTCGCTCAAAAATAAAACGTGGAAAAAAAAAAGCAACAGATTAGCAGAGATAATCTCTATCACTGGTTGTTAAAGAAATGCAAATTAAATTAAATGGCTTCCAGACGTCCTGTTTCACTTATTAGATTAACAGAGTTCTTCATTGGGGTTGCAATGGTATGAACATTTGTAGATTGGAACTAGGAATGTAAAGTAATTCAACTCTGGAAAGCAAGTTGACATTATGTTTCAAAAGTCCTGGAAAAGGGATCTAATGTAGAGTAAATGAATACAGACAATGACACTGTACTATTCAAAAAAAAAAAGTCCTAAAAAAGATCGTACTTGTTGACAAAGTATTTCTCCTCCTAGGACTCTATCTTAAGCAAGCAAAAGAAAAAAAATTTAAATTCAGATGTAGATTTATTAACAAAACTATTCACTGAAGAATTATTTGAAATGTTGAAAAAATAGGGAAAAAAACATAGAAAGTTGTTCAAAAAATTATATACAGTACAGCCATATGGTAGAATATTATACAGCCAGTAGGTATACATGCAAGCTGTAACATCACTTTTATAATCAGAGAAAAGAATCCAATTAAAATGTTCCAACTGCCAACAAGATATTTTAGTATTCAGTGCATAATTTGTTTACTTACAACTTGCTGAATAAAAATTCCTGATTGAAAACAAATATGATTTATAAATACCAGATGTATTGTAAGATTTTAATGTGTGTCCAATTTGTACTATATGCAACTGCCTACTTGACAGCTTCCACTCTGTTTCATAGCATCTCTAACATACTCAGTTCAAAATTCAACCCTTATCCCTTCTCTTCACCCCCTTTAAATTCCTTGTCTCCCAGGTTTCCTCCTATGTCTGGAGGACCACCACCCTTCTTGAGTCCTTCTTGACATCCCTATCCCCATACCCTCCAAGGCAACTCAATTCTGTCTCCAAAATAGATCTAAAATCTGTCCATTTCTCCCATCTCCTTTGTTACCACCCTATTACAATGGTCTCTCTCCTGGACCAGCGTGACAGCTCCCTAACTGGTCTAGTTTTCCCCCCCTTCTATCCCATTCTCCACCCAACGGGGAATGGGATCTTATAAAAATAAAAATTGAGTCAAGCCATTCCCCTGCAGGGTTCCACACTGCATATAAATAACATCTGACATCCTTTCTATGACCTACATAATACTTGCTAACTTACGGACTAGACAGTTGTTCTAAATGTTTTATATTTACTAACTCATGGAATCCTAACAACAAATCTGTGAGGTAGGTATCCTTATAACTCCTAATTTATAGATGAAGCAAATGAAGTACAGAGGTTAAACTTGTCCAGGGTCTCTCAGTCAGTCGTGAAGGAGACAGGATTCTACTTCATGTGGTAGATCGGCTCTGGGCACCAAGCCCTCTTCGTACTCTGACGTACTCACTGATATCCCATGGTCTGGTCTCTAGGCTCCTAGAACCTGCCAAACATTCTCACCTCAATGCCTCTGTGCCCTGGCTGATTCCTTCCTAGGAACACTGCTTTCTTGCCCCCCCCCACCTTTTTCTTAACATGTATTTATTTATTTATTTATTTTGAGAGAAAGGCAGAGACAGAGGGAGAGCGAGAATCCCAAGTATGATCTGTGCTGCCAGCGCAGAGCCTGATGTGGATGTGGGGCTCAGTCTCACTGATGTGAGATCACAACCTGAGCTGAAATAAAAAATTGGATGCATAACCAAGTTTCTTGCTCTTTAAAACAGCTGGCTTCTTGGGATCCCATGGTGGCTCAGTTGGTTAAGCATCCATCCAGCCCTTGATTTCTCCCCAGGTCATGATCTCATGGCTATGGAACTGAGCCCTGCATCTGGCTCCATGCTGAGTGTGAAGTCTACTTAAGATTCTCTCTCTCTCCCTCTGTCTCTCTTCCCTATGTGCTCTCTTTCTCTCTCTCTAAAAAAAAAAAATAAAAACTAAAAATAAATAAACAGCTGGCTTCTCATCTTTATAAAAAGAGCATGGTATAAAGATCATGGCATATATTTACAATGGAATACCATGCAACTGTTTTTAAAATATGAGCTAAATCTATATTTACCAATATGGAAAAATATTCAGTGTATTTTAGATTGCTAAGTGAAAAAAAAGCAAGTTGCAGAATATCATGTTAAAAGAATATGGATAGCATGATTCCATGCATTTTGTAAAAAAAAAAATCTATCAAAGGTCTAAATGTTTATATGCTAAATTTTTAAGTGGGAGAGAGTGAGGGGTGAAACTGGGAAAGAAAGGGGTAGGGGAAACCGGAATTTTCACTTTTTACGTTGCACACTTATGATTTGAGGGTTTTTTTTTTTTTAATCTTCAGCCTGTATTGTTTATATAATAAGAATTCTAAGACAGAGGCGCCTGCATGGTTCAGTCAGTTAAGCATCCAACTTCCACTCAGGTCATGATCTCATGGTTCATGAGTTCGAGCTTGGGATTCTCTCTCTCCCTCTCCTTCTGTCCCTCCACTACTCACACACGTGTGCTCTCTTACTCTCTCTCAAAAATAAAAAATACACATAAAAAAAAGAATTCTAATACAAACATTTTCTTTGTATGTTAAATGTCTGAGTTCTAAATTTTGTTATTTTGGTATTCTAATTTTTGCTACCTTTATTTCTTTCCCAGATTTCTCTAGATAGCTGGAGAAGGTCTCTAATTATTTTACTTTTTAAGCTGACTTTTTGTTTAGTGCTCAGGACACTCCAAAGTGATTGGTTACTTCACCACAGTTATTTATATTATACAGCCATAGTCATCACAGTAAGTGTTTCGTAATTTCCTCTCAGTTCTAAACTGGTTCATGAAAATCTGCCTTAACTAAGTCTCCAAGTTTTGACTTGCACATTCATGTTTCTAAGCAACAGACAGGCGTTGAGTCATTTAATCTACTATTAGTTCTCCGAGGACATCCCCACATCACTCCTTTAAGGATCTTGCTTATTCAATGTAAGGTTTCTGTGACCATTGCTATACTGGTAATTCCAGGTCTGTATATTCTACCCAGATCTCCTCTGAGTCCCAGGTTGCTATAACCAGTACTCACTGGGCATCTTTGTTTGGATGTCCCAGCAATACCTCATTTTCTACATGTCTCAAACTGAACTCATCATTCTGCCCACTTGACCCTATTTTCCTTCCTAATGACACCATTGTCCTTCCACCTTGTCACCCACGCTAAACCTAAAAGTTGGTGTAGCTTTTCTCTTGCCTTCACTTCCACGCCCCAGCAGAATTTTAGGGGACCACTCCTGGGAGCACTTCTGAATCAGTCAGGGTCTAATGAGGAGATATAAACCACATGGTAACATGAACAGGGAATTTTTTGTTTGTGTGTGGTTCTCAAACAACTTTTAATGACCAGAGTCACTCTCTAGTAGGTGTTTATTTCCTAGAAGGACAGTCTTTGTCCAGCAATACGGCCATGATATCCATCTGGCTACATCTGACCTTCTTCCTGATACAAGAATAAGGCAATTTCAAACATTTCCCATGGAATTGTATGCTGTGTTTTTCTTCTTTATAGGGAATTTATCTTTTCTGATTATAAAAGCTTTTGGGTTTTGTAAACTTCCCAGTTTCAGATACATGCAAGTGAGACCAGTAAGAATTCCTGAGTCACACTCCAGGGCAGACTTTCCACAGTTTGTGCCCCTGAGTCACGCCAAGCCCTGAAACCATGGGGTTTGAGGTAGGAAAGCAGCAAGCCTTACTTGCTGACTTCCTATCTGTTCGAGAAGATTCTTTTCCAGTTCTAGAGGCCACTCATGTTCCTTGGCTTATGGCCCCTTCCTCCATCTACAAAGCCAGCAGGATGACATCTTCTGACACCATTTCACTCTGATCTCAAACTTTTAATATAAATAATTATTAACTATAACTGGGGATAGAGGCAATGAGAAAATAACTAGTAAGAAGTAAAGGGATCTCTGAAGAACATAGGAACAGCAGATATAAGGAGAAGCCTTACCCCTAGGTCTGTCAGAGTCCCCTCAAAAGACACTCTTCTCCTCAAGAGCTGAAGTCCAGACTGTTTCACAGAGAGCACAGCTGTGGCTCTCTGGATGTCAGATGTTGCTGAGGTGCCATCCTGGCAGAACTTAACAGAAATTTGCCCTCTAGAATTTTTCAGAAATTGGCTCTCTAATGCCAGGGAAAGCTGTTCAGGGGACAGTGTCTCACCCACAAAACCACCTGATGGCGGTGCCAGGGCAAGCCACCAGCTTCTGGAAGCCTCTGGGTGCTGCTGTGTGCTATGTACTATGGAGGCAGGGCACTGGAGAAGCTGCAAATGCTGCAGGAGCCAGAGGCCTCTGCTACAAGACCTGCTTAGGGGTGGGAGTGGGTGCTTGAAAGGAAGCTGCTGGCTGCTACGAGCTGCTTAAAGCCATGCACTGCAGGAGCTGGGATCTGGAGACGCTGCCAACACACTGCAGAAATTCAGGGCTGAAGAGAGCTGAATGTCTGTAGGAGCTGGTCACCAGGGAAGCTTCATGTGCTGCAGGAGCCTGCGGAACACTCTAGAACATAGTAAACCCTTTCCTCCTATAACACCTGCATAATGCCTTATACTGACAAAGCTTCAGTGCCAGCTGGCAAAAAGAATATATATATTTAAAGGGCCCATATCTATTTTCACGGGAGCAGGCAAGAAGGATGAATTTGGGGCAACTAGTACAGGAAGGCATGTCCATTCTTTCTTCTCTAACACCATTGCCACCGCTTTGGTTCAGGTTTACTCACTTGCTCACTCTTTTTATTCCTCGTCTGGAACATTGGAAGAGTCTAGAAACTGGTCTTCTGGCTTGGCTGCCCCTGGCCAAAATGATGATGTTGTGTGAATTTGCAAAAGTAGGGCCTTCCTTTGGGTGTACAAAGCACACTGCCTGGGTCTCAGCTTTCACAGACCCTTGCTAGGTATGCCCTGCACAGCTGACAGCAGAGATCTTGTTCCTCATCTGTCCCTAGACTCCAGTCTTTCTTGGCCACATCACTCCTCAAATCCATGCTCCAAACTGCCAACATTTTTCTAGAACCTAAACATGACAATATAACTCACCTCTTAACACTTCAATACTTCCCTATTCCCTACTAAATAAAATCTAAACTCCTTAAAAAGGCATACAAGGTCCTGTGTGATCTGCCCCTTGCTTTCTTCTCTAGTTTACTGAATGACTAAACGAATAAAAACAAAACAATAAATCAAAGAAAGAATGAATGCATGAATTCCAGGACAGAAGTTGAATATCAACAACAACAAAAAAATATGTTGAGGAAGAGGGTCTAGTCTCTAAGGAGAAACAATAATCAAATTTGGGGGCAGCTTCTTGCTTTTCTCTATGCTATGAGATTAAGCCTCAGTTAAGAGGGCACCCCCAAGCAGGCACATTATTTCCTCTTGCATGTACTTCCCCTACCGAGACAAAGTTTTTATGGTCATTTTCCCCATCTCTTTGTCTTTTCTCCACATATTCCCATCATCAAGACCAGTCAGGTCTACCGTCTCAGTCTACTCACTTACTGTTTCCTCTCTGTTCTTTCTGTCACTGGAGTCCAGTGCTTTCCACGTTGTATTTGCAGTACAGGAACCACATCCCACAGGGCCCCTCATTCAACAGCCTGGCCCTTTACTAGATGCTGGAGATATAGACATGAATGGCACATAAGCCCTCCATTGACTGACCTCAATGTCTTTGCCAGGACAATATTCCCCCCTTTCAGTAAGTCAGTCCCATGCTCAGGGACCTAAAAAGATACTCGTTGCCTTCCCAATCATTTCTAAATTCACACTTTGCTGTCTTTCATTCACTCAACAAGGGTTACTAAAGGCTTACTACATGCCAAGTGCTGGTACTAGGTATAAAGCAGGGGATAATATAGGCATAGGCCTTGTCCTCAAGGAATCTAGTCTAATGAAGAAGAGATATAAAAGCCAAAATCACAAAAGTAATTATATAATTATTGTTTAATTGCAACTGCTATGAATGATATGAGGGGTGCTTATAAGCGTATGTAAACAAGAGATCTAATCTAATCTAAACCAGGAAGCAAGGCAAGGTCTGAGATCTGAGTAGGAGCCCAGCTTTAGGGGAGTGTTGGGAGAAAGAGCTGTTGTTGAATGTCCCAGGAAGGACATTCAAAGGTCTAAGATTGAGAATACAAAGAGTGTGAGAAACTGTGTCTACAGCATAGCAAACAAGGGGGAGAGTGGCAGATAAGGAACAGATCTTGAGAGAATTGCAACTTGTATTAAGGTTTTTGGAAGTTAAGAGAATCCATTGATAGTTCCAGAACATGTGGTTACCATGACCTGACTTACTTTTTTCCCTCAACATTTTATTATGAAAATGTTCAAACATAGTGAAGAGAATTGTACAATGAACACTTATAACATTTTGCTCCTGACCTAATTTTTAAGTTACATCACAGTGACAAGTATCTAGGTGTTAAAAAAGGGAGAAAGAAATTTAACCTCTTCCTCCCAGGGAGAATACAGGAAGTTTAGAAATGGTATAGGCTAGCCAATAAAATGACTAGAAATTAATAACTGCACAAAAACACAAGGGCTATCTGCAAAATTTGAAATAATTATTGGGGGGAAATGTACTAGAATTTTTTTCTCAGGTACACCCTATATCATTTCAAATTGGTGAACTATGACTCCAGCTCCAAGGTAATGGTTGGAATCTTTTTGTAACTCTTTTCTCTTATTAGAATTAGAAATAAAGTGTTTAAAGCTGTGAAAATGCCCAAACACCAACTCACTTTTAAGATAATTAGAAATTCTCTGGGCACTTGAGTGGCTCAGTTGGTTGGGCGTCCGACTTCGGCTCAAGTCATGATCTCACGGTCTGTGAGTTTGAGCCCCGCGTTGGGCTCTGTGCTGACAGCTCAGAGCCTGGAGCCTGTTTCAGATTCTGTGTCTCCCTCTCTCTCTGCCCCTCCCCTACTCACGCTCTGTCTCTGTCTCTCTTAAAAATAAATAAACATTTAAAAAAATTAAAAAAAAACAAACTCTCTAGCTAACTGAGTTGATGAGGCCCTGATAAATGGTGGCAAGGGACCTGGAGAAGAAAAGAAAATTTTTTAAATTATACAGGAAGTAGAATTGACAAACTATGTTAACTAAATAAGGAGGGGAAGAGAGAAGAAAGTTTTAGCAGGGACATTTAGATGGCAGAGGAGGAACAGATTATTAAAATGATTAGTTTTGGGCATGGTAATTTTTATAAGCTTCTGAAATATCCAGGTAAAAATTCAAGCAGGCAACAAGAATTTAAGCACAAGACTGAGGAGGGCGTTCAAAGGTGTAAATTTAAAATCGGAAACCATCAGCATGTAGGTCGCCAATTGAAACTATGAAAGCAGATGAGGGTGACCCTGGAGACTATGTAAAAAGAGGACAATTGTCACCTTGAGTCATCACCAAACCCCTGGGTCTCAGGTGCCTTAAATACTGATGCTGTACCAAGCAAGAATCAAATTGCCAATTCTTACAACTCAATAACAAAAATATTAATAATCCAACTAAAAAAACGGGCAAGGTATATGAATAGACACTTCTCCAGAGACAATCTACACATGATTGATAAACACATGAAAAGATGCTTAACGTCATAATTAGGGAAATGCGAATCAAAACCATAAAGAGATACCATTTCACACTCATTAGAGTGGCTAGAATTAAATGGCATCTTCCTCTCCACCCTCCTCCTGCATCCCTCCCAGCTCTAAGGAATCTGAAATCTACTTTGTCTCTATACTTTTGCTTATTCTGGACACTTCATATAAATAGAACCATATAATATGAAGTCTTTTGTGACTGGCTTCCTTAACTTAGTGTAATGTTTTCAAGGTTCATCCATGTTGTAGCTCAAAAAGTTAAACATAGAGTTACCATACAACCTAGCAATTCCACCCCTAGGTGTATTCCCCAAATAATTGAAAATTATGTTCGGACAAAACTTGTACATGAATATTCATAGCAGCAGCTATTACTATTCACAATGGCTAAAAAGTGGAAAAGTGCACTTTTGGGTGCAAAAGTCTATCAAATGATGAATGGATAAAAAAACATGATTATGTCTATATAATAAAATATTATTCACTAATAAAAAGGAATGAAATACTGATATGCTACAACATGGATGAACCTTGAAAACATTACACTAAGTTAAGGAAGCCAGTCACAAAGGACTTCATATTATATGGTTCTATTTATATGAAATGTCCAGAATAAACAAATGTATAGAGGCAAAGTAGATTTCAGATTCCTTACAGCTGGGAGGGATGCAGGAGGATGGAGAGGAAGATGTTCAATGACTATTAGTGAGTACAGGTTTTTTTTTCCAGGGGTGATGAAACTGTTCTAAAATTGTGGTGATGATTGCACAGTTCTGTAAATACAATAAAAAACATTTGAATTGTGCACAGGTCTTACAGGTATCAAAATGCATCACCAGCCAGGTACCATACTTCTTTTTTAATGGGTGGGGGAATGACAGGTGCAGTGAGTAAGGTCTGAACAGTACAGTACTGTTTATATTTATATTTATACTTACTTATATTTATATGCACTTGGGTGGCTCAGTTAGTTAAGCGTTGGACCATAGCTCAGGTGATGATCTCATGGTTCATGGGTTCCAGCCCTGCTTAGGGCTCTGTGCTGACAGCTCAGAGCCTGGAGCCTGCTCTGGATTCTGTCTCTCTCTCTCTCTCTCTCTCTCTCTCTCTCTGCCCCTCCCCTGTTCATGCTCTGTCTCTGTCTCTCTCTCAAAAAAGAATATTTAAAAAAATTAAAAAACAAAATCCCAGTTAGGAGTGCACCCGACCAGTTCAAACCCATGTTGTTCAAGAATTAACTGTAGGAATTAGCTGAGCACCGGGTGGCTCAGTCAGTTAATTGTCAGTCCCTTGGTCTCAGCTCAGGTCATGGTCTCATGGTTTGAGAATTCAAGGCCCACATCTGACTCTTCACTAGCATCACAGAGCCTGCTTGGGATTCTCTGTCTCTCTCTCTCTGCCCCTCCTCTGCTCCCTCTCTCTCAAAACAAATAAACGTAGGGTTTTTTTTTTTTTAAGTTTATTCATTTTGAGACAGAGAGAGCAAGTGGGGGAGGGGCAGAGAGAGAATCCCAAGCAGGCTCCGCACTGTCAGCATGGAGCTCAATGCCTGCTGGAACTCATGAAACATGAGCTCATGACCTGAGCTGAAACCAAGAGTCACTTAAACCATTGAGCCACCCAGGCACCCTAAGACGAATAAACTTAAAAAAAAAAAAAAAAAAAAAAAAGAATCAACTGTAGATCATGCTGTTGGGGGGTAGCAGAATTAATCTTCCCTCCTGTTACATCATTATAGCACTACATGCTTCTAGCACTTAAAATCATAGTTTACAAACGTGTTTAACGGTTCTCCCTCACTAGACCACTAACTTCTGCAGAATAGAGAGATTGTGCCTGATTTCATCACATCAAGATGTGATAAAGTCCTTTGGCATTTAATAGGTGCTCAAATGAAAGTTTACTCAGGAAGAAAACATCTACAATTGAAGCTAAATAAATGCAAAGTAAAGCAAGGAACCTAGCATACGGATATCCACCCTCTCCAACCAAAGGAAGGCAGAATAAAAGACAAAAACTCATAAAGCAGAAGAAAGGACTCAAGGATGGGCGAAAAGGAGGGCATCTCCTCCCTCCCACCGCCACGACAGTTTCCCTGGTAGGTTCCAGAACATTCAGGCGTGGCTGGTGTCACTGCGCCCCTTGGCGACCACCTCTTGGTCAGACCATC
Organism: Panthera tigris; assembly: GCF_018350195.1. Lineage (NCBI taxonomy): Eukaryota > Metazoa > Chordata > Mammalia > Carnivora > Felidae > Panthera > Panthera tigris. The sequence goes on from NC_056668.1 coordinate 80,764,220, forward strand.
CAGCGCGCTCACTTTCCCGCCTCATTGAGACCCAAAGATAGGGGTAGGGCCGCGCGAGGTGCGGGACTTACGTCACGTCCGGTTCCGGACGCGGCACGCTAGAAAGAGGAGGCAGAGCGCGGAGGGGCGGAGCCAAGAAAGCGCGCGTTCTGAAAGGGGGAGGGGCCGGGTTAAGGAGCGCCGCGTCACGTCCGGCAGACTTAGAGCCCGTGCGGAGGCGGTGCGGAGCGCTTCGATACTCAGCGGCTCGGGAACTTGTGCGTTCTACGAGGCTGCGGCGGAGCCTCTATATAGAAGGCGCAAGAGGTTGGCAGCTTCGATTGAAGCACGTCGAGCGGCGATAGCAGCTAGGAGTCATGAGCGACAGCGGCGAGCAGAATTACGGCGAGCGGGTACGTAGAGATGGTGCAGGGGGCGGCTGTGTGGTCCCAGCTTGCTTCTCTTCCAGGCCCGTCGGCCTCAGACCTGGAGACAGGCGATTTAGGCTCCGAAGTCTGAGGCTGGGGAGGAAGGGAGTTGGGTCTAAAAAACCCTTGCGGGGAGTGTCTTTAGTCGTGAAGGAGGCCGCCGTGGGGGGTTATGTAGCTCCTTACCCAAGACGGCGGTTTTTTTTCCGTTACGAGAGGGGGAAAGCTTAAAAATGGCCGCTGCGTCCCCTCGGTGTTGGGGGAGGGGAGCGGTATCTCATTTCGCCGTTGCTCTCCTGCGAAGCCTCGCTGCCGCCATCTTGGGCTGGCGGGCCGGGCGGGCTGCCAGAGGCACAAAATGGCGGAGAAGCCGCGCGTCCAAGGCGGGCCCGCGCCTCAGTGGGCCGTGTGGGGCGGGGAGAAAGAGGGGCAACCTACTCAGAGGGTTTTCGCCCGGCGTTTAGGTTAAGAAAGGATCGTCTGTGGACCCCGAAGTGATGGAATCTGGGAAGTTCTTGGGACCTCTCTTACGGTGGGGGAAACTAATCCGAGGTAGTCAAGTTCTGGGCCCGATAGAGGTGGTTTCGCGCGCGCTTTGTGTTCGGCCTAAATGGAGTGTTTCTCTTTGATACCGAAAGTGCTTTCAAACGAAAAGTCATTATCGGAGTATCCGAATAGACTAGACCCCGAGGCCGCTGAGATTTTCTTCTTAAATGGAGTAGGTATTTTTCACGGGATTGTGTAGGAGAAACTGGCGGGCAACTTGCGGCGCCGTTATTTCCTTTTGTTTTGAGGCATTCTAAATCTGTGAACCACTACTCTGTTGGTACACTTTTTTTTTCTTTTTCTTTTTCTTTTTTTTTTAAAGCCTCCACCTCTCATGTGGAGTTGGGTGAATGTTAACTGGAGGAGTAAGACCGTTTCCGGGCTTAAAAAACGTGATGTAAAGCTGGTTGCGAGGCTGTGGGTACTAACAATGATGCAAAAATAGAAAACTTGCCAGAATCTTAACATTCGAGGTTGTGGAGAACTTTATTGAAGAAGGAAGTTGATTTTTTACTTGGTAGGAATACGTGGGGGTGCTTTTACAGTTTGGTAGGTTTTCTTTTTCTTCTAGGGCCATCGTAAGACCTCCGTAACAGTCGTCAGGTAAATCTATTCAAGTATCTTAGCAAACTCTTGTAAAAAGATTTGGGGCCTTTCATTAGAAAGGCATTTCTAGAAACCTCTATCATAGCTCCTGGAACGTTGTCGAAATTACTGTTTAACTTGGGAGCTAAATCTGATTTTGGTCTGAGATAATCAGGCTTGACCCCCTATTCAGAGGAATATTAGCTTTTTTCATTTTTCCCTAAGGCTTTTGATCCCAACATTACCAAAACGTGTACGATTATTTTTATACCTTTGCTTTCTTATGGTTAGAAAGTTTGGAGTGAGCGCACAAAGGGTTAAAGCTGTGATTTCTGATTTCTGCCGGTTGACTACACTGTTGAACTGTATTTGGACTGGAAAGCAAATGATGACTTTAAGTCTTTTGTTTTCTGAACAATTATTGGGTACTATTTGCACTATTGAGAAGATGCAAAATGGCCGGTTTCTGAGAAAAGCTCTCAGTTGAACATACCTTAATGTTACTTGTAATCATGTGCTTGTGAAGACGAAACTTGCCCCAAAATAATATTTGAGCATATTTTACATATGGGAGGAAACAATTGTTGGAAGTAGGTTCCTGGCTTGAGACCGTTCAAGAGAGGTTGTCATCCAAATAATTTGACATTTTTGAACATCTGTTTTCTTCTATAATCTTATTTATGTAGACTTATTCACCAAAATCTTATGGAAGGAAAGTTACAAAATAATTTCAAGCTGTATGTTAGAAATGGATGTATTTCTTACGTAAGAGTCTTGGATCCTGGAAAGGTTTCTAAACTTTCAAGTTGTGGCATACTTCTATGTTGTTTTGTTTGGCATTTGTTTTGTGTGTAGATTGCTTTGCAATTGGTGAATTGGAAACTGAAGAGGTTAGAATAGGCCTAAAAAAAAAGTTTGGATTCGTAGAGTGCCTGGCAAAAACCCTGAAGCTTAATGGAACAGATTAGATATAATGCTGTAAAAATGATGATGTATATAGTAGGTCTGACTGGCTATAAAAAAAAAACAAAAAACCCTTCTTTTGACAGTGCCTGAAAGCAGTGAAAAAGTTGCATTCAGGGTAATAATCTTGGACATGTTTGGTATGAATAGCTTCTCTGAAGCCTGAAAAATTAATTCAGCTCTAGGCCCTCAAACATTTCAAACTGTTAATGTAAATCATTAAAACAAGCCTAATCTGTATTGTTAATGTAATCGCTTAAAATACAAATCTCTTTAGTTTGGCTGGAACCCCACCCATCCCCAGCCTGTCCCTTCATTTAGCTATCCAGAATCCAGACACTCCCATATCCCCAGCATAATTCTGGAAGTTTTTTTTCCCCCAGTCCTTTAGACTTCAGAAGTTTCTTTCCTAAACAGACTGTAGGCGTGTGATAAATTGTCCTCCATCTGGTCACCCATAGGGCTTTACTTGGGTGAATGAATATACGAACAGAACTGTTGTTCAGTGTGTCCTTTTATCTTCTTTTAAATGCATAATTAGGGTACGTTGCAGAATTTTTGTGGTTCATGTCACACTATTATAGCAGAGTGGCTTTTACCTTTATTGTGAGATTTTTTTCATGTGATCGATTTAACTCAAAGTCTGTTTCTATCTAGAGTTAACTTATTTGATGTAGGCAAACCTGTGCAAAATAAAATACTTTTCATCTCCAAATTCACTTCTCCCAGTACTTTCCAAAAGTTGCTGGCAAATATTTTTGGGAAAAGGGTTGACCAGTCAGCCCCTTTGCAAAAAGTCCTAGCAGTTATGTCATAATATGGACAAATAACATAAAAAGAGTTGTTGGTGGCTAGTTTGTAGGTGCATAGCAGTATTGAGGCGGGTAATCTTTAAGGCCTGGTAATGGTCATAGTATTCTATTTAGAGTATGCGATGTTTGTGTGTTTGGTCTTGACACTGGTTTAATGCTCTGCCTTCCTAATGAATGTAATTTTTTTAGTTTCTACAAATAAGTCTATACTTAGAGAATCCAGAAACTAAATAAGGGAACACTATTATATGAACAGGTGGTTTTAATTTCTGCCTTGCTGTCAAGATTACAATAGCAAGCAGTTCAAGAACATATTCTGGTAGAATATTGGCTATAGTTAATGTAGAAATAATGTTTGCACTGTAGGTACATTATCTAGACTTACTCTTTATGGAGATGAGTAGTATCCAGATACCATCCCATCAAACTGCCTTTCAGCTTTCTGCAGTTTTTCTCTTCTGCTTAATCTTGGGTTGTCTTTCTGTAGTCTTTGTTTTTGGCCCCTAACTCTGAATTCTGATTTCCAAAAACTGAACCATCTGAATCTATTTCTTTCTAAAGAATTGCAGCCATTGCACCACATTCCTTTAATAAAGGATTGAATTAATGTCAAGTGAAAGGAAATAGTTTGCATTGTTTCACTGTGAGTCTGGTTAGGTATGAGTCTCTTGAAAAAACCAGGTTGAAGAATATTTTTCTTGGTTTTAACTAAGAATGTTTTTAATGTTGTTTGGAACTAGAAGGTGGCATTTTCAAACTGAAATTACAAGTGATAACAAGGTAAGTACTACGGTTTTTTTAAAGAGGAATTCAGATGGTGAGATGTTAATTAATAGCATTCACCTTTCCCCTTTATCTCTAACAAAGCCCAAAACCTAATTGATAAATATTAACATTTTCATAGTTAACATTTTGCCCAAGAGAAGTATTTTTAGAGCCTTAGCATTCTGTGTTATGTTCAGTTTTCATACATAATTGTATTTCATTATTTTTTCTAGAAGGGATAGTGATTAGTGTTTAGGAATTTTAAGTGTTTTATCCAGTTTAGTTTTTTGGGGTATGGATTACATCGAATTTTAGATCTTGTTTTCATTTAGTCTTGTTTTTAAGCAAGCCAAAAAAAGTTGTTCACTATAGCAAATTTGAGTTTCTAAATTCTCAAAAATCTTTTTGGATTGGGTGTGGAGGTTATTTTCAGATTTCTACTTTGATTAATATAGACTGCCCAATACTGCAGAATGCATGAGCCCCTTCTTAGAGTCAATATTATTGATGCAAGAGATGGGCTTAAAACTGATATAGGTAAGTCAGATTTTTTTTTCCCCCTTCCAGAAAATATTCTGTCTTTGGAGTATTTTTCTCCACCCAACCTTCTGGTAGAGTTTACAGAAAAATAAAAACAGTCCATTAGTATGAGCATTAACCTTTATATAGCAGGATCAACCAATTTTTCTTTGTCTCATCCCAATTTTTTAAATATTACCTTGTTAGCAACCTACTGAATTTGTACATGTTTTTAATGTTATTTGAATTCAGTTGTAGTCCCTAGAGTCGTTCTAACAAAAAATTATGTTGATGATGTAAGTTTCTGCTTATTTCTTCACCAAATGGGCAATAACATTAGCCCAGTAGTTGGTTGTCTGGTTTTATTAAAGTGGCCACTTGAGCTCAGTAGTTGAGTTAAAATAAACCTAATATTTACATTATCTAGCAACATGTTTTTTGGTCTTTGAATATAAAAGGAGGAAGATGGTTTGGAAGAGGTAATAAAATATAAAAGCAGGAAGGCATCCATATTGAAAAGTTCCAATACATAGAGCTTTGGCCTCCATTCCAGTATTTCGTGCATCTAAAGCCCTGTTTCTGTATGTTATCTTTAGGAGGCCCCAAGAGGAAACCTGCTTGGGCATTCTGATTCCACGATTACATTTGTGCTGCCAGCAAACATATCCCATTACATTTTAGTGATGGATATTAAAAGGAAATCAATTACTGTGATTCCCTTAAAAAGCTATTTAAAATTTTTCCTGGGTTAAACAATAATTGACTTTCAGCGACAAAAAAACGAGACTGAAAATTATGCTTACTTTCTCAGGAAAGGCATCACAACACTTGCCACTATAGCCATGGTTGTCTTCATGCCCACATAAGTTATAAAGACTTTGTTTTCTCTCCCTCCCTCCCTCCCTCCCTCCCTCCCTCCGTCTCTCTCTCTTTTTAAAGGAAGCTTTAGCCCCAATCACCCCCAAAGAAAATAAACTAGTAAATTGTTGACAAGTGAGGTACAGGTGAGGTACAGGATAACAGGGAGAAGTAGAATGTTTTGTGAGGCAGTATTTATTTTGTTTAGGGTGTTGAACAGACACTATTACATTTTATTGATCTGTTAAGTGATGATTGAGTTTTTTGGTTTTTGGGTTTGGTTTTTTTTTTTTTAATAATTTTAGGAGGTGAGCTATAATTTTTTCCCAATATTGCCACCTTAAAAAGTAGGATTTCTCCTTTGGACTGCATAAGATTTTAATACGTTTGTTCATTGAGGGGGAATTCACAAAAAAATTCTTTGAAAACCTCACTGTTGGATTCAAGTTCGTTTGCTTTCTTCCATAACTACTTGGATACAGTAGTTGGTTGATCTGATTTTGTCTTTTTATGGTTCTAGTGCTAAATTTAGTAGTCGGACCATTCATATTTAAAATTTCACTAGAGCAGCTTTCTAGGGGTGGGTTTTGAGCACTTTAGTCCAAATTTTCTGATTCCCTGACATTGTCTTCTACGGAGCTCTTTATGCAGTACAAAAATGTGTGACATTACATATCTTTACCTTATCTATTATCTAGACAAGTCACAATTTGTAAACCTGTCCAGCCCTGAGCTTTGTCATCATTGTACAAATGAATTGTCCGTGCTTTCCTTTCTTGCACTTTTGTATTAATGTGTCACTTTTTGACTAGAGTTGTGCTTTTGACACTTAACATTCTCTTGATGAATACAATAAGTAAGAAGTGTGAAATGTAATTAAAGTTCTTAAATGTTAGATGAACAGCAAATGTTCAGTTGCGCACTTCGCATTCAACTTAAGCATGATAAATCTGTCTGAAGTAGACAATGAGAATGAGGTTGGTTACCTAGTATATTTTAGAACCAACAGGAAGCTAGTTCCAGTTTTTTGAGCTGCATATTCTAGGGTTTTTTTGTTTTTGTTTTTTTTTAATCCAAAAAGAGGGATTTTTTTTTTCTAGTTTCAGTTTTGGCACTGGATTTTATCCTGGAGTTTTAAAATATTCTTCATCCTGTTCTTTTTCTATTAAGGTTAATGTTGAAGAAGGAAAATGCGGAAGTCGTCATTTGACAAGTTTTATAAATGAGTATTTGAAGCTCAGGAATAAGTGAAGCTGAAATTTGAAAAAATAAAAGAAAGAATGCATGCTAATTATCAGACCAGAAGTCCCACTTGTAGAATATTGAGCAATTTGTGTGAAGTGGGGAAGATGAAAGAAGTCAGAATTTGAAACGGAAGAATGAAGAAAAGAAATAAAAATGAAGTTAAGATAAGAAGTAATCTGGAATCAGAAAGCACTACGCTAAGTAATTACTAGTCTGTTTATGTGTCCCTGTATATTTTGCTAAACATGCATGCATTATTTGTTTAATAGAAGAAAATATATACAGGGCAAAGAAGTGCCTTCCAGGGGAAACGTTTAAATTAGGTAATTCTAATTTTAACTTCTTAGTCAAATGATTGAAATGCAATTTTAAAAAATAACCCTTTGTAGTCAAATATGAGGCAGGAATGAGCTCTCCAGCATGGGTAACAGTTGGCTTCATGTTGTCTCTCTAGATTTTTTTGTATAATGCTGCTGGTCCTGGGCCATGAGTGAGTACCTCCAGAGTTGGGATTGGTGGTCTGTGCCACCTCCATGGACTCTTAAAATTCATTGACCCCTATCTTTTAGTACTGAGCAATATATAGTAGAATGTTTTCTAAGTTTGTCGTAGTTTTCCCAAAGAATGTCACCAGGATGGTTATAGAAGCAAACCAGTGAAGAGGATAGTTCCTTTTGGCATTTATGAAAATTCTTTCTAGATGGCATAGGGGAAACCTATGACCAATTAGGCCCTAACTTTAAGATGCAGGTTCTAAATTCACAAGGATGATTCTTTTCTTCTGTTTAATGCCTGTTCCAGTTGAATGACTAGGATTACTGCTAAAAATATATTAGCTTCCCTTACAATGAGGTGGGTCACATAAGTGAACAGGATCTCTAACTCAAAGTGGCAATAGTGGTAGTTCAGAAACCTGCTCTATTCCCTTTTTCTCATTTGCTGCTGTTAAAGTTTAACTGTTAAAATGACGTGAGAGGTATAGATTATAAAGTAACTTAGTTTTGGTTCCTCACTCCCACCACTTACTTTGAAAAATAAACCCTAAAGGTCTGTCCTTTCCCCTTCCATGTGTTTTGTTTTAGTTGAATAAAAGAATACGATGGTTAGCGAAATGTTACTTTCTATTGGATAGGACAAGTGAACTGTCAAAATAATACCCAGTGGTAGCTAACCAGTAGTTGTTTTTGGGAAAGCCAAGGGTATCACTTCTTCCTGAAATGAAGACAACCTAAAAAAACAGAGTTGTCAGGTCTTCTAGCTCTTGGAAAAAGTGGTTTAAATTACATATCTAAAAGGATCTATCTTCTAGGATTTTAGGGCCAGTTGTCAATATGAAATTTGTGCTTTTTATAATTATTTCTGCCTTGCAAGGAGAAGAAAATTATTCTCAATTCATAGTAGTTTCCAGCATTTGCTTTACTGGTTTGTAAATTTTGCCACGTATAAACTAATAACGTTAATTTTGCGCTCTGAATTACAGATTAGGCAGAGAGCTGAGGTAAAAAAGAGGTGAATTGATACTTTCTGTTCAAGTCCATGAACTCCTGAAAGGCCCTTGGGGTCTAAAAGAGGAAAAACCTATTAATCCTCTAAATGGAAAGAAAGCACTTTGGAATTTGATTATATGGCCTAAGCTTGGATAGATGTATGGCAAAAATAAACGCTGATGCCCATAGACCATTGCATCCATTCAGGGTTTTCTTCTCTTCCCACCCCACCCATCCCCCCCCCTTGACCAAGGCATCTTTGAGTCTGACAGTGCCTCCTCTCAGCCCTGCTCTGCCTATTGGGGAAGTAAGAGGGAGACAGGCCTCTTGTCCTGGGGCAGGTGGAGCAGAGAAAACGAGAGAAACAAGGTTCCACGAAGATAATTTCACCAAGAGAAATCAGTAGGTAGGAAGCCTAAAATTTCTGAAATTGAGTAAATCAATGAGACTTAGCATTAAAAACATGTATGGTGCTTTTAACAAATGTAGAAGATGAACTCCAAACTTATTAGAATAAGCTCTAGTTTAGGGACTTGTATTTTTAAATGCTGTGTAGGTTTACTGTATACCTCTAAGAGCCACTGTTCAAAATCTAATTTACTGCATCCAGTTTCTAATACAGGAGAAACCTAATGATTTGATGGTTCCAGATGATCTGGTTTCCTTCATCTCTTTCAAAAGGTTTTTCTAAGATACTGTCATGCTCAGAATAGGAAGATGCAGAAAAAGGTATTTTGTTGAAAGGCTGAGTTAGTTTTTGTGACATGTTCCCTTTAAGTTGTATATTAGAATATGACTAAGATCCAGTCTACAGAAATGATTCCCTGAGCAGAAATTCAGGGAATTTTTTGGCTTTGTTATTTATGCTAATTGTAAGTTCATGATCCTTTTTCTTGAGGTATTGATGTCCAGAGAAGTGTTTTTGGTATGGTTTAAATGTGCTGACACTTAAAACTTTTTAGCCCTAAGAGTGGACTTCACGTTTTCCTTGTGTGGAGGTTTTCCCAGCTGGGTTTGCAGATTTGCCTGTGGATTAAGGTTTAAAGTTAACTTTGTTTTTAGATTTGGCTAATAATTTTAGGTCTCATTTTTTTTTTCTCGAGCTAAATTTCCTTGAATATGTATTTCCAAAATAGCTAATGGCTAACATAACCGTAAAGGGGTTTAAATTCTTTAAGAAATATTCCTGACCAGAAAGGGAGGAGGAGGCATTATTTAGGTGTTAGCCTAACCAAATGTTAGTGTAGAAGGGGAAATCTTTGGATTCTGGCTGGTGTTTCCCCTATTCCTGGTCTAAGAAATGATTGCTTACAAAATATGTCTGCAGATAGTTAATTTTAGAGGTTGAGAGAAAAAGCTCATAATTTCGTAGATACTGTATCTTTGACCCTAGAGATTACTAGAAATTCATGAGAAGCTTCATAAGGCTTATGACCTAGGCTAAAAGTGCTGTCTCTTCTCTCAGTGGACCGACTGGTAACGCAGGTTAGAATAAGGTTTTTCTGCTTAATGAAGCCAGAGGCTTAAAAAGAGATCTTGACTTTCCACTCTTTTTTCCTTTGTATTTTGATTCCTAGGCTGATGGATTTAACTACTTGATTGATAATCTTTTAACTGTTACTGTGAGCTATTTGAGCACTCTGCTCTCCTTTCCAGGGTAAATTGTTTTCTTTTGGTTTCCACTAAAAGCTATATAATCATTCCATGAAGTAATTTTTCTAGCATTGAGATAAACAAAGACAGTTAATTTAGGGGGTCTCAATTTATCTCTTTGCTTCTAGATTAGTTTTTGCCTGTGGTAAAGATGTCAGAAACCACACCACTATTTTTGAGAACTTTGTCCAAGAAGAGGAGGGAGGTGGAGTGTGCTTTTAAATGTCTCTGTGCAGAGTATTAAATGTCTCTCTGCCAGAGAACCCCAAGAGATTAATTGGGGTCGCCTAAGATGCAGTGCACCCTTTAACCATTCCTTGTTAAAGGCAGCTGTTCTCATTAATAACAGTATCCTCTTTTTCCTTGAATTTCTTTATAGTCACTCCAGGGGAAGGAGAGGACGCGGTCACATTCCATGTCCCTTCCATGTTTTATATTGACTAAAGTCTTAACTAGGGAAGTTTCTAGAGTTGTCAGGCCTAATGACCAGAACTCCTTTTACTGGCAAGTTACTCTCTTTCCTGTTCTAAACTTCAAACTCAGTTTCTTCTGTATTGCATATAAATTTTTTCCCATTATGCTGTAGACCACAGAACATATTCCAAAAAGGTTTGATGAACTGTAATTTAAAATAATCCTATTCTATCCTTTCAAGAATGGCCAGAATATTCTGAAAGTCTACCACACAGGGAGGTCTCTGTGATCATTTTTATCCAGTAGCTTCGACATAGATTATTACCCCTATAGTAATGTTGGGTCCTCTTGAATCTGGCCATTTCTGCTCTGTCTTGGGTGGAAAGACTCACCAGACTTTATGCCTTTTAATTTGCATTAAATTGGATAACCTAAAATGAGGGTTGTCTTGCTAGCTGCTGATACCTTAGTTAGCTATCAGACTGAGTGGCTTTGTTCTCTCTCCTCTGAATCCACTGGGTTTTTTTGTCTGTTTCGGTGCGTTGGCAGAACATCTCCTTGGTTCAGTTACTTTAAATGTATGCTTTTTATACTGATAAGTTGGCTGTGCTTTTGCTCATTGATGAGCTAGTCAACCCTTTTTATCCATTCTCTTTGCTGCTTTCTTTAGAGATCTTCCTTACTGTGTCACTTAACTATCAGCTAGTCTAGTTTTGATTGGGAATACTATGGCTATACAGTATATACTTACTTAGACTTTGGTTTTTTCACATACAATTCTGAACTCTCCCTTCCTTAGCCTAGATAGGAGCCCCTGATTTAATATGTTAACTTTCCTAGCTACTTACTCCCTAATCCCCATCAGTTTGCCATGGTTCATCTCCATTTAGCTGAGGAGGCTCTAGATCTCTGGCACTATCTACTCTTCCTTCTGCACAGTTCACTGCCTTTTCTGCTGTGGCTCCATCTGGTTGCTTTATTTGAGCTTCTTAAGGGCCTCCTACCATGGTTAGGTGGAATTAGGGTCTAGTATCTTTCAAGCTGGTCCTTTCTACTAGGTTTCTACCTTTTGCTAGGACTTGAAACTGATCGTCCTTGCCTCTTTTCCCACTCAATAAATATAACTTGAGAAGTGAGGTCTTCTGAAAAAAATCAAAAGCATTTTAAAGTAAGTTTTATGATTTTCATAGGGTTTTGTTTTATTGATGGCAACTTGATTGAAAATAGGTATAAGATATAGGTGTCATAGTTAATAAGATTCTTTCTTACCCTAGTCTTTATGGAGTAACAATCCCAAAACACAATCCTTGGACAGTTCCCTTAACTGCTTGGCTTTGGCACCCCTTTCTGAGGAGAGTGGGGTCAGTTAATTCTTATCCCTGCTCCAGGAAAGGTGGAAGTTCAAGTAAATTGGCTTATGTCAGTTGGAGCAATGTAAATATATGAGGTATATTCAGTTCCTGCCCTTACCTATGTTTTCTTATCTTGGAAGGGGATTGCTTTCCCTCACCATTTATCTCACAGCAGCTTATTTGTTTTTAAAGTTGCCCAGAAAGTATACAAATTAAACTTTTGACATCTACGTGTAGGAATCCCGTTCTGCTTCCAGAAGTGGAAGTGCTCATGGATCTGGGAAATCTGCAAGGCATACCCCTGCAAGGTCTCGCTCCAAGGAAGATTCCAGGCGTTCCAGATCAAAGTCCAGGTCCAGATCTGAATCTAGGTAAGAAAGACTGTCTTGGGATTTTCTTCTGTTACTCTTAGCTTTGAAATTGGTGTGTGCTTTGTAAATTAGGAAGATAGAGAGGGTTGGATCATTTGTTGGCTTATTTAATATTGGTACTAGTAATGAACTTAATCATAAGTTCTGGGATAGAAGACTAAGTGGTTAAGAACCTGGGCTTTTGGCGTTAGGGTTCAAATCTTACCTCTATTTTTTCTGGCTTGGGCAGATTACTTAACCTTTTTCCACCTTAGCTTCCTTATCTTTAAAAGGCAAGTTAGTAATACTAGTTCTTGAGAATTGTGAGGATTCACTAGGAGTTTAAGTATGACAGACTGCAGGACATTGGCTTTCATAACTAATTCTTGATAAGTAGGTGTAGTCTAATATATACATGTGTATAAAACAAAAATAATACCTTAACACAGCGCACTTTTTTTTTTTTTTTTTTTTTAATGTTGGTCAAGAGTAGGCTACACATCCTTGTTTGCCCAGGACAGCCCCAGTTTATGCCTATTGTCAGGCATAATTAACTGCACCTCTTTTCTCTCTTACAATGTGTCCTGTCTGGTTTAGATGACAGTTCATATGATCACTCCAGTTAGGAGCAATTGATTGGTTTTAAAACACTGCTGGAGAAAACTTACGGTGATGGTGATTTTATCTTAAGTGAATGGTGGGCATAAGTGGGAGAAGCCGGAAAAAAAACAGGGTGGTATTCTGAGGGGGAAGGTGGGCACAAATTAAGCTAGTGTGAAGTGCTGCATGTTTTATGATTATCAAGGTTTTTTTTTGAGTATGTTAATTGATCTTGAGTATGTAATTTTGATCTCCTTTATCTTAATTAAGAAATGGAAGAGAGCAAGTAGTGGTTTTGGAGCTCTTCCTAGTAGAGTTGAGATGACTGTAGATACAGCAGAAAAGTCTTGATCCCATGTCTGGATTATGTTTCGCCTTTTGGACTTTAACCCTAGAATAGATTATTAGAAGAATTGGAAACTATCTTATTGTCAGCTAATTAGTTATACTCTTGAAACCTTTGTCTTAACAGGTCTAGATCCAGAAGAAGTTCACGAAGGCATTACACAAGATCAAGATCTCGGTCCCGCTCCCATAGACGATCCCGTAGCAGGTCTTATAGTCGAGATTATCGAAGACGGCATAGCCACAGTCATTCTCCCATGTCTACACGCAGGCGTCATGTTGGGAATCGGGTAAGATGACAAAATTGTTGTTAAAGCAATGGACTTTGTCTCTTCTGTTTTGAAATTAGAACTGATTATATTTGACACTGGACTTTCAGCAGTGAACACATGAGTTCCTTAGAGTCTCCTTGTGTTCTGAGTAATGTCTCTTTAAAAGGTATTTTCTGGGGCGCCTGGGTGGCTCAGTCGGTTAAGCATCCGACTTCAGCTCAGGTCACGATCTCACAGTTCGTGAGTTCGAGCCCCGCATTGGGCTCTGTGCTGACAGTTCAGAGCCTGGAGCCTGTTTCAGATTCTGTGTCTCCCTCTCTCTGACCCTCCCCCGTTCATGCTCTGTCTCTGTCTCAAAAATAAATAAACGTTTAAAAAAAATTTTTTTTTTTAAAAACAAAAGGTATTTTCTATGTTAGGGCTGTCAGTCACATGTAAGCAAAATATTGGGACGGTGTAACTCATCAAAACACTCTCTTGGTTATTCCATTTAATTTTAAGTGAGTTTATTTTGGGTACTAAGGCTTTTCCCTGACTTTTTTTTCCTCTGGCTTATAGAGATAATGCTATTCTAATTATTCTTATGTGTAGAATAAATCTTAGGTGACTCCCTTGGGCTACTTGCCCTTTAATATCCCCTCACAAAACTGCCAGTTTGGTATTCACAAATAGAAGTCACTGTTCCCGCCCCCCTTGTTTAATTCTGAGATTGAAGTTGTTTTTGGAGTCTTTTCTGCCCATTCTTAATGCTTGTGGCTATTGCTATAATATACTAGTTATTAATTTTAATTACTTATTCCCTACTTTCACTGTTAGTGACATTTCTTAGCTTCGGTTTATAAGTTTTAAAGTGTAAAATTCATCTTTCCATTTCTAGGCAAATCCTGATCCCAACTGTTGTCTTGGAGTGTTTGGATTGAGCTTGTACACTACAGAAAGAGATCTAAGAGAAGTGTTCTCGAAATATGGCCCCATTGCAGATGTGTCTATTGTATATGACCAGCAGTCTAGACGGTCAAGAGGATTTGCCTTTGTGTATTTTGAAAATGTAGATGATGCCAAGGAAGTAAGTAAAAATTTACCTGTATCCTTGTAAAATAAGTCCTGTTGTTAACTTCCAACTACTAATGAACTTGAATAAGGATAATTTTTGCTTTTACGTTGTAAATAGGGTATATTTATAGTTCTTTATAAATCTTATTTCTAAGTATTCATAAAAGTATATCTTACTGTTATTGGACAGTTTGTGGCTTTGTCCAGGGTGTATATAATAACTTTCAATACATCTTTCGAAGGCAAAGGAGCGTGCCAATGGAATGGAGCTTGATGGACGTAGGATCAGAGTTGATTTCTCTATAACAAAAAGACCACATACCCCAACACCGGGAATTTACATGGGAAGACCTACCTAGTAAGTTTAAGATTGATAGCTGAGTTCGTTTCCTCTAACAACTACGTGTACTAGGGAGAATCTTTGGCATTTCATCCAGTCCTGACACAGTATAAATCATTTTCCCTGTGTTTTTAAGTTTATATCTTGAGAGAGTGGGGAGAGAGAGAATCCCAAGCAGCCTCCATGCTGTCAGCACAGAGCCTACCCCACAAATGGTGAAATCATGACCTGAGCCAAAATCAGCATACACTTAACTGAGTCACCCAGGCACCCCATCTTGTGTGTTTTGTTTTGTTTTGTTTTGTTTTAACTAGCTAAAACTGTATTAAATAGAACATATTCAGTGGGAACATTGTGTTTGTGCTGCAGACTGAGAGGACATCCCACCATATCATACAGAAATGCCATATATCTGGCTTTGCTTGGTAATTAATGTTCTTGATTAGACCATTTTTCCCATAAGGAAATCTTAAGTATTCTATGTAAAGTCAGGTATGGAACAAATCCTACTCAAGTGCATTTTTTAGCTTTGTTAAACAGTGGAAAACAGTAGACTTCAGTTTATGCATTGGACTATGATAGGCTGCTTCTCTCTTGTCCTTCTCGGTGTTTAAATTGACAAAAATCTGTGTTGGTCTCCCCTTTTTATTTTCCCCCTCAAATCACATTCTCCAAATAATGATTTTACTTTCTCTTCCTCTAGGGAAATATATGGGCTTTATTAGCAAATGACTTTTAGTTGGAAGCAAGTTAGCAGAATGTGTATTCCAAAAGATTTTTAAAATACATTTATGTATATTGTAAGGGCAGAGAAAGGACAGTGTTTATCCGATATCCGTGAAAATTTAAACCGGAATAATGCTACTTGCCTAGTTAACGTCTCTGTTAGAAAAGGCCTGTCTGTGAATTAATAATTAGGGAATTAGTAGATACCTTCATTTTTGCCCAATAGACGAGAGTAAAGAGGTTATAACTCGAAGCAGTTGCCCAGTTATGTCCTTAGAGCTCAGCTGTGTGGCTCACAAGACCCAAATAAGCCATGCTGCTGCTATTGTCTGAACAGTTTAAACAGTAAAAGTCATATGTACGAAGATAAGACCACATGGTATTTTATGAAGCTATATCATTTATTCATAGTGGAAGTTCACGCCGTCGGGATTACTATGACCGAGGATATGATCGAGGCTATGATGACCGAGACTACTATAGCAGATCATACAGGTAAGTTTACCACAATATGAGGTTTAAGTTGTTAAAATTTTGAAGGAAATACGTATTCTCTCCTCTCCTGAATCAATTGCAACATAATTTAAGGCAGCGCTATATGTAAATTTTAGTCTTTGATAAAATCACTTTTTATACTAAGAAATCTAGGACTAGAGTTTAAACTAGATTTTAAGGTTATGTGTCTTGTTAATTTAACTTAACATGTATATTTCTTTTTAAACGTCAAGTTGTAAACCAACTGAAATCCCTGGTTTGAACATGACAATAGAATCAAAATTTTAGACCATAGTTTAGATTTTCCACTTTTTTGTGCTTGTTTTGTTTTTAAGACAAGTTCCATATGCTACATTTTTAAAGTTACTGCTTTAGCAAGTGGTTTTTTTCTTTGGGTTTTTGTTTTTGTTTTTTGTTTTTTTTGTGTGTCTATAATGTGTGATGCACTAGGGAGACAGGGAAAACTAAGTCTTAGAAGAATCCAAAGAAGTAACTACTGAAGGACGATAATTTAGTGTAACAATGGTTGGTGTGTGTGTGTGTATTGTAAGTTTTATTTATTTTGAGAGAGCCTGCACAAACTGGGGAGAGGTAGAGGAGGGATTCTCTGATAGTGTGGAGCCTGACGCAGAGCTCAAACTCAAAAACTGTGAGATCATGATGACCTTAGTGGAAACCAAGATGCTTAACTGACTGAGCCACCCAGGCACCCCTAGATAGGTGGTGGTGGGTTTTGTTTTTAAGTTTGAGAGTGAGTGAGCACAAGCAGAGGAGAGGCAGAAAGAAAATCCCAAGCAGGCTCTGCACTGTCAGCCCAGAGTCCAGTGTGGGGCTTGATCCCAGGAATGGTGAGATCACAACCTGAGCTAAGATCAGGGAATCAGATGCATAACTGACTGAGCCACACAGGAACCCCCCCCCCTGGAGTTTATTATTAAATATTGGTGACTTTTTTTAGGGGGTTAGGGAAATACCTATCATACTGAGAATACTTTTGAGGGTAAAAATGAAGTAAAATTCTTCAGTTCAGCAGCACCAGGTAATTTAGACCCTGTATTGCTTGTGAAAATGGAAATTGTGCAATAAGTATTGACCACAACAGCTAACCATGATTCCTTAACCTTATTTTGGGGTGTGGTATTGAGATGTAAATGTCTTTTTTTTTTTTTTTTTTTTGTATGCTGTTTGGAATATTTAAAGAAGTTGAATGTGGAAGTGAGTCCTAAAGCGTGCAATTGTCCAGGATTTTATCCCTGGCAAAATCTCTCTTGGAGAGAACATATTTTTAGTTTATTTTGAGAGTGCAAGGCTAGGAGGGGCAGAGAGAGTCTCAAGCATGCTCCACATTGTCAGTGCAGTGCCAGACACGGGGGCTTGAACCCACAAAATGAGGTTATCACCTGAGCCAAAGTCCAACGCTTAACTGACTCAGCCACCTAGGCGCCCAATTATATGGGACTTAAGAGATTGATTGCAGAAGATGGGAAGATTAAGGTCTTAGGTTTGATTTTTATTCAGATGAGCATTTACTTTAGAAATGTTTGTTCTGATACTCAGTTTAGCCACCAGAGAGAGCTCTATGTCAGTTTGTTAAAAGGGTGGCAAATGTAGCCCCTTAATTACTACCAGAAAACTACCTTTCACTTCTCTGTGGGAGTTCTAACTTTACTACATTAGTAATACATTGTTTTTAAAACTTAAAAAATGAGTATGTGTTACTTTTCTGCCTTCACAGAGGAGGAGGTGGAGGAGGAGGAGGATGGAGAGCTGCTCAAGACAGGGATCAGATTTACAGGTATGGCAGGAGAGGATTTTAAATCTACACAACAGTAAGATGGCTCACATAAAAGATTTAGTTACAAGTATTTTGATGGTTAATTATAAGTTGCGTCACACAAATTAGATTGTATGAAATACAAAAATTCTGTAACTGAAACCAGGGACTGTATACGACTCCATGTGTGTGTTTACAGACGTGAATTAGGCTTACACTAGGGTATCTTCTTGTACTGTTGAGGTTTTGTTAGCTTTTAATGATCATCTCAGGATAAGCAAGTGAATATTCAAGTCACTCTGTCTTTGACAAAACAAAACCACTTTGAAGTACTAGTAAAATTTGTTCGGGTGTTGGTTCATGATGGTGTGGTTAGGAATAGTGGTTTTATTATCAGGACTAAAACGGACTTTGAAATACCATGACTGTTGAAAGTTGTATATGTCATCTAGTCTAACTTTGTGGAGTGAGTCTTAGACGGTCTTGACATTTGTTTACAGAAGGCGGTCACCTTCTCCTTACTATAGTCGTGGAGGATACAGATCACGTTCTAGGTCTCGATCATACTCACCTCGTAAGTTTTTAACTTGATTTTTTTGTTTATCAAACCACAGCAGATAATGGGTTAATTCAAGTAGTTTTATCTGTATTTATAATCTCTCCTGCCCCTCAGTTGTGTGAGGGTTCAAGAAAGTATATGCAAACAATTCCTTGGAATCTCTCATTCTTGTTACTAATTGAAATATAAACATATTCTGGTCACCATTTGTAGCTTTTCTTTCTAGGAGTGCTTGCAAGTTTTGTATAGCAAGGAAAATTTGAGTGACTTTAAAACCTTAGCTCTTGAGTTAGACTTCCCAGCTATTTCTATTGTTTAACATTTGTTCTTTGATTTCTAATGTAACTCTTGTGTGAAAGGGGTCTTTCTCTAGTTTCCCTGTAGAGAATCTGGTGCATAGAATTTTCTAATGGTAGAATAGTCTAAAAGTCTCAACATTAAAATATGTTTGATAAATGTACTTCATTACTGAAACACTATTATTTCTTCCTAGGTCGCTATTAAAGCATGAAGTTGAAGACTTTCTGAAATTTACCCTAGAGTTGGGATATTGTTTGTGGACAATATTTTTATTGTCTCCTGTTTAAAAAGTGAACAGTGCCTAGTGAAGTTAGGTGACTTTTACACCTTTTATGATGACTACTTTTGGTGGAGTTGAAATGCTGTTTTCATTCTGCATTTGTGTAGTTCGGTGCTTTGTTCAAAGTTAAGTGTTTTCAGAAAAGTATGTTTTGCATGTATTTTTTTACAGTCTAAATTTTGACTGCTGAGAAGTTTCTATTGTACAAAACTTCATTTAAAAGGTTTTTCTACTGAATCCAGGGTATTCTGAAGATCGAAGCCTGTGTGTAAAATGCTACCATATGGTAAAAAGCAACAATAAAGTTTGGTTTTTACTTTTCTTTCTAACATTAATGCTTAGCAGAACTGTTCAGATTAGGTTGTCAGTAGCAAATTTCAAGACAAAAATACCCATTTTCCTCCAATCCATGAAACATACTATACTTAATATACCTGCAACTAAGTGTTAAAAATTATGCTCTGTAACCCTGTACTGCTAGTATTAGAACTAAGGAACTTTCAATACAGCAAATGCTTAATGCTTATATAAATGTGGATTTGTCAGCCTTTATGTAATCTGTATTATATAAAGCAGGGAATAAGAAAAGAGGTACATAATGTATGCCTTTAAAAGGCTATTTCTTAAAGCTGTTACAAGGGGATAATGGTATTTCAACTAGTTATCAGCAAGTGACAATACATTCCACCACAAATGTACTCTTGTTCTTCTAGCTTTTAGACTATGGAAAAAACTGAGTGCTTCAGAGTTCTGGAAAAGAGAAGGGAACACTACACCTGTGTTGTGGATGAACTGAAGACTGCCTGTTCATTTTTTAAATATTATTTTCAGGTCCTTTGCTTACCAAAGGAAGTCCAATTTCACTCAAATGTTTTGAGAACTGTGTTTAAATAAATGCAAATGAAAAGAGTAAAAGGCTGGTACAACTCAGTTTACAGAAAAGATTTTATTTTAACCTTGTTACTTATAGTGGGTTTTTTTAAAAAATAATTTTTAGTCCCTTGTACAGTATCCCTTGGGCTAAAATGTATTCTTTACTGTTTTTTGATTTTTTGGTTTTTTTTTTTTAATAGCTGTACATTTCCTGGGAAACCTATTTAAGAGGGGAGTAGGTACATGAGTGGTCGTCTTCATTTGGATGGTGTTTACATTAAATAAGTCTAGTCTCCATACTTACCCTGAGGGTGACAAATTCAAGGGAAATTGTTACAGATAATTTATTGAAATTAGTATGTCCCAGGTACTTTGTAAAGCACTTTACATATATCAGTTCCTTTAGTCTGTAGCAGTCATCAGATAGAACTTAACAGCTATTAAAATGGCAATGCCAAGAACTGAATGTGGGTAGATTGCAATCCTCATTCTGTACTCAGTCATGATGCCATTCTGCTGCCAGTTTGGGTAACCAGATGATTCAAGATACTGGTAATGGTGATAAGGGTGCCTGGCTGGCTCAGTTGGTAGAACATGTGACTCAATCTCAGGGTTGTAAGTTCAAGCTCCATGTTGGGCATGGAGCCTGCTTAAAAACTATAGCTAATGTGCACAGGCAGTATTTGCAGGCCTTAATTTGTTACACAGGGTGCTGTCACACTTGCATGCCTCTCTCATACTTTGGAAACTCAAATGCATAGAATATTACCCCTGCATGTTTGTGGGGTTTTTGTCAGTGGGTTTGTTTTTTTTTTTTTTTTGAGAGGACCGTGTGTGTGAGCAGGGAAGGGGCAGAGAGAGAGAGGGAGACACAAAATCTGAAGCAAGCTCCAGCCTCCGAGCTGACAGCACAGAGCCCAGTGTGGGGCTTAAACTCACGAACCCCACAAGATCATGACCCTGAGCTGAAGTCGGATGCTACCAACTGAGCCACCAAAGTGCCCTTCATGCTTGTGTTTCTCATAAGCATCTGGCACTGACTTTGTACCTCCTACATTGTTTCAAATCTATTCTCAACCAGTTTTAGACTAACAGTTGGTCCCTAAGATGTAGAATGTGGTCCAGAAAGGGTTGGATTGTATAGTTTTGTAGTGATAGAATGTATATGAAGGAACATGCATGGTACCACTTCCAGCTGTCTTCCTAGGTGGAAGGGTAGGTAGGCCAGCACCAAAATGGTGTGAGAATAGTGGGTATCTAGTGCAGGGCTCACTGACTGAGCTGCCCTACTCAAACTCTTAAGTCTTGTACTCTTACCTCTTGTTACAGAATGTGGGGTAAGAAATCCAAAGATTTCCCAGCTCTCTAGCCCCAGGTCTAGAGCAACTTTGGAATGCAACCAGGCCTAATTGATGCATCCCAGAAGGTGTTGGCTTGCAATTAATTCATCTAAACCACCTATTATCCTGCCAGTAAGGTGTTTTTTTAAACCTAGTGATCAGTTGGACCTTTGGATCTGGAAGCATTTTGACTATAATAAATTGCTACCAGCAGGCAGAACTTGAAAATTTAGAACTCACCAGGTTTGATGGGCTAAAGAGTGGAGACTCCTTTTGTATTCTGGGATACAAAACACATCTGTTCATCATGTGCTGTGATGGTGGTCATCTGGTCAGTCCTTTGGGTTAACTGTTGCCATACAACAATTTCAAGACCAAATCTAGAACCATAGGAGAGACCTTGGATAATTTAGGGATAGGATAAGTCAATGTCTTAAAATTCTTGCCTTAAGCAAAAATAACCCAGGCTTTTATATGCCAGTACTAATAATATATTGTTTACAGCTGTAGGCCTGAGATGATTGAAACCAAATGTAAAGTCAATTTGGAGGACTGCTGAATTAAAACAGTTAAAGTTCATAATCCTGCTAGGGTCTTGTGAAAGCAAACATTACTCAGGAAATAAGTCAGATCCCAACAATTGGCATAAGTTTTTGGGTTTTGTTGTGTTTATTTGGAGGCCTTTGAGAACCTCCAAGCCCTCCAAAATGTTAAGTTGATTCCCTTACATAAGGAAAGTATGCCTCAGGGGGTGCCTGGGCTTCTCAATTAAGCCTCCCAACTTTGGCCCAGGTCAGGATCTTGCCATTTGTGAGTTCAAGCCCTGCATCAGGCAGGCTCTGTGCTGACATTTCTAAGCCTGGAGCCTGCTTTGGATTCTGTGTCTCCCTCACTGTCTCTGCCCTTCCCCCGCTCACGTTCTCTCCCTCTCTCTCAAAATAAACATTAAACTTTTTTTGAGTATGCTTCAGGATTAAACTAACAATTCTCAACCTTCATTTCCTGCTGAGTATTTCAACTCTGCAAAGGCTCAAGGGGAGAAACAGTGAATTAGACTAGGGGAAAAATTTTCACCCAGGATTTCATTTACAGTATCAGAATTTGATAAATTTTATGGAGATTGTTTGCTATAAGAGTATGCACACTAGCAGTTTTGCTTCAGACAACAGACTGAGGTCTTAGGTAAGACACTAAACTCTTTGAAGAAGAGGCCAGAAATCTGAAATAACCACCTGTGCATATGAACCTTCTCAGTTTGGCCAAGGGGTTGTACAATCTTTTGTACACTGTACTGGAAAAAAACCAAACTTACCAGAAATACTGGATACTGGTTTGCAGTTAAACTACTTGGGAACCAAGGATAGACACTTGTGATCAAAAGTCAAAACTGGGGCTTTTGCAGCTAGGTGAGGAATAGGATTCTGTTTGAATTACTCCTGTTAAGGCTAGGAAAACCTCAGTTTGTTTTTGTGGGGATTTACTAGGAGGGATCCTCTTTGGGATAAAGGCCAAATGGAAGCCATTTAGGACTGCATAATAAAAGTCATACCTGTCTCAGGATTGCAGAGGAGTAGTTGCTCTGGAAATAGAGAATGCAGACATGATTTTCTGTCACTTACTCAATTCTGCCAGTGTGGAGACCTGAGCATGTTAAGTGGTGGTTTTAAACACGCATGCTAATTAGACACTTTGTACCTGAAATTTAAAAAGGTTTTATTATTATTACAGTGAACATTTTTGAAGCAATTTTCCTATGTGTGCATCTTAACAGTTTTTGAATTCCTAAAGGTAGGCAAGCTACACCACCTCTGGACTAAATCCGGCCAGTGTCCTATTTCTAGTTTTTACAGCCTTGACCATTCGTTTCCGCATTGTATAGGACTGCCTTCCTATTTTAATGGCAGCATCAAGTATTTGTGACAGACTACATGACCCACAAAATTTACAAATAATTAACTGAGCTCTTCTAAGAAAAGCTTGCTGATAACTAATTTTAGCCCACAGGTACCCATCACCTCCCCATCCTACTGAGCCTGGTTTGTAGAGGTGGCTCCCTCACTTCTATACCAGAATCAGACTAATATTCAAGACCCACTCAGGTGACTGATGAACAGCAGTTTTCCCAGTGAGAACTAAGAGTAGTGTTTATCTCGACTGTGTTGGTCTAAAACAGTTTGTGGGCGACTGCTTGGCAGTAGCGGAATAGCAAGGTTAGTAATACAGCAAATGCTTTATCAAATTATCAAATTTGAGTATTCATGTAGGCTAAACATCACTTCACTTCCAAGAGCCTGTCTTGCTGGTAATAATGACCCAACTCAGCTCCAATGTGAACTAATAACTTGGAGAGGAAAAGAGTCCTTTGTGCCTTTTTAATTCTTTCACTGCCTCCAAGGACAAGTGACATTGGGAATAGAGCACAAGGGTCTTCCATTCATTCCATTCGTTGCTGCTTAATTCCCCACTATGAGATGTGATGATGGAATTACACCCTAAATCTTGGCATTTTGTAGGAAAACGATTATTGGGCTAGAATGAGTTTAGAGCCCTAAGCAATGATCACAGGTGCCATCTTTTTTAACCTTATATTCAGTTTATGCGTTCAATTTTATAAAGGTCAGGGAAGACCACATTTAATATGACATTTGAGTAGAGAGATGAAAGTGAGTCATGGATGTTTGGGGAAGGAATATTGGTGGACTAGTAAGTTCCTTGGCTTGTTCAAATCTAACACCAGGGAGGCCAGTGTGGATAAAAAAAGGAATAAGATCACGTGGATAAGCAAAGAACCGTATCAATTCATGATTTTTGTAGACAATGAGGAAAATTTGGCTTTTACTTGTGATGGCATGGGGAAACATTAGGTGTTCACTGGAAGAGTGAGATGTTCACAAAAGCTCAACTATGGAGTGCCAAGCAATGTGTAATGAATAAAATGAGCTCTCCATTTGGAAGGACCAGCATATGTAGAGGTGATTTTCATTATAAAATGGAAGAACTGTTAGATAGAACCTGGGGTGCTATTGAAATCCTAGTGGAGGGGCCCTGGGCAAGACGTGGGTCAAATGACCACAGTACTCAGGGGTTAATGATCATGTTTGCAAAAGTGCTTTATAAGCCATAAAACCATATAAATGAAGAGAATTTTGAAAACCATCCATACGTATGGAGGCTGAATGGTCACTCAGCAGACTTTAGTACAGACAGGTCTCTTTAACCCACAATCTCTAACATTTCTTGTTCCCATAATTAAAGTGTTTTGCCAACTTTTTCAACCTTGTAGAGCTCCTCCAGATACTTCCAAGGGAAATTGGTCAACTATTGCTGTGTAATAAACCATAAAACCTCAGAGGCATACAGTAAGTATTTAGCTGCTGATGTCAACTAGGCTCCCCATCTGCAGGACAGGTGGTGTCTTAACCTAGACTACACTGGCAGAGACCAGTTGACTTCACACTGCAGGTGTGTGGGTCTGCTCTCCATGTCTCAGCCTCCTTGGAAGAGTGGTCAGGCCAGCACATGTTCCTTTTATCATGGTGGCAGAAACAATTGCCCAAGTACCTTTCAAGCTTCTGCTTGTCTATTAACATTCCATAGGTAAAAGCAAGTCACGTGGCCAAGGGGAAAAAAAGAAACGGGGTGAGGAAATACACTACCTGTAATTAGTTGGGGAGATCACAGATTACATGGCAAAGAGCATAGACACAGAGAAGGATCAGTAAAATCTACCAGGTTTCCCACTTGCTGGTATTGCATGTCATTTTCTCACCTTCCTAGTGTGCAGACCTGTCAGATATTCCCCAGTGAGTTTTGCTGGAGGCCTGCCTAACACCAAAGGTGGAGAAAATCCTAGATACTCTTTATCCCAGCCTCCTGATTCTAAAGCCTGTGTGTGTGACCTAGGCTTGGTCAATCAGATGTATCCAAATTTCAAATCAGTAACCAACAGCCCCAAGAAGTAGGGACACTAGAAATAATCTATTCAAGTGGGTAGTTCCTCACAGAGGTAGGGAGGAAGAGGAGGAGTGAAGCTGGGGGTGCGGTGCTTCTAGGTTTAATAGCCAGACTGCTTGTCCTGCTTGTCTGTCAGCAGTGGGGCAAGCTGTAGTGACCAGGGTTTTGCAGTGGTGATGACCACACTGAACTAAATGGTCTAACTGGCTGTTAAACTTCCTTCCACGACTGGTTCTCCCCTCTCCCTGCAGAGTCCACAAACTACCAAATGGTCTTATTTAAAAAATATATATATATATATGTATATTTTATGAATATTTTATAAATATGTATATATAATCTTTTCTGCTTAATTCAACTGGCATCATTTTCTATTTTTTACAGCCAAGAATTTTCACTGATAATACTCCATTGTGACACCTAATTAGTAGCCATCTCTAGTCTTAATTCCTAGTCCTTCTAATCCATTCTTCACTTAGCAGTGAAGATCTTAAGATATAAATGTAAATCAGATCATAACACTCCTTTACTTTGAAACATGCTCCTCTCAAACCTTGTTACAAACTCAGTACATTGCCTGATGTAAAAAGAAAAAAAATAAAGAAAATCCTTTAATGGCTTCCTGTTGCATTTAGACATAAATCCAAACTCCTAGAAGCCTGCAAGAACATTATTTAGCCAACCCCCTAACCAACCAGGTCTCCAACCTCATCTTGCAACTGTCTTTTGAATACTAGAAGCTGAAACTTCCTCAGTTCTAGTAACATGGAGCCAAGCCACTTGGGAAGAGGAGAGAAAAATAAGGTAAGATGGAGACCTTTTGGAACTGGGTGCCTCACAATGGTACTTTGGCTTGAAACTATTACTTCCCTAATGCTTATTTTGCTTACCACCTGCTTGGCCTTAGCAATTAATTTTCCCAACCAGTAAAGGCCTATGGTCTTGATTATGTTTACTTGTTTTTTAGAACACTAGCAGGGGAGATGGGCAGAGTGACAGAGAATCTTAAAAGCAGGCACCATGCTCCCTGCAGAGAGCCCCATGCAGGGCTCAATCCCAGGACCTTGGGAGCATGGCCTGAGCCAAAATCAAGAATTGGCTGCTCAACTGACTCAGCCACCAAGGCACCCCAAGGATTATCTTGTTTAAATTATTATCTCAATGTAGTGGGTATATTTTCTATTAAATCCAAAATGTTAATGGACTCATAATCACATACTATCTTCTCCCTCCACCAAAGAACATTATCTCATTAAATATAAAGAGAATTGCAACAGTGTTTGTATTATTATGAAAATTCTCTGCTTTAGTCTGTGTTATTTGAATGAAAAGTTATCAAATGACTTAGGGCTTCCAGACCAGGTGTACAGGAGCTTGGAAGCCACCACTCCATCCTAACAAGTAAAAAGCTGAACAAACTGAAAAATTAGCCTATTTTAGATCCCTTAAGAGTTAAGGTCACAGGGCAAATCACTGCTCCCAAAATTGGGAACAGGCAAGCAGATACAGAGAATCACAACTTAGATGGAGAAGCCCACAAGTAGAAATCTCCAAAAGAGCCAGTGTCAGGGTAGGAAACCCTGGACTGTAAGTGCTGGATTGCTGGAGGCTCGATGCAAACAAAGTCTAAGATTCAAAAACTCTTAAGGGGACCGGGCCAAAGGGGAATCCTCACACTTCTGTTGACTTTTGCTTCCAAAGGCTCAACTAGTTTTTTCACAGTGAAGTTTTTCACTCACTAGTTTTTCACAGTGAAGTCCCTTTGTGCTTCTGTCGGTGGGGAGGGGAAAAGAAACCACTATGAAGTTTGCCAGAGCATTCGGTACTTCTTAACAAGGTTTGCCCCCAGGAAAAACTAACCAGACCTTAACCTGCTGGGGTTTTATCAGAGGCTAATGATCTGGGTAAGGGAAATAACCCAATCCCAGCCCCCTCTAACCATCCTAGCCCACCCTAAAGGGTCTCAGGTAGTGGGGGAGAGGCTTGTGGGGAATGGGGACACAAGCATTTGTGAAACTTACGGTGCAGAGGCACAGACATGCTAAAAGACTGAAACCTGGTCACAGGACTAGAGACCACTTTTCCTCCACCCGCATCTTACCACCATATTACTAAAGGCCTGCAGCAATCCTTTTACCCACTACATCATGTCTATCAAGAAAAAATTACAAGGCCAAATGCACAGTTTAAAGAGATAATAAGCATTAGAACCAGATTCAGATATGGCAGGTATGTAGAATGAACAGATTGAACTAAAACAATTATGATTAATATAATAAGCTATAATGGACAAAATAGATCGCATATAGGAAGAGATAGGCAATGTGAAGAGAGACGGAACTTACAAGAATCAAAAAGAAATGCTAGATTCTTCACAGAGCCAGAACAAATAGTCCTAAAATCTGTATGGAACCAGGAAAGACCCCAAAGAGCTAAAGCAAGCCTGAAAAAGAAAACCAGCTGGAGGCATCACAATCCTGGACTTCAAGCTGTAATAATCAAGACAGTATGGTACTGGCACAAAAACAGACACTTAGATCGATGGAACAGAATAGAGAACCCAGAACTGGACCAACAGACATATGGCCAACTAATCTTTGACAAAGCAGAAAAGAATATGTAATGGAATAAAGACAGTCATTTCAGCAAATGGTGTTGGGAAAACTGGACAGCGACATGCAAAAGATCGAACCTGGAGCACTTTCTTATACCATACACAAAAATAAACTCAAAATGGATGAAAGACCTAAACACAAGATAGGCAAGGCAAAGGAAACAAAAGCAAAACAACTATTGCAACCTCATCAAGACTCAAAGCTTCTGAACAGCAAAGGAAACAACAAAACTAAAAGGCAAGTGACAGAATGGGAGAAGATATTTGCAAATGACGTATCAGATAAAGGGCTAGTATCCAAAAATAAAGAACTTAGCAAACTCAACATCCAAAAAAACATAATCCAGTAAAGAAATGGGCATAGGACATGAACAGACACTTTTCCAAAGAAAACATCCAGTTGGCTAACAGACACATAAAAGATGCTCAACATCACTCATCAGGGAAATACAAATCAAAATCACAGTGATGGTGATGCAAGTTGGTGCAGCCACTCTGGAAAACAGTATGGAGGTTCCTCAAAAAACTAAAAATAGAACTACCCTACGACCCAGCAGTCGCACTACTAGGCATTTATCCTAGGGATACAGGTGTGCTGTTTCGAAGGGACACATGCACCCCCACGTTTATAGCAGCACTATCAAGAATAGCCAAAGTATGGAAAGAGCCCAAATGTCCATCAATGGATGAATGGATAAAGAGGATGTGGTATATATATAATGCAGTATTACTCGGCAATCAAAAAGAATGAAATCTTGCCATTTGCAACTACGTGGATGGAACTGGCGGGTATTATGCTAAGTGAAACTAGAGAAAGACAAAAATCATGTGACTTCACTCACATGAGGACTTTAAGAAACAAAACAGATGAACATAAGGGAAGGGAAACAAAAATAATATAAAAACAGAGAGGGGGACAAAACAGAAGAGACTCATAAATATGGAGAACAAACAGGGTTAAGAGAGGGGGATGGGCTGAATGGGTAAGGGGCACAAAGGAATCTACTCCTGAAACCATTGTTGCACTTTATGCTAATTTAGATGTAAATTTAAAAAAATAAAAAATTAGAAGTTAAAATTATTTTAAAAAACAGATACAACCTCACCAGTCAGAATGGCTAAAATTAACTCAGGCAACAACAGAAGTTAACCAGGATGCAGAGAAAGAGGAACCCCTTTGCACTGCTGGTGGGAATGCAAACTGGTGCAGTCACTCTGGAAAACAGTATGGAGGTTCCTCAAAAAACAACTGCCCTATTACCCAGCAATTGCACTACTAGGTATTAATCCAAAGGATATAGCTGTGCTGTTTCAAAGGTGCACATGCACCCCAATGTTTATAACAGCGTTATTGGCATTAAATAGCCAAATTATGGAAAAGACCGAAATGTCCATTTACAGATGAATGAATAAAGATGTGGTATATATACACAATGGAGTATTACTCGGCAATCAAAAGGAAGGAAATCTTGCCATTTGTAACAACATGGATGGAACTAGAGTATTCTGCTAAGTGAAATTAGGAAAAGACAAATATATGACTTCACTCATATGTGGAGTTTAAGATAAAAAACATACATAAGGGAAAGCAAGCAAAAATAATATAAAAACAGGAAGTGGGACAAAACATGAGACTCTTAAATATAGACAACAAAGTGAAGGTTGCTGGAGGGGTTGTGGGTGGGGGATGGGGTAAATGGGCAAGGGGCATTAAGGGAGACACTTGTTGGGATGAGCACTGGGTGTTATATGTAGGGGCTGAGTCACTGGATTCTACTCCTGAAGTCATTTTTGCACTTGGATGTAAATTTTTAAAAATTAAAAATTTTTTTAAGGAAAAAATGCTAGAGATCAAAAACACCAACAGAGATGAATTTCTTTAATGAACTTATTCATAGGACATAGCTGAGGAAACTGAGCTTAAGAAATGCTCAAGTCGGTGGAGATAAAAGAAGTAAAAACTAGTCAGGATGAAATAAAAATGCTATAACTGAGCTGCAATCACAAATGGATGCTGCAACGGCAAGGATGGATGAGGCAGAACAGAGAATCAGCGATACAGTGGACAAACTTATAGAGAATAATGAAGCAGAAAAAAAAGAGGAAGATGAAGGCAAAAGAGCACGATTTAAGAATTAGAGAAATCAGTGACTCACTAAAAAGGAAAAACATCAGAATCTTAGGGGTCCCAAGAGAGGAAAAGAGAGAAATAGGGGTAGAAGGGTTATGTGAGCAAATCATAGCAGAAAAGTTTCCTAACCTGGGGAAAGACACAGACATCAAAATCCAGGAAGCACAGAGGACTCCCAATAGATTCAACAAAACCCGACCATCAACAAGGCATATTGTAGTCAAATTCACAAAATACTCAGGCAAGGAGAGAATCATGAAAGCAACAGGGAAAAAAGTCCTTAGCCTACAAGGGAAGACAGATCAGATTTGCAGCAGACCTATCCACAGAAACTTGGCAGGACAGAATTGAGTGGCAGGATATATTCAATGTGCTGAATCAGAAAAATATGCAGCCAAGAATTCTCTATCCAGCAAGACTGTCATTCAAAATGGAGAGATAAAAAAAGTTTTCCAGACAAACAAAACTTAAAGGAGTTTGTGACCACTAAACCAGGCCTGCAAGAAATTTTAAGGGAGACTCTCTGAGGGGAGAAAAGATGAAAACATACATACATACATACATACATACATACATACATACCAAAAGCAACAAAGACTAGAAAGGACCAGAAAACACCACCAGAAACTTCAACTCTACAAGCAACATAATGGCAATAAATTCATATCTTTCAGTACTCACTCTAAACGTCAATGGACTCAATGCTCCAATCAAAAGACATAGGGTAACAGAATGGATAAGAAAATAAGATCTATCTATATGCTGTTTACAAAAGACCCACTTTAGACCTAAAGACACTTTCAGATTGGAAGTAAGGGGATGGAGAACCATCTATCATGCTAATGGTCAACAAAAGAAAGCCGGAGTAGCCATACTTATATCAGACAATCTAGACTTTAATAAAGACTGTATTAAGAGATGCAGAAGGGCATTCTATCACAATTAAGGGGTCTATCCACCAAGAAAACTTAACAATTGTAAATATTTATGCTCGAATTGTGGAAGCACCCAAAGTAGGGGACTTCAACACCCCACTTACAGCAATGGACAGATCATCTAAACAGAAAATCAATAAGGAAATAATGACTTTGGATGACACACTGGACCAGACGGACCTAACAGATATATTCAGAACATTTCATCCTAAAGCAGTGGATTATACATTCTTCTCCAGTGCACATGGAATGTTCTTCAGAAAAGATCACATACTGGGACACAAATCATCCCTCAACAAATACAAAAAGATCGAGATCATACCATGCATATTTTCAGACCACAACACTATGAAACTCGAAATCAACCACACGAAAAAATTTGGAAAGGTAACAAATACTTGGAGACTGAAGAACATCCTACTAAAGAATGGGCTAACCAAGAAGTTAAAGAGGAAATTAAAAAGTATATGGAAGCCAATGAAAATTATAACACCATAATCCAAAACCTCTGGGACGCAGCAAAGGCGCTCATAAGAGGAAATTATATAGCAATCCAGGCCTTCCTAAAGAAGGAAGAAAGATCTCAGATACACAACCTAACCTTACGCCTTAAAGAGCTGGAAAAAGAACAGCAAATAAAACCCCAAACCAGCAGAAGACAGGAAATAACAAAGATTAGAGCAGAAATTAATGCTATTGAAACCAAAAAAAAAAAAAAAAACAGTAGAACAGATCAATGAAACCAGAAGCTGGTTCTTTGAAAGAATTAACAAAATTGATAAACCACTAGCCAGTACGATCAAAAAGAAAAAGGAAAGGACCCAAATAAATTAAAATCAAGAATGAAAGAGAGATCACAACCAACACAGCACAAATAAAAACAATAATAAGAGAATATTATGAGCAATTATATGCCAATAAAATGGGCAATCTGGAAGAAATGGACAAATTCCTAGAAACATACACTACCAAAACTGAAACAGGAAGAAATAGAAGATTTGAACAGACGCATAACCAGTAAGGAAATCGAATTAGTAATAAAAAATCTCCCAAAAAACAAGAATCCAGGGTCAGATGACTTTCCAGGGGAATTCTACCAAACATTTAAGGAAGAGTTAACACCTAGTCTCTTGAAGCTGTTCCAAAAAATAGAAATGGAAGGAAAACTTCCAAACTCTTTCTATGAAGCCAGCATTACCTTGATTCCAAAACCAGACAGAGACCCCACTAAAAAAGAGAACTATAGACAAATTTCCCTGATGAACATGGATGCAAAAATCCTCAACAAGATATTAGCCAACAATACATTAAAAAAATTATTCACCACGACCAAGAGGGATTTATACCTGAGACGCAAGGCTGGTTCAATATCCACAAAACAATCTATGTGATTCATCACATCAATAAAAGGACAAGAACCAAATGATCCTCTCAATAGTTGCAGAGAAAGCATTTGACAAAATACAGCATCCTTTCTTGATAAAAACACTCAAGAACATAGGGATAGACGGATCATACCTTAAGATCATAAAAACCATATACGAAAGACCCAACACCAGTATCATCCTCAATAGGGAAAAACTGAGAGCTTTCCCCCTAAGGTCAGGAACAAGACAGGGATGTCCACTCTCGCCACTGTTATTCAACATAGTATTGGAAGTCTTAGCCTCAGCAATCAGACAACACAAAGAAATAAAAGGCATCCAAATAGTCCAGGAGGATGTCAAACTTTCACTCTTCACAGATGACATGATACTCTATATGGAAAACCCTAAAGATTCCACCAAAAAACTGCTAGAACTGATTCATGAATTCAACAAAGTTGTAGGATATAAAATCAAGCACAGAAATCGGTTGCATTCCTATACACCAACAATGAAGCAACAGAAAGAGAAATCAAAGAATCGATGCCATTTACAATTGCACCAAAAACCATAAAACACCTGGGAATTAATCTAACCAAAGACGTGAAAAATCTATACACTGAAAACTACAGAAAGCTTATGAAAGAAATTGAAAAAGACACCAAAAAATGGAAAAAGATTCCATGCTCCTGGATAAGAACAAATATTGTTAAAATGTCGATACTACCCAAAGCAATCAACATATTCAATGCAATCCCTATCAAAATAACACCAGCATTCTTCAAAGAGCTAGAACAAATAATCCTAAAATTTGTATGGAACCAGAAAAGATCCGGAATAGCCTAAGCAATCCTGAAAAAGAAAACCAAAGCAGGAGGCATCACAATCCCAGACTTCAAGCTATACTACAAAGCTGTAATCATTAAGACAGTATGATACTGGCACAAGAACAGACACTCAGAACAATGGAACAGAATAGAGAACCCAGAAATGGACCCACAAACATATGGCCAACTAATCTTTGACAAAGCAGGAAAGAATATCCAATGGAATAAGACAGTCTCTTCAGCAAGTGGTGCTGGGAAAACTGGACAGCGACATGCAGAAGAATGAACCTGGATCTCTTTCTTACACCATACACAAAAATTAACTCAAAATGGATGAAAGACCTAAATATAAGACAGGAAGCCATCAAAATCCTTGAGGAGAAAGCAGGCAAAAACCTCTTTGACCTTGGCCGCAGCAACTTCTTACTCAACATGTCTCCAGAGGCAAGGGAAACAAAAGCAAAAATGAACTATTGGAACCTCATCAAAATAAAAATCTTCTGCACAGTGAAGGAAACAATCAGCAAAATTAAAAGGCAACCGACAGAATGGGAGAAGATTTTTGCAAATGACGTATCAGATAAAGGGTTAGTATCCAAAATCTATACAAAACTTATCAAACAACACCCAAAAAACAAATAATCCAGTGAAGAAATGGGCAAAAGACATGAATAGACACTTCTCCAAAGAAGACATTCAGATGGCCAACCAACACATGAAAAAATGCTCAACATCACTCATCATCGGAAACACAAATCAAAACCACAATGAGATACCACCTCACACCTGCCAGAATGGCTAACATTAACAACTCAGACAGCAACAGATGTTGGCGAGGATGCGGAGAAAGAGGATCTCTTTAGCATTGTTGGTGGGAATGCAAGCTGGTGCAGCCACTCTGGAAAACAGTATGGAGTTTCCTCAAAAAATTAAAAATAGATCTACCCTACAACCCAGCAATTGCACTACTACTTATTTATCCAAGGGATACAGGTATGCTGTTTCGAAGGGACACATGCACCCCAATGTTTATAGCAGCACTATCAACAACAGCCAAAATATAGAAAGAGCCCAAATGTCCATCGATAGATGAATGGATAAAATATTTAAATACACATATATATCCATATATATAGATACATAGATATAGATATATATAGAGAGAGATAGACATAGATATAGATACACACACACAATGGAGTATTACTTGGCAATCAAAAAGGATGAAATCTTGCCATTTGCAACTACGTGGATGGAACTAGAGGGTATTATGCTAAGTGAAATTAGAGAAAGACAAATATCATGACTTCACTCGTATGAGGACTTTAAGACACAGAACAGATGAACATAAGGGAAGGGAAGTAAAACAGGGTGGGGGACAAAACATAAAAGACTCTTAAATACAGAGAACAAACAGGGTTACTGGAGGGGTTGGGGGAGGGGGGATAGGCTAAATGGGTAAAGGGCATTAAGGAATCTACTCCTGAAATCATTGTTGCACTATATGCTAACTACTTTGGATGTAAATTTAAAAAATAAAATAAAAAAATAAAAATAGAATACAAAACTATAAAACCCCTAGAAGATAACATAGGAGAAAATCTAGATGATCTTAGATATGGTGATGATTATTTAGAATTAACACCCCAGGAGCAATCCATGACAAAACTAACTGATAAGGTAGATTTCATTATATTTAAAAGCTTCTACTTGATTAAAGACAATGTCAAGAGAATGAGAAGACAAGCTACAGACTGGGAGAAAATATTTGTAAAAGACATATGATAAAAGACTGCTATTCAAAGTATACAAAGAACTCCTTTTTAAAAATTTTTATTTATTTTTAGAGAGAAAGAGAGAGAGCGAGGGGAGGGAGAGGGAAAGTCCTAGCAAGCCCAGCGCTGTCAGCGCAGAGCCCAATGCAGGGCTCACACTCAAGAACCATGAGATCATGACCTGACCCGAAACCAAGAGTCAGACGCTCAGCCGACTGAACCAGCCAAGTACCCCTGCAAAGAACTAGTAAAACTCAGCAATACAAAAATTAACAACCCAATTAAAACATGAGCCAAAGACTTCAGCAGACACTTTCACCAAAGAGATAAACAGCAGGTAAGTGGGTGTATGAAAAAAAGGCATATGAAAAGATTTCCACATCGTATGTCATCAGGATATGCAAATTGAAACAAAAATGAGATTACCTATTAGACTGTGCAAAATGCAGAACACTGACAATATCAAAAACTGATGAGAATGTGAAGGAACAGAAAGTATCCTTCACTGCTGGTGATAATGAAAAATGGAACAGCCACTTTGGAAAACAGTTTGGCAGCTTCTTAGAGAAGTAGACATATTCTTACCATATGATCTAGCAATCACAATCCTTGGTCTTTATCCAAAGAAGGTGAAAACTTATGTCCACACAAAAGCCTGCACACAGATGTTTATGGCAGCTTTATTCATAATTGCCAAAACTTAGAATCAACCAAGATGTTCCTCATTGGGTGAATGGATAAACCAGGGTACATGCAGAAAATAGAATATTACTCAGCACTAAAATAGCCAAGGTATCAAGCCTTGAAAAGATATGAAAGAAACTTAAATGGATATTTCTAAGTGAAAGAAGCCAATTTGAAAAGGCTAGATACTGCACTATGTCAACTATATGACATTCTGGGAAAGGTAAACTGTGGAGGCAGTAAAAATGTCAGTGATTGTCAGGGTTTGGGGATGGGGGAGAGGGATGAATAGGCTGAGTACAGAGGAGTTTTAGGCCAGAGGAAGTATGCTATATGACAGATAATGAATACATGACTTTATACATTTTTCTAAACCTACGGAGTGTATAACACCAACAGTGAACCCTAATGTAAACTAAGGACTTTGGGTGATAATAATGTCTCAATGTAGATTTATCAATTGTAACAAATATACTACTCTGGTAGGTAAGGGATGTTAATAATGGGAGAGCCTATGCATGTGTGAAGACATCGTGTATATAGGAAATCATGGTACTTTCCTCTCGATTTTGCTGTGAACCTAAAACTGCTCTTAAAAAAAAAAAAAAGAAGAAGAAGAAGGTCTTGGGGCACCTGGATGGCTCAGTAGGTTGAGCACTCCACTCTTGATTTCAGCTCAGGTCATGCATGATCTTATGATTTGTGTGTTCAAGCCCTGCATCAGGCTCTGGGCTGACAGCGTGGAGCCTGCTTGGGATTCTCCCTCTCCCTCTCTGCCTCTGCCCCTGCCCCACTTATGATCTCTCTCTCTATCTCTGTCTCAAAGTATATAAATAAACATTTAAAAAATAAGGTCTTAAAATAAAAAGATAGAGTTATACAAAACCCAACAATTCCACTTCTATTTACCCAAGGTAACTGAAACCATAGATTTATACAAAAACTTATACATGAATGTTGATAGTAGCACTATCCAACAACCCAAATGACCCTTCAACTCTTGAATGGATAAACGTGATATTATTGTTCATATAACAGAATATTATTTGACAATAAAAAAGAATAAAATACTATCATATGCTACATATGTATAAACTTACTATACATTTTGCTAAGTGAAATAAGCCAGTCAAAAAAAGAACATATGTTGTACGATTTAATTTACATGAAATGTGCAGGACAGGCAATTTTATATACAGAAAAAGTAGATTAGTGGTTGTCTAGGGCTTGGGGTTTGCAGAAGGAATAGGGAGTCACTGGTAATAGGTGTCCTTTAAGGATGATGAAAAAAATTCTAAAACTGATTGTGGTGATGGTTGTATAACTTTGTGAATATACTAAAGGTATTGAATTGCAATTTAAGTGGACAGATTTTATCTTAATAAAACTGTTAAATTCTAGTCACCAAAAGGCAGTATTAAGAGAGTGAAAAGGCAAGTCACTGTGACAGAGTTGCCACATCTGATAGAGAACTTCTAACCAGAATATGTAGAAAGGGAAGACAACCTGTGGAAGCCAGCTCCCCAAACAGTTCCCTTTGGTCTTTGCATCAGGAAGCAAAACACCCTTGTTTAGTTTGTCCTCTTCCATATTGAACTAGAAAGAATGCTGCAAGCAGGAGTGTTACAGACATGACAAAATGTAGCCTCAAATGATAGGTCAAAAAAGACATGGAAGCTTCTGCCTTGCTCTCACCTGGGTCACTTGCTCTGGGCAAGGTCAGCAACAATGTTGTGAGAAAATTCAAGCCATGCCATGAAGAGTCCACATGCCAAGGAACTGTGGTCTCCTGCCAACCACCAGCACCAACTTGCCAGCCATGTAAGTAAGCCATCTTGGAAGTGGATCCTCCATACCTACTCAAGCCTGGAGATGACTGCAGCCCTAGTTAACCTCTTTGGCTTTTTAAAAAATGTTTATTTTTGAGAGAGAGAGAGAGAGAGAGAGAGAGCCAGCGCATGAGTGGGGGAGGGGCAAAGAGAGAGGGGGTCAGAGGATCTGAAGTGGGCTCTGCACTGACAGCAGTGAGCCCAATGTAGGGCTCAAACTCATGAACCATGAGATCATGACCTGAGCCGACGTTGGATGCTCAACTGACTGTGCCACCTAGGTGCCCAGTCCTAGTTAACCTCTTGACCGCAACTTCTAAGAAACCCTATCCAGAAGCATCCATCTAAGCTACTCCAGAATTCCTGACCCACAGAAACCAAGATAATAAATGTTCGCTGGGGTTTTAAGCCAGAATGTCTTGAGGCAATTTATTACTCAGAATAGATAATATACAACACAATTTTCTAAAAAATGGACAAAACCTTGAACAGAAATTTCATGTAACAAAAAAAGATATGCAAATAGCTAATAAGCTTAGCAGGGAAATTCATATTAAAGCTTCAATGAAATATTACTATATACCCACAAGAATTCCTAACTTTTTTAAAAAAAATTTTTAATGGTTATTTATATTTGAGAGAGAGAGAGAGAGAGACCAAGCACGAGCGGGGGAGGGGCAGAGAAAGGGAGATACAGAATCTGAAGCAGGCTCCAGGCTCTGAACTGTCAGCACAGAGCTTGATGTGGGGCTCAAACTCACAAACTGTGAGCTCATGACCTGAGCTGAAGTCAGATGCTTAACTGACTGAGTCACCCAGGCGCCCCTAGAATTCCTAACATTTTTAAGTTGACATTAACAAGTGCTGATGAGTATGTAGAACAACTGGAACTTTCATATATTTTGCAGGCATAAGTTTACATTGGTACAGCCACTTTGAAAAACTATTTGGCAATGTATTTTAAAGCTAAATATTTCTAAACCTGATGACCTAAGAATTTCACTCCTGAACATATACCTCTGAGAACTGTATGCTTACATCTATAATAAACATGTACAAGAGGGATGCCTGGGTGGCTCAGTTGGTGAAGCATCTGACTCTTGATCTCAGCTCAGATCTTGATCTCAGGGTTGTGAGGTTAGGGTCCACATTGGGCTCTACACTGGGCATGAAACCTACTTTAAAAAAAATGTACAGGAATATTCATAGTAGATTTATTCATA
The DNA here is from genome assembly GCF_018350195.1 of Panthera tigris. NCBI lineage: Eukaryota > Metazoa > Chordata > Mammalia > Carnivora > Felidae > Panthera > Panthera tigris. The sequence goes on from NC_056668.1 coordinate 80,802,469, forward strand.
ATAGACCCAAACTGGAAACAACTCAAAAGCCTTTCAAGAGTTAATAAATAAATTAATATAGTTATACAAAAATAAACCATACTGGTTATACAATGGAATACTTGGAATACTATACAGCAATAAAAAAAATTAACAACTACTACATTGATTATGTGGATGATTCAAACAGGCTTAATGTTGTTGAATGAAATAAACCAGACACAGAAGACCACATACTGGATGATTCCATTGATATGAAGAGGTTCAAGAACAAATAAAACAAACTGTTGTTGATAGAAATCAGAAGAGTGATTACTTCTTAGGGGGTTATATTGCCTGGGAAGAATCATGAGGGAGGATTTTGTGTTACTAGAATATTCTATATCTTGATCTGGGTATCATTACAGGAGTGTATTCATATGCAAAATTCATCAAGCTGTATAATCAAATTCTATATACATTTCAGTAAGTTATACCTCAATTAAGAAGTTAAACTAGGGGCACCTGGGTGGCTCGGTCTGGTAAGCGTCTGACTTTAGCTCAGGTCATGATCTCACGGTTTGTGAGTTTGAGCCCTGCATCAGGGGCACCTGGAGGGGCTCCAGCATCTGGAGCCTGCTTTGGATTCTGTGTCTCCCTTTCTCTCTGACCCTCCCCCACTCACACTCTGTCTCTCTCTCTCAAATATAAACAAACATTAAGAAGAAAAAATTTAAACTAAAAGGGAGGATTTACATAAAAGATGAACCACACAGGGGATGGAAGAAAATATTTTAAAATTATCTTTAACATGTTAATGTTGTATTAAAGTATTACATATATGAATAAGAATATTATACCTAAAACCAAGAACAATTAGACAACAAGACAAAACTCCTCAAAATTAAAAACATGATGGGTTGGGGGCACCTGGGTAGCTCAGCTGGTTGAGCATCCAGCTCTAGATTTCAGCTCAGGTCACCATCTCACGGTTTGTGGACTTGAACCTCACGTCAGGCTCAGCACTGGCAGTGTGGAGTCTGCTTGGGATTTTCAATCTCTCTCTCTCTCTCTCTCTCTCTCTCTCTCTCTCTCTCTCCCTCCCTCCCTCCCTACCTCCCTCCCTCTTTGCCCCTCCCCTGCTCACACATGCACTCTTTCTCTGTCTCTCAAAATAAATAAAATTTTAAAAATTTATATAAAAAACATGACAGGTGGAATAGTAAACAGTTCAATAAAAGGGTGAAAGGTAAAGATGAAGAAAATCCCCAGAAAGTATAATACAAAAGCAAAAGGTAGAAAGTATGAGTAAAAGAAATTAAGAGCATTCTAGGAGATGGGGAAAAATAGAATTTGCAGAAAGAAAGACCAAAGAATATGGAGGGGAGAAAATTGTTTAAGATCGAGTACAGATACTTCTCTATATTGAAAATGTCTGCTAAGTACCCCACATACAAATCCATGTCATGAAAGTTAAAGAATACTAAAGAAAATATCATAAAAAGCTTGGAGTGAGGCAGGAGATGGAAGGAGAGAAGCAGAGGGGGAAGGGATAGAGACAGAAATAGAGAAAACACAGGTCTCATTCAATGAACCAGATAACAGGGGTGCCTCACTGCTTAATTGGTAGAGCACGTGATTTTTTTTAAAAAATAATTTATTGACAAGTTAGCTAACATACAGTGTATATGGTGTGTTCTTGGCTTTGGGAGTAGGTTTCCATGATTCACCTCTTACATAAAACACCCAGTGCTCATCCCAACAAGTGCCCTCCTCATTGCCCATCACCAATTTTCCCCACTCCTTTCCACCTTCAGTTTGTTCTCTGTATTTAAAAGTCTCTTATGGTTTCCCCGCCCCCCAGAGCATGTGACTCTTGATCATGGGGTCTTGAGTTTGACCCATGTTGGGTGTAGAGATTATTTAAAAATAATTGCAGTCAAATGCTCTACCACTGAGCTATACCCGTGAGTTCGAGCCCCGCGTCAGGCTCTGGGCTGATGGCTCGGAGCCTGGAGCCTGTTTCCGATTCTGTGTCTCCCTCTCTCTCTGCCCCTCCCCCGTTCATGCTCTGTCTCTCTCTGTCCCAAAAATAAATAAAAAACGTCGAAAAAAAATTTTTTTAAATAATTGAAAAGCCGGGGCGCCTGGGTGGCTCAGTCGGTTGGGCGGCCGACTTCGGCTCAGGTCATGATCTTGCGGTCCGTGAGTTCTGGCCCCGTGTCGGGCTCTGTGCTGACAGCTCAGAGCCTGGAGCCTGCTTCAGATTCTGTGTCTCCCTCTCTCTGACCCTCCCCTGTTCATGCTCTGTCTCTCCCTGTCTCAAAAATAAATAAACGTTAAAAAAAATAATAATAATTAAAAAAAAATAATAATTGAAAAGCCAAAAAACTCCAAAGAACCAGATAACAGAATCAGAATAACATGGGTCTTTGCAAAAGTGACACTGGATGCTAGAAAAGAGTGAAGAAATACCTTTACTATTCTGAGGAAAAATTATTTTCAACCAAAAATTCTATACTCAAACTTAAATATGAGGATTGAATAAAAATATATTCAAGCATGCAAAGACTTTCCTTCTTTAAAACATATATTTTTCCTACAGGATTTTTAAGGATTCTCCTAGAAGGTGTACTTCAGCAAAATTAGGCATAACTCAGGAAAGCAGAAGCAATAGGATCCAAGAGACTGAGAATCCCAGCCAGAAAAGCAGCCAAGGGAAGCCCAGTATGACAGTTGTGCCTTGTCTAGGGATGCCCAAGTCTACATTGGAGAGAAATCTCTATAGGAAAAATGAAATTATATTTTTTACATTCAGAAAAATATTGAGTTTTAACAGATTTGTTATTTTCCCAAATAGTTGGAGGAAGTTTAATTATATGCACACGAAGACCTTAGAAAATGAAAAGATAAAATGATTTTCACCTTCATGATAAAAACCAAAATTTGCAAGAGATAAGAAAGCCATTCACCCATTCATCAAGAGGATGTAACAATTGCATATATATGCACCTAACATCAGAGCACCTAAATTAAGGACATATTAATAGAACTGAAGGGAGAATAAATACAATAATAGTAGGGGAGTTCAATTATCTATGTTTAACAATGCATAGATCATCCAGACAGAAAATCAATAAAGAAACATTGGACTTGAACCATACTTTAAACCAAATGAACATAACAGAACATCCCATGCAATAGCACCAGAATATATATTCTTCCTTTTTTTTTTATGTTTATTTTTGAGAGAGAGATACAGAATACAAGTCGGGGAGGGGCAGAGAGAGAGAGGGAGACACAGAATCTGAAGCAGGCTCCAGGCTCTGAGCTCTCAGCACAGAGTCCTACACAGGGCTCAAACTCACAAACTGTGACATCATGACTGGGGCTGAAGTTGGACACTTAACCAACGGAGCCACCAGATGCCCCAGAATATATATTCCTCTAAAGTACACATCAAACATTCTCCAGTACAGATCTTATGTTAGGAAACAAAACAAATCTTTTTTTTTTTTTAAGTTTATTTATTTATTTTGAGAAAGAGAGAGAGAGAGAGAGCAAATGAGGGAGGGGCAGAGACAGTGGGAGAATCTCAAGCAGGCTCAGCACTGTCAGTGCAGAGCCTATGTGCGGCTCAAACTCACGAAACCATGAGATCATGATGTAGGCTGAAATCAAGAGTCAGATGCTTAACTGACTGAGTCACCCAGGCCCCCTGGACACAAAACACATCCTGACAAATTTTGCTTACTTATTTATTAATTTATTTGAAGATTTTATTTTTTTTATTTTAAGTTTATTTGTTTATTGAGAAAAGGGGGAGAGCAGGGAAGGGGCAGAGAGAGGGAGACAGAAAGAATCCCAAGCAGGCTTCATACCAGCAGCACTGAGCCCAATGCAGGGGTTGAACTCATGAACTGTGAGATCATGACCTGAGCTGAAACCAAGAGTTGGATGCTCAACTGACTGAGCAACCCAGGCACCCCTAAAGATTTTAAGTAATCTCTACACTCAGTGTGGGGCTCAAACTTACAATGCTGAGATTCGAGAGTTGCATGTTCTACTAACTGAGCTAGCCAGGCACCCCAAGTCTTGACAAATTTTAAAAGACTGAAATGCATATCAAGTGTCTTTCTAAACACAACTGGTATGAAACTAAAAATCAGTAACTGGAGGAAAAGTGGACATTTTAAAAATATGTAAAAATTAGGGTCCCCTGAGTGGCTCAGTTGGTTGAGCATCTGACTCTTGATTTTAGCTCAGGTCATGATCCCAGGGTCGGGGAATTGAGCCCTGCATGGGGCTCCATGCTGAGCGTGGAGCCTGCTTAAGATTCTCTCTCTACCACCTATACCTGCCAAAATGGCTAGAATTAACAACTCAGGAAGCAACAGATGTTGGGAGGATGTGAAGAAAGGTGAACACTTTTGCTCTGTTGGGGAGAATGCAAACTGGTACAGCCACTCTGGAAAACAGTATGGAGGTTCCTCAAAAGGTTAAAAGTAGAACTACCCTATAACTCAGCAATTTGCACTACTAGGTATTTTTTAGAGAGTTCTTTAGAGAATACCAAAATGCTGATTTTAAGGAGCACATGTACCCCAACGTTTATAGCAGCACTATCAACAACAGTCAAATTATGAGAAGAGCTCAAATGTCCATTGACTGATGAATGGATAAAGATGTGGTGTATATATACAATGGAATATTACTGGGTGATTAATAAGAATGAAATCTTGCCATTTGTAACAATCTGAATGGAACTAGAGTATATTATGCTAAGTGAAATAATTCAATCAGAGAAAGACAAATATATGATTTCACTCCTATGTGGAATTTAAGAAACAAAACAGATGAACATAGGGGAAGGAAAGGAGAAATAAAATAAGGTAAAAACACAGAGGGAGGCAAACCATAAGAGGCTATTAAAAATAGAGAACAAACAGTGTTGATAGAGGGAGGTGGGCTGGGGAATGGGTTAAATGAGTGATGGGTATTAAGGAGGGCACTTGTTGGGTAGCACTGGGTATTATATATAAGTGATGAATCACTAAATTCTACTTCTGAAACCAAACTACACTGTGTATTAAGTTAACTTTAATCTAAATTAAAAAAAAATTCTCTCTCTCCCTCTGCCCCTCTCCCCTACTCACACACTATCTCTCTAAAATAATTTTTTTAAAGCAGAAATTAAACAGCACACTCCTGAACAGCCCGTGGTCAAATAAGAAATCACAAAGAAAATAAAAAATAAAACAAAAATGGAAACACAATATATCAAAACTTATGGGATGCAGAAAAATTAGTTCTAAGATGGAATTTTTAGCAATAAACACCTAACATTAAGAAAGAAGAAACATCTCAAATATATAATGTAACTTTACATCTCAAAGAATTAGAAAAGAAGAACAAACTAACCCAAAGTAAGCAAAAGGAAGGAAATAACAAAGGCCAGAGCATAAATAAATGAAATAGGGACCACAAAAACAATAGAAAAGACTGATAAAACCAAGAGGATGGCTTTTGGAAAAGATAAAATTGGCAAACCTTTACCTAGACTAAGGGAAAAAAAAAAAAGAGAGTGAAGACTTAAATAAATGAAATCAGAAATGAAAGATGAGACACTACAACTGATACCACATAAATCCAAAGGATAAGAAACTACTAGGCCAACAAATTGGATAGCCTAGAAGAAATGAATACATTCCTAGAAACATACAACCTACCAAGACCGAACCATGAATAAATAGAAAATCTGAACAGACCAATAATGAATAAAGAGACTGGATCAGGAAACAAAAACCTCCCCCCAAAAGAAAAGCCCAGGAACATATGGTTTCACTGGTGAATTATAACAAACATTTAAAGAATTAAAGTTAATCTTTCTCAAACCCCTCCAAAAAACTGAAGAGGAGGAAACACTGCCAAACTGCCTTCATGAAGCCACAATTACTTTAACAGCAAAGCCAGATAAGGACACTAGAAGAAAAGGAAACTACAGGAAATATTCCTCATGAATAGAGATGCAAAAATTCTCAACAAAATATTAGCAAACAGAATTCAACAATACACTGAAATGATTACACACTATGATGAAATGAGATTTATCCCTGGGATGCAAAAATGGCTCAACATATGCACATCAATAAATATGATACACCACAGTAATAGGATGAATGATAAAAATCATATGATTATCAGGTGTGCCTGGCTGGCTCAGTGAGTTAGGCATCAGACTTTGGCTCATGTCATGATCTTGCAGTTTGCGAGTTCGAGCCCCGCTTGGGGCTCTGTGTTGACAGCTCAGAGCCTGGAGCCTGCTTTGGATTCTCTGTCTCCCTCTCTCTCTACCCCTCCCCTGCTCATGCTCTGTCTCTGTCTCTGCCTCTGTCTGTCTGTCTCTCTCTCTTTCTCTCTCAAAAATAAACATTTTAAACAATCATAAGACTATCCAATAAATGCAGAAAAGGCATTTGATGAAACATCTTTTCATGATAAAAAATCAACAAATTGGGTATAGAAGGAATATACTTCAGCATAATAAAGGCCACATACAACAAATCTACAGTTAATATTACACTAAAAAATGAAAAATTGTAAGTTTCCCTTCTAAGATCAGGAACAAAACAAAGATGCCCACTGTCATCACTTGTACTCAACATCATATTGTTAGTCCTAGCCAGAACAGTTAGGCAAATAAAAGAAATAAAAGGTATTTAAATAAAAACCAAAAACATAAAAGTGTTGTTATTTGTAGATGACACGATTTTATGTATAGAAATCCTAGGGGTCCCTGGCTGGCTCAGTTGGGTCTCAGAGTCATGAGTTCAAGCCCCACATTAGGTGTAGAGATTACTTAAACAAACAAACAAACAAACTTAAAAAAAAAATCCCAAAGACTCAACCAAAAAACTACTGGAAGTAATCAAGGAATTCAGTGAAGTTGCAGGATATAAAATCAACATATAAATATCAGTTGTATTTCTATACACTAACAATAACAATAAACTATCTGGAAAAGAAATAGGAAAACTGTCTCATTCATAATAGCATCAAAAAGAAAATAAAATACTTGGGAATAAATTTAACCAAATAATTGGAAGATGAGTACAATGAAAACTACAAGACCTTGAGGAAAGAAACTGAAGAAGATACAAATAAATGAAAAAATGTCCCATGTTCACAAATTGGAAAAATTAACACTGATAAAATATACTATCTGAAGCTAACTATAGATTCAACACAACCTCTGCCAAAATTCCAATGGCATTTTTCACAGAAATATAAAAAACAATCCTAAAATTAGTATGGAACCATAAAAGACTTAAATAGCCAAAGCAACAATAAGAAAGAAGAACAAAGTGGAGGGCATCATACTTCTTGATTTCAAAATATGCTACAAAGCTACAGTAATTAGGGGCGCTTGGTTGGCTCAGTTGGTTAAGCATTCAACTCTTGATCTCAGCTCATGTCTTGATCTCAGAATAAACCCCAGCATATATGGTTCGTTGATATTTGACAAGAACACCCATTGGGGAAAGAATAGCTTCTCCAACAAATGATGCTGGTAAAACAGGATAGCTAACATTCAAAAACTTGGAAAGATTGGAACTCAATCTTATACCACTGAAACAAATTAACTCAAAATAAAGACTTAACTATAAGACCTGATACCATGAAATTCCTAGAAGAAAACACTAGTCTGGGCAATAATTTTTTGGATATGACTCCAAAAGCACAAGCAACAAAAGCAAAAATCAACAAATGGGACTACCTCAAAGTAAAAAGCTTCTGCACAGCAAAGGAAACAATAAAAAAATGAAAAGGCACATTGTGGTAGGGGAAGATATGTGGAAACCACCTATGTGATAAGGGGATAACATCCAAAATATAGAAAGAACTATAACTCAGTAACAAACAAAAAAATCTAATTTTAAAATAGACAGGGGAATTAATAGACATTTTCCCAAAAGGAAGACATCTAAAAGGCCAACTATACATGAAAAGATGCTCAAGTATTCATCAGGGAAATGCAAACCACAGTGAGAGATCATCTCATATCTGTTGGAATGGCTATCATCAAGAAGATAACAGATAAGAAATTCTGGCAAGGATGTGGAGAAAAGGGAACCCTCATTTACTATTGGTGGGAATGTAAATTGGTTTAGCCACTATGGAAAACAATACGGAGTTTTCTCAAAAAATTAAAAATAGAACTACCACCTGATCCAGCAATCCTACTTCTGGGTATATACCCAAAGGAAACAAAACAGGATATTAAAGCGATATATGCACTCCCATGTATATTAAAACAGTATTCACAATGTGCAACATATGGAAACAACCTAAGCTTCTGTCAACAGATGAATGAATAAAGAGAATATCATGTAAAAATATACAATGGAATGTTATTCACCCATGAAAACAAAGGACATCCTGCCATTTGCAACAACATGGATGAAACTTGAAAACACTATGCTAAGTGAGATAAATCAGAGAAATACAAATATTGCATAGTATCATTTATATGTAGAATCTAAAAGAGCTAAACTCCTAAAAACAGACAGTAGACCAGTGGTTACCAGGGTTGCAGGGTGGGGGGACTTGGGGATATATTGTTTAAGGGTACAAACTTGCAACTATTAGATAAATAAGTTGTGGAGAGCTAATGTATAGCATAGTGATTATAGATAGCAATACTGTATCATAAACTTCAAAGTTTCTAAGAGAGCAGATCTTAATTCTTCTCACCACAAAAAAGAAATAATTATGTGACATGACAAAGGGATTAGCTAATGCTATGGTAGTTATCACATTGCAATATATAAATGTATCAAATCAATGCATTGTACATCTTAAATTCACACAATATTATGTGTCAATTATATCTTAATTTTTTTAAAGTCACAATTTGGGGGCACCTGAGTGGCTCAGTTGGTTGAGCGTCCGACTTTGGCTCAGGTTATGATCTCATGGTTTGTGAGTTTGAGCCCCGCGTCGGGCTCTGGGCTGATAGCTCAGAGCCTGGAGCCCACTTTGGATTCTGTGTCTCCCTCTGTCTGCCCCTCCACTGCTTGCACTCTGTCTCTCACGTTGTCTCAAAAATAAATAAACATTAAAAAAAATTTTTTTTTAAAAAGTCACATTTGAAAACCTAGCAAAAGAAATCATGATCATTTCAATAGATGCAAAAATGCAAGACAAGGGTACCCACTCTCTCTGTTCCTATTTAATATACTAGACATCCTAACCAAAAAAATTAGGCAAGAAAAAGAAATAAATGTGTCCAAATCAGAAAGGAAGAAGTATACCATCTAGTGTTTGCAGGTGATGTGGCATTCTACAGAAAATTCTCAAGACTTCACCAAAAATGTGTTACAACTAATAAATGAATTCAGTAAAGTTGCAGGATATAAAATCAACATACAAAACTCTGTTGTGTTTCTATCCACTAATAAGGAACTATGTAAAAAAAAAAAAAGAAAGAAAAGAAAAGCATCCTATTCATAATAGCATCAAAATCAATAAATCCTTGAAAACAAGTTTATCCGTGGGGTGCCTGGGTGGCTCTGCCGGTTAAGCATCTGACTTAGGCTCAGATCATAATCTCACAGCTTGTGAGTTCAAGCCCCATGTGGGACTCTGTGCTGACAGCTTGGAGCCTACAGACTCCTTTGGATTCTGTGTCTCCCTCTCTCTGTCCCTCTCCTGCTCGCACTCTGTCTCTCTCAAAAATAAATAAACATTAAAAAAACACAAGTTTGGCAAACCATAAGAGACTCTTAAATGCTGAGAACTGAGGGTTGATGGGGGTGGGGGAAAGTGGGTGATGGGCATTGAGGAGGGCACCTGTTGGGATGAGCACTGGGTGTTGCATGGAAACCAAATTGAAAATAAATTATATTTAATAAAAAAAAATCAAAAAAACAAGTTTATCCAGGGATGTGAATGCTTTGTATACTGAAAACTGTAACACAGTGATGAAAGAAACTGAAAAAGACACAAATGTAAAGATATCATGTGTTCATGGATCAAAATAATTAATATTGTTAAAATGTCCATACTACCCAAATTACTACCAAGTGGTCGACAGATTTCAAGCAATCTCTACACCAAGATTCTAATGGCATTTTCTACTGAAATAGAAAAAACAAAACCTAAGCTTCATATGAAACCACAAAGGATCCCAAATAGCTAAAACAATCTTGAGCAAGAACAAAGCTGGAAGCATCATACTTCTTCTTGATTTAAAACATATTACAAAATGACAGTAACCAAAACAATATGGTACTGGTATAAAACCAGAAACATGTGCCAATGGAACAGAACAGAGAGTCCAGAAATAAGCCCACACATATACAGTCAACTAATCTTGGTGCCAAGAATACACAACAATACCAAGTCAACTAACAATAGTGCCAAGAATGCACAACGGAGAAAGAATTGTCTCTTCAAAAAATGGTGCTGGGAAAACTGGATATGCACATGCAGAAAAATGAAATCGGACCCTCAGTTTACACCATACACCAAAATCAACTCAAAATGAATTAAAGACTTACTTAAACATAATACCTGAGACCATATCACTCCTGGGGGTGGGGGGCGGAAGGATTTATGACATTGGTCTTGGCAATGATTTTTCGATTTGACACCAAAAGCACAAGCAACAAAAGCAAAAATCAACAAGTGGGAAGACATCAAACTAAAAAGTTTATGCATAGCAAAGGAAACAATCAACAAAATGAAAAGACAATCTACAGAATAGGTTAAAATATTTGCAAACTCTATATCCAATAAGGGGTTAATAATCAAAATATATAGGGGCGCCTGGGTGGCTCAGTCGGTTGAGTGTCCGACTTCAGCTCAGGTCACGATCTCGCGGTCCGTGAGTTCGAGCCCCGCGTCGGGCTCTGGGCTGATGGCTCAGAGCCTGGAGCCTGCTTCCGATTCTGTGTCTCCCTCTCTCTCTGCCCCTCCCCCATTCATGCTCTGTCTCTCTCTGTCTCAAAAGTAAATAAACATTAAAAAAAAAAGAAAAATAATCAAAATATATAAAGAACTCATACAACTTAATTGCAAAAAAGTCAGATAACCGAATTAAAAAATGGGCAAAAGATCTGAAAATGTGTTTTTTCCAAAGATGATGTTTAAATGGTCAATATGTATATGAAAACATACTTAACATCACACTAAGCAGCAGCAGCATGCAAAGCACAATGAGATATCACCTCTCTTCTGTCAGGAGAGCTGTTATGGAAAAGTCCAGAAATAACAAGTTTTGGTGAGGATGTTGAGAAAAGGGAACACTTGTACACTGCTGTTAATAATGTAAATTGGTGCAGCCACTATGGAAAACATATAAAAGTTTCTCAAAACAAGTAAAAATAGAACTACCATCTGCTCCAGCAATGCTACCTTTGGGTATATATCCAAAGGACATGAAATCACTATCTCAAAGAGATATCTGCACTTCCATGTTCACTGAAACATCATTAATAGTAGCCAAAATACAGAAATAATCTAAATGTCCAACACATGAAAGATTTTTTAAAACGTGGTGTATACGTGTATACACACACACACACACACACACACACACACACATTTAAAATATTTAAGTATATTTATTTAGTTCGAGAGAGAAAGAACCAGCAGGGAAGGGGCAGATATATTAAGTAGGCCTCACACCCAGCATGGAGCCCAATGTGGAACTTAAACTCATGAATGACCCTGAGATGAGATCAAGAGTCAGATGCTTCACCAACTGAGCCACCCAGGCGTCCCATAATGGAATATGATTCAGCCTTGAGAAAGAAGGAAATCCTGCCATTTGTGACAACATGGACGAACCTGAAGGACATTATGCTAAATGAAATAAGCTAGACACAAAAAGACATACCGCATGGTATCATTCCTGTGTGGAATCTTAAAATGTTAAGCTCATAGTAATGTAGTAACGGAGAGTGGAATGGTGGTTACCAGGGGCTGGGGATGGGGGAAAGGGGAGATGCTGATCAAAGGGTACAAACATTCACTTACAAGATGAATAAGTTCTGGAGCATTGCCTGGGTGGCTCAGTCACTTAAGCATCCAACTCTCGATTTTAGTTCAGGTCATGATCTCATGGTTTGTGAGAGGAAGCCCCACACTGGGCTCTGCACTGACAGCAGGGAGCCTGCTTGAGATTCTCTCTCTCCCTTTTTCTCTGCCCTTCCCCTGCTAGTGCTCTCTCTCTCAAAATAAATAAAATTAAATTTAAAAAAAGTTCTGGAGGGGCACCTGGGTGGCTCAGTCAGTTAAGTGTCCGACTTCAACTCAGGTCACAATCTCACAGTCCGTGAGTTCGAGCCCCGCATCAGGCTCTGGACTGATGGCTCGGAGCCTGGAGCCTGCTTCAGAGTCTGTGTCTCCCTCTCTCTCTGCCCCTCCCCCGTTCATGCTCTGTCTCTGTCTCAAAAATAAATAAACGTTAAAAAAATTTTTTTTAAAAAAGTTCTGGAGACCTAACGTAGAGCATGACTATAATTAATATTAATGTACTATATACTTGAAATTTTCTAAGAGGATAAATCTCAGTTGTTTTCATCACACAAAAGAAAGGTAAACTTTATGAGGCGCTGAATATACTAAATTAGCTTGACTGTGGTAATCATTTTACAATGAATACATATAACAAAACATCACATAGTGCATCTTAAACACATACAACGTTTATTTGTCAGTTACGCCTCAGTAAAGCTGGAAAAAAAACAGGACAATATAAAAGCCATTCACAATATATTATAGTACTTGACTCAGAGGTGAACAATACTGACATCATTATAGTAAGGTAAATACTGCATATTAATATACTGAAAATTGTGATATGCCTGCATACTGAGAGGATGGGGAAGAAGAAAAGGATGGATGTACAAGCAAAGAGTGCTAAGATCTCAACTTCGGTAACAAGAAATGGATAATGTCTAAAACTGAGAAAGTAAGAAACAACAATATAAGCACAATATTTAGAAATAGAGGTAGATACTAGAAGAAATACTAGAACAAAAAGGCAAAATGGGTGTGGGTGGCTGTCTCTGAGAACAAGAACTGAGAGAGGAAGAAAGGGATAGAGTTTCCTGAATTTTTATTTATTAAATATGGTTTTTAAAATATTTTAACAAAAATACCTTTCATAAAATAAATTATAAACAAGTTAATGCTCTTCCTCCCTTATTTACTTATTAATGGGAATTCCACACATTCCATCTGAAGAAACAGATTTCACCAAATGATAAAGAAATGTATTGTGTTTGGCTTGAAGCAAAAAGAAAAGTAAATAGGCAAAAGTGAGTGCATGTGTATGTGTGGTAATGTGTGCATGTGTGCTAACGTAGACATGCTTTTCATCACTTTCCCTGATTAAAATTTTCCTTAACCGACAAAGAGGTTATTTAATGCTTCCAAATTTCATGTGGTCTGGGAACTTTGAAAACAGCCTCTTCTGTTTGATGTCCCTCTTGTTTCTGTTGAGAATTTTTGGCTCAGCTGTGTGGCGTTTCAGGAAATTTAACCACCCTGCTAGTGATCAAAACTGACCTGTTGGGAAATCAAGAAATGGACAAAGGAGGGGCTTGTTATAGCTAGAAAGAACAATGAAAAAGAAAATGAAACTCTACTTAGAATAAGCAAAGGTTATGAGAAAATAAAACTTATTCTGGAGGATCTTGCTGTGTTTAGGAGCTGTGGTCTTGCTGGTGATTGCAGTGATTGGCTTCTCTTGAGGAGTTACATGAACCAAAAGTGTGGAATTATAGATTAAACTAGAGAATACAAATGTTATGCTGTAAACAGAGTCGTTTTGGGAGCGAAGGGTTTCTGTTGTTTTAAGTTTGGTATGATAAACTGAAACAAAATAGGAGTATCTGTTACAGTCAATCATTCATTTACTCAATAACCAGGTACTGTGTTATTAAATCTTTTACTAGGCACTGAGAGTGAGGGTAAGAGTCAGAGGCAAGTGAATGGACAGGATTCAAAGAGAAACTGGCATATGTAGGTGTCCGGCTTTAATAGAGGAAACAAGACAGGTACTGAAAGAAATACGGCACATGTAGAAAATGATAAAAGAGGGACAGATAAAAGCTGAAAGTAGCAGCCATCATTTTGAATTAGGGGAATCAGACCTGGTATGAGGAAGGAGATGCCTTTTGAGCCTGTGCCTTGGAGAATGGGTAGTGCATGGGGGGCTAGACCTCATAAAATAGAGTCACTTGGGGAGGGAATTACAGATACTTCTGACCCTTATTAAGGGATTAATAGTATTTACAGAGTTAATAATGGTCCAGCCTGGATCTGAGGGCTGGAATCAAAGTTTCTGAGACACTTACTTCCATTTAGCAGAAAGTAGGAGGGTGTCCAGCAAGTCACTCTCTGACCGGAAACTGCTGACACCAGGCACCAGCAGGCCTGCTGACTCAGGGCAATGGGAGCAGCCAACCCCTTGTCACCCCTGGGCGCATGAGTCTTTACTACAGCTGTTGGAACATGGCCAGGATTGCAAATTGCCTTTCATGCCACTTGCCAAGAGTGAGTGTTCACTAATTTTTTTCTCCCTACTCTGGGCAGAGGAATAAATGGTAGTGATTTCCTTGGCTTTCTCTCCTGAAAGAATGGCATTTGTTTCAAAATGTATAGTCTGGTAAACTTTGTGTATTTCAGACCCAAGTATAAACTTCAGACCTAAGGCTAGAAGTTATAAAAGTATAATTATGTTTGTGCATATGCCTATTTATTATCACAGCATTTAAAAATAGCTAGATGGATGAAACATTTATGTCAAATTTAAAAGTAGGGAAAACAAGATATTTTTCAAGATATACACATATAAAGTAAGATGATACATATCCATGTAGTAAGATGATAAAAACAAGCATTAGGATAATAAACACAGAGTTCAGCATAGTGGTTAACTCTGCAAGGGAGGGAGGGATACACAGGGAGCTTCTGGTTCTATCTGTATTATCTTATTTTGCAATCTGAGTGATAACCATAAGAGCATTTCCTATACTATTCTCTACACTTATTTGTGTGCCTGAAAAATCTAAAATATCACTTGATCTCAAAAGTCTTTATTTTGCCTTTTTACGAGCGTTATTGAGGTATAATTTACATACAATAAAGTTTACCAATTTTTCGTACGCAATTGTGTACCAAAGGGTCAATGTGTTCTGACAAGTATATGGTTATGTATCAACCACTAAAATTGTAACTTAGAACATTTCTATCACCTCCCCAAATCAAGAATATAAATTCACCAAGAGGCAAAATCTTATGGTTTTAGCTATGAGAGAAATTGATATTCAACCAGTCTTCCCACTATAGCAATAAAAGTGGATAAAATACATGAAATAACTTGTTTTCAGATGTTACATAATAGGTAATATAGTACCATGATCCTTGAGAGAGGGGAAAAAATGAGGTGAGCCTCATAGTCCCTGACTTTCTGTCTGGAGTCAATTTCTGAATGGTGGTTTAAGGAAGGCTAACCTAAAGAGAGCACAGCATTCTCCTTGATTTAACAAGATAGGAAGCAGAGTCTGAGGCTACTTAGTTATCTGGAATTTGTGGGCAAAGTAACAAAGATAAAGGAGCAGTACCAAGAAGCTACTCCAGACATGTACATATGGACCCTCTTGAGTCTGGCCAAATATTAAACTGTATGTACAAGACAAGGCTGTGAGCTAATAACTACTGAATATCATACAGGGTAGGAAATGTTCAACTTTAAACTAGCCAGAGTGAAAATACTTTACAAAGATGATACCTCAGTAGAGGCTTCAGAAAGATCACATGTTAGGAGAAAAACTAATCTAGACCAAAAGTAAATGTTTCTCTAGATCCACCCTAACAAATCTTAAAAATAAGTCTCAAGAGGTTGAGCTAATTGCCAAGTCAATAACTCTATGACAGAACAAAATCTCAATCTAGGTACTCATTGAGGTACATTCATAATGCCCAGCATATACAAAAAAAAATTACTAGACAAAGCAGGAAAGTATAATTCATAACTGGGACAAAAATTAATCAATATAAATATACCCACAAATGATGGAAATGATGTTATTATCAACAAAAGCTTTAAAATAGACATTTTTCCAGGGCACCTGGTTGACTCAGGCAGAAGAGCATGTGACTCTTGATCTTGGGGTCATGAGTTCAAGTCCCATGTTGAATGTACAGGTTACTTAAAAATAAAATAAATGAACTTCAAAGAAATAGACATTTTTCCAAGCAAGACATACGATTGGCCAATAAACACATGAAAAGGTGCTGAATGTAACTAAGCATCAGGGAAATGCAAATTAAAACCACAGTGAGATATTGCCTTACACCTGTCAGAATGGCTAAAAACAAAAACACAAGAAATAATAAGTGTTGACAAGGATGTAGATAGAAAGGAATCCCTGTGCACTGTTGGTGGAAATGTAAATTGATACAGCCACTGTGAAAAACAGTATAGAGGTTCCTCAAAAAATTAAAAATAGAAATACCCTATGATGAAATTACTGAGTTTTTACCCAAAGCAAACGAAAACACTGACTCAAAAAGATGTATGCATCTCTGTTTGTTTATTGCAGTATTATTTACAGCAGCCAAGATAAGGAAGCAACCCAAGTGTCCATTGATAGATTAATGGATAAAGAAGAATGGCATACACATACACAATGGAATATTGCACAGCCATAAAATGATGAGATCTTGTCATTTGCAACAACATGGATGGACCCAGAGGGTATTAAACTAAGTGAAATAAGTCAGACCAAAAAAAAGACAAATACCATGTAATTTAACTTAAATGTGGAATCTAAAAAACAAAACAAACAAAAAAGCAGAATTGAACTTATAAATATAGAGAAGAAACTGGTGGTTGCCAGAGGGAAGTGGGTGGAGGGATGGACAAAAAGGAGTGAAGTACTGAAATTACTGTAACATTGTTTACCAACTATGCTCAAATTAAAAACATTGTAAAAACAGTATTAAATACAGGTTCAACCATTTTGAGGCAAAAATAAACAGAATGGAAAAACAATGAGGAAATCTTGATAGAAAATTGGAAAGTACGACAAAGAATCAAATAAAAATTCAGGAATCGAAAATAAAATATATGGATTAAAAATTCCATTGAATAGGTTTAAAAGCAGACAGAGACACACAGAAAGATCAGTGAACTTAAAGTGAGCTTAAAGCAAAGTCTCAGGGATCAATTGTTGGACAATATATCAGGAGATCTACTATATGAGAAATTCAAGGACCAGAAGAAGAGGCAAGAGAAACTGAGACAGAAAAATATTTGTTGCAATATGGAACTTGAATAATGGTCAAACCTTTTTTTTCAAGGTTTCCAAAATAAAAACTCACAGATCTAAGAAGGTCAAAGAACTCTAAGAAGAATAAAAATTAATGAAAACACACTGAAGAACCATCATAATCAAATTTCTGGAAACCAATGAAGAAAAAGAATCTTTAAGAAGATTTTTTTAATGTTTATTTATTTTTGAGAGAGAGAGAGAGAGAGAGAGAGAGAGAGAGAGAGAGAGAGAGAACAAGCAGGGGAGGGGCAGAGAGAGAGGGAGACACAGAATCCGAAGCAGGCTGGAGGCTCCGAACTGTCAGCACAGAGCCCTACGTGGGGCGGAATTCATGAACCGCGAGATCATGACCCAGCCAAAGTCAGACGTTCAACCAACTGAGCCACCCAGGTGCCCCACAAAAAAAGAATCTTAAAAGCAGCCTGAGGGGGAAAAATGCATTACACAGAGGAATAATGATAAGAATTATGCCTGGCTTCTGAAGAGAAAAAAAAAAAAAAATGCAAGCCAGAGTACAGTGTAACAGCCATTTAAAGTGTTGTAAAAAAAAATAAGCAAATAAAACCTGCCAACTAGCATCTACATCAAGCAAAAAAAATTCTTAAAAAACGAAGAGGAAATAAAGCTATTTCCACCAAATAAAGCTCAGAGAATTCATTGCCAGTAGATGTGCTCTATAAGAAATTTTAAATAGGTTCTTCAGGCTGAAAGAAAATGATGCCAGGTGAAAACATGAATTAATAAATGAAGGAATAAAGAACAAAGAGTACTAGAACTGGTAAATATGAAGGTTAAGTCTAAAAGACTGTTTCATTCATTTCTTAATTCATTTGAAAGATAACTACTTGAAGAAACAAGATAACAATGTACTGCAGGGTTTATGATGAAAGTAGAAGTAAAATGAGTGTAAACAACAACACAAAGGATGGAGGAAAATGAAAATGAACTATTATAATTTTCTTAAATTATATATGAATTTGTATTTGAAGGTAGAGTATCATAAGTTAAAGATGAACATTGTAAATCATAGAATAATGACTAAAAATATAAAACAAAGACTATGTATAGCTAATAAGCCAATAGTAAAGATAAACTTGGATACTGGAAAACAAAGAATCTAAAAGTAGGTAGGGAAGAAAGAGGAAAAAAGCAAAGACCAAATGAAAAAAGTAGAAAATAAGTATCAAGATGGTAATTTAAGACTGGTAATATCAAAAATTACATTAAATGTAATTGATTAATATTCTAATTTAAAAAGAGAGGTTATAAAAATGGATTTTTTAAAAAAGCAAGAATCAGGGCACCTGGGTGGCTCAGTTGGTTGAGCATCCAACTTCAGCTCAGGTCATGATCTCATGGTTCATGGTTTCAAGACTTGCATTGGGCTCTCTGGTGACAGCTCAGAGCCTGGAGCCTGCTTCAGATTCTGTGTCTCCCTCTCTCTCTGTCCCTCCCCCGCTCATGCTCTATCTCTTCCAAAAATAAATAAATAAATAAATAAACATTAAAAAAAGCAGCAAGAATCAAGTGTATGTTGTTTAAGAGATTCCCATTAAATAAATGACCCAGAGAGATTAAAAATATAAAGATACAAAGAAGATATGCCACACAAACACCAATCTTATGAAAAGCTGTACAAACACTAATAATCTTATGCAAACACTTATTCTTTTTTTTATGATTTTTTATTTTTAAGTAATCTCTACACCCAACGTGAGATTTAAACTTATAACTCTGAGATCAAGAGTCCCATGCTCCACTAACTGAGCCAGCCAGGCACAAACACTTATTCTTATGAAAGCTGGAATGGTAATCTTAATATCAGACAACAGACTTCAGGACAAGAGGATTACCAGAGATAAAGAGGGGCATTTTATAATGATGGAAGGATCATATCAACAAGAAAATACAGAATCATAATTCATATGTACTTAATAAGAGTTTCAAAATACATGAAACAAACCTTACAGAACAAAAAAAGAAGAAAGAAAAACTTATAATTATACTTAAAGATGTCAACACTTCTGTGTCAAGAACTAATAGAAAAAATCAGAATATCAGTAAGACTACAAAAGACCTGAACAACACCATAAACTAACTTTTTGACATCTATAGAACACTATATTGAATGACTGCAGAATACACATTCTTTTTAAGTGTACATTAAACATTTATCACAAATGGGCCAAGGAATAAGACACAATAAATTTTAAAAGTTGAAATGCATGCCTGGGCAGCTCAGTCAGTTGGGTGTAGGACTCTTGATATCTGCTCAGGTCATGACCTCACTGTACCTGTGTTCAAGCCTTGAAAGGGGTTCCATGTTGTAAGCACAGAACCTGCTTGGAATTCTCTCTCTCTCTCACTCTCTCTCTCTGCCTCTCCCTCTCTCTTGTGCTCTCTCAAAATTGGTAAACTTAAAAAAAAAAAGTTGAAATGAGACTTTGTTCTCTGAATGCAATTTCACAAAAACAGAATTCAATAACAGATATCTGGAAAATCTCCAAGTATTTAGAAATTAAACAGCATCCTTCAATTAACCCATGGATCAATAAAGAAACTGCAAGGGAAATTAGAAAATTGCAAATTCAATGATAATAAAGATATATCGTATCAAATTTTTCAGGATTCAGCTAAAGCAGTGATTAGGAGAAAATTTCTAAATTAAATGTTTTCTACTAAAAAAGAAGAAAGAATTAGAATCAATAATTTAAGCTTCCATTATTAAGAAGTTAGAAAAAAAAAGGGGCACTTGGGTGGCTCAGTTGGTTAAACATCTAACTCTTGATTTTGGCTCAGGTTATGATCTCACTGTTTGTGAGACTGAGCCCCACATTGGGCTCTGTGCTGACAGTGCACAGAAACTGCTTGGGATTCTCTCTCTCTCCCTCTCTCTCTGGCCCTCCCTTGCTTGCTTGTGTGCTCACTTGCTCTCTCTCTCTCTCTCAGAATAAATAAATAAACATTTAAAAAGTTGGAAAAAAATGAGCAAACTAAACCCAAAGGAAAAAGGAAAGAAGGAAGGAAAAACTAAAGAGCTAAGATCAATGAAACAAAAATCAGAGAACAGAGGGAAAAAATGAGATTAAAGTTTGGTTTTTGTAAAGAGTGGCAATATCGCTAAACTCTAGTTACATTGACCAAGAGGAAAGAAAGAGAGGATACATATTAATATTAGAAGTAAATGAGGAAACATCACTACAGAGCCTACAAACATTGAAAGGTTAATGAAAGAATGTTTTCAACAACTGTATGACAACCAACTTGACTACCTGGATGACCAATTCTTTAAAAGACACTATTTTTAAAAATGAATTTGTAATTTAAAGTTTCTCCATTAAAAAAAACCCCACTTCAGACCTAGTTAGTGTTAGCACCACTAGTGAATTATATCAAACATCTAGGAGAGACACAATAAAATTTTTTTTAGTAAATAGAGAATAGAACACTTCTCTGCTCATTTTATAACAGCATCACCCTGATACCAAAACCAGATGAAGATATTGTAATAAAAGAAAACTGTACAGTAAATATTCCTTGTGAACATAAGTACAAGATCTATTCCAAAATAATGATAAATTTAATTCATCAATGTGTAAAAAGTATGCTGGATTACAACTAAATCAATTTTTCTGAAGCATGTTAAGTTTGGATCATCATTCAAAAACCAATTTATGTTATTTGCCACATAAAGAGGGGAAAAAGGAAGAAAAGCTTAATGACCATATCAATAGATGCAGCAAAGGTATTTGACAAAATTCAATACTCGTTCATGACAAAAACTCAACAAACTAGAAATAGAGGAAAATAATTCTTCAATCAGATAAAGGGCATGTATGACCACACTCAGTGGTTAAAGACCATATATTTTTCTCCTACCATCAAGATCAAGGCAAGGTTGTCCACTCACATCATTTCTTTTTTCTTTTCCTTTAAGAAACTTTTTTAATGTTTATTTTTCAAAGAGAGAGAGAGAGCGCGCGCACACACAAGTGGGGGAGGGGCATAGAGAGAGGGAGACACCGAATCAGAAGCAGGCTCCAGGCTCAGAGCTGTCAGCACAGAGCCCAAAGTGGGGCTCAAACCCACAAACTGTGAGATCATGACCTGACACTTAACCAACTGAACCACCCAGATGCCCTTTTTCTTTTAAAATTTATATTCAAGTTAGTTAACATAGAGTGTAGTCTTGGCTTCAAGAGTAGAACCCAGTAATTCATCTTTTACATATGACTCCCAGTGCTCACCCCAAAAAGTGCCCTCCTTAATGCTCATCACCCATTTAACCCACCTGCCCTTCCAGAAACCCTCAGTTTGTTCTCTGTATTTAAGAGTCTCACATGGTTTGCCTCCCTCTCTGTTTTTAGCTTATCTTTCCTTCCCTTCCCCTAAGGTCATCTGTTGAGTTTCTCAAATTCCACATATGAGTGAAATCATATGATATCTGTCTTTCTCTGATATAATACCCTCCAGTTCCATCCACGTAGTTGCAAATGGCAAAATTTCATTCTTTTTCATCACCGAGTAGTATTCCATTGTATATAAGTACCACATCTTCTTTATCCATTCATCAATTGATGGACATTTGGGCTCTTTCAAAATTTGACTATTATTGATAGTGCTTCTATAAACACTGGGGTGCATGTGCGTCTTCAAATCAGCATTTTTGTATCCTCTGGGATACAATTATTTGGATAAGTTCCTAGCACTGCAATTGCTGGGTCATAGGGTAGTTCTATTTTTAATTTTTTGAGGAACCTCCATACTGTTTTCCAAAGTGGCTACACCAGTTTGAATTCCCACCAACAGTGCAAAAGGGTTCCTCATTCTCCACATCCTTGCCAACATCTATTGCTTCCTGAGTTGTTAATTTTAGCCATTCTGACCAGCGTGAGGTGGTATCTCATTGTGGTTTTTATTTGTATTTCTCTAAGGATGAGTAATTTTGAACATCTTTTCATGTATCTGTTTGCCATCTGAATGTCCTCTTTGGGTGAGTGTCTATTCATGTCTTCTGCCCATTTCTTCACTGGATTATTTGTTTTTGTGTGTTGAGTTTGGTAAGTTCTTTATAGATTTTGGATACTAACTCTTTATCCGATATGTCATTTACAAATATCTTCTCCCATTCCTTTGGTTGTCTTTTAGTTTTGTAAATTGTTTCCTTTGCTGTGCAGAAGCTTTTTTATTTTGATAAGGTTCCAATAGTTCATTTTTGCTTTTGTTTCCCTTGCCTCCGGAGACATATCAAGTAAGAAGTTGCTGCAGCCTAGGTCGAAAAAGCTGCCACCTGTTTTCTCCTGCAGGATTTTGATGGTTTCTTGTCTCACATTTAGGTCTTTCATCCATTTTGAATTTATTTTTGTATATGGTGTAAGAAAGTGGTCCAGGTTCATTCTTCTGCATGTTACTGTCCAGTTTTCCCAGGACCACTTGCTAAAGAGACTGTCTTATTTCCACTGGATACTCTTTCCTGCTTTGTCAAACATTAGTTGGCCATATATTTGTGGGTCCATTTCTGGGTTCTCTATTCTATTCCACTGATCTATGTGTCTATTTTTGTGCCAGTACCATACTGTCTTGATGCTTACAGCTTTGTAATACAGGCTAAAATCTGGGATTGTGATGCCTTCAGCTTTGGTTTTCTTTTTCAACATTACTTTCACTATTTTCAGTCTTTTGTGGTTCCATACAAATTTTAGGATTGTTTGTTCTAGCTCTGTGAAAAATGCTGGTGTTATTTTGACAGGAATTGCACTGAATATACAGATTGCTTTGAGTAGTATCAACATTTTAACAATATTTGTTCTTCCAATCCATGAGCATGGAATGTTTTTCCACTTCTTTGTGTCTTCTTCAATTTCTTTCATAAGCTTTTGATAGTTTTCAGCGTACAGATCCTTCACCTTTTTGGTTAGGTTTATGTCTAGGTATTTTATGGGTTTTGGTGCAATTGTAAATGGTATTGATTCATTGATCATCTCTTTCTGTTGCTTCATTATTGGTGTATAAAAATGCAGCCAATTTCTATACATTGATTTTATATCCTGCGACTTTGCTGAATTCGTGTATCAGCTCTAGCAGTTTTTTGGTGGAGTCTTTTGGGTTTTCCATGCAGAGTATCATGTCATCTGCTAACACTGAAAGTTTGACTTCTTCTTTGCCAATCTGGATGCCTTTTATTTCATTTTGTTGTCTGATTGCTGAGGCTAGTACTTCCAATACTGTGTTGAACAATAGCACTCACATCATTTCTATTCAACATTATACTGGAGAGTCTAGCTAACACAATAAAAAAGGAAAAAGAAAGAAAGAAAAGCATACATATTGGAAAGGAAGAAGTAAAACTGTCTTTATTAAGAAGTTACATGATTGTATTAACAGAAAATCTTTAGGAATCTACAAAAAGCTATTATATTTAATAAATAAATTTAGCAAATTTCAGAAAATAAGGTTAATACCTGAGAGTCAACCGTATTTCTATACGGTAGCAATGAAAATAAGAAAATTAAATTTTAAAAACATCATTTACAATAGCACCCAAGACATTAAAAATATTTAGGAAAAAACTTCACAGTGTGCAAGATTTTTACACTAATATCTACAAAACACTGCTGAGAAAAGTCAAAGAAGGCTTAAATAAATGGGAAGATATGTTCATGGATTGAAAAAAATCAAGGTAAGATATCAATTCTCCACAAGAAAGATTTTTTTTAGAAATTGAAAACCTGATTCTTAAATTTATATAGAAATATAAATGACTGAAAATAGTCAATACAACCTTGATTAAAAAGTACAAAGTTGGAGGACTTATATATACTTCCTGGTTTCAAGATATACTTCAAAGCTGCAGTAATCACTGATAATATGGCATTGACATAAAAAAAAATATGTCAGTAGGAGAGAACATAACTAAAAATAGATCTACTCTTTGGTCAATTGGTTTTTTTACCAAGGCACCAAAGGAATTTAATGAGGAAACAAAGTCTTTTCAACAAATGGTGCTGACACAATTGGTTACATATACGGAAAAAGTGAACCTTGACTTTAACGTTGTTTGATACAAAAATTATTTTAAGATGAATTACATAAATTTAAAAAGATAAAGTTATAAAGCTTCTAGAAGAAACCATAAAGTTAAGCATCTAGTTAAGATGAAGTAAGTACACTCTCTCAGCTCTCCCACTGAATGCAACTAACAACCCCAGAGAGAATGCATGGTGTGACTGAAGGCTCTGAAAAGTGAACAAAAGCAGACAAACTGGTGAAGAAAACCAAGACTCAAAGCACTACTAATTCAGCAATAAGTTTCCTTATTTTTCTTCTCCTATATCTACTGAACTCAAAGGCAGCCCAAATCACAGAACTGTGCATCAGGTGTAAATAGAGAGCACCAAGAGAATCCCTCTCTTTCTGGATCAAGGAATGGAATTACAACTTCTACAGGTCAAAGAGCATGGAGAAAATATCCTTCCATTTTCTTTCTCTCTTTTCCAAACCCTCAGGCAATCAAGTCTTGGTTGCAATCCTGTGGTGGTAATTAGTGTAGGCAGTGGGAGTCAGGTAGACACCTAAAATCTGAGATAAGGAAATACCTCTCTCTGATTGGAGGAACCGTGGTCTGAAGAGAGAGAGTACAGAAATTCCTGTTGCTTTTTTCTCTATATATCCCTCAAGTTCTTGGCCCAAGAGGCAAACCTAACTATGGGAAGCCCATGGCAAAGCAAGAAGAATAAAGCATCAACTTTATAGCCAGGGTGCCAAAAAAGAGGGTTCCCTGAGAGCTGGAAAATGTGGACAGGGAGGAGAGTGCGGAGCTAAACAAAAGTTCTGAATGAACTCCTTGGCTTATACTCAAGCTGTGGATGCATGGATCTGACCTTAAATAGAATAGCAAGGCTTTGAGGGTCACCTGGGTGGCTCAGTCAGTTGAGCGTCTGACTTTGGCTCAGGTCTTGATCTCACAGTTCATGAATTCGAGCCCTGCATGGGGCTTGGTGCTGTCAGCACAGATCCTCTGTCCCCCTCTCTGGCCCTCCCCTGCTCACACTCTTTCAAAAATAAACATTTTTTAAAAAGTTAAAAAAAAAGAATATCAAAGGTTTGAGAAGTGAACTATCAGGTAGACTACTGCTCAGGAACCAGGCTGGTACCTGGGTGGCTACATGTGAGGGATCCAAATGGCACCACAAAAAAATATGAACTTACATTCACATGACAGAAGGTGAGTTATAACTTACAGCCAGAACCTGACCAGTTGGATTGCTTGATAAACAACAATAATAATAATTGAAAAGTAAAAATTCTCCATAGGATTTAAACAAGACACAATCTTATAACATATTTTTCAAAATGTCTATGATACTATTCAAAATTATTCAACATAGAAGAGCCAGGAAAATCTCAACAATTTGCTAGGGAAAAGACAACTAACAGAAGCCAACTCTGAGATGACCCAGATATTATAAGTATCAAACAAATGCTTTCAAGCAACTATTGTAAGTAACCATACTCCAAGAAGTAGGGTGAACATTATTGAAATGGATGAAAACTCTCAGCAGAGAAATAGAAGCTGTAAGAATGAACCAAATAATACAGATGATCAACAGACGCATGAAAAGAGGCTCAACATCACTAATCATCAGAGAAATACAAATTAAAACCACAATGAGATGCCACTTTACACCCTTCAGAATGGCTGGTATCAAAAAGACAAGACATAACTAGTGTTGGTGAGGAGGTGGAGAAAGAAGAACCCTTGTGCACTGTTGATGGGAATATAAACTGGTGCAACCATTGTGCAAAACAGTACGGACTTTCTCAAAAATTAAAAATAGAAATACCTTATGATCCAGTAATGAACTTACTGGGTATTTACACCCCAAAAATAAAAACACTGTTTCAAAAAGATATATGCACCCCCTATGTTTTCTATAGTATTACAAATAGCCAAGATATGGAAGCAACCTAAGTGTCCATTGATAGATGAATGGATATATATATATATATATATATATATATAATGGAATATTACACAGCCATTAAAAAATGAATGAGATCTTGCCATTTGCAACAATACAGATGGACCTAGAGAGTATTATGCTAAGTGAAATAAGTCAAAGACAAATACCATATGATTTAACGTATATGTGGAATCTAAAAAACAAAACAAAGCAGAAACAGACCTATAAATACAGAGAATAAACTGATGGTTCCCATAGGGGAGGGGCATGGAGGGATGGGCAAAAAAAGGTAAAGAGGAGGGGGGAGGCACAGGTTCCTAGTTACAGAATGAGTAAGTCCTGGGGATGAAAAGTACAACATATAGAATATGGTCAATGGTGTTGTAATAGCATTGTATGGCGACAGATGGTAGCTACACTTGTAGTGAGCATAATATAACATATACAGTTGTCAAATCGCTATTTTGTACACCTAAAACAAGGGCAACATTTTGTGCCAACTATACTTCCATAAAATAAACAAACAATTGCGACAGATATTTTAGAACAGAAAAATAACCAAAACTAAAAATTCATTAGATGGGTTCAGTATCAAAACAAAGATAACAGGGAAAAAGTGTCAATGGACTTGAAGACTGAGCATTAGAAATTAGGCAATCTGAAAATAAAAGAGAAACAAAACACTGGAGGGGGGCAATGGAAATGAAGAGCCACAGCAAACCTATGGGACAATACAAAAACATCTAACATTTGCATCACTGGAGTCTCAGAAGTCTCCTCTCAGAAGGAGAGGAGAAAGAGTGTATTGTAAAAGTTAAATTGAGGAAATAATGGCTGAAAGTTTCTCAAATTTGGTGAAAAGCACAAATGTACAGAATCAAGAATCCTCCACCAACCCCAAAAGGTTAAACTCAAAGAAATCTACGCCCAGACACATTATAATCAAACTACTGAAAACCAAACACAAATTTAAAATCTTGAAAGCTTCTGGGGAAAAACAATCCATTACACACAGGAGAATAATTATTTTTAAAACTTCATATTTCTTTTTAGAAACCACAGAGGTCAGAAGGCACTGGAACAAAGACTTCACTGTGGAAAGAAAAGAACTGTCAACCCAGAATTCTGTATCCAATGAAAATGTCCTTCAAGAAGCAAGGTGAAATAAACACATTCACTAGTAAAACAAACAAACAAACAAAAAACCTAAGAGAATTAGTTTCCAGCAGATTTTCTCTAAAAGAAATGTTAAAGGAATTTTTTAGGCATAAGGAGAATGATACCAGATGGAAATTTCAAACTTCAGGAATGGGAGAAGAACAAATGAAATGGTAAGCCTAGGTAAATATAATACATTACTTTCTTCTCTTTTTTAAAGTATGTACGATAGTTGAAAACAAAAATTACAATACTATCTGGTAGGGTTTTCAATGTATATATAAATGTATTATATGTGAAAACTACAACAAAGCGAGGAGGGTAAGAGACTTATATGGTGGTAACGTTTCTCAATTCTGCTTAAAGGGGTAAATATTAATTCTAAGACTATTGTGAACATAAAGTATGTATGGTAATTCCTAGGGTAACTACTAAAAAAGAACTGTACAAAAAGATGTGGCAAAACCAAAACAAAACAATGAATTTAATTAAAATGGGATCCTTAAAAAAAAAAAAAAATCAGGGGCGCCTGGTGGCTCAGTCAGTTAGGCATCCAACTTCAGCTCAGGTCATGATCTCATGGTCCATGGTTTTGAGCCCTGCGTCAGGCTCTGTGCTGACAGCCCAGAGCCTGGAGCCTACTTCAGATTCTGTATCTCCCTCTCTCTCTGTCCCTCCCCTGCTCATGCTCTGTCTCTCCCTCAAAAATAAATAAACATTAAAAAAATTTTTTTAAATCAAATAATCCAAAGAAAAAGCAGGAAAGGAAAGATGGAAAAACAGAAGTCATAAATGGAAAGTAGAATAGACCTAAATCAAAATATATCAATAATTATACTATATGCAGACGGTCAAACACACTCATTAAAAGACAAAGATTGTTAGATTTAATAAAATAAGAAGACCCAACTATATGCTATCTACTAGAAACTTACTTTAAGTGAAATGATATGGGATGGGTTAAAAGTAAAAGGATGGAAAAAGGTGTACCATGAAAACAAACAAAAGAAAGCTGGAATGCCTATATTACTATCAAACAAAAAAGACTTCACAGCAAAGAAATTTACCAGGAATAAAGAGATATATTACATAATGATAAAAGAGTTGATTCACCAAGAAGATGTAACATTCCTAAAGGTGTATATACTTAACAACAGAGCTTTGAAATAAAAGAAGCAAAAAATGATAGGATTGAAAGAATATGTGGGAAAATCCACACTTATAGTTAGAGCTTCAACACTCTCAGTTATCAATAAAACAAAATAGACAGAAAATTGACAAGAACATATAACTTCAAAAGACTATTAATTACCTTAAAAAGAGCTGAAGTCATACTAAAGATGTTTTCTGACCATAACAGAATTAAAATAAAAATTGATAACAGTGGGGCACCTGGGTGCCTCAGTTTGTTAAGCATCTGACTCTTGATTTTGGCCCAGGTCGTGATTTCACTGTTCTTGAGTTTGAGCCCCATGTCAGGCTCCACACTGGTAGTGTGAAGCTTTCTTGAGGTTCTCTTTCACGTCCTCTGTCTCTGCCCCTCCCCCACTCACACACACATGCATGCTCTTTCTCAAAATAAATAAGCTTAAAAAAATCCATAACAGAAACATTACAAGATGCTAATGAAAGAAATCGGAGACAACCTAAAGAAAAAAACATGGTATGTTCATGGACTAGAAGGTTAAATATATTTAGAATGTCAATAATCTCCAAATGTCCTACTCCTTTCCTACAAATATAATCTCACCAACATCATGCACATCGAGTACTAAGTGCCCATTTGAGCACTATTAGTGTCTACCATCACTGCTCAATAAATGGCCTTACTTTGATTTTGGCTCTAGGTTTGGGGGATAAATATAAATGGTTTATGATCTTCTTAGTAGACAAAATGTGAATATACAAAACACATGAGAAAATAATGGCAACTCTAAAAAAGGCTACAGGTTATGGACCAATGTCAGAATTTGGGCAAGATGAGATCTGCTACCACCACCAGGAATATGAAGTAAAAACAGAGGCAAGCATGACCTGGAGGATGAGCCCAATTTGATAATCAGCATTTCTACTTTTATGTGTATATCCAAAATAATTAAAAATATATGTCTACATAAAATCTTTTACATGAGGTTTCATAGCAGCATTATTCACAATAGCCAAAAATAAAAAACACCCAAATGTCCATCAACTGAGGAATGGATAAAGAAAATGCGGTATATCCTCACAATGGAATATTATTCAACAATAAAAAAGAATGAAGTCCTGATGCATGCTACAGCAACACATGGATGAACCTAGAAAACAGCACTTTAAGTGAAAGAAGACAGACAAAAAGTACCACAGCTTATATGGTTCCAAATGTCCAAAATAGACAAATCTATAAAGACGGAAGTAGATTAGTGGTTGCCTAGGGATGGGGGAGATGGAAGGAATGGGGGTTATGGATAAACAGTATGGAGTTTATTCCTGGGGTGATAAAAATATTCTAAAAATGACTGTGGCTATGGTTGCACAAGTTTGTGAATACAATAAAAACCACTTAATTGTACAGTGTAAAAGGGTGAACTGTATGCATGTCAATTATGTCCCAATAAAACTATTATTTAAAAAAAAAAAAGCAACAGAAAGGGAGTGTTACAGCCAAACTACTCTAAATATTTATACAGGGTCACTGTGTAAAATGGTGCTCTGAGCCATGCCATGGCCAATATCAGGTCTCAGCAAATTCAACAGTGTATTGGCTAAGATTCTTGTTGCAACTAACCAAAACCTAACACTAGCTGGCTTAACCAAATATATTCGGAGTTTTTATAACTCTATAAAGACATCTCACATAACCCCGGGGCATTTACAAATAAGCTACAGTTCTGATTTGTTATGCGGTAATAGATAACCAAAACAGATGAATAAGTTGAGGATTCCTATGGGGCTTATTAGAATAAATTATGTGAGATAGGAATCCAAGCTAATTCTTTTCCACACAGTGACACCAGTGTCTCAATACTTGAATATTTCCTAAGACAGAAGGTTATGCTGCCTTATTTGTACTTTGTTCCAGCATAGAATATAATGATTAATATATAATAGTTACCAAAAAATGCTTACTGAATTGAATCTATATATTCACCTTGAAAATGTGTCATCTTTACTACATTGATCCTTTTCAAGCAAGATTTCTATATTCATGTTTGCCTTTATTAATCCCCTTAGGGTTGTGTTGTTTTCTTTAAATCTCTTTAAGTCAATAAAAATTCTATTCCTATTGTAAACAGAAGCTATTTATACCACACTTCTAGTTATACAAAAATAAAACAGCCAAATTTAAAGAATTTTTAACTGATATTGTGAAATTTTGCCTCAGTATGCATTTAAAATACCTCTAGTAACTTTGTATCAAAAGATACCATTAAGAAAATTAAAAAAAAAAAAAAAAGCCATGGACTAGGAGAAAATATTTGCAAATCCTATATCTGAGAAATAACTTGTATCCAGAACATATAAAGAGCTTTTACATTTCAATAATAAAAAGACTCTCAATTTTAAAAATGGGCAAAAAACTTGAATAAACATTTCACCAAAAAAGATAGGCAAATGGCTAATAAGCACTTGAAATATGGTCCATGCCATTTGTCATTAGGAAAATGCAAATTAAAACTACAGTGAAAAAAAACTACAACGAGATACCACTTCACATGCACTAGAATGTCTGTAATAAAGACAGAGAATAACAAGTGTCGGTGAGGAAGGGGAATAACTAGAACCCTAATCCATTTCTGGTAGAAATGTAAAGGGGTACAGCCACTTTGGAAAACAGTTCAACAATTCCGTAACACAAAAAGAAAACAAAGAAAAAAACTTTCTGGGGCGCCTGGGTGGCTCAGTCAATTAAGCGTATGACTTCGGCTGAGGTCATGATCTCATGGTTTGTGATTTGAGTCTGTGTCAGACTCTCTGCTGTCAGTGCAGAGCCTGCTTTGGATCCTCTGTCCACCGCCCCCCCCCCCCCAACCCCCGCCTCTTCCTCTTCCTCTCTCTCTCAAAAATAAGTAAACGTTAAAAAAAAAAAATCCACACAACCCAGCAATTCCACTCATAGGAACCTACCCAAGAGAAATGAAAACATATATCCATACACAAAAACACATGCGTGCAAATTGTTCCGAGCAGCATTCTTCATAATAACTCCAAACCAGAAGCTCCCTAAATATTCATCACCTGATGAATGGATAAACAAAATATGCTATATCCCTATAAGCAAATGCTAATTGGCAATAAAAAGGAATATATTTCTAATACATCCTTTAACATGGATGAACCTCAAAAACGTGCTAAGTGAAAGAAGCCAGACACAGACACTATATATGATTCCATTTATATGAAATGTTCAGAAGAGGCAAATGTATGGAAACAGAAAGCCTGATAGCCTGGGGTTGAGGATGATATGCTGGAGGTGAGAGGAGAGATTAACCACAAATAGGCATGAAGTTATTTTTTGATGTCATGGAAATATCTTAAAAGTGGAGTGTGGTGATAGTTGTACAATTCCATAAATTTCTTCTAAGTCATTGAATTATACTCTTAAAATGGCTCACTGTTATAGTTGTAAACTATACCTCAATAATGCTGTTTTTAGGGAGAAAAAACACACAGATACCTAATTATGTTAGGGTTTTAATCAAGAAAGGATGCTAGATTGTAATCAGTGCTAGCAAGCACAGCAGAAATCGCCATTTAGTTAAAGGATATG
This sequence comes from Panthera tigris, assembly GCF_018350195.1. Classification (NCBI taxonomy): domain Eukaryota; kingdom Metazoa; phylum Chordata; class Mammalia; order Carnivora; family Felidae; genus Panthera; species Panthera tigris. The sequence continues at coordinate 80,834,649 of NC_056668.1, forward strand.
ACTTTTTTAAAGAGGGAAGCAATTGTCCCAGAGGAATCTATTCAGGAAATTCTGAGCCACCTTGTTAAAAAAGAATGTTCAACAATATATCATTGGTGCCAACTGTTTCTTTGGAAGCAATTTGGCTATTAACTCCATCCATTCAGCAAAAGTCATAGACTGCTTACTTATTTGCCAAGTATTATTTGTCAAACAAGAGGGGGATAATAAAAAATGAAAGGCATGGCTTGGCCTTTAACCTGTCAACGTTTCAAAACTTGTGGCTCCATTAGGAGTTTGGCTCTTCTTCCTTTTCTGACTGCTATCCTCTCTCCTTGACTTCAGAGCCAAGACTCTTATGGCTTCCATGTCCTCACCTCCCTACACACTGTGTTATTCCCTTTTAACAGTATTTCAAACATAAAGAAAATTATAGAGGAAAAAATAAAATAAACATCCATGTGCCAGAATTAGCTCTTAATCTTTTTAGATCTTTTTTCAGGTTTTAATCTTGGGCCTTCAAAAAAAATAAAATATTACAGACTGAGTTGAACCTTGTTGACACTTATTTTTTCACAGAGGTAACTGGAATCCTGAAACTGGATCCTGAAATCATTCCCACACATGTTTATATACTATTATTTTATTTGCATATGTATTCATAAACAATGTATGCCAATATTTTATAATTTATAACCTTTATATAAATGATGTGATACTTTATATTTTTCCTACATTTTGTGTTCTTCACTCAACATATGTTTCTCAAGGTTGATACATATTTTAACTTCTGTTTAGTATTCCATTATATGAATAAACCAGAACTTATTTATCTATCCTGTTGGACATTTAGGTTGTTCCCATTTTTTTTTTCTATTGCAAACAATACTGCAATAAACATTCTTGTACATATTTTCTAATGCAAATATGCAAGGTTTTTTATGGGCTTTACATGTAGGAAGGAAATTTCTGGGCCATTAGGTTTATGCTATTTTTTAAGTTCGGTAGAGATTTCCAAATTTCTCTTCAACAACTGTTCAGTCTACACTCCCACTAGTAGGACCTGAGAATTCCCATTTGTCTACATCTTTGCTAACATATGGTTTTATAAGATTAAATTTTGCCTATATAAAAGATGTAAAATGGTATTTCATTGTGGTTTTAATTTACTTCTTCCTGATTACTAGGGAGGCTGAGTATTTTTCATGTTTGTTGACACTTTAGATTTCCTCCTAAGTTATTGTTATTCTTTAATCATTTTTTATTGGAATGTTTGTATTTTTCTCATTGATTTGATGTGGCTCTTTAACCTGTGACTCTTACATGTATTTATCTTTTTTCAGTCTGTCTCTTTTTTGAGGTGATCTTTAGTAAAAAAACAAAACAAAACTGTTTTTAAATCTTAAATGTCAATAAACACATAAACTTTTCCTCTGTGATCTGTGATTTTTATATTTTGTTAAGATATCATTCCATACATTATTTTTAATTTTGTTAGGTGTGCTAATGGTTTCATGTTATTTGGAAAAAAAGTCCTTATCAATTGTAAATGAATACTGGATTATTTACAAGTGAAACTAAATGATATCTGGGATTTGCTTTAAACTAGTTCATCAAAAAATGGTGGAGGTATGCAGAGGAAACAACACTGGAAAAATGTTAATAATTATTGAAGATGGGTAACAGGTAAATGGAGGTTCATTACTCTGTCCTTTATTCTTGGTTTGGAATTTTCCAGAACTATAAATTTAGAAAAATGGAGAGATAAGTGCTCTGCTAATTCCAAGGCATAACAATATTCTAAATCACCCACTTTTCCAAGTTTTTATTTAAATTCTAGTTAGTTAATATACAGTGTAAAACTAGTTTCAGGTGTACAATTTAGTGATTCAACACTTCCATACAACACTCATCACAAGGGCCTTCCTTAATACCCATCTCCTATTGAACCCATCTCCCACACCTCCCCTCCAGTAGCCATCAGTTTGTTCATCAGTAGTTAAATCTCTGTCCCTTCCTCCCTCCCTTCCTTCCTTCCTTTCTTCCTCCCTCCATTCCTCCCTCTCTCTTTCCCATTCATTTACTCATTCACATCCAAGTTACTTAGCATATAGTGCTGTAATGATTTCAGTAGATTCCAGTGATTCATTCCTTATGTATAATATCCAATGCTCGTTCCAACAAGTATCTTCCCTAATGCCCCTTACCCATTTAGCTCATCCCCCCACCCACAACCCCTCCAGCAACCCTGAGTTTGTTCTCTGTATTTAAGAGTAAGAGTCTGTTTCTTGATTTGTCTCTTTCCCTCCCCGTGTTCTTTTGTTTTGTTTCTTAAATTCCACATATAAGTGAAATCATATGGTATTTTTCTTTCTCTAAGTTATTTCATTTAGCATAATACTCTCTAGCTCCATCCATGTCCTTGCAAATGGCAATAAATCACTGACTTCTTAACGTGCTTCAAACTCTCTTCTATCCTCACCATTCCATTGAAACTGCTCTGAAAAAGCCATCAAGGACCAAAATGAATGGAGTCTTCTTACTTTACATCTTATTTGACCTCTCTGTAGAATTTTAAAATGTTGGTAATTCCTTTTTTAACTTTTTATAATGGGAAAGTGTAAATCTATATAAATGGAGACACAATAATATAATGCCATCCCAAGAGCTCATTACTGTCTTTAACAATAATCAACTCGTCTTATGTATGGAAAAATAAACAATCAACAAAATGAAAAGGCAACCTACTGAATGAGGTTTGCAACCCACATATTGAATAAGGGATTAATATCCAAAATATATAAAAACTCTTACAACTCAATAACAACAACAAATCCAATTTAAAAATGGGCAGAGGAACTAAATAGACATTTTTCTAAAGAAGATATCCAATGGCCAAGGTACATGAAAAGATGCTCAACATCACTGATCTTCAGAGAAATGCAAATAAAAACACCTTGAGATATCATCTCATACCTGTTTGAATGGCTGTCATCAAGAAGACGAGAGAAAAGTGTTGGTGAGGATATGGAGAAAAGGGTGCACAGTTGGTGGGAATGTAAATTGGTTCAGCTACTATAGAAAACATATGGAAGTTCCACAAAAATTAAAAATAATTTAAAATTTTTTAAAAATCAAAAAATTAAAAACATCTGGCAATTCCACTCTTGGGTATATACCTAAAGGAAATGAAAACAGGGCACTGAACAGATAAATGCACTCCCATATTTACTGCAGCATTATTCACAACAGCCTATATACGGAACCAATCTAAGTGCCCATCAAGGGATGAATAAAGAAGATATAGTGTATATATACAATGGAATATTATTCAGCCATAAGAAAAAGAAATCCTGACATTTGCAACAATATAGGTGAACCTTGAGCAAATTATGCTAATGAGGTAAATCAGAGAAAGATAGGTATTGTATGGTATGACTTACATGTAGAATCTACAAAAGCCAAACTTGGGGCACCTCGCTGGCTTAGGTGGAAGAGCATGCAACTCTTGATCTCGGATTGTGGGTTTGAGCCCCATGTTGGGTGCAGAGATTACTAAAAAATATAAATGAATAAAAAAAATTTTTAATAAAAAGAAAAAAAGCCAAACTCATAGAAATAGGAAGCAAAATGGTGGTTACCAAGGTATGGTGGCTAAGGGAGATAGGGTAGATGTTGTTTAAGGGTAGAAACTTACAGTGAATAATAAAAAGCCTAGAGATCTAATACACAGTATAGTGAATATAGACAACAATATTGTATTATAATGTTCAACCTTGCTAAGAGATCAGAACTTAATAATTCCAATCACTAAAAAGAAAGGATAATTATGTAGTGGGATACTGGTGCTAATTTTTGTTACAGTGGCAACCATACCATAATATATAAATGTCAAATTCACATATCGTACCCCTTAAATTTTCAAATGTTATATGTCAAATGTATTTCAATAAATACAACAAAATGTCTTATGAAAAACTTTCCACATGAAAAAAAGGAAGATTTTTTTAGAAGCATTATTTCAGCTTTCTAAAATAAGCAAAATAGTCAATTCATAGCCATGCCTGTCATCTATTCTTCCAGCTACTTGCTTCTTTTCATATTATTTTTTTTAAAAACACAAATATTTTATAACTATTTAATATGCATTTACTAAATTTTAAGGCTTGATTTAAATTTGTGAAAAAACAATGGTATATTTTTTAAAGTAAAAACCAATACTGGGGAGCCTGGGTGGCTCAGTAGGTTAAGCATCTGACTTTGGCTCAGGTCATGATCTCACAGTTTGTGAGTTTGAGCCCCATGTCAGTCTCTGTGCTGCTAGCTCAGAGCCAGGAGCCTGCTTCATATTCTGTCTCCCTCACTCTCTGCCCCTTCCCCGCTCACATGCTGTCTCTCAAAAATGAATAAATGTTAAAAAAAATTTTTTTTTATTCTAAAAAACCCCCCACCAATATCTAGAAAAAGAAACAATTTCTTAATATCAAATATTCAGTGTTTAGTTTGCAATGGTCTCAAATGTTATAAATTTATGTCTACATTTTACAATTTGTTTGAATCATGATAAAAAAAAAGATCTATACATTGTGATTTGTTGGTATATACCTTCTTTTTAATTTTTTTAATGTTTATTTTTGAGAGAGAGAGACAGAGTGCAAGTGGGGGAGAGGCAGAGAGAGAGGGAGACAAAGAATCCGAAGCAGGCTCCAGGCTCTGAATTGTCAGCACAGAGTCCAACATGGGTCTCAAACATATGAGCTGTGAGATCATGACCCGAGCTGAAGTCGGAGGCTTAACTGACTAAACCACCCAGGCACACCTATACCTTAATTCTTTCACTCTAGGATCCTCCTCCATTTCTCTTTTTTCCTCGAAATCATTTCTTTTAATAAAATGGCTCATTTTTCCTGAAGAGTTCCCCACAATCTGTATTTTGCTAACTGAATGCCCATGGTGCCATTTAACATGTTTCTCTATCCTCTGATTTTTTCCTTGTAAATTGATAATTGTATTAAAACAGGAAATTTGGTTATTTCCTCATAAATTGGATGTAAAGGCCTGGTCACATACAGGTTCAAATTTTTTTGGTACAACTTCATGGAGTAGTATTATGGTCTTCATTAGTAGGCACATGATGTCTGTTTGTCTCTTTTTGTGATGTTAGCAGCTACTGAACATCAATAACTAGATCCACTAATTCATTAGGACTTACAAATGGTGATATGTAAAGTCTATCATGACTTTTTCATTTGTTAGCTGGAATACTTTTATAAAGAAATCCTGTCATCTACTATTTGGTTACCCGGTTCCTTTACAGTTCATAAAGGAAAAATAGAACATGATAATTATTTCTTCTTATTTAGCAGTTCTCAAAAAGATACACTGTTTATTTGTATCTTCCAACAGTGATAAATTAATTTATAGTATTATTAGGAACAATGTTGACTTAAACAAATTGATATAATGCAAACATTACCCCATCTTTGGCTAGTGGAAGACTCTTAAAGTTGGCTTCTAAGTTCTTTTGATAAGACCTTAGTAGTCTTTGATAACTTTCTTGCTCCAGACATGGAATCAGCCATTTCTCCAAGGAATGCTATTTCCTTTTAGTGGGAAAACTATTTTATGATCACAATTTGGTTACCAGCATGCTCATTTTTTTAAAAGTTTATTTATTGAGACAGAGAGAGTGCACGAGAGGGGAAGGGGTAGAGAGAGAGGGAGAGAGAGAATCCCAAGCAGGCTCAGTGCTATCAGCACAGAGCCTGATGCAGGGCTCGAACTCATGAACCGTGAGATCACAACCTGAGCCAAAACCAAGAGTCGGACACTTAACAGACTGAGCCACCCAGGCACTCCCCAGCATGCTCATTTTTACTTACTGATTTCAGGCCTTTGAAATGGACTTCTTTTTCCTAAGATACATTCATCATGAGTTTAAAATGACACTTCCAACTCAGAGTGTATACTTAACTTCTATCTTATATTTGTATTTTCTTTTTCCCAGGTTGAGAATGCTGGTTCTCAGTGACACTGGGAATGATACTAGAGTATCATATAATTACTTATTTTCTTCATCCCACAATACACATTCAACAGTCTCAGAATAATGATGTCAAGACTAATATGAACAACATGATTGCCACAAACAGTTTAAAATTCTTTAAGTAATTTTATCCTTAGGGTATATCCCACTGGGATAAGCAATCAAATTACTGTTTTACTCTCACTTGAAGTAGGTCCCTTCTGAGTGTCTTTGCCACTAACTTGATTTACAGTTTAGTACATTTATTTTGCTTTTAATTTTTTAAAAAAAGTTTGTTTATTTATTTGTTTTTGAGAGAGAGTATGAGCAAGGCAGGGGTAGAGAGAGAGGATCTGAAGTGGGCTCTGCACTGACAGCCGAGAGCCCGACATGGGGCTCAAACTCACAAACCATGAGATCATGACCTGAGCTGACAGCAGACACATAACTAACTGAGCCACCCAGGCGCCCCTTGCTTTCAATTTTTAAGAGGCTGTTTTTAAATCTTAATTTTGTTTTATAATTATATAAAGTGTTTACATAGCTGTTAAGTAAAATCCACAAACAACTGTACCTTCTATTCCTCCCCTCTTCACTCCATTCCTCCCTCCTACAGATAATCTTTCAAAAAATGTTACGGCTTATCTTTCCATATCTTTTGAAATATAAGCAGTTCTTTTACATAAATAATTTTTAATAGGAGATCCATTTTATTTGCTCTCTTCCTTTATTTTTCTCTCAAGATATTTTTTAGGATTCAGGAAGGCAACCCCCGCTCCGCCACCCCCCCCCCCCAACAATCCACCTTGAATCCCCCAACACAGAAAAAAGAATCTGACAGGGAGAAGAATCAGGCAAAATTCTTGGAAAATAAGGACTTCCTAGGCAAAAGGGATGTGTTGGGTATTAGAGGAGAAAGCAGTCCTACTCAGCTCCCAGCACCTTGTGTATGGCCAGTGAAGGTGGAAGGCTGGCTAGAGACACTTTTCTCACAAATGCCCCATCTTCCCCTGTCAGAAAGTTAACTGGCAGTTCTTCTAGATGGCCTGGTTTTGTGTTGTGTTTTGCTTTGCTTTCCTCTGAAGATCTGGCTATTTGCAAAAACAAAAGACCAGGTTTGTGGAGAAATCTGAGAAACAACAGTTTTGGTTTCCTAGTTGGTGGGGGGTAAGGAACACTGAGTCGTCCTCCTAAACCTGACCCACTGCTGCCCAAGACCTACTTTGGCATCAATTTGTTCAGTGGTTCCACTGACTGTCAAGGAGCAGTCTCCATGTGTGGGTAAAAGAGTGATGGCCCACTACACTATTGTGTTTGCTTCTTGCTGGAAGCTAGAATGGACAGAAACCTAACTGTGTGGTCTCAGCTCTTGGAGGACCTCAAAGACTACTCTATAAATAGGCCAGACACTACAGATTACCTGAAGGACTATGACCCTAGATTCTAGCCCTTAAATCCATAATGCACAGTCACATTAACCTTCAGATTCTTACAGACCCCTCAGGGCATGTCTACTCCTATCTTCTCGCGGTTCCTGCTCTGCCCAGCCCTTGAAGATACTCCACCATGCTGTACTCAGAAACTGGCTCCACTGACCCAACACAGTGAATCTAAGTATTAGATGAGTGAGGTACTAGATTCCTGATGATACCAATTCTACCACTTGGTCTCTTGTGAAGGGGACAGGCTGCAGAACAGCCAGGGGAACTGGACTACTGCCCTAAACCCTTTGCTATCTCTAGGAATTCTGAAAGTAACAGTCTCTCCAGGGTCAGCAAGGCCCTAGATTTCAAAATTTCAGAAATACAAAAAATAAAAAGCATGTCTAATATATCCAATGAGCCAATGCTCAGAACTCTGCTTCCGCATATACTTATCTATTGACGTGTCATCTTCTTCTGCTGGTCTATTAGAAAAAAAAATTTTAAGACAGTTTTTTAATTTTTTAATGTATATTTATTTTTGAGAGAGAGTGAGAGCACAAGTGAGGGAGGGGCAGAGACAGAGGGGGACAGAGGATCCAAAGCAGGCTCTGCACTGACAGCAGAAAGCCCTATGTGGGCCTCGAACTCATGAACCATGAGATCATGACCTGAGCCTAAGTCAGACACATAAATGACTGAGCCACCCAGGTGCCCTGAAAATTTTTTTTAAATATAATTAATTTGTATTAATATCTTTAGTACTTAGCACAGTGCATTCTTGCCCATTATAAGCAGTCAGAACCACATAGTTAAGATTGAGAGAAGCAGAAGATGACAAGAAGGCAATAGGTCGTTCTAGGAGGATTCTCTTCCTTCTGTCCACGTGTACAAGTGAGGCCCTTCAGGGTTCTATCCTGGGCCATTTTCTCTTCTCACCATACACTGTCTCCTGACACAAGTTTAACTGTGACCATGGATCTCATTGTCTTAATAAGCAGATAACTAACTCCCTTCCCTGAATCCTCAACAAAGGTTCATATATCCAGGAAGCCATAAGACTTCTTTCCTTGGACATCTCCCTGGCATTTAAAGCTCAACATGTTCAAACTAAATGATACACTTCTTCTCCAAATCAGCTCCTCCTCCCACTCTGTATTTCAGTTTGTGTCACCCTCATTCTCCTCCATGTTTTACCTGGAGACCTGAAGAGCATCCTTGACTCTTTCTCTCCCCAACCCCCCTATCCCATCAATCATTCAATCTTACTGACTCTACCTTCTAGATATAGAGGAATGGGTCTGTTCACCATCTCTCCTACTGGCCTGCACAAGGCAACGTCCCTTCTTATCTGCAACAACCTCCTAATTGGCTTGTCTTCAGTCTTCTCTATAATATAGACATACTTTCATTTAAATCACAGAGTCAGGGCTTATTTGAACTTGTATCAGTCTTAAATCTTTTAACAACTTTTTAAAAAATGTTTATTTTTGAAAGAGAGAGAGAGAGAACACGAGTGGACAGGGACAAAGAGAGAAAGAGAGACAGAGGATCTCAAGCAGGCTCTGTCTGACAGCAGAGAGCCCAAATTGGGGCTTGAACTCATCAACCGTGAAATCATGACCCAAGCTGAAGTTGGACACCCAACCAACTGAACCACCCAGGCATCCCAAAGTCTTATATTTTTTCAAAAAAAAATTAATATCTTTAGGGGCACTTGGGTGGCTCAGTTGGTTAAGTGTCTGACTCTTGGTTTGGGCTCAGGTCATGATCTCAGGGTTTTATGGGTTCGAGCCCCGTGTCACACTCTGAGCTGGCAGCATGGAGTCTGCTTGGGATTTTCTCACTTTCCCTCTCTCTATGTCCCTGCCCCACTCACACTGTCTCTGTCTCTCTCCAAATAAATAATTTTAAAAATATTAATGTTTTTAGTAGTTTTAGAATGCTTAGTTATGAATACAGAAAAGTCTATAGTTGTCTTTATATAACTCTGTGTTTATTGACTTGTTTCAAATGAGCATGTATTCTTATTGCATTTGAAAGGAAAATAGGATAAGCTTTAAATGGGGAAAGCTCATGTGAAAGAGAGACTGGAATCGAATTGCCAGAGAAAAGGAGAATGTTATTATGAAAGTTAAGGCAAGAGAGAGGTTCAAAGAAGAGGGGTGATTACAATGCCAAGTGCTGCAGAGAGCATTCAAGTGGGATGACAACTCAAAAGCACAGAGTTTGCCAACTGTGACGTCTTTGGTGGCCATGGCAAGTGCCATTAAGATGGAATGGTAGATGCCAAAGCAATTGCAGTGGTCTGTTGCAAAGAGGCAGAGACAATGAAATTTGTCTGTGATGGGCAAGAGAAAGATATGGTGGTAGCTAGTGAAGAATACCTTTGGCAGAGAATATTTTTAAGGGTAGGAGAGGTGAATGGTTTAATAAAGAGACTTGTAGCTCCCAGAATGCTGAAAGAAACAAATAGGCAAGACTGGTGTCTTACTGTCCCTTTATAAGGCCTTAAACCTTGTGAAAGAAGGACTTCCTCCACTTCACCAGCTACAAGGATGACAAAATGACATGGGTGACAAGAATACTGATGCCAAGAGGCTGCAACAGCCAGGCCATCAGAGCAGGGGATAGGAGAAGTGCACAAGACTATCAGGGTATCAAGCCTGGAGCCAGAGCAGAGAATACTTGTTGAAGTGGGAAGGTGGGTACCTCTAGCTTCAAGAAATCTGGGGTTGAGGAATTAAAAAACAAAAAACACCTTCAATTGTCAATACTTACGGTATTCTATCCTCTTTTGATTGTACACCTTTTTTGACTGTGACCAGAGTAAGTAATACATTTTCGCATTGTGATCTAATACAAATATACATAAGAAGCAAAAATTTCACAAACAAATATATATTCCTGCTATGTATAATAAAAGGTGTGGGCACCTGGATGACTTAGTTGGTTAAGTGTCTGACTCTTGATCTCATGGTTTATGAAATCAAGCCCTGCATTGAGCTCTCTCTGTGCCTCTCTCCTGTGTGTGCATGCACACTCTTTCTCCCTCTCAAAATAAATAAATAAACTTTAAAAAATATAAAGAAAAAGTACTACAAAGTTTGTGTTAAATAAAATACAATATAGAAACGCACCAAATAAACAGTACAAAAACAAAACCTGGGAAAGACTGCAATTTGGAAAATGTGAATCTCATTTCTAAGTTCATACAACCTGCTTAGTACTTTTCCTAAAGACAATCAACAAACTGGTTACAGGTAGCTCCAATATTTGAATAATTTTTTTTAACTTTTAACTTTTATTTTGAGAGAGAGTGAGAGCAGGGGAGGGGCAGAGTCAGAGAGAGAAAGAGAGAATCTCAAGCAGGCTCCACATTGTCAGAACAGAGCCCGACATGGGACTCAAACTCACAAACCGTGAAATCATGACCTGAGTCGAAATAAAGAGTCGGATGCTCAGTCACCCCTGAATAAAATATTTTTAGCAATCCCTATCAAAATAACACCATCATTCTTCACAGAGCTAGAACAAACAATCCTAAAATTTGTATGGAACCAGAAAAGACCCCAAATAGCCAAAGCAAGCCTGAAAAAGAAAACCAAAGCAGGAGGCATCACAATCCTGGACATCAAGCTATATTACAAAACTGTAATCATCAAGACAGTATGGTACTGGCACAAAAACAGACACTCAGATAAATGGAACAGAATAGAGAATCCATAAATAGACCCATAAACGTATGGCCAACTAATCTTTGACAAAGCAGGAAAGAATATCCAATGGAAAAAAGAGAGTCTCTTCAGCAAATGGTGCTGGGAAAACTGGGCAGCGACATACAGAAAAATGAACCTGGACCACTTTCTTACACCATACACAAAAATAAACTCAAAATGGATGAAAGACCTAAATATAAGACAGGAAGCCATCAAAATCCTTGAGGAGAAAGCAGGCAAAAACCTCTTTGACTTTGGCCGCAGCAACTTCTTACTCAACATGTCTCCAGAGGCAAGGGAAACAAAAGCAAAAATGATCTATTGGAACCTCATCAAAATAAAAATCTTCTGCACAGTGAAGGAAACAATCAGCAAAACTAAAAGGCAACTGACAGAATGGGAGAAGATATTTGCAAATGGCATATCAGATAAAGGGTTAGTATCCAAAATCTATAAAGAACTTATCAAACTCAACACCCAAAAAACAAATAATCCAGTGAAGAAATAGGCAAAAGACATGAATAGACACTTCTCGAAAGGAGACATTCAGATGGCCAACTGACACATGAAAAAATGCTCAACATCACTCATCATCACAATGAGATACCATCTCACACCTGTCAGAATGGCTAACATTAACAACTCAGACAACAACAGATGTTGGCGAGGATGCAGAGAAAGGATCTCTTGCACTGCTGGTGGGAATGCAAGCTGGTGCAGCCACTCTGGAAAACGTTATGGAGGTTCCTCAAAAAATTAAAAATAGAACTATCCTACAACCCAGCAATTGCACTACTAGGTATTTATCCAAGGGATACAGGTGTGCTGTTTCGGAGGGCCACATGCACCCCAATATTTATAGCAGTACTATCAACAATAGCCACAGTTTTGAAAGAGCCCAGATGACAATCAACAGAAGAATGGATAAAGAAAATGTGGTATATATATATACAATGGAGTATTACTCAGCAATCAAAAACAATGAAACCTTGCCATTTGCAACTATGTGGATGGAACTAGAGGGTATTATGCTAAGCAAAATTAGGTGGTCAGAGAAAGACAAATATATGACTTCACTCACATGACGACTCTAAGATACAAAACAGATGAACATAAGGGAAGGGAAGCAAAAATAATATAAAAACAGGGAGGAAGACAAAAACATAAGAGACTCTTAAATATAGAGAACAAACAGAGGGTTGGGTGAGGGGTTGCAGGGAGGGCAAGGGGCTGAATGAATAAGGGGCATTAAGGAATCTACTCTTGAAATCATTGTTGCACTATATGCTAAGTAACTTGGATGTAAATTAAAAAAAAAAAAATCTCCTCTCTGCAAAGAAAAAACCAAAAAAATTTTAAAGGTCAGATTATTTATAACAAAAGAAATAACCCAAATATTCTTTTAGAAAGAAATGGTGGAAATAACTATATATGAGATATATATATATAATGGAATACCACGCAGAGTTAAAAATAAATGAGGACTACATTTATACACTACTATAGAGTGATACTCTGGACGTACTAGTAAATGAAAAAAAGCAACCAAAACAAGTGTGCATGGTATGCTAGAGGGATGGAAAGACTAAAGAAAAAAGGGACAGAAACTAAAACTTTCTGAATATATCTTGTTTGATACATTTGATAATGGAACCATGTAAACATTTTACATAATTATAAGGTGTGTGGTTTTAAAAGGCAATCCCTAAAAATCAGAAGTAAAATGAAACAAATAAACCTAACTCTATATTGAATGAACAGGATAAACACAGAACTATGAATTATTTCAAATGGGTTTAAAACTCTATTTTGTGTGTTCTTGGTGGGATATACCTTACAAAAAACTGAAAAAAATCTTAAACTGTTTTTGGTAATCATAATGCTTGTGTTAGCGTCAGTACTGTTATCCTAAGACTGGTGTGTGTGTATGCGGGATAAAGCAAAAAAGTGATTATGTTGGTATTCCAGTGTGAGAAAAAAAGGAGAACTGGATTCAGATAGATGAGGTTAAGCCAAAATCCTACGGTCCTGGGGCGCCTGGGTGGCTCAGTCGGTTAAGCATCCGACTTCAGCTCAGGTCATGATCTCACAGTCCGTGAGTTCGAGCCCCGCATTGGGCTTTGTGCTGACAGCTCAGAGCCTGGAGCCTGCTTCAGATTCTGTGTCTCCCTCTCTCTCTGACCCTCCCCCCGTTCATGCTCTGTTTCTCTCTGTCTCAAAAATAAATAAACATTAAAAAGAAATAAAAGAAAAGAAAAGCAAGGGAGGGTATGTTAAAATGACCTAGGAACCAATTTTAAGAGGCATCCATTGCCCCCAAATGGGACATTTGCTCAGTTGCCCAAATGTCCACAAGAATAATAAATTGGAGGCAGGGGGTGGGGAATGCCTGGCTGGCTCAGTTGGTAGAGTATGTGACTTGTGATCTCAGGGTTGTGAGCTCAAGCCTGCTTAAAAAAAAAAAAAAAAGAAAGAAGGGGCACCTGGGTGGCTCAGTTGGTTAAGCATCCAACTTTGGCTCAGGTCATGATCTCACAGTTCATGAGTTCAAGCTCTGCGTTGTTCTTTCTGTTGTCAGCACAGAGCCCACTTTAGATCTTCTGTCCTTCCTCTGCTTGCGCAAATGCACTCTCTCAAAAACAAACATTAAAAAAAAAAGAATGGAATTATTTGAAATACTTCAAATATGTTCATGAGTTTGTAATGATCCTTTAAAAAACAACAACAAAACTTATTAGTCACCTTTGGAAGATGCTAGGGAATCAAAATATTCTTTTGAAATCTTGTATTTTATCTTGTTTTTTCCTGTACAAACTGTACCTGAGGGTAAACAAACAGTTGAAGAAAAATTTCTCTTTATATAAATATGGCAGATAATAAGTGAAGAATGAGATGGGGCACCTGGGTGGTTCAGGAGGTTGGGCATCTGACTTCGGCTCAGGTCATGATTTCACAGCCCGTGAGTTCGAGCGTCGTGTCAGGCTCTGTGCTGACAGCTCAGAGCTTGGAGCTTGCTTTGGATTCTGTGTCTCCCTCTCTCTCTCTGCCCCTCCCCTGCTCATGCTCTGTCTCTGTCTCAAAAATAAATAAAAACATTAAAAAAAATAAGTGAAGAATGAGATAACATTGCCATTTCGCAAATAATAATGAAATGATGGGTCTTGGTATTGATTGTCAGTGATTACTAGTATCACATAAAGAGATGACGAGACATTATATACCTCCTGATAGAAAAATACACCTATTTATATCTTGCCTCCCACCCCCAAAACTGAACCTCAATCTGATGAAGCCTGCAGATCTAATTACCAATTTACAGGAAATAAATTGGACAGAGGACCATGGTAAGCAATACTACAGGGACACAATCAGCAAAATCCAAAATCCAGACTATGGAAAACTCTGCAGGATAAGTGAATTGCTAGGAAAAAAAGAAAAGAAACAAAGGAGAGCTATTGGATAGGGTTCAATCAGGAAAGAACCACTTTCGGTGATATAAAGGATTTATTATAAGACTTATACCCAACATAATTGGGAACTAGTTGGGTAAGCAGTCAGTGTCAATCAGTTACCCCTGCATCTGGTGCTGGGCCTGAAGTCAGGGAGGCTGACAGGAGGAGCAAGAACAAGCTGGGAACCCTATCTGTCTCTCATTAGAACCTGTGTTGGTCTCTCACCAACGTTAAGCTTCCAACTTTGATGATGTGGATGATCTACAGAAACACTAGTGTAATTCTTAATAGAGCTGCACATAATGCTGGACCATTAACAATTATGTTCACCAGTTAAACTTGAACGTGCCTCTATTTTTCACTTCATCATTTTTTACTATTAAACAATAAATTTTATTCTTTAAATAATCAATTTTAAAGCATTTGGTACAAGTTCAGTTAAAATGCTACAATCATTACAAACTCAATATATTGCATTGATAATAATGCCTTTTCTGAAAAACACAAAGTTCTTATCTAAAATCCATTAGAAAGTATCAATAATTCTGCCAACAGCAAATAAAATCATACTAAACTTTGCTTCAAACTTAGCTGCAACTATACAACATTAACCCTTCCATTCTGATAGTCAAATTTATCACAATATACCAGGGAACAAAAGTTCAAATGACCCAGTGCTAATGAGCTCATGAATTCATCACATCCCTCTCTCTAACCCCATTCACTGCAATTGGTGCAATATGGCATTTTTGCTAAGCAACCTTATGATGAAACTCTGGTGTTTTCTTTAAAAAAATGTTTTTTAAATGTTCTGGTTTTTTTGAGAGAGATAGAGTGTGAGCAGGTGAGGAGCAGAGAGAGAGACAGACAGACAGACAGACAGAGTGCAGGTCAGGGAGGGGCAGAGAGAGAGGGAGACACAGAATCAGAAGCAGGCTCCAGGCTCTGAGCTGTCAGCACAGAGCCCGATACAGGGCTTGAACTCCTGAACCACGAGATCATGACCTGAGCTGAAGTCAGATGCTTAACTGACTGAACCACCCAGGCACCCCTGATGTTTTCTATTCCATTATGTTATAGTATATTATATTTAATTTAAAAATAAAAAAGCTGGTCAAGAGCTACTAACTTGATTTCATGACCACTAATGGACTGTGCCCTTGGCTGGGTTATATCTACAATATTAAAATTCCCCTTCTGTTAATGTTTAAATTCACTTAACTCTTTTGAGTCTCTGTATCTTTATTTTTATTCTCCACGTATGTGCTTTTTGATTTCCACTGTTCTTACTGTGATCTTTACAAGTCAGGGATATGATAGAAATTCTGAATGTGGGTGATTTTGTAAGTCATGCCATGGTTTCTTTCTGCCTTCAAACAGAAAAGTCAAACTTACTATACAATAACTCAGTTTTCTTAGATTTCTTCTTATCCAACATCGCAAGGACAGGTCTTAAAGTCACTCTTATCATAGGTTCCTAAAAGTTATTTCTCAGTTTCTATTTGCAACTCACAAAATTCTATCTTTTTAAAAAAACTTTAAACACCTGACAAAGAGGTATCTTGAAAAGGAATGAATGGATATTTTTCTGATTATTCTATTGCTATGTGACAGATCACCCCACACTTGATGGTGTAAAACTGTAATCATTTTATTATGCACAGCATTCTGTGGGTAAGTAATCCAGGGAGGGCACAGCAGAATGGGCTTATCTCTTCTCCACATGTCTGGGGCCTCATTGAGACTAATGGTTTCTTCACTCATATGTCTGGTGGCCTACCTGGGATGCCTTGAGGCTGGGCTCTGTGGAGTCTGTCGACTGGAGCTCTTACTGTGGCCTCTCCCTCTGATGTGGGTTTGTTTTGCATCTTTTCGTATACATGCCCTGAGATTTAGGTTTCTGGGTTGGTGTGGATTCATCACTTACTTGTTCAGTGATATCTATTCAGATTTGTATTACTTTGCTTGATGTCTTTGGCTCATTTATTCACCCCCAAAATATTATGGGTCTGGTTGTTTCAGGCACAGTGCTGAGCACACAGATGCAGAGCTTAGACACAGCTTTTCCTTCAAGCACAAATGCACTTTAATGAATGAGCATAGACTCCAATATCAGGCAAACTGCACCTAGAATCACAGCTTCATCACTAACTAGTTGGAACCTTGCTTGAAAAATTACATAGGCCCTTGTCCTCTTTTTCCTCCTGAGGATTACTCGTTTAACTAAGACAGTGCCTGGAACTTGGTGGAAACTTAATATGTTTATTCCCTTTAAAAAAAAGAACTCAGTGGAAAATTACTAATTATATCCACACATTCACAACAGCATGAAAGTGTTAATATAAAGGTGTATATATAAGATAATCTGTGTACAGGAAAGCGCCACCTAGCTTAGGCTGACATCTTGAGAAATTTCCCATAGAATAGTAATTCCCATCTGGTGTGGGTCGGAGGAAGGAGTATGGAAGCTGATGGGGAATCTTTGCATTGAAGGGCAAAGGCTCAAAAAAATGCATTCAATATTAACATTATTTAATAAATGAGGAAGTGAAAAAGTATGGTTCTGACAAGACAGACTACATAAAGTAAATATAAAATCACTCCAGATGATAGATATTCAGATGTAGAGGATATATTCTGCATATCAGCAATTCTCAAAGAGGAATAATCAGAGTCTCAGGGGAAGGCTGGTATGAAATGCAGACATACATACACATACATATATCAGCTAAGGGTATGGTTTAAAATTTTTTTTAACGTTTATTTATTTTTGAGAGAGAGAGAGAGAGAGAGAGAGAGAGCACATGAGCAGGGCTCCACCCAGGCTCCCCAAGGGTATGTTTTTTTTAAAGATTAAGAAACTTCAGTAAAAAACATAGTGACTAAGCCTTGAATAGCGAGTAGGAATTAGCTGGGTGGAAAAGAGAGGAAAAGAAAATTCAGGGTAATAGGACCAGCCTTCACAAGTGGTCTGGAGTGTGACAGAGCTGGGCTAGTGGGAGGACTGCAGGTGGTGTTACATGGCTGTGAGTGAGGGGTAGGTGAGCATAGAAAGGTCGGCAGAGACCAAATCTTGAATCACTCGTATGCTCTACTGAGGGAATACTGAAGGCAGTTGGGAGTCACTGAAGGATTCAGAGGGAGAAAGTAACAAAGGCAGATTTGCTTTTCTAATAGTACCCATAAATTTCCTTCTGCAGTCATGATTTCTTCTTTGAGCTCTCAGAAAGTAGTAAGTACAAGTTTATTGACCCCAGCCTTATTCTTAGCTGGGAATGCTGCTTCTGCCCTGGTAGATGTCCTCTTTTTTGTGCTTTCTCTTTCTGTCAGAGATTTCAATCCTTACGGATTACACAGGTGGGCACAGACAGGTGTGCTGTTTTGAAGCGGATCTTACTAAATTGCTACTTTGAACTGTCACCATTTTGGTTTTTATTGTCTATTTTTAAAAAATTTTTGTTGAGTTTATCTAGGAAGTTTCCAGTGCCGAGTTTACTGGGAGATAGCAGGAGGAAGTGAAAAACATAGTAGGCTTATAGTTCAAGTACCTTGCCCTGCATGACTTTGAGTAAGTCACAACCTCTCTGAGCTTCAGTTTCTTCACTTGAAACATAGAATAACCATCTTGTAAAACTGGGGTGGGGATTGGAGACAATGTTCACCAAGTGCCCGAATCATAGGTGTTCAATGACAGTAACTTTTGCAGATGTTGTCAGTGCCCGCTCCCTGCCCTTAGCAATCATTGTTCCCATATAACTAACAGCTACTCACTTCAAGCACCTGTGACTGCCTGCAGGCTTTCTCTAGCCACAGAAGTGCGATCAGCCCTAGCTTAGGGTAGGCTACAAATGCCAAGGAATTAATGCCCCCAGAAGCAGCCCTTTCAACCAATGGGAGTCTTTAGATTAAAACTCCTTTCTTGTTCTCTGAGTGAAACAAAGCGAAGCCAATTCTACATATTGTCCCAGAGGTCTCCAATGGATTGTTAGTCAATAGTCATCAGTCATACTTCTCATTAAAGAGCACTGTATTGGCTTCTTTCCCTTCCCAGTCTCACTTCTCTATGCCCTACCAGTGATCACCTCCCAAATATATTACTTGCACTCAAATCCTTGTCCCATGGTCTGCTTCTGGGGAAGCCAGCTGAGGACAGTAACTATTGCTCATTCATTCAATAGTTGTTTTAGTACAGACAATGTGTCAGGCACTGTTTTTTTTACTACTACTCCATCCTCCTGTACAATCTTACATCTGGGATTTCTGGTTTCTTACATTTAAAAAATTATATTATTAAAAAACTAAAGGAAAAATGTAAGGAAAAATCTTCTCCATAATCTCAGCAACTTAACACAAAAGCTACTTCTATGTCTTCCTATTCCCTTCTATTCTTTATCCATGCATGCACATATTTCACAGTTGCAGTTGTAGGTACAATCCAGTATTCCGTGGTTTTTTTTTTCCACTTAGTTTCCTACCATGCTCATTTTCCCTAGCCTTTACAATTAGCACTTTAAGGCCTGTGTTATATTCTATTACCCTACTGTAGGACATTGGGATGGTTAATTTTATGTGTCAACTTGACTGAGCCATGGAATACCCAGGTAATATTTGGTCAAACATTATTCTGAATGTTAATGTGCTTAGATGAGATTAACATTTCAATTGATACAATAAGTAAAGCAGACTGCCCTTTCTAGTGTGGGTGGGCCTCATCTAATCTGTTGAAGGACTGATAGAAAAAGGCTGACTGTACCCTAAGTAAGAAAATTCTGTCTGTCCACTTTTGAATTAGGACATCAGCTTTTTATTTCCTTAGACTCAAACTAAAATCAGTTCTTCCTGAGTCTCCAGCATGTCAAGTCACTGTGCAGATCTTAGGACTTAGGCCAGTCTCCATAACTGCATGAGCCAATTCCTTATAATAAATCTTTTTATACACATATACACACTATTGGCTTTGTTTCTCTGGAAAATCCTAATACAGACATGCAGGTTGTTTTTTATTTATTCCAATTATGGCTAGCACTACACATAAAATCTTTACATTCACAATCTACTTGTTTTTAATTTTATTTATTTTTATTTTTTTAAATGTTTATTTTTGAGAGAGACAGAGCATGAGTGGGGGAGGGGCAGAGAGCGAGGGAGACACAGAATCCAAAGCAGGCTCCAGGCTCTGAGAGCCTGACACAGGGCTCGAACTCATGAACCATGAGATCATGACCTGAGTCGAAGTCAGACACTTAACTGACTGAGCCACCCAGGTGCCTCAAATCTTATTTATCTTAAAATAGCAGTACATGAACACTGTACAAATTGAAAATATTTTCCTTCCTCCACAATGAAGCTCACTATTACAAATTTCTTGTACATCCTTCAGGAAGTAGACTATACCTGTATCACACAACTGACAGCATGCTACTCATATCATCCTGTACTTTTTCTATTCAATGATTCAACTTGGTTATCTTTCACGCCAACATGCACTGCCTCAGTGCTTCTGACAGGCTTGTTCCCTCAGCTCCCCTTGCTGCTATTTTTTGTGACAGTACCTCCTCAGCATAGGGACTCCCTCTTAGGCAGAAAAATCACTATCCACCTTCTCTACTAATTCATTTAATCACTCTTTTAGTCACTTGACAAATGTTTACTGAATATTTACTATGAGCTGAGCACTTTGCAGGCCATGGCACAGAATGGTGAGCAGAAGAGGCCATACATATCCCTGCCCTTGTGAAGTTCAGTTTAGGGACACAGAATAATGAGCCAGAAATTTCAGAGAATCCAGGTGAGTGAAGTGATGAAGGGTGTGTGTGTGTGTGTGTGTGTGCGTGTGTGTGTGTGTGTGTGTGTGTGGCGGGGGTGGGGTGGGTGGGGGGGTGGCAATGGATGACACAGAAAGGAAAACCTGGCCCAGAAGGGCTTTCTGAAATAAGTGTCACCTTGCTGAGGCCTGAAGAATGAAGAGTAAGCCAAGGGAAAGGACTGTGGGAAAGATGTCCCTTGCTGGAGATGATAAGAGAGGAAGAAGACAGGAGAGGGAGAATGGGGGGAAGTAGAGACAACTTAATATGGGGAATGCTTAGTGGGCCAGAGAGATGAGGCAAGAAAAGTTGGCAGGAGCCAGGCCATGGAAGCCTCATGGACTTTGTCCTAGAGGCACTGAAGGGTCTGCTTTTTGTTAATTCCTTCAGTTTGATGTTTTCTGTCCTTTAAATATTTAAATACTTTTAACCTATTAATTTTTTCACTACATACTCTGCATTATTGTTCAGTGCTGTTCTAGGGTTTACAGTAGGCATCCTTAACATATGCAGCTTAATTTAGAGTTTATATTGTATCCCTTTATGTAAAAGGAAGAACCTTAAAACTACATGGGTCCATTTACTTACCCACTCCCATCATCCTTTATGCAACACTTGCCATTTGTATTGCTTCTGTGTACCTTATAAATCCCACAAAATTGTTAAATTTTGTTTTAAACAGTCTTATCTTTAAACAATTAAAAGGGAGAAAATAGTCTTCTATATTTATCTAGATATTTACCATTTTTATGTTCTTCATTCCTTCCTAAAGATGAATGTTCTTCATTCCTTCCTTCCATCTTAGGATCATTTCCCTTTTGTCTGAAAACTTCATTTAGCATTTCTTATTGGAGAGCCCCAGTAAAAAAATTAACTGATTTTTAATGTGCAAAAAGTATCTTTTTATTTGCATTGTTGAAAGATATTTTTGCTGGGAATATAATTCTGGGTTGACAATATTATCTAGCATTTAAAAAATGTTGTTACTGTGAGCAATTATACATCAACAAATTGGATAACCAAAAAGAAATGGATAAATTCCTAGACACATACAATCTTCCAAAAGTGAATCAGAAAGAAAGAAAATCTCAACAGACCAATTAATAGTAATGAAACTGAATCAGTAATCAAAAAATCCCCAACAAACAAAAGTCCAGGACCAGAGAGATTCATAGATGAATTCTACCAAACATTTAAAGAAGAGATAATATCTATTCTCCTCAAAGGATTCCAAAAAATAGAAGATGAAAGAAAGCTCCCAAATACATTCTATGAGGCTAGCATTACCCTGATACCAAAACCAGTCAAAGACACTACAAATAAAGGAAACTACAGGCCAGTATCTCTGATGAACATACAAATAAAAATACTCAAAAAAATATCAGCAAATCACATTCAACAATACATTAAAAAGATCATTCACCACAATCAAGTGGGATTTATCCCTGGGGTGCAAGTATGATTCAACATTCATAAATCATTCACTGTGATGATATACCACTAACAAAATGAAAGGTTAAAATCATATGATAATCTCAACGGATGCAGAAAAAGCATTTGACAACATTCAACATCTGTTTATGACAAAACCTCTCAACAAAGTGAGTATACAGGGAACATACCTCACCATAATAAAGGGCATATATAACAAGCCCACAGCTAACATCTACTCAATGGTGGAAAACTGAAAACTCTTTCTGTAAGATCAGGAACAAAACAAGGATGTCCATTCTCACCATTTTCATTCAAGATAGTACTGGAGGTCCTAGCCACAGCAATTAGGCAAGAAAAAGAAATAAAAGTCATCTAAATTGGCAAGGAAGAAGTAAAATTTCCTATTTGCAGATGACATAATTCTATATATAGAAAACCCTAAAGATCCCACCCAAAACTGTTAGAATAAGTGGATTCAGCAAAGTTGCAGAATATAAAATCAATATACAAAAATACATTTCACTTCTATCAGAAAGAGAATTTTAAAAATCTGAATTACAGCTGGATCAAAAAGAATAAAATATCCAGAAATAAATATAATGAATAGGTGAAAACTGAAAAAATACATATCTATGTTTCAGCATACTGAAAGCTATAAGACACTGAAGAAAGAAATTGAAGACACAAATAAATGCAAAGATATTATCTGCTCATGGATTACAAGAACATTGTTAAAATGTACATAATATCCAAAGCAATTCCAATGGTACTTTTCACAAAAATAGAACAAACAATCCTAAAGTTTATAGGGGACAAAAAAGACCAAGAATAGCCATGGCAATCTTAAGAAAGAAGAACATAACTTGAATCATCACATTGCTGATTTCAAATTATATTACAACTCTGTAGTAATCAAAACAGTATGGTATTGGCATAAAAACAGACACATATATCAGTGGAACAGAAGAGACTCAGAAATAGATCTATACATATATGATCAATTAATTTATCACAAAGGCACCAAGAATATACAATGGGGAAAGGATAGTCTCCTCAGTAAAAGGTGTTGGAAAACCTGGACAGCCACATGCAAAACAGTGAAACTGAACCCTTATTTTACATCATATTCAAAAATCAACTAAAATGGATTAATTACACATAATACCTGAAAACACAAAACTAGAAGAAAACATGGGGGTAAACTCCTTAACAATGGTCTTGGTGATGATTTTTACAATTTGACACTAAAAGCAAATGCAACAAAGCAAAAAATAAACAAGTGGGACTATATCAAATTGAAAAGCTTCTGTAAAGGTCAACAAAATGAAAGACAACCTACAGAATAGGAGAAACCATTTGCAAATCATATCTTTGATAAGGGGTCACTATCCAAAATATAGTTAAAAACTCATACAACTCAATAACAACTGCTGTACAACAAAAGATATGGAGACCATACAGAGAACAGGCAAAAGTGATGAAAGCATGGTAAGGAAGGGAACTTCCCCCACCCCATCATGCTACGAACTGCAGAGGGGAGGGAGAGTATAGGGAGAACATGAGCAGATTCATCTGCCCTGGGGCATGGAAGAAAAGATGCAGTTTATTATTTATTATTTTATTTTATTTTGGAGAGAGAAAAAGTATGTGAGTGGGGAGAGGGGTGGAGGGAGAGAGAGCTAGAATCTCAAGCAGGCTCCGCACTGAGCGTAGAGCCCAACGTAGGGCTCGATACCACGACCCTGGGATTGTGACCTGAGCAGAAATTGAGTTGGTTGCTCAACTGGCTGACACCCCCTAGTTGCCCTTTTAAACTGCCGCTGTTCTGGGATGCCTGGGTGGCTCATTCTGTTGAATGTCTGACTCTTGATTTCAGCTCAGGTCATGATCCCAGTGTTGTGGGATCAAGCCCCATGTTTGACCCCGTGTTGAATGTTGAGCCTGCTTGCGATTCTCTCTCTCTCTCTCTCTCTCTCTCTCTCTCTCTTTCTCTCTCCTCTGCTCCTCTCCCCCACTCATGCTGTCTCCCTCAAATTAAAAAAAAAAAAAAAAAGGCAACTAGAATATAAAGGAAGCCCTAGAACCCTGTAAAACAGCAAGGAAGCTGCTGGAACTCTCTCCAGGTCAGAGGTGCTGGTGAATGCCACAGTTTAGGCTCCCCCTCCACCATGATAGCACAGATGGAGAACTGTGCAGGTGCCATAGCATGCCTGTTGCCTCAGTGAGCACTGGGCCTATAGTTCACACCAGCCCTGGATGCTCTGGGGCACAGAAAAAAAAAAAAAAAAAGCTGTGGGGGGAAAAAAAAACTGGAATATAAAAGATCCAGCTCTGGGGCGCCTGGGTGGCTCAGTCGGTTAAGCGTACGACTTCAGCTCAGGTCACAATCTCACGGTCCGTGAGTTCGAGCCCTGTGTCGGGCTCTGGGCTGATGGCTCAGAGCCTGGAGCCTGCTTCCGATTCTGTGTCTCTCTCTCTCTCTGCCCCTCCCCAGTTCATGCTCTGTCTCTCTCTGTCTCAAAAATAAATAAACGTTAAAAAAAATAAATAAATAAAAAATAAAAAATAAAAGATCCAGCCCTAGAACCCTGTGAAGTGATGGGAAAGCTGCTGGAACTCTCTCAGGGTCAGAAGGGATGGCTAATGCCACAGTTGTGTTCCTTTTCCACTTAGATAGTATGGACAGGAGCAGGGTCCAGGTATCCCAGCCAGCGTCTCATCTCAGCGAGTCCTGGGTCCCTGGCCAAAACTAGCCCCAGCCATCCCACTGAGGCCACCCCAGCATACAGCACACTGGGATACCTCCTGTTAGCTTTCACTACCGCCATCGTGACACAATGACACAGGCACAAATCACTTCAGAACACTCTAGGCCCATACAACTTTGACTTCAGATAGCTTGCTAGGGCACCCCTGGCACAGAGTGCTCTGAAAACCCTGGCTGATTCCTGCCTAGGCTCCAACCACCCCACCAGGGCACCCTTTGTGCAGAGAGTCCTGGGAAGCCCTCACTTGTATCTACTTCAGCTTCAGCTGTCCTCCCAGGGCATCCTCTGTATAGAGCACCCTGGAACCTCCTGGCCCATGTCCCACTTTGACTCTAGCCACCCCATCAGGGAACCCCCCCACACACACACACACACATGGAGAGCCTCAGGACACCCTGGCTTGCCCCCATTTTAGCTTTAGCTGTCCTGCCAGAGTAACCTTTGCATAGAGAGCCAAGGGACTGCACCAGCCCACACCTACTTCAGCCTTAGCTGTCCTGCTAGGGTGCCCTCTGTAGGGAGAACCTCAGGACCTCCTGACTTGCACCACTTCAGCTTCAGCTGTCCTGCCAAGGTACCCTCTGCACAGAGAGCCCTGGGACTGTCCCAGCCTATATCCACATCAGCTCTGGCCTTCCCACTAGGGCAGCCTCAGCATGGAGCACCCAAAGACTCCAGACAGCTAGAATCACCAGGCATACATAGTCTACAGAGGGGACGACCATACTTCAAATTTAGGAGAAAGAGCTATTCCTTCAAGTTTAGGAAAAGCAGCTATTCTGCCTAATTCATAGAAACAAACATAAGAAAATCAAGCAAAATGAGACACTTTCCTTCAAGTTAGGAAAAGCAGCTATTCTACCTAATTCATAGAAACAAACAGAAAGTCAAGCAAAATGATACAGAGGAATATGCTCCAAACAAAAGAGCAAGACAAAAACCTCAGAAAAAGAACTAAATAAAACAGAGAAAAGTAATATGTCTGAATAAAGAGTTTAAAGTAATAATCATAAAGATGCTCACTGAACTAGAGAGAAGAGTGGAAGAGCTCAGTGAGAACATCAACAAAGAGAGAGAAAACATAAAAAAGAACCTATCAGGGTTGAAGAATACAATAATTGAAATGAAAAACCCACTAGAAGGAATCAACAGTACATTAGCGATACAGAAGAATGGACCAGAGATCTGAAAGATAGGGTAATGGAAAGCATCCACATTGAACAATAAAAGGAAGAAATAACTTTAAACAATTATCTGTCGGACAACATCAAATGAACAAATATTTGCACTATAAGGGTCTCACAAGGAGGCGGGGGGAGCAGAAAACTTATTTAAAGAAATAATAGTTAACAAGTCCCTAACCTGAGAAAGGAAATAGTAATCCTTGTTCAGGAAGCAAAGAGAATTGCAAACAAGATAAACCCAAAGATGTTAACACCATAACACATAATGATTAAAATATCAAAGGTTAAGGATAAAGAGAATTTTAAAGATAGTAAAAGAGAAGAAGTTACATACAAGGGAAACCCCATAAGGCTATCAGCTAATTTTTCAGCAGAAACTTGATAGGCCAAAAGGGAATGGCATGATATATTCAAAGTACTGAAAGAAAAAAAAATCTACAACCAAAAATACTCTACTTGGCAAAGTCATCATTCAGAATTGAAGGATAGATAAAGAGTTTTCCAGACAAACAAATTTAAAGAAGCTCATCACCACTAACAAGAAGCGTTCTTTCAGTGGAAAAGAAAAGGCCATAATTAGAAATAAAGAAGTTGTGAACAAAAAGATGTAAAATATGACAACATATAAGTAAGACATGGTGGACAGGGGAGTAAAAAAGCAGTTCTTTCAGAATGTGTTAAAACTTAAGTGACCACCAACATAATATAGACTGCTATATACTTAAAATGTTATATATGGATCTCATGGCAACCACAAGCCCAAAACCTACAACAGATACACACAAGATAAGGAGAAAGAAAAGCAAGCATAATACTACAGAAAGCCATCAATTACAAGGAAAGAGAGCAAGAAGGAACAAAGAACTATAAAAACAACCAGAAAGTAACAAAATGGCAATAAGTACATTCCTATCAATAATTACTTTAAATATAAATGGTCTAAATGCTCTAATAAAAAGACATGGGGGTGGTGGAATGGATTAAAAAAACAATAATCTATATGCTTCCTACAAGAGACTCATTTCAGAGGTCATAGCTGTGAGCCCTCCTCTGCTTGTGCTACCCCCACCACTATTGCTGGGAGGTCTGAGTGCCTGAGCTGCAAACCATGGCCTACTGCTGGCAGGAAGGGAAGGATCTAATTATATTTGTGACCAAAGAAGACCATGAAACTCCAGCAAAGCAGAGCTGGTGGCTGGTGACCCCAATGATCCGTATGAAGAGCATGGATTGATCCTGCCAAATGAAGACATTAATTGGAACTGCCCATGCCTTTGGGGAATGGCCAGTGGCCCCTATGAGGAACAGTTCAAGTCAGCCTTTTCCTGCTTCTACCATAGCACAGAGGATGTCAAGGGGTCAGACTGTGTAGACCAGTTCTGGGTCATGCAGGAATGTATGCAGAAATACCCGACCTCTATTCCCAGGAGGATGAGGAGGAGGTGGAGGAGGAAGAGGAAAAGTCAGCAGAACGTTTAGAAGAGACAGCTCCCACTGAGGCCACTGCAACCAAAGAAGAGGAGGGGTCAAACTAATAAAAGGACATAAGGCACTGGGCTCCAGTCCTTCTGCCTAGGAGTGATATGAACCTTTTGCAAAATGCCTTTTGGTCATTCTCTGAGAAACTGTCCTTCCCTCTGTTGTTCTGTGCATTATAATGTACAAAATAACTTATTTTGATGATCTTGATGGTCTTGGTCTTTTGACATATACACTGGAAAAACATGTATGTGTGTCTCACATAAACCTATCAGCAAATGTAGCTGTCACTTTTGAATTCTTTTCTCAGATTATCCTGAATTTTGTCACTTTGAAATAATGTGCTATGATCAGCACATTATCTGGGAGTATCTTGTGAGTGAGCTGATTTATTCTTACTGATTATATTAGATTTCATACCCCTTTAGGAAGTGAAATAGAAACAAGAACATCTTTCTTTAAAAATGCTGGAGTGGGGCCATTCCTAATACAAGAGGCCAAATGATCAGATACTTCTTTCTCGAAAACCATCCTGACCTTGAATATATGAGGGAATACTATATTTCATTTCTGATGCATTTTGGTTTCCATTTTTACCTAGACTCCCAGTGTTTTCTGTGTTTGGAAACTGGAGCTTTGGACCCTCTGATTCACAATCCCTTCCTAGGTGAAAAGAAAGGCTATTTTTGTCTTCGTTGTTATTCCAAAAGCCCTAGTTTGGGGACTGTGTTCACAATGGCTCTGTGTCAGCCTGCTGGGAAACAATGTTCTTGAGAGGTGGGGACCTAATTGTTACCAAAATAACAGCCAAGAGAAGAAACAATGTGAATTAAGTAGTCAATTAAAAGGAAAACATGAAAAAAAAAAAAAAAGAAAGAAAAGAGAGAGAGATACTCACTTCAGATGTGAAGACACATATAGACCGAAAGTGAAGAATAAAAAAAGATACTCCATGTAAATGGAAGCAAAAAAGAGCCAGGTAGCAATACTTACATCTGACAAAATAGACTTTAAAACAAAGACTGTATCAAGAGACAAAGAATGTCATTACATAATAATGGGATCAATCCAACAAGAGAATACAATTGTAAATATCTATGCACCCAAAAGGGGAACACCTAAATACATAAAGCAAACATTAATAAACATAAAGGGAGAAACTGATGCTAATACAATAATAATAGGGAAGTTTAACATCCCACCTACATCAATGAATAGGTCATACAGGCAGAAAATGAAGAAACAGTATCTTTGAACAACACATTAGACCAGATGGACTTTATAGATATACACAGAACATTCCATCCAAAAACAACAGAATGCACATTCTTTTCGAGTGCACATAAAACATTCTCCAGGATAGATAACATTAGGCCACAAAACAAGTCTCAGTAAATTTAAGAAGACTGAAATTATATCATGAATCTTTCCCAACCACAACAATATGAAATTAGAAATCAATCATAGGAAAAAAAATTTAAAAACACAAACATGTGATGGCTAACCAGCATGCTACTGAACAACTAATGGGTAAATGAAGAATCAGAAGGAAATTTTAAAAATTCATGGAGACAAATGAGAATGAGAATGAAAACACAGTGGTCCAAAATCTTTGAAACACTGTGAAAATTGTTCTAAGAGAGAAATTTATGGTGATAAAGGCCTACTCCAAGAGACAAGAAAAATCTCAGATAAACACTCCAACTTTACACCTAAAGGAACTAGAAAAAAAATGAACAAAATCCATGGTTAGTAGAAGGGGGGAATAAGATTAGAGCAGAAATAAATGAAATAGAGACTAACAAAATAGAAAAGATCAATGAAACCAAGAGCCAGTTCTTTGAAAAGGTAAACAAAATGAATAAACTTTTAGCCAGATTTATCAAGAAAAAAAAGAGGGAAGACCCAAATAAATAAAATCATAAATGAACAAGAAGACATAATAACCGACACTACAGAAATACAAAGGACTATAAGAGACCACTATGAAAAACAATATGCCAACAAATTGGGCAACCTAGAAAAAAATGGACAAATTCCTAGAAACATACAATTCTTCCAAAACTGAATCAAAAAGAAAGAGAAAATCTGAACAGACCAATTACTAGTAATGAAATGGAATCAGTAATAAAAACATTCCCAACAAACAAAAGTCCAGGACCAGATGGATTCACAGATGAATTCCAGCAAACATTTAAAGAAAAGCTAATATCTATTCTCCTCAAAGGATTCCAAAAAATAGATGAAAGAAAGCTCCCAAAATACATTCTATGAGGCTAGCATTACCCTGATACCGAAACCAAAGACATTACAATAAAAGGAAACTACAGGCCAATATCCCTATGAATATAGATATAAGAATCTTCAACAAAGTATTAGCAAATCACATTCAACAATACATGAAAAGGATAATTTACCATGATCAAGTAGGATTTATTTCAGAGATGCAAGGATGGTTCAATATTTACAGATCAATGAATATGATACAATGCATCAATAAAATGAAAAATAAAAATCATATGACCATCTCAATAGATGAAGAAAAAGCACTAGACACAATTCAACATCTGCATGATAAAAACTCTCAACAAAGTGGGTTTAGATGGAACATATCTCAACATAATAAAGACCACAACTAATATCATACTCAGTGGTGAAAAACTGAGAGTTTTTCTTCTAAGATCAGGAAGAAGGCAAAGGTGTTGACTTTCCCAACTTTTATTTAATATAGTACTAGAAGTCCTAGCCACAGCAATCAGACAAGAAACAAAATGCATCCAAATTGTAAAGAAAAAGTAAAACTGTCTCTATTTGCAAATGACATGATATATGTTGAAAACCCTTAGACCACACACACACACACACACACACACACACACAACCTATTAGAATAAATGAATTCAGTAAAGTTGCAGGATAAAAAATATCAAAATCAGTTGCATTTCTATACACTACTAATGAAGTAGCAGAAAGGAAAATTAAAAAAACAATCTCACTTAAAATTGTACTGAAAAGAATAAAATCTGTAGGAAAAACCTTAACTGAGGAGGTGAAAACTCTGAAAACTCTAAGATACTGATGAAAGAAACTGAAGACAACAATAAGAAACGGAAAGATATTCCATGCTCATGGACTGGAAGAATATTGTTAATAAGTTGGAGGTATCACATTCCCAGATGTCAAGATATACTACAAGGCTGTAGTAATCAAAACAGTACAGTGCTGACACAAAAAGAGAGACACAGATCAATAGAACAAAACAGCACAGAAATAAACCCATGCTTGTGTGATCAATTAACCTATGTCACAGGAGGCAAGAATGAAAAAGTGCGGGAATGGGCAAAATGGGTGAAGGGGAGTGGGATATATAGGCTTCCAGTTATGGAATAAGTCATGGGGATAAAAGGTAAAACATAAGTAATATAGTCAATGATATTATAATAGTGTTGTATGGTGACAGATGAAAGCTACACTTGCGGTGAGTATAGCATAATGTATAGACTACTTGAATCAATATGCTGTATACCTGAAACTGATGTAACATTGTGTATCAACTATACTTCAATAAAAAAGTAAAAGTTCCAAAACTAAATAAAAAAACAGGCAGAGGACCAAATAAAATCACTAATGAAAGAAGAGAAATAAGGGTGTTTGGGTGACCCAGTCGGTTGGGTGTCCAGCTTTGGCACAGGTCATGATCTCACGGTTTGTAGGTTCAAGCCCCGTGTCAGGCTCTGTGCTGACAGCTAAAAGCCTGGATCCTGCTTCAGATTCTGTGACTCCTCTCTCTGCCCATCCCCAGTTTGCGCTGTCTCTATCTCTCAAAAATAAATAAAAATGTTAAAAAAAAAAAAGAGGAGAAATAACAACTAATAACACAGACAATTACAGCAGAATGTTATGAAAACCTACATGCAATTGGACAACTTAGAAGAAATGGATAAATTTCTGGAAACCTATAACTTACCAAAACTAAAGCAGGAAGAAATAGAACATTTGAACAGTCTAATTATCAGCAATGAAACTGAATTAGTAATCAAAAAACTTCCCAACAGACAAAAGTCCAGGATAAAACAGCTACACAGATAAATTCTACAACATTTAAAGAAGAGTAAATACCTACTTTTCTCAAACTATTCCAAAACATAGAAGAAGAAGGAAAGCTTCTAAATTCATTGTATGAGGCCAGTATCACCCTGATACCAAAACCAGAGTAAAACTACAAAAAAAGAACTACAGGGCAAGATTTCCCATGAATATAGATGCAAAAATCCTCAACAAAATATCAGCAATATGAATCTAACAATATGTTAAAAAAATAATTTACCATGATCAAGTGGGACTTTATTCCTGGAGATGTAAGAGTGGTTCAACATTTGCAAAACAATCAAGGTAATACATCACATCAGTAAGAGAAAGGATAAAAGCCATATGATCACTTCAATAGATGCAGAAAAAGCATTCAACAAAGTACAACATTCATTCATGATAAAAACTCTCAACAAAGTAGGTTTAGAGGGAACATACTCAAGATAATAAAGTCGTTATGTGAAAAACACACAGCCAACATCATACTCAAAAACTGAGAGCTTATCCCCTAATGTTTGGAGCAAGAGAAAGATGTCCACTCTCACCACTTTTATTCAACACAGTACTGGAAGTCCTAGCCACAACAATTAGACAACACAAAGAAATAAAAAGGCATCCAGACTGGTAAGGAAGAAGTAAAATTCTCACTATTTGCAGATGACATAATACCATATATAGAAAATCCTAAATACTCTACCAAAAAACTATTGGAACTGATAAATGAATTCACTAAAGTCACAGGATACAAAATCTATATACAGAAATCTGTTGCATTCCTATATACTAATAATGAAGCAGCAGAAAGTGAAATTAAGAAAACAATCACAGGAGTGCTCAGTGGCTCAGTCAGTTGAGCCTCCGACTTTGGCTCAGGTCATGATCTCGTGGTTGACCAGTTTGAGCCCTGCATCGGGCTCTGTGCTGACAGCTCAGAGCCTGAAGCCAGCTTCGGATTCTGTGTCTCCCTCTCTCTCTGCCCCTCCCCAGCTCATGCTCTGTCTCTCTCTGTCTCAAAAATAAATAAACATTAAAAAAATTTTTTTAAAAAAGGAAAACAGTCACATTTACAATTGCACCCAAAACAATAAAATATCTAGGAATAAACTCAACCAAAGAGGTAAAAGACTCGTACCCTGAAAACTATAAAACATGGATGAAAGAAATTCAAGACAATACAAATAAATGCTCATGGGTTGAAAGAACAAATATTGTTAAAATGTCGATACTATCCTGGGCACCTGGCTAACTCAGTGGAGTATGCAAGCAACTCTTGATCTCAGAGTTTTAAGTTCAAGCCCCACATTGGCTGTAGAGATCACTTCAAAATACAATCTTTAAAAATAAAATAAAATGTCTATATTACCCAAAGCAATCTACAGATTTAATGCAATCCCTATAAAAATACCAACATCATTTTTCATAGAACCAGAACAATCCTAAAATTTGTATGGAACCACAAAGGACCTCAAATAGCCAAAGCAATCTTGAAAAAAAAAAACAAAACAAAAAAGGAGGTACCACAATTTCAGACTTCAAGTTATATTACAAAGCAGTACTTAAAACAGTATGGTACTGGCACAAAAATCCACACATAGATCAATGGAATAGGATAGAAAGCCCAGAAATAAACCCATAATTTTATGGTCAATTAGTCTTCGACAAAGGAGAAATGAATATACCATGGGATAAAGACAGTCTCTTCAACAAATCATATTGAGAAAACTGGACAGCTACATGCAAAAGAATGAAACTGAACCACTTTCTTTCACAATACACAAAAATAACCCCAAAATAGATTAAAGACCTAAATGTGAGACCTGAAACCATAAAAACCCTTCAAGAGAGCACAAACAATAATTTCTTTGACATTGGCCGTAGCAACATTTTTTCTAAATATGTCTCCTGAGGCAAGGGAAATAAAAGCAAAAATAAACTATTGGGTCTACATCAAAATAAAGTTTCTGTACAATGAAGAAAACAAATGAGCAAAGGAAAAAAAACCAGAAAGACAAAGCAAGAAACAGACTCTTAACTGTAGAGAACAAACTGATAGTTACTAGATGGGAAATGGGTGGTGGGATGGCCGAAATATGTGGTAGGGATTAAAGAGTACACTTACTATGATGGGGAAAAATAAAAGAGGAACTGAATAGACATTTTTCCAAAGAAGACATTAAATGGCCAACAGGTACATGAAAAGGTGCTCAGTATCACTAATCATGAGGGAAATGTAAATCAAAACCACAATGAGACATATCACACCTGTTATAATGACTGTTATCAAAAAAACCCCAAGAAATAACAAGTGTTGACAAGGATACGGAGAAAAGGTAACCCTTGAGTACTATCGGTGGGGCTGTAAATTGGTGCACGTATTATGGAAAACAGTATGGAGGCCCTTCAAAAAATTAAAAATAGAGCTACCATATGATCTAGCAATTCCACTACTGGGTTTTTATGTGAAGTAAAAGAAAACACTATCTCAAAATGTATCTACACCCCTATGCTCACTGCAGCATTATTTACAATAACCAAAATATGGAAGTAACCTATGTCCATTGATGGATACAAAAAACATGATATCTATATCTATATCTATATCTATGCGTGTGTATAAAAAAGAAGGAAATCTTGCTGTTTGCTATAACATGGATAGACATTAAGGGCATTATGCTAAGTGAAATGAGTCAGAGTAAGAAAATTACTGCATGATCTCACTCTTACGTGGAATTAAAAACAAAAAAAACCCCACAAGCTCACAGATGCAAAGAATATTGGTGGTTGCCAGAGGCAGAGGGTGGAAGGTGGGCAAAAGGGTGAGTGATCAAAAGGTACAAAAAAAAATGTTTTACTGTCTCCATGTTTTCACTAAAAGTCAGCAGTTAAATGAAGCATTGTTCCTCTGCATGCAATGTTTTCATGATTTTTCCCTTTATCATTTTTCAGCAGTTTGCCTATAGTGTTTGTAAGCATGGTTTCTTTATATTTCCCCTGCCTGGATTTCACTGACTTTAATTGGTAAATTCTACCTCTTACCAAATACAGGAAAATTTTATCTATTATTTACTAAAGTTTTTTTTTTTTAACCTCACTCTGACTTTCCTTTGATAACACATATCCTGAATTTTTTATATTGTCCCACAAGTCTTGCAGGCTTTTTCTTTCTTTTTCCACCTTTTTTCTTTGTTATTCAGATTGCATTATTTCAAGTTCACTGGATCTTTCCTCTGCCATCCAAAACCTGCTGCTAAATTCAGCCAGTTAATTTTTCATTTCAGATATTGTATGCTTCAGTTTTAGAATTTCCACTTAGTACTTTTTTTTATAGTTTGGATGCATCTCCTTATGTTTTCCTTCATCAGGAGCACATTTTTTCTTTACTCCTTTGAACATGGTTATAACAACTTTTTGTTGTTGTTATAGTAACTTTTAAATCTTTATCTGCTAATTTCAGCATTTGAGTCCTCTCACCATTGGTCTCTGCTGATTATCTTTTCTTTTGAGAATGGGTCACATTTTCCTGTATCTGCAAATATATCTTGGATCTCGTAAATGCTATGTTGTAGAAATTCCAGATTTTGCTATACTTCTCCAAAGGATTTTTTAATCAACTAGCAGTTTTCTTGGACTTAAGCTGTAAACTCTACCTTTTGGAAGGCAGCTCAAATGTCAATTCAGTTCTTCTTAAACTCAAGTATCTCCAAGGCATATGTGGTTCAGGGGTCAACCAGAGATTTGGATAGCTTATACACAGAATTTAGGGGCTTCTCTCCATGACTCTCCCCTTTCTGAGATTCCACCTTCCCCTTTCCAGTACCTGGGATTTCCCTGAACTTTGTCCTGTGATGCTTTAGATCAGAAAGACATAAAGAGTTCTGTTTTAGTCAGATCAGACAGAGCTGACTGTGGCTTGTCTTTAGGCAAAAAACTCCAAAAGTGGGTAATTTTCTACGACATTCTTTCTCTGAGTATTTCCAGAATCTGCTTCCTTTTGATTACTCTCCAATATCCTCAGGTTTTGTGCTTTTGTATTTTGTCCAATTTATAGTAGTGTGTGGGAAGACTGAGTCTGCCAGAAGCCACTAAGCCAAAAAACCAATGGTGTACTCTTGTTTTGAATCATATGCTTAGGATATATTTTCAGGATGGGGCGCCTGGGTGGCTCAGTTGGTTAAGTGTCCAACTTTGGCTCAGGTCATGATCTCACACCTCATGGGTTTGAGCACTGCGTCAGGCTCTGTGCTGACAGCTCAGAGCCTGGAGCCTGCTTTGGATTCTGTGTCTCCTTCTCTGCCCTTCCTCCACTCACGGTCCTTCTCTCTCTCTCTCTCTCAAAAATAAAAAAAAAAACATTAAAAAAATTTTTAAGTGATATATTTTCAGGAGTGGGATTTGCAAAAAAAAGGTATAAAATCTTATGTTTTATAATTTGCTTACTCATAGACATTTCTTATTAAATAATACTAAACATTTAGAGAAACTCTTAGATTTATTTTGTTTTGATTGAAATGTTTAAAAAAATGTGAATAGGGACCATAAATGTGGGACGAGTGATTAGACTTAAAGATTCACAGACTGAATCACAGTTCTCTAAAACTCACATAAGATGCCCACAGTGACTTGGTTTCAGGATCTTCCAACTCCAACCTCAAAGGCTACTGAACCTAGAACCTTATATCCTTTAGATTCATACACTTGCTGTGGCCTCATGAGCAGAATGTATTTCCATGACCTAAAAGAAAAGGACTTCCTGATGAACTCTGGAAACCAGCTTATTTCTTCTCTTTTTCTTACTGTTCATCCTTACTCTGGGCCTGGCCCACAACAACTGGCTTTCCCTACCCTAGAACTTGAGAGATTTGAGGTTTGTGCTCCTTTTCTCTCGAATGCCATGCATTTCTATGTGAATTTTTCCCTCCTCACTGGAAACTAGCTCTCATACCAAGTAATGAAGCAGTCTGCATTAAATAAAAGGCCTTGCTATCCCTTTCCCAGATGGTAAGAACTTGTAGACCTTACATTTGTATGACCAAATTTGGACTTGTATTGCCATATCAAGAGATTCAGTTTTATTGCTTAATACGAACATCTTTATGATTCACATCTGCCATAATAATTCTATATAAAATATAACAATCCATAGCTAACTTAAAACTATAATCATTTATTTTTTACTAAGTATCTTCAAGGGCACCTGGGTGGCTCAGTCAGTTAAGCGTCCGATTTCAGCTCAGGCCATGATTTCATGGTTTGTCAGTTTGAGCCCTGCATCGGGTCTGCTGTCAGCACAGATCCCACTTTGAATCCTGTCTCCCTCTTTCTCTGCCTCTTCCTCGCTGTCTCTCTCAAAAATAAATATTTAAAAAAATATTAAAAAACAAAACTGTGTACCTTCAGACTAGCTGGGATTTAAGCTTTATGCTGCAGCCTGAGTCTATGTTTGCTCCATGTATTTCTCACTCCCTTTAGATCAGAGGTTGCTTGATTGTTCTCATGGCAAAAGGCAGGAGTACAAGAAATAAGGCTCAAATGTGCTAGTCCATTTGAAGCCTTCCTTTGCATTACTTCATCCTTAACCCCCTGGCCAAAGCAAGTCACTTGGTCAAGCCTCATACCAAAATACATAGAATCCATTCTATCCATCATGAGGCCACAACAAGGGTATGAATGTAAAACACTCTTACAGGGCAGTGAGTAATTGGGACTAATAATTCAATCTACCACACTTATGGTATCACAGTTGTATTTATTTTCCACATTTTAAAAATGTTTATTTTGAGATAGAGGGAGATTGAGAATCCTGAGCAGACTCCATGCAGTTGGCACAGAGCCCATGCTCACCAACTGTGAGATGACTACCTGAGCCAAGAGCAAAAGTCAGAGGCTTAATTGACTGAGCTACCCAGGCACCCCTTCCACGTGGTTTTTAATTTTTTTTTAAGTTTA
Organism: Panthera tigris; assembly: GCF_018350195.1. Lineage (NCBI taxonomy): Eukaryota > Metazoa > Chordata > Mammalia > Carnivora > Felidae > Panthera > Panthera tigris. Next base: position 80,871,949 of record NC_056668.1, read on the forward strand.
TTTATTTTGAGAGAGAGAGGAGGGGAGTGGGGCAGAGAAAGAGGGAAAGAGAATCCCAAGAAGGCTCCACGCTGTCAGCGCTGAGCTGGATGCAAGGCTCGACCCCACAAACTGTGAGATCATGACCTGAGCCGAAATCAAGAGTTGGATGCTTAACCGACTGAGCCATCCAGGTGCCCCTCCACATGGTTTTTTAATTTAAGGAACATTCAGCAGATGTTAGAGCATGGACTTTATAGTCAGGTAGACTTGGGTTTGAATCTTTACTCCAGCATTTTGCTACCGATGAGAACTTGGGCAAATACCCTCACTTCTCTGAACCATGATTCTATTAATTTAAACCCTATAAATATTTTGGCATGTTTATTTTTTCTATGCATATATTAATTTCCCCCACAAATATGTAATAATACAATATATTTAAAATTTTTTTAACTTCAAAATAGCATTTCCCAGACAGTAAAAATGTTGGGAAAGAACGATTTTTTCTTCTGCTCTGCTCCCCAATTCTTATCAGAGTTAAGGTCCTAGTGGTGAGGGTGGGGGTGTGTCTCAGGCTGTGCTCATGACAGAATTATATGGAAACCTCCATAAAAATATGGACTCTGAAGGCCCCCAGACTTGCAAAGACAGAACTCCTGGAACTGGGCTTCAGTTCCCCACTCCCACCTTTAGGATGGTCTGATTTTCATAGTCAGTGGAGGAAATTAAATTCCTAAAGGGACCCAAGCCACTCTTTTCCTTCCTGAAAATCCTGGATACTCTGAATGGTTATCCACATATTTTAAACTGCCTGCCAGGTTCATGGAAAAGCATAGTTTTTAACTGCCGCATAATTTTTATCATATGGATGTAAATTTATTTTCCTTTTGCTGGGCATTTGGGTTGCTTCCAATCTGTCCCTATCTCAAGTGAATTATGTTGCAATAAACATATTATACATAATTCTTTGACCATATTTCTGATTATTTCCAGTGGAAAGATTCCTAGAAGTGTGATCACTGAACCAAAGGGTATAAACATTTTGAAGGCTCTTGTTAAGCACTATTTTGCCAAACTGCTTGACAAAAAGGTTATACCAATTCACTCTTCACACTAGCATAATCTTTACATAGTGTTGTTAGTGCTTTAAGATGGAACTCTAAAGGGATTATTTTCACTTAGGGTGAGAATGTGAAACTGTCACAGAACAGAATCAAATGTGGCACATTTAAATATAAATTTCTTTTAACAACTGAAGTTGGAAGCAATAAAATCTGTGGATATAAAAATCTGAATGACAAATGGAAGAGAGGAGTAGGAAACAAACCAGAACCTCTGTCAATACACTTCTAAGAAAAAGAGGAAAAGAAACAAAACAACAAAATGAGGTCCAGCTAGAAAATAACTTCAGGACAACAGAGGGGGCTCAGAAACATGCTGAAGAGGAAAATGATCTAACGGGAAAACACCTTATGTTCTAATCAAATTGCTGGTACACAGAGGTGACCAGAGGAATTCACACTGATGTGAGAAGAGGGAAAACACTGAAGATGAAGCCGGTAGTAGTATTCGGAGCGCAGCCTGCAGATTCCACATCATTAGGGCAATCCAAAGGTTCGCTGGGCTCTGCTCATGTCTAGATCAGGTGGGCCGGGGCCCCACTGTGCCCACCCAAGGTCCACAGCCCCACCAAGCCTTCTGCTGATTCACAAAGGTATATATTTTGGAGGGCCCCTCTCCTCCCAGCTCTGGTTCTTCTGAGACCATCTCTGTTCTCCAACATGTCCATATGGTTCCCTGCTCCTCTTTCAGCAAGCTGCCACTCTCACAGAACATTAGTGTGTTTAAGTTTATGAAGACATGGAGGGTTTGGGGGAAGGGTCACGCTGCCCATTATGCCACAAAGCACTTAAAATGACATTTCAGGCCGTCTGGTTCATAAACGTCCTTTTGATCATTCCCTACTGGTTTCTCCCTAGCTTTTACTGCATTGCAGGGCCCTTATTCCCACACTATCCAACTCCTCCCCTCTCTTCATTCCCCCATCCTGTAGGGAGCACCTTCTCCTCACCCTGACCCCCAAGAAAAATTAATTTCCTGCTTCTGTAAGTGCAGCCTTCTGGCCCTTTTTGGTTGCCTGAGCCCTAGCCAGCCCTTACGCCCTAGGGGCTTATCATGGTATTTCCTGAAACTAAGACAGCTACTTTCCCAAGAATTCTGCTAATAGATCTTACCGCTGAAGGACACTCCCAGAAGATGATTAGAGTCAGCACTCTGCCTTCTGCAGGTAACTGAGACTCAGATTAAATGAACTGCCCCAAATTCCTAAGAGTGAAGTGGTGAGGACTAGACTCCAGGTTTTCTGTTTCTAAAGCTGTGTCTTTTCCATGTCAAATTTATGTTTATCACGTGACGGCGGCCACTGTTTGGCTTCTGAGTTTAGTAAGTGTACTCTAAGAGCTTTAATCTCTCATCAAAAGCATCATCCCTGCCATCAATCTTTGTGCCTTTTGTTTCTGGCAGGAGTAACTGAGTTGGACAATTCAAAATTCTTTACTGCTGGATTCAAAAAGTCTGACAACTGCTAAGTTGAATACGATCATAAACCTTGTAGATACAGTAATCATCCACTTGTACCTCAACCTCTTCCCTTCTCTCTGAAAAGCCAGCCAGACCAGATGAAAAGCTTAGAGTTGGGCATAATGCTAGTTTTGAAATTTAATCATATTTCCCGCTGACTTCCATTATCAATTTGATGATGCCTTATCACAGAAAAAAAATGTTTTGCGTGTAAGAAAAACAATACTTAAGACTACAGTAAGATTTAATAAACTATTCTTTTAAAAAACAATCAAAGAGAACCACAATGCATAGTCAGTGGACTGAACCAAAAGCAAATCGATATTTTATAAAGTTGCAGAAACCCTCCTTCCTCTGACTGGAGCGCAGTGAAAAGATGCTCACTGGTGTCTTGACTGACTTTTACATTTAGTCTTTCAGTCTAGGGCGAGCCCAGGATACATTTCCTTAGAGGCAGGGGTTAGAGATTTGTTTATTGCACTGACCTGGTGAGGGCTGCTAATAGGTCTATGTTAGGTGTTCTTTTTAATTTAGCAACAACCATAAAAAAAATTGCCTATAAGCAGCTGCATGTGTGTTATTTAAAACTGTCCATATAAGCAATATTAAACTTCTGACAAAAACAACAATTTTCATTTTGGCATAGTACTTAGCTATTCTTTTTGCTGGTATTAGCTAATCAGATCATCTGCTCCTGAAGATCACTTCTGGGGTGATTGCTAAAAATGTCTTTCATATAAAGAAGGACTTTTTTTTTTTAAGTTACCCAGGAGGGTATATACCCAATTTGTCTAAAATGGGAAAAAGTTTCAAAATAAATGTTTAAAACTTGAGTTACCTGGGATATAAAAATAGATACCTCCCGGGGCGCCTGGGTGGCTCAGTCGGTTAAGCGTCCGACTTCGGCTCAGGTCATGATCTCACGGTCCGTGAGTTCGAGCCCCGCGTCGGGCTCTGTGCTGACAGCTCAGAGCCTGGAGGCTGTTTCAGATTCTGTGTCTCCCTCTCTCTCTGACCCTCCCCCGTTCATACTCTGTCTCTCTCTGTCTCAAAAATAAATAAACATAAAAAAAAAATAGATACCTCCCATTAAAACTAGAATTTAGGGGCACCTGGGTAGCTCAGGTCATGATCCCTAGAGTCGTGAGATCGCACTCTGCATCAGGTGCAAAGCCTGCTTGGGATTCCCTCTCTCCCTCTCTGTCTCTCCCTCTCCCCTGCTTGTGCTCTCTCTCTCTCTCTCTCTGTCTCAAAATAGATAAACTTAAAAAAAAAAAAAAAACTAGAGGGGTGCCTGGGTGTCTCAGTCAGTTAAGCATCTGACTTCGGCTCAGGTCATGATCTCACACTTGGTGAGTTCAAGCCAGCTTTGGCTTCTCTGTGGTCAGCACAGAGCCCGCTTGGGATTCTCTCTCTCTCTCTCTCTCTCTCTCTCTCTCTGTCCCTCCCTGCACATGCACATACATGTACTCTTCCCCTCTCACTCTCAAAAATATAGAAACATTTTAAAAAATTAAAAAAAAAACTAGAATTTAGTCTACCCATTCTAATATCAATGGTCATTGGGTTTTAATATTTAGAAAAGAAAATCTCAAAAACCAATTATGAAACATGGTATGGAGGATTATTCAGTTGAATACAGTAATACATCCAGCCATGCTTCCTCCTTCCTCTTCTTAGAAACACTGAGAACCAGAGATAATTTCCCTGGCTTTGAACAAAATTATACCAGGCAGTACCATATTGTGTCTTCTCTATCAACATTACCAGAAAATGCCAACAATGCTGGACTTCTAGAAATTTTGCTTAGGTTTATTCTATTTTTTTTTTTTTTTAGAGAGAGTAAGCAAGCGAGGGGGGAGAGAGAAAGAATCCCAAGCAGTTTTCATGTTCAGCATGGAGCCTAACTCAGGGCTTGATCCCACGACCGTGGGATCATGACCTGACCCAAAATCAAGAGCTGGATGCTCAACCGACTGAGCCACCCAGGCGCCCCGCTTATGTTTATATTTAAAAAAAATTTTAACATTTATTTCTTTATTTTTGGGAGTCAGAGAGAGACAGCAGGAGCAGGGTAGGGGCAGAGAGAGAGGAAGACACAGAATCTGAAGCAGGTTCCAGGCTCTGAGCTGTCAGCACAGAGCCCAATGCAGGGGTCAAACCCACGAACTGTGAGATCATGACCTGAGCCGAAGTCAGATGCTTAACTGACTGAGCCGATCAGGCACCCCTGCTTAGGTTTATTTTAAAGTCAGGTATAAGTCCAATACTTCATTTGGGCAAAACTGCTAATTAACAACTCTGGTTTGGGGACAAGTCTATTTCTTCCTTTGACATGTTCCCCTGTTTTCAACCCCCTTTCTTTTTAGGTGTATTTGTTAGAGAAAAAGTTAAAATTAAATCTATATTCACAAAAATTGCTGAGCACCGTCTCTAACCTGGCACAGATGTTCCAAAAACACACAATATAAATTGTAAGTGTCCGGTGAGGAGGGCCATAGCCAAGAGGGTTATGAATAATGGCAACCAATCCTATTGCCATAGGTTACCTGCTGGTTTTGTTTAGCTCAAGTTCTTGCCTTTCTAGGTCTAATGGCCATCCCTTGTCCCAGATCTGACTCACAGATAGTCTCATTTCACCCTGCTGAAGCCAGATCACAGTAAGAATCAGGTTCAGTTCTAGGCATCACAGAATTGCATATGCAATGGTGGGTGATAGAGTGAAGAACAGACCCTCGTTTATGTGGGGGAAATTGAAGGATGGGGTATTTGAAAGAACTGGAGGCTATGATGACTGATAACACTACAAGGCCTGGAGGAAGCTGTTCTTTGTAGCTCCACAAAGAACAATGCCTTGCCTCACCTCCCTAAGTCTCGGATTCTTCCTTTCTAACATAAGCCAGTGGGCTGGAAGATCTTGCTCTAAATGGCTTTGAGTCTATAATTGGCTGGGAAACTCATTTCAGCCCAACTCAAGGAAAATCTTTCTTCCAATCAACCAATCTTCCAGTAACAGGCAGCTCCAGGACATGGTGTGCTTCTAGTTCGTATGGGCCGAGTTGGGACACTCATCTATCAGAAAGCCTATGTCAGGATCTCCTGCATCCTCTGGGAAGATGGACCAGGTTACTGTTAAAATCCTTTCCAACTTTGTCTAGAAACTTTTCCTGTTTCAAATAGTTGCCAGGAGAGAAACTCCCATTGTAGTGATGCTAAGGTGCTCAAAGTCAAGAACGTCAGGAGGAAGAGGGAAAGCAAAACAGTCTGTGTAGTAAGACCACAATATCCTCATCTGAGTGACAGGCCTGGTGCCAGACACTTGATAAATAGTAGTTCCATAGGTAGGTATTGTTCTCCTTTTACAAAATGGAATTGAGGCTCAGAGAGGCTACACAACTTTATTAAGGTCACACAGCTAGTAAGTGGAAGTTAGGGAATTCAATTCTAGGTCTACTGACTTTAAATTCAGCACTTTCCACAATGTTTCCCTATCTCGAAGGAGCAGTGTATAGTGGGAGGAGGCAGAGAACATAGAGAAGGCGTAGAATACCAAGGAGGCCAAATGCAGTATAAATAAGAAACCATGAACTACAGACTAAACTTCCATGGCCTGTAGGCAGGGAGAGGGTGTTTACTTACATGCTGAGTTTGAAAGGCCACTGTACCAATAATGAACATCCAATTATAAAACAAGAGGCTCCTGGTGTTTCTGCTGACATGACTGTTTTGGACTGAATGTTTGTCTCCCTTCCAGAAAATCTGCCAGATTCCCTCACTGGGACTATCCCCAATCTCTTCAGGCATTTACCATTTTTCTACCTTTATTATCATTACTTGACTCATGTTCCTTTAGACCATAGATTCATTGACTAAAGTTGCTTTGTTTTTTGTTATTTTATCATTTTATTATATACTGTACATCTATACACTTAAATGCATTATACCACTGCTTGGATAGCTTCCATGTGCCCCTCCAAATCCACTCCTCACACTTCCTTGCCCTATTATGTGCTGGAAGCTGCCTCTTACAAATGGCACTAATGGGATCCCTTGCACTCTGCCTTCTGCTTTGGTTCAGCCATTAGGGGGCACAGGCAGGAGTGGGAGAAGAGTAAGACGATACTTATTCCCTCAGCTTCCAACTTGTCAAGCTGCAGTGAGCAGTGACCATGTTCTACCCAAGTCTGAGGTTTCTACTAGGTAGTCTGCCTCTCCTGCAAATCTCTTGATTCCACCAAATTGTCCCTCCCTCCCATCATGCTTGAGGCTAACCTTCCAGTTGCTGCTTGAGCAGGGCAGTTTTACCGGCCCTTGTTTATACCACCTAACCCCACCCAACACTTATAAATAGTGCTTTATCAGATTTTCAATCACTTGAGAGTGTCATGTTTCTTACCAGGATCCTAACTAACACATGTACCAAAAGTCTCAGGAAGGAAGGAAGGAAGGAAGGAAGGAAGGAAGGAAGGAAGGAAAAGAGAAAGGACTCTCACTCTCATAGCTCTTACCTTTGGTAATTATCTATGTATTTGGAACTAATTTGCTTATATCCTTCCTTGATTTATCAATTTTGGCCATTATCTGTCTATTAGATGGATTTCCCATTGAGGTCAATGACACTTAACCCTTCCACATCTCCCTCTTTACAACACAGTTAGAAAGCAAGGTCTTTTGGTAGATGAGACTGGTGAATGAAAAGACAGCTTCTGTTCTTAGATAGGATGATTCAACATCAAAAAGACGTCTGTTATCCTTAAGTTAATTTATAACGCAATGCAATCTCAAAAAATACCAACTTTTTATGGAGCTTGACAAGCTAGCACTAAACTTCAAATAGAAAAAGAAACATGCAGGGGTGGGCTGGCTGGCTCAGTTGGGCACGTGACTGTTAATCTTAGGGTTGTGAGTTCAAGCCCTACATTGGGCACGGAGCCTACTTAAAATAAAAAGTAATAATTACAAAAAAAAGAAAAAAGAAAAACATGCATGCAAAAGTAGCAGGAATATACTTAAAAACATTTTTTTATTTAAAAATATTTTTTTAATGTTTACTTATTTTTGAGAGAGCAAGCGAGCAGGGGAGGGGCGGAGAGAGAAGGGGACACAGAATCTGAAGCAGGCTCCAGACTCCAGAGCTGTCGGCACAAGGCCTGACGTGGGGCTCAAACTCATGAACCACGAGATCATGACCTAAGCCAGAGTTGGGCGCTCAACTGACTGAGCCACCCAGGCGCCCCAGGAAAATAGTTTTAAAAAGAAAAACAAATGAACAAAAGAACAAAAGAAAAAGCCACAAGGAGGATTAGGTACACTGGACATGAAAACGTACTATAATGCCTTTCTAACTAAACAGTGTGGTATGGGCAAATGAACAGACCAGTAGAAAAGAAGATCCAGACAAAGAACCAAGTATCTATGAAACTCTAGTATGTGATAAAGTTGGCATCTAAGAATACCCAGCTAAAAGGAATACCCAGCTAAAAGGGTTTTTTAATACATATACTGGAATAGCTAGTTAGTTATTTGGAAAAAAGGGTAAACTTAGATCCATACCTTATACCATACACAAGAACAAATTCTAAATGGATCTGAATATACAAATGAAGCCGCATAAATTTTATTTTAAAAAACGAGTGAATTCCTCTTAACCTGGGTGTAGAAGAAAATTCTGTAACTATAACTCAAAATCAAATGGAATGAAAGAAAAGATTGATAGACTCCATAAAAGCAAAAAATTGTACATGGCAAAAAACACCATCAACAAAGTCAAAGAATCTGGGAGAAAATATTTACAACATGTATCACAGATAAAGGGCTGCCATTTCTCACATTTAAGGAACTCATAAAAATTGAGGAGAGGGGCACCTGGGTGGCTCAGTTAAACATCTGACTCTTGATTTCAGCTCAGGTCATGATCTCCCTGTTTGTGGGATTGAGCCCTGAATCAGGCTCTGTGTTGACAGTGCAGAGTCTGCTTGGGATTCTCTCTCTGTCCCTCCCCCACTGGCTCTCTCTCTTTCTCTCAAAAATAAAATAAACATTAAATTAAAAAAAAAAAAGAAAAAAATTGAGGAGAAACATAGATCAAAACCTAACAGAAGAATGGACAAAAGACATGAACAGAAAATATGCCCCCAAAAAGGAAATAAAGGTGATTCTTAAAACATATGAAAAGAAGTTCCTTCTCACTCATAATAAGAGAAATACAAATTAAAACTACACTGAGATACCATTTCTCACCTATTAGACTGGCAAAAATTAAAACGTATAATCACACACCTTGTTGGCAGGCTGTAGGGGAATGGGCACTTTTATACACTGCTGATGAGAATGCATATTGGTATAACCTTTATAGAGGGGAATTTTCACAACATATGTTTAAAACACTCATATGCATATCATTTTTTGACCTAGCAATCCCACTAAGAATTTACCCTGAAGATAAACATCCAACAACACAAAAACGTAAAGGTTATTATTCATAGCATCAATGTTTGTAAAATTAAAAAATACTGGAAACCATTGACATGCACATATATATGGCATACAAGTACTAAGCAGGTATTAAATAAAAAAGAACGAGAAAGATCTCTATGAACTCATATGGAGTGACTTCCAGGATAAATTAAGTGAAGAAATCAAAGTGCAAACCAGTATCTGCAGTACGCGATCTTTTTTATGGGAAAAAAGGGGAATAAAATAACCATACATATGTATGTTCATTTGTGCAAAAAAAAACCACAGGAAAGACAATCCAGAGGTATTAAGATTGGTTCTTCTCAAGAAACAAGACTCTTAACTATAGAGATCTGATGGTTACCAGTAGGGGGTGGGTGAAGGGTTAAATAGGTGATGGGGGATTAAGGAGTGCACTTGTTATGCGGAGCACCAGATGATATACAGAATTGAGTCACTATATTGTATACCCGAAACTAATATTTTTTAAATATTAAAAAAAAAAAAAGACTGGTTACTGTCAGGGGCTGGGTAGGAATGGGTTGGGTAGAATAGACGTAATGAAAATCATCTAATTATACCTTCTGTGTTGTGGAACCATGTTAATGTTTTATATACTCAAAGCAACAACAAAGAAAAAAAGAAAAAGAAAATTAACAATGATGGGGAGGGCAACTAAAATGTGCAAAACAAATGAACCAACCAAATTTCAAATGAATAAAATAGCCTACGCTGAAGGGGGAAATAAAACACAAGTAACTTCTGAACACTATAATTGGACTGTATACTCTCAGACTAAACACAAAAGAATTCTAAACTAATATTAGATAACAGGAAATCAGTTAATAGACTTTCTTTTTTCATGAAGGCATTGGTTAGCAATTCCATGTATTTAAGGATGAAGCAAGTAAGTAAATATATTGTGGATAACGGGAGCCAGTTTTCTCATCGTTGAGAGTTACAAATATGAAGCGGGAGAGAACAGAATGAACCCTATAGTGTTTCACTAGAATCAGAAGTATCAATATGAACACATGATTTTTAAAATAGCAATAAATTGGTCAGTATAGACAGGCATACATAGATCTGCATGTGTGTATATTTACATAATCTATCTCTTAGACTTTTTGGTTGAGAGGGTCTAGAATCAACAATATTCCAGAAGCAATGAGCATATCTAACATGCAGATCTTTGTTTCTAAATACTGTTCACTGCTAAAGAAGCACCAGGGCTCCCCAGGTAAATAGCTGATTATATAGGACTGAGGCAGAGAAAGTACAAACTGGGAACAAAGTCAGAAGTTTACACGAGTCAGCTTGAAGGGGTTCTTACTAGCTAAAAGCAGGACAATCTGAGAATACTTAACGACAGTAAAAGTTTATAACACTTTGAATAAAATATGAATCCATACTGATGTATTAAATGGGGGACAAAGGAAACCTCTTCCTTTCAGTAGAAAGCCAACTAATACAAAAGGAATGATGAAATTAGCATCACCATTTGGCAACCATAATAATAATTCGTCTAGGCAAGAATCAATAATAGATACTAAAACTAGTGGTTGAAATTATGAGGAATAACAGAGTATCTCCCCAAGAGTAACTTTATAATAGAGAAACCTGGTGCACACCACTGTCAGCAAATGAGCAAAATTTTATCACCAAAGTTAGTAATGGGACAGATCAGTATCCTAAGCCTACTGATACAACATACAATAATCACTTCTGTGGTATTCCTGCAAGGAAATCTAGAACTAAAATCTAACCATGAGGAAACATCAGACAAACCCAAATTGAGGGGCATTAAAAATAAGTAAGCTTTTTTAAAATCAGTAATGTGAAAGTCTTGAAAAACAAAGGACTAAGGAACTGTCCAGATGAAGGAAATAGACAAAAGAGTGAAATGTAACAAATGATTTGGAATTTTCTTTTCTTCTAACAAATATGATTGGCACAATTGGTGAAGTCTGAATAAGGTTTGTAGATTAGATAATAGTATTGTTTATTTCTTGTTTGTTTTTAACAATTATAATGGGGTTATGTAAAGACTGCTTTTTTAAAGCAGATATAAACTGAAGTATTTAAGCATAAAGGGACATTCTGTCTGCAGTTTACTCTCAAATGTTTCAGAGAAAAGGATAAAACAAATGTGATAAAATGTTGACATCTGGGCAATCTGGGTAAACGGTACATAGGACATCTCTGTACTATTTTTGCCACCTTCCTGCAAGTCCAACATTACATATATACGTTATGTATGCTTATAAATTTACATATGTGTATACATAAACATATCAAGTTTTTATATATGTTTAAACTAAAACAACTTTTGGTTTTTAAAAAATGTAGATTCCTGGGCCCCATCTCTGAAATTTTGGGTTCAGGAGTTCTAGTGGTAGGTGTTGGGAATCTGTATGTCTAAAGTTTTTCTAGTGGTTATGATGTTTAATCTGGTTTAAGAATCATCCCCTGCCAGACAGTAATAAAAATTTTACTACTGAAGAGGTAAAAAAGAGCACCCATTTATCTGCCATCCAGCTTTCAAAACAAAAACAAAACCCAGTCACAATGGAAATTCCATGTATACCTTGCCATCTACTCATTTTTTTTCCCTCCTAGAGGTAATCATCCCAAATTTGAAGTTTGTCATTCCTATGCATGTTTTCATACATTTATACCATATAAATATGTTCATATCAGCAATAGAATTGTTTTGCATGTTTTCAGACTTTATAAGTGGTTCATAACAAACACTTCTTCCTACAATATAACTTTTCATTCAGCAAGATATATTTTGGTATTTAACATTGATACAGGTAGTCTATTACATTGATTTCATCCAGAAGAGAGGGAAAAACTAAGGATTCCAGAAAAAATGAACATGCACATTCTTTGACCTGATGTAAAATATTCAATTTATGACTATACCACAATTTAAAAAAAATCCATTTTCTTGATGACGGATCTGGGTTCCATTTCTTCATTAATCCTCATGCAAAAATGAACCTCGTATATATTTGTGCATATATAGAATTTCTTTAGAGGAGAAATTGATAGGTCAAAGGGGGTGCATGTTTATTCATTTTCTCTGGAGTCATCAGTTTTTTCCCCCTTTTTTGGATCATGCATGGTTGTCCACAGCAATAGGAGAGAAGGCAGTGTCTACGGGCACAGATGCAGGTATGTGGGCTGATAAATTTGTTGAAGCGTTCTCATTGCTTCTATTTTCTTGGTGAAACAGAGAGCAAGGTTATCAGTTGAGACCTAGGGTGGATGAAGAGCAATTGGAGGGTAGAGGATGTGGAGAGAGGTGAGATACATAAAGGTGATCTAGGAGAATAGGAGATTGCCAGGGAGTGCTATGGGCCTAGGTCTTCGGTCCTACTATTGACAAACTGTTCTTCAGAGGAATTATACCAACGTACACTCTTACCAGCAGTGGATGGAAGTTTCTGATGCTGTACATCTTCACCAATCCCTGTATTCAGAATTTCATAATTTTTGCCAAGTTAATGTTTGTGAATAGTTTTAATTTCCTCAATTTCTCAAGAGTTGAGCTTATTGTCCAGTTGTTTCATTTTCTGTGAATTAGTTAATTCATGTTTTTTCCCATTTTTCTAACAGTTGTCTTTTTCTAATTTGTAGGTTCTCTTTATGCAGTTTGGATAATATACCAGTGTTTACATTATGACTATACAAATATTTTCACTGTTGAGCCTATGACCATTGCTCCTTTCTTCTATGACTATGTGTTTTTCCTAGAGTTAATGATTTCCTTTTCCATCTGCCTAGTTTTCCATATACCTATGATTTTTTCCCCAAATGCTCCAACATGCTTGGCATCCTATTAGAAACAATTACTATGTGTTCATACAGAAGTTCCATCTTTTCGTTCCTTGAGGTCCTCTCTTACTTAGCCGCCTATCCTCTTGTTCCAATCTGTGTTGGTTGCTCTTTGGAAAACTGCATTGGTGGCATTCTGGATCTTCTATTCATCATCTCCTGGGTTGGATTCCAGATTTCCCAAACCTCGTATCTTCTTCTTCCATGGTTTGGCTGGCACTTATTCTCTGGTAGCTTCCCTCAAAATGAGGATATATCTGAATCCTTGAATGTCTTTTTTTCCCAAGTAAACTCTATGCCCAGGGTGGGGTCAAACTCAGGACCCCAAGATCAACAGTTGCATGCTCTTCCAACTGAGCCAGCCAGGTGACCGGCTCTGATCTTTTTTGCTGTGCTTTCAATAAACCCTTTCAATCTGAAGAACTAGGTCTTTAATTCTGGAAACTGTTTTTGTTGTTGTTGTTTTGGTGGGAGGCATTATTTTCTGTTCTCTTTTTCTCAAAGTTGTTTCTGAGTCAACATTTGAATCTGATTTTAGGTGTGGAGCAGATGCTTTATTATGTCTCTATGCTTTTGCATTTGTTATTCCTTCTGCCCAGCATGCAGACTCCTTCTCCTGTCCTAGCAAATCCCTGCTTATCTTTCAAAACCCATTTCTGATATCAGTTCTTCCATGACGAACCCCTCCCTGACCCTAGACTGAATGAGATGATCTTTCCTCTATGCTCAAAGTCTTTTATGGCATCTCTAATGCCATTCTATAAAGTGTTTATATATCTGCCTCTGCCCCTTTCCCCCCACCCCCCACTGATCCTAAATGCTTTGATAGGACAATGTTTATCCATTTCTGTATCCTCAGTGCCTAACAGTGTGTAATGGCATGAATAAATGAATGGATTCAATGAGGGGAGAAAAGTGAACATTTCCTCCCACTACATGGTAAGCATTGCACAAGATAGGTACAATCTCATATGCCTTCATTTAATCCTTTGAGCAAATCTCGAAGGATGTATAAGCAAATTGCTTATACAATAAATATTACCTGAACTTCTATTATGTGCAAGGTTTGATACTGGCCAAAGGATGAAAAAAAAAAAACAACAAAATTTCATTTCTCTAGAAATTCACCATATAGAAGACTTCTTTTTCCTCATATAATTTTTAAAAATTGACAATTCACATACCAAAAATTCACATTTAAAACACACACTTCAATGGCTTTTAGTATATTCACAACGTCATGCAACGATCACCACTAGACAAGATATTTCTTATCTGTATGAAGTGCTGTGTGTATTCTGGGGTCAAGTCAAGGGAGGAGGCAGTCTACCAGGGGAACAAACATTCCAGAGAAAGGAGATGTGCAAAGAAGTAGAGCTGAGACAGCCCAGTATTTGAAAAAAATATGAAAAATACAGAGAAGCTGGAGTTTATGTTGAAGTAGTAGGTTAGACTATTTTACAAATGAGGAATCTGAAACTCAGAGAGGTGAATTAACTCAAATAAGGTCAAACAATTTTTCTTCTACTAACTCAAGAAAAGCTGCTAAAAGACCTTACCCTACCACTACATCATTCCCAATGAGCAAACAGGTGCTAATGCCACCAAATACTGAATTGGTTCCAAATATTGCTTTCCCCCCAGCCTTCTGGCAAGCAGGCTTCATTTTCCCACCCAACTCCGTGCATTACCTAGCACCATTGGCCGTTCAGACCACCATCATTAGTTGAGCAAAAACATTTCTGGTGTGTTTTTGTAGATTCAGAAGGTTAAGGTGACCACAGTGATGCTATCAGAAGGTGCTCTGTCGATAGACAGAAATATTTTGGTCATGAAAGTCCAAGGGGTGCCTGGCTGGCTCAGCAGGTGGAACATGTGACTCCTGATCTCGGGGTTGTGAGTTCGAGCTCCATGTTGGGTGAAGAGATCATCAAAAAAAAAAAAAACTTAAAAAAGTCCAAAATGAAGACTTAACACTTCACAGACTCTGTTTAGCTAAAATATGCTTTCCAGTCCTGTTTCAATCTCTCTGTATGACCAGGAAGAAATTTTACTTTTCTGGACCTCAGTTCTCCTACCTGCAGAGTGACATTAGGAAATCTTGTCCCAGCTACCCCACTGCAAGCTTGCCCAAAGGAATCACTGAAAAAACACGAGGATCTGTACTACCTTCAACATTCTTGAGGAAAAGGTTAATATGCCTAAAAGTAATATGCCTAATATAAAAATGTCTCCAAATTTTTGACCTCAGTTAAACATTCATAAAAATCTTGGCTTATTAGGCTTAAATTCAGTCTAGACTCATCTCCATTTCAACTCTCTAGGAGGGGATAAGTTAGGGAAACTCAGGAGAAAACAGGAGAAAATAAAGTTTTGTCAGGCAGGGGCAATGACTTCTGGATTTCTGGTTTTCCAAGTTGAGGCTGTCCTGTTCTCTACCATGTGAAAGAGCAACCCTCATTCTAGGATATGAAACTGTGGGTGCTACAAATCAGAGGGATGGTGGAAACATGTCCTCCTTACAAAATGCTGGCATGACAAAAGACACAAAGTACAGCAGTGAACAGTTACTTCTCAGAAACAATTTTCAAAGTGACCAGGTGAAACATGCTAAGAGAGTTCACCAGAAGCCACCTTGGCTAAGAATCTTTAGATGCTTGCTGCCCGCTACAGAATCCATGCTAAAACGTTTGTGGTTTTGCAGTAGGACCAAGGAATTGATATGCCTGAAAAAATTACACAAAAAGCTTTACTAACCTTTCAGAGAAGAGCAAGATTAAGTACCCCTGCCACTCTCATTTCTCTTAGAAGATGCAAATTTGAATTACTGGAAATAAATACCAATTAGGGGCATCTGTGTAAATAATCTGAAGATCATTACCTCTTGGTCTGCATAGGTTTATATACACACAGTTTTCATTTATGATTCTCCAGTACATTTTGGTAGGAAAGCATCTACACTCAGTTTATCCCACTCCAGGAGCAGTAAAATCCAATCCTTTTTTAGAGAGAGGAAATTTGAGAATATTTGAGAGCAAAGCCAGAATTCAAATAACTGCAATATCTAGGTAAAAATGTATCCATTCTTTCTCCTCTGGACAACGAATTATTTAAGGAGATCTCCCTCTCCAAAAGAAAATATTTTAAAGCTCATCAGCTCCTAAGAAAAGCATTAAATGTGTTGCCACTGTCTCAACACCCTACTCAATTATCTTTCATATGGACTTCAAAACAGCCCTTCAAGATTTGGTTGTTTTCTTCTCTTTTCTTTCTTCCTTCCTTCCTTCCGACTGATGAAGAAACTTAGGCTCACAGATGCTGGAACGTTCTAAGCCACACAGCTGGGGGCAGAAAGGAGGAAGGTCTGAGTTCTAAGCCTATAGGCCTTCCACCTGCCAGGGCGTCCCAAACAGGAATTACCTGGGAGTACTTAAGGAAAATACAAACTCCAGGCTCACAGTCAGTCTTCAAAGAAAGGGGCCTGGAAACATGCTTTTAAAAAGACAAACAAACAGACAAAACAAACAAGCCGTGCTCCCTCCTACCCCTTGGTTAATAGAAAAGCTTAGGAAAGACAGTACATCACGACCCAGCCAAGAGATCTGAAGCTGTTCCATTTTCATCAAGAGACCCCCAACGTCCCCAAGAACTCTTATTTCTCTCGTCAAGCCATCACCCCCACTAAAGCCCCCACAAGTCCAGATCTTGGAATCATCTTCTGCCCTTTCTTCACAACTGAAACCTGCCAATTTTCTTCTTCCCTGCAGAATTTTATTTCCTGGCTGGGACTAGGCTCTAACCACCAGACTTCCAGCCGGGCCCAGGAACTCCCAACCGCCTCCAGCCCTTCTGGCTCCTTCCCTAGCCCCTCGGCTCGGGCTGCTATCAACGCAACCCTGCCTCTTCCGTCGGTCACGTTGTTTCCTCCGCTTGGAAGGACCTCTTTCCTCTCCGGGCCCTTCCCAGCGGTTGGGGAACTCCTACACAGCCCAAGCGCCTCCGCTTCCAGCCACCCTCGCCTCCCACCACCCCTGCTCTGGGACCGAACCCGGCCTCGAAATCCAGCAGCAAGCGTCCATCCTCCTGGCCGCAGCCCCTGCCCCCTCCCCGCTGGCCTCCCCACCCGCCACCTGGCTTCGCAGCGGCCGTTCGGGAAGCCCTCGGCACTTCCCAGAATAGAGAGCAGCTGCCAACGTCAGGCTGCCGCCCGCCGCGGGGTTCCGGGCGCACGGGGTGCGGGCGGAGGGGACGTGACTACGCTCTGGCCTTCCGTCTCCCCCAACGGGCCGGGAAACTGAGGCCCAGGGCTGGCGGCAACTTCTCCAGTGTGCACAGTCCCGGGCCCCAGGCGTCCCGACCCCCGTCCGCGATCCCTCGACCACACGCGCCGCCCGGTCGCCCCGGAGAGCCGGGCGAGGAGCGGGTCTCCGAGCGAGCGCTCCGCCCGGGACCGCGCAGGGCGCCAGACGCGGCCAACTCGCCGCGAAAGTTGTTGTCTTCCAGCCTGCCCTCGCCTCTCACCTCCGAGACACACCTTCCCGCGGGCCCTGGCAGCCGCACTCTCACATCCGGTCCACCTTGCGCACACCCCTCTCCACGCTCTCTCACGGCCCCTCTCCCTCCCACGCCTGCAGCGGGCGGCCGCTCCCCCGCGCCCCCTCGTGCACTCCCACCCGCGGCCGGGGCGCGCCTTCCCCGCCCCGCCGCACGCCTGGCCTCCGCGCCGCGCCCGCCCGGGCTTCTGGCGCCCGGGAGCCCCAGCCCCGGGCCGCGACCCGCTTCCGCCCGCCCGGCGGGCGGCAGAAGCCAGGGTAGCCGCGCGGGGGGCGAGGGGCTCGGCTGCGCGGGGCGGGGAGGGGGCGCTCGCTCGCTCACTCTCGGCTGCGCACACGCCCGTACAAACTCTCACACAGACACACGCGGGGTGCGCTGCCGCCGCCCGCCGCTGCTCCTCCTCCCGCCACCGCCTTGAGAGGGAGAGAGAGGGAGGCAGAGAGAGCGCTTTGTCCGCGCGCCGCCGCCCGGCCCGGGACTCTGCCCCGAGGAGGCAGCCGCGCCGAGTCCCCGCCTCCGCCTCTGCCCCCGGGCGGGCCGGGCCGGCCGCGGTGGGGGGAGCCAGGCTGAGGGTGGGGGTGGGTGGCGGGCGGGCGGAGGGCGGGGAGGGGGGGCGGAGGAGGAGGAGGAGAGACGAGGGCAGCGGAGGAGGCGAGGAGCGCCGGGTACCGGGCCGGGGGAGCCGCGGGCTCTCGGGGAAGAGACGGATGATGAACAAGCTTTACATCGGGAACCTGAGCCCCGCCGTCACCGCCGACGACCTCCGGCAGCTCTTCGGGGACAGGAAGCTGCCCCTGGCGGGACAGGTCCTGCTCAAGTCCGGCTACGCCTTCGTGGACTACCCCGACCAGAACTGGGCCATCCGCGCCATCGAGACCCTCTCGGGTGAGCAGTCGCCGCTGCCCCCTCCCCCCGCCTCGCCCAGCTCAGGCCGGGACGGCGCCCGGAGGGAGGCCGAGCCCGGCGGGCGGCGCCCGGCGGGGGCTCCCGCGCCCGCACACTCACTTCCACGCACCAGACCCTCAACTCTCGCCGCCGGCCCGCTCCCGGGACGGCCCGCTCCCCTCCCCCCACCGCTCCGGATTCCCCCCTTGCCCTCCCAGCCGCAGCCCTGGGGCGACCCCCGTGCGGCTCCGAGGGTGCCTGGGGCTCGCTCGCTCTCTGGGGGCACCCCTCCTTCCCTATGCTCCCGGGCTGCTCTCCAGAGTTTCCCCACCCCCATCCTCAGAGAACCCCCGTTCCCTCTCTTCCCTGACCTTCGCGTCACCCCCTTTGTCAGGGACCCCCTTCCAATCCTGCATCTCTTTCTCTCTTGACCGGACCTTACCCCTATCCTTGCCTCGTGCCCGGGACCTCTCGCCCTCTGGCGTCCCCTGAGCCGCACTCTCCTTTGGAGCCCCCTCCCCACCTCGCCTCGCGGTCCCCCACTTTCGGCACCCCCTCGGCGCCACCCTGATGACCCCCTCCAAGGTTTCGGGACTCCCCCAACCCCAATCCCTGCACGACGGCACATCTCTCTCGGTCCTCTCCCGAACCTTAGTCCCCTCTCGCTCGTCTCTCAAGCGCTCCTATTTTTCTCTGAATTTTTTGTCCGATTTTATTGAGAAGAACTCGGGGCTGGGGGCTTTCCGCCGCCTGTCCCCCCGCCTCCCGCTCGGCCAGAAGCACCTTTTTACGAGGTGCCCTGTCTCAACTCGGTGGGGGCCCGGGCTGAGAACCGGGAAAGAGGCGACCGGGGGGCCCGCGAGAGCGCTGGAGCCCAGACGGGAGACGGAGAGCGACACACACACACTCGCGCGCGCGCGCACTCACCAACTCTCCCTCTCGCACACGCACCGCTCGGAGCCGCGCTCGCCCCAAGGCCGGGAGCCTGTGCCCCCCGAGCCCCGGCCCGGCGGAAGACCCTTCCCCACGGGTGCGCGGGGTGGGGGCGGGGCGGCGGCGAGGCCAAGGTGACACCCTGGAGCCGGCCGGGACTGGGCTCTCGCAGCTGCGGCCCCGGGGTGGGGGGAGGTGGGTGGGGGGCTTCGGTGCGTCTTCTCCGGGCCACCGGGTGGAGAAGTCAGGGAGGGGAGCGCAGCGGAGCCCTTGGGGCCCGGGTTAGCGGAATGGAGAGGTGGGGGCCGGGAGAGGAGCGGGGCCGCGCCAGCCCTGCAGCTTGAGTTTCAAATGAGCTCATCCTTTCAAATTGGCGCCGCTCTTTATTAAATTTGTTTTTCCGGTAATGCCACCCACAGCTATACCTGGGGTCGGATCCGGGCTCGCGCCCTTCCCACCTCGTCCCGAGACACGGGGCGCCCACCTTGCTTCCCACTGGCAACCAAGTTTGCCCAGCTCGAGCCCGGTAGGAGACCCCTTGAGGGCGCCCGAAGGCGGAGCCCGAGCGTGGAGTTCTGTGCGTGCCCCTCCTAGACCCCCGCCGGTTTGATCTAAGGAAGGTTCTGAGTGCTTTAATTTCTGTTTTAAAGGTAAAGTGGAATTGCATGGGAAAATCATGGAAGTTGATTACTCAGTCTCTAAAAAGCTCAGGTAAATATATTTTGCTTAGTTATTTTGTGATAGGGCTTAACGTATAAATACCACAGTACACTCAGTTTTTTTTAAATGTGCTTTTATAGTTAAAAAACTGCTTTTGTTTGTTTTGTTGGTGGAGATAACGCAGTTTAGAAAGTTAGATTTTTTACTTTCATTATATAAGGTGTTTACTGTACTTGGAAAATATCTGGTGCCTTATTGGGGGGTGGGGGGTGGCGAACTCTAGCTGTGTGAAATTCGCTGGGACCGTTAAACTTGTTTATCAAAACTTGCCTCCCACCCCTCACTCCCACCCCTACCCCCAGCACAGTGGCTACAAATGCTTGTCAAGACTTCCTGTGAGATGTTAAGAGTAAATATTTACTTTGTCAACTAAATTGCTTAACTAAACTTCGCGATTAATTAGTTTTCTTTTTTAGATAGCTTAATGTTGAATAATAAAATAATTCAGTAAGAGGTCAGTATTTTGCATAGCACTGTAAAGAAGTGGGTTGTTTGGAATGGGTGGCAGTTAAAAAGCCAGACTTTTTTAGTCCCTGAGACTACTGAATATTGCTTCTGAGCGTTTTGTTGTTGTTGTTGTTGTTGTTGTTGCTTTTGAGATATGTTTGAAGCTAAACAAGTATCTCTATGAGTTCTGTAGCTACATTTAAGGGCACTGTTGTTAATGAAGGAGTAAAGAATTTTGTGGAAGTTGGATTTCTCCACAGTGATTTGCCTGCAAGAGAAATATCTCTGTGAGGAGAGAATGAGGGAGAACATCTTTGTTTAAAGCTTATTGTGGACTTTAAATTGGGCCCCTTTATTACTCATTCTAGATTTTTTTTTTTCTTCTCCCATGTGTTGTAACTTAGTTTATATCCCGTTCACATACATTTCTTCACCATTAGTCATTAAGTAGCTGGATTGAAAACTTTTAAGTCTTTGATTTGCCACCTTTACATTTTCTGATACTCAATAGTGCAACCACTTACTTGATTTTTGCCAGGATTGAATAGATTCTAAAACAAACCATAATAATTTTATAAATACTTAGATGTTTTGTTGAAGAGGTTTTAAAGAACTGTGGGCTCATTTTCAGATACTTTTATTTTAACTAAGCAACAGAATATCTTCTTTGAAAATGATTGTGGCGTATCAGAAAGCTTATGCCTTTAAAAAAAGGCAAAAGTTATGATTTTCAGTTTCAAATGAAATATAAAGCTAGTTTTTCTCTCTAGGAACAGATGTAATGTGTAGCTGATTGGTTTTTCAGTTAACTCTTCTAAATTTGTATACTTCTATATATATATGTGTGTGTACTTTTTTTTTACCTGAGAAATCCAAGTTGAAGCTTTCTGATGTATTAAGTATTTATTAAGAAATTTAAATCACTCATCTTTTACAACACTTGAAAATTTGATGAAAATATTGAACAAGGTTTGAAAGAACCACCTAAAACATTTGAAGGGCTATTATTCTATAAATGCCTAATTCTATTGGCTGTATAGCTGTTCTGAGTCCTTTTTTGGGTTATAATTAATAAAAAAAAAATCACTAGAATTTTAACTTTGGTGAGTTGGTGTCTCATTTCATGTTATGAAGTGCATTATCTCATGTTGCAATGTAAGTAAAATACTAATTTAAAGTTACTAACATCTCCTAAGACTTCTCACAAGTATACTTCTTCTAAACTTTTTCTTTCAAAATGCAGGAGTTATTTGCTGTTAGCCAGAGTGTCATTTAACTAATTTTGTTGTGTTTATGTAAGAGTTCAGAATTAAAAGCATGTCCCCAATTTTTAGTATTAGTTAAATAAAGAACAAACTAGGACTTAAACAGCCTTATTAGTACAAGATTTCTTTGAACATGTGGGCAATATAAAATACCTAGGAGGTAGATTAAAATGCGCTGTGTATGATTCACTACACTGAGGACGTCTGACATACCAAATGTATGCATAAGCTGCTGTTTTAGAGGGTTGCATCATTTCTGATTGGATGGCTTTACTCTTTTTTTTTCCCCCTTTACTTTATTGGTTTAAAATGCAGGAATTAGTTACTTGTTCTGCAGGCTAAGGGAGAGATGTCTAATGACTGGTGTTGTGTACTGAGCTCAGACCCCTGGGATGAAGCAGCTGTATGTTCTCATGTACAGGGCACTACCACGGTGCTGGCTTTCAAAAAGCAGGGTACTGTGACATTTGAAACCAAAGCTTTTATGTTATATGGTGACTATTTTGGTGTTCCTTTGTTGCATTTCCATGAAATTTAACAAGTTAGAAGCAAATTTGTCAGCGTTAAGTCAGTTCTATATGTGGTTTTTGTGTTAGTTGAAGTGAAAATGTGAAGAAAACAATTCATCCTCATTGCTTGCTTACTTAAAAATCATTCAACAACTGAGTGCTCATTTTCTTTATATTGTTCTGATTTCTTTCTGCTCTCAGGAATGAGTTTTAATATTTACATTCCAAATAGACTTTTTAAAGCTAATGATAATTTGGGAGGAGATGTTTTTATCTTAAGTTATGAAATTATTGGCATGCCATTTGCTTACCAATTGGGTCTTTTGTTAAATGTCATTCTAGCATCATTTTATATGTGCTATTATAGTAGACAGACTATATAACCATTATATTCTCAGGGTCATCAGAAGTAGAAGACTCTTGTTTTTTTTTTTTTCTTTTTGGCACATGTGTTTCATTCTTATTAGATGCAAATTATTGTAATGTAAATCATAGACACACCACCTATTTTTTACTTTCTAAGTTGGTTTCAGGCTCTGCTGAATAAAAATCTTTGGATCTTTTTTCTCTATTCATATTTCTTGGTAGTGTATATGAATCAAAGATTGCTTAAAGAGGAAGAAACTGGAAATTGGTTTAAAAATCTGTTAAAAGTTGTGGGAAATGCCTTGACAGAAATTTCATTTTTCATGTTGACTTTTTAGTTGGAAAAAAATATATATGTACATGTCTGTATATGTACCTACACACTTGCACACGCATACACACACACACACACACACACACGCGCGCGCGCACCCACATCACATATATTGTTTGGAGCTAGAACGTACGCTAACCTGAATGTGCTTTGTAACTAAAGTTGAATGATTCTGTGAGAAACAAAACTTTCAAAAATGTGATTTCTGCCCACTGCTAGGAAGTAACCAAGTGGTGTAGACATGCTTTCACTGAGATGGTGTGAATACTATGAGATAGTGTAGGAAAAAGCTATGAATTTGTCTTTCATGAGTTAAAAATCAGTAATTGTGTTGTCTCCAATGCAAATGAATTCAGTCTCCTATAGGAATGTTAAAGAAAACAGTATCTCAATTGTATTTTGCTTGTATGTACTACATTGTGTATAGTTGAATTAAATACCAAAAAGAAAAAAAAAAAACAAAACAAAAACAAAAAAAACCCATCCAACCTCAATCCCTTCCTGCAACAAAGGCTTTTGCTGCATCAATTTTTAATTTTGAAAAGATTTTTTTTAGGTTAAAATTATATGGTAGGCTTCTATTTAAAGAATTTGTTGAATTAAAAATTGATGCCTGAATTTAATTAAATAGATTCCATGTGTGGATATAATGTATATTAATATAAAATACATGTCAAACTGTAAGATAACTTTAATTTGGCTTTGAGTTGGACATTACATTTCCCATTTTAAAAAAAGCTAATAATTTTTTCATATGGTTCTAGGCTATGCCATAAACAATTACACATTTTTGTAACCTTTAAGAGATAAGTATTAGAATTAAAATAGAAGCAATAAAAAAAACAGTTGATAATTCAGGTGGTAGTGTAGGTTTAAAATTCAAGCTTACAAATATTAAAAAACTGGTCATTTGATGTTTTTACCTTATTTAGTTAAATATTAAAAGCCACTGAAATCTACAAATCAAAATAGTTTTTATGTACTGCTTGATTTTCCAATTTGTCAAATTCATCTCCATTTTAAATTTGTATTGTAGCAATTTATGAAAGTTTTAAATGGCTACATAAACATTAATTCTAAAAGGTGATTTGGTGATATGTGATGCATTTGTCAAATTGTGTTTTTTAAAATAATATTTCCTTGTAATTATGGCTGGGTATAAGATGACCAGTAAGGGATGGTCTCAAAGTTTTATTTTTTATTATTTCAACCTGAGATTACATAAAGATGAGAGAAGATTAGTAATATTTGTGTAGCACCTTTTATACGTAATGATATAATGTATTTTCTTTAAGAAGAGTTTTTATAAAGGACATTAGGCAGTTTGGAACTAATTGCATATCAAAATCAACATTTCACTATTTTGAGTAAATGTTTTTATTTTATGGAGGTTGATCCAGTTTTTCAAGTGGGGGGGTATGTAAATGATGTTGAAATGTGCATAAAAGGATAGGAACTTGGGCACATTTATTAAAAGTCAAAACTATGAAACTCAGATTTCTACAGGAACTATTTACACATATTTGATACTTCTCAGCTTTCTAAATATTTGCTGTCTATCGCTGAATCACTCTTCCAAGTCTTCTAATGGAATTCTCAAAAGTAGATGAGCAATTGGTCAGTTGTGAGAGGATATTATTTGAGCTAAGTGTGTCATCTCTGTGATTCAGTGGGGTGTGTGCACATGGGTGTCTGTGTGCGTGTGTGCTTTGTGGGGGACAGTAGTTTCAGACAGATGGCATCAGGAGGGAAGAGAAGGAAATCTTTAACTGAGCAACGATTGCTCTGGATTTCAGTCTTGACAGGGCAAATGAAAATTGCTAGGTGTTTGAACTTTGTGACAAAGGGAATCAGTATTTGCTTTGAGTGATGCATGACTCTTATAGGTGCTTAACCTTGTGGAAGCCAGGGCTCAGGTACCTGTGTGGCTTCTTCAGTGAGCTTGCTGCTGGGAGGACCATCCAATGCACAATCTATTCTTCCTTTCTTTTGCTTGGATATCCCTTCTCACTAGTAGAGTTAGTTAGCTCAGTGACTCTGTGAAGGCTCTGATGATCTATAAGCCATTTTTATAAATGCTAGAAAATTAAAGATTTGAGTATGCATTTTCACTTAGGAATTCTATACTGTGGAAGACAGTAGATTATTTTACATAACAAGTACTCTGACGGAATCAATTTCATTAGAAGCATAGTATTAGACTGGTTTCTTTGGAGACTTAAAAAAGTTGAACTATAAGTTTCAAAATATATTTTTAAAAATTCCACTTAGATGCCACCAACGTGTCTTCATTGTTCTTTTCTGCGTTGAAGAACAGAGTAGTGTGACTTGGCTGAGCCGGTTTTTTAAACCAGTTTCCTAAATCTTTTAGTCAAAAGCATCATGTCTCAAAAGTTATGATTGACTTCTTAATTTGAAGGATGGGATAGTTCTGTTGAACAAAACATGCCCAAATAGTTTATTAGTCAAAGTTTATCCTTTTTACACTGAAATTCAAGTCCAATTACTTTGGGTAGTCATTCAAAACACTATCACTGAAGAAAAACATAGTAGCAAATAAACAACAAACACCTACTAGTAAAGATAACAGTGCTTCCTCCCAGTTATCATCATTAAAATATTTTAAAAAATCTTTTACTTTATAATTTAACTTCATGCTTACAAAGTTATAATTTTCATTTGGTGGCATGGACTCTATGGGTTCTATTTTGGGCAGCAAAATTGCAGAGTGCTCAAAGCATTATTTTTAAGGTTTTTCTTTTCCTGTTTTGATCATGTACTTTGGTCTTTCCATAAAATAGTGAAGAAAAATTATTTTCTTTTATAGAAAAATTCAGATTCTGTTGTGCTTTGGCTTCTAAAGATGAGGGAGAATATAGTAATTATTTCTTTAATTTGGTGTAAAGTTTGGTGGCATATGGAGGTAAAGATTAAGTAGACCAGAGAAAATGGATGCTTTTGCACTCATAGCAGGCAGTCAAATCTAAAAGCTAACCCAGCTAACCCATCATTTAATAGATATATGTCTCCTTCCCAAGCCTCTATTTCTCACTGCATAATAAGGTTGCATTTTTGAGATACATTTTGTTCATTTATTCCTGGATTTCCTTGCTATTTATCTGTTCTATACTTTATTCTGAAGATGTGAACATTAGTTAGAATTGTTTACTCTCAAGAACATTTCATAAAAGAGGTGTTTTAATAAGTCCAATAAATGAAAAGAGTTCTGATGCATATTTTAGACTTTCTGATATTTACCTATATCATAAGAAATGTTGTTACCTAATGACCAGGAAAATATGCATAGGACCATTGCAGTGAGAATAGTATTTTCAGTTTTTCTCATTATCATATAATTAATGTGTGCCTTAGGGGGAAGCTTCGATTTTTAATTTTTGTTTTAAATGTGCTCAGAAAGGTGGTTTCATGATTCCATGCGTTGATATGTGAATAATGCTATTGTTATCTCAGAGAGATACACATATTTTTTATGGGCCTGCATCTTATATTCATATAATACTGATGATGTCCCAGCCTCTTCACATTATTTCATTTATTCCAAATAATTATGGGAAGAAGATGGGACAATTAATATCATCCCCTTTTTCAGATGAGGAAACTTAGTTTCAGAGAAATTTAATAATTTGCCTGAGGACACATACCCATTAAATAGTAAAGCTAGGGCTAGATCCTAGTCTTCTGATCCTCAGTCCACAGTGCTGAGACTTTTTTTTCTTCACTTGTTTAAATTAAAAAAGTCAATCTAAGTGTTGTATGGTTCAAAAGGTGCCATTCAAGAGTAATGGAAATAACTGAAAATAGATTTGTTTGTGAATGACCCTTTGCAACAATCTTACTCTTACATCATTCTGAATGATCTGTACTTTGTTATTTTTTTTAGGAAAAAAATAATTAGAACAGTCAATTTAAACATTAACAGCAGCATTACCTCCTTTTATCACCATGTTTGCCCATAGACAGAAATGGGGTTGGATTTTACTGTTGTTGTTACATTGCTTTTTTCAGTGGCTGCATTCCTTGTGTTAAGAAATAGAACACTGCCAGGGAAGATGTATCTCTCGACATCTTGAGCCGCACGCATTAGGCAGTGAGCTGTAGCCCTGGTTAAGACTAGAAGCCATGTGGAAAAGGAAAGTCTAGCTTAGGGAATTGCTTGGGTGGGTTTTTCCCAGGTTTTAACCAACCCATTGCTGGAGATCAGGACTGTGTTCTGGTTTGTTTTCCTGGTAACTGTCAGATCTTTCCCTAGATTTGGTGTTTCTCTGCTTCAGTTTCTGTACAGAATCTGGCCTTTGGCTTCTCCGTGGGGATGGAATGAGTATTAGTAGGACAGCATCCATGAGGTTTTCAGAGTTCCTCATTAATGACATAATCACTCAAAAACATATACTAAATAAGCATGTTAGGTACAGTCCATTTCCCCTTAATTGTAAATTTTTCCTGTATTTATCCTCTTGTTTCCTTTAACTGTTTTGTGCTATCATATTTATATGGTGGTGGAGGGAGGAAGGCATGATCAAGAAAACAATAGGTGAAAAGATTATTTTCAACCCCCCCCCCCCCCATTTCTTTAAGTTAGTATAGTCTGGTGTAGGGTGTTGCATGTTCTGTGCACTTCTGACTTGGAAAATGGGCGAAGGAAGGTAACTAGTAGTTAAAAAGCAGCTCGAAGGGTGGGTGATGTGTATTGAGGAGGGCACCTTTTGGGATGAGCACTAGGTGTTGTATGGAAACCAGTCTGACAATAAATTTCATATATTGAAAAAAAATAAAATAAAATAAAAAGCAGCTCTTGTCTTAGGTGCTACACCAGGCCTTCTGTGTATCTTATTTTATCCTCACCACAGCCGGGGAAGATCTGTACCTCATCCCTTTTACAGATAGGGCTGTGAAGCTTCTGACTCAAAAGCAGCCCCTCCTTTCACCTGACAAAACCTGCTTGCTTCAAAGAAGCAGTGGCCCTATTGCCTTTCCTGCCTCCTAATTGGAACATAGTAACAGCACTACTCCTCCAGCAGGAGCTGTGATAATGTTTGCATAGGTCACAGGGTAACTTTGTATATTTTTCCCAATGCAGAACAAAAAAATCTACATGTATACAACAGATATGCTGAGGAAGATAAGAGGCTGAAGTCCACTATATATTTAATTTAATATAATTGAGAAACAACTGAAAATGTTAGTCATAATTGGAGGGCACTTTCTGAAGTAGTCTTACTGTAGGGGCATTAGTAATTATAAAAGATAGATGTTTTAAAAAATCATTGTGGCTGAAAATGAAGTGTAAAAAAAACCAAGACATAATGTGTATGCATTGTGGGGAGAGGTCTGTATTCATGCCTTTGGCTCAAGTATATTTTCTTAAATCCTGAAAAATACAGCCTTTTTTGTCTAGGACCTAGAATGTTGCACAAAGTTTGGCATGCTTTCATTTTTATCTGTACATAAAAATGGCTTAGAGAAGGAAAATGGGGGATTCTCACAAATTGCTTTTCATAAGATGATTCATCTTATTAACATTAGAAAATTTTAAACCTTTTTGACACATGAAAACAGTGAAAGCACAAGGAGTAGGAAGATCTATATGTTCTTTTTGATACAATATTGAAACCTACTATACAGTACATTGGTGACTTTGTTTTAGGTAAACAAGGTGGAAGTTACAATCATACTGTCAATGAAATAGATATGCAAGAGTTGTGCATCTAGATTTAGATGTTATTTTTTTGATAACATAACTTTATGAACTTAATTATAATTAAAAATAAAAATAATGACTTTTCTCAGTCAAGAACCTCTAATAGAGCTTAAAATGTTATCAGAGAAGACCTTTCTATTAACTTGCTACCTCTTCTCTTTACTCTTTCTTTGCCTTCAAAAAGCACACCAAAAAAAAAAAAAAAAAAGGTAATTGAACGGGGATTCTGTGGACAGGTTAACCTCAAGCCAATTCACAAAATAGAAGATACTTTGAAAAAGCTCATGTGAGGACAGGCTGTAACTAACTGTGTTATATGGAGACCTTTTACTTGAGTCCCTCCTGATCTTTGTGATTTTAACAATGCATATTTGAGAAATGAATGTTTTCCTTGTCATTGTGTGGATAAGATTTTGGAGTAAAATGTGCATCTTTGAGAGAGTAGGAGATAGAAGATTAGACAGTTTAACACTGAAAAAAAAAATGCACTTTAACCTCTTCAGTTAGAAAGAAAGAAAGGAGGAGGGAGGAAAGGAAGGAGGACAGGAGATAGGCAGCCATAGGAACACAGGTGACTGAGTGGACAGTGTCATGTAGCTTGTTCATTCTCTAATTCCAGAGCATGGGGAAAGACTGGTACTCACTGATAGTGTGTACAAGACAGTAAGTGATTCCAGCGGTGACAGCAGGACTGGAAATCTCACGCAATTTGTTCTTTTCTTTGACATTTAAAAACTCTAGGAGTATGTGGCTGGCTTGCCCCACAAAAGGTTTTGCATTTCTTTCTATGAGGCCCTGTACTGGCCACTTCCTCTCTCTCTCTCATTCTCCTTCCTCTTTGCATTTCTGTGAGGATGGCTGGGCAGGGCTGGAAGGTGCTTGGTTTGTAGGCCTGCCTCCAGCTGAGTGCCCCCTAGGTGGCTGGGTTTGGGGAAGCCAGGAAGGCATGTGTGCGCTTGCTCAGTGTGTTGGAATGTATGGGTTCTGTGGCATATGCTTACCCGGAAAGTGCAGCAGGCAGGCAGACAGACAGACAGACAGGCGCACACACACACACACACACACACCACACACACACACACCCCACACACCCCCCACACACACCCCACACACCCCCCACACACACCCCACACACACATTCCTCAGTGGTAGTGGGGGTCAAATGTTGGCTTTTTGTGAGGAGTTGAAAGTTTGGGAAGGAATTTCCCAGTGTTGAAAGTTTGGGCTACTTTCCCGCCCCACTAAAGTGCGATTGTATTTATTCTTTGTAAAGGGAAAACATCTTGGGGTGCCTGGGTGGCTCAATTGGTTGGGCGTCCAACTTCGGCTCAGATTGTGATCTCGTGGTTTGTGGGTTTGAACCCCGCATCGAGCTCTGCACTAACAGCTCAGAGCCTGGAGCCTGCTTTGGATTCTGTGTCTCCCTCTCTGCCCCTTCCCCGCTCACACTGTGTATCTCTCTCTCTCTCTCTCTCAAATAAATAAACATTAAAAAAAATAAAGGGAAACCTTTTTTGTTGTTTTTTATTTTTTGAATACTGTTGAAGGATAGAAAAAAAATTTGTGGATGCATAAATAATCTGGCCCTTCTCCTAGATCTAGATGTACTCTTTCCTCCTTTCTCTTCATACTAATAGTAATGTCTTTGAATAAAGGACACTGAATTTTTAAAATAAGCTTTTGAAAACTTTGAGTTGTGCTGCTGCTAAAGATGATAAAATCAAGGATCTTTAGAAACCAAGTTTTAAGCTCAGAAACGTAGGATTTAGTCTCCCTCTGAAGGAGTAGATACTCCTCAACCGAAATACTAGTTGGTGAATATTATTTTTATTTGTTTGCCCTTAATATTTTTTTTTAAAAATTTTTTAACGTTTATTTATTTTTGAGACAGAGGGAGACAGAGCATGAACAGGGGAGGGTCAGAGAGAGGGAGACACAGAATCCGAAACAGGCTCCAGGCTCTGAGCTGTCAGCACAGAGCCTGACGCGGGGCTCGAACTCACGGACCGCGAGATCATGACCTGAGCCGAAGTCAGCCGCTTAACCGACTGAGCCACCCAGGCGCCCCTGCCCCTTAATATTTTTAAAAACTTACATTCGTTTTTTTATTCACAAAAAGTTTGAGATGACAGAAGTGCTGGTTACTCAATTATTTTAAATAAAGGAGGTAGGGATTTAATTTTATGAAGTAGGTAAGTGAAACCAACGTTTTGTTTTAAGGGTTCTAAAAGATTGGGAACAGGTGGTTTGTTCTAATATAATTCTTTTTACATCTTAGGAGATTTGCCAGGGAAGAGTTAGCTCTTTGGCTCATTGATTTTTGTATTAATGGTTTGCTGTGCATGTCTGTTTCAATAATGATTTCAAAACAACAATTTTGATATTGAAAATTTGTGGCTTTAGTTCAAATGTAATGATTATGGTGAAGATGTTAACACTACAGCCTTAAAAATTTCCAAGCCAAAGTGCTTTTATTCCTTATGGCAGTACTTTTAACAGTATGTTCCACAAAGCCTTAGGATTCTGAGGAGATGTCAAATTTATGGGAAGGAAGGAGTGGACAATGTACCTGGGAGACCCTGGCTTCTTAACTACTTTCAATCAGAACACAGCTACATTCATTGCTGTTTTATATATTGGAGTTCAGTCTAGAATTGGGTTCAGAAAATGGATTTGCCACTTTGAGAAATAGTTTGAAAGTTATCTGTCATATAATATATAATTTTGGGCCTTGAATCCATTCCTTGTTCAGGCATTCCCGAAGATCCAAAGCTCTTTCTTGAGGAAAGTTTAGACCCTACCTTTGCTACTTCTGAATCTACTTTCTGTGGAATGGCCTGTCACTTTTGCTTTAGTAACAAATGTTTGTTTTGCCAACTGCATGCCAGACTACTAAATCTTTGGATTTTTCTATAATCAATAGCATAGAATGTTTGCCTGTCAGGAACTTTCTAGGGAACTCCTTGGCCAGTGGTTGCACTCCGGTTCTCAACAGAGCCATTAGCGTCAACTGACTTTGTTGAGTGATGGGTCTAGTAACATGGGATCCACTCACTCATCAACAACAAGTTTTTGCTTCAGGAGGTCCAAGCAGGTTGGCCCACCTGCCTCTTCTTCAAGCAGAGCATCCCTACTTGATATGGTATCAAGCAAGGTATATGGTGTGGTTCTAGGTATGAAGCAGTGATCTTCAAAATATTTTCGACTGGTGTGAATGGACTCCTAAGAAGTCAGAAAGGACATAAACCATTATACTCTAATACATCCTTGCACAGTATCAGTTCTGCATGCATGAGTCTTGTTCAAAAACAGGATGTTACTTCAAACAATATATATTATTCTCTCAGTGATTTCTTAACCTGTGATCAAGGACTCTTGGGGGCAGTCCTTAAAGTCCTTGGACTTTGCTTTCTGTGTTATTTAAAGAGCCTCTTAGATGGTTTTCATGCTGAGAGAGAGAGAGAGAGAGAGAGAGAGAGAGTGTGAGAGAGAGACAGACAGACAGACATGCACATGGAGGCTTTCCCCTCTGAGCTCTGCTCTTTGCCCTGTACTCCATTGTTCCAGCTTCCTGAAAACTGGTCTTCGAAGATTGCTGATGTCACATCATATATCCAAGTTTTGTTGTAAGACTGTTACAAGAAACCACCATATATTTACCGGGATCCACACTCAAATACTGGCAGGTGATATAAGGGGTAGTGAGGGGAGGGGTTTCTATGAAGTACAGGATGGCTATCTCTTCAGTGGGCTTCAGCCAGCTACTACCATGTGGAAATGTAAGGCCAGTGTTCTCAAACCTGGTTTTTCAAAAGAAGCTGGAAGTCAGAGTTCTTATGTTAAATATTGGCAACAATTCAAACATTTTTGTAGATACTGTGAGGGTCAAAAAGATGATAACTTGTGGGTTGAAGCTGGCCCATGGCTTGCTGGTTTGCAGTCTCTGCCCATGAAAATCTGCAACTTCTGTAAAATACTGTTGAAGACTCTCTCCATTATGTTTAGTATCTCCTACCCTTAAGGCTTGTCTGGGAGTGAGAGGGAAAAGTTCTTCTCTTCATAAACTGGTTAAACTTGTATGTCTTATCTAATGATGATGATGGCTCTTTGGGAGCTCATTTGCAGCAACCATCCTTAGTCTAGTTAGTTTTCTGGAATAATTTTTTTCCATTATAAAGTACCTTATACTTTTGGGGCGCCTGGGTGGCTCAGTCGGTTAAGCGTCTGACTTTGGCTCAGGTCATGATCTCACGGTCCGTGAGTTTGAGCCCCGCGTCGGGCTCTGTGCTGACCGCTCAGAGCCTGGAGCCTGTTTCAGATTCTGTGTCTCCCTCTCTCTCTGACCCTCCCCCGTTCATGCTCTGTCTCTCTCTGTCTCAAAAATAAATAAATGTTAAAAAAATTTTTTTAAATAAAAAAATAAAGTACCTTATACTTTTAATTTTATGTAATAATTTATTGTGTTTCTGTTATATTAAATCATCTGAAATCCTTTTTTTTTTTTAATGTTCATTTTTGAGAGAAAGAGAGAGACAGCACTAGCAGGGGAGGGGCAGAGAGAGAGGGAGACACAGAATCCGAAGCAGGCTTCAGGCTCCGAGCTGTCAGTAGGTCACAGGGCTCGAACCCACGAACCGTGAGATCACGACCTGAGCCGAAGTCAGGCGCTCAACCAACTGAACCACTCAGGCACCCCTGAAATCCTTTTGTAAATTTAGAATGTATGTATGCTGAATATGTGACAATCTTAGTTTAATGTATATGCTATTTCATAATGCCTGTTCATGAGAAAAAATTAGTCCCTGTTTTCCTATAATTGGAGGAACATATTTCCACATAAGTTTCAATTATACACTCTCCAGTTAAACACTGGGCCAACTATAGGTAATGTTTTAAACCACTTTCTAAGAAAATATGATTCTCATATGTCTGGCAAACATTTTTTTAAGTAAGAACTTGAGTTCTGCCTCCAAGTGAACATCTAGGATAAGGCAGGTAGTTTTAAAGCATAGAGTGTACTTGGCAGGAAAATTCAGTGGTGAAAAGTAGGGCTTTTAAATATTTTGAAAAATGTTTTGGTTACTCTTGCACTTTCTTGTATTTAAGTTGACAAAATTGAAAGCCATATAGATGCTGCTTCTAGGTCCGGGGTGCAGTAAATACTCATTAAGGCCAAAGTAAATGAAAACTACCAGTTACCTAAGGGACCTTACCAAAAAAAGCCAAAAAACAGACAAAACCACCACAAAACAAAAAAGCTGCTAGGACAGTTGGATTAGCATTTTAAAAATGTGTCTTTTTATTCTAAAACTTACATGAATGAAATAGCTCATTAGCAGTCACTATAATGGTGAGGTAAGTATATGTCTTGGAGAATGTGAGTTCTCAGTTCATCTATGGTAAGGCACAATAGAGTGACATGTAGGTGTCTGGGAATTCAGGATTTCATTTGGCTTCCTTCATTTGTAAAGGATCGAATGGTCATCGGTTCCATTAAAATAGCCAACTCTGTTTTTTGGACTGGTCTTTTGAACCTTACCATTTTGAAGTTCCATGAGATCTTGCTCTTGTCTTATTTTTTAATTCCACTGCTGCAGCTTGAATGCCTTGAAAAGTGGAATGAGCTGCTCATTAAATATCTTTCAAGTTTTAAAAATTAAAGCCATAATGTATCATTAATAATTTGCTTTTATTTCTTCTTTTTATTTTCAAATTGAGGGCAGGGAGAAATAGCAGTTCAAAGTTTTTACTCTTGTGAATGGGTTTTTCAGTCTTTGTACTGAATCTTTGGCTTAAGTGGAATGAAATCTTCATGGGCATTTTACGTACAAAGGCCCTTTAAAACATGAGGTATGTGGGGAGCCTGGGTGGCTCAGTTGGTTGAGCGTCTGACTTTGGCTCAGGTCATGATCTCACGGTCCGTGAGTTCGAGCCCCGCATCGGGCTCTGTGCTGACAGCTTGGAGCCTGGAGCCTGCTTCGGATTCTGTGTCTCCCTCTCTCTCTGACCCTCCCCCGTTCATGCTCTGTCTCTCTCTGTCTCAAAAATAAATAAACACTAAAAAAATAATTAAAAAAAAAACACCAAAACATGAGGTATGCTGCAAAGAACAGTTGTACAGGGCTGCAAAATGAGTATTGGAAAGCAGAACTTTAGATTTAGTGTAACCAGAATAAGTTTTGCAAATCAGTCTTTTTAAAAAAATTAAGGGTGGGTTGATCTTAGTATTGTTAGACTCAATGTGATTACACAAAAATACAACTTCCTCTCTAGGTATTTCTTTCTCCAACCCAAATTACATTAAAAATCTGCTGGGAGGGGTGCCTGGTGGCTCAGTCGGTTAAGTGTCTGACTGTTGATCTCGGCTTGGGTCTGGATCTTGGAGTCGTGAGTTCAAGCCCCGTGTTGGGTGTGAAACCTACTTAAAAAAAAAAATAATAGAAGAAAAATCTATGTATATTTTTTAAGAAACAAAAACAAACCAAAACACAGAAATAGCAGTCCTCTTATTTCAAGATAGTAGGAAGATACAAGCAAGTTAAGTTGTGTTTTTATGTAGTAACTCAAAGATGATCAAGTTAAGCAGACAGTATCTGAAGTTGTTGTGGGAAAAAATAGACAAGTGCAAAAAATGGCAGAATTTACCAATGGCTGAGATAATTCATACCCAAGGAAATGAATGATCTTAAATGTTAATTGCAAAACAAGATACTGTCAGCTGTTCTGTATTAGTAATCTATTGATGCATACAGATTACCCCAAAACTTAGCAATTTAAAGCAGCAAACATTTATTATCTCTCACATTTTCTGAGGGTCAGGAATATGGCAGCAGTTTAGCTGGGTGGTTCTAGCTCAGCATCCTTCATGAGGTTGCCATCAAGCCCGCTCATGTGGTTGTTGAAAGGCCTCAGTTTCTCTGTAGCTGTTGGCTAGAGCTTTCAGCTCTTCACAACACGGGCCTCTCCTGAGGTCTGCTCACAGCATGGCAGCAAGAGTAACCCAAGAGAGCTGACCCCACACTGCCTTGTACCACCTAATTAGTGAGTTGCACATCAGCACTTCTGCCTTATTTTGTTTGTCAGACATGAGACACTAGTCTACCCCATGCTCAGTGGGAAGGAGTTACTCAAAAAGAGAATACCAAGAGGTGGGAATCATTGGGGGGAGCATCTAGGATTTAACTAAGTCAATCAGGAAAAGTCAACAAATCAAAGAGAGACTTGCTTAGTCTGGGGCGTATACTGAGGAGAATAATCTTCTATTAATACTCAGCCCCTTTTGGAATAAAATGAATTCCTTATAAAACACCAGTAATAACAATTGTGGATTACTGAATCCTTTTATAATTCTTATTTAATTTTTCTCAACACCTTCTAGGGTGAGGAAGACACTACTGTCCTTATTTCGCAGATTAGGGAACTGAGGCCCAGACTGTTCACATTACTTAGACGGGATCGTATGTTTAACATTCAACCCGAAGTGTTCCCCCCCGCCCCCGCCTTTTTGACTCTTTCTTTTCTCTCCTCTAAAGAGTGAGTTACTTTCTCTTTTATAAAACGCAACTTAATTTTTTCCTTTCAGATTCATCTGAAAGAGCTGAGTTTTTAAATGTTTAATTGAAAAGTTGAAAACCCTGTTCTTGTATCAATAAAGATGTTAGCTACTTTTCTGCCAGCAGTAAAATAGCCTTTTTGCTATTTTTGTAATGGGTGAGGTCTGATTTCTCCAAAATTGTGCCATACTGTGGTTAGCCATAGTCTACAAGAGGAAAATATATTTACCCTTCTTTAAAATCATTGGTTTTCTAAGAAATATGCTATTTACCACACCAAATCTGAGTAAATCTTTCTGAGACAAAATGCAGTGGTCACTTTGATACCAGACAAGGCCAATTCTCTCCCCCACTAAAAATGCAGAACATCAGGCCTTCAGATCTTTGGTATCTACCTTTATTATACATTTATCTCTTGAGGAAATTTGATAGTGTTTTTGGTGTTAGTCATATCCATATTGGTGCTGAAGGGTTCACTCTGTAGCGGTGTCTTGCTAAACTCATGCAATCCTATCAACATTGCCTGTAGAATGTCCTATGACTTCAGTCAAATATAGTATTTTAATAGGCCCATCTTTAAATTTTCATTGAATCTTGGTGCTTACTTTACTTGCATTGTGTATTCCCATAACCCATTTAACCTTTTCTCCTAAAGGTCCTGATAACATGATAGTGTGGAGTGAGGAGTTCTTTTGGTTCTTTCCTTCTGAATTTGTGTAGACTGAGGTTTATGGAGTGTTAGGGTCCTTTAGGAGTTACTGCTCTCTAGGAAAGATAGATACTTTTTATGTTGTTAAAAAAAAAAACCTTTGGGGTAAATACTGAATTTTTTACACACTGTATATTCTAGTTAAACAAAGTTTATTCTGAGTTATCCTTTTTGAGAGAGGATTGCCCCTGAGTGGGTTCTTGACCCCTCCTTAGTTTAAAATCTTGATGTATTTTTTTTTCACAAAACAATCAAATGATTACATTAAAAAATTTTTTTTCGGGGCGCCTGGGTGGCTCAGTCGGTTAAGCGTCCGACTTCAGCTCAGGTCACGATCTCGCGGTCCGTGAGTTCGAGCCCCGCGTCGGGCTCTGGGCTGATGGCTCGGAGCCTGGAGCCTGCTTCCGACTCTGTGTCTCCCTCTCTCTCTGCCCCTCCCCCATTCATGCTCTGTCTCTCTCTGTCTCAAAAGTAAATAAACGTTAAAAAAAATTAAAAAAGGGGCGCCTGGGTGGCGCAGTCGGTTAAGCGTCCGACTTCAGCCAGGTCACGATCTCGCGGTCCGTGAGTTCGAGCCCCGCGTCAGGCTCTGGGCTGATGGCTCGGAGTCTGGAGCCGGTTTCCGATTCTGTGTCTCCCTCTCTCTCTGCCCCTCCCCTGTTCATGCTCTGTCTCTCTCTGTCCCAAAAATAAATAAAAATAAATAAATAAATAAAAAATAAGGGCTCAGAAACTGAGCCCTTATTATAAAAAAAAAAAAAAAAAAAATTAAAAAAAAAAATTTTTTTTCTCCAGAGATTTTAGAGAGACCCCCCCCCCCCCAACTGCTTCAGTGGAAGGACCAAGTTTAAGATTTATTTCAGATTTTTGTCATCTTCAAGAGTTAGGAGTTTAAAGGTGAGCATGAACAATTCTGGGAGCTCAGAGGACCAATGTGATATGTAACTCTACACCTTTTTTATTATTTCTGTAATGTTTAAATGCCAGTAGATATTTGCCCAAAGAAGTGTATTTTTTCTTATTCTTCCTCAGTGACTTATCCTCTTGTTATAATCCTAGCCTGGGGAAGAGGGAGGAGGGAAACAGTCAGAAGCCATCTAGTGGGCTGAAGTGCCTCAGATGACCTGCTTGGATCTCATATAATCTCAGTTATTCCTCCTCAAATTGCCTCTCCAGTTGGTTTGTTTTCCAAGTCTTAGAAAAGCAGAATTGCAGGTAAAAGAGAATATTTCCTGCTTGGTCACGTGATGGAGCCTGGTTCCTCACAGAGCCATGTGGGTGTCTCTACCTGCAAAACACCTCAACATAAGAGCTGTCCATATAGTTCCAGTTAGGACATCATTCCTCTGAATGTCCCTGGGTATGTGTAGTGGCCCTTGTGTATGGTTGTGTGTTTTTTGGAGACTTACATGTCCTGGTTTTTCAGAAGTGCTTCTGGGCTAATTCAGTTGTTATCTGACCCTCAGACATTCACTATTGTGTCTAACAGCCTAGGGACCACATAATGTAGAATGAATGTTGTTGGGCATTTTTCATCATCAGATGCATCGGGTCCTCTCTGAAAACAGAAGTATCAATTTTTCTGAATTTGGTTGATGCTGTTCAATTCTCAACCTGAGTTTATGGTTTGAATTAAATACATTGAAGCTTCATTGATGCAGGTTAGGGAAGATCAATGATAATTCATCAAATGTCTGAATGGGCAGATTTTTTTAAAATTTATATTATCTTCAATTAAGTATTGCAACCTGAGTAACAAAATTTTGCTAAAGAGCAGTCCTATCAGACCTTTTTATTGGATATAAAAAATGATTTCTATTCATCATATCAGTTATATGTAAATACTTCTGAAATGTGTTTAAATAGCTTATACTCTTGAGTACTTTAAATTTCCCTCTTATGATCTTGTTTGTATTGATTCTTTGGTTGAATAAGCACCCCTTCCCCTCTTTTTAAGAAAAAGGTAGAGTAGATTCCAGTTTTGTGCTATAACAATTAGAATTCATGACATTTCACTCTTCAGTGGGTTATAATATAATCTCAGTTTTTTGTAGGTTTCCAGTGCCCTTGAGATGCAAATAATTTAATATCTGAGTATTATCCTGTCCTAGAAGAATTTAGGATGATGCCTTTGTAATTTTCACATGACAAAAAGCGGTTAAAAAAATCCATCCATTCAGAAGAGAGTTCAATTCAAATCATGGCAGTCCTGTGTCACTTAATTGCCAGAAAATGAAGGTAATTTTGATCAGAGTAATTACACCTTAATAAAATGGAAATACCTCTTTCAGTACTTTTATTTGGTTAATATTCATCAAGAAGAATCTAATAACCCAATAGAACTTTAATTTGGGGGCTGTTGTAATATTAAAAAAAATTTTAACATTCATTTTTGAGAGAGACAGAGTGAGTCAGGGAGGGGCAGAGAGCGAGGGAGACACAGAATCTGAAGCAGGCTCCGGGCTCTGAGCTGTCAGTGCAGAGCCTGATGTGGGGCTGGAACCCACAAACATTGAGATCATGACCTGAGCTAAAGTCGGACGCTTAACTGAGTCACCCAGGCGCCCCTAATTTGGAGGCTGTTTAAAGTATCCAATAGAACTTTAGTTTGGGGGCTATTTTATTCTTTTTAATTTTTTTTTTAATTTATTTTGAGAGAGAGTGTGCACACACACATTCAAGCTGGAGGAGGGGCAGAGAGCGAGAGAGGGAGGAAGGGAGGGAGGGGGGTGGAGAATCCCAGGCAGGCTCCTCAGTTTTAGCACAGACCCAGAACGGGGCGGTGGGGAGGGTGAGGGTGAGGGGGTGCTGGCTGGATCCCATGAACTGAACTGTGAGATGATGACCTGAGCCAAAATCAAGAGTTGGATGGAGCCTAATCGACTGAGCCACCCAGGTGCCCCTGGGGGCTGTATTAATATTTGATCATTTGACATTTGATTCTGTACTACCTTTACAGGTAAAATTTAAATACATTTTAGTTTTGAAGGAAATACTGTGGGTAACTTCTAAGATTGAGCCTAGCAAGCTACATTTTTAGAGATAGGATGATAACCTTCAATATCCAGCTGTTAAGTAGAAGAGGCTGCCTGGGAGTTGTGTTCTAGTGGGAGGTATAGAGCCTGTGGTCTCCTAACCCCTACTACATCAACACTCCAAAGGGTACTTCCGGTGTTTAACTTCTACATTCATTTCAGTTCTTCTAGCAACGAAAAAGTGTTTGTGGGTGTTTTCATCTTGAGAAAAGCTTTTACTTCTGGATTATTTTCTCTGTCAGGGGTCTTTAGAGACCTAAGCTTTGTTGATAGTGCTTCAATCTGGCTGGTGGGTAAGAGTTCCATACCTAGTTGGTGATGTTGCATTTGGTTTTGAAATTCACTGCCTGCCAGCTCTCAATACCTCAGGTGAATGTCACATAATGTCCCAATAATTTAAAAAATGTTTTTGAGACTCAGTAAGGAATTCAAGTTATTTCAACTCAGAAGAGCATTACTTGAGCACCTACTGTGTGTTTAGCCAGAGTGCAGGGCACGGTATATAGGATGCAGAAGAAGCCAGCCCTCAGTCTCCACATTAATGAGCTAGGTTTGGAGGAGTCTTACTCTTTCCAAATTCACAGAAGCAAACCACGAGGAAACTGCTGCTTTTCGCCCTTACTGTCCCTGTACCAGCTTAACGGGTTACCATATTTCTGGTTAGTCAAGAATACTTCTCAGATGTCTGTGGTGTGTTAAGTTTGGAAGAGAGCAAGACTCTCAACCTGAAATTGAACCTACCCCCACCTTCCCCACCCCACCTGTATGCATCCCTGGGTGCATTAGGTTTCCCTTTCAGATTACATTTTTTCATCACTTACTCCCAGGTATTCATCCACACTTATGTGTGAGGCATTATGTGTTAGGCAATTATTGTTGTAAAAAGTACAAAGGTAGATAAACCATAGAATCTGCCTTCAGGCTGGTAGTAAAATTAGCCTGTAGTTCCTGATCACACCTCTAATGCCCAAGGACAAAGTCCAGGTGCACCCTCGTGGGGCAGGAAGTACACTGCACTGCTATTGTTAAATTTGTTTGGGCAGTGGAAAACTGGCAACTGGGCGATCCCCTTGAAGATACAGGTGTAAGGTCCTCTCCTGTGTAAAGATCCCCCAGCTCCTTCTGAAATGTTCCTCTCAGGTTCTCACTATTTCCTCAGCCGTCACCAGCCTGACAGTGTAGTTATCTGTGTGCACAGCAGGCCTGTCTGATAGTCTCCTCACTGCTCTAGGAAATAATGATTTACTCATGGTGTGTGCCCAGCCGTCACATAGCTGGTGCTTGCTAATGGTAGAAGTGAATTGTCCGATTTTTATCGTGGTTTAACTTTAGTAACTCAAATGCTTAGGGAATGGTACATTCTGATAAACTAAGTCATCTGTGGTAACTGATGATTAAGCAGAAAATCCTTTCTTTGGCTTGCACTGTTGAAAGCCTTTCTAAAATCTTAGATCTCACCGTATGGAGGAGTGGTCTAATATATTAATCATCAAATTAATTTAGAATAAAATTAATTTAGAATATTGTTCAGCTAGAGAAACTTTAAGGCAGTCCTTTTGTGTGGTCTTTTGACCATCAGTATCACCTGGAACTTGGTAGAAATGCAGATTTTCCACCATAGCCCAGGCCTCCTGAATCAGAAATTCCTAGGTGGGTCCAATAATCTGTGTTTTAACAAGGCCTTTACGTGATTCTGATACACTGAGTTTAAGAGCCACTGGTATAGGTCAATTGTTCTGAATCCTGGATTCGTATTGTAACTACTTGGGGAGCTTTATTTGAAAAATGAAGTCCCTGAGCTCATCTCCAGAAATTCTGATTTATTTGGCCTGGATAGGCCTAACATACCTATTTTTTAAGTGCCCCCAGGTGATTCTGATGTCCAGCTAGAGTTGAGAACCAGTGATGTAGGGGTGGAACAGAAATTTGGAACTTACTCCACATTATCCTCTGCAGCTCTCTTAAAAAATAAATCCGGGGCACCTGGCTGGCTCAGTTGGAGGAGCATGTGACTCTTGATCTTGGGGTTGTGAGTTCGAGCCCCACACTGGGTGTAGAAATTACTAAAAAATAATAATAATAAACTTAAAAAATAAATCAAAATAATTCTTCTTTCACCTAAAGAAAAATTTACATTTATATTTTGCTTATCAGGGTCTCATTGAACAAGCAGTCCCTATTTTTCATGTCACTGCCTTAATAAAAAAGCAAGTGTTTTTATGCCAGTGGTATTTTCCCACAGGAATAATGTCATATTTGGGTGTTAACTTCCTGATCAAGGCCTTGGCATCAAATAAATCATAGATGGGACCAATAATATATCATAAAATCAATGATACAATAATTATAAACCTCTATGGTCATTTAAAATCATAATATTATGCTCCATGTCCAATAAAATCATCATAAATGTGGTGTGCAACCTAGGATTGCCCCAGATGTCTCAGGGCCATAGAAAAATGCATGTGGTTGTGGTAAACACAGTTTCCTGAATCTATTATGTAATAAATATTTATTAACACTATTTGTATGTACTCTTAGAATTTGGAGAGGAAAGATTCACATAGGCTAGGTCTCTAAAAATGTCCAAGGAAGTCTTGGATGGATGCCTTTTCTACCAGTAGACTGATCAGGAGTAAGCTTGAGGGTAGATAAAAATACTGGGGTCCAATCACCGTCTGCTGTTGGTGGAGGTAGTTAATGTGGGTGTTTCTATCCCTGAAAAGCTCTTCTTAATGAAAGGACTGATCTAAGATTTCTCCTCTTGGCCTTAGTTCCTTCAAAGTTCTGCCTCTCAGCCAAAATAAAGGTAAGAGAAGAAATGATGTGATCAGTACACTTGACATTTGACTGAAAAGCCGTAAGTTGTTAAATTGTTAAGGCCTGCTTTTTGAGGGAGAGACTTCAGATATTCTCTTCAGGGTGGTCCAGTTGGCATAGCGAGGTGAGAGTATGGGGGAATGGTGTGGTGGAAGGATCCCTGGACTTGGGGCCTGAACACCCAGTTCAATCTGGCTGCGCTCCTTAGCACCTGTGTGACTTTTTTTTTTTTTTTAACATTTGTTTTTGAGAGACGGGGAGGGGGAGGGGAGAGGAAGAGAGAGAGGGAGACATAGAATCTGAAGCAGGCTCGAAGCTGCGTCAGCACAGAGCCCAACATAGGGCTCAAACTCAAACCGCGAGATCGTGGCCTGAGCTGAAGTTGGATGCCCAACCGACTGAGTCACCA
Source organism: Panthera tigris (assembly GCF_018350195.1). Classification (NCBI taxonomy): domain Eukaryota; kingdom Metazoa; phylum Chordata; class Mammalia; order Carnivora; family Felidae; genus Panthera; species Panthera tigris. The sequence goes on from NC_056668.1 coordinate 80,915,068, forward strand.
GGTGCCCCTTGTGTGGCTCTTGATAGAACACCTCTCTGAGCCTCTCTCTTTTTTCTTGTAATGTGAGCAAGAACACACCTTACTCCCAGAATTGTAAGGATTGAATAGGTTAATATAAATAATTGTACCCAGCAAGGGAAGCTTTCCATAAAAGTTACTTTAAGTAGTTGAAATATTGACTGGGGAAATAGATGAGGAATTCTGTCTGTATAATGCCGCTCTTGACCCTCGAGTAGAAAGCCTGCTTCCTGATGGGTACTCAAGCAGATAGAGTTCTGGGAAGCTAGGGAAAACAAGGTGCAAATCCTTCCTGAGAAAGACAATAATAACGTCCATAGCTTGGGTCTTGGAAAGGCCCAGGAATGGCTGGAGTTTGAGTGTGTTGTCATACTTGTAGCCAGGTCTGCATGTTGACTCTGAGCGCATTGTCAGTTAGGGATCTTGGTGACTGTCTGTTGCTCAGTAACTAAAGTGTTGTTTGGACCAAACTGTTGTTTCAAACTTTTCATGGCAGGTATTCCCTGTTGATTCTGAGCTCAGTGGTGTGCATTGATATCAACTACTATAAAATAACCGCAAATTCATAGTGACTTAAATGAATCCACAGTGACTCAGTATACAGGTACTACGTTCTAGAAAATTGTAAAGCAATTATCCAATGTACTGCTAGGGAAGATTATTGCCTGTTATATTAGTCTCAATGATTTTTTTTCTAGCTCAAGTGTTCTCCTTGCCCTTGGACTCTTGTTTCAAGAATACATTAAGTTCTTTAACTAGAAACAGTTCTTTAATTTTTAATATGCTGCTTATTCAAACAGAAGTAAAGGAAAGTAAAAAATGATGAAGGAACGTAGTACTTCTCCAAGGTTTTCCATAGATTCCTAGAACCCAAAGAATCCATAGACCTTAGGGATTACCTAGACCGCTCTCTCCTCCTACTGTCTCTCCTTAATGCCCAGAGAGGTAAAAAAAAAAATGTTACATTGGACATTAATACAAAGTCATTCTCCTCATTGTCATTGCGATGCTTTTTCTTCTACCTCACACAGCCTTTAAATGAGTTCTCACAAAATTTTTTTTTTTAATGAATATAATTTATTGTAAAATTGACTTACATACAACACCCAGTGCTCATCCCAACAAGTGCCCTCCTCAATGTCCATCACCCATCTTCCCTCTCCCCCACCCTCCCATCCACCCTTAGTTTGTTGTCTGTATTTAGTAGTCTCTTGTGGTTTGCCTCCTTCCCTCTCTGTTTGTATCCGTTTTTTTCCCTTCCCTTCCCCCATGGTCTTCTGTTCAGTTTCTCAAAATCCACATATGAGTGAAAACATGTGGTATGTGTCCTTTGACTGACTTATTTCACTCAGCATAATGCCTTCCAGCTCCATCTACATTGCTGCAAATGGCATGATTTCATTCTTTCTCATTGCTAAGTAGTATTCCATTGAATATGTAAGCCACATCTTCTTTATCCATTCATCAGTTGATGGACATTTAGGCTCTTTCCATAATTTGGCTATTATTGAAAGCACTGCTATAAACATTGGGGTACACATGCCCCTATGCATCATCACAGAATGGGAAAAATTTGTTTTTAAGTAAAGCTAAGTTCAGGAACAAAACAGTATTTTTCATTTTCTTGAAGAATTCATCAACCAAGATGATTTAGTTTTTTTTGTTTCCTTTGAGATGCATTTCAGAATAGCACTGGTATACCATACAATCCAGCAATTCCGTTTCTGGGTATTTACCCAAAATAATTAAAAGCAAGAACTTGAACAGTTATTTGTATACCTATGTTAATAGCAGCATTATTCACAATAGCCAAAATGTGAGAGCAGCTTATATTGACAGGGGCGCCTGGGTGGCTCAGTTGGTTGAGCATCTGACTCTTGATTTCTGCTCAGGTCATGATCATAGGGTCATGGGATCAAGCCCTGTGTCAGGCTGAGAGTGGAGCCTGCTTAAGATTCTCTCTCTCTCTTTCTCTCCCTTCCTCCCTCCCTCCCTTTCTCTCCTTCTGCCCCCTCTCCAGCTTGCTTTATCTCTCTCTCTTAAAAAACAAAAAAAGTCCATTGACAGATGAATGGATAAACAAGATGTGGTATATACATGCAATGGAACATTTTTCAGCCTTAAAGAGGAAGGAAATTCTGACACATGCTATAACATAATTGAACCTTGAAGATATTATGCTAGGTGAAATAAGCCAGACACAAAAAATAAAATACTGTATGATTCCACTTGTGAGGCGCCCAGTGTATTCATGTTCAGGGAGACAAAGGAGAATGGTAGTTGCCAGGGGCTGGGGGAAAGGGGAGAATGGGGAGTTACTATTTAGTAGGTACAGAGTTTCAGTTGAGGAAGATGAAAAATTCCTGTAGATCGATGGTGGTCATGGATACACCAGACTACCACTGTATTTAATACTGTTGAACTATACATACTTAAAAATGGTTTATAGAGCGCCTGGTGGGCTCAATCAAAAGAACATTTGACTCTTGATCTTGGGGTCATGAGTTCAAGCCCCACATGGGGTATAGAGATTACTTCAGTTTTTTTTTTTAAATGGTGTAAATGGTAAATTTTATGTTCTGTATATTTTGTCACAGTAAAAAAATGTTGGGGGAGAAAAAGAGGTGATCTTCCAAATAAAGTCAAGACTCTGAAAGACTTAAAAAAAAAAAACAACACAAGGAAGGGAACTAACTGGCTGAATGAGATGATAAAGTCTGGTGGAAGGAATGCTGGTCTAGGCTCTAATTCTGGTTCTGTCTTTAACCAGCTCTGTGACCTACCCATTTGGCCATTACTTTTGTCACTTTGTCATCAAAGTGAGGTTGTCGGCTAGGTCATGTCCAACCTTCCTGCCTGCTCTAGAATTCTGTGAGTCTATAAGTCCTTTGCAAAGAAATACTTTTTTAGGAACAACTACTCGTGTGAAGGTTAGGAGCCAGACACATCTGTGAAATGAGGGCAGCTCAGTTCTCTAGGATTTGTTCTGACCAACCCTTGACTCAGGCATGTTTGAAAATATAGTAATCTTTGTAATCTGTCCTTCCTGCCACGCTGCTCGGAGGCAGGACCAAAACTCCAGAGTTGTCAGATTCTAGAGCTGTATTTTAATGTACCTGCTTTGATACCAGGCCCAGAGAAAGGGGCTGTTTCTCCCAATGTTTTTGACAGAGTGTGGCATCAGAAATCAGTTTCTGGGGGCACCTGGGTGGCTCAGTTGGTTAAGTGTCTGACTTCAGCTCAGGGCATGATCTCATGGTTCATGGGTTCGAGCCCCACATCGGGCTCTGCGCTGACAGTGCAGAGCCTGCTTTGGCTACCCTGTCCCCGCCCCCCTCTGCCCCTCACCTGAGCGTGCTCTCGTTTTCTCGCTCTCTCCCCAAAATAAATAAACATTAAAAAAAAATAGTTTCTGCCTTCAAAGATAGAGCTATTCCTCCTAAGTTGTCTTTATTTTCACTAATCGATGGAAAAGGGTTCTCTCTTACCTGGGCTAGTGTATCAGTTATGTAAAAGTTGTTTCTTTAGGCTTTGGAGCATATAGTTTTGTATGAAGTTAATCCTTCCTCTTAGGTTTCACGCAGACTTGTGTTAGCAGAGCTTTGCTTTTATTAACCATACACAAGCTGATTGGCAGGCTGAAGCTTACCTTTAGCACACTGTGAGTGCCATGTGTGGGCAGCATGTGGATATGTTGGGTGAGAAGAGGTACAGACAGCCTGGCGTGAAAAATAGAGGCCATTGACTGTGCTGGTTGTTTATATGGATTATCTCCCATCTCTCGATAGCACTGTGAGGCATGGTGGCAACTTTATTCCTCAGAAGAGAAGATAGAGAGGTTCAGGAGGATTGCCACTCTCCCAAGGCCACCAGCAAGAAAGGTGACAGACCTTAGATCTGAACTTCTGTCTGATTGCAAAGCCTGTGTAGTCTTTCTGCTATATGACACTTTCTAATATAGGAAGACATGTAGCCATGCTATTTGATAATGTAGAACTGAAAGATTATTCCAATTCAAGAAGGCAGTAATAGAATCACTAACTAGTTTCTGTTTTTAATTTTTATCCCCATAAGGCTGAGATCTGAATAATCTGTGACTGGTGAGCCATGTTTGTGATAGCTGTGACAAAAAGCAGAACTATTCTTCCATGCCCTTGTATCTTAGGACAATAGAATATTCTATTCCTCTATAGAATGGAGGAGCAAGTGCTGTAGGCTGCTTAGGAGAGGGTCTCAGGTGGTTCAGAGCTATCCTAGGAGTCTAATGCTGGTAGTTCTTCATAAGTCTATTTATGGTGTCTTTTAGGAATGCTTATGGTGTGACCAGATACTCTTCTCATTTTTTTGCACCTGTGTATTTCTAAGTAATAGTGACTCTTATTCCATCTATTTTTAACTTCTCCTCTAACAGTGTAATTTATTATAGCATAGGACTTGGAATTTATCTTCCCTTCCTATTCCACTCATTAGTCATTCATATAGATTCTAACAAGTCAAGAGAAATAGAAAGAATGCTATTTGATATTACTAGTTGAGGTTGTGTCCCCTTTGTGTGTTCCTCCCTCCCCCACCCCCACCCCCCAGTATTTTTTCTTAAGGCTAATGTGGTATCTGACAAATAATTTGTGTTCCATGGATGAATTTGATGAATAGGTGAAGGAGCTTGCAGTTTTATAGAGAATCGCTGTTTACGTCTTTGATAACACCTATGCTAAATGAATGTATATGTAATCTCTGTCTCTGTCTTTGTCTCTCTCTCTCTTTACTTTTGGTATTGGGGGAAAAGGGCAGATACCCAATTCCAGAATTAGTTAGACTTCTATTCTGTAAATCTGTGTTTGGAGTGGTCATAATTTGATGGTGTTTGAAACCAATAAAATAACGATCTGCTTTTTAACAGGATTCGCTATGATTTGATGAGTGATTTGTCTATGATCATGCATTCAAGCTGTTGGCAATAATAGTAATGTCTTTACTAAAATGGAATTCAGTATGAGAAGATGAATCTGAGTTTAATGAAGTTCAAACTTAAAGGTATAGCCACTCCCATCTTCAAATACTCAAATAGTCCATATATATAGGAATATCACACCCACCCCCATCTTTCCTTCTCATATTTTCCCACCGTAGGAGACCCCCATTGTCAAAGATGCCCTTTGTTTCTGGAGCAAAGCTTCAGAGGAGGAGAGAAGAGAAATTGGGAATTTTGAGGGCCTGTTCCTGGAACTATATAGCCTCCCTGTTAAAAATTTTTTTAGAACATATTTCTCTGTAGAAGCAGTATTATGGGAATAATTGGTTATATGATACTGTGAGCTCTTAATGGCTACTTAGGATACTTAGGTGGGTTTACAAATCACCATTCTATTAAGTTTTCCATGCCCTTCTCTCCCTCTTCCCACTTTTACAGTCCTACCTAGGATGAACCTCCTGGTGAGCTGCTAGGTCCTATGAAAGCTGGGCCTCCAGCTGATGTCAGCCCATTCTGATGTGCACATTAGGCGTAGGGGCTCTGTCATCTTTATCTGTGTGTCTCTAGCTCCTAATTTGGTGCCTGGCACAGAGGACATGCTACCCAATGCTTGCTGAATTAGGTTAAATTTAAGGAAGAAAAACATTTACATTCTCTATTTTCATCCTCATCAGTTTCTCCAGAACTTTCTTATCTAGAACTTGTCAGCACGAGAAGTAGAATATGGAGTGGGTTTATTCACTGATCCCTTTATTTACTTACTCAGCAAACCTTTATTGGTCATCAGGCACTACTAGGCTCTAAAAACATGGCAGTGGACCAGTATGGTTCTATTGCCTGCTCTCTTGGAGCTTATAGTTTGGTGGTGGGAAAGAAGTGCCATCATCAGGAAGGCATTCACTGGGTTGGGTGGGACGGTTACTGGAAATACATAAAATGGCTATTTAAAAAATACAGGGACTGGCTTTGAATTAGCCTGTGTGTCTGATGGCAAAATCTCTTTTCTTCTTTTTTTTTTTAATGTTTATTTTTGAGAGAGAGAGAGGTGGAGAGGCAGAGAGAGGGAGACACAGAATCTGAAGTAGGCTCCGGACTCTGAGCTGTCAGCAGAGTCTGACACAGGCTTGAACTCACGAACCGCTAGATTGTGACCTGAGCTGAAGTCGGATGCTTAACCGACTGAGACACCCAGTCTCCCCACTTTTCTTTTTTTAAGTTTATTTATTCATTTTTGAGAGAGACATAGCACAAGAAGGGGAGAGGCAAAGAGATAGTGAAAGAGAGAGAATCCCAAGCAGGCTTCATGCTGCCAGTGCAGAGCCTGATGAAGGGCTTGAGCTCACGAAGCTGTGAGATCATGACCTGAGCCGAAACCAAGAGTCATACGCTTAACTGACTGAACCACCCAGATGCCCCCAAAATCTCTTTTCTTAAATATCAGTGATGAAAAAGTGACTTTTACAATTATTTAGAATTGTCCTTAAAAATAAACTAATGAAAGATGTGATGTGGGCAGTCTGTTTTTACATTTTGTTTGGTTACAGAGTAATGCCCATTTACTTTCTTTTTAAATAAAGTCTTAAAGTCGTAATCTGCAATATTAAAAAATAAACTTTTTCAAATATTCTGCTAGTAAATTATTAATTCTTTGAGTTTTCTATTAAGGCAAGCTATCAGTTTTCCTTGCGCCTGGTGACTAATTCAGTTGCTTATTATTTCTATTCATAGTTCCCCAATCTTAGGTAAAACTGAGCGGATTTAATGTGAATAGCTTCATCAGTTTCATACAGGTAAAAAAAAATCATGAAAAAGAAAGTTAAGAAAATCATAATATAAAACCAGCAAGATAAAGGGTGATTAGGCTGGTGCCTGGGTTCAAAGAAAGTGAAATTTTTTCTTGATATTCTCTCTGTGATGCAAGATTTCTTTCTATAGATTAGTAAATTTACATGAGCTGTTTGAGGAGATTACATTCTTACAGGTCCCTTAAAGCTCTTTATTACGTACAGCCTGAAGCCCAGTCACTTCTTCACACTTGTTTCTGTGAGTAAATGCTTTATTAAATGTAAAGGGGCTTTCAAGATAAAAATAATTCTGTTTGTGGATTTTTGGGGAGCTTCTTTCTAAGACAAATGTGGGTAAACAGTACCTCCTGTCAAATCGGCCTATGTAAGGGATTCAAGCACACCTGGTAGCAAAGAGGTTTAACCTAGTTTCTCAGATAAAAACTTGAGGCGGAGGAAGGATGAGGAACCATCCAGGTGAGCTGAAGAGCTGTCACCTTTAGCCTACTTTCCCTTTGATGGAGAACTTTATCCTCAGGTCAGTTAGCCTCCTCAGCCCACCTATTAAGGTTCTTGGTCGCAAGGAACAGAAACTCACCTCATCTAGCTTAAGCAAAAGGGAGGATTTTTTTGCTTACTTAGCCACCTTGCAAAATGAGCTGGGATGACATAGGTCTTAAGGACCTTCAGAATGAGGGACTTGAACACAGCTGTAGGTCTCTGTTTGGCTCCTTCCCTCTTTGTTACCACCTTTTGTCTCTGCCTATCTGTTAGTGTCATCATTTTTCTCTTACCTCAGATGGGCTTTCTTTACATGGAAGGTGGTGCCACATTCAGTGTCAGCCTGTGGATGTTTTAAAGCCTGTGATCTGGGAGAAAACAGCTTGTGTTCTCTACAGTTTAAGTTTGAAAAATCTCAGTGAAGAATTCTGATTGGCCTGGCCTAGGTCATGTGCCTGTGACAGTTTGTACAGCCAAAGGGATGAGATATATGATAGGCTTGGCTTGTATCCCACACCCAGGGAGGTCACACAGACATTGCCCTGAGGGAATTGTTAAAAACAGCCAGAGCAGTTTCTTGCTTTTTTAGTCCATATAGGACCTAGTTCAAACAACTAGTTAAGATTCTTTCTCTAATTCATTGAAAATCATTTAAAGTATTTTGCTGTTGTTGTTTTTGTCAGGTTATGGACTTTACACCCAACTAACCTGTGGTTCCTCTTTGATTTTACTCTGTTTTTTCACAAGAGCACAGACTAGCACTCTGTGCTGTAGTGTGTTCTTGAGAATTATGGTTGATTTGACTAAATGAATACCACCGGAGTAAGTAGTAAAACCTTGGTTTGCGAGCATAATTTATTCCAGAAATGTGCTTGTAATCCAAAGCACTCATAATATCAAAGCGCATTTCAAGAACCATTGGCTCAGTTGTGATCATGTGGCATTCAGCATCTCATACCACTCTTATTGCAACACATCGCTCATTTATCAAGTTGAAATTTATTAGAAATGTTTACTCATCTTGTGGAACATATGCAGAACAACTTACTTGCAATCCAAGGTTTTACCGTATATGGAGGCATAGAATCATAAAACTTGAGTGGTGAAAGAGATACTAGATTCCATCTGCCTTTAATAGTTTCACATATATTATGGGGTCTCCAAAACACAAAAGACCCAGAGATAAGAGAGGGTGGGTACTTACAAATGTAGGCCCTATTCTGGGAACTGAGGATAGTGATATGAAACAGATAAAGGTCCTTGCCCTCGTGACAGTAAATTTTTTCTTTCAATATTTTATTTATTTTTGAGAGAGAAAGAGACAGAGTACAAGTGGGGTGGGCAGAGAGAGAGAGAGAGGGAGACACAGAATCAGAAGTAGGTTCCTGGCTCCGAGCTGTCAGCACAGAGCCCGACATGGGGCTCAAACCCACAAACTGCGAGATCATGACCTGATCTGAAGCTGGATGCTTAACCGGCTGAGCCCCCCAGGCGCCGCCCCCCCCCTTATATTTACCTAAAGAAAAATATTTATGTTTTTTTTTTTTTTTACCTTAAGAAAAATCTTTACAGGCTAACTAAGGATGCCAAATTTCTTTGATATTTGGCTGAAATCATACCAGGTTAGAACTTCTCTTTTAAGAGTGGGCTGACCCAAGGGCGCCTTGGTGGCTCAGTCGGTTAAGCTTCCGATTCTTGGTTTTGGCTGAAGTCATGATCTCAGTGTTGTGAGTTCGAGCCCTGCATCAGGCTCTGTGCTGGTGACGTGGAGCCTGCTTGAGATTCTGTCTCTCCCTCTCTCTGCCAATTCCCCACTCACACTGTCTCTCTGTCTCTCTCTCTCTCTCTCTCTCTCAAATAAAATAAACCTTAAAAAAAAGAATGGGCCGACCCAGGAACAGAACTGAAGCTCTGATTGTCAATATGTATCTTTGAATAATTGTTTAAGAAGCCAAACAAATTATTAGAGAATGATGTTTGTTTAGCAGATAAAATCTTTTGAGGTTATGGTGTCTGTTGGAGAAAATAAATAAAAAGAGGTCTTGGTGGTGAGAATGACTAAGAGCTCAGTCTTTGAAACTGACAGACTAGGACTCCAATCTGAGCGCTCTGCTTGCTGATTTGGTAATTCAGGCAAGTTGCTAAATCTCTTCTAGCCTCACATTCCTCAGCTGTAAAATGAAGATATCTGTTTCTTTATGGCTTCTTGGTGAGTGTTAAGTGAAAGTTAAACAGTTACTTTTTTTAATATTTTTTTTTATTGTGGTAAAATGCACATAGTATAAAATTTACAGTTTTAACCGTTTTTAACTATACAGTTCAGTGGCATTAAGTACATTCATATTATTATGCAACCATCACCACCATCTATCTCCAGAACTCTTTCATCCTGCAAAACTGAAACTCTATACCCATTAAACACTAACTCCTCATTCCCCTCTCCACTCAGCCCTGGCAACCACCATTCTACAAATAGTTACTTTTTTATAAATGGTAAGATCTCAAGAAATGTTAGCTGTTATCCCTCTAGATCAGGAGTCAGCAAACTCCAGCCCACAGGCCAAGTTTGGCCAGCAGCCTGTTTTGGTAGGGTCCTTGAGCTAAGAAAGGTTTTTTATATTTCTAAAGGGTTGTAAAAACAAAGCAAAAACAAAATAAGAAGAATATGCCACAGAGTATGTAGCCCACAAAACCTAAAATATTTACTATCTGGTCCTTTATAGAACAGAAGCTGTTCTAGATTTAATGTATGTATATATTTTATCATGGGGTTCTTTATGAATCTGATTAAAAATGAGTGTGTATGTGTGCATACTCTTCCATGTATCTTACGGGGGTTATATGAACCTTTACCCTAGACCATGAATTCTTAGTGGGGCCATGTTGCCCCAAGGGAATGAAATTGGTTCTTGAAGGATAAGAAATGTTAGATATTATAAGGATTTGCGGCCTTCCAAAGAACCACAGTATGTAAACAGATATATAGTGTACCTCTGGTATTAAAATTTCTTGGGGAGAGGGGCTGGGGTGATTAGAACAAATGTCTAGTTAGGTGGTTAGGCTTGTTAGGGGAGTGATAATGATAAAAAGTTTTAGAAACACTGCCCAAGACTGAATTCTGGAAAGAAAGACATGCATCTCTTTTAGTCTCTGAATATACCAGCATTTAACAGCAGATCTAGAATATTTTCTTTGATCTGTTAAATTCGTTGTAGCATAGTTGAGTGAATGAAGCCTCTGATCTAGCTCAGTGATCCATTCTGTCTAGAAGTTGCTTTCATAGCAAACTGTATAGCACTAGAAATTAAGTTCTTTTTAACCTTAAATAAGTTAGTGAAATGATTAATCTTTCTGATATAACAGATGGTTCTTGCTTACTAGAATAGCATTTTTATTCTTATTTTTTCTTAGACTTGTTTTTTACGCAATAAAATGAGTGTAGGTGTAAAGACCTCTAACCTTATATCTCTCTGTAACAGTTATATCAACTCTAAGTTGAAAAGAAAACACAGATATATCATTATTTTACCTGAAAAAATTAAGTCGGACTTAGAATATACAGATTTTGATAGCAGGCCACTGAAATGTCAGGAACTTAAGTGATCCTGATCTTGCCTCACAGGCAAAGACTGTCTTAGGTATCTCTGTATCCCGAGAGCCTAGGACATGGCAGGTGATTGGTGAGTGTGTTTCTGGTACTGACTATCCTGGTGATATTTCTGTACGTGCTTCATGGTATCCTGGGGTTGTTTCTACCAGCAGGTTACATTCCTGTAGATACAGTTCTACCTGTCTCACTTGGGTCCCCAGGACCAGTTGGTCTTTCCGCCTCTGTCAATAGAGTTTGAGGATGATGAACAGCAGGGCATTGTTCAAACAGCAGTCATTGCACAGAGAAAGTTTTGATGGTATAACAAATGCTAATGTAGTAGTGCCCAGCTCTGTGGTTGACTGAAGAGTGTGGTGTGGTGAATGGTACCGAAAAAGGCAGAGCCAAGGCTTCATGCCCCGTCTGGGTTGGGAGCTGGAAGTGGTGTCTGGAGAGGGGGACCTTCCATTCCAGCCTGAGTCTCTGAGGGAACAGCCTACAAGACCCAACAGGCCATTACTCAAATAGCTCTACTAATGTTTCCCTTGGGAATCAGGAGCTATCTACCAAGAAGACCTTTATGAACATAAAACTTGTCTCCTGGTACATATTCTTTTTAACATTTCTATGTGTCTACCATATATGTATCTGCTTTCATATAAAAATATCAAAAAACATTATAAAACTTCATAGGGAATTAATATTCCAGAAGAATTAACATTCATTCATATCCTGAGCCCACTATTTAATGAATCCCTGGGAAGACTTACATTATAGATGGAGAAGCATAGTTAGGCTATTGATTGGGCATTAGCCACTTGGGCCAGTCAGATCTTGGAAGTTGAAGTGTTGTCACATAAAATTATACAAACCAAGAACTAGCTGCAGAGGCAGTGGCCTATGGTTAGAATGACAAAGTGATAGCCCTCTTTGGGTCTCCTTGGTTTATGTCCCAGAGTTTGTAATCAACTGCTGGAGTGGAGTCTCTGGGAACCCTTTGTCCTGCTCTCAAAGATGAGAACTCTGGTGACCGTGGCAGTCCCAGTGGCCCTGGGGCTCCCCGTCACCTGAAGTCCTTCTGCACCTCTGCAGAGCTCCATGCAGCCCCAAGGGGCCCACCACTATTCTTGCTGAGGGCCAGGGTGGAATTAGGCCTTCTCAGAGTAGAGGCAACAATCTCTTTTCAGTAAGAGTCCAAATGTTCAGACACCTATATATGTGAGGGGCACACTTACTTGTATTACTGTTCATGGGTCCGTTGTTGGTTTGCAAGTATTTCACATGTCTCAAATTTGAATCAAATGTATGATAACCTCCAATCTTACAATTATCCTTTTCTATAAACCTTAAATGGCCTAGTTTCACTATGACATTTTAGTGGAATTAAACTTGAACTAAAAATTATGTAATTAATTACAACTACTAATTGAATCTAGCCTGTAACTTGATAACACAAGGCCCCCAGCTGACAGGTGGTTAATCCCTACTGCATAACTTCTTCATATGTGTTCCTTAAGATAGGATTTAAAACAAGACTTTTGGTAAAAATCTCAAGTGAGTGTTATTTGGTGACCAGGCTGGAAAACCAGTGACTTCCACCTCCCAAGCCCTCAGCCTGAGGTCCTGGTCTACCTTCACGGAGACTTCCCTCTATGAAAGTCTTGCAACCCATGAGGCTTGCACGTTTACATATTCTAGTTACTGTGTGGACACAGTTAGTCATGGAGCTATTTTCAGACAAGATCAGTGTAGCCGTGCCCATTGATTTACATTCTGAGCTTCTGGGGATGGACTGAAATTACTAGGAATAACCATTGTTTGATGACTACCTTGTAAGTGCCATGGTGTAGTGAAAAGGCTTCTTTCTCAAAATGAGTGTGTGATAATATAATTTTCAATATGAATGAATGTGAACTTTTAAAACATGCTACATTGGAGGGGCGCCTGGATGGCTCAGTCAGTTGACCGTCCGACTTAGGCTCAGGTCATGATCTCATGGTTTGTGGGTTTGAGCCCCGCGTCAGGTTCTGTGCTGACAGTTCAGAGCCTGGAACCTGCTTCAGAGTCTATGTCTCCCTCTCTCCCTGCCCCTCCCCCAATCACACTCTGTCTCTCTGTCTCAAAAATAAACAAATATTAAAAAATTTTTTTCAACATGCTACATTGAATAAAGCCATGGTCAAAAGATGAATGCCAAGCAGAGATGGTGTGCAAAACTTATTTCCAGACTATCTGAAGCAAACATATGGTGCCACTGGTCTAGTTGAGTGTCACTGTGGTGGAGAGGAAAGGTGGTAGGTTTTGGAGTCAAATAGACCAACGTTGGAAATTAGCTGTTTTCCTAAGCAGGTTGGTCTTCAACCAGTTTTTACTCATTCAAAAGAAAGAGGGGGAAGGCTAATAATTCTCTACATCATCAAAAAGTTCCTGGCACATGAAGTTCCTGGCACATAGAGGGTGTTTTTAGCAGTCTTCTGTGTTGGGGCGATCTCTTTCACTCTTCTCTCCCCAAAAGAAGAAGGAATGACTTGTCTTACTCTACTGAGTCAGGGTTTAAATTTAGTAAGATCCCAGAGTCAGTACATATATGTTTTAAATGGTTATGTGAAATGTGCCTAATATTTGAAATGAGCCGTACATGATTCATGTTTTTAGCAATCTATATATTCTGCCCAATTCTAAAAAAAAATTTTTTTATAAGACAGTTAATTCATTTCTTAGACACACTATGAACTCCCAGGACCTTATCCCACGAATGCAGTCCTGGTTAGAGCTCTTCATAGAGCCTTGAATGTTTCAAACCCACTAACCTCATTTTGTACATTTCCCAAAAGCAAGCACACACACACACACACACACACACACGCACGCACGCACATACATACATACATGCAATTTATGATCCAACTTTTGGGAACAATGTTAAAACAAACAAACAAAATTCTTAGAAAGTTGTGAGGTGCCTAAAATAGTTTGATTTTTAAATGGTTTAGGAACTTTTCCCATAAGACATGGTGCTTGCTGCTATAAATAGAGGCATGCATGTGTGTCCAGAGTATTCTCTGTAGTCCCAGTGCTTAAGAGGATCAAGAAGTCAGTTGTATTATCTTGATATCCAAAGTCCATTGTGAGCTTTTAACCCTGTTAACTCTAAACTTAAAAAAAAAATTATTTTAACTTCACAAAACCTCCCAATTGAGAACATTTCACATGAGAAGTTTTCAGATATCTTGTCACTTTCCCTTTTTTTTAATTAATTTATTTATTTTGAGAAAGAGAGCATGCAGGGGAGGGGCAGAGAGAGAGAGAGAGAGAGAGGGAATGAATGAATCCCAAGCAGGCTCCACACTGTCAGCGCAGAGCCTGATGTGGGGCTCCAACCCATGAACCATGAGTTCATGGCCTGAACTGAAAACAAGAGTTGGCTGCTTAACTGACTGAGCCACCAAGGCACCCCCTTTCCTTTATTAAGGGCAAAACAACTAGTCCCCTACCCCCTTCACCATTTGCATCGCCACTAGGATTTTCTAATGGGCTTTGATAATTGTTAAAGCTGGGAGTTGGGTACATGGTATCTACCTACTTTCATATTTTTTTCTATATAAATTAGAGCAGATGCATTTTTAATAACTCAGACTAGCCAGAATTCACCTTTTTTTTTTTTTTTTTTTTTTTTTAATCTATGACTGGAGTAAGGTGGTGGTATTATTTTCTTCAGTCTCCTTGGGTTGTTCAAGGTAAGGTATTGGAAAAGAAAAGAAACTAAAAATAATTAGGTATGAGATCCCTAAAGTGTACATACTATTTTAAGATTTCTCCAATATCAGTTCTCTAATAAGCTGAGAGTTTCCAGTCTGAAGCTACCTAAAAACTTCTGGAAAATGTGGGTAAGAACCATATTTAAGTATGGCAAGATGACCAGTGTAGTGTAATTGAAGGGCAGAGGACTTGGAATCACACGTGAGAGCCAAGGCCTGGCTTTGCCACTTACTAGCTAAAGGGTCCTTGGGCATACCACCCAACCTTTCTAAGCCTGTTTCTTCAGCTATAAATTGAAGACAGTATGTGTTCTACCCCTTAGGAGTTTCTTTTTAGCTATTACTATTATACAGAGGCTGGTGAGTTACCCATTTATCTAATGTGCACCATCATCTGTTGAACCTAGAAACTGGGAATATGTAGCAATAAAAGCAATCACATAGGTAATTTATTCTCAGGTAGCTCATAGACAAATGAAGGGAATACAAAAATACACAGAAAAACAAATACCACTTTTGAAGATATTTTTAAATAGTGCAAAATATGCCCAGTACCAGCTGAATGCATGTATTGAAGAAAACAAACAAAAATGGTCCACCATATATGCAAACAAAACTAATTTCTAAATATCTTCAGTTTGTCAAAGGTCTTTAAACTTCCTATCCATCTATAGCCTTACCTTGATCATATTTTCTCTAGATAAACTCACTTGGTGTAAGAAGCTGTATAGCTACTTAAAAAATATTGTCCTACAAGAGGTACATGAATGCATTCTCCTTTCCACAGAAGAGCAAATAGATGCCCCTTCAACTCCCCATCCCTACTCTTAGTCCCCTTCATCCCTTCCCAAGTATAATCACTCTTTCCTTTTGGTATCTGCCCTTCCATACCTTTTCTCTTTCTTTACACATGCATATATGTATCCAGAGAAAAATACATAGTGAAGCATCTGTTTTTCTTTTGTTTTAAACAAGTGTTGTTACACTAAGTGGAACATCCTGCAACTTGCTTTTTTCACCCAACAACATGTCCAGGAGAACTTTCCATGATCTGGCTCATTCATTTTAACCTCTCTGTGTCCTCTTCTGTACTGGTTTGTTTCACCATTTGTCTACTGATGGACAGTTAGGTTGTTTCCAGATCCAGACCATGCTGTCTACACATGTTTGTAATATCCTATTGAAGCATCTATGTAAATTCTTCATGTGTTCTTTAGGGTAGGTATCGAGAAGTAGAATTGCTGTGTTATAAGCTATATACTCTAAACTTTGACTAGTTAATGGCAAATGGCCCTTCCAAGTAAAATGAACACTATTTTTCACACTTCAGTTTTTGGCCCACCTCCTCTGAGCCACTTAAATAGTGAAAGATTTGCAGAGTATAGTGATGGTGGTCTAGAGTAGAGCAGCGCTTCTTAAATTTAATATGCAGACTGATTACCTGGGGGTTTTGTTACAATTCAGATTATGATGTAGTTTGAAAAGGGGCCCACGATGCTTCATGACTTAAAAGCTCTCAGGGAACACAGACACTGCCGATCAGGGACCACACTTGGAGTAGCAGGAATTTAGAGAACAGATCTCACTCCAGCTTGTTTCTCTGTATTGCCGAAAGTTACAGTTTTTATGGGCATGTATGTCTGTGCCTTGACATGTGGACACGAGCTGTGTCCAGAGGAGGCTCTGTTTTGCCAGAGTATTTAAGCTCTGGCCCTAGAGGTCTAGATCTTAAAGCCCTGTGAACATGTATAGTAAAATGTTGACGGTTGTTGAAACTGGGTGATGGGTACATATAGGTTCCTTGTACTGTTGTCTGTACTTTTGTGCAGAGCATTTTGTAGAGATGTTCATAATATAAACTTTAAAACAAAAGAAAGATCCTTTGAAAACTGAGTTGCTCCTAAAAATTTTCAGCTTGGTACATGCTGTTATGCTTTTCCTAGATTTCCTCTGGTAGATGATGTGAAAGTATTTTATGTTAAAAATAAGTGCAAAAAGAACTTTGTTCTGTATCTACCTACCTTAGCAGCTGCAGTCAGATTCCCCCTTCACTATTCAGAGAGGATGCCTTCCTCATTCAGAGAGGATGCCGCGAAATACGACGGATACCACGATCACAGCATGGTAGTGTGTGCGTGTGATAGCATGATAGCTCTGGAGGTACTTTGAGAGCCTCAGGGGTCAGAATGTGCATGTGCTAGTTGACTGGTGGTTATTTGGAACACTATTGGCAGGATTCTGAGGTCTTCTCAGGATTCAGCAGGGAAAAAAAAAACTCTTATGATTCATTATTAGCAATGTCTGTCAGGTGTGCTGGATTAGAGAATGATAACACAAAGGCTGTCTGTGGTTGGTTGACTGTAACTCAGTGAAAGCACTTGTTTTATAGTTGAGAAAACAAGACTCAAAGAATTTCATTGATCTGCTGTGGGTTCGCGGTTAGCGGAAGAACTAAGCCTCCGGATTCCTAGTCCGGTTTCTTCCCGCCGTTCCATTTTGATAATGGAGATCCAGTTAATGCTGAAGGGAACTTGCATATTGAAGCCGTTCGGTAGAGTAGAAGGAGCCGTTTGTCTTTTAACTGGGTGATCTTGGGCAAATGGCTTAATCGTAAGGAAGAGTATAGTCTGATCTTACAGAGGTAATTGCTGTCTTTTTACTTGAACAGCTAGGAAGCTCAGAGCCGAACTTGCACCTTTGCAGTAGCCACTCTCTAGTCCCCCTTGGCCTGCATAATTGTATTCTAATCCTCTTTTCTCTTCCAGCCGGCCTCTGCCTTCATTTCCTAATCTGATTCCATATTTTGTAGCTCTGATGTATTTGTTTCATTTTTATTTGTTTTATTGTATGTCTTTACCATAAGCTGCCTCAAATATTTGTGAAACAGATGGTATATGAATAAAGAACATTGGAATGTTTGAAAGAGTTGTTATTGACAAGACTGATGGGGATGAAAATAGTGTCCTAGTTTCGAGAAAATGTTGGTGTCTGGGGTATCTGCTCTTTTTTACTCCCTGGTCCTTAATGGACCCATCTTGCTCACTTCCACCCCCTTTCTCTCACTGTGGCTTTGCACCCCGAGCAGTGATGGCTTCATCTCCACCCTCACCTGAATTTACAGATACACGTCTATATTTCTGACTTCCCTCTTACCAGATGGCTCCATCTGAATATCCCACAGGTACCTCAGCTCAGCATGTTCCAAATGAAGCCCTCATCTCCAAAAACGAAGCATCCTTTCCCCAAAACGCCCTGTGCCTGGATTCCAGTGGCACCACCATCCACCTCGTTGCTACAGTCAGTGACCTGTGCTCACTTTTTACTTTTTACATTCTATAATCCACTACATCTAATCAGCATCTAAGACCTGCGACTTTCACTTCTGCACAATTTTGGGGCCTATTCGCTCTTCTCCATCCTTTCTGTAAGACCCTTTGGGGTTTTCATTATTATAGTAATGAACACTCAGTCTCCTTCCTGTTTTGTTCCCCCATTCCAGCCCATCCTATGTCCTGAAGTCAAAGGTCTGCATTTCTCTTCAGGCTGAGGTTCAAGTTACTTAGGCCTTTCATACACTTGGCTTTGCTAAGCTTATTAGTCTTATGTTTTGCTGTTCCCCAGTCTTGCCCAGAATGACCTTCTCTTTCCTTGTCCTTTGATGCACTCCAGTCTGCCTTTTTAGACTTGGCTCATCTCTCTTTCTCGGACTTCTTCAAGCTTCTTGCTTCTCAAGATCCTGTACACATCTCTATTGTAGATCTTACTGCTCTGCGACACATTCTGGCATTTGATTGGATGCTGTTTGAGGGTCTGGATTGTGGCTTTTGAGTCTGTACCTCTTGTGTTTAGCACTGTATGGATGACACATATGGTAAGTGCTCATTAAAATGTTTGCTGAATGAAGGCATTACATTCTTGGAACTCTTTTAGGAAACAACACTAGTAATAGTAGTCACATCAACAGCTATTACTACCATTATTTATTGAGCTCTTACATGCCAGATACTCTTCCAAACGCACAATCCTTTGTGGTTAGAAATTAAGCTAGCCTTATTTTACAAATAAGGAAACTGAGACACAGAGTTAAGTAACTTGTCAGAGTTTACCCAGACATAAGTGGTGGAGTCAAGATTTGAACCTAGGTTCCCTCTTGACTGTCACATATGTTGTCTATGAGACCTTATCTGTGAGAAGGCAGGACTTCACCCAGTAGTTACTTTTTGAAGTCACTTCTATCAGTGTGTGATTTTGCAGTATAGGAAAACAAGAGGATATTGGAAACCTAGTGAATGTCACTGATGCCATGTGAGCCCTATATAACAGGCTCTTTGCTTCACTCCCTTCTATTCCGGACTCTTCACTCTCCTCAGCTGTGTGGATTGGAATAAGGCTGCTGCCACAATTCTTTGCTTTTCTAGAAAGCACACGTTCTGGAGCTCCTCCAGAAAACTGTGTTCAGCACTGTATTAAGGAGAGGTGGAGAGTGGCAGGCTGCCCTCACCCCAGCGTATCAAAAGAGATTTGTTTCTCCCCTTAATCATCAAAGTCAGGACTTCCTGGAAGGGAGGGCCAGAAGTGAGAAGTCTGAGATAGTGAATGGAGCTGGACGAGTATTTGCCTTTGTCAGATCACTTACGCAAGTGTGCTCGACACGTTACAAGTATGACAAAGGGCTTCCAGAGCACTTGCTTTTTAGAGTACTCAGACTGCAAGGAATTACGATTGAGCTGATGCATTGCCATGATATGAAAAAAAATTATTTAAGCCTAAGAAGTTACATTAAGAAATTAAAACAAGAAAGAGAATGTGGCATGAAAATGAAATGATAAAAGGAATTGTAAGAAATTGTAGGGATAAGGCCAGTTGCTCATTTATCCATTTGTGATGATGTTTCTTTCTGCTGTATAAATAAGCCCCTCTTTGATTTCGCGGACTTGGTTTTTATGTTGGGAATTTAAACTTACCTAAAGTCCGTTGTTGTTGTTGTTGTTGTTGTTGTTGTTGTTGTTGTTGTTGTTTTTAACTAATTGATTTTAGATGTTAAACACTACATTTTAAAACTATATATTTGGAAAATTTTCTACTTAAAATCTTAACCTTTTTCTTCATTATGTTTCCATTTGAATGTGTAATCTGGACTTGAACTTTATATAGGAGCAATTTATGTTTCTTTAGCACTTCTGCTTTTTAAATTACTTACAAATCTAATAGATCATTTTATCTTAGCCAGACATTTAAGTTTGTTTTTTTTTTAATGTTTATTTATTTTTGAGACAGAGAGAGACAGAGCATGAACGGGGGAGGATCAGAGAGAGGGAGACACAGAATCTGAAACAGGCTCCAGGCTCTGAGCTGTCAGCACAGAGCCCGACGTGGGGCTTGAACTCACGGACCGCGAGATCATGACCTGAGCCGAAGTCGGCCGCTCAACCGACTGAGCCACCCAGGCACCCCCATTTAAGTTTTATAGTCTGGGTGTTATCATAGTGATTGTTCCTTCTTAATGATACACAGAAATGGGACTGATCTGTTTTACTAATCAGCACACAGAGCAGTTAAATGGCTCAGTTATAGGAGCCGGGTCAGTATCTAGGTGGTGTAAAGATTTGGCCAGCTGTCTTTTTGCAGTTTGCATGCTCCCCACCTCAGTGAAGGGATTTACAGGTGTATTGACCTGGTTTGGCCTACCGGGTGGCAATCACATGATTCGCAGTTTTTGAGAATCTGATTGAAACTGTAACAGAGTCAGCAGGGCTCCCCCAAGCACCTCCTTGTTCCCTGGCTGGCATTATTTAAATTCTGGAAGTTGTGAAGCAGGAACAAGGTCTTCTGCCCATTTGTTAATAGATGGCCTGGCCAGTGACATTATTGAGAGCAGGCATTTGGAAGGATAAAAGAGAAGGAAAGAAAGGGAAATGTAGGGATTATCTTATTGTGATGATAATAGTACAGTGCACTGTATACAACAGACGTAGTACTAAAGTACTTATCCTTAAAGGGAAGAGGAGAATCTTTCACAGAATCACAGGGAACAGATACTTGCAAAAGGGTGAATTTGAAATCTTTCAGATACCGTGTGCAAGCATGGTAAAGACCAAACTCTGCAGGGGCTGGGCCTTCTTCCTTCCACAAATGGAATGTATACACTGAATAAAACTTACTAATGGGGAAAACTAAGGCTCACAATATTCGTTATTTAGCAAACATTTTTGAGTATCTCCTATTGGACAGGCATTGTGTGGGCACTTGTGATATAACTTGTGAATGAACAAAACAGATAAAAATCTCTACCCTTGAAGAGCAAACATTTTAGGGAAGTAGAAAATAAATACATAAAATCTGTGACTTAGAACCTTTTGGTTCTGTGGTAGAAACAGAATTAAGCTGGTTTAAGCAAAATGAATTGCTGCAGGGATGTTTCTGATAAGCCATCTTTGGGACAGAGGTCTACTCCAGATCAATCAGATATGGACCCAGAGACAGGGTTCCAGGACATAAACATAGCCTCTAAGAGCCCATTCCTGAGATGAAGAGGCAGTTCTTGAGAGTGTGGGGAGCAGTACACTACTGAGAGGCTCAAAAATGTGTCTATTAGAGGCTTTCTATTTTTCCAGTTCTGTTGCTTTCTTTCATTACCAAGGATGAGTCTTGCAATGCAAATAAGCTGATAGGATTTGAAATGTACTGTCTTAAAAACTCCCAAGTTTGTGGGGCGCTTGGGTGGCCTAGTCAGTCAAGTGTCTGACTCTTGATTTGGGCTTAAGTCATGATCTCATGGCTGTGAGATCAAGCCCCGTGTCGGGCCCCATATTGTCCCCCACCCCTCACCCCCACACTGAGCGTGGAGCCTGCTTAAGATTCTGTCTTGCCCTCTGCCCCTCCCTTGCTCGCTCGCACTCTCTCTCTCTAAAAAAAAAAAAAAAAAAAAAAGGCTTAAAAACTCCCGAGTTCAAGACTGCTTACTAAAGCTGTAGGTAAATAGGGAAAACAAGAACATAGGAAGCAGAGAAAAGGATTGAAATTGCTGAAAAGAGAACCTAAGTTATCTGGAAGGTTTTGCAAAGTTTACCTCCTTGAGCAAATGTTTTAGTAGTTTTGGGTAGTAGTCTTTCTAACATGAATTTCTCACTTTCCTACTTCTTAATAATGAACATATTTTAACTGTAATACATTGATTACTAAGGTTCTTTTCAAGTTTTGTAGACCTGTTTTTCCCTATTCTAAATGGTCTCAGACTTCTTGCTTTTTAATTTCTGCAGCTGTTCCTTGGATTTTGAAATGTTTTTCCACCATGTCATTTGCTACCAGTCCTTCTCAGTTGCTCTGTGACTGCCTATGGGAGTTCCTTCTCTCCTCCCATAATGTATAGTTGCTGCTAATTAAGCCACTTCCCGGTGTCACAGGTGCTGTGGCAAATGCAGTAGACCTCAGGGTGAGTCTTGAGAGTCCGCTAACTCGCCAGGATATGCAAACAAACCATTTAAGCTTCTCAGAGTCTTCTCTTCCTAATTTATGATGTTGGAATACAGGTACTTTCTCTATAGGATCGTAACCAAAGGAGCAAATGAAATATTTGCCAAAGTACTGTTAAATGTGTAAAAAAAAAAAAAAAAATCTACAAATAGAAGCTACTGCTACTGCTGTCACCAATATGATGGTCTCTGTTCTCTGGTTTTGCTTATCCTGCCACATCCCATTTCCCCGAGAGAACTAGAGAGTTTCTGGTAAATCACTAGACGTGTTCCCTAGGTTTGGCCAGTCATACTTGACCAGTCCTGAATCCTACTCTGTGGTTGTATTCCTGCAGACCAAAGATGTAGACTTCATTTTCTGATGTCAATTATACACCCACCCACCACATCCCTTCTTATGAGACATGGGTTTTCTTGGCATTTGAGCTGAAGAGGGAGACAGTCTTCCTATTCTACTTATTGAGGGATGTGGAGAAGGGAGTTGTTTCTCTTCCGGGGGTAGCTGGACTTTGCCTGGTTTGTGTGGGCCTCTAGTCTACAACAGCTGAATTGTGGAAAAAAAATATATAGTGGCTGCTGCTATAGGCAGTTACCACTTTGTTAGAGATAAAATATGAAAAGATGGTTCATTCATCCTTATTTTGTGGTTTTTGCCTAATAGATAGTAAGCATGGCAGAGACATAGTCCTCTTGGTTCATGTGGTTTTGTGACTGAGATGAAATCATTTCTAATCTTTGAGGCTGTGGTTTGTCTGTAAAATGGACTTGAGAGCAAATCAAGGAATGGCCTTAAAACTGAATACCCTTGTTTGATCATGGCTTTACCATTTAAGAGTTACAGGTTCTTAGTAATGTTTGCCATGTCTCCATAACTTTGTTTTTGTGGCTTCAACCTTTTAAAGATACTTATTGATCTCTCAAAGCCTCAAAGTGAAAGTGTGATGCTCCACCACTAGAGGGCAGTGCTGCCTTAGTCACATGATCTCAACCTGCAAATAGCTGAATTTGAAGCTCCTCCCTTGAGTCTTCCACTTAAAATTTCTATTAGTTCTTTATATATGTTAAATATATATAATAAATACAAAATACAATAAATGTACAGAATACAATAAATAACTGTATGTAAGTAATATGAAATGATCTTTTTTTTTAAGTTTATGTATTTGTTTTGAGAAAGACAGCATGAGCGGTGGAGAGGCAGAGAGAGAGGGAGAGAGAGAATCCCAAGCAGCCTCCATGAGGTCAGTGTGCAGAGCCTAATGTGGGACTTGAACTCACAAAACCATGAGATTATGACCTGAGCCAAAATCAAGAGTTGGATACTTAATCAGCTGAGCCACCCAGGTGCCCCAATATGAAATGATCTTTTAAAAAATACTTAACTTTAAAAAATAAATATTTAGCATATAGCTCTTTGTCATGGTCTTCACCAACTTGACCTGAATCCTAGAGTAAACCACCTGTCCCATAGTTTTGTGGTTTATCGTCAGCCTTTAGAGGAGCTTAGGATCATAGCACCTCTAACTACATTATCTACATCACCTAGGTTTCTTCTCCCTGCTTCATTTATGGAGATGCGCTGTGTCTGGACTAGGATGCTTACATTAATGGAGATATTCTTGGGAAAGTTTTCAACTTTACTTGTTCCTTTTTATGCAGAAGTTAAAGAGCTGAATAAACATTTATATAGTGCCCTAATGCTACTAAGAATATAGAAGCACCTTTTTCTCTTTTCCCTGCATCATAAGGAGGTCCTTTCTCTATCACCTGATTGGAAAGATGAAGTGTAGCCCCTCTTTGTGTTTTTCTCAAGTCAGAGTGTATTGTTTTTCTTTTTCATAGACTGACAAAGGTATCATAAGAACTGAGGATCTGGGGCGCCTGGGTGGCTCATTCGGTTAAGCGTCCAACTTCGGCTCAGGTCATGATCTCACAGTCCGTGAGTTCGAGCCCCGCATCAGGCTCTGTGCTGACAGCTCAGAGCCTGGAGCCTGCTTCAGATTCTGTGTCTCCCTCTCTCTCTGACCCTCCCCCGTTCATGCTCTGTCTCTCTCTGTCTCAAAAATAAACAAACATTAAAAAAAATTAAAAAAAAAAAAAGAACTGAGGATCTGACATTTGCCCACATTTCATATTGTCTTTTTTAAGATAAATTTCTAGAAGTGGAATTAATGAGTCAAAAATCATAAGTATTAGGACACCTGCTAATTATTGCTAAATTGCTTTCCAAAAAGGTTGTACTGATATATATCCCTCCAGCAATCTATGAACGTATTTTTTCATTGTACCACACTCCAGAATTGGGTTCCTCTTTCTACAGCCTTCTTTTAAAAAATATTTTAAAACTGTAAACATTTGTTTCTATAAACATTCAAATACTGGTGATCAGTATTTCCAAAGATGTATTACTAAGTTAATGAGAAATTAAAAAATTGTTCAGTGGTCCAATAAATTTTTTAAATGTTGCATACTTGCTCATTTTTGAAGATTTATGAAGCACACATGCATGTTAAGGCTCTGAGAAGTCATGTAGTAAAGAAATCTATTTAACTCGGTGTTTCCCAATATTATTTATCTAATTACAGAGTCTTCTTTTAAGAATAACATCTGATAATATCTTATGAAAACAGGATTGTATTTTGGAAAGTGGTGATAGCTCTTCTTGAGGCATTTAGGAACCATTATCGTATTATAAGGATTTCTTCTCAAGTTGTATTCATCTCTGATCTTCATTCTGGAGAACAGAACCCAGAGCAGCTTGATCAAGTAGAAGATAATTTATTAAGATATATAGATAGAGCACGAGATGGTTGGGCTGACTGAAGAAACAGACTCTGGGTTGAGCTACCAGGAATTCCACAGAACTGGCCGGCCAGGGGAGCTGCTGCCTTTGCTACCATCAGGAAGCTTCCGCCAGAGCTGTCTCTGCCAAGATGGGAAACCACTGAGTCCACATTTGTGTGTCTCTGCTCAAGCAAAAAGAGGGGTTGGGGGTGTGGTGTTTGGGATCCTATTTTAGGGAGGAGGGATTTTACGCTATGGTGAACTATCAAATATGGAGAGAATGTTTAAAAGACTTTTGGCAGCCGCTGTTGGAAGACATCCAAGAGGACTAGTTGTGTAATGTGAACACCTCTGGATGTAGGTCAGAAAATTGGAGTCTAACTCTAGCCACTTAGCAGCAAAATGACCTTGGGCAAATCCATTTCAAACCTGTGTGTTCTCATCTCTTCCGAGGGGATAATAATTTCTGCTTATCCAACTTAGTCTTGGAGTAAAGGTAAAATAAGAGTAACAAGTGTGAATGTACCTGGAAAAACTATAAAGTATGAAATAAGTGAAAGGTATTTTTTCACACCCCAGATATGTCTCTGGACCAGGGGTTGGCAAACTTTTTATGTAAAGGGCCAGATAGTCTTTGCAGGCCATATAGTCTCTTTCTTACCTACTTAGCTTTACAAAAGGAGCCGTAGACAATATGTAAGTGAATGAGTGTGGCTGTGTTCCAATAAAATGTTATTTATGGACACTGAAATTTGAATTTCATGTAATTTTCACTTGTTGTGGAATAGTATTCTTCCTTTGATTTCTTTCAACCATTTTTAAAAAGTGAAAAACATTCTTAGATTGCAGACTGTACAAAAACAGGTGGCTTGGTGGCCTATGGTCCATACTTTGCTGACTCCTGTTTCAGAACATCATACTGAAAATACTTTAAAACGTAGAGTTATTTTGCCTTATTGTAGTTAGCAGATAAATTTGTGGCTTTTTCTGATATCGTCTAAACGAAGAGTGTGCTGTCTTCATTGCTGTCTAGATTGGACTTGATAGTAGCTGCCTCTTTGATAGTAGAATTAAGTTAATTTAGTTGGCATGTATGGAGACGGGGGTACATTGAGGTGAGAATATTCTGTGCAAGTTGAGTTTCCTACCCAGCCATTAAGTTCTTAGGACCTCCACATTTTCTCTCTTATCTTTTTCTGTGCCTTTGTTTTGGGAAAGGGATGAGCAATCAGGTACTTGTTTTAGGGAAAATGCTAAAGTCACATTTGGTGCCATTCCCTTTCCATGCCCACAGTTCATGCCCCCATTCCTTCTTCTAGAATGTTCTGTATTTGGAGAAGAAGTTTTCCCCCAAAGTCTTATTTTATTAGTCTTTGTAGTCTCATTATCCTTATTGGAAAACCAGAACCAGAATGTTTCCCTCCGTGGTCCTTACGTCCTAAAGAAGTTCCTTCAGTCAACAGAAGCCCACGATCAGTTTTAAATAAATCAACTAAGGTAAAAAAAAAAAAAAAAAAAAAAAAAGCGATCCTGTAGAGCAGTTTTGGTGGCATGCTTCTGAACTAGCTTGGTTTAGAGTTTGTCACCTAAGTACTTCTCTGTGCTTCCTTTCATTTAAATGTACCTTTTTCAGTTTTTCTCTTTTCCTTCTAGGTGGAGGCAGAGAGTTGAGGGTGGTGTAGCTATATTGAAATCTAGAAGTGGAAAGCAGAGACATGGGGGTGGCAGTGAAGGTGGGGGGTGGGGAGACGTGGGAGCAAGAAGGGAAAGGGGCAGTCGGAGATTAAGATGGGGGGAAGACGTGCTTGCCTTCCTGGTTGTACTGCCACTTGGTGAAGCATGGGAGGGTAGAGGCTACCTTTGGAGAAGGGCAGTGCATCTTATGAGTATATGTGTGTTCATATGAGCTTCACTTTCTTAGCTGCTGCCATATAGACTAACTGTGGGATTTACTGATTCAAAGAAACTATATTTAATTTTGCTTTGCCTGTATCCCTTTTATTTGGGCTTTACTAAATATAGCTGGATGGAAGGGAGGGAAGGAGAAAACAGTGTGTAGAGCAGAAGTTAAAACACGCCAGAGCTTTGGCAGCTTTGGGACAGAAAAATAAAACTTTAAACCTGCTTTCTATTTTGAGGCCATCACAAGATGTTTTGTGCTTACGTTCATTCCTAAGTCATAAACAGGGGTAGGAGGGGCTGGGGGATTAAGTAAGTTATCTCTTGAAAAATATTAATTTGAAATTGAGTTAAAATTAGCAAAGGGAAGAAAGGGGAGGAATAAAACATTGGACTCAGCCTATTTGGAAGCAAAATAATAAACACCTCATGGGGGTAGAAGAGGCATGCAAATTTCCTTCCAGTCTTTGGCCTCTGCTCCTGCACAGAGCCCCATTGTCTCTGAGTAGGGGGCAAGACTGAGTGCTGGGAGAGCTGACTTGGCAAGTAAGGCCTGTCAGTGAATTTTGACACAGGTCAACCTCTTCTCCTTAAGGCTGGGATCTTAGAGTCAATATGATTTCCGATTAATAGGCACTAGCTCTCATACCATGAACCAGTTCATTGTAATATAATTATCACATACTAGATGTGGTAATTGCCTATTTTTAGGCATTTCTGTACTGGGAATCCTGCGTGGTGAGGATGGTCTCTAGCAAAGCATTCTCTAGTCCTATGAAACAAGGCCCCTTCTGGAGAGGAGACTTCCCTTCCTAGAAACCTACTGGTGCTTTGCAGATAAGTCTTTCCACTCTTGCCAGGGCCTTTCAGCTTTGCTGAAGGTAGGAGTGCTTACATAGGCTTTGGTTTTGGGTTTCCCCTTCAGGTGCCACTTGCCCCTTAGGATATATTTGTGGGTCTGCCCTAAGTAGCCAACGCTCTCCTTACTTGCACAGGTGCAGAAACATAAGCAGGAGAAGCTGTGAACGAAACATGTATGCGAAAGCCTCAGCCAGCTACCTCCAGACCCAGAGAGTCTATTTTGTACTTAGACCGTCTTGTAGTTGACCTTCCTAAAGCATAGCCCTAGTGATGACACACTCCTGCTCAAAAATCTTCTGTAACTATACACTAGAGAAAAGGCTGGAAGGGAATGTGCCAAACACATTAATAATGGCTTTCTCCTTGTGATGAGCTTCTTGTGATAACTTTTATTTACTTTATGATTTTTAGTCTTTTCCAGTTATTTTCACAAAAAAATATATAATAGTGTTTTTTGGGAAAACAATTTTGTGATGATTAAAAAGCACCATTTAAAAACCTTTAGTGGCTCCCAGTTGCTGATCATAAAACTCCCCACCCAGCATTGAAGGCCTTTGCAATACTGCTCCAGTCTGTCCAACGTTTCCTCCTCCTCTCTTGGTCCCACCTTCCAGGTTACAGTAAAACAGAGCTACTCATGTTGCCAAGTACATTTGGTGCCTTGTCTTTGCTTGTGTTCCTCCCTACCTGTCAATTTTCCATTCTTCAAACTGATTTCAACTTCTTTAGAGAGTATTTTTATCATGTGCTCCTTGTAAAAGACTTGGAAATAGAAAAATACACTTGATCTTGGCCAAGAGGCCGAGAAGTGATGGAAATAGAAATATACAAATAACAAAATCCTTAATCCCACTTCCTACAGATGCACTCTGTTAACATTTTGATATATGTCTTTGAGAAATATTTTTGAGCTCTGTAGCTAAGAGTGGTCTAGCACCTCTTAGATGTCTGCTACAGACTTCATGTGCCAACTTGTGCTGTTATTCTTACCTGTCTTACATCCATTCAGGATTTGAAGTTCCTTGACTGTAAGTATAGCTACAGGAGTGATTTTTCATCTTTACAACCTCCACAGGCTTTGAGCACAGTGATTTTCACATAATAAACAGTCTCAAATCATCTAATAAATCATATGAGAGTGATATTACAAGCATGTAGGTTCAGCACAAGGCGTGGTAACAAACACAGACAAAATGGTTACATTATGAATATGATGCTGAATATATTCATAAATAGTCACAGGAAAAATACAAAAACCATAATATTGGAGGTGTATCTGGAATTGTTAAATGACTAGGGTCCTACTGAGTTAGGACCATTTGGGTACATTGCATGAAGGAGATTCATCTTTGAAGGAAGGAAACACTTACTTGAGGCATCTGTATAGATCATTGACTCTCAACCCTGGCCCACATTGGAATCATTGGGGAGTTTTTTTAAAATATCCGTGCCTAGGCTGAATCCCGGGCTATTCAGTTAGAGTCTTGGGTGGTGGAGGAGGGGGCTTAGCTGTTTGAGAAAGCTGTCCAGGTGATTCTAGTGTGCATCAGTGATTGAGAAGCACAGTCAAGGCAGAGAAATCTTCCTTTAAAAAAAAAAAGTAAACGTCTTGCTGTGACATTGTTAGAGAAACGAGGAGGTGGTCATCTTGACGATGGGAGAGCTCTGGTGTTGGTAAGAAGAGCTGGTGCAGATCATTCTGTGCTCTGTGTACTTGAAAGCATTTGGATAAAATTCATCTGTTAGCTTTTATTAAGATAATAGCCTTGGGGTGCCTAGGTGGCTCATTTGGGTAAGTGTCCAACTCTTGATTTCGGCTCAAATCATGGTCTCACGGTTTGTGGGTTGAAGCCCCATGTTGGGCTCTGTGCTGGCAGCGTGGAGCCACCTTGGGATTCTCTGTCTCTCTGTCAAAAATAAATAAACTAAAAAAAAATACATAATAGCCTTTATGCATTTCATTTTACCCAGACTTCCCCCTCACCTTCCAAATGCTGCTTTGTTCTAGAGCATTAACTGAAATAGAATACAGCTCATCCAAGTTATGTTATCATGTTTACCTCTATTATATCAGAGGTTCTTCCAAGGATTTGGCCCCTATTCAAAAACTATCAAAATCATGTTTACTCTCAGTTATGATTTTTCCCACTTTTGTGTCTTTTTTTTCACATATTAAAGCCTAACACTGCCTGCCCAATAAAATAAAACAAGAGACCGCCAAGTGAATTTTTCTTCAAGCTTTTCTAAAACCACAAAGCATGGTGGAATACCTACTGCAGTTTATCACGGGGAAAAGGAGACCTCAGTCCCTTGCTCCAGCTGTCAAGTAGCCACACACCCTAGAATAACACTTTCCACTGTGTGCCCCCTTGGATTTAATAGAGGAAATGTTATTTTCCTGAGTTGTACTTTCATGTTCTGAAACATGTTTGCCTGTTGTCATACAGTAGTGTTTAAATCCAAACCAAAGTGATTTTGTTGCAATGGAAATATTTCAATTAATGTTTATAGTTGGAACATATAAACAAAACTTGAGTTGAAATTAGTTGATTAATCATTGCATTCCTGGGTGCGGGGAGAGTTTTGTTGAACTCTATCAAGGGAAGGATTACTGTGTTCTGTCTGTGAGGTCCTTCCATGAAACTTTTCCTTGGGAAAGCCTGGGTTTTAGTGCTGCGTGGTACAGGATATTTTTCTTTTGGCAAAAGCAGAACAACCAATACCACTAAGTAAAATATGCCAGCACTTGGAACAGGGATGAATACGTCACACCTCTATCAGTAAAGGTGCAGTTCTTACCCTGAAATTCACACACACACATCCTTCCCAGTAAATGCAGGAGTCAGTTATTGAGACACCAGCTCAGCGGCCCAGAGTGATACCTGCCATGTCTCCTTCCTTCTTTTTCTTTATGTCCTCTGACCATCACCTCGGTCATGTTTAGTTCTTTAAACCATTGAATCACCCAACTTTTCCTTCACAGATTCTTGCCGTATGCATACACCTCTTCTTTGCGAGTACAGGAATAAACTGAACATATTCTCACTCAAGTCACCTTTTATGCATTCATTCTAGGACCATATTTTTGGGAATGCCAGCCTAAGTATGCATCATCAAAAGGAAATAATTACGGCCATACAGGAGAAATTTTCCTAGGCTTTTAAGGTATGGTAGGATAGTACCAAAATGTCTGGAGAAAAATTTTATGCATTCAAATCTTGTTCCAAAAAAGTATTAAACATAAATACAGAAATTCTTGAAATATAAGCAAAAAAACAGATGAAGAAAACAAAAGGAAAATTAAGGTAGTATACTCAAGTGAAGACAGAGGGAGAGTTTGGTCAGAGAACTGTATATGACAACATGCTACATAGTTATAAAAGTTGGGCCGCAAATTCAACTCTGAACTTTCTAATAGGAAAGCAAAAAGAAATGGCTGATTTTTCGCTCCCAAACTAGGGGGGAGGGGGAGCCCCTTACTGGGCCATCTTGCTGCCATGACGAATGTCAGGTACCCCAAATACCCTCCAAGGATGACGGTTCCTGCCTTGGTTGGGGGATGGGTGAGCAAACACCTAAACAATTTTAAAATAGTGTGAGAGTAAAGTAAGAATCTCCAGAAAAGGCAAAATCCACAGAGACAGAAAGCAGATTGGTAGTTTCCAGGGGCTAGAGAAGGGAGAGTGGGGCATGACTGCAGATGGGTACTGGGGTTTCTTTTGGGGGGCAGTGAAAGTGTTCTAAAGTTAGATAGTGGTAATGTTGCATAACCTAGTGGGTGCACTAAAAATCCCTTTAAATGGATGAATTTTATGGTATGTGAATTATATCTTTTTAAAAAAAAATTTTTTTTAACGTTTATTTATTTTTGAGACAGAGAGAGACAGAGCATGAACGGGGGAGGGGCAGAGAGAGGGAGACACAGAATCAGAAGCAGGCTCCAGGCTCTGAGCTATCAGCACAGAGCCCGACGCGGGGATCGAACTCACGGACCGTGAGATCGTGACCTGAGCTGAAGTCGGACGCTCAACCGACTGAGCCACCCAGGCGCCCCTAAATTATATCTTAGTAAAGCTATTATTTTTAAAAAGTTGAACATTGCAATTATAAAAGTAAAATAACAGGAGGAAAATCAGCTCATGAGTCCAAGATTCACATCTTCTACAAGATGCACACTTCTAAGGGACAGTGTCACTGCTTTAAGGAGGTTTGGGTCTATTGGGTAGAAATTAGACTGTGCCGCATCTCTAAATTTCTTTCCATTGTGAACATTCAGTGTTTGACTAACTGTAAACTTTAAGTTTATTTATTCTGAGAGAGAAAGAACAAGCGGGGGAGGGCCAGAGAGAGAAGGGGAGACAGGATCCGAAGTGGGCTCTGTGCTGACAGCAGAGAGCCTGATGCAGGGCTTGAACTCACGAACCATGAAATTATGACCCAAGCCGAAGTCAGACACTTAACCGACTGAGCCACTTTTGACTAAACTGTAAAAAAAAAAAAAACTATTAGGTTAGGAGACAATTGGGACATATTTGAACACTGGTGACATACTTAATAATATAAAGGGATTATATACTCTTCATTGTTAGTACATGATAATGGCATGGTGGTGAGTTGTTAAAAGTCTTCGAGAGATGCATACTGAAGTATTTCTAAATAGATGCTGGGATATCAGGGTTCAGCTTGAAAATGATCCTGTGGACAGAGTATAGATGAAACAAGGTTGGTCATATATTGATAACTGTCCAGGCTGGGTCCTTTATGCTATCTCTCAACTTGTGTGTGAGTTTGAAAATTTTCACAGTAAAATGTTGAGACCGATTTTATCATTCTCTGTGAAATACAGAAAAATCTAACAACATAGCCGGGTTTCTTGCTCATGAGAAATTATGCTGTTTGCAGCACCTGCCTCATTTGCTGATTTATGGGTGACTTCTGAGAGATTGGAAGCCTGGGTGCTGGCTCTAGGTCACACATGGAAGTAACCATGAAATTCTAGTAAGGTCATCTGCAGCTTTTTCAACCTTCCCTGTGCTTCTCAGATAGTGCTGCATGGGCTGTGGAAGGAATAGTTGCTGCTCTTCAGAAAGGCAGAGGGGAACACTTGTATCTCTTAAGGGTTGTTTTTCTCTTTAGGTTTCCTTGACTCCCTTTTCTCCCTGCTTTTCTGTGGAATTTGAGTGCTAACGTACTCAAATTTAATATCTTCTTGGGAGGGGAGTTAAGAGAATAGCATTTATCTTTGACCTCCTCTATGAACTTGAAACCCATGCAACTAAAACCATGCCCACACCCCTAAGACTGGAAAAAACAGGGTCATGTTGACAGTGGCACATGATTGCAAGTGAATGCCAGCTTCTCTTGTAGTAATTTTTTCAGGTACTTTTTGTTCTCAGGAGAGATTGAAGCTGGCCATTTACATTTCCTTCTGTGATTCTAAAGATTGGAATTGTTAGAGAAACATTTATTACATTGATATCCCAGGTGTTACATTAGACTGGGTGTACAGGGTTCTGTACATGTACTGAAACTCGTTTTTATGTTCCACAAACATTTGTCTACTGTATGCTAGGTGTGTCCTCTTTACAGTGGCTTCCATGGGAGCTGAATTCTTATACTGGTTTTGGATTCCCTCATTAGCTTCTCTAAAGAACCAGCTTTGGGTTTGGGAACAACACTGGCTTTCTGGTAGTTTACAAGCTATATTTAACTAAAGGTAAAATAAATGGAAGTGCTTTGAAGTACAGGCAAATGTTCTACCACTGACCTGTATTCCCCAAAGTGGTTTGAATTGTTGAAGGTGCCAAGCGACTGTGATGTCACCGTAGTTGGAGATGAGTGTTTTGCTTCATAATAGTTAGGGATAATATCGCTTGTGATGTCATTGAAACGTCTGAATCTCTACATGACTTGGACTTGAATGACAGAGTTCCAAGGCCTAAGATAGTTTTATATCTGTCCATCTTAGTTCTCTAAGCCAGGTTTTCCCTCGAGCTTGTCTTGTTGGCAGTGCTAATTGGCAGCAATGCTAATGAAGCGCAGTCCCCGGCACTGTGAACACCTCTGCTGCTTGCTATTCTTCTCCTCCAACTGTAGCAACAACTTCCCATCTCCTGAATGGATACCTGTGCCAAGTTCTTTGCATGCACTACCTCATTTAATCCTCAAAGCAGCCTTGTGAGGTTGGTGGCCCTCTCCTTGTTTTCCAGAAAGGGGAGTCAAAGCTAAGCAAGGTCAGATGTCTTTCCACACCACTGGTTAGTGTTACATCTAGGAATCAACCCAGGTTTTCTTACTTTTAAAGTCCATACTCTGTTCTATAAAGTGAGTTCCCTCCTCTTGGTGTTTGGTAAATATTTGCTGAATTGATTCGTATTCTGGATGTTGGACAGAGCTTTTGCGTATCTCCTAAATTTATATGAGATGAAATGGTTAGGAGTCTATAAGAAATATTGAAGGCATTACATGAATGCCGGGAATCTCTGACCAAACCCATGCCTAGACATACGAAGGCCAACCCACCATACTGTCTTCTGTTGCCATTCAGAAGTGTGCCTTCTGCTGCTGCATCAGGGTTTCACAAAGTGGTCTCAGTGCCTAAGGCAAACTACTCACATTTTCTGTGGGAAGGAAAATTATTGTTCTTGGGGGAGGTGGCCAGTTAGCCTAGTTGGTTTTGGAGCATCGTGTTACTGAAGGTTTGTCTCTTCAGATATGAGCCAGTTAGCTTGGATGCATAAATAGCTTCTGTCACAGGCAGGTCAGGGTGTGTGTGGGTGAATAGATTGGCTCTATAAGCGCTAATCAAAAATCAATCAACGAACATTTACTGACCATTTGCCACATGCCTGGCACTATGCTAGGAGTGCTGAAGGATTAAGGAAAAAAATGTGTGAGATACAGCCTCTCAAAGGTTTACACCCAATTGGTGCAAATGTGACTCACACAGAGAGAAAAATATGAACACGGGAACCATATCTGTGTGGTTTTTTTCATCTTCTCATACTCAGCAACCAGCTTAGTGCCTGGCACATCATTAGAATGTGATATTTTTTAAATGAAAGTGCAGAGGAGAAAGATTAGTAGCTTTTTTGATGGCTTTGTAGAAGTTGGATTTTAGCTGGACATTTAAATATGGATACAATTTAAGGAAGAGGAGAGGGGTGGGAAAGTGGGAAGGATATTCTAATTCCAGGAGACATTGTCAACGAGTACTCTGGAAAAACAGGAGTGCATGTACAAATGTGCCCAGAAAGAGAAGATACCAGTTTTGCTGGGCCAGAGATATCACTGGAACCCTGGAGTATCTTTAGTATTGGATGAAGACATTCAGATTTTATTCTGTAGCTATCTGAATTTCTGATCAGTGGAAAGATATGATCAAAACTGATGGCCACGGATGGAATGGACTGATGGGTGGGGAGGCCAGTTAAGAAGCTACAGTTACATTTAGGTGTTTGGGTAATAAAGACCTGAACTAGGATATTGACAGAAGAAGCTGAAAGAAAGAGACAGATGGAAGAGTTATTGTGAAGAGAGAAGAAACAGTGCTTGGTGAGTAGTGACTGGCTATGTGAGTCTAGAGAAGGCTAGGAAGAAGAATAATCAGAGATGGTCCAGTGATGCTGAACCAGGGATCTTGGGAGAAGGGCGATGGTACTGTTTTATTAAGTGTAACATGGAAATCAGAAGAGGGAGGTGGGTTTGAGGAAATAAAGTTTTAAATTCGAGGCACTGGGACACATTTGCTTAGTAGTAGGAGAGGATAGCTGTGCCCTGCTGGTGTCTTTGGACTGGGCAGTTGCCTTATCTAGGCATGGCAGGATGGCAGATCCGTGGGTCCCCCAGGGATGACTTGTTACCAGAAGTGATAAATTATTTATAAATAAGGGTTATTTGAAGTGATTCTATTAGATAATAGATATAATGTTTTTTGCATCTTTCCTAGTAATATTGGTCCTCCCAAAATGGGAAGGAAGACGTATGCTTTGAAGCAATTAGTGAGAAATGAGACTTGGAGGGGTTGGGTGGAGGGGGCAAAAGGCCCCTGTCAAGCATAGTGCATCCCTGTAGGTGCTTGAAGTGATATCCGTTGTGGATGTGGAGGCCATGCCTGTACGTGCTTCCTGAGAAGAATGTTGTGTTGCAATGATGATTCCTGTGCTCAGGATCATCAAGTTTTATGAGAGTGTTTTTGATAGGTACAGCATAAACAGGAAGAGTTGGATTTTTCTTCACATGGAGTCTTTGATTCTTTAACAACATCAATTAATTAAAATGTGCAGTGTTAAGACTTCGATTTGTCTCTCCCCAACCACTCTGCATTATCCCTGTAGTGAATACAGAACTGAAGCATAGTAAATAACTTTCATAAGTCTTCATTCTTTCTCTTTTTTATTAAAAAAATGTTTTAAATGCTCTTCTTCTCGGGGTGCCTGGGTGGCTCAATCAGTTCAGCATCTGACTCTTGGCTTCAGCTCAGGTCGTGATCTCGTAGTTCATGAGTTCAAGCCCTGTGTCGGGCTCCGCGCAGAGCCTGCTTAGGGTTCTCTCTCTCCCCCTTTCTCTCTGCGCCTCCCCCACTCACGCTTGTTCCCCTCTCTCTCTCAAAATAAACAAACTTAAAACAAAAATGCTCTTATTCTCTTTAGACCCTGAGGGATGTATGTAAAGTATATTCTGATTTAATTTCATTGACAAAATGAAATTTCTCATTAAAACAAAAGTGAGGAAAAAAATGTTCCACCTCCATTGGAGTATAAGTTTGTGATTACCTACCTGTTCTCCAATATTAGAATATATAGAAACAAATAGAAGTGTTCTTAATGAATTCACGTTTTCCTCTGATTTAAGAACGTCAGTCCACAAGTTCATTAGTTAATAATTTTTTTAGCTTTATCAATCCAACAGTTCTATTCTTTTTAATTTTTTTTTAATGTTTATTTTTGAGAGAGAGAGACAGAGTGTGAGTGGGGGAGGAGCAGAGAGAGAGGGAGACGCAGAATCCGAAGCAGGCTCCAGGCTCTAGGCTCTGAACTGTCAGCACAGAGCCTGACTCCAGGCTCGAACTCATGAACCGCGAGATCATGACCTGAGCCGAAGTTGGACGCTTACCGACTGAACCATCCAGGTACCCCCCAACAGTTCTATTCTTACACATGGCTCAGTGATGGAGAGCAGGAAGAGTAAATACAATATTTATTCTGCTGGGTCCTAAATGTACAGAGCAGCATATGCGAGAGAAAAGGTTCCAAAGGGTTAAATAGGTTGTTGCCAAACCATGCCATGAAATCCTTTGCAGCCATTAAAATTAATGGTGTAGAAGAATATTTAAGGACCTGTACAATATACTACGTGGAAAAGATTGCAGAACAGAAATTGTATGATCCCATTTTCTTTTTTTTTTTTTTTAATTTTTTTTTTCAATGTTTTTTATTTATTTTTGGGACAGAGAGAGACAGAGCATGAACAGGGGAGGGGCAGAGAGAGAGGGAGACACAGAATCGGAAACAGGCTCCAGGCTCCGAGCCATCAGCCCAGAGCCTGACACGGGGCTCAAACTCACGGACCGCAAGATCGTGACCTGGCTGATGTCGGACGCTTAACCGACTGCGCCACCCAGGCGCCCCTCACATTCCATACTTTTAAAAAATGTTTCAGTTTTGTAACATTTTTATTAGAAAAGTGATAAATACAGAAATTAGAAAATTAAGACCACTAGTGATTCTATCACAAGATAACCACTGTTAATTATTACAGTTGTGTACGTGTTTATGAAAATGGGATCAGGGGCGCCTGGGTGGCGCAGTCGGTTAAGCGACCGACTTCAGCCAGGTCACGATCTCGCGGTCTGTGAGTTCGAGCCCCGCGTCAGGCTCTGGGCTGATGGCTCGGAGCCTGGAGCCTGTTTCTGATTCTGTGTCTCCCTCTCTCTCTGCCCCTCCCCCGTTCATGCTCTGTCTCTCTCTGTCCCCCAAAAAAAAAAAAAAAAAAAGTATGGAATGTGCACTGAATTACATAAATTTCAAAGGAAATGGCATGCTTTCAGGTGGTGTGATGGTTTGCTTATCTTCGGATGACTGAATTAATAATGGCCCACACCCTTCTTCCCTTTTTTCAGAAAGATGATGTTTTGAACAGTGTTGACAGAATATAGGATGCCTGGAAGAGTTAGGTGCAAGTAGCCCAGGGAGAGATCTCATACATTAGCATATATAGAGGGTCTGGATTGGAGCAGAGGTACAAGGATGGCAGGAGGACAGGAGATCCAAGGGGACTGGTAATGATGTTTTCTCAGGAGATGCTCTTTCCCATCTTGGCATCTTGTTGCAGTCTGGGTAGGTGGGAGTCGTCAGCGGAGGAAGAGATCCTGGATTACAAATGTGAAAATTCCTAGAAATCTTCAGCAAGGAGTAGGCATGATAGCATCAACCCTTACTGAGTTTTCTACGAGTTAGACCTTGGGCTAAGAGCTGTGGATATACAGTTGACCCTTGAACAACATGGGTTTGAATTGCATGGGTCCACTTATGCAGTTTTTTTGTACTACGGTATTGTAAACATATTTTCTTTATGATTTTTAACATTTTCTTTTCTTGGCTTACTTTATTATAAGAATACAGTATAGAACTCATATACAAAATATGTATTAACTAACTGTTTATGTTATCAGTAAGGTTTCCAGTCAACAGTAGGCTATTACTAGTCAAGTTTTTGGGGAGTCAAAAGTTGTACCTGAATTTCTGACTGCATGTGGTGGCGGGGCAGGGGGGTCAGCGTGCCTAATCCCTGCATTGGTAAAACGTCAGCTGTGTTATTATTTCATTGAATTTTCACAACCATACCGTGATTTATAGGTATTATTATGAGTTGCATTTTACAGATGAGGAAACAGTGGCTCAGAGATGAAATACCTTACCCAAGGGCTCACCATTTGATAAGAAAAAGAGTCAAGATTTGAATTCAAGTCCATCTCACTCTAAGAATTTATAGGGGACGAGATGCATGTTGTTCCAGGTGAGATGATTCCTAGGCTGAGGGAATTGCTCTCTTTTGCTTTGGAAGGTCTCACAGTCATCCAGAGAGGTTTATAATACATAGATTAAAGATCAACAGATAATAAATTCTCAGTGTCAGAGTGTGGGCCTATGTGGGCATTTCCTGGAGGATCCTTCACCTTTCAGCTTTCCAGTGCTGTTGAGGGAATGTTCCCCACAGAAAAGTGTCCTCTCATGTTTATACACCCCATGGAGCATAGAAGCCAGGATAGTGATTCTGAAAGTGTGGTCCCCTCACCATCAACTGGGAATTTTGTTGGAAATGCAGGTTTTAGGCCTCACCCCAGATCTGTTGTACCAGAAACTCTGGAGCTAGGTCCTGCAACATGTATGTTAAGTCCTCCAAGAGATTCTGATGCAGGCTGGTTTGAGACAATTGAGCTAGGATATAGCCCCACTTTTAAAGAGTTTATAGTCACATATTAAATCAGCGAGAGGGATAAAAGCCAAAATGCCAGTGTGGTTTTGGTGTACTTTTAATTTTTGTTGAAGATGTGTACATGCCTGATTTATCTCAGGAACAGGCTCTTTTCTCCCTGAGCCAAGCTAATTCATGTTCTTGGCTTGGTGTCAGGGACCCTTTTAACACACCGCAACTTTGCTAATTGTAATAATGCCTTTGTCTTTCAGTGAGAGATGATATCCTGGCTAATTCCAAGTCCAATTATAAGCCCTAATTCCGCCCCCCCCCCCCCCCCAGCCTCTCCACACTGGTTAATGAAAGAACTTGAACTTTTCTCTCAGAATTACCCAGAGGAAGAAGTGATGGTCATAAAACAACAACAGCAACAGCAACACCTTGCATTCCAGAATATTATTAGTTTCCAGAGTTTTTAAATATGTACCTGGAAGGAAGTGGCATGGGAGTTACCATAGAGATTCCAGGATAGATGGTCACAAAGACTTCATGAGGAAGAGGCCAGTCTCCATTCAGAAAAGCAATTCGCCTGTTCATTTCATTGTTTACACTTCCTGTATCAACCTTAGTTACTTGTTTGCACTATGGACTCCAGCATAAATTATAATCATTAGTGTCTAATCAGTTGATTATATGTCCTGATATCTCTGAGTTGAATCTTCAAATGAAGACCCCCACTTCTTGTTTGTTTTTTTGTTTTTTTGTTTTTTTGTTTTTCCGCTCTTGAGATGTTAAGGCCAGGAGTCTAATAAATAAACTACAAGGTAATTATATCATTTATAGCACAGCCTTGGCATGTACATGTTTAGGTTAAATTACCATTTTCAATACAACCAAGCAGGAAAAGGGAGAAATTCTTGAATTACTCTACATATTTTTAAATAATTTGGATGGCTGGTGAGAGGTAAAAGCACCTTATGGAATTTCTGAGGTTATCAATGACTTTGGTGTTCCTTGTGTCAACAACTTGGGGAACAGGTTTCTCAAAATGTGATTTATCAGACTGATTTTTAAATTGTGTGGGGATAGCCAGACCTGCTGGAACAGGGTTGCCAGACATGAGGCTGTGTGGGTAGGCCTAGGTGGGGTGACAGTTGGTATATTCTAAACCAAGGCTTGGGGAATTCAGCCTCTAATAATTGTTACATAATATGCTCTACCGCTTCCTACTGCTGGCCTAGAATTTGCTGGTTGGGAATTTTTAGAAATAAAACAAATTCTACAACTTGGAAGAGAGCTTCTGTATAACCTATTGCTGGGGGCAGGGGGATTGATATATTGTTGCCATTTGACTTTCCACCATAGTAACGGCCACAGGCTTTGTGGTGTATTTTTCTGTTTGCTAGTTGCTGCTTCTGGTGTTAAGGCACAAGGTACTTATTTACTGACACACTGAGCACAGGTAGGCAGTACATCACATATCTGATGGTGTGTCCATTATGCCAATCCATTAGTCCTTCCTTTGACTTTTTTGCTGGTGCTGAGGGAAAGCTGAATAGGACTGCTTAAAAAAGTGATAGGAAGGAAACTTTTATAATTTATGTTTATGATACTCTCAACCTGTTAAAGAAACTAGTTGTCCATATGTATTTTTTTAACGTTTATTTATTATTGAGAGAGACAGAGCATGAGCATGGGAGGGCCCGAGAGAGGAGGAGACACAGAATCCAAAGCAGGCTCCAGGCTCTGAGCTGTCAGCACAGAGTCCAGCGTGGGTCTTGAACTCACAAACTGTGAGGTCGTGACCTGAGCTGAAGTCGGACGCTTAACCGACTGAGCCACCCAGGCACCCCTGTATGTATTTTTTTACTGTTTATTTTGAGAGAGAGGGTGTGCATGCGGGGGAGGGGTAGAGAGAGAGGGAGAGAGAGAATCCCAAGCAGGCTCCATGCTGTCAGCGCAGAGACCCACACGGGGCTCATTCCCACAAGCCATGAGATCATGACCTGTGCTGAAATCAAGAGATGCTTAACTGACTGAGCCACCCAGGTGCCCCAGTCCATATGTATTTTTTTAAATCCTGT
Organism: Panthera tigris; assembly: GCF_018350195.1. Taxonomy (NCBI): domain Eukaryota; kingdom Metazoa; phylum Chordata; class Mammalia; order Carnivora; family Felidae; genus Panthera; species Panthera tigris. The sequence goes on from NC_056668.1 coordinate 80,956,205, forward strand.
AAGAACAGAGCACCTAGACCATAAATACCGAAGACCATCTCCAAGCCCAGGGATGGTGTCTGTACCAAAACATAAGGATAGTAAAAAGAAGTGATTTCACAGTATTACTAGCTTTCAGAGCCTTTAAACATGTTAACATCTTAAAATCAAAATTTCTTCAGAGCAGTAAAAGTGTACTTGTTTATACTTTGTATGTCTGAAGCTACAAATAAGCAGATAATTAATGTTGAAAGCATAAGAATCCTAGAAAATTAAAATGTAGTAATTTCATTGGTACTTGCTAGATAATTGATAATTCCATGGGTAAATTGTCCTTAACTGCTAGTGACTTGAAAATGATTTATTTTGGAGTTTTCTGTGTCTCTGACTTATTTCTGTGTTTTACCTGGTTTTGCTTTTGTTTTTTATTTTGCTTTGTGCGCAATCACCCTTCCGAAAGAAGGCAGGTCCAGGATGAAAAAGAGCCCACACTCAAATTTAGCACAGCCACCTTTGGGTACCCAGATCTTTACAGATCAACTTTTCAACTTGAAGCATCAAAGAGATCCTTTTTTTGTCCTGCTTCCAGACATTAGGGCATTTTCTCTTCTCCCATAAAATATTTTGGGTAATTTCTATAGGAATCTTTAGCTCTAGAATCTATCATTTAAAATTTTTTTTAATGCTTATTTGTTTTCAAGACAGAGGGAGACAGAGCACGAGTGGGGCAGGGGCAGAGAGAGAGAGGGAGACACAGAATCTGAAACAGGCTCCAGGCTCTGAGCTGTCAGCACAGAGCCCAATGCGGGGCTCGAACCCATGAACTGTGAGATCATGACCTGAGCTGAGGTCGGATGCTTAACCGACTGAGCCAGCCAGGTGCCCCTCTAGAAATTACCATTTAAGTGGAAATCTAAAGCTGGGCGCCTGGGTGGCTCTGTGGGTTAAGCGTTGACTTCGGCTCAGGTCTGATCTCACTGTTCGTGGGTTCAAGCCCTGCATCGGGCTCTGTGCTGACTGCTAAGAGCCTGGAGCCTGCTTTGGATTCTATGTCTCCCTCCCTCTCTGACACTCTGCTGCTCATATTCTGTGTGTCTCTCTCTCAGAAATAAATAAACATTAAAAAAAATTTTAATGGAAATCTAAATAATAGCTATATTATTATATTATATCTATAAATAGCTATCGTGCATAACGTGGTATATGTTCTTATTAGCTTTATCCCCACTTCTGTTCCACTCCTATATAGGCTTCCTCCTAGAGGCTCACAAAGCGTATAAATCCAATGATGCTTCATACCCATGTGAGACCTGCCTTTTTTGATCCAGAAGGGAGACATTCAGTTTAAGCTAGGGGTCCAGTGCTGGAAAGACTAGTAAGGCTAGGAAAGCTTTTGAATTATATCCTACCCTGGCTGGCCTCCCCAGTGCTGCTCAGGAAGATAATTAATCACCATCAAGTAGATCAATACTATTGTTACCGGGGGGATGCAGAGTTGCCCGCATGAGAAGCAGCTCCATGGCAGAGCAGTACCTGCCACTGAAAGCCCCTGCCCTTCGAATGCTGACGTTTGGAACCAGGATATTTTATGTCCACAGTTACTATGAACAGTCAGGTACACCTGGCCCCAGTAGCTCTGAAAGATGGCTTTCTGTACCATCGAATGCCCCCCACTAACTCCGGATGTCCCCAGGCAAAATGTGTCATGCCACATACACTGTCTTTTACATTCTATGGAAAACGGGCTTATGTTTCAGAATGGGATGAGCTTAGTATTGACTCAGGGGCAGAAAGGGTGGCTTTCCCAGCAAACCGTAGCTGAACATTTTGGTGTTTTCAGGTAGGTTTTGGAATCACTGTCTCTGGGGTCCTTAGATGATAGAGTAGATTCTCTAAAGTCTGGAGTGGTTTAGCTGTGGTACCACCTGAAGGAAGGTCATCTTCCCAGACCTAGGTTCTTGGCTCTTCAGTTAGCAAGGAGTGTAAAGGAACGGACATGGCCTTGCCAAAAAGAGAACTTTCAGACCACCCACCAAACCAGAGGTAGGCTAGGACTTTTTTTGTATGTACAGCCTTCCACAGCTCATGATTTTTATTGCCACCCAGTGGCATTTGCAGTATAAAATGGTGCCAGTGATATTTCAACCTGTTAGGAAACAGCTAAACTGTGTATTGCAACCAGAGCTATTTGTTTGGTCAGCTACTCCAGGCTCTCATTTTTGTGGCCAGTGTTTTGTTTATGAGTGTCCTCTCCTCTATGGTTTCCGGCTTCAGCGACCAGGGGTGGGAGTTGTGGGGGTTCGGGGGAGAGGACAGACAGAAGATGGTTGGGCTCATTTCATTTCCTGAATCATGTTAGGCGTTCTTGCATTTCTTGGTTCCATCTTGGCTGGGCAGCATTTCCCACTAGTTTGTCAGACCAGCTTTCCCAGCCACCTCCGGGGGCGGGAAGGAAACCCACACCTTGCTCTGTGTCACCAGTTAACAGGCAGAGTTTTGTTCAGTAAATATTTATAGAACCTCCCTACTAACCTCGAACCCTGCGAACCTTGTACCTTTGAAAAGTTTATTCTCCCTCCCCGGCCTCCCAAGTAACTGTTTGGACCTGGGCAGTACATCTCAGAAGGACAGTGATAGTGCCCTTTATCTCAGGCTGGGCACCACAGAAACACATCCTTCCTGATCTTAACCCTGAACTTGGTGTACTGTGCCCTTTTTTTTAGGGTGAGAGAGCATTCATGGGAAAGGGGCAGGGGTAGATTGTCTCTCACGACTTCCCCCTTTGATTTGTCAAGTTAAAACCTGTGTGATCAAAGGAAGTGCAGAGCAGTGTATGGAAAGGAATAAGCCTACAAAAACCCAGTGAACTACAGGCTGTCCTGGCCCCGTACATAGCAACAATAAGATTACCAACCTCCAAGAGCTGTTAACTTGTCCGTGAAAGAGAAAGAAATTAGATACAACCTGAATATCCAACAATAGGGAATTGGTTAATAAACTAGATTTTATCTTTAAGAAATACCACATTGAATCTTTAATGCTGTATAAAAATGTGATATGTGGGAGAGAAATGGAAAGCATGATTCCAGTTTTATAAAAACAAAGAAGGGAAAGCATCAAGTTGTTAATAGTTTCCTTTGGGAATATGAGAGATTTTTAACCTTCTTTTCCGATTTCCTGCAGTGAACATTTGTTACCTTTTGTTCTTTTTGTTGCAGACTTGTATGCAAAAGTACATAAAACACATAGATGATGTTTAATGAATGAGTCTAAAGTGAATACCTGTGTAACCACTACCCAGGTCAAGAATGTTAAAAACGGCATTACTTTTATCATTGGAATACTGATAATAAAAATTTTATTAAAAATTACATTTCTGGAGGCCCTCACATGGCTATGGGAGGAATAAAATAAGACTGTATGTGAAAGTGCTTATGCTTATTAAGTCCTAAAACATCCATCACACATAAGCAGTCATCTCTCTCCTCTGAGGTGCCAAATAGGACAGGTGCACATGAGCAATAAGTCATTGCTGAAGTCTAAGGCTGCTTGTGTCATACAGAGATTTGCACTGAAAATGTATCAGTGATACCACTTGTCCTTATCTGCGTGTTTCTTCCCTCACAGGGAAGTTCTGCTGCACAGTCTTGGACACCAGGAGAGGTATTTGTGATGGACTGGATGTAAAAACCTTTTCCCTTCATTTTAGACTGGATACCCTTGGTTTTCTTTTGATTCTTTGGGTTATTGCATATGGTGGAAGAAGGGTGTGTGTGTGTGTGTATTAGTTGATTTCACCAAAGTCAGAATTCCAAGCAGTAATTTTTTTTTTTTCTTTATTGAATTATCTAGTCTCTCACCTCTTGATTTGAAGTTTGATTGGAAACAGGCAATGAAATCGCTCATAATTTAATCCCTTCATCTGTTATTGTTGTCAAGACTGCTCTGCAATTTGTTGGGCCACGTGCAGAATGAAAATAGGAGGACCTTTTTTCAAAAACATGGGAAAAGTGTTGTTAAAGGTACTAAAATATAAAGCTTTTCCCTTTCTTCCATGGTCTCTTTCTTGACTTGTCATAGTGTATTTTATTTGCTATTCAATGTCATTCTAAATAAGAGAATTTTATGGGGCGCCTGGGTGGCTCAGTTGGTTATGCGTCCCGACTCTGGTTCAGGTCATGATCTCATGGTTTGTGGGTTCGAGCCCTGTGTTGGGCTCTGTGCTGTCAGCTCAGAGCCTGAAGCCTGCTTAGGATTCTGTGTCTCCCTCTCTCTCTGTTCCTCCCCTGCTCACATTCTGTCTCTCTGTCTCCCAAAAATGAATAAACCTTAAAAAAAATTTAAAGAGAAATTAAAAATTTTTAATTATTATGAATTTTAGTGTTTACCTTTATTTAATACGATGCCAATTTATTTTATTTTTATTACGTTTAAAATTTTAATTCCAGTGTAGTTAACATACAGTTATATTACTTTCAGTTGTACAATATAGTGATTCAACAATTCTGTGCAATACTCAGTGTTCATCATGATTAAGTATAGTCTTAATCCCCTCCACCTATTTCCCCCATCCTCCACCCTACCCCCTTCTGGTAGCCATCTGTTTGTTCTCTATAGTTCAGTGTCTGTTTTTTGGATTATCTCTTTTCCCCCCTTTGTTCATTTGTTTCTTAAATTCCACATATGAGTTTAAAATGCAAATCTGAGCATTTAATTCATATGCAGAATCACCAAAATTATAAAATTTTTATTTCATAGCTCATACATAGCTCTTACTAGAACAGTGGAAATACTGCACCAAACTAACTTGGCTGTTTTTATTTCACTTAATATGTGCATGTTCTAGCAACACTACCTTTGGCTTACTGATAAAGGAGTGCCCTATCTTTTCCTTTCTTTTACATCAAACATCATTTTCAGTGTAAGGGGTAGCTAATGTGGGAAAGTAAAATGAGTGAAAAAGGATATTATAGGGTTCCTTGGTCATTCATGTTTCTTAGGATGGTATTGCCTTCTTTCCACCTTCAAAACAAGCTCTGGTGCCAATGGAAAGCATGCTTTCTTAGGTCTGCACCTCCACTTACTCAGTCATAGACATTGCATGCTTACCTTGAACTTGCTCTGAGTCCGGCTGAAATCGTACATGTGGTGGGTCCACTAGAATGCTGTGTTCATAGGACGTCATGAGTGCTGTATGCAAATGGAATGACAAGGTATGGCAATATGCAACATTGCATGTATCTCCTCTGCTTGCACACCTGCTCCTGTTGGACTTCACTTACAAAGCCCAGATTCAAAGACAAAATTATTAAGAATTCCTGTGTAGTACCAGGAGAGCATTAAACCAAGCACAGGCCCTTTAGAGTTCAGGGCCCTGAGTGACTGTACAGGTCGCCATGCCCAGGAAGCTGGCCCTGACTATTGTTATTTTTGTAATCCTAATGACTGGTTCTTGTTTCACCCTTCCCATGGTTTTCTATTCTGGGTTTTGAGTCCTCCTTATCTGTGATCCTGTTGGGCCCAGAATTCTGTTCGTGGTGAATTCTAGGTTTTTTGACAAAGATAAATAGCAGTTACTCGTAGTACAAGGTACACTTGCTGTTAATACCAGTTCATTTTTCATTATGTGTTTATCAGTCAGACACATTAGCCCAGGGATTCTGAATAGGAAAGAAAGAAAGCTGTGTATAAAAGGTCAAGCTCTTAGAATTTAACAAGTTTAATAATAATCAACATTTATAACTAGCAGCTTCAAAATTATACTTTTGCTGGTAGCAGGGTATTCTCCCCGTGTTACTGTTGGGTTTATAAAATCGTTGGTGGACTGGTAAGATGTTTGCAAACCAGTAACTTTCTGAGCTTATCTCTGAGACGTTTTTGGAGTATTTTGCCCCTGCACCTTGGATAGAAGATTCCTCAGAAAATATTCAAAAATTCTTTACATTTGTAACTAATCTTGATAGTCTGTTGAGTAAGTGGAGGCCACAAGCCTGGTTGTTAAGAGCACAAATTCTAGGGGTGCCTGGGTGGCTCAGTCAGTTGAGCGTCTGACTCCTGCTCAGGTGATGATCTCATGGCTCTCGAGTTTGAGCCCCACGTTGGGCTCTGAGCTGTCAGCACTGTAAGAATCTGGAGCCTGCTTCGGATTCCTTGTCTCCCTCTTTCTCTGCCTCTCCCCAACTCGTGCTCGCTCTCTCTCTCTCTCTCTCTCTCTCTTTCTCACAAAAATGAATAAACGTTAAAAAATTTTAAAAAGCAAGCACAAATTCTGGTTGGACAGACCCTAGTTCACATCCTGGCTCTACCTCTTATGAGGTATATAACTTTGGGCAGGTCACCTATGGTTCTGAGTGTGGGTCCCTCACTTATGAAGAGGCAATAATAGAGTAGCTTAGGTCAAAGGATTTTGCTTGATAATATACAGAAAATGGGTTAGTTTGATATTTGACACAGAATGGGCATTCACTTCTGACTATTATGCTTAGTAGTATATACTGGAAAAAAAAAAAGACTACAAATGACTGTAAAGTTAGAAGGCGAATAATATAATTATTTTCAGATTAACATATGGTCTGGTTTTGTCAGAAACCCAGCAGGTAGACATGAAGCACAAAGGAGGAAATGGTATTGTCTGTATGAAACAGAGTGTTTGAGAACAGAAGTTGTGAACTGTTCGTTTCAGTATCCTCAGCCCAGCACAGTGTCTAGCACATAGTAGGTGCTTAATTAAATGATGAATGAATAAATAGGTAAATATTTTATTTTTCACCTTGTATGACATCTGTCCTTCTAAATTTACAAATAAACCAAGAGATAGATATACTTTGTGGTTTTCTGTGTGTTTTTTGCGTTTTGATGACAGAAAAAAAAAAAGAAAAAAGACAAAACCTGGTGGCATCTTTACTTTTAATAAAGACGGGATAACTGATAATTTCCCATATCTGAATACAGGTTTGATCTCTGAATCCTGGGCTCAGTGGCAGATGGTCTGAGCCTCCACTAGGATCTGGGCTGCACTGTGGGCCTGGACAGAAACTGAAGCTCCATGTGGTTGCTTACCTGGGCTCTGGAGTCAGCCTTCCCTACAGCTCCCGGGCCGGGCCAGAGAAGCCGTCCCCATCATGCATGCAGCGTCAGAGATGTTAAGTGTGTGCTCCCAGCCAAGCCCAGCTGCATTCCGGCAGGTGGTGGTGATTCCTAGGGAGACAGGAGAAAGCCAGGCTGTCATTCAGATTGAGGGAAGGTCTGTTTGCCTTTTGATAACAAAGCCTTTAGGAAGATAGTTGAGCCATAGGGTGCAATTTGAAGGACTTAAATTTAAATGAAAATAATTGACAAAGTAATTCAAAAGCCATGTTCTAATAATTTATAGACCAGAGAGGCCCTTTTGTATGTGATTTTCTGCCAATTCTATTTAAATCCTCTGCACTTTAAACATCAGAGGATTAGTGACCTGGAGAGGTGTTTTCAGCTTTGAAAATTATGGAGTAAGTGAGAGGCTTTTGACTTAGTACAGTTGCAGTTGCCCCTCAACCCCAGTTTACAAGTGTGCTACAGAAATTCATGTTCTGCAAAAGTATGTTTTTCAGAACAGTTAAATCTCAGACACGGGTATTTATATTTGCCACTAATGACATGTGAAAACATGTAAAAGGGTAGCTTTTACGGATATTTTTATTATTTGAAAGTGATATGATGCCAAAATAGATTTTTATATTATTTCTGAACTGGGTTTTGTGTAGATCCAATTGACACATTTTTTTAGGAGTAGAAGGGAGCTTTTAATCTCGTTTATATTCCCTCCTACCTTATTGAGAAAACTATTTTTTTTGTTGTTGTTTAAATTCCAGTTAACACAGTGTTATATTAGTTTCAGGTGTACAATGTAGTGATTCACCACTTCCATACATCACCCTGTGCTCATCCCAAGTGCCCTCCTTAATCCCCATCACCTATTTAACCTCTCCCCTCCCCTCCAGTAACCATCAGTTCTCTGTAATCAACAGTGTGTTTTTTGCTCTCTTTCTCTCTTTCTCATTTTTTCCCTTTGCTTGTTTGTTTTTTTTTTTTTTGAATGAGGAAAAAACTAAGGGTCATTAAGGATTAAATATCCTCTTAAAGCTTGACAATCTAATTTTTAAAGATTATATTCAACAAAATGACTTCCTATTCATTTTTTGTGCAACAGTGTTCTCTGTGAAGGAAGCAGGAGAAATCTTGCACCCTTAGTTGGTGAATGAAGTAGCAGGAAGGTTTGCTGATTGCTTTTCCATGGACAGAAATGCAACTGCAAATGATAGAGATGAATGATAACAATAGAACTACCCATGAGTCTTGAATCTGGGTTGCTAAGACTTTATGTAATAAAACATATTCATGGGGAGAATTATAGCAGCTGCACAAACCGGCAACTGGTTCCTGTGCCTGGATTACTCTCCTTTTTCCTTCCTTTTCTGGTCATGACCTGCTCACCCTTCAAAATGCAACTCGGATGTCACCACTTCCTTGAAGCCTCCCTGACTGCTCTGGGCCGCTTCTTTGCGTTGCTTTTGTACATTAGATGTACTTCTCAAGGAAGGAGCACTTTCCACAGTGTTCTCCCATTATTGGTGTTTATCTTTTGTATTGGATTTATGAGCCCTATGAGGGCAGAGTAACCTTTGTGGTCTAACCCCCAGTATATTGCCTGGAAAGTAATAAGCACTCAAAGCTTCTGTTGAACATTCAACTACCAGAAGGCAACACCGAAATAGGTACCAGGTGGGAATATTTTGTGTTGGTAGAAATGAATTTATTTTAGATTTTCTCCTGTTTTTATTTATGATTTCTAAAAGCAATCCATTAGATGAGAAAAAAAGATAATACTCAACATGGGCAATAGTGTAGTAAGAGATACTCATACATTGATGATGAGGGTATAAATTGGCGCACACCCTTTCTGGGAAACTATTTGGAAATTTGAGGCTTAAATATGGGCATAACCTTTGACCTAGTAATTCTGTTTCATACAATTTGATTCTAAAATAATAAGTCAATCCAGTGTTTTAAAGCATAATCAAAGGAACAACAGTTATATGTCAGTTATACCTCAATAAAGAAAATTGTTTTTAAAGTCCAGCAGCAACAGCTTTCTGATATTATGTGATCCACTGCACGTATGTAGTGAGTTCCTAAGAACTTGAGGTGATGATGATTAACTTCTTAAAGTCCTTCTTTTATGTTCACCGTATCATCCAGCCCATTGCCTTGCATATAGTAGAGTTGAATAAATACTTTTAGTGAGTAAATAAATAATTCCATACATTGAAATAAAAAGCGTCAAAGCCTTAGAATAATGTAACCATTACTCCTGACACCGCCACTGGGTTTAATAACCATTAACTGACACACTTGTTTCCAATCTTATTTTTCTTTGTTTAGGCCTTTACAGTGATACAACTAATACGTGCACATTCTTCACACATAGTGCTGTATAGTCTGCAGAATGATTTTGTATTTTATCTTCTCGTAAGCAAGTCAGAAGTATCACCCCCATTTTACAGAAGGGACAAATGAGGTTTAGAGCTGAGCCAGGATTAGAACTATCACTTCTGACTCCTGGCTCAGTATTCTTTTTACTATAGGAGTCTTTGGGAAACTCTTAGCAGACTGGGAGTACCTAGAATGTTTATTAAGGGAGGGTGTGCATCAGTTCCAGAAAGATGTTGACAGATTAGAAGGAATTTAAAGAGGAGCCAACACTGCTGGAAGGAAGGACATAGGAGAGATGAAAGGAGCTAAATATGTATAGCTTGGCCAAAGGATGATTAAAGGGGATATGATAACAGTCCCTAAGAATGTGAAGGATGTAAACATCATGGAAAGAGAAAAATGTATTTAGAACCAATCAAAGCAGTGTATAGAAAGAAATAAAAATTAATGCTAAACATCAAGAAAAGCTGTTTCATGGAGAGACTTGCTAGCTGGTAAATGGGAATCCCAAGAGAAGTATCAGAAGCCCCATATATAGGAGGCATTTACGACTGAGCTTTCCTGCCTACATTTGGGGAGGGCTTTCTAGTTCTAATTTTGATGACTGAGATCATGGCCCTTCCTAGAATGGATTTGCCACCCAGTTTCTGATTGCACAGTTTTGCATATCAGGGTCAAAAGAAAGAGTCTTGTTACACTCTTGTAGAAGCCAAACTCAGGCACGTCCCCGGCGTCATGCAGTCCAACCTTGCTGACTGTCCATGAAGCCTAAATTGAAACCCTAAGAGTGTAGCTGTTTTAACTCTGCCATCAGAAGTTGAGTGATTTCCTCCCTCCATGGTGCCCCCTGCTGGGCATTTCGGGTTGTGTGCAAGAGGAACCTCCTTACTAGAAAATGAACAGCCACATTGGGGAAGCAAGTAGAAACCTTCTGAAAGAGCCTGGGAGGCACTGCAGTCCTTCTCCTTTGAACGCAGTAAGACACTGACATTGCATGGGTAGGGAGTGATCTTGCACATATTGCGTGTGTGAAGTCATGTCCCCAGGAGAGGCACCAGAACCCATGGGGACATGAAATAAAATCTGAGGCTGAAGCTGTAAAAGGTATTCACCATTCAGGGGCGCCTGGGTGGTGCAGTTGGTTAAGTGTCCGACTTCAGCTCAGGTCATGATCTCATAGTTTGTGAGGTTGAGCCCCATGTTGGGCTCACTGCTGGCAGCACAGAGCCTGCTTCAGATCCTGTTCCTCTCTCTCTCTCTCTGACCCCACCCCTCACTCTGTCTCTCTCTCAAAAATAAATACATACTAAAAAAAATTTTTTTAAAGACATTCACCATTCATTGGGATGTAGCCACAGAATTATCTCTACCCACAGGAGTCATGCAAGAGAGATGTCTAAACTAAACAAGAATTTAGAGGGCACTCTTAAAAGGAGGAGAGTGATATTTAGAATGGGAAAAGATCAGAGGTCTGTGGGGGGCCCTTGGAAGGAGCTGGAAGGGACTGAGACCTGCAAGAGTGGGCCACCCTACCTCTGAGTCCACCTGAGGCTGGGCTCAGTGCCATCTTAGACCAAAAGATCAAAAGGTGCCAATGTAGCTTCAAGCTCCTGGTGCAGGAGCACCCAGCCTTAGTGGTGTGGTGAATTTGATCTAGAAAATTGAATAGGACTGAGAATGGCAATCTGGAGTCTCTTTGGGGCCTGTAACAATAACACTAAGAAAACGTCCTGTGAGGGAGGGAAGATTCTTAGAAATCAGACCCAGCAACCTGGCCAGGCAGAACTGATTTAGGACTGGAGTTAACAAGCGTATGCTTGTTGTTGGTAAACTACCCTTTTCTTCTGCCCTTGCAGCCTTCTTCAATGCTACTATTCCTTCCCGTTTATTCACTCACTTAAACTCAGTCAGCCCCACTTCACAGCCAGCGAGGAACTCAAGGGTGAGGATCAGGGGGACACTGGGTAGTGGCAGAGCTGTGAGTATAAGCCAGGTCTTTAGGTTTCTAGGGCAAGGAGCTTCCCCTCTGCTGCATAAAGCTTATTATCTCCTCCCAGGGGAACTCTGTCATTTAGTTTTTCTTTCCTGAGGACTTGGCATCAAATCAGCCACAGATAAGACAAACAGTGTCATAAGCAAGGTAGGAAAGCTATATACTCCTTAGCAATTTATATTTATACTCTGAATCCTTTAAGATAGAATTTGCTGTGCACTTAGGTTATTAAGGAATTTCAATATATTTTCACATGTATACATTGTCATAAAATGCAGTTCTGTGACATAAAGCACATTAAGTTGTTTTCTTGAGCAGTCACTGTGGTTCAGAATTCTGTCTGTCCTTTTAGAATAAGGACTGCCTTTTGTGGCTTGAGAGCTTGCTGTGTGCTCTTTCATGGATGGGTGGTATTAGGGTCTTCACTGTACCCTGTGAGGGAGGAGCAGCTCCTCTCTCCATTCTGCAGCGGGAGACTGAGACACGCTGGAGTTGAGTGATTGGCCAAGGTCACAGGGTAAGTGGCAAAATCCGGATCTGAACTCAGCCATCTGGCTGCCAAGACCTTAACCATTGTACTGTGCTGTCTCTCACAAGAGAAGGCCTTTGGAGTTACGTTTTAGCCTGAATCTCCTAAGATCTGTCCAAGAAATCTGAGTTTTGAGTTAACTTCCCTGTCCTAAGCAACACTTAACATTATTCTAGTTCACGTTAATGCTGCCATAGAACACTGTAGACAAGTGTCAGCACACTTGTCACCTCATTGGAAACCCATAAAAGTAATTGCCAGGTGTTAACACACACTTAAAAAACAAAACAAAACAAAACAAAACACCTTTAACACTGCAAAGGCGAGCATAGTCTCCTAGATCTACCCAGTGTATAATTCTTTGCTGAAAGTAAATGGAAGGGATGGGTAGAGGCACTGAACCATTGAGGTATGGGTTTTGATTATGCTCTTAAAGGGAAAGGAAAATACATATAGGATTTGGAAATCAGAAGACATTAATTTGAATTTGGACTCTCTTGTTACTCTGTCTTTACCCCTGGGCCAGTCACTTTATCTCTGAGTGTGTTTCCTCATCTTTAAAATAAGATTGGTAATTTTCACCCTACCCACCCTCACAGAGTTACTGTTAGAATTACATGAGATAATATATGCAAAAAGGGTTTAACCTGCATAACTGTGCAGATACTCATTATCTTGAGGCTCAGAAGTCCGGGAGAAGAGGTGCTTGAGCAGAGGTGGGAATTTAAGTTTCTCTTGGCTACTGTGTTAATAAGGAAGTGTGCACCCTCTTGTGGTGAAGTGTGGGGTGAAGGGAACCTTCTGAAAAATACTGGAATATTGCTATTGGAGTCTTTAAAATTTGTCACTAGAAATCCTTTCCCAGTAACGAATATACACACTCTTTCTAAACAGATCCTTCAATTTCAGTGTGAATAAATTGGTTTGTCTTTACTCAGTTTTGTTTGCAAGTGAGAGATAACTACATTTTTTTTCTCCAATCAGAATAAATGTTATGTTTTCCTCCATTTCTTTCCTGTTCCATTCATAGAGTCTTGCTGTGTTTTTTTTTTTTAATTTTCCTAGACTACTATATTTTATTTTGGCTTTCATTGTCTGTTTGCATTTACTTTTTTTTTTTTTTGCTCTGATTTATTATCTGTTACATTTTTAGTGTATAGTTAGAGTATATTATGCCTGCTTGTGCTAACAAGGGCCTCTGGCACCCACCGTATAGTAGATACTCAATAAATGGTCTTGAAGGGATGCTGACAATCTTCTTAAGCTTTTCCTCAGTTCCTTTCCCTTTTTTACCTGTGGGTATCCCATTTTCCTTGACATCAGTTTTCTTGGAATATACAGAGATAAATTAAGAAGTGTGGCATTGCACTCACTCACCATTATTTTTCTCCGTTCCCTTGCTAGTAAAATGAGGGTGTGAGAATAGGTGATTTCCAAGGTTCATATTCTGTAGGAGTAAGGAAATAAGATGACATTCCTTGGCAGGACCTACGGAGGTTGTGAATGTCTTATTGTGCTTGTCAGCTTTATTATATCCTCCCTCGGTTCCGAGGCAAAAAAAAGGGAGGGGGCATCAGAACAAGGTATAGTGAGTGGAAGGAAGGGAAGGGGTGGGTTGAGCAACAAGATAAGAGAACATTGTGTGTTGGGGTGGGGGTGGGGATTAACAGGACAGTAGCAGCATTCCAGAAAGAAGCTGTAACATCCTGAGCTATGTGAAAATTTTTCATAACTTATGCACATTGTATTGTCTGTGATGCTCACAGGGGATTATCTGACTCAACATCCTTTATTCCCACACATTGCTTACATTAAATTTAGGGGAAAAAAATCTTTCTCTGATTGACTTATAAAGTCCCTGATCATGTAGCAGTTCAGACTACAGCAATGCTTTTTAATTGGCTTTATATGCTCTTCATTTTACTAAAAATTTCTTCTTCAAACCTGATTCTTTGAAAGCATTTCATTGGTTTTAGAGGACTTAGTACGCAGGTATCGCAGATAGAGGCCAGTGTCCTTACAGGGAGGGACCTTGTAGTGTGGGGAGGGCGCAGGGGAAGACTGCCTTGAATTTGGTCTCCGTTTTACAATTTCAAGATTCATACCAATCTAATAAAAGACTTGATAGTCAAAGTGTCAGGTGAGTGACATGCTGAGAAGCACTGTAGCCCTGCACTGTTACTCTTGGCTAGCCGATAGTCTCTCCCCCTGGAGAGGTCAGGTTGCCGCTACAAGATTGCTTGGTGCGTGGTGGGCAGTTAATTAGTTTCATTAATTGAACAGATCTTTTTTGAGTTTCACTCTGTGTGCCCAGTACTGAGCAAAATGCTGGATTTAAGACAAAATCCTACCTTTCAAGGCCTTATACTTCCAACAGTGAGCCACATAAGCAAATATTATAGCCACGTATGCTTGGTGCTGCAGAAAAGGGACGTACACGGTGCTTGGAGGCAGAAGGAAGAGATGAGCATGTACTGTGCCAGAAGTCTCCTTCAAGGAGAGTAAGAGTTTCTTGGAACAAGACAGAGAATGTGTACTCTCTGGGAATTGCAAAGAGTTGAGAATGATCTTTAACACTTATTGTCATTAAGCCATAAAACCTGATGAGAAATGGAGCCCTTGAAACTTACTAGCTGTGAAATCTGTGAAATGCATGGTGGCTAGTTAATGTATGCTCTCACCTGGAAAATGATGCAGCTGTACCATCTGCTCTTTGGGCTTCTCTTCTAGGTTCCATGCTGTACAGCAGCAGTTTTCAAACTTCTGGTGTCTGGACTTTATGCTCCCACAAATTATTGGGGACTCCAAAGAATATTCACCATATGATATTCACCATATGTGAAGTTAAAACTAAGAAAGTTTGAAGATATGTATTAATTCACTTAAAAACAATAGGGGGCGCCTGCGTGGTGCAATCGGTTAAGCGTCTGACGCTTCATTTCGGCTCAGGTCATGATCTCACAGTTTGTGAGTTTGAGTCCTGCATCAGACTCTGCCTTGACGCTGACGGTGTGGAACCCGCTTGGGATTCTCTCCTTCTCTTTCTGCCCCTCCCCCGCTCTTTCTCAAAATAAATAAAAATGAACTTAAAAAAAATAACAATAGTAAAACAATTACATGTTAATATAAATAATGCTTTCTTAAAAATAGCTATATTTTATAAGGCCAGAAAATTGAGAATATTGGCTTTGCTTTTGCAAATCTCCTTAATGCCTTGCCTAAGAGAAGGCATATACATTTGCATATCTGCTTCTGCCTTCAGTCTGATATATTATTTTGGTTGAAATACATGAAGAAATCTGGGCTCATCCAGATATACAGTTGGAAAGAGTCTTTCAAAAGCCTTTTCAGATAATTGTGGATATTCTTCTTTGATACTACATCAAAAGTTGATTTTTTCTTCAAGGTTAGTTGCCATATAGTATCTGAAACCATACCAATGAACTTTAATATTCTGTTACATTAGAATCTTTTACTAATGCAGAAATTTGTAATATCATACCTTAGTTGGTTAGAAAATATTGGTTCACTGGGTTATTCAGATCTTCCACATGTTGACGTGTTATATTTTACAATATCAAAAACTCACAGTCGTTGGTATCATGACCAATCTCATCTCCGAAGTCTTTTTTCTATTATTTTTTTAATGTGTATTTATTTTTGAGAGAGAGAGAGACAGAGACAGAGATAGTGTGCAAGCAGAGGAGGGGCAGAGAGAGAGGGAGACACGGGATCCAAAGCAGGCTCCAGGCTCCGAGCTGTCAGCATGGGAGCCTAATGGGGGGCCCAAACTCATGAACAATGAGATCATGACCCAAGCCAAAGTCGGATGCCCAACCGACTGACCCACCCAGCTGCCCCAGATTCTTTAAATGTTGGTAAGCTGCAAGCTCATGATGGTAAAATACAATTTTCCCCAAATCCCGCTTTTTGCTGGAAAGGTCATATTCTCATCATTAGCAGCATGAATACTGTCAGTTGTCTTCTGTGAAGTAGCAGTTCCCCTTCATTTATTTTCAAGAGCATGTCAGGTACCCAGTTCTGAATAGTTTTCAATTCTGAATAGCTGTGGTTGCCTGTCAGGCGTGTTTTGTTTTGTTTTGTTTTGTTTTGTTTTGTTTTGTTTTGTTTTTTCAGATAGAAATGGTATTCCATGAAGAAAGTGGCTATTGCAGCTCACAGCTCAGTCACACAAGTTCTTTTCCTTGAGACACCATCTTACTTCAGTCTGCAAAAGCGCTTTATGTGTCCTTTCCATTTGAGCACGCAATATTTTGGAAGACCAGTGCTCCAGGGTCAGGATTTTTAAAAATTAGTAATTTTTGACCAGTGGATCAAGGGCTCTCTTAGGGAATACAGAACAGTGAGAATGCAATGGCTGTTGGTACATTTTGGTGCCATTGCCTTTATTCATGCTAAAGTTTCAGCAGGTGTACCTATGAATGCTTTTGCACCATATGTGCAAATGCCAACACAGTGAAAAAGGCAACATTTTGGTATTATTAGGAAAATAGTTTTAGCCTTTTGCAACTGCTGAGTCTCAGGGATCCCAAAGGTCTGCAAATCACACTTCAAGAACTATGTGGGGGTAGTGGTTAAGAGCATGAGGTCTAGATTGCCTGTGCTTAATGCCTTTCTGCTACTGATTAGCTGTGTGACTTTGGGAGGATATTGAACCTCTGTGTGGCTGTTTCCTCTCTGTAAAATGGGTGTAATAATAGTACCTACCTCATTAAATCAGTTAATCAGCTTAATAGTTAACCCATCAGTAGGTAATGATAAAACTTTATTACCTAGTTGATTGATTATCTAAGGAAATGCTGAGTTGCCCAGAAACTGCCTCTTATGTTAGTCTTCCACGATGCTGGAGATGTCCACCATTATAATTAGTTTTTGGTACCCTTATGGTGGTAAAATACTATTAACTGAGTTAAAACCCACATCCTAGTGAGGATAATGTATCAGCTAACAATTTAGCAGGGGGTTGGTTTATCTAATTAACTCAACACTCTTGCCAATGGAGTCAAGACTGAGGGAATGGAGAAGAACAGTGCTTGATGAAGGGATGGGGATGAGAAAATCCACCCCCAGGAGCAGTGAGGGGTCCATTGGACACCTAGCTCTCTGGGGAGGGGATGAATGCCTCCCATTCATTGGGATTGGTCCTGATCACGTCTTTGTCCTTCGTGAGTTGCACACATAGTTCAGGCATATGTAATGTAAATGCCCCTCCCTGTGCATTCTCCAGTTCCGTCCAAGACACAATCATCTCTGGGCGGTACAATAAACTCATTAGTTCAGACCTGACTAATGTTGAACTTGTGACTATTGGGAGGTAGGTGGTGCAATGCACAGAAAAGAACATGAGCTTTGCAATGAGGCATGTCAGGACTCAAATCCTGGCTCTCTTGTAAACTAGCTGTATGGCCTTGGGCAAGGGGTGAACCTTTCTAGGCCTCGGTTTTATCTCTGTGAAATGGGGCTGCCATTACCACCAGAGGGGGTTGCAAATATTAAATGAGATAGCTGATGGTAGGTATTCAGTAAATGCCTATGACCTTCTCCATGCCATCTTCATTTATCTCCAGCTCCACCACTGGTAATTTATATTAAGGCTCTAACTACTGGTCAGTGTCATCATTGCTTTTTTCACTTTTATTAAGAAATTGAGTTTTTGGAAAAAGGTTGATACTGTCCTGGAAGGATTATAATGTGGCTTCTTCTCCAGGGATTTCCAGTAAATATTTCACAAAACCATGAGCTGTCTTCTTCACTGTTTCTGGGGACCCCGGAGGTGCTCTGATCCAGAACCCCTTGGCTCCAAGGGTCTGCCCTTTTGTTCACCAGCTCAGCCTGGAAGTAGCCCCGTTATTGTTGAGTTCATCCCAGCCACTTTCATGCTAGCTGCCCAAAGTGAAGAAGCAGAAGGAAGCCATGTGTGGGACAGCTGGCACACAGCCACCTCTCCAAAGTCCGTCCCCAGTCACCTGTTCCCTCCTGATTGCCACCCACACTGATTCTTCCCCAGTGCCTTGTCTCTCTGGCTGTTCTTAGAATCCTCATTGTTCCTGGAATGTCTTTTATTGTTTCTAGACTCTGGGTGGCTGCACCTTTTTTTCCATATCACCCTTGGTGAGTTTCAGAAAACCTTATGGTCATTAACGAATCTATTTTCACCGCCTCCCCAGAAACAAGCCTCTTCCGTGTTACAGATCAAAGAACCTATTACTGACACAAAAGGAATCTAGCCAACTGGCCTTCCCCGCCACGGGAGGCAGGCCCCATTCTAATCTTGCCTTGGCTTTTGACTTGCTGTGTGGCCTTTGTTTCCTCATCCAATGATAATATCTACCTCACAGGAATGTTGTGGAGTTCAACAAATCCTAAGAACTGTTCCTCTTCAAGGCTGAAAGATCAGTATCTCATCTACTACAATGCCAGAGAACTCAAAGCACTTCGTAGGAGTCTAATCTGTCCCTTATCTTGGTAAGGTAGATTAGTGGCAGGTGTTGTGCCCACTTTGTACCCTTACAGACATGCCTTTCACCATCCAAACTCACAGGAAATTGTCTATCTGAATGGATACTAAAGACTGATGTACTAAGCAGGCTTTGTGCCATTTCACTCTTCTGTTTGTATGTCTGATTCCACTTTAGGTCAGGGGTGGAGATGGTCTCCATTGACCGTGGTCCTTTCCTGGTCTCCTTTTTGGTTTCAGTCCCTTTTTCTCAATACTTTATCTCTTTGACCTCTTGGCAGCATCTGGCACTAATAATGATCACTTTTTCCAAAACTTGTTTGTGATGTTATACCTTCAGGATTCTGCCTCTGTGACTTACCAAACCTGGTCCCTCTCACCTGTTGTTCGTCTAAGTAAAGGCTGAGGTTAAAACCTTTCCTCAGCATAATCTCAGAGGTAGTCTCATCCATTTGCAAGGTTTTAACCAAAACCAGTGTTCCACTTCTAGTCTTAATTTTTTTCTTGCTTGACACTTGTTAGATTATCTGTATATCATGCAGATTCAATATGTTTAGAATGGAATTTACTGTCTTCTACCCACCAGAAAAAAAAAAAGTAAGTCCCTCTTCTGGACGAACTTAATTCTGTCATGGCCTCCACCATTAATTCAAACATTGGAGTCATTTACGCTCTCTTTTTCTCAGCCCCCACATCTAAACTGTCCCCTGTAAACATCCTCCCCACCCCAGTGTTCAGGCTTGCATCATATAAAACATGCCATATTGTATCACTGGTTCCCTACTGGGTCCCTCTACCACCATTGCCAGTCTACTGCATTCAGGTTAGCCATCTGGTGAAAAGTACTTTCAGACCTTTCTATTGCCTTAAAGCAATTGTAATGATTAACTGTCGCTATGTAACAAACCCAAACTAAGTGGCATAAAACAGCCACCATTTTTTTAGACTCAGAAATTGTCTGGGTCAGGAATTTGAAAAGGACACGGTGGGTTGGCTTGTCTTTGCTCTGTGATGTCTGGGCCCTCTGGTGGGAAGATTCAGAGGCTGGGGTGTGACTTGACATCTGAGGGTTTACTTACTCACATGTTGGGCGATTTGATGCTGGCTGTTGGCTGGGTCCTCAGCTGGAGCTGTCATCCAGAACACTGGTCTCTCCATGTGGTTGCTTGTGCTTCCTCACAGCATGGTGACTGGGTTCCAAGAGCAAACATTGATAAGAGAGGCAGGATACAATCTAGCTTCAGAAGCCATATACTGTCACTTTTGCTGTGGTCACAGGCCTGCTGGATTCAAGGGAGGGAACATAGAACGCCATCTTTCAATGGAAGAAGTATTCAAGTCACATCATAAGAACATGTGGATGGTTTTGTTGCTGTCGTCGTGGAAAATACAATCTGCCTTTAAGTTAAGACTCCCGAATTAATGGGAATGCTTTTAATTATGGCCCAGCTTACCTTTTAAACAGAACACGAGAGTTTCTACCACACATGAGCACTTCTCATGTGCCAGGCACTGTGTTGAATGCACTGTGTGCATTCTCACCTAATCTAACAATTCTGAAAGTCTAGATGAGAGAACTGAGGTTAAAGAAGCTTTGTCAAGGGTCATCCAATTAGTACATAGCTGGGTAGGGTTTGAATGTAGAACCTTTGACTCCAGTCTTAACCTCCATGGTGTCTCCACTTATCAGGCAAAAAGCCCAAGTACAGAAAGAGATGGGGAAAATGATAGCCGTTATAAAAGTTTACTAGGAATTAGTTTTAATTTAGACACTGACCTCCCCACTTGGCCAGTTGTAGTCCTGCAAGGTTCTCAACTCAAGGGAAGGAAGACTCTTGTTGGCTGATAGTTCAGGCCAGCTTAGTCCCTGGACTGCACTGGCCCCTGTGGATGGGAGCCCAGGGAATGATCTCAGTGACTGTCTCTGTGTCTGCCCTTTCAGGCCTCAGCCAAACTGTTCCACTCATGTGCTCTCTGGGAAGCTTGCTTTCTCTTCTGTTCTCTCCCATCTGTTCATTCCTTCCTGGTCCCGGTGCCCATTTAGGCCTCCCTGCCCCTACCGTGTGTTCACTTTGACCTCATCCTCATTGCAACCCCATTGCTCCCCTCCCCACTTTTTTTTTTTTTTTTTTTTTTTTTTTTTTTTTACCTGGATGATGCCTACTCTTTCTTCAAGGTTCAGCTCAGGTTTCTACTCCTCTCACTCATGGCTGGTTGTGGCCACTCCTCAGAGCTCCCAGAGTTTCCTGTACATTCTTGTAGAATGGTTTCCCCTCCATTCTGTACTTACCTGTTGTTTCGTTCCATGTGACCCTTACTAGCTTGGGAGTTCCAGCAGGGAAGAAACTGCCATTCATCTTGGAGCCCTCAGTGCCTGTTAAGAGTTGAGCGTATCAGAGACACTCAAATCCTCCTGGGGTGGTTGGTGCCGTGCCTGGAACACCAGCGCTTGCTCATGTCTGTTAATGGATTGACTGAGGTGGGTGCTACCGACAGAGGTATTGGGGTGGGAAGAAGCTTCAAGGATCTTGAGACTCAGAAGATGTGGCTTCTTATCTACAAAACTGTTGTGTGTCTTTGGACAGATCACTTCTCTGGGATGCAGTCTTTGAGATGAAAGGGTTTCCTCTAAGGACCTTCCCAGCCTTAATACTCTATGAAGATAACTTTATCTGATAAGCTTTTGACTATCTATACAGTACCATGGAGCTAAGTAGTGAGTTCTAAGTATTGGAAATACGATCCAATATCATTATTTCCTAAGGATAGGATTTAGTTACTTGCACAATTTTGTTTTTTTTTTAATTTTTTAAAAATGTTTGTTTATTTTTGAGAGAGAGAGAGAGAGAGACAGTACACGAGTGGGGGAGGGGCAGGAAGAGAGGAAGACACAGAATCTGAAGCAGGCTCCAGGCTCTGAACTGTCAGCACAGAGCCCGACATGGGGCTTGAACCCACAGATGGTGAGATCATGACCTGAACTGAAGTCAGATATTTAACTGACTGAGCCACCCGGGCACCCCACTTGCACAATTTTGATTGTGCCCTTGGTGGGGGACTGTGGCTGACTGGATTTGATAGAATCATAAACACATCCACAGTCCATAAACCCTTTTCCTTTCCCACATAAACCTCAATGGATCCTAAATCTCATAACTTACAAGTCTCCATTGAGTTTTATTGTCTTCTCTCCAGGTTAGCCAGTAAGAAACATTTAGCAATTTTTAACTCTTAATTATCAAAGCAAGACAAAAGGACATACCCTTTGGAAAAAAGACAAAAACAGTGTTTTTATGGCTAACAGTTTTATAATGAAGTCTTGTTTTGAAAGCATGCCAACATAGTAGGTTCTTATGACTCAGTTATGTACATATATAAGATGTACATAATTCTGTGTACATTACTATCCATTTACTGTATGATTACGGTATGTGTGTATGCACGTGTATTGTGTGCATGTGTGTGTTGGGTGCACACGTACAGTCGATCCTTTAACAATGCAGTTTGATCTGCACAGGCCTACTTAAATGCTTACATGCACATTTTTTGTATTGTAAATGTACTTTCTCTTCCTTGAGATTTTCTTAGTATTTTTTCCCTATCTTAATTTATTATAAGACTATGGTATATAATACATAGAACATACAAAGTATGTGTTAATCAGCTGCTTATGTTGTCCTTAAGGCTTCCAACCAACAGTAGGCTATTAGTAGTTACAATTTTGGTGGGCCAAAAATTATGTGCAGGTTTTTGACTGTGTGAGGTGGAGGGTCAACACCCTTAATCCATGCGGTGTTCAGGGGTCAGCTGAATTTACACAATTACACAGCATCAGGCCTGAATTCTCCACCCACCAGCCCTGATGTAAAGAGGCCACAGAATTTTCCAGTGAGCTTACATGTGAGTACAGCTGAGGGTCATTTCCTGGAGCTTCTTGTAGAGCCTCCATCATACTGATCATTCTTAGCTTGATTATCCCAGTCTGGATCTCACAAGCCTCTTACTTTACTTTTCTGTCTCCACCCTCCCACTATATCACCTGTTTCCAAGCTCACTCTCCCTCCTCCAGAAAGCACAGAATTGGCATAAAATTGAAAACTTAATAAATCTGTCAGGGTTGCCCCTCATTAGAGTTTCATTTCACAGTTGAAGTGTGAAGGAAGGCAAATACTGTATGAGGTTCTTGTTACAATCCCTTCTTCAGTTTTTGAAAATAACCCACGAAGCTGAATTACTCTTATCTTGTATCTTGCTCCTGTGGCATGTCTTGACAGTGATTTCCTCTTCTTGTGCCTCAGTTTCGCCCCCTACAGAATGGGGATAAACAAACACCGCCACCTGGAAGTTCCTAAGGGCCGCCAAGGAGGCTGGTTAGTGGTGAGTGAGTGGTTGGTAAATAGAAGGCATTATCTGCCACCCAGAAGAAAAGTGCCTCACAGACAGACCCAAAGGCTGCCCTGACTTGCCAGAGGAGCATTCTTTGTAAGCAGGAAGAGTCCGGAAGGAAGCTAACTTGGTGAATTTTCCCCAGGGTCTGTTGGTCCTGATGACAGGGAACTCACAAGGTGGGTGTTCCTGTCTTTTCAGATGAAGGTGAAGGGAGTGGTGGTCAGAACGGGAGGAGGAACACAGGTACCTGAGAGACATACTTGAGGTTTTGACTGATAAACAGCATTTTATTAGTCTGAAGGAAACCAGTGTGAAGTACAGTTTTTGGAGGAAGAATTGATTTCCAATAAAATCTATAGTTCATTTGCTGAGATGAGCAGGTAACAAAATTCAAAGTTTTAACCATAAAAATAAAATGAAGAGACAGGAAAAAAAAAACCCACCTGGAAGAAGAAGAGAGTATGAACCTATCCTTTCACATGTGATTTTACCTGGTTAAAATTTACACACTAACTTTTTGTTATTTTGAATAAGATCCTTGGAGTGTTTTGCTCTATTGACAGTACTTAGGAAGTGGCACTTGAGAATGCTTTGTGACATCTACCCACTTAACATATGCGCGCGCGCACACACACACACACACACACACACACACACACACACACAGCTTCTAGGTGTCCTCAGTGAACTTTCTTTTCTTTAACCAGGCTACCCATGGAGTACTCTGCCAGGTCTGTATTAACTGCACTTGGATGTGGCCTGTTTGTAGCCCACCTTCTCACTCCAGAGGTACTCCCTTTTTGGTTTCAGAATTTGTTTCTGATCGTGCAGAGCATGTTCCCAGCCCTGCCACATAGTCCAGCATGAGCAGTTCTGTAGCTCTGAGCCTGTTTCCTTATCTGAAGAGTGAAGTTATTCTGAGATTTGGAAGCAAGCTTCTTCATAAACCTTTGGAGAATGTGCCCTGAAAGATTTCAGGCTCAACAACTGTGGGTGAAGTAGCTTCAGCAGCATGACCTCATGCCCTGTGTCCTCTCACGTCATCTAGGTAAGAGCTGACGTAGGCAACGTGCTGAGTGTCTTGCTGGTTTGCTGGAGAAGGCTCGCTCTGCTCAGCGGAGTCAGGTGCATCCCTGTCCAGCTTCCACTTGGTGATGTCATGTTAGTGGCTTTAAATTAGCAGTGCTAAGAGTATTTACACCACGGAAAATGGCGGAACTACAAATTGCTGCCCTTCCCACCGGGTTTATGTGTCAGTCAGTGGCCCTTGGGTCCAGTACAGTTTGCCTCTCTCATATGAAGTCGTCTTTGACAAGGCCCACTTATTTGCAATCCATCCTTTACTCCCCAGTCAACATTCCTGGTCACTTCAGAGTCATCACTGTCTTGTTTCTGTTTCACTCCTAGAAATGTCCATGCAAATGAGATGAGGCACATGAAAGAAGAGGTGGCCTTGGTGTCTTGAGCCTGTGGTGGCAGCAGATTCCCACACTCCAGTGATAGACATCGTCATTCTAGCAAACCCAGTCCATTTTGGGTTTTACATTATTGTTACCCAAAGATAGGTGGTATTTCCCCGTCTTGTTGAGCTTTGTCATGCCCCACTATCTGCCTCACAAATAACTGGAATTGCAGATTACTGCCCAGCTCAAATGCCTGCAGTGATCTCCCATAGCCTGCTGTATTAGTGCAACGCCTCACCCAATAAGATAAGGCCTCTGCAGTTGTCCCAGCCTAGTGTTCATCTGTCTCCTCATTGGGTGTACCCATTGGCCCTTGCTTAAATGCAATCTATTATTTCTTCTCCGTACCCAACCTCACGTGTGACCATCACAATCCTATCTTGGTTCATGCAGAATATCACCTGGCAAGGCATGACTGGGGGCCTGGTTTCCCAAGGATGGGGCTCCTTTAAGCTGCAAATGGCAGCAACTTGGGAAGGTCTGGGAAGCCCAGAATAGCCCATAACAAAGGAAGTTCTTGACACCAAAAGATGCAAAACCATTATCTCTGGTGTTACCTTGCCCCTTGTTCATCTTTCTTGCTTCTCAGGTTTCGATCATGGCTTTGCTCTTCCCCTCTTCCTGCTTCAGTTTTCCATTTAGATTTCTTACCTATCTACCAGTTCCGGGGCGGGAGGGGGGGGGGGCAGTTTCTGACTTAATTTCTGGCAGAGTTATTGCTTTGGCCCTTGAACTACACTCAGCATTCTTCCTTGGCTCTAATATACAACACCTGGCCTCCTGGGTGCAAGGGTCAGTTTTTTTGTTTGTTTGGTTTTGGGTTTTTTTTTTTTTTTTTTTTGGTAAAGAGCTAGGTAGTAAATGTATTGGGCTTTGTGGCACATGGTCTCCATCACAGCTACTCAGTGCTGCCATCGTAGTGGCAATATATGTGTAAACAGCATGTTTACAAGGCATACAGAAATGGGAGTTTCAGTAAAACTTTATTTACAAAAATAGGCTTTGAGCTAGGTGTAGCTTGCCAGCCATAACTTTCTGGCCTTACTCTAGTCAAACACTTGTTAATATCCACTTCTTACACTTGTTCATGTAACTGTTTGCCAGCCTGGATACATGATGTTCGTTCCTGTAGCCCATGCAAGAGATCATGTCCGGGACATGTCAGCTGGGAATCCTGCAGCCTCGGACTTGAGAGTTCTAGAGAACATTACTTGTCTCATTTAATCTACTCGCGAAGGAGTACTAATTCAGAACTGGTGAGAAGCCAGAGTACTTCAGTACTACCGAAATGAAAGTACTGGTGACTTGGACATCAGATCTATGTTCAGATTCCTGGCTTGTATTCTGAGGGCTAGTGTGACGTAGAGTAACATTTCCCAAATTTCAGCCATCAATGTTTTCTGCTATATCTCCACCACCTGCATATTAACTAGTTTATTTTCCTTTAAAGTGATCCCCCCCTTTAAAAACCTTAACGTAGGGGTACCTGGCTAAGCTCAGGGGTACCTGGCTGGTTCAGTCTGTAGAACATGTGACTGTTGATATTGGGGTCATGAGTTCAAACCCCACATTGGGTGTAGAGCTTACTTAAACAAAAAGCTTAAGGTAAGTTTACTTTTAAAAGAAACTTTATATTATTTATCTAAATGGAAAATCAGCCCCATTTGCAATAAATAAAAAGTAACCATAAAAAATAAAATACACTGTGAATAAAAGTGTAGCTACAAGAAATCTAGCTACTGTTACTTGTTGAAAGGTTCTGAACCTGACATCATCTGCTTTTTTAAAGAGAGAGGAGCATTAGTATTGGAGAGGTATTAAAAACCGTCCAGCTGCAGCCTCAGACTTTTTCCTTGATGTACAGAGAAATATTAGAAAATAAGGCAAATGTGATATGTTGTTTTTTATTGCTGGATCTGCTCACCTCCTGCAGTTACTGCGTGGAACCATTGGTCTCATGTTCCACCTAAAAATACTACCAGAATGAAAGGACTAATGACTTGGGCATCAGATCTATGTTCAGACTCCTGGCTTCACCTTGGATTCCCCAAGTGCAAAGTGAAAGCAGTTAATACTTATTTCACCTTCATGCATGCAGCAGATAGGAGCCACATAATGACAGGGCCAGGCTGAGCAGCAGTGTGGGGCTCTTTTAGGCACCTCACTTAGTGTTCATAGGATACCCACCACAATGCCAGTCCCTCCCATGGGCACTGTTGTCCTTGGAACCCTGTGACTTCAAAATGTCTTGTGCAGTTCTTACGGTTTCATCTGTGAAATTTCTATAATCGGCCCCATCACATCACAGCTGAGGGACCTTGGGCAAGTTACTTTCATTCCCTGCCAGCACGCTGGCCTGTGTGAGAATTAAACAAGATGGGTGTGGGGCACCTGGGTGGCTTGGATAAGTGTCCGACTCTTGATTTCAGCTCAGGTCACAATCTCACCGTTGGTGAGTTTGAGCCGCACGTCAGGCTGTGCTGCACTGGTTTTATCCTTGGTGGTACCTTGGATGATAGGTTTTGGTGTCCGGTCTCTTCCTCGCCTCCTGGACTGCGTTCCTGGAAGGCAGAGAGTAGGACAGGAGTCTTTCGTCTACATCACCACCCCTTTGCATTTACAGCCTGTGCACACCTGTCAGTGAAGGGAATGGGAAATGTAATTCCTGTTCATTTTGACTTCCTTCTCTACCTCCCGAGGCTGGAGCCTTGGCCTTACAAACTCTAATGGATCTCAGTAGCCCGTGTGGAAAATACTGGTATGGTAGACGAAGCTATGCCCATTGGTGCAGGCCTGGGATGAAACTGTGTCTGCTTGTCCTCTGCTGGCTGCGGGTGCTGGAGGATTTGTATGTGTCACCTCCCGCAGTCCCATTCTGCACCATTTGCCCTTAAGCCGGTTAATTCTCTGCCATTTCAAAGCTCACTCCCCACCTCCTGTGATCCTGCTGATTCACAGTCTTTCCTTTAGAACTTTTGTTTGTTACAGATGTTTTTACAAGTTCTTAGCCATGGGGTTCTTTTCTTCTAGCCTTTACAAACCATTTTTCTTGGCTCACAGATTAAAGTCTGTCTATCTGTGTCATTGAATGAAGATTTCTAAGACTTCTCTGAGTCTTATTCTCAGGATAAACCACTCACAGCATAGAAATTCTTCCTTCAAAGGTTTTCTTCTCTTTTCTTTTCTCTTCTCTTCTCTTCTCTTCTCTTCTCTTCTCTTCTCTTCTCTTCTCTTGCCTGGACAACTTAGTTCTAGTAGATTTCTATGGGAGGAAGAGACATCTGTGTGTTCTTGAGGGAAGACAGCAGGCAGGACTGGAGAATTCTTGACACAGAGGAGGTTCATAGAAGAGGCCATCTGGCCCCAAGAAATTAAGTAGCCTGCCATAGTCGTATATCTGGGTGGTGACCCCATGCTCAACAGTCCTGGTGCCTCACCACTCTGCCTGTGACCTCCCAATAAACTGGGGTCTAAAGGCATCAGGAAATGAGCTTTCTATCAGAGCTCTCTGTCCATCAGAGTGCTGCAAGGAACGTGGCCAGAGATGGAGTGGCCTCTTCACATTCAAATGACCTGTCCTGCCCAACGTGGGTTGAATTGAGAGGTCCAATTACGTGGGTTTACAGGGCAGCTCCTTCTGATACCTGTTCATTTGTTTATAGTCATCCCTTGAGGATGGAAAGTGCTGGGTAATGAGGTGTGGAAATCACAGGGAGCAGAGTCTGGCTGGGCAGAAAAGATGTAAACAGCGGGTGGAGATAAATGCAACAAAGAAGGCAGAGCTAAGGGCTGGGAGCACTGACCTTGCCAGGATAGGCAGCCTCCCCCCAGTTAAGGTAAAATTTTAATGCTGGCACCTACTGTTAACCAGATGATACCTGGAAATGAAGAACGTCCCCTGCCCTCATTCTGATGATCAGCCAACTCCGATGAGGTTGGTTTCCCCATGTACCAGCCTGGCCCTGAGTAAATACCCTCCATAACCAGATCAGGGAGCTCAAGACAGCCAAGGGTGTGCTCCCTGGTGCTGCTCCTCTACACCCTCCCTGAAAGAAGGTAGGAGCTGAATCCCCTATGAGGATAGGTTGGTGACATGGATATGGTGGCCAGCCCAGCAGTCCTGGCATCTAAGGAGGGCTGCAAAGTAAGCCAGCCTACTCTCCAGAGTTCGGTTCTGTGTGCTGTTAGCAGAGGCGTTAAGGAGAGACCTCTGAGTTTTGTTTTGTTTCTGTTGAATATAGAAGGAGGAAGATAAAGGAAAAGAGGCATATCCATTTTCAGCACCCAGCATATTTTAAGATTGCACTACAGACCAAACGTAGATCAGTGTTTGTTAGATAGCTGCTGAAGAAAATATCAATTAATCCAAAACACGGGGCACCTGGATGGCTCAGGCAGTTGAGCATCCAACTTCAGCTCAGGTCACGACGTCATTCATGGTTTGTGGGTTTGAGCCCATTGTCAGGCTCTGTGCTGACAGCTAGGGGCCTAGAGCCTTCTTTGGGTTTTGTTTCTCCATCTCTCTCTGTCCTTCCCCCGGTTGCATCCTCTCTCTCTCTCTCTCTCTCTCAAAACAAAATAAACATTTAAAAAAATATTTTAAAAAATCCAAAAATATGTTGGGAAGAGGAATCCTTATTGGGATAAGTAAATAGTCTTCTAAGGGCATTACTTTGATGGAGGCATTATTTATGTGGATTAAAAAAAAAAAGTGCTAGTGCATTTGTTTAAAAAAATCAATTGTAGGGGCACCTGGGTGGCTCAGTCAGTGGAGCGTCCGGCTTCAGCTCAGGTCATTACCACCTGGTTCATGAGTTCAAGCCCCGCATCAGGCTCTGTGCTGACAGCTCAGAGCCTGGAACCTGCTTCTGATCCTCTCTCTCTCTCTCTCTCTCTCTCTCTCTCTCTCTCTCTCTGCCCCTCCCCAGCTCATACTCTGTCTCTTTCTCAAAAATAAATATTAAAAAAATTTTTTAATCATGTTATTTAATCCTACCTTTCACTAGCCTAAAACATAAAACAGTCTTACTATTTTTAATAGATTTATCTATTGTAATCTCAATAGGTATGGTAAATACCTGCTAGGAACAGAGAAGTGTATTATAATGGTAGCTGGTGGCACTTAATTTGTTGGTTAAATATGCCTGGCAGCCCCATGTCAAGGAGAAGTGAGGAAGGGTCAGCAGATTTCCCCAGTGGTGGTGTGCACACGGCTGCAAGAAAGGGTATAATTAATGCTCATACCCAGATTTTCAGAGCCTCAAGGCTCTTTTCTCTGAGGAAGGAAACCAGCAAGAAGAAAGAAAGCAACAGCTTCTGAAAAGAAAGTTAATGCTGATGGCTGTGTTTATGTGTCTCCAGTGTTTCACCCTGGTGGTCACCAATCCTGCAAAGGGCCTGACGTTTCTTTTCTGGGTCTTGGTGGAAGGTTTATCATTTTCTTGTTTCAACTCAGGAAATAGTTCCTGCCAGCATCTCTAGCCTGCTCTCTTGACCTTCCTTGGAAGCATTCTTTGCTCCTCTCAAACAATGTGACCTGGCCACCGTGCCTATGTATACCTCATTGCCTTGACTAGGAAGGCGTTTCTGGACCTTTCTCTACTTGTGACCTTGCTTCTAGACCCCTTTACACTCCCAACCCTTACCTTTGTTCACGTGGCCCACTCTGTCTCCTACTGCTCAGGACTTGGCTGAGGTGACTCTGGGGGCCCTTGCTGGGTTCCCCTCCTGCCTGTCTGAGCACCCTGGCGCCCTCCAGCATTACGCAGGCCTGTCTTGTAGCAGCGTGGCTGAGAGCGCACTGGCTTCTTGAGTGGCGGTCTTCCCAACCAGACTGTTGGTGCTTCATGGTAGAGGACTGGCTCTTCATTGGTCTGATGTCTAGCATAAATGCTCAGCAAGTATTTGTCAGGTAACTGAAATGAGTGGGGTTACTCAAATCCAGAAGTCACCTTCTAGAATCCTGAAGTAAAGGAAGAATTCTGTCAAGTTCCCCAGTGAAGTGAGGGAGGTTCTTCAACATACAAAGAACGATCGACCTCATAAGTAATTAAAATGCAGGTAAGATAGTACTTTTCATCTCTGAATAGGCAGAAATAAAAAAAATGATAAATGTGTTTTCACATATGTGAAGAAACATCACTGCATTTGTATTTTAACATTATGTGACCCAATAATTCTACTCCCAGGGGCTCATCTTCCAAGATACAGTCACACATGTGCAAGATTAGTAGCTGGCCAGATAGATACTAATGACAGCGTTTAGGTTTTTGTTTTTGTTTATTTGTTTTGAAATAGAAGAATAGAAGCATTATATGTCCGTCAGGAGACCAGTTAATTATGGTACTTTCATAAAATTGACTATTCTACAGTCATCAAAAAAGAATAATACAATTTTATGTGTTTTAGTATGAAACAGTCTCCAAGTGAAAAAAAGTGTATACAGAGCACTAACATTTTTATTTGGGGGAAAAAAGAATATATACATATCTGTTTACATATAGAATATTCTGGAATTATTTTTTAAAAATTGGTATCAAGAACCAGAGGGTGGAAGAATAGGTACAGAAGGGAGAATTGTTCTACTATACCCTTGGGTATCTGCTGAACTTTGTGCGTAGAGTATCTTCCTTCCTTCCGTCCTTCTTTCTCCCTCCCTCTCTCTCTGTCTCTCTGTCTCTGTCTCTCTCTACTATTTTAGAGGGAGAGAGAGAGAGTGCAAGCCAGGGAGAGGGGCAGAGGGAGACAGAATCTTAAGCAGGTTCCATATTCAGCTTGGAGCCCAACACAGGGCTTGATCCCACAACCTGGGGTCATGACCTGAGCTGAAATCAAGAGTCAGGCACTCAACTGACTCAGCCACCAGGCACCCCTGTAGTAGTTGTTTCTAAAAAGTACATTTGTTTGAAAGAAACCTGTTGAGCAGTAGGTGTAAGTGTTCAGATTTGCTGAAATCTGCAGAATCGCTTTAAAAGTCACCGGGAAGAACTCTGTAATACAAACACTTTTCCTCCTGATGTTCCCGCACACCCTCCCACCCTCTAGCCCCTGCCTTTGAAGTCTCTCTTACTTACCTGTTTCCTAGTCCCTTGTTCTAGAAGAACCTTGGACCATTCTCTACTGGTGTCTGCATTAAATCAAGCTGAACATGGCTGCTTTTCCAATAAATGTGCAATGCCTTAAGTTTCTCTCACCTGCTGTTAAAGCATGTTGCTTTAAAAATATGAATGTGGGGGGCGCCTGGGTGGCTCTATTGGTTAAGGTTTCAAATCCTAGTTTTGGCTCATGGTTCCATGAGTTCGAGCCCCGAATGCAGCTCCATGCTGATAGCACGGAGCCTGCTTGGGATCCTCTGTCTCCCTCTCTGTCTGCCCCTCTTTCCCTCTCAAAATAAATAAACAAACTTGAAAAAATTAAAATATGAATGTGGGCTCTTCAGAACTATTTAGATCAAAGTTGAAATAACAAGTAGAGTATCACTACTATACTAATTAACTGACATCTGAATTATGGGCCAGAACTCTGTTTCTGTGTAGTGGAAATACAGGCTTTGATCTGGTGGTTTTGACATCAGTGGAATTCCTTGGAAGCAATTATAGTCTCCTCATTCACAGTCCCATGCCAAGACCAACATACACCTATAGGAAATGGGCAAGCTCCTACTTAGCTGTGCGATACCCTCCGTTCCTAGTAAATATCATGAACTAACATCACACATTCAAAATCCAGATACCAGAGATTGTGCAAGAGTAATGCTGACAGTAGTGAAAGTGTGAACATAACACTTCTGTAATAAGGTAGAAAAGGGAATAAATGGGGTAAATTGTGGCTGTTGGAGTAGGCTATGATACAAGTACTGTCAAAACCCCTCTTTTGGGATCGCAAGCCATCCAGTTATAAAACACTGTGGACTCTGGGGACACCTGGGTGGCTTAGTCGGTTGAGCCTGCCAACTCCTGATTTCAGCTCAGGTCACGATCCCAGGATCGTGGGACTGAGCCCCTCATCAGGCTGTGCGCTGACAAACAAATAAATAAATAAAATGACATACTATAGACTCTGTCATCTAACTTATTTATTGATTTGTTAAAAATTGTGATGGCAAACAGGGGTGCCTGGGTGGCTCAGTCGGTTAAGCATCCAACTTCGGCTCAGGTCATGATCTCACAGTTCATGAGTTTGAGTCCCGCGTTGGGCTCTGTGCTGACAGCTCAGAGCCTGGAGCCTCCTTCAGATTCTGTGTTTCCCTCTCTTTCTGCCCCTCCCCACTCGTGCTCTGTCTCTCTCTCTCTCTCTCAAAAATAAAAAAAACATTAAAAAAAGTTTTTTTTAAATGTGGCCCAAACAAAATGCAAGCTTTGCTGAATTGTTTGGTTTGTGGGGTTTTTTTTCCCCATTTCCATTTGTAGCTTAGATTCATGAGATATCTCTTCTGTTTCTTACCTTTTCTTTGTTACAGTTTTGTTTTGCTGCTAAAATGGAGTGAATTTTAGTTTGGAAAAGCATTTGGTCTATTATCTTGTCTAACTGTCTCATGTCTGAGGCATTAACCAGAGAGGTTAAAGGACTGGTCCAACATCTGTCTGATAATGTGTCGGAAAGGGAGCGGGATTCAAACTCAGCTGGGTGCACCTTCCACTCTGCTTCTCTCTTGTGCTGCAATAATGGCAGTCTCTGGTAACAGAATGTTTTATTAGGGATGGGGAGAATGATTGAGTTAGAAAATCCAGGGAACATATTTAAATTTATATTTTTTTCTCAAATCATTATTTCCCTAAGAAATCAGGTCCTTTTGCTTCTAGACATTACTATATAAAGTGTTTGCATTTCCACAAGTTTCTAAGGAATTCTATAAGTTTTGTATTTTCTACCCAGGAACAAAATTGCTCTCACCAAAACACAATAATCAGGGTGCTCTTAGTTTGCCAGTTGTACTCCTCAGCTTCTAAAATTATCCTGAAATGGATTTTTTAGCCTGACTTCTAAGGTGACTCTGTGTAACTTCAGTAGCTTCTGTCCTGGCTCACTGCTAGTGACATAGTTGTGACTCACCAGATGAAGTCAGATTCATTGACATTTCCTAGGAAAACCAGCTCTCCTGGGCACATCAGAACCAAAGCTGGGAATGAGAGAATGTTGGAGGCTGTTGTGCATCTCTCACAATAGCCCTACTGCCCACTTCATAGTGTGCACGCAGTTCACGGAATGCTTTTTCATAATTCCTAGGGGTGGGGCAAGGGACACATTAAGAGGGGAGGGCAGTTGCTCATCACAACACTAAGGAGACTGGGACTCTGTGAACAGCGGAGGGGAGGGCGCTCACTTATCTCTCTTCCCTACTCCAGTCCTGTTGCTGAGGACCTGACCCCAGGCAAAGGAAGAAGCAGGGTCCTGGGGTTGGGGGGCAATGCTGGGCTGCATCCAGGGAAGGGGAAAGAAATGGGGAAAGGAATTTGAAGCTGTGGTCACAGGACCTCCTATGGCCACCTTCCGAGCCAGGTAGGTTGTTCACCTTTATTCAAGTCAGGTGTTGAAGCCTCTGTGCCACTTCCCACTGATGGATCCTGCTGGGGCCCACCCAGCCAATGGTGCTGGCTTAAGAGGAAGTGATGAAAAGTCAGGAACCAACCGAGACAGATGCTCTGTTTACAGTCTTTGTAAAACAGGGAACTCAGAAGAGAGTGAATCAGCAGCTGGAAAGAGTTCTGTGTTTAAGTGCCAGAGACGTTAACCCTGTCATGCACATTCATTTGTTCATTCATTAAGTTTACGGAACGACTCCTGTACAGGCCACCAGGCTAGAAGCTGTGGCTGTGCAGGGGTAGTGATAGGGTGCGCATAGTTGAGGAAGGATACAGTTCACGAATCTTGCGTTTCTATTAGTACTCCTGGGAAAAGTTCTCTGTGCAAAAATCTAGCCTCTCAAAATTGGTTATAAATCAAATTTGTGTATTTGAAGTTTTCTCCCTGCTCATTTGTTTCATTTCAGAATTGATGTAAGGTGATCACAAAATGAATCCTTTTTAAAATAAGAGCAATTTATACACTCTTTCCCTAGTTTCATTCATATATTTTTATTTTTTTTTAAAGCTCTGCATTTTCTTTTCTTTTTTTCTTTAATGTTTATTTTTGAGAGAGAGAAAGACAGCACGAATGGGGGAGGGACAGAGAGAAAGGAAGACACAGAATCCGAAGCAGGCTCCAGGCTCTGAGCTGTCAGCACAGAGCCCAATGCAGTGCTCGAACTCACAGACTGTGAGATCATGACCTGAGCTGAAGTCAGATGCTCAACCGCCTGAGCTACCCAGGGTCCCCTCATTCATATGTGTTAAAGTTGACTATTAGAGGATTTAAAAAGCAAATTGCATTCTATTCAAATCATGTAATTTTAAGAGCTAGTGATTTTCCTTTCTTTTTTCATCAGTACTTTATGAGATACCAGTTGGTCACTGATTTTTTTTTTCCTTTGTATCCTGTGAACTGTGTTTGTCTTTTTATTGACATGTGTGAAAAGTTGGTTTTCTTACTTCTCTCCCAATTTTGATACAAACTTTTCCCATGACCTTTTTTTTATCTTCTCCAGAGCATCCTTTTGTATAGCAGAGAAAACTTTAGTGGGTCCAGTGCCACGGGGACTGCAGGTACAGCTGCAATGAAGAATACTGTGCAGAAATAGGTGCTTAAAAATACTTGGTTACTTCTAGCTAAACCCTAAAAAATTTAAGTTAGCAAAAAGCAGAATTAGCCTTTTTCCTTAATTGTTTTAGATCAAGGCACCAGCTTTAAAGTGCTTTCTTGTTTTGTTGAAATTAAGTTGAGAGTCCTAAGGCTTGCTGGGGTCAGTGTTGTCTCCTTTTTACTCTCTAGAACCTAAGCATCATGAGGATATTGGTTGTTGTTGTTTGCTAATATAATGCAGAACCTAAGACAAATGCTTGGCATACAGCAGGTGTTCAGTGAACGTTTGCTAAATGACTTTGGAAAACTTTTAACTTTAATCTTAGAAATTACCCTGTTCTCCAAAATCGGATAAGATGTCCTCTATTTAATCTCCTGTCAGAACATTGGGTAGGGGTGGTTTGGATTGCTCACACCATCCCATCTCCCAATATAGGTGAGAGGTTACTCTTTTTTTTTTTTTTAATATTTGTTTTTAAGTTTATTTTTAAGAGAGAGTGTGTGTGAGCAGGGCAGGGGCAGAGAGAGAGGGGGACAGAGGATCCAAAGCAGGCTCTGTGCTGACAGCAGAGAGCCGTATGTGGAGCTCGAACTCACAGACTATGAGATCATGACCCGAGCCGGAGGCAGACACTTTACCAACTGAGCCACCCAGGCTCCCCGTGAGATGTTACTCTTGTGTGAGATGGTGAATCCTACTTGCTTTGCAAGGCAGGGGGAGGGAATTCCTTTGTGAGGGAGGAATATGTGACTTGGCTGACCCTTTCCTGCCTTTCTCTGCTTATTGGGATTTAGGGCTATAGTGGAGATGAATTTAATTTTTCTTAATCATTATCATGACTATAATGAAATGATCAAAGTCTTTTATAACTGCTGGGAATAATTCCTTCTTTTCAGAAGTAAAATGTTGTTGGTTTATCACTCATTCCCAGACTTTGAGGACTCAGAACTTCTGGCTTGAATTTTTGTGTTAATTGTGAAACTGTTTCTTCGGTAAGTCAAGGCATGCTGACGCATTTCTTGTCTTGAGGGTAAAAACACCACCTCTATGTGAGTCATTACATCTAATCACGGGAAATGTATGTAGTGGCTACTGTGTTAGGAAATATCTTGTCCTATATTTTTCGGTCCGCAGCCTATTGCATTGAGTCGATGAGCATAAACTGGAGTGGAAAAAAAAACCAAGTGGCTTGGTTGAAGACCAGTCTGTGTCTTCAGTAAGCACATATTCCTCTTATAGTTGGAAGTTAGAATATGGGATGGAGTGAGCCAGGAAAAAGAAGCCAGCTGTCAGCAACAAATGCTTCTGGTGAATTTGCTGATTGCTGAGCACCTGCTCTGCTCCAGATGTTGCTTTGGCTGTGGAGGGGAGAAAAAACGAAAAAGGACCAGGTAGGAAGGAAGGAAGGAGCGGGACAGATTTGTGTGCTGTTTGGAAAACTAACGAAAGCAGTTATTGAAAATGGGTTGAAGAGTTGCTGGAAGGATGTCACAGTTGTGGGTGACGAAGCATGTGGCTCCCTTTGCCTTTACAAAGATGATTTTGTGTTTACCATGCACCACACAAGGCAAACATTTATATACTCAGATTATAACTTGTGTTGCATCGTGTTTATGTATATCATTTATCTTGGCTCAAATTATGATGTGTAAATATGTGTTTTTACCCTGGTTAGTCTTAATTACAGATAATGAGTTTGAGGGTCTTGTAAAGAGTAACTAATCACTTCTGTAGAAACACAGTTTGGTTTTGTTAACTGGAATCTCCATCACAGCCGAATGAAAATATTAAGGAAAATCCTTACTCTGTTTAGATCTTGAAAAGCTGGAAGTTGGTGTGCAGAGTTTTAGTTCACAAACACTCAGCCTTACCCTCTCAAAATCTCACCTTCCTGAATTCAAATTCATGTTTGTACTCTGGCACACATAAATGTTCTAGCCTTCTGAGGACCTCGTCTCCCTGTCTGGGATCCACTCTGCCTTTCCCCATACAGCCATCTGTATTTGGGAGAGGGTTCTCAAGCTTTATCATGCCTCATGAGGTTCAGCACAGCCCTGGATTTGCCCAGTGTTACTAAGCAAAACTATGAGGCAAATCTTTCCTATACTTAGTCCCACCCTCAGGCCTTTACAAAGAGGTATGTATGGCTCCCAGCCATGGGCCAAGAGACCCTGCCTGTCAACCAGGAGTCAGCTGACCTGGTGAAGGAGTTTACTAGGTAATGCCTTTGTTACCTTTTCTAAAAGGCATTTGTATGTAAGTAAATTCTTTTGAGGAGCAAAGAGTGAGCAGCTTTGGTGAAGTTTTCAAAATAACCCTTCCTAGAGGAGGTGTTTTTGGTCAGAGTCCATAGCGAGGTTGACACTGAATGGGAAAGGCTAGATAGAAGTCCAATCCTAAAACCCATTTTCCTAGAATTTGCCTGAAAAGGCATATCTTGTCCAAAATTCATTGCTCTGTGTGTGTGTGTGTGTGTGTGTGTGTATGTATATGTGTGTGTGTGTGTGTGTATATATACATGTGTATATACACGTGTTATATATACACACACACACATACACACATATACATACATATACATAAAGTGTAAATTTTGTTACTGGTGAATCAACAATTCCAAAGCAATGTTTTAGGAACAAAGATTTAAACTTGCAGAGCACAAGTCAAAAATATCACTCCCTACCTGTGAGATGTAGACAGGGCACTCATCAACTCCTCAGTTTACTTATCTGAAAAATGGGGATAGCAATGCATACTTCATGTAGGGGGTGGTAAGGCTTAAATGAGACACTTATTAGAATCCATTAAGGTAAGTAGTAGTGGTTTGAGGATAGCTTCCTGCTGAAAATACTGTGATGAGTGTTTCCGGTGTACCTCTGAACCTTTATTAGACTTCCTTAAATAAAATAACTTGTATGAGGAAGAAATAGTGTTCAGTGAATCACATGGAGAAGTTCTGGTAAAACTAGAGCTAAATCTATTTTTTTTTTCTCTGTCATGTCACAAAATGAATTAAGGAGGGAGATGGTAGATGGGAAAGGTGGCATTATCTGTAGGAAATTGTACACAAACCTTGATAAGAGTGGGTCACAATTTTCCTGTGTTTTTTTTTTTGTTTTCATTTTATTTTAATTTCCTAAAGAAGTTTTTGGCAAAGAAAAATATTAGTTTTTCCCCAAATAATTGTTTAGATTTTTTTCTCTTTCTTTAGTTCAAATTGTTCTACTCTTTGCCACCATTCCAGTAAAAGGACCCCCTTTGCCAAAAAGTGAATATGAATCAAAAAAGAGAAAGTTTTAGGTATTGACTTCTTTTTTTTTTTTTTTAAGTTTATCTATTTACTTTGAGAGAAAGCAGGAGGGGCAGAGAGAGAGGGAAAGAGAATCCCAAGCAGACTCCGTGCTGTCAGTGCATAGCCGGATGCAGGGCTCGAATTCATGAACCATGAGATCATGACCTGATCCTAAACCAAGAGTCTCAGACACTTAACCAACTAGGCCACCCAGGCACCCCTTGACTTCCTTTTTACAGAGCTAAAATATCGAATTTCTGAGAAATCTGGTTGTCTGCTTTACTAGAACAGTATATGGTCATTACAGCGTACATAGTAAATCCTGCTGATTCCTTTTTTTTTTTTTTTTTAAGATTTGATTTTTAAGTAATCTGTACACCCGACATGGGGCACAAACCCACAACCTCAAGATCAAGAGTTGCATGTTCCACTGACTGATGGAGCCAGCCAGGTCCCCCATACTGATTCCTTTTAACAGGAGATTATTTTAACCTTACAATTTCCAGAGCATTTGTAGAATCCTGCAATTGAAATGAAACTTAATGATCTTTTAATGCAAATTACACTCACTGTACCCCTTCCCAGTAGGGGAATTACTTCACCATCTTGCCCAGGAATAGCAGTCTGGCCAGTCTTCTCATGAACATCTAATCATCATAAATCATCCCATTCACTCTTCTCTTTCCCCTTCTCCCTGTTTCAGCAACAAGTAAGAATCCCCAGTGTTTTCCTCAAAAGGGAAATCTGGAATTGTGTTAGCAACTTCTTAAAAAGTCAAGGCCTTTCTATAAGCTAGTAGACTGGTTAGGAGGGTGTAGGAGATTAAGTGAGTTACAAAGTCTTGGGCTACTGCTTACCATATTCACTGACTTTTGTCCTGTTCAGACAGTGGACTTTTCATGAGCTCCTGCCTCTGAATGTCAGGAAGCATGAGTATGTTGGGGCCACTTGGGGATTTATGGTTTTGTGGACTTGAGTTTATAGAGGAAAGGAAGTTGTCAGCTTTATAACTGCAGTTCTTCTGGCTCAAAACCCTTTGTAGTAGGTCACCACAATAATACCTGATTTAATCTTTTTATGATTTGGCCCATAACACTGTTAATATTCACAAAGACTTTGATCACATAATTTTTCTTCCTAAAAAATCCCTAAACTTTTTTTTTTCACTTTTTAGCAGTTTATATATTGAAAGCATCGTTTTCTGATAACTATTATAATACATTTATTTTAGATCCCATAGAGGCAAAGGCAATTGTTCTTAATAATTTTGTAACAAAGTGACTAAACAATTTGTTTAATTGACTTTTTAATCATTCCCTGTCCCCTGCCTGTGTGTGTGTGTGTGTGTGTGTGAGAGAGAGAGAGAGAGAGAGAGAGAGAGACAGACAGACAGACAGACAAAGACAGAGACAAAGAGGGGGATTTAAGTGACAGTTGGGTAGAGGATTGGACTTGGCTATCTCTGGTGATTCATTTGCTTCCCTGAGCAGCCCTAGGTCGTAGTTCAGTTTAGCACAGAATATCCCTTGTACAGACTGTCCAGAAGTTCTGAGTTTAAGGTTTAAACACATACTAAGGAGTGCATGGGATACAGCACTATACTGACTATAGCACTATATGCTGGGGGAGGGCAACAGGAGAATCATGGTGGGTTTAGTCTTAGCTCTCGCACAGTCCTTGGAGTTGGTTAGCATACTTGCCACTCCATAGGTAATCCATGGTGCTCTAATTTCCCTCCAAGGTGAGGACTGTGTGTCATCTGATGGCACCCAGAATGACTATGGAAACAGATGGGACCTAGTTAGGTAGAATTCTTCATTGAACCCCACAGAACTCTTTCATAGGACTCTACTTTCTATGTTGCCTCTTTTGTCCACAGTTTACCTGGGGATTCTCTAGTCCCTAGATGACCTAATTTTCAAATGGAACCTGAGATCTTATAAGCTGGGTTCTCACATTTGTGTTAACTTTGTTCTCCACTCAAGTCCCCATCATGGTTAAGGCTTGGGTTAGAGTTCCCAAGGTGGCTGATCAGACTTGTGGCTCATTACCATATACCATTATCCTCTGCACATGCAAGCATGTGTTTTACCCCCAATATAGGTAAAATGGTTAAACTTTTTTTACCCCCCAAATATAGGTAAAATGGTTCTTCATAATCACAGAAATTCCATGACAATTAAATATGATTGTATTTCCCAAATGCTTGGCCACTTATTTTTAAGCTACAAATTCTACCACACAAAATAATTTCTGCCAGGCTATTGAAATTTATAACACTGGACATCTAGTTTATCTGAAATTCACTCAAGTTGGAACTTTCTATTTCCTCTGGGCATCTACACTACAAAGATAATAACATTTATAAAAAGTATTCTGAGGCACTTAGATGTTGAAAAGCTCTATATACCATCAACCAGGTCGGTTAGAATTAGATGAGCTGGGGTTAAGTGTATTTTGTTTTGTAGTTAAGATTTTATAGTCTGTACGTGTATACTGCAATCACTGATTAACCAGAATATAGAATTAGAGTAGCCAAGTTCCCCAGTCCATCCCCAAGATGGCTGGAGGGCTGTATTACCCCTTTCCTGGTAGTGTGGAGGCCGAGCTTGTTTCCTTTTCTCATCCTAAGTGCTTGCTTGAATTATGAGAGTGGGAAATTCTAAATTCCTAAATCCCAAAGCCACTAGGGAAGACCCTGTTTGTCTACATTAAAGAGTACCCTCTGCTTGACTATGGGTCTTGCTCTGCTTTTCATTAAAATGAAAAAGAAAAAAGTCAAAACCGTGCTCCTTACTGCCCTCTTTACTCTTGTTCCCCTGTCCCCCTTGGTTTTTGGATCTCTTTATTCTCTTTTAATCTAGAGCAATGTTTGGATTTTTTATGACATTGACATTTTGAAGAGTCCAGACTAGTTGTCCCCTAGAAGATTTCATATTGTTTCCTTTGCATTGCTCTTTTTTTGTATAGTACTTTTTTTACGGTGGTAAAACATACATAACAAAATTTGCTCTTTTAGCCATTTTTAAGTGTACAGTTCAGCAGCATTAAGAACACTGATGGTGGTGTTGTACAACCATCGCCACTATTTTCAGAACTTTTTCATCATCCCAAGCAGGAACTCTGTACCAGTAAATACTAACTATCTGTTCCCTCTTCCCCCAACCCACTGATCTAGATCTAATTAACTTAGCCAGTATAAAAGTCTGGGTGGATTGTCTTAAAATTGGTAAAAATCCAAAACATTCCTTCATGTGAAAAAAAAGTTAAAAGGAAATAAATAGAAGACCTTAACAGATGGGGCACCTGGGTAGCTCAGTCGGTTGAGTGGCTGACTCTTGACTTAGGCTCAGATCATGATCTCATGGTCATGAGATCGAGTCCTGCTTCAGGCTCCGCACTGGGCATGGAGCCTGTTTAAAATTCTCTCTTTCCTTCTGCCCTTGCCCTGCTTGTCTCCTCTCTCTGTCTCTCTCTCTCTCCCCCTCCCTCCCTCTCAAAAAACAAAACAAAACAAAACAGACCCTAACAGATTAACTTTAGTGTATGTATTGCTGAAGCGGCCACACTAACAGATTAACTTTAAAAAGCAGTGCATTGGGGCGCCTGGGTGGCTCAGTCGGTTGAGTGTCCGACTTCAGCTCAGGTCACGATCTCGCGGTCCGTGAGTTCGAGCCCCGCGTTGGGCTCTGGGCTGATGGCTCAGAGCCTGGAGCCTGCTTCCGATTCTGTGTCTCCCTCTATCTCTGACCCTCCCCCATTCATTCTCTGTCTCTCTCTGTCTCAAAAAAATAAATAAATAAATAAAAATAAAAAGCAGTGCATAGAATACAGTTTTGATACGTGCTACAACATGGATGAACCTTGAAAACATTATGTGAACTGTCATAAGCCAAACTCAAGAGGACAAATACTGTATGATTCCACTTACTGAGATATCTAGAATAGACAAATTCTTTAGTCCTGTTTTTAAGGTAGACTGAAGGCGTCAAAAGCATGCATATAAACTGCCGGTGTAACATACTACTTTTGATGAAGGGAGAAATGCATAAAGTTTGGGCAGTTTGGCAACATAAAGAGATGGGGAAGGAGACAGTAACTGGGTCGTGAAAGGGAATTTGGATGTGGTGACAGGGAGTCAAAAACGGCAAGAGTAACCAGTCATATTTGTGCTTTAGAAAGTCACTGACAGGGACACCTGGGTGGCTCAGTCGGTTAAGCATCTGACTCTTGATTTCAGCTCAGGTCATGATCTAGTGGTTTGTGAGCTCGAGCCCCACTCGGGCTCTGTGTTGATGGCGTGGAGCCTGCTTGGGATTCTCTCTCTCTTTCTGTCTCTCTGCTCCTCCCCTACTCACTCTTTCTCTGTCTCTCAAAAATAAATAAACTTAAAAAAAGAAAAAGTCAGTCAGTCACTGGCAGCCCAGGAGGGCTGGCTGGGAGAGGAAGGAGTGCAGTACTGGAAGACAGGCCAGCTAGGAAGCTGCTGTAATGCTTCTGGGCAGTGAAGATGAGAAACATCATTATGTGTGTTTAGGGAAGGTTGATTTCTTTTTTAAAATAAAGGAACTGTGAGATTATTCCTTTTTTTTTTAAGAAACAAAATTATTTTCTTAAAACCAATAATTTTCCTGAGTTATTGTGTATGTTTGGCTTCTTTAAGCAGGGCATACTTTTATGGATTTCAAAAGGGAAAGAGGGTAAAGAACCATTCCCTCTTCTCTTGACTACCTGGCACAGGAGAAATAAACAGTTGGCCTTCCAGGGTGGG
The DNA here is from genome assembly GCF_018350195.1 of Panthera tigris. Taxonomy (NCBI): domain Eukaryota; kingdom Metazoa; phylum Chordata; class Mammalia; order Carnivora; family Felidae; genus Panthera; species Panthera tigris. The sequence goes on from NC_056668.1 coordinate 80,999,248, forward strand.
GTCAGGGGGATCCACATCATAGGCATGCTACAGCCAGCATTAGGAGTGCTTTTCCCAGCCCTGGGGTGCCATGTTCTGCTTTTACACTAGACACTTGGCCCTGTGCTGGACAGAAGACTAGTAAATAAAGAGCTTGTCCTTGAGGAAATTACCATCAAGCAGAAGGTTGGTGGGGGAACATGACAGCCCCAGCAGAAAAATAATTACAGCAGAGAGTGAGCTGTTATAAAAGCTGAAGAGTGCAGAGGAGACAGTTCTGCCTGGAGACGCCCTGGAAGCCTCTGCACATGTGAGTGGGGTTTGAAGGACATGTGGAAGTCCCTCCCTGGGGGCTGAAGGGGACAAGCATCCCTGGCCCCTGAGTAGGAGGCATAGCATCCAGATCACGCTGTGGAAGTTAGCAGAACTCACAGGTCCTGCCCACTCCTGATCCTGAAAGATAATAGCTCAGGATAATCTTCCCAGTTACCTAAGGATCAGTGTAATTGGTTCTCCTATAGTGATCTCCAGTTCCTTTTTCAGTTCTCAGTTCTTTTTCTTTCTTTTCATCGAGACCTAAGATTAGAGATGCCACACACTAGCTTTTTTAGGGATTATTTCTCCTGGAATCGTGATTAATGAACATTCCAGTTCCTGAACTGATTGCCTGATGTGCATTCTTTACATGAGGCATTACAGGGAAACATTATTGTTTCAGACCCAGTTAGTTAGGATTTGCAGTAATCTGGATCAGAGTTTGATGGCTTATACATTAGGAACAGAGTTTGCTAAATAAATTAGTATTCTGTTAAATACGATTTCAAGAATACCTAACCTAGTTATGGAAAAAGTGAGGTGTTTGGTTTTTGTTCTTTCCTTTTTTTAATTTAGTAGGTTCTAGTATACTTTTCAAAAATAAATCTTGTATATTCATTAAAGCAGACTTAGTAGGAGTTTTAATTGTTAATTTTTTAAAGCAAGTAAGGCATGAGTACATTCTCGTTTTTTAAAACAAATGACAGAAGTAGCTAAAATTAAAAGTATATGTCCCCTTTCACCAACTGCCTGTACCTTCCTTTTTTTATGCGTTTACAAGCACATTTAATAGCATGTTGTATGTTTTGTGCACTTAAAAAACATGATCTGCCTTGGGCACCTGGGTGGTTCAGCCAGTTAAGCGCCCAACTTCAGCTCACATAATGATCTCACAGGTTCGTGAGTTTGAGCCCCACATCAGGCTCTCTGCTGTTAGCACAGAACCTACTTCAGATCCTCTGTCCCCTCTCTCTCTGCCCCTCCCCTGCTTATACTGTCTCTCAAAAATAAACATTAAAAACATTAAAAAAAACCAAGATCTTCCTAATCTATAATTAGCTCTTTTCTTACAACGGCATGCAGTGGATGGTTCCTTATGACCGTGCCTATATGTCGACCCCATTTTTTTTTTTAAGTAATCTGTACACCCAACATGAGGCTTGAACTCAAGACCCAGAGATCAAGAGTTGGATGCTCTACTGACTGAGCCAGCCAGGCACCCCTGCTTCATTCTTTTTATTTATTTATTTTTTTAACGTTTATTTATTTTTGAGACAGAGAGAGACAGAGCATGAACAGGGGAGGGGCAGAGAGAGAGGGAGACACAGAATCAGAAGCAGGCTCCAGGCTCTGAGCCATCAGCCCAGAGCCCGACGCGGGGCTCGAACTCACGAACCGCGAGATCGTGACCTGAGCCGAAGTCGGACGCTCAACCGACTGAGCCACCCAGGCGCCCCACTTCATTCTTTTTAAAAGGTGTATAATGTTCCATCTTGTGGCTGTCCTGTGATTCATTTACTCATTTCCCTGTTGGTCAGTATTTAGATTGTTTGCCATCTTTGCCGTCACAAACAATGCTATGGTTGTCTTTTTTCAAATCTTTGTGTTCATGAATTTCTTCCAGTAAGACTTATATACTAGTAAATTCTTGGTTAGTATTTAGAGTTGATGTTTATATTTGGAGATTAAAAAAAATAGTTTTCTTTAGAAATATTCAATTTCTTAAAGATATTTATGAATGACATATCGGATAAAGGGCTAGCATCCAAAATCTATAAAGAACTCCCCAAACTCCACACCCGAAAAGCAAATAATCCAGTGAAGAAATGGGCAGAAGACATGAATAGACACACTTTTCCAAAGAAGACATCCAGATGGCCAACAAACACATGAAACGATGGACAACGTCACTCATCGTTAGGGAAATACAAATCAAAGACGCACTGAGATACCACCTCACACCGGTCAGAGTGGCTAAAATGAACAAATTAGGAAACTATGGATGCTGGCGAGGATGTGGAGAAACGGGAACACTCTTGCACCGTTGGTGGGAATGCAAACTGGTGCAGCTGCTCTGGAAAACACTGTGGAGGTTCTTCAAAAAAATAAAAGTAGAATTACCCTATGACCCAGCAATAGCACTGCTAGGAATTTACCCAAGGGATACAGGAGTGCTGATGCATAGGGGCATATGTACCCCAGTGTTTACAGCAGCACTTTTCAACAATAGCCAAATTGTGGAAAGAGCCTAAATGTCCATCAACTGACGAATGGATAAAGAAGATGTGATTTATATATACAATGGAATACTACTTGGCAATGAGAAAGAATGAAATCCTGCCATCTGCAGCAACGTGGATGAAACCTGGAGGGTATTATGCTACGTGAAATAAGTCAGAGAAAGACAGATATACGTTTTCACTCATATGTGGATCTTGAGAAACTTAACAGAAGTCCATGGAGGAGGGGAAGGGGGGAAAATAGTTACAGAGAGGAAGGGAGGCAAACCATAAGAGATTCTTAAATACTGAGAACAAACTGAGGGTTGAAGGGGAGTGGGGGAGAGGGGAAATGGGTGATGGACATTAAGGAGGGCACTTGTTGGGATGAACACTGGGTTTTGTATGTAAGCCAATTTGACAATAAATTATATTTAAAAGAAGTATTCAATTTCTTGCAAATTCTGATGTCTTTTCTGTAAATAGACTTGTGACATCTTCTGTGGAGCATTCCGTTGAGCCACTACATGGGATAGTGTCAGCAGTTTTATTGTGAACTATTGCCAAAGGCAGTGTCAGGAAAGGGACTTCATAGCATAGAGGTAGAAATTAGTTCTTGGTTCATCTTCCTCCTTCCTATCCTGATACCAGATTAGAGGTTCCATAGACTGGCTTGCCCTGTGGTAAAGCATGAATGCACTCTCATTTTTTTAAAAATTAGAAGTACTGTGTAGGATCTAGAACATAGAAGTGCCCCACCTTTGCATTCAATAAAAACCATGAGAAAACCGGAGCCCCTGATTTACTTGTTTGTTTTCATGTTTCCTCTGTGTACCTCTCTTTCTTTTCCTCTCTGCATGAATTGTTAGCATTTCTTTCTGGGGCTATTGCCCAGATTAAAGCCATGGAAAAACTTGTGGCTGTGTGTAGTTCCTCTTTGGTACCTCTGACACCAGAAAAAAAGAAAAAGTAATGGCAGGTACACTTTTGCCATTACATCCCTTTTCTTACAATGCCCCAAAATGGATATTTAGGGGAATCAGATGTCAAGTCCTTCCATTAAAATATACCTCTCTATTATTTAAATGCTGATTTGTGTTTTCTTTCTAGGATCTGACATATTCTTAAAAGATAGAAAAATTCTTATGCTTCCATTTCTTTCCTTTTCCTATGTAATTTTAATGTTTACTTAAGAAACAATCTAAATCACTTAGTTATCAGACCAGCAGGATGTCCCAGAAAAACAGAAAAATCCTCTGACTAAAAAGGTGAAAGAAGGCCCAAGGGGGATGGGTTGAATGCACTTTGGTACCTCCAGATAATATAAAATAGAATGAAGTCTCTGTCAGCATGGGAAGATCTCCAGGATTATACTGTTCAGGTGAAAAAATCATGCAGAGAGTTTGTAGAATATGTAAATATTTCTGTAAGAGGGGGGGAGAAATAAGAATATTTGCATTTGCTATTATTTGCATAAAGAAACTGAAGAGTACACGAGTGATAAGTAAAAGTGTTTATTTCTGGTAAAGGAAGGGAGTGGGTGGGAGTAAGACTTTTTCTAGCACACCTTTTTATAGTGTTCTAATTTTTAAATTATTACTCTATTACTTATTCAAAGAATAAAGTAATTTTCACATTATTAGGTAAAGGGTGAACTAAATCTGACCTCATTTAAGTCCACTATTTATGTGACCTCACCTGTCACATTTGAGCCTTAGTACCCACTGGGGTCGGGTCAGTTGCAGGACCATCTATTTGGGGGAGGAAGGTACTAAATTCTATAATTAGAATCTGTATGGTAATTTAGGTTCTAACTGCTTTGGCAAGAAATTGAAAAGGCACATCTGTATTTAAGCTGTTTCACTTAGCGTATTCACTCTTGTTGGGTTTATTCTTTTTTTCCCCAAAGTAATTGAAAACCTTAAAACATGATGCTCATGAGTCACAGCTGGAATCTCTTGCCGATGCCTCAGTAAACAGTGAGAAAGTGAACTCAAGCTATGGTCTTGAGACATTTTGTTATTTGCTGAAGTCTGTGTCCTAGAGAAAGTGTTATAGTCTGAGCTGTCATTTTTACAGGAGCAGGAAAATTCAGATCCGAAACATCCCTCCTCACCTGCAGTGGGAGGTAAGCCAGTGTCACCTGTGTGTTTACCGTCTTCCTGCCCTCCATCCTCATCTTCCTTTTTAATAGGTCAGCAAAACCGCTCTCCCTCTGTGAGTTCCCTGGGGAATTAGAGGTCCTCATACCTCTCCACAAAGCTCCTGCGTGCTCTGTCTCCTTTTTCAGTATCCTAATGTACGTGATCTGTCACAACTTTAGGGTTGTGCTCGTCTTTTTTGTTGTGCAAGATGTGTGCTTTGAGCCCTCCTGTTCTGTCTTCTCAGGCACCAAGCACTGACAAACTATGAAACAAAATGTATACCTGGTTTGTGATTTTTCGGTCATGATTTTGTAAAAGACTTTTTACCTTTCCAAGTTCTGATTTTGGAAAAATAAGATCAGTGGAAACCCAATAAAAATAGAAGATTGTTAGTTTGAGTAGGTTTTTTGTTGATTGTGAATGAGTTGCTATGAGTAATAGTGAAGATATAGTTTCAGAGTTGTAAAACTTCTTATAAGATTGCTACCTTAAAATTCAAGAAGACAGAATGTGAGGAGTGGCCTCATTGCATTATTTAAAAACAAACTGCCCCAATGTTTATTTCCAACCCAAACAAAATCAAAACAGCCTTAAAGGAAATAGAATGTTTTGTCTGACATTTTTATTACTTAAAAAAATCCTTTATTATGGAAAATTTCAAAGTAAAAAAAAATATATATCCCACTGCTTTGTAAAATAAGGAGATCCCTAGAGAAAAACAGAAGGAAGAATGGTTAAAACTTGTAAGAAGGACAAGTAAACCTTGTCCTTTATTCTGCTTGTCCTAAAGCATTGTGCCCCAACCATCACGATGGATGTGGTTATTAACAGTAAGACTCTGAAATTCTGCTGTGTCACCTTAGTGGACAGATTACTTGAGAGCTAATAACCAAGTGCAAGTCCCATATATTTATTCATTTTTAACTGTTTTGATGGAAGACCTGAAATATCAATTTAATTAGATTATTCCTGTAACTGTCCTTGTTTTGTTTTAGTTCATTTGCTGGGAGATATCACTATACTATTTTTGTGTGTGTGAGTACAATCTTATCTTCCTGTTCTGACATGGGATCTCTCTTTTTCAGGTGCTGGATGGACTTTTGGCTCAGTATGGGACAGTGGAGAATGTAGAACAAGGTATTAAGTGAGCAAATTAGCCTATTGAATTTTGAGTGGGATTGTTATCTGTTATAGGCTGGGTCAACTCCAAAGACAAATAGTAAATTCAAATTCTTTTGAAACAAGCTTTCTCTGTTAGAGATATTCAGATCTTTTTATCCATATCTATATAATTTATTGTTTCAAAGAATATGACTTTCAGGTTTGGTTTATATATAAAGTATATATATATTCTGTTAATGTGCTCTCAAACACTGTCAGGCTGGGGTAAGCTTAATTCACTTGGAAGTAATTGAATTTATGCTGTCACAGTTTTCCTTTTCCTGGCTAAGAACAACAGATCACTAGTGTCTTAGACTGAGTGTTTCTCAAGGAGTAGGACTCCTATACCAGAATATCCCACAGTGCTTATGAAAATGCACATTCCTGGGGTTCACCATAAACTGACAAAGTAAGACTCTTTGGGGCAAGAGTTGATGAATCTGTATTTTAAACAAGCACCCCCAACTGATTTTTGTGTGTACTCAAGTTTGAGAGCCACAGGCTTAGGACATCAGTGTTGGACATCCACAGAAAATATATACCCTTCTTTCTGCTGCTCTGGCTTATATCATCTAAAACATGAAATGCTATGATTTTAAACAGTAAAAAGTTTTTCTTTAAAAAGTTTATCTTTTTAAAGAAATTGATACCTCACATAGCTCTTTAAGAGTCCCCGAAAAGTAGATTCCAAGCTCCTGATGTGGCAAGCAGTAACATGTGATAAAGATTTTTTTCTTTTGGCCTAAAAAGCAGAATGTGAATGCAGTTATTTACTGACTGTGAAGCCCTGGGAAAAGTCACTTAACCCTCACTGACTCAGTTTCCACATGTATAAAATGGGGAGAATAAATTCTATCCCTTCTATATCGCTGAGTAGTTGTGGCATCCAAAGTGAACCTGTATAAAAATTTGTAGGCAACAGAGTCCTATATAATCTCAAGGGATTGTTAGGATTCACTTGGGAATGAATAATCACAGAGAACCAATTGTCTGATATGCAATCTGTTCTATCTGCCAGTATAATTAAAGTAATCATTTTAAAGTAGTAATTATTCAGCTGTTCTCCACTCCATGAATATTAAAAATATTATTATTCAATTTCATGCTGCTGACTGCCCATGCCCAAAGGTGAAGGGAAAGAGCTCAGAAAGAAGACATGATTTACAAGGATTCTGTTTCTCAGTTCTTGTTATTTCCCTCAACATGGAGAAGAAGACATTCTAATAAGGATTGGATGTAGTAGGCAAGATGGCCTCACAGACATGAGCCTGTAAAAGTTACTAGCTAAGACAATCTTATAAATTCAGGACACTGCCATGCAAGGAGGAAATACTGCAGGTCCCTGGGGCAGTGACAGCTCCTAGTGCACCTGTGCCCTGGAGACCATCCAGTTTCCAGCCGCCTCACAACTACAGGATAGAAGTGTTGGGCTTTTGTTTTGTTTTGTTTCATAGGTGATTCCTGATTCAGCAGGAAAATATTTTCAGTAGAGTTTTAAGAAACTTTTTAGAGCTTTTATGTCCAGCGAAATAAATTATTCGAATGGAGCTCAGTTCTTTCCAGAATCACAGAACTGTCTGATTTCCTGAAGACAAAGGTCTTTGAATAACAGAATATGACTAAGAAGTGAGAACAAAATCTGAGAATCTGAGAATCCTAGTGGATAGATTTATTCAGGAGGTTCAAAGCCATCCCTTTCTCCCTTTCTGGGAGTCGACAGCCTCATCTGGAGCACTAGAAAGCAGCAAATAGGAACCCTCTGGTACATTCTGTGTGTCAGCACTGAGAGAGGACGGTTGTGGGCTACTCATCCCCTGTTTTGCACTGTGAGAACTTCTCTGGGTAAGTGTGAATTAGAGGCAGCAAGAACACTCCTGGGCAGAGCCGGGCTGGGCTCAGCATTTATGACGTGTAAATCTCAATATCACCTCTTTCCTGAAGACTGTGCATCCCTTCCCTTTGAAGGTTGCAGCTGTTTTGAAGTTACTGAATAAACAATATTTTTGACTGTGGTCTTTAACCTCTTTGAGAGTCTTATGGAGATTATAAACCAGAAAAATTCATATATCCATCCACACATTTGAATCTTTGGTTGTGGTGGAGGTGGGGGGAGGAGGAGGTGTTCGTGATGGTGGTGGTGGTGGTGGTGGTGGTGTGAGGTTATAAAAATTCTGAAGCTCTAACATGGATCCAAATTAGGAATCCCTATACTACAAGGTTTTATTATTACTTTGGAAAGCAGCTTCATCATGGTTTTCTTGAATTAACTCTATCATTAACTTAATATGGTTAACTCCAAGTCTCCCAGGAGCTTAAATATTTTTTTAAAAAAATTTTAGTATTTATTTTTGAGAGAGAGAGAGAGAGAGAGAGCAGGGAAGGGTCAGAGAGAGAGGGAGACACAGATTCTGAAACAGGCTCCAGGCTCTGAGCTGTCAGCACAGAGCCCAATGCAGGGCTTGAACTTGTGAATGTTGGGATCATGACCTGAGCCAGAGTCAGACACTTAACCAATTGAGCCACTCAGGTGCCCCATAGCTTAAGTGTTTTTTAAAGGGAGGATCTGACTTAGTCATAGCTACTTGTTTTGGGGGAAAAACAGAATTTTTGGTTTAAGTTTACTGGCTTAGATTGAGAAAGTTTTATCTTGACTTCTGAATTTATTTTTAACTTCTGATTTTGGAAGAAGAGGCAATTATGAACCAAGATAAGCCAGCTCACAAGAGTTTAATATTAGCCACTCTTAGAGTTTGTGTTCTCTCCTTCAACCAAATGACTTGCAACTTTTCTTTATTTATTATACAGTTACTAATTTAACTCAGAGTCATGGAGCTCGGTCAAAGGGAAACAAAAATATTAATAATTCTACTTTAGGAATAAATGAAGAATTAAAATACTTTCTTATTTTGTATGTATATCCAGTTATTTAAAGATAAATGCAAACATAACAGACTTCTACCTTGATGGTGGTACAATAAATTGACATAAACTTTTAGGAAAGTAATCTAAAAATATGCATTAAGAAGCATTATGTTCCATTACCCAGTTATTTTTCTTCATGATTTAGCCTAAAAGAGTAATTCAGAAGAGAACACAATTCAAATGATATTTGCAGTAAAGCTGATTTTTAGCAACACGACTTAGAATAGCAAATATTGGGAATAACTCATTTGTCAACAATTGAGGAATGGCTTGTCAAAAATCATGGCACAATTACTAAAATTTTGTGTAGACATTAGAAATGGAAAATACAAACATAATGAGCATATACATATGCACATGCAGTGGTATTATAAGTAAAAATACAGCTTTGAGCTGTATATACAGTTGATTACAGATATGTATATACAATTGATTACTATTTATGAATGCACATGAATAAAGATAGAGATTCAGATATTGTGGAGTTAGGGTGATGAGTTTTTTGTGCATTCTTCTCTAAAGTTAGTCTGTTTACATTGAGCCAGAGGGTGACAGCTTTTTTTTTCTATGACAGTATAGTTTTTGCTTCTTTCCTAGTCAACACAGACACAGAAACTGCTGTTGTCAACGTCACATATGCAACAAGAGAAGAAGCAAAAATGTAAGTGGATTTGGGCTTCTTTCCTTTTAAATTTTTGGAGGGTTGTCTTTGAATTCCAAAAAGATGCCTACCTTTGACCTGCCTGAGGAGCCTCAGGGCATCTGTGCATGCCTTTGACAAGTCAGTGGAGCTTAGGGCATTTATAATGGGATGGCTGTTTGTTGGTTGTACAGAGACTTTATCGTGAAAAATGTTGAGCCTTGGCATCAAAACTGAGGTGGGACCTGTGTCTGGACATGGTCACGAATAGAGGCACCAGCTCTGTGACATTCTGTCCCTGGTCCCTGTTGACCACAGAGCTTTTACCTGGAGCTTCCTCCATGCACTATGAGGAAGAAGCACACGCCTATTTCTGTCCACACTTGGTGAAGAGATCATGAAACACCCATTTTTCCTCTGTGTAATATTAAAAAGGGGACCCGTCCCCATGACATCAGCAACAGGGGGAATTGTCTGGGAGTGGTTAGTCAAAGATCACCTGGCTTGGGTTCTCATTCCTAACCTCCATTTACTTCCTAGTCCCCATGCATGAGTACCTTGTTTCAATGATGGTTAATTTTGAGGTTGGCAATTAATGGGCATGGGATTGAGTTTTTAAAACAACTACAAGAAAACACGTTCCTTTTTGTAGGAGGTCCTTAAAATGAAATGCCTGTCAGGTCATTGTAACTACAGTTATGGTCACACATGTTTCATGCATATGGCATAACCTTGGTTCTACATCCCAGAATTATAGTTTTATTTATTTTTCAAGGTTTCAGCACACATGAAGACATATTTAACCCATCCTCATACCACTAGTCTTTAAAAAGTTAATTTTGCATTGAAAAAGGCAATAGATCATTTGCTGTTGACTTTAGCCACACACATATAAGCAAGATATATGCCAGGAACTCACCTTTAGAGTTTGTATCCAGCTGCCACTTAGGTAGGACCTCCCATAGGTGATATTACTTTGTTGCTTTTATTGAATTCAAAGGTGCTGCTTTGTAATAAATTCACAAACACTAAACATTAATATAGTAGAATAGCATTGTTGTTTTCACATATTGCCAGAAAGCTTATGAAAAAAATGTTCTACTTCCTATATAATTTTAAAAATTCAATAGTGGGATATCATTTATTCCCTATCAAATTGATAAATAATTTTAAATAATACTCCAGTTTTGAATACTCAAGAAACAAATGCTGTCTTAACTGCTATGGGATAGTAAGTGTTGAAACCTTTACAGAAGCACACTGAGGGGTACTTAATAATATTGGAATTCTGCATTCTTTCTGACCCAGCAATTCCACTAGGAATTTGTCCTGTGTGCAGCTGTAGTTGCAAAAATGCCCACGACACTTAATAATAGATAAATAAAAATTTTTATTATGACATAATAAAAGATTGGATATAGATATATATCTAACGATAGGGAATGAGTTGCAAAAACTATGATAAATCAATAGTGTTAAACAGCCAGTAAAAATTAAATTGCAAGACATTTAGTGACTTGGAAAATGTTTAGAGTGCTAACTCTTTTTTAAAGATTAGAAAATAGTATATGTAATATTAATCCATGTTTATAAATGATAATTATATTTAAGAAAATAAAGATACAGGATGGACTAAGATTTTTTTCTAATCTGTACTTAACCATTTCTGAATTTTCAATGATAAATATGTATTATGATCAAGCTGAGAAAAAAAGTGAGTCATAATTTTATACTAGTATTTACAAAGAGTTTTTGATGAGGAGGATACAGCCTCAGGCAGTGGAAAAAAAGCAGAATGCATAGATGTGTATCAAGTCTGACCAGGCCTATATTTTGTGATAATTTAACTGTTAACCATCAGCTCTGAGGGAGCAAAGCAGGCACCTGCCTTGCTCACCAGGCTCTCCTCAAGGGGTAGTGCTGCTCAGGTAGGCAACTAGGAAAGCAGACTGATTGACCCCGTCCACTGGCCTGAGGGTCTTCTTTGACGTCAGGGTCTAACAAGGCTCACTTGCTGCTGCTGCGTTTCAGAGCCATCGAGAAGCTAAGCGGGCATCAGTTTGAGAACTACTCCTTCAAGATTTCCTACATCCCGGATGAAGAGGTGAGCTCCCCTTCGCCCCCACAGCGAGCCCAGCGTGGGGACCACTCTTCCCGGGAGCAAGGCCACGCCCCTGGGGGCTCTTCTCAGGCCAGACAGATTGATTTCCCGCTGCGGATCCTGGTCCCCACCCAGTTTGTTGGTGCCATCATCGGAAAGGAGGGCTTGACCATAAAGAACATCACTAAGCAGACCCAGTCCCGGTACGTGCCTCCGGGGCTTCCTTTGCTTCCTTCTGACAGGCCCCCTGAGTGCTGGTGGGCCCCAATCATCCTAGGTGGCTATCGCTTGCATCAGCAGGGGGGCTGTGCTAAATGGGATGGTGGCTTCTCAGAACTACTAACAGACTAACAAAGCTGGGGACTTCACGTGCTTTCATGCCAATAGCCTAAAGGTCATACCCTGAATTACTAAAGGTTCTTAAAGCGGCAGAGAATTAGTCTCATAAGCTTACTAGTGCTTGTGAATATATCACTTTCTAAAACAGCAGAGGTATGGGGCTGAACTCTGTGGGATCCCAGAAAGCAGTTACCTTAGTTCTTACATCCTCTCTTGAGTTGGAGCCCTGGATGGTAGTCATTCTTTGAGATCACTTAGGTGATCCCATAAATAGCTACATAAAAGGAGTAAGCGAGTCTGCTGTATTGAGTGAGAAATGAAGTATATTAGCCTCTGTTTAGTCATCTAAGGAGATGGAACTGGTAGTAGGAGTTGTAGTGGTTTGTTGGTTTTTGTATATTCTTAAGAACACAGCCTCATGTAACAAAGTACAGGATGCAAAGACCCCTGTTCAAGATTTACCACTAAATGTATAATCTTGGGGAAAAAATTAACTTCTCCGAGCATTAATGTCTTGTTCTGTAAGCCAGGATTATTGTTAGAATTAGGACAGCCAGGCAGACTGAATGAAATAATTGCTATGAAAGCATTTAAATTGCAAAACACCAAGTTACTGGCGAACATGAGTTCCTTACACGGCCTAGTGCACTTTATTCATGTCATTCAATGAGTATCTTGTAACCCGAAAGAGAAAAAACACTGTTTTCTTCAAAGTGTCTGAGTTACTGCCAACTAATGGACACTTACAGGTATGAGTCTCAAGTTCATGATCATAGCAGTGAAATGATGACCTAGTAGAAAGAAGTACTGTCTGCTGTTCCATTTATTTTAAATTCAGCCCTTTCTTCCCCTGCAAGTTTGCTTCACTGCAAAAGTAATTTTTAGTTGTATGTCTTTTTGTTCCAAAAATTTCTTAAAGTGGCTTCAAAAGTGCAAAAAGTTTAAGTAGAAGTGTAACACGTTAGTTCTCAAAGTATGTGCCCATTTTTTTTACACGTAGGTCAAAGACTTGGATCTGGGCTTTCTAACAGCCAAAATAAGAAGGGATATGATCAATTACGTGATTTTCAGAGTCAACAAAAACAAGTAGGGCCACAACAACCCCACGGAGTCTGATAAAGTCATCAAGCTTTTGAGTCATTAGTTTTAAGAGCCTGGAAGAAGGCAGGCTGCCAGGGGCAAGGAAACCAAAAACTTAGGCAGAGAGAGGGCATGCCTCTGTTTTTAATCCACACTCAAATATACAAAGCTTGCTTGAATTTGGTGTTTGGATTTGGATTAACATGTGGCTTTTAAAAGCTACAATCAGTGCAGAGACTGGCACCATGCCAGCATGCAGCGTTACCCTACTCCCTTTACCCTTTGCTTCTATGATCATTTGAAAGACTACACAAAATACTTCATTTACCAAACTGGCTTCATTACCAACTGGGCTCAGTGCCTTTGTCCCACAGCACTCCTGCAAGGAATACTCCCTTCTAAATGAAACTGCAAAGTATTCAAGTTTGGCACAAGACCTCCTGCACTGCTTGCCACCTTATTGAAGAATGGCATTGGTTGCAAACGTGCTAATGACACTTCATGGTCTCTGTCCTTTTGCTGTACGTTGGCCCGTGCGACGCTTTCTCAAGACTAGGATCCTGTCCCAGATGACATTGTATTATGGCTTCTGATTCTTTCCCTACAGGGTAGACATCCATAGAAAGGAGAACTCTGGGGCTGCAGAGAAGCCCGTGACCATCCATGCCACCCCAGAGGGGACCTCTGAAGCCTGCCGCATGATTCTTGAAATCATGCAGAAAGAGGCTGATGAGACCAAATTGTAAGTTTGCATGTAATGCCCAGATCACTTAACAGAGAATAAGAGTAAGTTCTCAGCCTTTTAAGACAAGAAATTTTTTAAAAGCTGTAATTCTGTTATTTAGTAAAGGGACCAGAGGACAGATTATTTTTAAGAAATTTGTTCCCGGGGCGCCTGGGTGGCTCAGTTGGTTAAGCGTCCGACTTTGGCTCAGGTCATGATCTCGCGGTCCGTGGGTTCGAGCCCCGCGTCGGGCTCTGTGCTGACAGCTCAGAGCCTGGAGCCTGTTTCAGATTCTTTGTCTCCCTCTTTCTCTGACCCTCCCCTGTTCATGCTCTCTCTCTCTCTCTCTCTCTCTCTCTCTCTCTCTCTCTCTGTCTCTGTCTCAAAAATAAATAAAAACGTTAAAAAAAAAAAAAAAAAGAAATTTGTTCCCAAGAAGGATACAGTAGGAAATAGATGTTTTATGTTTATAATATGGCTGTTTCTCCACTTACATGTTTCTTTTGGTGACCTGAAGCTTCCATCACCCATTACTAACATCTGTTTGTAGAAACATATAGATGCGTGCTAATGTTGTGCAGTGACAGAAATGCTGTATATTTGCACTGTTCAATGTGATAGCCGTAGCTGCATGTTGCTACTGAGTGTTTGAAATGTGGCTAGTGCAATGGAAAAGCTGAATACTTATTTTAATTCATTCAAATTAAATAGTCACATTCATGGCTAATGGCTGTCATACTGGACCGTGCAGGTATGTATGGAATGTACCTTGTCATCAAAACCCATCAGTTACTGTTCCGGAAAACGTTTTTACCACCATGTTGCACTCGTGTAAATTTTCCTTAAGTAATAGAAACTGGTATCCAAGTAACTACTCTTCTTCCATCTACTTCCTTCCTTTTCCGTTTTTTACAAAATACTTCTTAGGATTTCTGAGTGTCATACCAATCTGAATGGCAGGTATGGTTCTTACTAAACCCGTTGACTTTGTATTGTAAACGAATTAATGTTAATGGAATAGACAGCATAACGAAAAAAGTTCTGTCATTTTGGCAAAAATCCATTTATGGGTAGTTTGACAGAGAAGCAGTGAGGGATGAATCAAATATAAAATTAATTTAGCAAATACAGTAATCTCAAATAAGAGTGTTTTAAAACCAAGAAGATGGAAGTAGTCCTTAAAAGGAAAACAGGAAAACATTGCAAATCTCTTCTCGGATTTCATAAGGGACTCTAACATAGGAATTATTACTTATGAATTATTTACTCTGGGGCTTTCAAAACCCCCCAGATACCATGGCTTAATTTGAATAAGCCCCTCCCTCAACCAGGGTATTGAAAACTTTTAAAAATAGCACCTTTTTTGGTCCCTCAACCTCTGTACAAGCAACTTAGAATATTCTAATTAATCAAAAAGACTGAGTTATAAATTAGATTTTTAAGTTTTTGTGTAGAGCCGACATAGAGTTGGAACATCTTTGAAATTAATGTTTTTGAGTGCCACAGTGTGGTAAGCCCTGTGCCCGGAGATGAGGCTGTAACCATAAGCAAGACCCAGTTCTTGCTTTCATGGAGCTTACAGTCCAGTGGGAGAGTCCATTTGCTAAATGGATAGTTATAGGTAATTAAGTACAGCCACAAGAAGTGTGAGAGTAGAAGGTGGTTGCCTGTAGTTGAGACCTAATCAGGGTTTTCAGAGAACAGGAAGAGATTTTGGGGGCTTCAGAGAAGACCTCCCTGGGTAAGGACATTTAAGCTGAGCCCTGAGAGGGATGAGCAGAAGGTACAGGATGTAGAAGAGGGATCCTAAATTTTCTTTTTATTCATTTATCAAGTGTTTGTTGAGCATCTACTATGTGCCGGCACTGTTCTGTGCGCCAGTGAACAAAGCCAACAAAAATCCTGCCCTCTGAATACATTCTGGTGGAGTTTCTTTTTTACTGTTCATAGTAGCAATGCATCTGGTACATGCCTTTGGTCCTAACTAGCAAAAAAAACATAACAAGTGACTTTGAAATTAAGAAACAATATTGTTCTGTAACATAATGAGAAGTCGAAAGATGGGTGGCTCCAGGGTCAGTTGAATCATGGACTCAGAGACCCACAACCTTTCTTTCTACTTTGTCTTCCTCAGAGGTATCTGATGCTCCCGTGGTGATGACAGGATGGGTATAGTAATTTCAGACCTTGTGTCCCCACAAAAAAAATAGTCAAAAGTTGAAAGAGAGGGCATCCTTGTTCCTTCTGTTTTGAACATTTTTTGGTTCAAAAACACATAAAATTTATCATCTTAACCATTTTTTAATTGGGGTATAATTGATAGATAACACTATATTTCAGTTATCCAATATAATTATTGAGTATTTGTATATATTGTGAAATGATCACCACAATAAGTCTAGTTAACCTGTGTCATCATACATAATTATAATTTTACAATTTTTTTCTTGTGATGATAACTTTTAAGATTTGCTCCCTTAGGAACTTTGAAATATTCAATACAGTATTATCTATAATCACCATGCTGTACATTATATCCCATGACTTATTTATTTTATAACTGGAAGTTTGTAACTTTTGACTCCCTTCACTCATTTTGCCCACCCCTCATCCCCTACCTCTGGCAACCACTAATCTGTTCTGTGTACGTATGAGCTTGTGTTTTGTTTTAGATTCCACATGTAAATGAGATTATGCAGTATTTGTTTTTCTCTGATTTATTTCACTTAACCATTTGTAAGTGTACAGTTCAGTAATGTTTTATATATTCACATTATTGTGAAACAGATCTCCAGAACTGTTTCATCTTGCAAAACTGAAATTGTACCCATTGAACAACTCCCCTTTTCCCTCTCCCTCTAGCCTCTGGTAACTACCATTTTACTTTCTGTTTCTATGAATTTGACTACTTTAGAGACCACATATAACTGGAATCATGCAGTATTTGTCTTTTTGTGACTGGCTTATTTCACTTAGCACAATGTCTTCAAGATTCATCCATGTTGTAGCATGCGAAAGGATTTTCTTCCTTTTTAAGGCTGAATAATATTCCATTGTATGCATACATCACATTTTATTTATTCATCCATGGATAGACTTTGGGTTGCTTTCACCTTCTGGCTATTGGGAATAGTGCTGTTATGAACATGAGTGTGCAAATATCTCTTTAAAATCCTACCTTCAATTCTTTTGAATTGAGAAGTGAGATTGCTAGATCATATGGTAGTTCTATTTTTAATTTTTGGAGGAACCTCCATACTGTTTTCCATAGCAATTACATCATTTTATAATACCAGTAATGCACAAGGGATTCAATTTCTCCATATCCTCACCAGCACTTGTTATTTTCTGTTATTTGGATGGCAGCCAAAAGAACGGGTGTGAAATAATATTTTGTGTTCACAGTATCTCTTTGGTTTTTACTTGCATTTCTCTGATGATTGGTGAGATTGAGCATTTTTCATATGCTTATTGGCCATTTGTATACATTTTTGGAGAATGTCTGTTCGAGTCTTTTGCCCATTTTTAAAATCGGTCATTTGAGGGGGTTGCCTGGGTGGCTCAGTCGGTTAAGCATCCAACTCTTGGTTTTGGTCAGGTTGTGATCTAACAGTTTCGTGAGTTTGAGCCCTACATAGGGCTTCTTGCTGAAGTTCAGAGCCTGCTTGGGATTCTGTCTCCCCCTTGCCCCCCCCCCCAACATATGCTATCTCATTCTCTCTCAAAATAAATAAATACACTTTAAAATTTTATAAAAATAAACAAAATGGGTCATTTGATTCTTTTGTTGTTGAGTTGTAGGAGTTCTTAATATATTCTGGATTTAATCCCTTATCAGATATGTGATTTGCAGATATTTACTTCTTTTCCCTAGGTTGCCTTTTCACTCTGTTGATTGTGTCCTTTGATGCACAAAAGTTTTTAAATTTGATGTTGGATTTTTCTATTTTGATGTTTGTTGTCTGTGCTTTTGTGGTCTCATGTCTAAGAAATTGTTGCTAAGTCTAATGTCATGAAGCTTTCTCCTGTGTTTCTTCTAGGAATATTATAGTTTTACATTTACATTTATTCCATTTTGAGTTAATTTTTGTGTATGGAGTAAGATAAAGGTGTAGCTTCATTCTTTTTCATGTGGATATCCTGCTTTCCCAGCACCATTTGTCCTTTTCCCCACTGTGTTATCTTGGCACCCTTATCAAAGATCATTTGATCATATATGCAAGGGTTTATTTCTGGGTTCTGAGTTCTGTTCCATTGATTTCTTTGTCTGTCTTATTTAATTGTAGAGAGAGAGAAAGCACATGAGCAAGGAAGAGGGGCAGAGGGAGAGAAAGAGAGAATCTCAAACAGGCTCCACACTCAGTGCAGAGCCCAACACGGGACTCGATCGCACGACCCTGGAATCATGACCCAAGCCGAAATCAAGAGTTGGATACTCAACTGACTGAGTCATGCAGTTACCCCTATTTGTCTATGTTGATGCCACTACCATGCTCTTTTAATTACTGTAGCCTTGTAATATGTTTTGAAATCAGGAAGTGTGAGTTCTCCAACTTTGTTCTTCTTTTTCAAAATTGTTTTGACTGTTCAGGGTCCCTTGCAATTCCAAATGAATATTTCTGCAAAAAATTCCATTGGGATTTTGGTAAGGGATTGCACTGAAACTGTAGATCACTTTGGGTAGTGTGGACATTTAAACAATATTAAATCTTCCAATTCACGAACATAGGATGTCTTTACATTTATTTTTGTCTTCTTTACTTTCTTTCACCAGTGTTATATAGTTTTCAGTGTATAAATATATTACCTCCCTGGTTAGGTTTATTCCTAAGTATTTTATTCTTTATGATACTATTGTAAATGAAATTATTTTCTTAATTTTCTTTTCAGGTTGTTCATTGTTAGTGTATAGAAACACAATTGATTTTTGTATGTTGATTTTATATCCTGCAACTTTGCTGAATGAGTTTATTCTAACAGTTTTTGTTTTGTTTTGTTTTGTTGGAAATTCAGAGTTCTCTTTATATAAGATTATATTATCTGCAAACAGAGTCTTTAGATTTTCAATTTGGAATTGAATCAATTTCAATTTTTATTTCTTTTTCTTACCTAATTGCTCTAGCTAGCACTTCCAATACTAAGTTGAATACAAGTGGTGAAAGTGAGTATCCTTCTCTGATTCCTGATCTTAGAGGAAAGCTTGCAGTCTTTCAGCATTGAATATGATATTCACTGTGGGCTTTTCACAAATGGCCTTTGTTAAGGTAGTTTCCTTCCATTCCTAGATTGTTAAGTGTTTTTATCATGAAAGGGTGTTAATTTTTTGTCAAATGCTTTTTCTACATCAAGTGAGATGATCATGTGGTTTTTGACCTTCATTGTATTAATGTGGTGTATTACATTGATTTTTATATATTGAAACCACCCTGCATTCCAGAAATATGTCCTACTTGGTCATAATGTATCATCCTTTTATGGTGTAATGCTTTTGGATTCTGTTTACTTGTATTTTGTTAAGGACTTTTGTATCAAAGGATACATCAGGGATATTGGCCTGTAGTTTTCTTTCCTTGAAATGTCTTTGTCTAGCTTTGGTATTAGAGTAAAGCTGGCCTCATAGAATCAGTTTGGAAATGTTCCCTCTTCTTCAGTTTTTTGGAAGAGTTGGAGAAGGATTGGTGTTAATTCTTTTTTTTTTTTCATTTTTTTAATGTTTGTTTTTTTGAGAGAGAGACAGAGCACAAGCTGGGGAGGGGCAGAGAGAGGGAGACACAGAATCTGAAGCAGGCTCCAGGCTCTGGAGCTGTCATCACAGAGCCTGATGTGGGGCTCCAAACCCCCCAAAGCACAAGATCATGACCCAAGCTGAAGTCAGAGGCCTAACTGACTGAGCCACCCAGGTGCCCCTGTTGGGAGGTTTTTAATTACGATTCAGTCTCCTTACTCATTATTGATCTGTTCAGATTTTCTATTCAAGGTTCAGTTTTAGTAGGGTTTGTGTTTCTGGGAACATCCATTTCTTCTAGGTTATCTATTTTGTTGATGTACAACTATAAATAATATTCTCTTGTAATGATTTTTATTTCCATGACATGAGTTACACTGTCTTCTCTTTCACTTCTGATTTTAGATATTTGCGTGTTCTTTCTTTTCTTAGTTAATCTAGATAATGTTTGTCAGTTTTGTTGATCTTTTCAGAACAGTTCTCAGTTTTTCCTTTTTTCTCTCTCTCTTTTGCTTATCTTTGCTCTAATCTTTATCATTTCCATCCTTAAATTAGCTTTGGGTTTAGTTTATTCTCTTCCTAATTCCTTGAAGTTGTTGATTTGAAACCTTTCATTCTGTTTCTTTGTGTTTTTTTTTTTTTTTAAATCCATTCAGCCAATCCATGTCTTTAGATTGGGAAGTTTAATTATTTTACATTTAAAGTAATTACTCATCAGAAAGACTTACTATTGCCATTTTGTTGTCTGTAAGTCTCATAGCTTTACTGTCCCTCATTTTCTCTCTTACTGCTTTCTTTTGTGTGTTTTTTTCTTTGTTCTTTGCTTTTTGGGTGTTTTTAGTTATACTTTGAGTCCCTTCTCATTTCCTTTTATGTGTATATCCTATAGACATTTTCTATGTGGTTACCATTGCAATTACATAAAACATCTTAAAGTTATAGGATTCTATTTTAAACTGATAGCAACTTAACTTTAATAATATTCAAAAACTCTGCTCTTTTACAGCTCTATCCCTCCACTTTGTTATTGATGTCACATATTACTCTTTATGTATTTTATACCCACTAACAGATTTATCTTTTTTGAAATGTTATTTAAATTCTATGCATCAGAATTCTTATAGTACAGGTTATATTCTATTTGTGTGTTTACTTTTACTAGAGAACCTGATATTTTCATATGGCTTTGTGTTGCTGTCTACTGTCCTTTTTTTCCATTAAAGGACTCCTTTTAGCATTTCTTATAGAGCAAGTGTAACAATAATGAACTCCCTTAGCTTTTGTTTATCTGGGAAAGTCTTATTTCTCCTTCATTTTCAAAGGACACTTTTGCCAGTTACAGTATTCCTGGTTGATGTGTTTTTCTTTAAGCATTTTGAATATATCATCCCACTCCCTTCTGTCTTGCAAAGTTTCTGTTGAGAAAACTGCTAATAATCTTATGGAAACTCCCTTGTATGTGACTAATCACTTTTCTCTTGCTGCTTTCAGGATTCTCTCTTTGACTTTGGACACTTGAATTATAATATGTCTCAGTGTGGTTCTCTTGGGTTTTGTCCCAGTTAGAGTTCTTTGAGCTTCTTGAATCTTTGTGTCCATTTCTTTCCTGAGATTTGGAAAGTTTTCTGCCATCTTCAAATGAGCTCTCTGCCTTCTTTCCTCCTTCTGGGATTCACATGAGTATCCGTTAGCATGGCCCATAAGTCCCTTAGCCTTTCTTTGTGCTTTTTGGGGGCTTTTTTCATTCTTTTTTCTTTTTCCTCCTTTAACTTCCTGATTTCAAATGACCAGTCTTCAAGTTTGATCAGTCTTTCTTCTGCCTGTCAAGTCTGCTTGTTGAACCTCTTTAATGAGTTTTTTTGATTTGGTTATTATATTTTTTAGTTCCATTATTTGTTTTTATAGTTTTTATCTTTGTTGATATTCTAATGTTTTCATGCATAGTTTTCCTGATTTTGTTTAGTTGTCTGTCTGTGTTCTCATTGAGTAGCTTTCTGACAGTTATATAAATTCTTTGTCAGGTAGCTCATAGATCTGCATTTCTTTAGGGTTGTTTTCTGGAGTTAAATTTTGATCCTTTGATTGGGCCATGTTTCCCTGTTTCTTTGTATGTCCTTTAATATTTTGCTGGAATTTGAACATTTGAAAAAACAACCATCTCTCAGTCTTTGTGTACTGGTTTCATTCAGGGGAAGACCTTCACTTACCAGCCCTGCTTATGGTCTTAGGGATTCTCAAACCTTTTCTCATCTCTTTCTTCCCCTGGTTTCTGACTGTAGAACTGCAGCTCTAACATACTGCTCACTTCTGTTTTCAGTGCCTTCCAAAACTCTAGCACCAGTCTCCTAAGTGCTCCAAGTCAGCAAGACAGAAACCGACCCCTTGGTGGCTCCTAGATAAGACATATGTTGAATATATGGTCAAGTCTTTGGTTTCCATCCCATGGGAGGATTCCTGATAAGGGGTATTTCCTCCCATTTGCTCCTAGCTATGCTGCATAGAGGAAGGAGCATGTACAGGCACACCAAATGCTGTAAATTTTCCTACTCCTTTTGCTAGAATCCTTTCTTGGCTTTACAGTGGCCAAGGTGCTATAGCTTCTCAGCTGATCTCTAGAATTCTCACAGAGGTGTTCTAGTCTCTCTGTTGTTAACTTGATGTCTCTGTGGGGTTAGGAGAACCTGTGGCTTCCTACTCTGCCATCTGGCTGGTGTTCTTCCTTGTGTTTTTTAAGAGCAAGGAAACCTTCCTAAAGTCCTGTAACAGACTTCTCCTCTTACTTCCTTGGCTAGATTTGCCTCATGGCACCCACTTCCAATCAGTCTCAACAAGGGAATATATTATTATGATTTGGTTTATGTTAATCAGAACTCATGTACTCTGGATCACCATTTGATACCTAAACAAAATGGCTCCCATTTGTAAAGGGAACAAAAGTGGTTTAATAGCTATTAGGAGACAACCAATGTGCCCACCATAAGTGTTAAATTGTTGTTTGTCTCTTTTAGAGCCGAAGAGATTCCTCTGAAGATCTTGGCCCACAATGGCTTAGTTGGAAGACTTATTGGAAAAGAAGGCAGAAATTTGAAGAAAATTGAACATGAGACAGGGACCAAGATAACAATCTCATCGTAAGCCACCCATTCAGATTAATTGTGCCCAAAATGGAAAACTTGAGCATTTTGATATGCCCAACTCCTTCATCTACTTTTCCTTAAAATGGGAACATAATTATAAACGATGTAAATATATCTAACACCATCAAAACAAATACATAAATAGTTACAGTCAGACATTTTCTACTATGGATATGAGCTAAGTCACCTCTAAGACGCGAGATCAGATGGCAAGTATTTGATAACGACAGTGTGTGGTGAGGGAATCCAGTTTTCTCCCCACGTCCTCCACCAAGACTTGTTTGTGATCCTTCTGGGATTTTATTTTTCCTTTTGAAAAAAGGAAATCTCTCTTTTTTCCCGGTGGCCAGCTTGCAGGATTTGAGCATATACAACCCTGAAAGAACCATCACTGTGAAGGGCACAGTCGAGGCCTGTGCCAATGCAGAGGTAGAGATTATGAAGAAGCTCCGTGAGGCCTTTGAAAATGATATGCTGGCTGTTAATGTAAGTGCCAATGCTTTCTTCTCTACTGGTTTTCACATGTGTTTTCAGGCAGGACACAAGCCTCTCTAAGAATAGTTGTCATTCAGCTGGTGAGGAAGTGCCTTAGAATAGATCTGCAGAGTTATTCCTGCCTTCCTGGGGCAAGAGCATTAAAACAAGCAGGAAACCAACTAGTAAATTATGATAAATGCACTGGACAAAATAGTGTGAAGCTATTAAAATCTTAACTTTGAGGATTATAAAATGACGAATTGCTTACGATATTCATTAAGAAAAGAGCAGATAGAAGTGTATTTAACTAGGGTTACAGTTATGTAAAATAGTATGGAGCAAAATGGAAGGCTACCTACAAAAATAAAAACAGCTGGTATATTAGGAAAGTGGGATTTTTTTCTACTTTACAAACTTTCTGTCATGTTGTCCTGTTACTTTTTAAATTTAAAAATGCTTCAAAAGTAAACTCTGATTTTCATCCCTGTCTTACTGATGTGCACTTCTGGATCACCCGGGAAATGTCAATCACCTTGGCTGTCCCTGATTGTTCCGGCAGACGTCTGGATTTGGGCTTGTCCTTCCTGTTACTGCTAACTGATTCTCACTTTACAATGGGGAGACACCAGTCTGACCTTCAGAAATCTTAAAAATCTCGTCTGTCAGCAAAGCCCAAGCCCAACTCAGAGGAGTCATTTGTTTCATTGTTTTTTATTATAATGATGTTCTGACATAAAAGAGGAAAGGATACTGCAATAAGTCGTTATATGCCTATAGTCCATCTTCAGTGGTTATCAACTCATGGCCTGCTTTGTTTCACCTAAGCCTCCATGTGCTTTCCCAGCCTCCCTGAATGACCTGGAAGCAAATCCCAGACCTGGTGATGTTTCATAGAGGAGTAAATGTTGACAAAGAGTTACGTAGGCTAAAGCCAGTGCCATCAGTGCACCTCTTTCTAAGGACCCTCCTGCTCAGGTCAGAACACTATCCCCTCCTCGCCCCAGCACCCCCTTAGCAGCCCACATCACATATGGGACATGATGAGTACAAGATCACATTGTCACCTTCTCCCCGTTTGTGTGTATTTGTCTGTGGAAATATCCTCAGATGGCATCACTGTCTTCTTTTGGACTCTTGACATCATATGATGTCATCCAGAAAAGCTACAAAAGGGTCTGGGTGCTCTAAGTATCTCCACTTAGCGTATCGTTTAGATTCATTCATATCTGTACCAAAGTCACGCGTTGACAGATGATTAACAGAATTACTGGATCTTATATATCAAATGGGGTAAAGGTTAAAGAACCCATCTCTCCTATTCCAAACATCCTAAAAGAAGGCAAGTTAATGGGTGACCCTAGTCACAGATAAGAAAACAGAAAATGTTAGAGAACTGCTTAGTGTTCAGGGAGATGAAGGTAGGGGCAGGGTGGACACAGCCCAGATGACTGCATCCCTGTGCAGTTAATACCCACCCCCTGCCTAGGTGAGCATCCCCATGTTGAAATGTGAAATAAGTAAGCAAGTGAGATAATCACAACACTCGCAACTAAATGGTGAAAAATTCAAAGTTGTGAACCATCCTGAACCTGAGAATGGAGTTTACATGTGTTATGGTATCCTAGTGAAAGATCTGATCTTTCTCTGGATAGAGTTGGAAAAACATATTAACCCAATATTTTTTAAACATATTCATTCCACAAGTATTTATTGAGTACTTACTATGTACCAGGCACTGAGCACACAACACTGAGGAATATAGTCTCTGTCCATGAGGAAGTTATGATCTAAAAGGGAAGGGGCAACTATACAGGCAAGTCAAATACCATGTGATGAGATTTCAAATATTATTTGAAGGAAACACAGGAATGTTGGTGGGGGCACACAGAAAGGTCACTGGAGTGGAGACCTTTGGAGTGAGGAGACACCTAAGCTCAGGTGAAACCCACATGGCAAGTAGGACTTAGGTCAGGAGGAAGAGAAGCAGTTTCCCTGCATGATGGATAATGTGTGCAGAGGCCCAGAGGGGAGAGAGGAGTGGGACTGGGCATGGTGGGGATGAGTGGTTAGCAGGAGAGAAGATATGGTGGCCTGGGTCCCCCAGAGGAGCGTTGTTGGCTGTGTTAAGATGTGTAGACACTCTCAGAGAAGCTTTGAAGGTCAGCTTGAGGTTTGGAGAGCCCACCCCAGCAGCAAGGGGGTCCGTGAGGCCAGGGCAGAGCTGATTAGGAGACCGGACAAAAGATGGAGGTTGACTCAGGCAAGCTGGGCCTCTCTGGTCTCCTCCCCTCATCTTTTTCTCCATTTCTGTTCCCAGCAACAAGCCAATCTGATCCCGGGGTTGAACCTCAGCGCACTTGGCATCTTTTCAACAGGACTGTCCGTGCTGCCTCCACCAACAGGGCCCCGAGGAGCTCCCCCCGCTCCCCCTTACCACCCTTTCGCTGTAAGTAGCTCAGCACCCAGAGGTTTGCTCATGTTCTGGGCACCCCCAGGCAGCAGCGTTACTCTGCTATGTTGAACCAGCGAGCTAAAGCTTTAATTTGGAGGCTGTGCTCATAAGTGATTGTAGGATAAATCCAACATTTCTTAGGACTTCTTCCTAATGGACAGATAAATATTATTAAAAATCCTCTAAATACGTGCTCTGAAACATAGTATATGTCATACCTAGGAAAGAAACTACAGTGCTAGCAAATTCACTAACTAGAAGCCTATTATAAAAAAGGAAATTTGAATTTCTTAATTCAAATAAGAATCATGAGTATTGTTCATTTATTAAAATAATAGGGTACCTGGATGACTCTTGAATATATATATATATGTACATATATATATACACACATATATATATTACATATATTTCTCGCCTGTGTCTACAACTCAAATGCATCATATTTTATTAATAGACATTTTTTAAAAGAAAATAATACACAATATTTGTTTCTAAACAGCACAATGCCTGGCATTTAGTAGGTTCTCAATAAGTATTTACTGAGTCCTAATTAACAACAAAAGAAGAAATGTGAATGTTCACAAGTTTTCTAATTGTTGCTTCCATTTACAAGCATTATAGATCAATACGTTATCAAATTGGGGTTCAGGATACTTGACAGCTTTTTTTTTTTCACTCCTAATTCTTCTGTATACGTATTGCTTATTTTTTAAGCAAACTTTCTTTCCTCCAACGTTCATACTTTGTAGTGGGAAGAATTAGGTTGATGAACGCTACCTTGGCCACTCTTTTCTTTTGAGAGGTGGTCCCTAGTGTAGGCATTGCAGTGTGAGCATTCCTAGTAGCTCTTTGGATTATTTGTAGAGAGACTGAAACCACTGTGCTCTTCTGCCAAGAATATACAGACATGAACAGGCACCCACATTTTTAGTCACAAGAATGTACACATTCTGCAGTCTTGTTTATGTACAGATCTTCTGAGCCATTTCTAAATCTTCATACCATTTCTTTGGAGTTATATCCATTTTCTCTTAAACTAAAGGATGGGGCCCAGTATTGAGCCATGTGTGTGGAGATGAGAGCCGGGATAAGTGGGATCTGGGATGTGACAAGAAGGATTGTGGCAGCTGTGACAATCATGTGTCTGCTCCAGGGACTTAGAACAGTGATGACAGGTGCCTGTCCCCAAGTCTTTGCTGTGAGATTTAACAATGACCAAGCTTGGGACATTTCAGTGGTGTTGAGACACATCTCCTTTTCTTAGGAGAAAGGCTGTGTCTACTGCCTACAGAAGATAACCTCAGAACTTGAGATAAACAGTGGGGGAAAGGTATGTTAAAACAGGCCACTTCTAAAATTGGTAATCTGAGGGGGTAAGCAAACCCTTACTCTGAGATTTGGCACAAGGGCCAGACTCCCCCACCACTTATTTTTGTAAATAAAAAAAATTTTTTTAATGTTTTATTTACTTTTGAGAGAGAGAGAGCACACACAGGGTAGGGGCAGAGAGAAGGGGGGACAGAGGATCCAAAGCGGGCTCTGCACTGACAGCAGTGAGCCCAGTGCAGGTCTTGAACTCATGAACTGTGAGACTGTGAGCTGAACCAAAGTTGGACACTCAACCCACTGAGCCACCCAGGCACCCCTGTAAATAAAATTTTATTGGAATATAGTCATGACCCTTTGTTTATATATTGTCTATTTGTTTTTTTTGCTATGATGGTGGAGTTGAGTAGATGCAGTTAGAAACCTTGTGCCCTGCAGAGCCTAAAATATATATTTGGCCCTTTACAGAAAGAGTTCACAGACCCTTGAAATAAAACCAGGGGAGAAGCTCTCATGTGATAGCAGGATATTTTCTAAACTTGAAAATAAGGTTTGCCAGTTGGAAAGCTCCTTTTCATCTGAGATTTTCACTAAAACAGTACAATAACCATTTTACTAAATAAAATACATAGTTCCTGTTCTTCATCAAATAGATTTTACTTTCTTTATGAAGCTAAAAGCCATGTGGTTCTGATCTTGATCACATAGATCAAGATTCAATTCTAACCACAGCACATAGTTGCCCCAACTCTCTGTGACTCTCCTTTCCTGGGGCAGCTGTTGAAGTGCAGAGCCAGGGAATGGAGGTGGCCATCACTGCCTACCTGTGCAGGACCTAGGACAGGTCCCCAAAGCCACACCTGCAGTGTGTGCATTGCAGGTTGATGGGCCCAGGCATCCTGAGGACAGAGTGGGGTGGGAGCGATAGGCATGTTTTAAATACTTCTATTATTTTCTTGTCATGTAGGCTTTCAGATTTTCAGAAACCTTGGGTATTTCTTTCCTTTTATGTATCACAAAACACCAGTACTTTTGCTCTTGGGATCCAAAGGTCAGGAAGTCTCTGTACCTCTATACGTGGAGCTTACACGTGCCAAGGTTGGTCTCTAACCTCTTCAATTTTGAAAGCATATGTGTATGTATGAAAACTTACTATTCTCTGGTTATAAAAGTAATATGTACATAGCATTTAAGAAGCAAATAATACAGGGGTGCCTGGGTGGCTCAGTCGGTTAAGCGTCCGACTTCGGCTCAGGTCATGATCTCGCGGTTTGTGAGTTCGAGCCCTGTGTCGGGCTCTGTGCTGACAGCTCAGAGCCTGGAGCCTGCTTTGGATTCTGTGTCTCCCCCTCTCTGCCCCTCTCCTGCTCATGCTCTCTCTCTGTCTCTCAAAAATAAATAAATGTTAAAATAAATTTAAAATAAAAAAGAAATAATACAGAAATGTAGAAAGTGCAAGTTTTTTCTCAATGTAGAAATAACCAGTGTTTGCACATATGAGTGTGTGTACATATAATTTCTAAATGTTAAATACATGCTACATGTACCTAAAATATATATATTCAAGGCATTCACTCTGCTGTGGAAATCCTTGTACGTTGGCTCTTTTATCCAGTTATTTCCTCAGAATAAATTCCTTGAAATAGAATTGCTGAGCCAAAGAATATATAAATTTTCTACATGATATATAATTATAAAATACGTAAATGTTGATACATAATACATAAATTTCAATACATGGAGGATGTATACTACTTTTCCCTCCCACCAATGTGTGATACAGATTTTTTCTCCCATACTCTCATAACCCATGTGATTATCCCTTGCAGTCTGATACTTCATACATTTCTTTTGTTATTATGAGGCTCAACAGTTTTTACTGGCCATTTTTTCCCCTCTAATGAATTGTCTTTCTATATCCTTCGCCCATCAGTCTTTTGAAAGGCAGTATAGGTTCTGGAGCCAGACCACTTGCATTTTAATCTGTCTACTATCACTTGCTGTTTTTAACCTCGGACAAATGCCTTAACCTCTTTGCATCTCAGTGTCCCTGTCTATAAGATGGGGGTGGTAATTGTATATATCATGGTGTTGTTGTAAGGGTTTTTGCGTAAGTTAAAACCTGCACATAATTCTTTCTGTGTAAAATTAGTGCTATTGTCATCATCTTTATTTTCCATCTTTTTGTTACTGATTTGTAACAGCAATTACATATTAAGGCCATTATCCACTTGTCATACTGTAAGTATTTTTCACCAGCTTGTTATTTCTCTTTGCTTTATTTGTCGTGTCTTGTGCCATAATAATTTTAAATATATTTTGGACAAACTATTGTATGAAGAAAATTGTAAACATGTCCCGTGGCCTGCCTTCTCTTACCCAAATTTTACCCAATAACCACTCCCCCCCAAAGTATAGCACCTTTATGTTTCCATTTTTCAAAAATGTTTTCTAAGCATATATACAATCATATTATTCAAAACTATAAGTGGAATCATGTCATACACACAGAATTACAAGGGTTTTGTTTTTGTTTCACTTATTATGGGCATCTTTTCACAATTAAACCTAATTCTCTTTAATGTCTACATAGTATACCATTGTATGAATTTACTGTAATTTTTCTAACCAGCACACTATTTTTAGACATTTGAATTGTTTCCAGGTTTTCTCTACTACACGTAGGGTCAAAATGAATATTCCTTTTCATAAGTCTTTGCACAATGTGTGAGTATTATCCAAAAGTAAATTATCTAAGACTAGGATTATTGCATCAAAAGGTATATGCAATTTAAATTCTCACAGATTTCTCTTCACCAGAATTCATGTAGAAATTTTAAGAAGTAAAGTAGTTAAATCAGTGACGTTTTGTATTTTGGCCTTTGGTGTCATGCTAAAGAAAACATGTCCCATCCAACACTGTAAAGGTATTCTCCCATGTTTTCTTATAATAATTTTTAATTGTTGGATTTTGAGGATTGTTATTTGTATCTGTAATTCATAGGGAATTTATCTTGACTTAAACTTTGACAAAAAGATCTTTTTTTTTTTTTTTCCAAATGGATAGCCGGTTTTCCCCAAATCACTTCTTGAATAATGTACCATTTAATCACTTAGTTTGAAATTCCAGGTGTCTCATACACTAAATTCCCACTTAGTTGTCTTCCTGGACTCTGCTCCATTCATCTCTTTGTCTATGCTATAATTACTGTAGTTGTATACTCTCTTCGACAGCTTTAACAGCAGGATTATTTTTTTCCCTAAAAGAATGAATTGGAGAGATGACCAACTTTTAATATGCTTGGGAAAATTAAAGAATATGTAACTTTTCTGTTCCTTGAAGATTTTATCCATAAAACATCTGGGCCTACCACCTTTTGGAGACAAATCATTTATAAACTTTTCAGTTTATTATAAATTATTAACTTGGTTTTATTGGTTTTTATTTGTCCATAAAAGTATTTGTTTCATCTAGCTTTCACATGTGTTGGCATAACATTGTACAAAGTGGACTATTGCCTTTTAAGTCTCCCAACTTGTGTATTACTCTTTTGTAATTCCTAGCATCATATATTTGTGTTTTCTTTTTTTCCTTGACCACATTTGCCAGGGCTTTGTTTGTTTGTTTGTTTTTAATTTCTAAGTAGTTGATGGGTTCTTTTTTGTTATCTTGCAGTTCTTTTCTATACTTGGTATTCAGACAGTGTTATGGCAGCATTTCTGATTTTTGTGACCTTACTCATGCATGGTCAGTATTTTAATTCGTGGGCATTTGGAAGGATGCACCTTCTCTGATGGGCTTGAAGTTGTGTTTATAGCTATAAAAGCAAGCTTCTGATTGGTGGCTCATATCCTCTATCTGATTATTTTTATCTGTATGACTTATTATGGGAGGAGTTTGCTCTTCTCCCACCATGATTATGGTTTTGTCAGATTCTTTATTCTAATAAGTTTTATTTCATGTATTTTGGTCATAGCACTCTAGAAATAATCTGGAATTTTATTCCAAACTGTTCAGCTTCTTTTCCTAATGAATACACAGTCTCATAACCTGTGGTTTAGAATTAACTAAACTGTAACTGGTTACTTTGTCCACTGCAGATGGTTTCTTGTGCTCCATATCCTCTCATTTTTGAGTTATTTGGGGGCTTTTTTGTTTGTTTGTCAGGAATGCTTCCTTATACAACTTTTTTCAGCAATTGCACTTATGTAATATAAATTCTAAACCTTTCTAGATCTGAAAATGCCCTTCTTTTCTTGTCCCTTCACATGAATGAAAGTTCAACTGGGTGTCTAGAATTTCTAGAGTAATAGTTCCTCTACAACTCTGAAAACATTACTTTTAGTATTTTTTTTTCAGATAAATGTGCTACCAGCCTGATTTATTTCGTAGATTGCTTTTTTTCCCTTCTGTCTGTAAGAGTTTTTTTGGTTTGTTTGTTTTGTTTTGTTTTTGCCTTTTTTTAGTATTTTGCCTTTACACTTGAGTTCAGAAATGTGAGTCTCTGCCCTTTGATCTGAAGATTCAGGTCTTTCTTTGCTTCAGGAAAATCTTTTGCTTCTGTACTTCATGTTAGTATTACTTCTCCCTCCCTCCCTCCCCCCACTTCATTTTGTCCTTCTGAAATTCCCACTTTATGGATTGTAGCTCTTCTTCTCCATTCTCATATCCAGTTCCTTCTTTTTGTTTTGCATGGGTTAATCTTCTGATGCACTGATGAACTTTTTAGGAGTGTCTTTTCTGCTATTTATACAGCCTTTGTGGACTTTTTCCTTTCCAAATCCATCTAGGTCTCTCATTGATCTTTTCTCATAGCAGTATACTTACAGATGAATGAAGTCAAATCAAATTTTTTTTAAAAGTTCTGTTTTCTGAATGAATTCACTTGGGTCATTTGTTTGCCTTGCTCGGCTTTGCTCCCTTCTTCCATGCTCCTGATTCTTAATACACATCTAATAATTTTAATTGTCCATTCGTATACTTAAATAAACTCAACAGAAGGCATATTGGAATCCTTAGGGGAGTTTTTTCATAACATGCCATGGGCCCCACCTGAACCAGTGAATTCAGAATGTTCCAGGTGGGGCAGCATTGGGGGTAGTAGTTGAGATCTTGGGCTACAGAGTCAGATACAGATCTGTGCTCAAGTCTTGGCTTTGCCTCTTGCTAACTTAACAGTTTCTAGTTTTCCTCAGCTCCTGAGGTTGTCCCTTGAGAACACACAGAGGTGGATAAGCAGCCATTGTGGAGAGGCCCTTTGACAAGCTGGCGTAGAATGGTGTACCTTCTGAATCTTGGAGAGCCTCTGCCCATGACACTGACCCCTCTGGCCGAGTCCACTCCATCCCCCCAGGCCCATGCCCACATTCCTGGTTCCTAGGGAGAGCATCCACCGTCTTTGCAATGTGGCATCAGTCTTTCTTCACAGTACAGCTGTTTCAGTATTTGAAATTTGTATGCCTGACACTTGCTCTGTCCACTGCTCATTTCCCAGCCCTCACTCTTCCCACCCCTCACTCTTCCCACCCCGTGATTTCTTCATGCTTCAGTTTGTCACCTAAATCATACATCATGATTATGGTCATACATAGCAGCTTGGGACTAAAGACTCTGAAGTTCTTCCAGGAAAAGCAGGTCCAACTGTTTATAATTGCTTTTTAAATTTTTACTAATGCATTTGATATATACTCCTCTACCTAACCCCCCCCCCCACCGAAGAGTGAAGCATAAAGGAAGAGCAGACACCAGTTTCCCTCAAACTGAGAATATAACACAAACCGGTGGATAATAATGACCACCCACCTTGCAGCCTCTGTTGGCAGGGGGTGGGGACACACTTGGCAGGGTCACCTTTACTGTAACACCCCTCCCCCACTCCCTAGTGTCATAATGCTTCTTAAATTCTTAAAGATAGAGGAGCTTTTTCACCACCCCCTCATCTCTCTGGCATTGGAATTCTTATCTTGGGATTCACCCTAAGACCAAAAACAGCTCATGTGGTTCCTGGTGGCTTCTAAACCTTCAGATGGAGGGTCTGTGGGAGCAATACATGGGGAAGGAGGCGTCTAAAAAAATAGTAATTAAAAATAATAAAAGAGCTTCTCCTTTGTAAAATAACTAGGGACTCTCAAACTGGGACAGTGAGACCGACTGCCGTGTTGGGTTGGGTGGGCTTCCTTGCCGATCTCCCCCTCCTTGGGCTCTTGGTTCATCAGATGGCTGCAACCTGTTTTCCCATTAAAGAGAACATTTATTCAAGTCATCAGCGGGTGATTTCTCTGACGGTTGTGATGAAGCGTGTTTTGAAAACCTTCCTCCAGTTGAGATTGTAGACTCCATCCATAGAAGGTTGGGAAATCGTGTGCTTTAAGCATACATTTCATTATAAATAAGTACTCTTTTAACACTAACAATTCAGTACTACAGTACCCAATGATAGATCCTTCCACTCCTGTGACCCCACTCAGTGCCACGTAACGTCCTTCAGGGGCATCCATGGTACTTCATAGGGTCAGATCCAAGTTCAGACCAAGGCCCACAAGCCCTGTGTGATCTCAGACTGCCTGCCCCCCATCGTTTGCAGCTTTTACCCTACCGGCCCCTTTTCTGTTTTTCCAAAGGCCAACCCCTGTCCTAGCTCAGCACCTCTAAGAATCTTGCTTACAATGTTTCCTTCCCCAGTGCCTTGTGTGCAGTTCCTTCTCCTCCATGGAGCCCAACTCAGAGGTCACCTCCTCAGAGAGTCTTCCTGGGCCGCTCCAGCTATATTTGGCATCCCAACCCTAATCTCCACAGCTTTGCTTCCTCACGTCGTCCTGTTCATTTCTTTCACAATACTTGTCTGTCTCCCCAATAGGACGTAAGTCCCATGGTAGCAGGGACCTTTTCTGTCTTAATAGCTGTGTCCCCAGCACCTAGAACAGTGCTTTGTATGTGATAGGTGCTCAGATATCTTTTTCATAAATGAATGAACGATTGAAGGAACCCTCACAACATATTAGAAGATCTAATTTCTAAAAGATCTAGATATTTTATTTTCTAGATCTAGACATGATATTTTAACCCATTTGTGGATGAGGCTCAGAAGAGTTGAATAAATTATTCCAGCTTGTATGGAGCTGATGATTCAGACTCAGGTCTTATGAGTATTCTGATTCCGAAAACCAACTTACGTACATAAAGCCAGCACCTCTGCTGGAAACGATCTCCTGACTGCCAAGTTTGGGATTCTTTCCCCACAAGTTTTCCCACTGTAGTAGCTCGTGAACACAAGGAGGAGTGGGGAATTAGTCCTTTTAATACTTTTATAGCTAATTCTCTCTCCTAACCCAAGTGGTAGGTCTAAATTTGATACAGTGTTTATGTTGGGAGTATTCAAACCCAGAATAGGAGTCACACTGTGGCTGGTCTATTCTTGGTCTCATGTGAGTTTGTGGAGGAAAAGGCAAGTCACAATTCAAAAGAATTATTGCTGCTCTGAGGCCTGAAAGAAAGGATGTCCTGCAAGAGGAAATGGAGGGGGAGCAAGGGGAAGCATCCTTTCCCCAAGGTAGAGCTTTGAGCAGAAAGCCACAGAAATTCTCCCTTCACCCTCCATGGCTCAGGACAGGGACCTGCAGGAAGGGTCTGGAGCTGAATGCCCTTCAAGGAAGAAGCAGGACCAGGTAAGCCCTCTTCACTCAGCTTCCAGTCAGAAGTGGAAAGTGCCAAGGCAATGCTGGTCTCATAGCACCCTCTTGTGGGTGTGAGGTGTCACTACAGCTTCCTTCCAAAACCTGAGAGCAAAGGCTTGCGTCTACACAATAGTTCCTAAGCACAGCCCTGTGATCACCTAGGCCCACAGTGGGGGAAGCCCCTCCTGCAGTGCCCATGTCTCCTCTTTCCCGAGGCCAGAAGTCCACTCTCCAAGCTCAGAAAGGGAAACCCTTTCATTTGGTCCCTAGTGTTATAAGATGAAGTTGTGATATGGAACTCAAAGTCCATCTGGAGATCTGGGAGACTGAGAACACAACGGGATTTGTTCAAGGGCCCTCCAACAAACACTAGACCCCTGTAAGAAGCCTAGGAGGTCATCTTGCAGGGCTGGTCCACAGACATTGACCCCGTGGTGCTCTGAGCCATTCACCTCCTTTCCTGTAACAGGTGTGCCAGCATTTATGTGGCCTTATGCAAAGTGCAGTTAACTAGACTGTGGATTCTGTCAGTGTCCTGTCTGTACGAATGTATGATATCAGACCTATTTCTGTCTTGCAGGCCTGTTATGAGGATGAAGAGTTTGTGAATAAATTACCTACCACAGTGCCTTGTATATTAGATATTCAACAAAAAGCAGCTACTTTTTTTTAAGTTCATTTATTTTTATTTTTTTATTTCTTAAATTTTTTTAACATTTATTTTTGAGACAGAGACAGAGTGTGAGTGGGGGAGGGGTAGAGAGAGAGGGAGACACAGAATCTGAGGCAGGCTCCACCCTCCATGCTGTCAGCATAGAGCCCGACACGGGGCTCGAACCCACAAACCATGAGATCATGACCTGAGCTGAAGTCGGGCACTTAACCGACTGAGCCACCCAGGCACCCCATAAGTTTATTTATTTTTGAAAGAGAGAGCAGGGGAGGGGCAGAGAGAGGGAGAGAGAGAGAATTTCAAGCAGTCTCTGCACGGTCAGCGTGGAGCTCGACGTAGGGCTCGAACGCACAAACCGTGAGATCATGACATAAGCTGAGATCAAGAGTCAGATGCTTAACTGACTGAGCCACCCAGGTGTCCCAAAAGCAGCTGCTTTTTAAATGTTATTGTAATAGCTCTTTTGTTTTCTATCCACATTTGTCTTCCTGTTCCCTCCCGGCCCTCCCTCACACTCACACATGATGCTATTTATTCACTCATTATCACTCCTCTCTCAGCCTCATTTTCAATCCCTCCATTCTCAATCTCTCCATTCCTTTCAAAACTCTCTGAGGGAGCTCACAGACCTGGCTTCCCAGGAGCACATTTGCTGGCCGTGAATAACTCCAGATTTTGTCCTACTGTCTCTGTGCCTTTTAATCCACAGTCCGTGGCTTCCCAGAAAATAGAAGCCACTGGGCCTGCCTGTCTGAGGGAGGGCAGGTCCAAAGAGTTACTCCCGTGGTGGTAAGTTCCCAGGGGCCTAAAGCATGGTGCAGCTTAACCGTGATAAACATTCAGCCAGGCATTCAGTGCTGCGGTGGGAGAAGTGGAGCAGAGATCTGAGCTGCCAGGGACCAGGTGGAGCCAGGTGACGGTACGCAGAGCCTGTGCTGTGTGCGGGAATCTTGCCTCCCTGAGTTTGGAGAATGTCCCTGTAGGCAGCTGCTGACTGACCGACTATTTCTTTCATGCTGCAGACTCACTCCGGATACTTCTCCAGCTTGTACCCCCCTCACCAGTTTGGGCCGTTCCCGCATCACCACTCCGTAAGTGCCCCTCGGTTCAGCCCGTCGGCCACTTTTCCCTCTCCTTTGGCGGGTACCACATAGGCTGTGGTGGACTGACCAGTGAATGTCCTGGCGTGAGTGCTGGGTCCTATGTGTCCAGGGCTTCTTGTGAGTGACACCAAACTACCCCAACAGTCAGCACTCCTGCCAATGCTTACAAATCCACAGGTGGCAGGAAATGGGTACATACGAATGATCAAGAGATAAAATTAGGAGATAGTATTTAGCAAAGAAGAGCATTTCTAAAGGTCTTTGAACAAATGGGGTCATGTCATTCCCACAGACCCCTATGGGGACGACCCCTGTTCTCTTTCGGCTGTCACCATGTGGCATGGTCACGGCAGGTTTACTTATCTTCTTTCGAACCTGATGTCACTCTGGTGAAGATACCAGTCATGGCTACAAGGTGTGCAGAGTTGTTTCCTGTTCTTCTAACAAAGTGCCTCAGGACCCTGTCCTCAGGCCAGGTATATTTAATAACAGTATTGATTTCTTGGATAAAGACACAGGAGCGAGCAGTACTTATCACATTTGCATATGACAGAAAGCCTGTGAACAGACAGCTTTCTGAATCCAGCAAATTCAGAGCTGCTCAAGAGGAGTTCCCATTTCGATTGTCATGTAGTGCTCCCTGTGCCCAGGTTTGTTCCTTAGGCCTCACACCTGCAGCTCCTAGGCCGCAGGAGCATCCCATGCACCATTTTGACCATTTCCTTGGGTATTAGGGCTCCCACAGCACACAGCTCATCGTAGATGCTAGGTACCTGCTGAGTGCCTGATGGAACAACCCAGTGGGAATGATGTCTTGTCTTGTGCTGCCCTTCCAGTACCCAGAGCAGGAGATTGTGAATCTCTTCATCCCGACCCAGGCTGTAGGTGCCATCATTGGGAAGAAGGGGGCGCACATTAAACAGCTGGCTCGATTCGCTGGGGCCTCCATCAAGGTAAAGCTGCTCTCCACAGCCACCTGTTTCCCGCCTTCTTCCATCACCACCTTCCCACCCCATGTGCCTTGTTCCTTCTGCTAGTCCTGAGCAACGCTGACTCCTTCTGGGGACAGACTCCCACAGGATCTGGCAAATTGGCCCCCAAGATTAATCCTATCTGCTCTCATCTTTACCTCTCTCATTCCTTTCTTGCTCAACTAACAACTGAATTAGAAAAATTTCTAGTAACAGACAAGCCAACCCAGTCCTGTTTGGGCTACCATAGTCTTCTTCTTAAGAAGATAAAGCAAAAAAAAAAAAAAAAAAAAAAAAAAAAAAAAAAGAGAGGAAGGGAGGGAGGGAGGAAAGAAAAAGGCTGAGGGTTTTTTCCCCAACCTAAGGGAGCAGACTTCAGCAGAGCATCATTTTCACTTCGCTGTTATCAGTGCTTTGACGCTTTAGTTAGTCTCTCTGCTTCACAAATTCTCAAGAAAGTAGTTGGGATGAAAAACTCTTTGGAAAGTGATAAAATTGTAGGTAAACAAAAGCTGGTATCACAGCCGGACAGGCAGTCCTGGGACTGCACAGAGCGGCTCAGGAAGGAAGGCCCCTTGATTTATGGAAATGGTGGTGAGTGTAGTTACAGACCCACATCCTGCCCCTTCGAGCGCCATGTGAAGAAGCGCCCGAGAAGCTGAAAGGGAAGGATTATTCGACCCTGGTCCTGCTCCAAGCCCAGCTATCGGCTCTGACTCACAGGCAGAATGCTGAGCACGTCCCAAGCCTCATGAAACTCTTTTGAAAACAGAGTTTCCGTTGTTACGTAAAATAATTTGCTACCATGGGACAACCCGGAATTCCGAGCGAGAAGTCTCATGACTTGGAGAGAAAGAATGCTTGCGCTTTCTCCACAAGAAGAGCTGGAATTTCTCCCACAGCAAGTGTGCTGAAGAAAAAGCAAAAACAAAACATTCTGAGTAGTACAGCACAAGAATTGCAGCGAGACCGTCAAAGAGTATTATTTGGGCAAATCATTTCCCGTCTCAGGCCTCAGCTCTGTTACCTGCCAAGCGCAGAGTCTAGGCGGGAGCCCTGAGGTGCGGG
The DNA here is from genome assembly GCF_018350195.1 of Panthera tigris. Lineage (NCBI taxonomy): Eukaryota > Metazoa > Chordata > Mammalia > Carnivora > Felidae > Panthera > Panthera tigris. The sequence continues at coordinate 81,037,481 of NC_056668.1, forward strand.
CGGACTGCAGTGCAGCACACGGGGGGCCATGGCTTCTAACAGGCTTGTTGCAGCTAAGACCCCAGTCCACATGCCGGCAGCCGTGGCAGGACAGGTACAGCGTGGAGGACCACTGGGCCGGCTGCCCCCAAGGGCCTTTCCCTGTGTCCAGTCATGTGGCCTGAAATACCGTGCAGGAGACAGAATGAGATGATTTCAACTCAAAGGGGCTCAAGGGATTATGACATGAAATCCTCTCTTTTTCCCTGGGAAAAGTGGGACTTAGAGAGGCCCAGGGACCAGGCCAAAGCACGCAAGTGGCAGGACTGGCCCTGACCTCATCGGTTGTGCTGCCCTATAGTGTGCTGAACACCACTGGGACTGGCTGGAGCACTCCCTTCCCACTTACTGTTGCCCGTGAGGAACAGGGCCCAGAGGGTTTCACTGAGTGTTGAAGGTCACGAAGGTAAAGAATACAACAGCTGACATTTGACCAGGTGATGTGATCTCTGGTCCAGTGTTTTTCCACCTCAGCAACCTGAGTGCTATACCAGAGTCACTCCCTGCTGGCCTTCAGGAAACTAAGAGAGAGGGCAATCCCTTGGGCTCCACTCCACGGCGTCCCCACCATCCTTCTATGTCCCAGCAAGGTTGAGCAGTGGTGTATCACCTGACTCATGGCCTCTGATGGGCAGACACAGCAGGGCAGGACCAGGGGAACAGAACGGGCTCTGCAGGCTGGCAGTACCCCATCATCCTTTATGCTGCACACAACATCCTGCTTCTCCAGCTGCTGCCTTCTTTCCCGATCCCTGCCTGTCTCCATAGCAGTAAAGGAGAGAAAACCACAGAAGCCAAGTATTGGTGAGACAAGCTTTCTACTTTTAAAAATCAGACCTGGCTTTGTTATTTTCAACAGGACTGAAGAAAGCATTTTCTCTAAAGCAAAATGGATAATCTCACTCTAAAGAACCCTCCATTCCTGCTTTGCTTGTCTTCAGGGACCACAGCTACAGGCACAGGGAGATGCTCCCAGGGCAGGGAGAGAGCTGTACACTTATATGTGGGAGCTGAGTGCTGGCAGGGGCTGGGTTGAGGTGAGGTCGGGAAGATAACACCCCAAGATGCCTGGGTCACAGACAACAGCTGGGCTCCCGTCACTCTGCCCTGCAGAGCATCCGGCAGGCTTCAGAATGCCACACAAATCTCCTGAGCCTTACTCCAGCCTGTGCTCACCCTGGGATCTCAGCAGTCACCTCCCCTCCGGGTCCTGTTTGTTTCAGTGATAAAACAGGGTTCTCCTTCCTGGTGCTCTCGAGGGAGTTTGCCGGTGGAATGTCATTCCAAAGCTGCAGGAGCATACGAGTAGCTCTTGGACTGCTGGTCTTGGCTGGTGAATGTCAGACAGTTGTACTAGCCTCACGCTTGACTCATTCCTAAATGGTGTACCCTTAACTCATTTTAAATTAACTTTGGTTTTGCTACACTGTTTTCCTTTTCAAAGCTACCTTAATGATTTTCAGAATAAGGCAGGGTATGCAGAAAAGAATATAAAATGAGTCTAACGACAACAACAAAAAAAAACCATGCTTGCTTGGTCTGTCATTGAGTTGTGTTACAAGAGAACTCAGAATCACAAATAGAGCAGATAGACTCACAAATAGAAGGCAGCATTGAGCTTGCCAGATTTCACCTCCAAATTTCACAGATGAGGACATGGAGGCCGGGGAGGGGAGGGATTTGCAGAGCAGACACTGGGACCAGGGTGACCTCATCCTTGCTCTGGTGCTGTCACACTTGGTTCCTGTGCCGTGGAGGAGCTGGTTCTGGCCACTCATCCTCTAGCTCAGCTCTCCCTTGCAGCCAATTGCCTCTGTGAGCTGAGAACTAGAACCAGGGGCGCCTTTCCTGCAAGTTGGCTCCACAGTAATGCCTCTGTGGACTTAGCCCTTACCCCCTCGGGGCCCTGGGTTGGGCTGGCTGAGCCTACACCTCCTTCTTCCTCCTAGAGCTCTTGACTCCCTTGGCTCGGTAAAAGGAGGCCAGTCATTGCAGGTGCTCGGGGCAGGGACGGGCAGGAACTCCTTGCACTGCTTCCAAGTCTGCCTGGATGGTCAAAGACCCAAATTTGATACTGGGCACTATGGTGGTATCTTCCTAAGACCCAGAGTGAAAGCAGCAGTTGCAAAGGCAGAAACCACACCATAATCCCTTGCTAGTATGTGAGAGGGGACTGGGGACCACAGCCCGGCAGCAGCATTTTCCTCTTGCCTTGTAAACTGCAGATTGCCCCGGCGGAAGGCCCAGATGTCAGCGAAAGAATGGTCATCATCACCGGCCCACCTGAAGCCCAGTTCAAGGTCAGTGCCAGGGGCCACCTCAGCCCTGCAGTAGCTAAGGGCCTTTAGCAGGTGGCGGCCATCTCAGAGGCATGTTCAAGACTTCTTTGAGAGGCCCAGCCTCGATTTTTCTTCCTGCTGCTGCTCACTAGTCTCAGACTCATGCTGTCTTGCCTACCTCCAGGTTGTTCCCTGGAGCTCTGCTTCCTGGAGCACTCCTTCCCTTCTCTCTCATGGAAATGTAGATTGTCAGTGCCTAGTTCAAATGACACTCCTCTGGGCTATCTCTGACCCCTTAGCCACAGTTTTGAGGATAAGTGTCTCAGACTCCTTTAGTATTTTATACCCTTCAAGCTGTGGGGGCATAACCATAGGGTGTAAGGGGAAAGACCAGTAGCTTGTTGGGAGTTTGGTCGGATGCATTTTGTTTTTGCCCTTTTTTCTCCCCTGGGAAAATTATAAATTGAGTTTTCTAAAAGAAACATATTTATAAAAGTATAGTCCTTATCATTAAAAATACTGAAAATTTGAGAAAACATTAACACATGTGAAAACATTTAAGAATAATAGCCCTTCAGCTCATGAGTGGATAAACAAAATGTGATCTATGCACTCAGTAGGAAATTAGCCATAAAAAGGAGCAAAATTCTGATGCATGCTACAGCATGGATAAACCTAGAAAACACTGCATGAAGTGAAAGCAGACACAAAAGGCCGCATATTATGAGAGTCCCTTTGTACGAAATGTCCAGCAAAGGTAAATCCAGAGACAGAAAGTAGGGGTTGGGGAAGGGACGAATGGGGACTGCCTGCTAGGTATGGAGTTTTGCTCCGGGGGACTGGGATGGAGATGTCCTGAATAGTGGTACTGGCTGCTTAATGTAGTGAATACACAGAAAACTCCTGGACTGTATACTTCAAAATGATGAATTTTAGGCTGTAAGAATTATATCTCAATTGTTAAAGTTTTTTTGCTTTTCTTTGTCTTAAACCATAACGTCTCAGCTTCCCTGGCTGGAGTTAAGACATCAGAAAGCATCCCCAGTCACCACCTACCTCGCCTCCATCCTTTTGTAACCCGGGGTCTAAACATACCATGATGGGAGGAAGTTAAGAGTCCCCTGGACAGGTTCATTCAGCCAGGCGTTTGTAGGTGCTGTAGATAAGGGAACTAAGACCTAGTTCTGCCCCATCACCACCACCCCCGGCCCCACACGCAAGCTTCCAAGAGGCAGCGGTCAGGTACGTTCCTTGAGTGTGGCAGGAACAGCCAGGTCTCTGAAGGAGGGAAGCAGGGTACGCAGCTCCCCCGTGGTGGCCCCAGTGAGTTCGGGGCTGGGGGTGTGCAGGCCTGGGCTCCCCGGCCGGTTCTGGCAGCAGCACGGCGAAGCGGTCACGCCTTGCTCTCTCAGGCCCAGGGGCGGATCTTTGGGAAACTGAAGGAAGAAAACTTCTTTAACCCCAAAGAAGAGGTGAAGCTGGAAGCGCACATCAGAGTGCCCTCTTCTACAGCTGGCCGGGTGATCGGCAAGGGCGGCAAAACCGTAAGTTTGCTCTGAGCTGGCTTCATCTCCTGGGCCCATTCCCTGCCCCAGCCTGACCCGATTTCCTTGAGACCCCCACTGGCTCTGGAAGGACATTCTTCCAGAGCCAAGGGCCCCGAATCCGTGGTACTGGGCCAGGCCACCAAAAACACCAGGGTTCTGTGCCTAGAAATAGGACATCTCAGCTACATGCTGGGAAGTGAAGGTCCTCCCTGAAGAGGAGGTGGCTGCCTCCTGCCCCCTTTAAACCCACACAGAACAGCAGGAAAACACTAGGGAATAGAGCTCCACCCAGTGTATACCTACTTAGCAGACTGTCATCTTCTCTAAATTCACGTTCAGAGGCCTGCAGGGTCTGGAGTCCTACACTCTCCCCTCACTTTTCAAACTTTCCATCCTGCAGATTCTGTCTTCTGGCTCTTTCCCAAACCTGCCCACCTGTTACAAGGGAGCTAGGTTAGCAACCGCGTGGTGGGTAAAAAAAAGGAAATACTTTAAAACAAAAAACAAAAAGCAATGAAGGTTTTCAACATGAAGGTGGCAGCAACACAAAGTAATTTGAAAAGTGCCAGAGGATCAATTCTGAAGCCTGTAGGAATGAGCAGATAGTTCTGTCAGACACAGAAGTGATCTGGAACATGACTTACGTGGTGGGGATATGACATCCCCCTTACGTGCATAGGGGATATGAGCCTATGCACACTAGCAAGGTGACAGTGTTGAGTGGCAGGAATTTGAGGGATCTCTAGAGTCGTATGTGTGTGCACGTGCACACGCCTGCTATTTGCTTTACACAGAAATTCTTACTAAGGACTCAAAGCTAAGTTCTACATACAGTGAGTCACCTTTATACAAAAGAAGAAAGTTGAATGGTTTGTGGATTACTCCCCACATCCAGGAATGTGACCAGTATCAGAGGGCACACACCGGCTCTAGGCCGCTTGGGATGCCCTAGGCAAGAGAGAGCAAATGGCCCATGGGGGATTAGACTCCTGAGCCCTTTGATCTCCTATTTGGTCGTTTTAGAACCTGTCAGTGAATTCTGTTCATCAAGCCAACACTGCCCCCCAGAGACTGTGAGCTGTCCACCGGGCCTTGCAGACCCCACCTGTGTGTTCAGCACCCTGCCAGGGCCTGGGGTGAACCCCGGACAGTGTTGGCTTGTTGAGGCTGGTGAGGAGGAGCACCGGAGTGCAGGAGGTGGGCTGCAGGTGAGGGAGAGCAGCACGGGCTGGCCACTTCCCGCAGGTGACCGGCACGGAACTGGAGTGGCAGGGAGAAAAGGTAACAATCCAGCGGCTGAAGCAGCATAAGTAGGACTCGGAGGCAGGGACGAAAATGAAGAGCAAGCATCAGAGCAAGGTCTGATTAGAAAGGAAACTTTACTTTGGTGATTTTCCTTCCTTGGTGCTGGGAGAGCCTGGGTCACTGCGAGCGTGTGCAGGAACCACACTGTGGAGACTCCAGAATAAGAATTCAGCCCCAAAAGGAGCTCCAGGCAGTCGGAGGCTGGACCCTCCCTGGGCCTCCCATTGATCCCATGTGATCAGGGACTGGGAAGCCCCCAGACATGTTCTAGACTGAAGGAAAGGAGAATAGCCTCTAGCTGCCTTGCCCTCCAGCACGCCCCTCTCCCACTGCCTCCTGACCCCACTTTTCTCCCTTCACAGGTGAACGAACTGCAGAACTTAACCAGTGCAGAAGTCATCGTGCCTCGTGACCAAACGCCGGATGAAAATGAGGAAGTGATCGTCAGAATTATCGGGCACTTCTTTGCTAGCCAGGTACCTGTGCTGTGAGGGTCTGGTGTCTCGTGCCGGTCTCTTTTCAGTTCTGAGCTACTGGTGGCCTGTTGGGTTGGCCGTGCCCTGCACACACACCCCACGACAGATGGAACCTCTACCTGGCTCTACAGGGCAGGGGAAATTGTTCCACACCTTCTCAGCCCTGCTCTCCCCCAGGCATGCTAGGGGAGCTTGAGGAAGAGGCTAGCACTTTGAAGTCAAGCCAAGCACATCTCAAGCCCCCTGAAATGCTAAAGCATGAGGTCTCCCCTTCCTCTGCCGTCTCCTCAGGCCTCAGTCACCACGTTCCCCTGGCGGGAACTACATACCAGGCAAGGACCCTGCCTCAGGGTGCCCCAGTCAGGCTTTGAGTGCCAGAATTCCACTGTTAAGAGTTAAACATGCTCATTGCTGGAGACCTTCATTTCTCTGCTGTCCTTCTCCATCTCACCATGACCTGCCCCGTCAGAGCACAGGGCCACTTCTGTTTCATTCAGAAGGACCAGTGACCTCCTGGTTCACTGGCATCATGTACTCCTGGTTATTTTTGACGCCTTTATATACATACATTTATATACATACGTATTATATACATAACATACATTTATTTATTGAGAGAGAGAGAGAATCCATGTGTGGGGGGGGGGAGGGGCAGAGAGAGGGAATCCCAAGCAGGCTCCACACCATTGGCGCAGAGCCCAACAAAGGGCTTGAACTCAAGAACCAAGAGATCATGACCTTGAGCTGAAAGTAAGAGTCAGATGCTTAATTGACTGAGCCACCCAGGCGCCCCTCTTTTTGATGCTTTTTGTTGTTTGGGTATGGAGATAGAGCAGTCCCAGTCCTTGCCCTAAACGAGTGAGGGGGGTCAAAGCTTACACTAAAGCCTTGTCTGAGTGCTCCACTTGCTCTCCCAAAGCCATGCCAGGGGACCTGTGTGGGCAAGGCACTTGCACACAGCTGCTCTCCCGTGCCCCTTCCTCCAGCCAGAGCCCCGGCCACACCTCCCTCTTCTGCCGTTGTGTCCCAGCTCCTCAGGTGCCCTGGGAATGTGTGTTAACTGCCAGGTTCTCACAGGCGTGCAGCCTCAGGGTTCTCCCTGTACTGGAGTACTGGGGTGGGGTGAGGGGTCAGGTTTGGGCTCACATGTTTTCTCTAGTGCAGGATAGAGTGTCTTGGCCAGTTTCTCACTTCTTCCTCATCCCATTTCTTGTCCGTCTTTCCCAGCATCACACTCGTGTTCTTCCTAGTGACTCCAGAAAGGTGGGGGTGGGGGGGAGGGAAGGGTTAAAGCTGCCATGTGTATAGTGGGAGGGGGATTGCTGTCTGACCTCCATGAGGCCCCCTCCTCACTGGTTCCCTGGCTCTGCTGCTTGGCTTATCTGTCCATCAGCCATTTGGAAGCTTCTGGGCTCCCATCTCCTTATTCCACACCCAGCTGCCTTGAAGTAGGGGTGGGGGGAACCCCGCCACTTTAGGCAGAAAAAGCCCCCGGAGTGAGGGCCTCAGCGGGTAGACAACAGTTTTCTGAGCTTCCCACTTCCTTTCCCCAAGTCCCAACCCCACCCTCCCACCCCCCGACCCCCACTGCTTGTCCTCAGAACCGGGTTCCTTTTTCTCCCCTGTCCCCTCCTCTCCCTTGCTGCAGACTGCACAGCGCAAGATCAGGGAAATTGTACAACAGGTGAAGCAGCAGGAGCAGAAATATCCTCAGGGAGTCGCCTCACAGCGCAGCAAGTGAGGCTCCCACAGGCACCAGCAAAACAACGGATGAATGTAGCCCTTCCAACACCTGACAGAATGAGACCAAACACAGCCAGCCAGCTCGGGAGCAAACCAAAGACCATCCTGAGGAATGAGAAGTCTGCGGAGGCACCGGGGACTCTGCAGAGGCCCTGAGAATCCCAGGGGCCAGGAGGATGGTGGGAGGTCAGACTGGGTCCCTGCCCGGCCTCCTGCCTTCCCCCAGGGCCTCTGCAGGCTTCCCAGCCATCCACTGCACCATCCACTCGGATCTCTCCTTACCTCCTACAACGCTATCCCTTTTAGTTGAACTAACATAGGTGAACGTGTTCAAAGCAAAGCAAAATTCACACCCTTTTCTTTTTGTGGAAATTGTCTCTGTACATGTGTGTACATATTAGAAGGGAAAAGATGTTAAGATATGTGGCCTGTGGGTTACACAGGGTGCCTGCAGCGTTAATATATTTTAGAAATAATATATCAAATAACTCAACTAACTCCAAGTTTTAATCAATTATTAATTTTTTTTTTTCTTTTTAAAGAGAAAGCAGGCTTTTCTAGACTTTAAAGAATCAAGTCGTTCTTTGGGAGGTCTAATGGTTTAGTAAGGAGCTTCGAGACCACCCACACAAATTCACCCGAGGGGAATCTCGGAAGGACACTCACAGCAGTTCTGGACCACCTGTGTATGTCAACAGAAGGGATACCGTCTCTCTGAAGAGGAAACTCTGTCTCTCTTCATCCCTGTCTAGCTCACACACCCATTTCTCTTTGCTTCACAGGTTTTAAACTGGTTTTTTGCATACTGCTATATAATTCTCTGTCTCTCTCTGTTTATCTCTCCCCTACCTTCTCTCCCTCCCCTTCTTTTCCATCCCCATTCTTTTTAATTCCCTCATCCCTCTTTCTCAATTCCCAGTATCTACGCACCCCCCCAGGCAAAGCAGTGCTCTGAGTATCACATCACACAAAAGGAACAAAAGCGAAACACACAAACCAGCCTCAACTTACACTTGGTTACTCAAAAGAACAAGAGTCAATGGTACTTGTCCTAGCATTTTGGAAGAAGAAAACAGGAACCCATCAAACCAACCAACCAAACAAAGAAAAATTCCACAAAGAAAGAATGTATTTTGTCTTTTTACATTTTGGTGTATAAGCCATCAATATGCAGCGAAATGATTTCTTTCTTTAAAAAAAAAAAAAAATGGAGGAAAATAGCAATTTACACGAGGTCGTTGGCCCAGGGCGTTAAATTTACAGATTTTTTTAAACGAGAAAAACACACAAAAAAAGCTACCTCAGGTGTTTTTTACCTCAGCACCTTGCTCTTGTGTTTCCCTTAGAGATTTTGTAAAACTGATAGTTGGAGCATTTTTTTATTTTTTTAATAAAAATGAGTTGGAAAAAAAATAAGATATCAACTGCCAGCCTGGAGAAGGTGACAGTCCAAGTGTGCAACAGCTGTTCTGAATTGTCTTCCGCTAGCCAAGAACCTATATGGCCTTCTTTTGGACAAACCTTGAAAATGTTTATTAGAAAACAAAAAAACAAACAAAAAAAAAAGATGACAAAGAAAAACAGAGAGAGAAAATATTGGAGATGTCCTGAATTTCAATAGGGTACGCGCCATTAGGGCTTTTTGCGCTAAAGGATGAACATGTACTGGTTTATGTGAACAAGCCATTTTACCACCAGACTGCAATGCCAGTTTCCTCTACTGCAAACAGTGTTCTGTGACAAAAACAAAAAACAAAAACAAACAAACAAAAAAAAAAAATGAAATATATCCAGCTAACAAGATCCTGGTGTCTTGGTCTCTTATTTTACTAAGCATTGCCTGTCCCAAAGTGTCAGCAGAATTCCAGCTCTGAAGGACTTAGGGGAATGGGCAGCCATACTGAGGAGGCAGACTTCTCCAGGACACTTTCTGGAAGAAGCTAAACTAAGTCAGTGGTGCTTAAAGTGTGGCCCCCAACTGGCAACATCAGTATCACCTGGGAACTTGCTGGAAATGCAGATTCTTGGGGTCCACCTTGAATCAGGAATTCGGAGGGGCCCCTCAGTCTGCTTCAGCAAGCCCTCTGGGTGATTCCTGTGTATGCTAGAGGTTGACAGCCATGGAACTGGAGGGACGGACTGGCTGCGTGTCAAGGTAGGTAAGGCCAGCCCCTAGCTTTAGGGAACTGTAAACCTGGCCAGCACGGAGTTGATTTTTATGTGGGGGAGTGCAAGAGCATAAAATGGCTGACAGTTCAAGGGAGGAGGTAGTCATCCCTCCCCGGAAGCCTAAGTTGTAAATATTCCAGGAGATCAGACAGGCAGGTGTAACGTTGGATTGGAGGGCGGGGGGTGCGCTGTACTGGACACATGAACGTATTGTGAAAAGGTTGGAGGGAACGTCCCTGCTCCATTTATGAGCCTTCGTTCCTAGACCTGTGGGGTCTACTAGAAATGGATGCTAGCAGTCCAAGCAATCTTAGGAATTGCGGTGAAACTTGACTGCCAGTGGGGGTCAGTCAGGCTTTTGGGGGTGATCAGGGCACAGCAAGGACAGGTGGAGGGGAGCTGATGGGACTGCAGAATAGCCACGTCCCCCTTGCAACAAACTTCGAGGGCTCTCGAATCACTTAAAATTTGTTCCTCACTGATGTCCTGTCCCCATACCCCACTGTCTCAGAATTCCAATTTCTGTGATGCTGTTTGTACTTTTAAAGTTTCTGGCACAACGATGCCAGCTGATCCTCTCCCTGCTATGGCTGACACGCATACAGGCAGGAACAGACTGTCCATTCCTGTGGCTCCACCATCCCTCCTCCTCCATTTCAGACTCCAGCCCATTGCCCTCTCAGAGGGAGAAATCAACCACAGGTTGACGGTGCGAGAGAAGCCACAGGGTTATTTCTGAAAGCTGTGCCCTGGGTTGAGGGGTCTTTCTTAGATGAACAGAGAAACAGCACATTTAAAGGGCTTTAAATATAGGACCATGGGCCTGGTAACCATTCCATCAAGATGAGAAATCAGGGTGAGAGAAGACACAGGAACCTCCAAAATGCACTCTTAGCTCTACTTCTCTGGTTGCATTCCTTGGCCTTTAAAATTGCAGGTGGCACAATCTGAGTTTTAACTCTAGTTCCTAAACTACCCATTTGCACAATCGTCCCCGAACACGTGAGAGAAAGACAGGGAAAGGAGTCCTGAGGTGATGCCTGCCCTGCCCCGGTACAAAGCACCCAGAAGTTGTCCTGGGGTTACAGAAATGAAGGGGAGGTCACATGGAGAGGAAGGAGACAGCTGGCCTGGTTCCTAAGCAAAAATGTTCTCCCCACAACCCATTTTCTGAGAACCTCAGTGCTGGATGAAATGCTGTCCCACCTTCCTGTAAATAACAGCTTTGCGGGTATGTACTGGACCCTGATGAAGTAAATGCTCGCCAAATGGGCGTGAGCTCAGACTGTTGCAAACTTTGTATCCATTTCTTTGAATCCCAGACTTCCTGTCTTGACAAGACGTCCTGACATCCCAGAAAGTCCTAATTGCATGATTTTATGCAAAATAAAGGACAGTTGTTAAATGGAGACTTAATAACAGAGGGGTTTCTTCATTAGCCTGCACTCAAAAAGCACTCCCCCCACTCCATTGCCTTGAATCGAACCTCTTTAAAACCCATGACCCATGGTGGTTTTGAAGGTGCTAGCATCTCCCTAGACTGGGTGAGTAGCCTTGAACATCCCTTCTGCCCTGGTTACATTTCCCTCTAACTAGGCTTCTAGGTGTTCTTGTTTCTTCCAGCATGGAGCTCTGGAAAAGGATGACAGAGATTGGTTGCAAATTAGCAGAGGGGTCCGGCATGGAGGGGGAGCTTAAAAACAGGAAAAGAAGAACCCAAAGAAAAGTTTGGAGGGGTTTTGACAAAGAATCAAAGGAAGTGATTAGCCTAGGACAGAAGGAAGGCATCCTGACAAGAGGTGAGGAGGGGAGAAAACACGGACTTCTAAGGGAATAACCTGGCACCAAGTGAGGATGTGAGCGACTCAGTGACTCAGCACTGACTGGTGGGATGAGGACGCGAAGAGTATGAAAAAGAATTGGGCCTCATCTTATTCCTACACCTCTGGGGAAAGATGCGGGCAACAGCGGTGGGCCCAGGCTAACAATTAATGAAAGAAGCCCACAGTGTATATTTTTAGAGACTAGCCCAGCCTGGTGTACGCGCATCCAGATGTCTGTCTTAAAGCCTCCGGAGGTTTCTTTGGCCTGCTAAGCACACGCGTCTAGTAACACTATTAGCATATCCCCCAGTCAGTTGTCACTGCTGCCTTTTATTTCCTTTCTACATTCCCCTTAAGGTGCTGCTGAATCGGAATTTAAAACTTTCCCCATATGCAGGTTAATTTTCTATTTTAGCTCCCATCAGCCACAGAGTCACTGTCTTTCTAGAAGCCGGGATTGCTCTTAATAACTCTTCCTCTCTCAGAAACAGCAGGCAAGAGCAGGATACCTCGTAGAACAAAATTATATTCTACCTTGATCTCAGTACCCTCTGTAGTCTTTTGTAAAAGCAGTGATTCAGTGATACATCCCCAGGCACTTGGTTTGTTTCCATTTTAGGGCACTGCCTCTCATCTCAGATACAGCTGACCATAAAGTGAAGAATATATTCATTTGTCCCCAATAACCTCTAGTGACCAAACTATGAATGAAAAACTAAACAGTCTGATCCCTATCAGTTTATCTGTAATTTCAACAGTTTCCGATATGAAAGATTCAGTGACTTCTATGACTCATGAATGTCCCTGCTTCTCCCATAGTTACGAAACTGCTTCCAGTCACCCTCTGTGAAGTCAGTAAAACCTATCCTTTAACCCTGGATTCACAGAACAGTAGTTATGGCAAAGGACCTTAGAGATCACTCAGTCCTCTTGACTAATGTAGAACATGAGTCATAGAAAATCCTCAAATCTAATAGCTGAAGGCACCATGGGGGAGGGGGCGGCAGGCAGGTCTGCCCTCGCTCGGCCCCTCACGGCTCTTCCTTCCATGATCAGAAATCTCTCCCAGCAACCACCCACACACAGTGCCTGCTCTGCCTTCCTGAAAACAACCTTCCTACTGTCTGCAGACAACTGCCTGGTCCTCCCTTCTCCCAGCTCCTCCAGGCCTCATCTCTAGGACTTGCTTTCTCTCAGCTCTTCAACACCATCTTGTGGAGAAATACAACCGGCCCCTGCATCATCCACCTTCAAGTGCTACATAACTGGTGGTAGGCATGGGAGGCCTTGCTCAAGAAACAGGAAGAGGCTGTGGAGGGAGCGGGACAGAGCAGAGCTCAGTGTCACCAAGGGCTGTCCTGAAGGGGGGGACTGGGACTCTCCTACCATAGCTCCCTTTACTGGGGTCTCACTGCTTCATCAGAGAAAGCTCAGGCCCAGAAATTTTCTCCCTGCTTGCCTGTACTCTAGCGGTATAACCTTGGAGACCTGTCTCCTTATATATAAAATAAAAGTTTAGGGGCACCTGGGTGGCTCAGTTCGTTAAGTATCCAACTCTTGGTTTCAGCTCAGAGGTCATGATCTTATGGTTCATGGGTTGAGCCCTGTGTTGGGCTCTGTGCTGCCAGTGTGGAGCCTGCTTCAGATTCTCTCCCTCTCTCTCTCTCTCTCTCTCCTGCTCTCTGTCCCTCCCCCTCTTACACACACACTCTCTCTCCCTCTCTCAAAATAAATAAACTTTAAAAGTTTAAGCATAACAAAGTCCTTCCAAGTAAAAAATGGCTTCTGGTGGGGCACCTGGGTGACTGAGTCGGTCAAGCATCCAACTTCGGCCCAGGTCATGATCTCACCTTGAGTTTGAGCTCTGCATCAGGCTCGGCTGACAGTTCAGAGCCTGGAGCCTGCTTCGGATTCGGTGTCTCCTTCTCTCTCTGCTCCTCCCCATCACACTCTGTCTCTCTTTCTCTCTCTCAAAAATAAACATTAAAAAAAAAAAAAGCCTACTGGTTACCAGCCATCAATGTTTCTTCTCATGGTTTCTTGTTAAATATTGAACAAAATGATCGGGTGCCTGGGTGGCTCCATCGGTTAAATATCAAAAATGATGAAAAGAGCACCAAAAACAGAAAACCAACTAAACAAAAAGCAAAGGGAAACTGACAATAATTATAAGCTCTACAGAACTATAGTGGTTCCGTATAGCTTATACATACAACCTTCAATGCATGCCATGGTCTGGTTTTCATGGAACCACTTTCTTAAAAGAGAAAAACAATGCATACCTGCCATCTCCAGGATGTACCCACCACTTCCCACTTCCCGTGGGGCGGAATGCAGATGTGGAGGTGAGAGCAGGGATGGAGTAGGAAAGGCCACCTTAAAATGCAAAGTGGCAGCCAAGTGTGAAGGAAAGCTCTTGACATTATGATGCTGCTACATCAGACTGGAGGGCTTAGGCTCAAATCGGTACCTGAGAGAGAAAACTGGTTTTTAAGCCACTGCTATTTTATGATCTTTGTTATAGCAACAAAGCAGTATCTTTATACAACCAGACAAAGAGATTTGGACCTAGATAGATTCTGGCATATATTTTTGGATAGTACTAAAATTCTAATAGGATACAGACCCCAAAAGAATGATTTACAAAACAAAATAACAAGCAAAAATGAAGCTAGTTTCAGCTCTCTCTGCTCCACTACAGAGTGCCAGAAAGCACGTTTTGAGAAGAAAAAGGGCCGTGACTCGAGAATTTGAATACCCAGTCATCTTTCAAGTGTGAAAACTTCAAAAAAGTTCTGTTTGCAGGGGCTCAGATAATATTCCTATGTCTTTAAAAATATGTGAAAAGGTTTCCAACTAAAGCCAAATAAAACCCATGTTTAAAAAAGACTAAAAGCATCGAAACCAATTAAACTAGAAATGCTTAAATTGTTGCAAATCTACAATTATAACTAAGTTTAAAACAATTTCAGCATCAACATTACCCTTGAAGAGGCAGCAAAATACAGTAATAATAAAATCCCAAAACTTACGTTAACAAAGACCAAAAATGTATGAAATATATATATGAGGAAAGGGTGGGGGGGGGCGTCAAAGTGTCATAAACAGGACAAAATTGATAACTGTGACAAGGTGCTGGCTGCAGAACCAAAATCCATGGTTTCCTCTTTGTAGACACCCAACCCCACTGTCTCCTAGTCACCCTTCCCTGGCAGACCGTGTGGACACATGACTGAGCACGAGATCTGGGCCACTGCTACCCTGGCCCATTGAAAACTACCTCCACGACCTCCCCCCATGGGCTCTCTGCTGGCTGGCCAGACCTTAAGGATTGCAATAAGGGGGTTGGCAACCCTTTTCTGTAAATAGTAAATATTTGAGGCTTTGTAGATAAGACTATGAGGTGACACACACGATGCTACCTATCCCTGAGAAGGGAAATTTGGCAAATTACATATGCTAGGTATTTGACCCAGCAATTCCACTTCTAGGAATCTATCCCAAAGAGAGGTCAGCTAAAACAGAAAGTGACAGGCACAAGGCACCTGCACTGCAGCATTATTTGTACCAAAAAAAGATTGATAGCCTAAACATCCATCATGAGCGGACTGGTAATGAGGCACAGCCTCCTGAAACAATGGGTTATTTTGAAGCTATAAAAAAACTGAAGAATGAGGGGTAACTTATTTTGTAAAATAGAAGTTTTTTGAAAAATCAAGCATGTGGTTATTTTTTAATGTTTTATTGGTTTTGAGAGAGAGTGAGAGACCGTGCTAGCAGGGGAAGGGCAGAGAGAGGTAGGGGAGAGAGAATCCCAAGCAGGATCCGTGCTGTCAGCGCAGAGCCTGCTGTGGGGCTCAAACTCATGGGAACTGTGAGCCAAAATCAAGAATTGGATGCTTAACCACCCCAAGCATAAGTATTTTTAACGTGGTATTTTTACTAGTGTAAAAAAGAATTATGAATGCATATATGTCTAGCTGTATTTTCAAAAACACGAAGATTAAGAGATGACAGGTTATCTAAAGGCACCTGGGTGGCTCAGTCAATTAAGCATCTGACTCTTGATCTCAGCTCAGATCTTGATCTCAGGGTCATGAGTTCAAGCCCCATGTTGGGCTCTGTGCTGGGCATGAGGCCTACTTAAAGAAAAGAAAGCTAACGAGTTATCTCGACAAGGAGAGTGAACAGGTGAGGCAAGTAAACTGTGAATGTATCTTATATAGTTTTGCTCTTGGACTAATGTTTGTTTTACATAATTAAAAAAACAAAGCAAAAAGCAATCTCTCAACACCAAGAACGAATTAATCCAACTGTGTATCAAGTTGATGGCATAATTACTGGGAGAAAAAAGTAAGTGATTTTAAGAGGGTATTTTCACTGTGAATCTCTAGTGAGACATGGCCTAAAAATAAAAGAATTGCAAAGAAATCTTAAGCTGTATTTAGTGGCCTAGTTGTTATGCTGGTATTGATATTTTGAAATTATTTAAGTATACTACGGGGTAAAACAATTATGTTGATGTTGTTAGCAACCAAGATTTTCAAGATTACAATATAAAATCAAGAAAAATCTGATACTCTTACCTTGGAATTGGAAATCAGTAGAACACTTTTTCCCTTTGAAGAAAAAGTAAAGGCCTAGAAACACAAGTTAACCCAGTAGTAATCAGCATTAATAGTGCCCAAATTCTGGTCTCTAACATTTCTCACTAAAAGAAATCCTTCAATAAATGGCCAATTCCAGGTCTGGAGCAGGAGATGTGTAAGATGAGCCTTTATCATACCAGTTAAGCGAGAAAGCCATCACAATCAGACTTGTGGGATTCTGTCACAAGGACACGGAAACCTAAAATAAGGCAATTTGAACATCAAAGAGTAATAATGAGTCAAAACATACATTCTTTCCTGTATGAAATGCATCTCAGGGTAACCAAATAGTTAATAAGTTTCTTTTACAGAAGAATTCAAGAATTCGGTGAACACAGAGGCAATGATAGAATTTGTAAAGTACCATTTTGGGCCTCTTCAAGAAATAATGGGTCGGCAATTAAATTTAAAACCAAGACGAGAAAGACGGATAGGAACCCTTACAGCCCGACCACACAGCTCACAATCTTAGCACCGCTAAACACCAGACATTTTGTGCCACAAGATTCAGTACAACAGGACACTAATGAAGTGTCCTTATCCAATTCAACCTGAATCCAATCAGGCCTCTAGATTAAACTTAACCAGTTTATATGAAATACAAGTGCTTGGAGGAAATTGTCAAACACTACCAAGCAGCTATAAGCCAAATCTGGAATGTGGGATCTTCCACAGGAAAACCCAGTTTCTCAAATAATAGTACAAGAAGGGAGACTATTGCTGAATAAGAGTCTCAAGAGCTACCATAATCAAAGACAATGTATACATCTTATCTGGAACCTTCATTAGATTTCTGATACCACTGTAACTACCCCAAATTTATTCTCTCACAGTTCTGGGGCCAGAAGTCCAAAAGCTAGGTGTCAGCAGGGCATTGTTCTGTGGAAGGCTCTTCCAGCTTTGGTGGCTCCAGGCTTCCTTGGCTTGTGGTAGCATCACCTCAGTCTCTAGAGGCTTCTGTAGTCTTATTGCCTCTTTTTTTCCCCTTAAACTCCAAAAACAGGTTTACAAAGTAGAAACTAACAGCCTATCCAGACCACCATTATTAACACTTGGTATCTTTTTCCAGATTTTGTTTCAGAGATGTGTAAACAGAATTTTTTTCCACAAAAGTGGGCATAAAATATAAACACTGCCTAGGCCCATTTTAATACCTCCTCTTCTTCTGTCTCAAAACTCAGTCTCTTGCAGCGCCTGGGTGGTTTAATTGGTTAAGCATCTGACTTCGGCTCAGGTCATGATCTCTTGTGAGTTCGAGCCCCGCGTCAGGCTCTTTGCTGACAGCTCAGAGCCTGGAGCCTGCTTCAGATTCTGTGTCTCCCTCTCTCTGCTCCTCCCCTGCTTGTGTTCTCTCTCTCAAAAATAAACATTCAAAAATCAAAAAACAAAAAACTCAATCTCTTATAAGCCCTCTGATTGCACTTAGGACCCACCCAGATAATCCAAGATAAATTCCTTTTCTCAAGTCCTTTAACTTAGTCATCTTTTGACACAGAAGGTAATATTCACAGGTTCCAAGGATTAGGATATGGGCCTATCATTTGGGGGAACACCATTCAGCCCACTGTATATCCTCATTAGAAGAACATAATAAAACATTTGTTAAAGGATCAGGAAAATTTGAATATGAACTATTAGATGATATTAGCAAATCCTTATTTTGTTAGATGTGAAAAGGACACAGTTTTTTGTTTTTGTTTTTTTTTTTAATTATTAGGGAGACATCCTTAAGTGGTTAGGTAGAATGAGATGTTAGGGTTTTGCTTTAAAATACTCCAGACTCTTCCCTCCCCTATGAAAAAGTAAATCAAGATTAGTCATATTTTAATAATTGCTGAAAAGGGGGTGATGACTGTGTAGGTCTTAGGATTCCGGTAGTAAAAAGTTTTTTGTAAAGTAGTTGGAAAAAACGTAAAATTGTCCACTAAAATTAGACAGTAAATGTCTCAGAATGAACTTATCCAGAAGATCTACACATGAAAAATATTACAAGACTTAAATCAGTGGAGGGGCAACTGGGTGACTCAGTCTGTTAAGCCTTTGATTCTTGATTTCAGCTCAGGTCATGATCTCATGGTTTGTGGGATCGAGCTCTATTTTGGGCTCTGTGCTGACAATGTGAAGCCTGCTTGCAATTCTCTCTCTCTCCCTCTCTCTCCGCCCCTGCCCTGCTCGCTCTTTCAAAATAAACTTAAAAAAAAAAAATCAGTGGAGACGCAGATCATCATCTTGTGCAAGCAGAAATAAGTCAAAACACCAACAGGTGACTTTTTAAAATACACCTAACCTTAACTCCAAAATTTTAATTAGGAATTTCTCCTAAGAGAATAACCCACACATGGTGCCAGATGGTGCAACAATACTGGATAAAGTAAATTATGTTATAGCCATATTCTAGAACACTATGCAGCAACTAAATGATGTCAATATTTATTGACCTGAAAATATGTTCAAGATAAATTAAGTAGAAAAGGAGTTATATAGCCATATAGAGTATGATTCCATTATTTGTTAATAAAATATACGTGTGAACATGTACAACTCACACCTTTATTTACACATATCAGAAGGGGCAGTATACCAAAGGCCAGGATATATACCAAAATGTTAATATTCAGTTATTAACTCTGAATGGTGAGTTTGCAGAATTCTTATTCTTTACCTTTTATCAGCATTTCATTTTTCTACTATGAACACCTATTACTGATACAATTAAAGAAAAATAAAAGTGTGGCTACAGACTTTATGATCACCATATGCCCTAAAGAGGCAGTGGGGGGTGGGGGAGACAGTGCTTCCCTTGCCAATGTATTGTTGAAAGTTCTAAGAACTTTATATTACTTCTCCTGGCACTTTCCAAAATGTGTTCCATAGAACAGTTCCACGGGTGTCACACAAAGAAGGGTTCAATGTCCAAGTTTTCAGAAATGTGAGGTTAAGACATTAATCTGTTGTTTGCTAGGCATTCCAGGAGGAAAAGACATGGGTCACACACATTCTTTGGGCCACAGAACCTCTTCTTTTACATCCTACATAGTAGTAATAGGACTTGTATTTAACGTATTTTAGGAAATGCCAACATATAAACCTGAAGAAAAAGGACTATTTCCATACTTACATTGAGAATCTAAAAGCTTCTGGCCCATTTTTCCTAGACTTAGATTGATTCATCTCAAAATAGTCCCAAACTTATTATATTTTTGTGGTCTCAAGCTTTATAGTTTTAAATATAATTTGCATCCTGCCGTCAGGTGATTTAGAGCCATGTTTTTTAAACTGGATTTCTACCAGGTGTTGAGAAATCAGCTTGGTGGTCACAAAGTACACTTTTTTAAAAACTGAAATAAAACTCAAGAGTTTAGTAAGGGTAATGTCTTTGTGAGACTTTTGTGTCCACATATAATCACATAAAAAAAATATATATATATATAATCACATAAATATATATATATATATAATCACATACACACACACACACACACACACACACACACACACTGTGTACTGGTCACAATAAAAAATGCCAAAAAAATTTTTGCCTTAAAAAAAATTGAAAGCCACTGAACTAAAGACATGAATTTATTGGTAAATGAGTTAAAATCAACACCTACTGATTTGATAAAACACCTATTCATCTATTGGTAAATAGATAAAATCAATACCTATTTCAATACACCCAAACATTTCCTTGTATATGTTAGGTGAATTAAAAGAAAAAGAAGTTATCAAAGCAGTATAGCCAGCTAGATCCCAGACTTACAAACAAGTACCAAGTGTTTGAATATTAGGTGCTTAGAGTTTTTCCTCAAAGTAACTAGAGATCAGGTTTCCAATTAGTTCACAAAAGCCAATTTAAACTATGTAGCTTAACTATAGTACTAAGGTTATCACAGACTTAAATTGATCTTATTTATTTGTATCTGAGGTTCAATAGATCTCTAGGGACACATTCTCTTACACCCACACCACGGTCCCAGCACCCAGCAACGCCTTACAGTGCAGGCAAACATCCACCACTCGACGTGCACTCCCCAAGTTGTGCTTAGGATTTCAGGAGAGGAAAGGATCAGAAGTTCTAATAGTCTTAGGCAACTGAGGTAGACTATGGGGGTCTCCAGAACATCTTCCAAATGCCCCAGCTCCGTGTCCCTCCCACCACATCCCAGCTCTGGAATAAGCTCAAACATGAAAGACGCTTACCAATGGTTTTTGTGTGTGTTTTTCCCATCTTTACGAATCTTTAGGAGAGACTGCCTACTAAAAACGAACGGTGGTCCATTCTACTTTTTCAGATCCCCAAACTACTGCAGTTTAAAATATATACATCTCACTGGCTTTATGTTGATAATTTGCTACCAGTAAGATCAGCTGTTGATTTTATCACCTGACTGCTTTTCTCATAAGCTGTCTAGATATAAAAATTCTATTACCAACAGGTTTCTCTGCACCAAGAGAGACAGGTCAGTGCCTAGAGAAGCACGGCCTGTGGGATCTCCTATTAAATCCAGGAACTCAGGGTAAACTAGAATGCTATTCTCTAGCTTAACGCTCTGCTCTTCCTGATCTCATGATGTCCTGGGAGATAATTAAGAGCCATCCTGAAGAGTACACATCAGTGGAAAGCTCAGTGAAAGCTGCTCGAACAAGCCCCTGGGATACTCGTGTAACACGACTGCGTCACTCACCGGGACAGAATACAAACCGCCACTCCTCACAGGATGTACCCAACACAGAACGGATCTTAACAAAGGTGCTCAATTCTCAGGTGAAACCTAAGACAGCCAAGCGGGCACCAGGTTTTTAGTATAAGGCTGACCCAGTCAATCTCTCGGCTTTTTGGCTGTGTCAGCCGCCTGATCCCAAGACTCACCGGTACAGCTCCAGCAGCCTCAGGAAAGGGCTCTGTGCAGCCTAAGCTTGAGGCACGAGCAGCTCACTCTTTTCATCACCATCAAGCACACGGCCTCTGGTGTGCCTGTCAAGTAGGCACATCAAGTTCAGTGCAGCCCCAGGTCCCATACCATGACTTCCCCTCAAGGGAAACCCGCTACCGGACCCTGCCTCCACCACCAGCGGCCGCGCCCTCCGGATGGCAGACACATGGATTCACGAACACGTGGCCAATATTCCCGGTTTTACACCCCCTTGCTTTTGTGCACCAGGGCAAGTGTGGGAGGTTTAAGTAAGGGAAGGGTTAGAAATCATCTCAGCATATCCTTTTCAGGTTCTGCCAGACAACCTTTATTACATCGGAAAAAGCAACACTAGGCACTAGATCTTGCAAAATATGTTCTGACCAACTCTAAACTTTCTGAAATTAAAAATGCGTAACCACTGTAAAGTTTTTAATGAACAAAAAAGTTAAATACAAACTTTCATATGCAAAATAGATTATTGTATAACTGGCAGCCTCACAGCCAAGTACTAAATTTTCTTCCAAATTTCCGTGGGGGTGGAATGGGGGGGGGATGTAAATCCTAATGAGTACAAAACTTAATTTCGGCTTTATATATAGAAAAAAAAAACAAACTTTGAGGAAAAATAGCTTTTACATTGAATAGTATCTCTTGAAATAAACAGCCCAGGCCAGCCCTTACAATTCTGAGGTTTATACTCAACCAGATCTGGGATGAAAATTAAGCTTTAGGGTTTATAGTTACTTCAAATCCAGTTTCAAGAGTAGCCAAGTCAGCTCATTCCCAGAAAGAGCAGTCTCTTTAGGATGACCACCACTCTTCTGAAGACTCCTGGATCGCCAGAGTTCCTAGGCCACCGTTCCACTTTTCCACGCCCCCAGGCCAAGGCCTTAGTGTCCGACGTCCTCTGAAAGGCAATGAGAGCCCTACCCAAGGAGAAGGCGTTTCTCCTCTCTGGCACTTCCAAGCCTCAAGAACGAGAGCTCCAGCTTCAAGTTGGCAGTTTCTGCTCCAGCCTTCGGGAAGTTAATTGACACTTCCTTCCTCCCCCCACTGATTCCCCTCCTGATCTTCAGCTGGGAGTGGAGCTTGATTAACATTCCTTTCAAAAATAAATAGTTCAAACAGGTAATTCAGAGTTAACTGTGGAGCAGCAGCAAACAGCCACTGCCATTATGTTTGTAAATGAGTGAGCGAATGAACACACGTGAACAAACACACAAAAAACAAATCATAGAATAAATCCTGCATTTCCCACATTCATAGGGGAAAAAAAAAATCTTAAAAAAAAAAGTGTTAATTAGCGTTTGTTCTTGTGTGGGTTGAATAGTCCAGGGCTCTGAGCAGGCACAGGCTCACACACAGGGTCCACGCACCAAGGCGGGCCCAGGGTGCAGGGAGACGCCTGCGTGCGCGTCCTACAGCCCAGTACCTGTGAGCCAGCAGGGGCGATGCGGGGACTGTTGAACCCACGATGCATGAGGTATATGGAAACATCCGTCCTCCGTGAAAGAACCACCAGCAGCTAGAGGGACTGGGCGGGGCATTCTCACAGCAACTGCTGATGAAGGATTTCCCACACCATCTTCTTCCGGAAGAGAGGCATCTGGTGCTGCAGAGGACCCACAAACGACACGTATGTTACACATTACCGTGCACAGCGTCAACCTGCAAGTGTAATCAAGTAAATAACCCATGTCCTTTCTATAGCCTTGACTCTCTCATGTCATGGTTCAGACTTACAAAGCCAAAAAAAATGAGGCTATAATGTTATTATATTGCATGTATCATAAGCATCTGTACATGCTAAGGAAAATCTGAGCAGGATACAGAATTACACATAGACTCCAACAACTACCTCATAACACAAAAACATGTGCCAAAATGGAAACACCCAAGTGGTGGCATAATACCAAACTTTTCTACTTACGTACATTTTCAGAACATTCTAAAATGAGTATCTTCTGCTTTTTTGAGAAACAACATGAACTTTATTTAAATAAAGGAAAAAACATTAAAAATTTTCTGTTCTACCAAATGTTGTACACTGTCAATTCTGTTCAAATGGCAACTTCAGCCCTTCAGACCTCACGTCAGCAGGTTCAGAGAGCAAATAACTCCTTGTATTCAGAAGCATCAAAGAACAGAATGCCTTAATATTCTGCTTTAAGATCATCACTGCAGGAGCCAATTTTCAAAAGCAGCAGCACGCAAGACAAATCCAAATCACCTGTAATTCGACTAGTCCTCTTTTTAGTGAAATCAGAAGTTCACACCCTTGAGGTACTCCTGATGTCTCATTATAATAAGATGAATACACCACTTTATTATAAACTAGGGCTTTCCTACCTGGAGGGGCCTAACACATCTTAACACATGGATGCGTAAGTTATTTTAAATAGCTCGAAACCTGTAGTAAAAAATTACACATTTATTCTTAGTAAAACTACTAAAACTAACCAATTAATAAGTGCCTTTATTTTAGACTAGAGTTGTCTTAATTCAGCATGGGAGCCCTAGAAGCATGAAATAGGGTTATTAGTCCTATTCAATAAGTACAGTTTGGTAGACAACATTTATCAAAATGAGGTCTCTTTAGGAAAGATGTGTCTTACAGGGGGTTGTCTTCAGTTACACAAAGGTCGAGAATCCGCTATTACAAATTAATTCTCAAGAGTTCCCAACACACTCTAATAATCCCTGCCCAAATGGAGAACCCCAAAGAACCAGCACAGAAGGGAAAAGCAGTATTTGTAGTCACAGCTTACACCTGTGGCTTAAATTCTCTCGAGGCCTGATTTTCCAGAGGGAAAAATCTTACATGCCTCCTCCTTTGGCTAGAAATATCAGTAATACTCAGGAGTTAGAGAGCTCCAGAGTCCAGACATATGCAAATTGTCTCACTGGTCACCAAAGACTAAACATAAGAGCAGTGGCAGTGACAAACCCGGATACCAGCAAGAGCAGGGCCATGGCCAAGGGTTACGGCAGTAACAACAGTGGCACAGCCACCGTTATTAAGACCTTAATGTGACCCAGGCACTGGTAACATGCTCTAAGTTTATCTGGTTTAGAAACAAGTAAGTAGGTGAGGAGGGATCTTCACTCACCTGAGTAAATGTGATAGGTCTGTCCCTAGAGATATAATCTGCATATTTACAAGTAAACATTCCACAATCACTCCCATTTAACTGTTGAGGAATCTCCTAAAATTACAAAAAAAAAAAAAAAAAAGGGGGGGGGGAGAAAAAGGCATAAAATTTCATCACACACAAACTCTTTTGACTTCTTACAAATATTCCCGTGGATAAACAATATTATAAAGGTGTACGTTAAAGGTACTACACAAACAGTCTTTATGTTGTATAAAAACCCTAACCATGACATGAAGTATGTGACCCACACAGAAAATATTTTTTTGGAAAGAAAAAAAAAAGCAAAGTGAGAATTCCTTCTCTCAGCTCTCATATCAAGAAACCAAACTGAAAGAAAGTTTACTACTAGGAACAGGAATTCTAGTCAGAATGGTTTCAGAAGCACTTTATAACTTTTGAAAAGGGCTAAACGTAAGGAGCACCTGGGTAGCTCAGTCGGTTAAGCTTCCGACTTTGGCTCAGGTCATGACCTCACAGTCTGTGGGTTTGAGCCCCGTGTCGGGCTCTGTGCCGGCAGCTTGGGGCCTGGAGTCTGCTTTGGATTCTGTGTGTGTCTCTCTCTGTCCTCCCCGCCACTCACACTCGGTCTCTCCCTCTCTCAAAAATAAATAGGGGCGCCTGGGTGGCGCAGTCGGTTAAGCGTCCGACTTCAGCCAGGTCACGATCTCGCGGTCCGTGAGTTCGAGCCCCGCGTCAGGCTCTGGGCTGATGGCTCAGAGCCTGGAGCCTGTTTCCGATTCTGTGTCTCCCTCTCTCTCTGACCCTCCCCCGTTCATGCTCTGTCTCTCTCTGTCCCAAAAATAAAATAAAAATTAAAAAAATAAAAAATAAAATAAACATTAAAAAGTTTTTTTTCTGAAAAGGGCTAAATGTGGCACAATCAGAAACACATACAACACAATGAACCTACTTGAAGACTGCACGGTTTAGCTTCGCTGGCCAAGAAAATAGGATGAAAACTTTCAACCCCCACAACTACAAGCAGGAGAAAGAAAAAAGCTTCTTGATAGGCTTTAACTAACCAAGATCCTGCTCTGATGGCTCAATTTTGTCCTAAGCAAGAGCCCAGCTTCCTGCAAGTAGTGCTAAAGGCATCATAAACCGACCTAAGTGAGGTAAATTCACACACTGCCCAGGCCTCTGCTGCCCTGATCTTGGCCAGACCCTACACACTTTGGCTGCCGGCTCAGCGGAGCACAAGACAATAATAAGAGAGAGTCTGAACCCCTGCTGGAAAACATTCTAGATGACAACAGCTAATTTTTATTCAAAGAAATACAGAGGATTATTGTGAAAAAAGAAGACTGTTTGAACATGTGTGACACCCACGCACATGGTAGGTAGCTCGTGCTTTTCTCCTGAGCACAGCAGCTCTCACAGAGTGGAGAACTATGGACACTGATACACAAAGGAAGAGAAGTTGTTTTCTTTTTTTTTTTTTTTTTTTTTTAATTTTTTTTTTTTAACGTTTATTTATTTTTGAGACAGAGAGAGACAGAGCATGAACAGGGGAGGAGCAGACAGAGAGGGAGACACAGAATCTGAAACAGGCTCCAGGCTCTGAGCTGTCAGCACAGAGCCCGATGCGGGGCTCGAACTCACGGACCGTGAGATCATGACCTGAGCCGAAGTCAGACGCCCAACCGACCAAGCCACCCAGGCGCCCCAGAAGTTGTTTTCTTTATCACGTTCCCCACACGAACGTGGCATTCGTCCTAACAGACTCTCCTTATATCTCTCCTCAGGAAATTTCAAGGCTCAACCTTTAAATCATTCAACTTAGAAAGGAAAATCCTGTGGGACAGGTGAGCCATTATACACAGGTGAGGGCTAACATTGAATTCATGTGGCTTACTTTTAAAAGAAGCCATTAGGACTCAACATGTATGCAATCTCCAACCCCGAATGAGATTCAAATCTGGCAAGTATAATACAAAGCGTATTCACAAACAGCGTACTTGACTCTTTTGAGAACCTGTGGCACGGGACCCTTAAGATCTAAATAAACAAAATTCTCAGAGAAGTAACAAGAACTTTAAACCTTCATTAGCACCAAACAAGAAACGTGGCTGACTTTAACGTATTCGCTTTTCTGAGAAACATGCTAGCATGCAGTTAACGTTTACAACTTAAACAAGAAATAAAGGCTAAGAAGCAGACATCTTAGTAAAATCTTGCCTTTCTAAAGATTTAGAAGTAGGTAATAATTCTTAAGAGTACACTTCAGGAGAATGCATCCCTAAGGGTATGAGTGAGTGAGGGGAGGGAGGAAGCCAAGTCTACTAACAGGCCTCTGTCACTAAATGCAAGAAAGCACTTCAGATACAGACGGATCATTACTTACATGTGGCTTCATGCTGTAGTGGGTCCACTCTAAAAGATTTAGATCAATATTTCTTTTGGTCTTACTTTCATCCTGTAAATACTGACTAAAAAAACAACAAAGAAGGAATATATTGATGAATGCCTGTGGAGACTTACCATTCTGATTACAAAGGACATTACAAACGATGTTAACAGACATGCTATTCACAAATCCATCTCCATTAGCTTTTTTAAAAATGTGATTGCTTCCGGTTTTTAAATTGAAGTTTTTCCTTATAAAAACTGTACATGCTTTAGAAAATTAAAACCTGTAAAATGTCATATGCAAAAGACCTTATAATAGCCACTCCAGAAGTAATTACTATTAATAGTTTGCTGTGTATTCTTCTAGCTCTCCACCCCTAACACACAATGTAAAAACATACACTTTATCCTATTTTTATAAGGACTTCATTTTACAACTCGCTTTTTCTCACTTAACGATAGACATAAAATGTGGTGGGGGATGGGTGAAGCAGGTGAAGGGGATTAAGAGGACACGTATCGTGATGTGCACAAATAATGTTCTATAATTGTCAAATCACTTAGGTTGGCTGTAGTGCACACCTGAAACTAATAAAACACTGTATGTTACCTATGCTGGAAGTTAAACAGAAAGATAAAACAGAAGGTACCTATATACTTGTGGTAAGCACAGCATAGCTATAGAGATGTCAAATCACTAAGCTATACACCTAAAACTAATGTACCATTATATGTCAACTGTACTTCAATTATAAATAAATAGATTAAAAACAACGGGCCTAGACTCAAAACAAAAAGAAAAACAAAAAGAAAAAAACAAAAAAAAAATGTCATTGCCATGAAAAACAAAAAAAGGAAGACTATTTTAAATTAGACTAAAAAGACATTAAGTCCATATGTGAAACTGACTGGCTTCCTGGATTTGGAAAAAACTATAAAACATACCTGAAGAAACCAGAACATGAACCATATGTTACATATGACCGATTGCTAATGTTCTTAAGTGTGATAATGACATTGTGATTATGTAAGGAAACTTCCTTGTTCCTAAGAGATATATACTTAAGTATTAAGAGTGATTTAAGGGGCACCTGGGTGGCATAGTTGGTTAAGCATCTGATTCCTGATCTCAACTCAGGTCATGACCTTGTGGTTTGGGGGTTCAAGCCCCACATCAGGCTCTGCGCTAATGGTGCAGAGCCTGACTGAGATTCTGTCTGTCCTTCTCTGCTCCTCCCCTTCTTGCGTGCACGTGTGCACTCTCTCTCTCAAAATAAACAAAAAAAAAAACTATTTACAAAAAAAAAAAAAAAAAAAGAGTGATTTAATTTTATCCAGATCTCCCAAGGGTCATCAAATTCAACCCAGGCATCTGGGTTCTCACCCTAAGCTGCATGAAAAGTAAACCAGCATGGGTTTGCTAGGGCATGCACTCTCAGTGGGAGCATTACCAGCCCCAAGCTGTAGAAATTGGTTCTGGGAAGGCAAAAATCTTACATATTTCAATGGTTTGTAGCCCTCTAAACCCAACAAAACAAAAAGTCTTATTCCTTAGCACTATTTTGTCTTGCCATGGAGGAATTAAATTTTTCTCTGGGCAGGGGAACTAATAATACAAAAAAAGTTCAGAAAAGCTGAACCAGGAGCATCAGGAAAGGGAGAGGAACTCGGATACCCACAGGAGGTGGGGGGGGGGGCAGAGAAAGAAGAAGAGTGAATGTAACAGAAGTATGATTTTTTTGTAACTTTTTTGTAACTGTAACAGCAGCTTACTTTGCTGTATGATTTCAGTGAGAACATTTCTGTGTATGTGATACTACACATGTGTATGTGCACATGTACGTATGTGTGCACATTTTATATACATCCTAAACAAAACAGACTAGGAGGAAATAACTGCTTTATAAACAATTTGGTGTATCTTCTGATTTTTGTAAATCTTTTTTCTCTTCTGTTTAAACTTTCTATTCAAGATAAATACCTATAAATAAAGGATCTTTTACACTAAAATAATATTGAAAAAGAGAGAATTGAACTGTTGTTAATAACAAATTTCCTTGTCGTTCATTTAAAAGGCTCCTTACTTAAGTATCCTTATGAAAATTATCCAAGTATCTTTACTAAAATTACAAACAAGAACCCCCATTTGTGTCTGGTGAGCCAAAGGGGTTCCAAATAGACTGCTCTTAGTGAACTACTTCCTCACTGTGAAAATCACGTCAGCACGTTACACAGCTAATAAGTGGCTATGGTTTAAAGGCAGGTTTCTAGCAATTACTGTTTGAAATAGTTGCCTACAAACCATATCCATATGCTTGAATTTAAAAGTTACCTCTTGGTTCTGAGATGAACCCAACCATCATGGAAAGCAGGGACATGACTGGGTTTAAGAATCAGAGAAATAAGACTCTCTAGCTAGGGGTGCCTGGGTGGCTCAGTCAGCTGAGTGTCTGACTCTTGATTCCAGCTCAGGTCATGGTCCCAAGGTCATGGGATCAAGTCCCCATTGGGCTCCAAGCTGAGCATGGAGCCTGCTTAAGACTCTCTCTCTTTCTCCCTCTGCCCCTCTCCCTCACTCGTGCTCTCTCTCTCTAAAATAAAAAATAATAATAAAAAAAAAAGACTCCCTAGCTAACAGTTCTTTAGAACATTCAGAAGAATGTATCAATCCCAAAGAAACCTAATTCAAATCACAGGATTCTAATAAGATATATTTTATATTATAACACATGATAAACTTGTTTCTAATGATGCTACTAAATAAAACTTCTCAGTTAAGATCAGATATTAGGTTCTTTTTCGACAAGAAGATGAATTCAAGTCAATTCCTGAATAACCGAGAAGATAGCCTTCACTTAACATTAGACCGTCACCCAACAGAGCCTCCTAGGATTGGATAGAAGATAGACCACCTAACAAGAGCATAATGACCAAACAGTGAAGTTTTTTAGCCTTTACTTACAGGAGAATCTCACAGATCCTGTGGCCCTTTTGTCCCATAGAATCCAGATATTTGAGACACCTTTTTCGTAGGTCTATCACCTATAATGGAAAATTACAACATCCAGAAACATCTTAACCACAACAGGAGAATTTTATTTCTAAAAATAAAGCCTCTTTTAAAAAGTCAATACACATTCAACATAAATGGATGTCTAAGACACATTTTTTATAAAATATCACAGATGATATGAGCTTCATTTCTATAAAGTTATATATTTCAATTCCTGGAGAAAAGCCTAGAAATTTACCAAAA
Organism: Panthera tigris; assembly: GCF_018350195.1. Lineage (NCBI taxonomy): Eukaryota > Metazoa > Chordata > Mammalia > Carnivora > Felidae > Panthera > Panthera tigris. The sequence continues at coordinate 81,067,187 of NC_056668.1, forward strand.
CATTAGTGGTCTTCTCAAAGTGAAGAGATTTTTTTTTTTTTTTTTTTTTTGCTTTTTGCTTTATATCTGTACTTTTCTATAATAAATCTGTACCTTCTTATAAACAAAAGTAAGGAAATCAAATAAAGAGCACATATGTGTTACTAAAACCCTTTCCTGTCTTCCTGTATGCCATCTAGTTTTCTAAGCTGTTCAACTCAAGAACAAAAAAGGACTCTACAGAGTACACTTTATATGTACTACTGGACTTTAACTGGACAGAAAAGGGTAGATTTCATTATCCAAGAAAACAGCTATTACAGAGGTGCCTGGATGGCTCAATCAGTTAAGCGTCTGACTCTCGGTTTCAGCTCAGGTCAAGATCTCATGGTTTGTGGGTTCCAGCCCCACATCAGGCTCTGTGCTGACAGCATGGAGCCTCTTGGGATTCTCTCTCTCAAAAATAAGTAAATAAACATTTATTATTTATTTATTTTTTGTTTTAAAGTTTATTTCAAGAAAGGTAGTGGGAGTGGGAGTGGGGGGCAGAGAGACAGGGAGAGACAGAATGCCAAGCAAGCTCCGCACTATCAGCACAGAGCCTGACATGGGGCTCAATCATGACCTGAGCCCAAATCAAGAGTGGAACGCTTGATCAACTGAACCATCCAGGCACACCAATATATAAACATTTACAAGAAGAGAGGAGGGGAGGGAAGGGGAAGGAAGGGGAGGGAAGGGAACACAGCCATTATATAAACTCCAACAATTACCCCTCTCAACTTACCACCAGGCTCCAATGTACCTTCCGATGAATAGGCACCAGAATAAGTTCCTGTTCAAAGAGATTGACCCCTTTGGTCCATCTTTTCACTGCTTGGTAACCACCAGACTTTAATTTGGGATAGAAAAAAGTACTGAATGCATGAAGTGCTGGATACCCTTGTTTTTTGTTTCTTTCCACCAGAAGATTCATGTAAAAATTAATGACCTGTAATACCAAGGGAGTAAACATCAGAACACAGCAAGTACATTACCCAAACTACATTTCTACCTAACTGAATTAGGATGAATTGGAGATAAGAAGCTCCAAGAAAAGAAGGTACTAGAGATGGGGATGAAAGGGCTGTTTACTGCAGAAAATGGAAAATAAAAGATAATCAGGGCAAAATGGGAGGGACTAAGAAGGAGTGAAATTGTACTTTTGAACCATGAGCCATGGGAAGGAACTCAAGGAGAAAGTCTGCAATAATGAAAAGGTGTATGTAACTATATCACACACAATAATATGCAAAATATGAAACAGAACTGAATTTTACTATTCATAAATTTTACTATATATAAAAATATTAACAGGAAGAAAATATACCTAAACATTAACATTTTGTTTATCTTTGGTGGCACTTTTGAATATTTTTCTTTTACCTTTCCTGTATTTTCCCAATGTTCTATAATAAATATATAACATTTATAATGTAAAACAAAAATTCTAGTTTTACAAGAATGTGTTTATGGATCATTAGTCATTGGGGGAGAGAGAAGGCAGGCAAAGGGGGAAAATGCAGGGACTTTGGGGAGTTAGGGAAAGGAAAGCTAGAAAACATGCAAGAAGTAAGAACTCATTTTAGCTAAGTATGTAAGGATACAAGACGACAATTAGGCAAATCTTTGCAGTTATCGCACAAATAAAGAAAAAAGACATTTTACATATACATTTATGTGCAATGGTCAATCTATTTATTATTGAAAAGATAAAATGGCTCTAATAAGAATTCATCTAAAATGAAATATCACTTGCTGCTTCCTTCAACTCATCAGCTACACCCAAGGTTTATCAAAATGTCACTGAACAGGCACCTGGCTGGCTTAGTCTATAGAGCATGTTGACTCTTGATCTCAGGGTTGTGAGTTAAACACCATGTTGGTCATAGAGTTTACTTAAAAACAAATAAATCAATCTGTAAAAAAAAAAAAAAAATGTACTGAAAACTACCAGTAAATGAAGTGGTGGATGAAACAAAGCACCGATGCAGAAGAGGAAACCATTATTAATTAAAGGCAACAAATAATCAGAATTGACTACCATTTTAAGGTTTGAAATGTTTCTGGTTTGTTTTTTATTTTTTTTTTTTTTTATTGTTTTGAGAGGAGGAGAGGGGCAGAGAGAGACAGACAGACAGAGAGAATCACAAGCAGGCTCCACACTGTCAGCACACAGCCTGATGTGCTGACGTGGGGCTCAAACTCACAAACTGTGAGATCATGACAAGGTGCCCATTTTGTTTTGTTTTAATGTTTATTTATTTTTGAGGGAGAAAGATAGACAGAGCATGAGCAGGGAAGGGGCAGAGATAGAGAGGGAGACACAGAATCTGAAGCAGGCTCCAGGCTCTGAGCTGTCAGCACAGAGCCCAAGGCGGGGCTCGAAACCACAAACTGTGAGATCATGACCAGAGCCGAAGTAGGACACTTAACCAACTGAGCCACCCAGGCACCCCATGAAGTGTTTCTGTTTTAAATGAAACTAAAAGTGTGTTATTATAATTGGGTAGAAATCACTTTGGCTGTGGACAGTAACGGTTAAGCATAATGACAGAACAGGGAGGGGAGGGAGAGACAACTTACTTCATCATTGAGCCAATGATAGTTCTTCAAGGTCTGTATATCTCCTCGAGTGATTCGCAACTTGAAAGCGCTACTTAGGATCTCATCCTGTGGGCCATGACCTAGGGCATTACTGATCTCCTTTTCCATGTCCTGAATTAGAAAGTCCAGAAGTTATATTTTAAATAGAACCAACAGTCAGATTTCAAAAGTCTGAAATTTAAAAAAGCTTTTCATCTCTGTAATACAAAGTAGATTTACTAATGGTTATAAAAACTGTTAGTTCAATTACTAGCTTCTGGAAACAATAATTTGGTAATAACATTTATATTTATAATTTCAATTATCTCACTACCATTTACTGAGCACTCTGAGCCAAACATGGTACCAGATGCTGAAGCACATCATTAATCCCTGCTTGTGGGGAAAGTATTATCACCATTTTACATAAGAAGTAAAGCTCAGAGGACTTAGGTTACATGTTCACAGTTATTAAGACCCCAGCCTGGAACCCAGGGGTGTCTAACTTACTAGTCTTTGCTCCTTTCACAATACTCTTAAAGTATTTTGACACTTTCCTTATTTATCTACTAGACTTTTATTTAAACATAGCAAAGTAATAAAATTAGGACCCGTAAGAGATGATACTATGCAGTTTGGAAATGAAGGAAATAAGCAAACAGGGAGAAACTGGAAAACAAGGCACTGGTCCAGCAACTGAGTCCTCACTGAATAGATGGCTTCTTTACTCTGAAGAATTACACAGATAAACGCATATTCAAGCTACTGAGACTGAATCTATAAACCGAATAGAAATTATTTTCATTCCAGTATTTTAAATCCTGCTTCTCCCACTACACACAATTGTGCTATTTTATGGATCTCTCCACTTGCATGTCCAATATACAGTAGGTGCTCAACAGGTACTCACTGCTTAGGACTGACTACCACCTACCAATACAACATTGGAAAATAAGCCACAATGTGGGCTCACCTTTAAAATGAGAATTTACAACTATTTTCATTTCCTTAGTTTTTCACTAATCACTTTTAAAAAATACAATGAACTCATTTCTAATGCTAAACTCATACTATATAACCCAAAATATTTGAAGGTTAGGAAAAAAAATTTACAAAGAACCCATTATATTCTGAGATATGTGACACATATGTCTGCTCACATTTGCTGAACATTAATCTGATCCTTTAGGTCACCTTCACAGATCACTAATGATCAATGTAACCAGTGAATGGACAGCCCTTAGGCCTGATTTGTTTCATACACTCATCCCTAGCCTGGAGAAACGCCTCAAAACAAAACATTTGTTCAAGTCTTGAATAACTGGGGCTACTTAAAAACACACCTCTTATTCTGATCAACACAAGAAATAATACCTCTGTAAGTTCAAGAAGATCATCCATCCTTTTATCCCTCTCTTTGCCCGAGCAATGTTTTTCTTTTGTCTCAAGTATTGACATTTTCCTCCTGAGTAAGCCATTGCTCCCATTGCCCAGGCGGAGTCGGGCCGACACCTCTTCGGATAGGTCAGGTTCCAGTTGGTGTCCCCTCCTCTGATCAAAAAAGTTTCTATATTCTATTGACATGTTTGATATTTACACATATAAACATACATAACACATGAAACATAAAACAGTGCCATTATCCTGAAAGAAGAGAGAAAGCAAATCTCCCAAATAAGTAAAGGAGATTTTGTGTATCTATCTCTGCAAGATGAAACAAAAAAATGTTCAAGACCTAAGGTTCACAGGACACCTCAATTACAAACCATGAAAAAGAACACTCATCACTTTCCCTGGAGGCAGCAAGGAAAGTATTTTCAGCTCTCTTATGTCAGTGGAAAAATAAGACGGTTATAGGACATTCTGAAATGTTTAAAAAAAGCAAAAAAAAAAAAAAAAAAAGACCCATAATCCCATCACTCAGAATAAAGCATTACGATCTTTATAATAAGTAAACTTGTTCTATTTCATCTTTTAAGAAAAATAATTACTCATATAGAAAAATGTACATTTATGTACCACTTAATTTTTTGTAAAATTAACACCTATGTAAGCACCATTTGGGTCAACAAATAGAACTCTGCCAACATTCCAGAAACTCTGACAATATCCTTCCATATTGTGACCCTATGTAATGTTTAATATTAAATTTCAGTTATCTAGTAGACCAACTTTTAAAATTAAGAAACTGAGTTACAAATAGAGCTTCAGACTAGGACCACACTAGTCTCAGCATGCTTAGCCTGTACTCTTCACTCTAGCTGACTGCCAGGTATACTGGTCCTAGGAAACTAGCAGCTGCTGGCCCCTCCCCACATTCCTGGGCAGCAAAGCCTTCAGGTTCAGCAAGAATAGAAGCAAGAGATAGTCGGGTTCTTTTGTTTGTTTTGTTTTGTTTTTAATGTTTATTTATTTTTGAGAGAAAGAGAGAGACAGAGTGTGAGCCAGGGAGGGGCAGAGAGAGAGGGAGACACAGAATCCAAAACAGGCTCCAGGCTCAGGTGTCCGCACAGAGCCCAATGAGGGACTCGAACCTATGGACCACCAGATCATGACCTGAGCTGAAGTTGGATGCTTAAGTGACTGAGCCACCCAGGCGCCCCAGCAGGATGTAGTTTTTAGCCAGGTTCCAAATATGCTCCCTCTCTTTCCTCTCTCAGGCTTAGTTCCTCTCTTCTTTCAGTTTGTGCTCCATAGGTGATAAATGCTAACTCAATACAAAAGGCTTCGCTCCAAATTACTGGGGATGGGGAAGTTCTGAGACCTAGAACTTAACGAATGACTTAGCCTTCAGACTAATTCTTACAAAAAAGTCTAATGGGAGAAGAAAAACTTGATTAAACTGGTACTTCACATAAATCAGTGTCCCAAACTCTGGCATTTCCATGTATCTAAAATGTGAAGTAATCTAAAACTTCAAGCTCGCATTTAATTTAGTAATGTATTTCTTTTGGATACAGAGTGTTTAGCAAAGCGCTCTACTACTATTGTTTAAAATGTTAGTGTTGGTATGGGGATCACTGGAACACTTTTTGTTCCAATACTTACATAGAAAAACATTAAATCCAATTAAGCCTAAGACTGCTAATATTTTCAAATAAATCTGAGATCTTGACTCTGAAAAGAAATCCTGAACCTATTTTTCCTAGACACATACGGTTTTAAAAAATTCTCCAAAAGAAGCCAGGCAACACAGATTAAGGGTTGGGATGGAGGCAAGTTGGTCTCTCTCACAAAAAAAGGTGAATACCATACAGAGGTAAAACCCCAGGAATTCAGAAGGAAGCCAGAAGTTGTGTATCTTCAATGCCTGCTGCTTTTTCAAAGAAAACAACAAAACTAGAAATCAAAGTAATATTTTTCATCTTTCTTACTTGTCATGAGCACCAAAACTTTAATGTGAATCAGCTGAAAGAGTAAAATGATATAAAATTGAACTAGGGTTTCCACTTACACCTTCATTTTCAAGTCTGAGTCCAACTGTCCTCTCTGTATCAGAAATTTTCCCCTTTGAACAACACCTGAGGAAAAAAATTGGGAGAGTGTAGACTGGATATATACTTTTTAATGTTTATTCATTTATTTTGAGAGAGAGAGAGAGAGAGAGAGTATAAGTGGGGAAGGGGCAGAGGAAGAGGGAGAGGGAGAATCCCAAGCAGGTTCCATGCTGTCAGCGCAGAGCACGACACTGGGCTCAAACCCACAAACCATGAGATCATGACCTGAGCCGAAATCAAGAGTCGGACACTTAGCCGACTGAGCCACCCAAGCACCTCTAGACTGGATTAATTTTAACCTGTAAATGATACACTAGTTTTAGAAATAAGACTTAATAATTTGTAAATAAAAACTGCCTTGAGTTTATCTAGTCCTCTAAGCCAACAGTCAGCAAAGTTTCTGAAAAAGGATCAGATAGTAAATATTTTAGGCTGTGCAAGTCTTGTGGGTTTTTTAAGTAATCTCTATGTCCACCATGGGGCTCAAACTCACGACTCTGAGGACCCCAAGATCAAGAGCCACATGCTTTACCACTGAGCCAGCCAGGTGCCCCAAGTCTTAGAATTTTTGTCACATTTTCTCAACTTCCATCATAGCTTAAAAGCAGCCAGACAACATGTAAATGAATTAGCATGAATGTGTTCCAATAAAACTTTACTTAAAAAAATAGGCAGGTGGACCAGATTTGGACAATGGTCCATAGTCTACCCCAAACTCTGTTATCAAGGAACTATCATCCAAAATACTAAGGGCACACAGAACTGCCTTCACTGTTCTTATACTAGAGGTGCTAATGCCTAAAGATGCCTACCACAACCACACTCCTATCCAAGTGGTACCTGCCTGCATCTCCCAACCCCTAAAGCCCAGAAGAGAAGAGCACCCTCTGAGCTAGGGTGGGCATTAGACACAATAGCTACCCGTGTACCCATATATGCTAACCAGCTACCAGAGCTGAGTAGAGTTCTTAAGTCTTTAGACATAGTTATTCATAAAAATAGCTTACAAAGAAAATAATCCATCAAAAGAAAACTTAGAATGAACTGAACCATGTACCTCTTCTCACTTCTCACTGAGCATAGAGGTCCCCTTGTTTCAACAACTCTATCTGTGAAGATGACAAAGAAAAGATTGAATGTTTCCTTTATTAACCAACCATATAGCTAGAATTTCAACTTATGCACTTTCCAAAGTATCAAGACATTCACTTATCATTTAGTGCCGTTAGTGAACAGCCAGTGGAGAAATATGAAGAAATTAACAAAATAAATATTAAGAAACTAACTCTAGGCTCACAAAATACTTGCTATGTAGAAGCTAAGAATAACAATCAAGAGGTATTTTATGAATCTACTTCATCTTGAAATCGCTTTTTTACTAAAGTACTTGTACTGAATAAGACCAAGTCAATGCCCTGGGTCAGACAATGTTTTAAAGTTTGGTACACCATCTTTCACTAGCACATCATTTCTCAATTTCGTATGCACATGAACTAAGGTCAATACATGGAGACAGGGCTAAATCTGGGAACTCACACTGTTTTGGAACAAACTGAGTTGTTTTGACTCCGTGACTTTGCTCTTCCCCCCAGCCTTTGGTCTTTAATGTGTCCATGTGACTTCTTTGAGAGCTTAGAAACATAAAAAGTGAAGAAGGTCAAATACAAAAGGAAAGTCCATCATAAATATTCATGATCTCTGACTGACAAGCTTCTCGAAATAGGAGTTATTGATTACCCTGTAACTTCGAAATTATGAGAGGATGCAACATAGTAACATCTGGGACTTGGATACAAGGAGTGTAATCCTGATTCTAATACCTCAGCCAAGTTACCTAACCTCCAGTTTCTCTGTAAAATTGGATGTTCTCAATCCCCAGCACCACCCTGACTAAAAAAATCTCAGTGTGGTAAAACTCAGGTTAAAAGATGAAAAATTTTAAATGATATAATGAAATGGACCCTGAAACCAAAAGCAGGGCTGTAAACGGCAAAATAGTTTGAGGATTTTGCCAACATGACAAAAGCAAAAGCTCAGGAAGCATACTGCTGCTTCCAACAGTGGCTAATCAAAACGGAGAAAATATTAACACTCTGCCTAAGAGAATTAAAAAAAAAAAGCTCACAGCAAAAGTTAAAATTCCTAGACAAATAATCTTCTGCTATTTGTACATTCAACAAGCTAGACAGTCCCGTGACTTTTTCACCTTCAACTTGCCGTTACATAATTTCCAGGATCTTCCCCACCCCCACTGTGTATTCTCACACCACTTGTTAGAATTATCACCTGTGCCTCAATCCTGAGCTCATATATTTTTTGTCCCTTTTTTACAGGCTAATATAAGGCCAGACATCAGCTCCTTCTGCCACTGTCATCTATTTGCCCAAAGCACTAGAATATTTAATTAACAAACAAGAAGCCTTATAAGGAAAACTTTCTATGACCTGGGGTGACTTGAATCTTGTCTCTGAAGTGGAGGACTTCCAATTGTGCAAAAATGCATTCACTAACATGCCACTGGGACTGTGTGTATATCTGACAGAGAAGCTGGGGTGGGAGGGAGAACTGGGCTGAAAAGGGGAAGGAGGGAGAAAGGGACAGAGAAAGACAAGAGATTGTGGGAAATGTGTGTGCTGGAGTGTTCGAAAAACCTCTCTGCTCAGTAAGAACCTGACTTCAACCTGTAATTCTACTTTTCTATATCAGGGTTTCAAGAGTTCATGTGAACAAAAGAATCTAAAGCTGACAGAAAATTCTGTTTTGCAAAACCACTGCTGTGTGTCTCATTACTAGATACAACGTTCAGGCATAGAACAAGGCTAATCCTCTCAAAGCTAACCTCTTTTTTCAACAAAGCCCTTCTCACCAATCCCCTCTCCAAAAATAAGGAAAAAGATGTCTGGCAAAGCATTTATTTTGTTAGCTCATTTCTACCTGTGATAAGTTGAAGTTACAGAAGGAACAGAGTTTCCATGACCACCTTCTTTAAGTCGCTCCAATAACCTTCGGTATTTCTCTCTTTCCTCTTTCTGAACACCCTAAGTAAAAGAAAGCATGTTAGTTAAGTACTGTAACATTAAACCTATCATTAAATCCTAAACAGAAACTAAGAGGTCAAATGCCGCCCACAAACATGTTTTATTTGTCAGCATTTTAAAAATTTCTTTGAGTTCCCAACTTTATAAATCTGAAAAGAAAAATCCAAACATCTGGCCTGTTTCAAAAAACTGAATCAGCAATGTGGAGCTGTGTAGGGCTATTCTCCTTCGATGGGCCATTCACTCCAGCCCACTTCACTCATTTGTGTTACCTGCTTAACTCAGATGGCATCTAGGTTTTTGACAGCAGTTTTTTGTCAACCACAAAAAACTCAATGGAAATAATCCAACCTGCATATTTAGAACATTCAGCTTCCACAGTGAATATGGTCTCACTAAGTCACCAATGACTTCCATGGCCAGACCCAGCATACACTTCTTCAGCCCTCATGTTACTCGACCACTGTCTCTGGCATCTTACCCTGCTGACCTCACCTTGCCTTCCTAGACTATACACTCCTGATTTCTTATCTTCTTAGTCTCCACTGCCAATTATTTCTCCTTCTGCCTGCCCTCAAATACAGGCAGTCTGCCTGTCATCTCTTTTCACACTACATTCTCTCCCTGAGTCATCTCTCCCTTGATTTATTGAACACCGATACACGGAAGATACAGAAATGTGTCTCTAACCCTGCCTTCTTCTTATAACTCCCATCACCTATATCCAAGAGTCTACAGACAGGTCTTGCGGTTTCACAGGCACTTTAAACAATGTCCCAAAACTGAAGTCATCAACTTCCCCCTACACACACTGGGTATCTTGGTCAGTGACCAAGACTGAAATCTGAGACTCAGGCTCTTCTCTCTAGCTTTGTATTACACTTAACCAATGAAAATGTCCTTGCTAATATTACCTTCTAATATTTCTAGAATATATCCTGTGTGCACCTGATATATATTTGCTCAGTCTCATCTCTGACTTCTCACCTAAGAGGTACTGAAGCCTACTTCCATCCCTTCCTCCCTCTGCTTGCCTCTGTTGATTCACCTAGTTAGGCACAAGCTCCGAGAGGATGGGGGCTACATTTTATTCAATTTTTGAATTGAACTGAATTGAATTTGAATTGAATTGCTGACAACTAGCACAACACCTGAGCCTCAAATAAGTAATTCTTAGACAAATTGAACTAAGTGGCTCAGAAAACCATCCAGCGAAATGTCCTGAGAAATGCCATGGATACACGAATAATTCTAAATTTTCCTAGAATAAGCAAAGATTTCAAGAGGGAAGTAAAAAGAAGACTGTTGATGAAGACATCATGCTAAGTACCCTGAAAAGGGAAGGAAAAAGCAGACGTGTTCACCATTTACTTCTCTTAATTAGCCACAGTTATTACACCTTATGAAAGAAACAAGTTAAAATAATTCAAACAGCAAAAAGGAATACAATCTCCTCTCTTTCTAGCATGATTCCTTTTTCTGTCCCACAGTGAAAAAGAATCTGAAAACTGACTAACTTATATACGTATAGAAGCCTCCAGAAGTATCAGTGGTTACTTGTTTAGCATCAGACATGGTGGTGGGGCCGCGCACTAAAAGGGAGACTGGGAAATTTACAGTGTACATCCTTTTCGTACCTTTTGAATTTTGTACTCCAGTACACATACTATTTATTCCCCTAAAAATTCATAAAATATTTTTTAAAAGAGATCAGGCTAAAACGGCTTACCTCCTCCACAGTACAGTGAGGACGCCTCAGACCCTTGCCAGCCTCTTCAGAAATCATCTCTGTTACAACCTGTTCCTGAGGCTTCCAGGTTAAAGAACTTTCTGAAGGGCCTTTGCTGTGGCGACGGCCACCGGGTCTTCTACTATACCCTTCTGAGTTCAAAGTAAAACTGCGAGACAGAAAAAAAGAAAAAGTTATCGCCAAACTGCTTAAATTGCCATCATTTAATCTCCCAAACCATCCTGTGATTAAGCTGTCTGTCCTAGGTTGAGCCTGCTCCTGGCAAACCAGAAAACTACCACTCACAACAGTTAAATCTGTCTCTAAAGTGGAGGGCACCCCAGCATTCCGCCCTGGAATGTCTGTTTGCAGCCAACAGGGCTGCCACACGGAAGCCTCTGCCTTCTTCCTCATGCTCACATGTCCAACCACAACTCTGGATTTAGCTGTGTTATTACACATACCCTCCTCAGACACTACACTCTCACTTTAGTCACCTGCACCAGTGGCATTACTGATTCGTGTGACTCCCTGTTTACTGTGTCTATCCCACACTAAACTTCAAATTCCATGAAAACAGAGATGACATCCTTTCACCACTGTACCCTAGTACAGGACCTAAGCCAAAAGGCACTCAGTAAATATCCACTGAATGCTGAATTAATGAATGCTAAAGAAATGGAAGCCATGAAGCCCCCACCCAGTCCTTGTTGCTGGTGACAGAGCCTGCTTCTCCTGATGTCATCAGTAATGCGTCAAACTGGTATCATACCCATCTTGATGAGATATTTTAAAGAAGATAAACCACTGATGTAGTATTTTTACAAAATGAAAAAAAACAAACAAAAAAACACTGCATAATCTTGAACAAACAATAAGTAAACATCAGACAAAATTAAAGAACGTTCTACAAAAGAAAAGCCTTCTACTCTGTAAAAATATCCATGCCATCAAGGACAAAGAAAGGCTAAGGAATTGTTCCAGATTAAAGGAGATCAAAAAGACATGAAAATTAAATGTAATACATGATCCTGCACTGAATCCTTGACCAGAAAAAAAATAATCTCTATAATGGAAAAATTTTAATGAGATTATAGAATAGTATTGTACCAATGTTAAATTTTCTGATTTTGTTAATCTGTGATTACGTAAGTGAATGTCCTCACTCTTAAGAAATAAACACGCTCATGAGCTTATGATTAAAGGAGCATGAGCCTAAGACTTACTCTCAAAAGCTTCAGAAAAAAATATTAGGTATATATGACAGAGCACGATGAAGCAAATGAGGCAAAATGGTAATAACTGGTGCAAGAGGTGGAGGGGCAGAGAGAGAGGGAGAGAATCTCAAGCAGGCTCTATGATGTCAGCACAGAGCCTGACACAGGACTCAATCTCATAAACCATGAGATCATGACCTGAGCCGAAATCAAAGAGTCAGATGCTCAACTGACTGAGCCACCCAGATGCCCCTATAGAGTTTTAAAATACATAAAGACAAAATACATGAAGCAAAAACTGACATAACTAGATGGAAAAATAGACACATCCATAATTATAGTAGAAAACATCAACACTCCTCGGTCATCAATCCATAAAAAGGTAGGTACAAAATCAGTAAGACCCCAGTTGATGCTTATGGTAATTCTCTACAACAACAGTGTAGACTATATGCACATAATGGTAATTTTAGAGTGGAAACACATCAATCACAATTTGTACATATAATTTTGGAAGACATAGTGTGCCATACAATGTCTCCTAGGAATGTGTTTACTCTGCAAGGAAATTAAATGTTGTTCTACAATAAATGTTAGCGAATATAAAAAGAAGAAGAAGAAGAAGAAGAAGAAGAAGAAGAAGAAGAAGAAGAAGAAAGAAAATCAGTAAGACTGTAAAACATTATCAGTCAACTTGACCTAACTGGCAATCTAGAACATTCCACCTAAAAATAACAGAATACATATTCTTTTCAAGTGCACATTGAACATCATCCAGGCAGACCATATTCAGGTCATAAAACAAATGTTAACAAATTTTAAAGAACTGGAATTATACTACAGTATATCGCTGACAGTAACGGAATTAAATGAGAAATAACAAAATGATATTTATACTTTCTCTCTTAACCCTACAATCAGCTATTTATTCAACAAAGTGAGAACACAGAAAGGAGAAGAAAATTACTAATAAAAACATTTCATAAAACTGATGTGTTTAGTATACGGAAACTTATCATGGTTTCTGCACTTTCTATATGTATATTATGCTTCCAAAATAAAGTTTAGGGAAAAAATTAAGTTTAGGGGAGGTGGGGGGGGATGGGTGAAATAGATGATGGGGATTAAAGAGTACACTTATGACGGGGAATTGAGCAATGTGTAGAAATGTTGACTCACTCCATGGTACAGCTAAAACTAACATTAACACTGTATGTTAACTATACTAGAATTAAAATAAAAAACTTAATAAAAAAATAAAGTTTAGAAGTGAGCAACAAATCTTTTTTAAAAGGTTTTCAACATCAGATGCTATAAGCATATGATGATATAGAAAGAGTAACACACACCTGAGTTCAAATCTCTCAACAGCTGTATGATATCTGGCAAATTACTAAACTCGGAGTACTTCTTAACAAGATTACATAAAAGAATAAGTTTCCATTTACAGGAAGGCAGAATTTAACACTTACCCAAAGGAAGGCAGGACTCTACGAGGCTGATCTCGGGTTACTGTCACTCTGATCTTTGGATAGTCACTTATTCCATTAGGAGATTTATTACCTATTTTTAAAATGCATTTGTAATTGTAAAAAAAAAAACAAAAAACAACAACCCAACCCAAAAACCTGTGAATAGTCTGCATTAGAAAATCTGTGAGCAGACTACATTGTAGAACTAAATACCCTATTCTTTCAAATTCTATTACTATATAGCACAGAGATCCAGTACAAATTGTAAAAAGTTGAAGGAAAAGCAATAGTGCTCAGTTTGCCTTGGACCTCAGACCGTAAAAATTCACAGGCAAGCTCTTCAAGTTTCACTTGCATCCTGGGACCATCAAGAAGCATGGGGAACTCAGTGATTACAAACTCCCTGTGATCTAATCAAATTGAGTGAGTTGTTCAAATCATTTCTTCTTCCCAAGAAAACAGAAGTTATTATTATTATTTTTAAACAGAAGTTATTTTTAAATGAAAACTTGCTATAGGCTACTACAGTTCACTGGAAGCTTCCAACACTTATGAGATGGTTACTATACCTCAAAAACAAGTAACCACACTTTCATCAGCCCCATTCACTGCTGGAGCTACTATAGAGGTGTAGAGTCTCTGAGGACTCCAAAATGTAAAGAGATTTAAAACTGAAAGTTTTTTCATTTAAGTCTGTAGCAGCAAAACTTAAACTGACCTGAATTCGTTTGCAAAATCTGATTTGAACCACTGTTCAATCCTAATGGATTGTTAACAATATTCAATAAACACAACATATCTAAAATATGAAAGATTCTAATTCCCAAGCCCATCTTCAAGGGTTTCAGATAAGAGACTGTACAAGAAAGGTGCCCTAGGAATACCTGTGTTTCTCTGACTAGGCTACACAAATACACAGAAACATAGTGTTGGTACCTCAGGCACAAGACAAAGGTATCATCCCTTCCATATGTCCAACTTAATAATAAATAACTTTTTTAATAGTTTTTTTTTTTAATGTTTATTTTATTTTTGAGAGAGAGAGCATAAGGTGGTGGGGAGTGGGGGGAGCAGGGGATCTGAAGCAGGCTCCAGGCTCTGTGTTGACAACAGAGAGCCCAATATGGGGCTCAAACTCATGAACTGTGAGATTCTGACCTGAGCTGAAGTAGGATGCTTAACTGACTGAGACACCCAGATGCCCCAAAGATAAATAACTTTTAATATTTATATATTCAAATGATACGAATAGATTATAAAATCTAATTTGTATTGCCTCTAAAATGAAAGACTGCAAAAAAAAGTATCATCTTTGTTCCAGGTCTTTTGGAACTAGATTCTCAGACTCAGGGGTATGCATTTACTCCCCTTTGCTCTTCTCTTCTACCAGAGATACTTTACTAAAAAAGTTTGAGTAGCACTACTGTAAGGTTTTTGTCATTTCCTCAATTTCTTCTATTTTTGATCTCTGAACCCACAACTTTCTAAAAGCTTTTTTCTCTTTCTCTCAAACTTCATATGCTGTGTGACAGAGATCACAGCATTTTCAGGAGTCTGGATTCTTCCTATTCTTCCCCATGATAGAATTTTATACAGTATGTACAATAATTACAATTCAACTTTGGGCTCCAACAATAATATGGAGATTCGTAATCCATAAAAATATGAGAACTGGAAACTTAAAGTTGCTTCCCAATCAGATGATGTTCCTCAAAGGCAGGGTTTAATTATTTTGTTATTTGTTTTATATTTTGTTATGAAAAGTTTTAATTATTGTTTTGTTATTTTGTTATTCTTGATAACTTAACACATGCCTAGCACAGAGTAAGCTCTCAGGAAATGTTTTTATTTGTTTTTTTTTTTATGAATGAACCTTGAACTAAGTCACATTAAAGACACTGATAATACAAATAGAAAACACAACCAGTAAATTCAATGACAATTCTAAAAGAAAGCTACTTCATTTTTAGAATGGTAGAGACAATATGTCTATGTTCTTATCCCAACCCAAATCAGTGTTTTCCTTTCATATTCTCAAAACTCAGAAAACAGAGGCAGAAGGAGGTAGAGGAAAGCAGAAAGATTTTTGACCACCTCACCCAGTTTCAGCATGTTGTTCCAGGATCCAGAACCTGTCAGTTCACAAGATGAAGAATTCGAAAATACCTTAAAATCAAATAGAACCACCTCTGTAGTATCTAAATTTTAGAATTTAAGTAAGTTCTTAATATCTTAAATATTAATATCTTAAAATCTTAATATCTTAATATCTTAAAATCACTCTATTGGTGATTATTTTGCTAGCTCACAGAAGAGACATCATTAGTGAGACCAAAGGTTTAACTGGTGAAGACTCACAAAATTATGTACAAAATAAGAATTCTAGGTTCTTTACATATAGTCCTTAAATAAGAAAAGCAGATGTATTAGTAGCTGGGCTCTTTATAAATATTTTTTAACTGCATAATTTCTTAACTTTTAAATTCTTGGCCTTTATATCAACATTAATAAAGAATGGTTCTGGGGGGGGGGAAAGAATGTTTTTGGAATCAATGTTTCTGGGAAAAAGTCATTCTACTCATTAATTCCTAAAAAGAGAATATTTCTTTTTTTTTTAATAAAATGTTATTTATTTAAGTAATCTCTGTATCTAACGTGGGGCTTGAACACACGACCCCAAGATCAAGAGTTGCATGCTCTCTGACTGAGCCAGCCAAACATCCCATAAAAAGAGAATATTTCTAAAATTTAACTTTAATGATGAAGTACAAAAATCAGTAGCCCCAATGGAACCCTATCCCCACTGACCTCTCCTGAAGGGGCCACATTCCGTGTTCCATTACAAGCAGAAGTTACCATGGGCTTTGTGGTCAGCTGGAATGGGAATCCAAATAAGCTGGCAGCATTGTAGAGACTGGTTTTCACTTGGTGAATGAAATAATCTAGAAAATATAGTATAGATTACATACACATATAGAGTAATACACTTCTAGCAAAAAATTAAGAGTATGTCTTAGAAAGGCCTCTCTCAATCTTTATTAGAAGTCCTACTTTCAATCACTGAGATAAGACGGTAACTGTAAAAGTAATTTTTCTCCTATCTGAATAACTGAAATTCCAGCATTCCAGCATTTGGAGGTCTTTTTGTTTTGTTCTTTGAGTTGCTTTTTGGGTTGTTTTTTTTTTTAAAGTAAGCTCTAGGCCCAACATGGGACTTGAACTCACAATCCCAAGTTCAAGTTCAAGAGTCGCATGCTCTATTAACTGAGCCAGCCAGGTGCCCCATAATTTTTGTTTTTCAATAAAATATCTCTTCTGGGATGCTATACAAACATGAAATTATCACTTCAGCAAATCACATACTAATTCATAAAAAAAGTCCTAAAATGACAACTTTTTAAAAATGTTTATTTAGAGACAGAGAGAGAGCATGCACAAGTGGGAGGGGGCACAAAAGAGGGAGAGAGAATCCCAAGTAGGCTCTGCGCTGTCAGCAGAGCCCTACACGGGAGCTCAATCTCAAGAACCATGAGATCATGACCTGAGCCAAATCGAGAGTTAGACACTTAACAAACTGAGCCACCCAGGCACCCATTGAAATGACCACTTTTAAGCAATGAGTTCTTCAGAATATATAAAATAAATAAGCCAGAGAGATAGGGGCATAACTTAACCTGCAGCATATAGACACTAAACGTGGCAGAATCCAACAGGAAGCACTATAATTTACTCACTGGTTTGTTTTTACTTCCTGGGAAGGTAACAATACACTCCTAAATAACTACTTACTAAGTGCCTATTATACATTGGCTACTTCCAAGGTGGAAATTAGTGAAGTATAAAACATGTAGCTCTTAAACATCACTGATGAAATAAGGCTATTCCTCTACTGGAGAAGACATGTTAGATCTGATGCCCCTCCCTGCCACCAAAAATAAAGATTACAAAATAAGTAAGTAAACAAATAAGGGGGAAGGGTAAATTTCAGTACTTGCCCCACTTCCTCTTTTTAGGACACTACCCCTTTCTCATTTCCTACACTGTTGATTGGTTGTCTACAATTTCCTTTCTATTTCCCAGTTAAAGTATTTTAAACCACTAGCTTGAGAGAGAAAGAGACCATCAATTTAGCCACCCTCTGCTAAATTTTTTTAGAGGAAAAAAAAGCCTGAAACTGAAATGGTGGCTCTTAAACAACAAGCACTCCAGAACATATAAAATATAAAACAGAAATAGAAAGATAGGGGAATAACTTAAACAACAGGGAGATGGGGCACCTGGATGGCTCAGTCAGTTAAGCATTCGACTTCTGCTCAGGTCATGATCTCACGGGTTCCTGGGTTCGAGCCTCAAGCAGTGCTGAGCCTGCTTGAGATTCTCTCTCTCTCCTTTGCTCTCTGCCCCTGCCCCACTCGTGAGTGCACACATGCTCTCTCTGTCAAAATAAATAAATAAACTTAAAAAAAAATTCCAGATTATCCCTCTAGTAATGTATCTTATATTCTGCTGTGGTTTTTTTTTTTTTTAATGTTCATTGATATTTGAGAGAGAGAGAGAGCACACACGTGGGAGGGGCAGAGAGAGAGAGAGGAGGACAGAGGATCCAAAGAGGGCTCTGTATTGACAGCAGAGAGCCCAATGCAGGGCTCAAACTCACAAACCATGAGATCATGGCCTAAGCTGAAGTCGGATGCTTAACCGACTGAGCCACCCAGGTGCCCCTCTGCTGTGTTTTCTTAAGTGAAAGAGTAAGAGTTTTAGAGATTTATGCTTAACCACTAGACTGTCATTCAGGCCCCAGAGGGCATAGTATACTTGTAATAAGTAACATAGTTAAATAATGGATGCTAAAAAGCATTGTAATACTTATTTTCCTACAAATTTGTCAGAATCTGAGTATTCCTTTTTTTTTTTAATGTTTATGCATTTTTGAGAGAGAGAGAGAGAGAGAGAGAGAGAGCATGAGCTGGGAGGCGCAGAGAGAGAGGGAGACACAGAATCTGAAGCAGGCTCCAGGCTCTGAGCTGTCAGCACAGAGCCCGACGTGGAGCTCAAACCCAGGAACCATGAGATCATGACCTGAGCTGAAGTCAGATGCTTTGACCTCGACTGAGCTACCCAGGCACCTCAAAATCTGAGTATTCCTAGAGACTAGGCCAAAAAAATCTAAATGACTCAAAAAAGAAAGGGGAGGGGGGAGAAAGGAGGACAGGAGAGGAGAAGGAGGAAGAGGAGAGGAAGAAGGTAGACGGCCTATAAAATGGGGATAAGACCACCTTACTTTCTTCACACTAGACTAGGTTAGATCTCTTAAAACCCCTCTGATCTGTAAGATCATAAGTCTGAGATTCTAAGGTTCCCCTTTTCTTTTACCCTCCTTTCTTCCTCTCTCAAAAGCAACCAAGAGAGTTGTATTATCCAACACAGTTGCCAGTGGCCACATGTAGTTACCTAAGTTTATATTTAGTTAAAATTAAATTCAGTTCCTCAGGCACACTGGCCCCATTTCAAGTGTTCAACAGACATCATCACAGAGAGGTCTATTGGATGCAGTGCTGTAGACCTTTACAAACTCTGCCAATAAGTATTATATCCTCTACCCACTGCTTCCCCCTTGGTTCCCATCTATAATTTCAATTCAGAAATTATAATACATATTTCACGGAATCATGGAGGGAGAGATCTTTAACATGGAAGTCCATGAAATAGATGATTACCCTTATTATTTAAGGAACCTTCTATAATATCGTCAAAGTTCTTTTGTTTTTCTTGTTTTGTTGAAGTATAGTTGACACACAATGTTTTGTTGGTTTCAGGTGTAACCACTGTCAAAGTTTTTTATTTATATAAATAACTTACTTACTTATATTTTTGTTTAAAATTGATTCATGTTTTTTGCTAAATAAATGTATTTGAAAGGTAATTTTATACCACTACTCTAAATGTAAAGAAACATTCTTTGCCTTATAAAGAAATGAAAACATAAAAATGTTAAGTTCTAGCTGGGCCTATTAAAAGAAGGGAGAGTCACATGTAATAGCAAGTAATAAAAACATACTAGCATTAAATCAGGATATTCTGCTTGAAATAATCAGAAAATTAAAAACAACTGAAAAGGATACAACATTTTACTATGTAACATAATTCACATGTTACTTAATGCTATGAAATGCTGTATCCCCTAAAATCCTTTCCTAAACTGATACCCATCTTGTGCTTTGAGAAACACTGTCCCAGTGAATTTAATATAAATTCCTCGCACTCAAAGTCCTCTTTAATTTGACATACTTCTCTTTAGCCAACTTCTCCCCTGAATTCTATTCACTATTTCCTAAATTGCACAACTCTTCCATACTGTTCCCTCTGCTTAGAATGCTTTTCCTTCCTATTGCTCTGCTGATATCCCATCCACCCTTTAAGATCCATCTTACACACTAGCTCTTTCATCAAATATTTACTGAGACTTTTAATCAGCTGAAAATTGGACAGTATTTTGTTACTATCTTTCTTATTTCATTTATCACATCCCTACTGACATTAGTAATAATTTATATGCTTGCCTTATACCCTCTACTATACAATTATATACCTCCACAATTGTAAGGTCCTTAAAAATAGAGATCCTGTCTTACTCATTTTTCTATTTCCTGTAGAACTTAACACATTGCTTAGCAGTAAGACATGCTTAATAATTGCTCATTGGATTTAAATGAAATCTTTTTTTTTTTTTTAAGTTTTCTTTATTTATTTTGAGAGACAGCAAGAGAACCAGCAGGGAAAGGGGCAGAGAGAAAGAGAGAAAGAATCCCAAGCAGGCTCTGTGCTGTCAACACAAAGCCTGATGTGGAGCTCGAACTCATGACCATGAGATCATACCTGAATCCAAATCAAGAGTTGGACGCTCAACAGACTGAGCCATCCAGGTGCCCTGGATTTAAATGAAATCTTAACAGACATTTCTACTCTTAACTACCACATCTGGAGGAGATCAAAATTCACATTCATTTTTGAGACAGAGGAAATATTATTATTGCACTCCATTTTGCCTTTTTTCCTTTAATCTAGTTTTATTCTCTTCTATCAAGCTATGTCTAGCCCTCTGGATCCAGAGAAGTAAACAATTTGGGGCAACACATTAGATTCATTCACTCAGCTATTTGAACTAGATGACTCAATTTGAAGTAGTTTTTACAGTGTTTTTTCCTCAAAAATAAAAAGCACCTTTTTTTATAGGAAGATTCAGAATTTTAAAATACACATTCAACACACAGGCTTATCTATCTGGAAGGATACTTAAGACCCTGATTACAGTCCCTAGAAAGGATAACTGAGTAGAAAAGGGACAGGAAAGAGACTTACTTTTCACAGCATAAACTTTTTACCTTTTGAATTTTGTTCCATGCATATACTTTTCCTACTAAAAAAAACTAATTTTTAAAATTCATATTCAATACCTAATCTTGGTCTTTTGGCTGGTATTTCATCAGTGTCCACTGTAGAAAACAAAGTGCTGAAAAGAAAAAGAGAAAAAAATATATATATTTACATATACACACACATATCCATTTCTATAAGTAAACCTAATATGCATACAACACACCCCCTCCATCCACGTTGTCAAAAAATGAGACTCAACTGATGTTTGAAGAGAAAACACTCCTCTGTAGTAGGCCTTTACCATTTGAGGACTTAACACTCTTGTTTAAACTATTTGAAAGAGACCCAAAACTCCCTATCAAATGATAATCTGTAATCTGGCTAAAGTACAAACTTGAAATTGGCCAGAAATCATTTGGCTAGTAAATGAACATAGGTGACAGCCTAGGACTGGTCTATCCTTTTTCTCTCCAGCAATGATTTTAAAACAACAAATAACTTCCTTTTGAAAGATGACAACATCTCCCCACCCTCACAAGAAAAGCCATCTTCTACTTTACTAGAAGCAGACAATATAAGAAGCCTTAAAATATAGTTCTTAGCCATAAAAGGTGTTACATGTAACTGCATTTTTATCATGGAAACTATATTACAGTGGTAATAAAAAATTGGGGAATTCAGGAAAGTTTTTGGGCCTATATATACCTCAAGAATGTTAAAAGCTTACGGTATATTATAATCATCTTTCTAAAGATAATTATAATTGATCATTTTTACCAAAAAAAATTAACAGAATAAATCCCAGGAGAATACCATTCAGTTAATAACTTTGAACATCCCAGTAAGACCTCCTGGCTTCATTTTGACTGAAACATGGCTTACATTGTGAAGAATTGTTTTAGATAAAGGATGTGTGGTGAAGAACAGGGTTTTGATCTCCAAACCATTGTTTCACTCACTGGCAGGGATTCACAGCAGAAAGAAAGGACAAGGAGAGGAAATTAATATTCTCTTATTCAATAAATATGTACCAAGTACCTATCATGCACCAGCCTCAGCACAAGGCCGCTGAGGTAGAATAAACAAATACCACCCTTATAATATATTAAGCATCATTTAAGGCACTTTACAACATGCTCCCAAATGATCCTCTTATCAACCTCACAAAAAGGTAGAAAAGACTAAGTTGAAACCTTGGTTTCTCTAGAACACATGATGGAATGTAGCCAACAGCCTATTTCATCAATGATCTGCATTTTCAGACTCATGTATTAAATCATCTTGCTCTCTCAAGCTCCAAGAAACTATCCTTCAATAATCCTGGGCTTAATAAAAAATGAAATTAACACTTGGTCACTAAAAGTTGATGGGGGAGTAGAGAATTGGTATGGTCTTTTATTCTCTAGATTAATTCTCAAGCAAGGGGTACACACTATGAAATGAGACAAACCAAGGGGCAGATACTGAGTAAGAACAGTTTTAGTTTCCCCCCAAAATTTTTAAGCACAAACTAGTGATCTTTTTAAAGAAATGAGACACCTAATTTTCCCCCCTCATATACTAACTCTAAAGCACAGAACCATCCTCCCTCCCTCCCTCGCAAAACACACACACACAGTTTGACAGCTGTTTCAGAACAAAACAGCTGCTGTTCTTTGGTGCTAAGAGAACAATTCTTGTAGTCAAAACGGCTTTGGTCAAGCTATGAATCTCACTTCCTTTAGCTGCACTTATTGCCTACATATGACACTTGGGAGTGTGCTGTGTAAACAGTGAACCACAACACAGACACTATTCCTTCAATTGTTACTTTTCAACTAACGAAAGAGTAGCAAGATACAATAAAACCCCATTTGACAGCAATCAGCTCGGACTCTGACAAGAACATCAAAGATCCTAACCATCACGGTGCACTCCAAAGACAACTAGCTCGTTCCATCAGCAGTAGCCGCATCGCACAGCGTGGAGGGAGCGACTACGTCACCAGGATACCCGCGACTCGCACCTCCACCGCCTTGGCCTGGACAACTGTTTCGGCAGAGCAGGGCCTGCCTGGCTGGATCAGCGCTCTCGGGGCCGAGCCCCGGGTGGGGGAGGGAGTACAGCCAGGCTGGCGCTCGGCCCCCTCTCCTCTCACCTGTTCGAGCGCCGCCTCTTCAGGAGGGCCCGGGCAGGGGGCACCGGCCGGTCACAGAAACGGAAAATGGTGCCGAGAATCCTAACCAGCCATTTGTACATACCAGGCCCAAGCAGCAGCGGCGGCCGACACACCCCGAGAAGCAAACCCCAGAGCTGTCGCCGCCGCTGCCGCCTTCGCCGCCTCGGCCACCACCGCCAAGGCTCAGTCGCCGACTTATGACGCGATTGGAGGGCCCACAGATAAAACGTCCTGAGGGCTATAGGAGGCCCCCGCCTGCCACCACTCCTGACGTCACCTCCTCCTGCCGGACCGGAAAGCATCTTCGTCCTCAATCTGCGCACGCGCAGCTTCACCCCGTACCACATCCCGAACCTAGCAACCAGAATGCGTGCGAAACTGTCTCGGTCCAATCGTTGGCGAGATCGAAAGGGCTGTGGGCGGGGCTTTCTGTTCGGCGTAGCCAGTCGTGAGACGGCCCGCCGGACAAGGCCCACAGGCCACAACAAGTGAGGCTTCCTCACCTGGGAGCCAGCGCTCCGGAGGCCTGAAATATACTGTAGGTACTCAGTAAATGTTTGTTGAGGGCACAAAATAAAGGTAGGTCAGAACAAATGTTTACCCTGCTAAGTGCCCTTTGGTTTGCATATACCTAAGGTCTAGTACTTTACGACGTACTGTCATGTTCGTTTCTCCCAGCAACCTCAGGCGATGGTGAGGAGTCTTATGCCCATTTTTAATAAATCAGGAAATCAAGTACAGAGCGATTAAGTAATTTGCCTAAAGTCACAAAGCTAACTAGTGGCGTAGCAGGATTGGAACCGGGATCTGAGAACCAGCGCCAGTCCCTCTCCTGTGAGGCGAGTTTACTGGAAGAGACATGATTAAAAATTACAAGATAATTGTGTGCAAAATGCAGTAGGAGCCAGAGAAAGGAAAACTACACCTTGGAGAGGGATAGGGAAGGGCATAATTCAAAGAAGGCTTCACAGAAACTTAAAGACAAGAGGTACCTGTGGCCTAGTACCTGCTAGTCTCCACCCCTGGGCTGGCAGGGAGTGCAAATTAACTCTCCCTGTTATCTAGAGGTCATACTTCTGGTTAATTATCAATAAGAGAAAAAAGTCCCACCCTATTTAGGGACAAGAATATCCAGTCCCCTCCCCCAAACATTGCTGGAATCCTTTTCTGGCCCCACAAATCCATCCCTGACTACACTTGACCTTTACCTCTGATTTAGTTAAGGCCAGACTTCAGGCTTCCTTGAACTTAACACAGGCACTCCCCATTACAGCCTCATCCTGTACTCAATAAAGTGTTCTGGAATTCTGGTGCAAGATACCACCTAGAGCTCCAGAACCACCTGTGGCTATCACCACTCTGGCTTGGGCATATGGGAGGCAGTTCCTAGAGAGTGGAACCAAATCCTAAATGTGGACATAGGCCCCTTCCTTAATTCTCCAAAACACAGTTAACACCAGACTGGTTTTTTTTTTTTAAATTTTTTTTAATGTTTATTTATTTCTGGAGAGAGACAGAGACAGAATGTGAGTGGGTTAGGGGCAGAGAGAGAGGGAGACACAGAATCCGAAGCAGGCCCCAGGCTCTGAGCCATCAGCACAGAGCCCGACGCGGGGCTCGAACCCACGAGCTGTGAGATCATGACCTGAGCCGAAGTCGGACGCTCAACCGACTGAGCCACCCAGGCACCCCAACACCAGACTGTTAATGAAAGTTTGAGAATAGAAAGACCAGAAGTTTTGTGGGTTTGTTTTTTTTTAAGAAACTGTTTCATTTCCATCAACCCTATTCCATTTTGTTTGCCATTGTAGAAAAGCAGCTTAAGACCACTCGGTGTTGTTCCTATCCATTCAGTGGTCTAAGCAGTGGGAGCTGCAGAACAGTCTTCACTGGCAGGCTGAGCACTCCGGTCTTCAGTAGAGGACTGCTGAATAGGCATAGAGGGCACCTGCACACCTTCAGTTCAGTCTGCAACTTCAGGTTGAGTAGCAGTGAACTCAGGAAGCTGCTCTTCCTTTTCAATCTCTTCAAGATCTCTGTAGAAGAAGAGACAGGTAGGACCTGATGGTGCCACAGATGTGCAGAACTTCCCAGGCCAGCATCCACCACATCAGACCCACTGAGTGAGCTCTCTTGTTGTAAGCGATAGCAATGTCTATATAGCACATAGGAGAGTTTGTGTTACATGAGCGACGGTAGCCAGGTTAACATAAGATGCCTCTGTGAGAGGCTAGTGGTCAGCCCTGGGATCTGTAACCACCAGAAGTCTCGGTTCCAGGAAGGCTGCCTGGATCTACTTAGTGAAGTTTCCAGGGGTGAAGCAGCCAGCAGCAGGGAGTGGCTCCAGTAGCAGCAGCAAACTTCAGCACAGCTCTCTGGCCAGTGTTCCCAGATGATATGACACTGACATCAGCTGGGTTTTCAAGGCTCCAATGGCACAAGCTGCCAGCAGAAGCTTCTCTCAGGTTCTCTTCAGATTTATGATGTAGATCCCATCACTTTTCCTTTTGTAGGTGTACTGTTCCATTTGGAAATCAAGGTTAGTGCCACTTAAGTGGGTTCCTGCTGCAAGGAATTTGAGGACATCCTCCTTCTTCATTTGCAGGCCATCATGGGCTCCGAACATTGTGAAAGTTTGCTTTAAGCTATGATGGGAATGTAGAACAAGACCGCTGTGTGGCCCCTCTCTGGGTAATTTGGAAAGCAAAGACCAGAAGATTTAGAAGTGGCTATTATCATCCATAGTCCATTGCTCATTGCCTCCCAGAAGGACTTTACTCCCCTCAAGGTCATCTCTCCACTCTTTTACAAGCCGCCAACAGAAGAGAATTTTCTCTCCACCTCTACTCCAACCTATTTCAGGCTGGACTCCTGGTTAACTTAAAAAATAGTCTACCATGGCATTATTATGCACAGCACTTGAGCTGTGTCCCATGTGTCCATTCCACTATAAAAGATGGCCTTTGCCTTCACTGAACCAAAAAGAACACTCAAGCATTGCAAAGGGATTTTCGGAGACAAAAGAGCAGTCTCTGTTCAAAACATAAATGGGAAAACTGCAAGGTGCTTTAGAATAGCAGCGTATCTCAGGTTTTGGCCACCAAGATTTAAGAAACATTGACACCAAGTCTCAGGCCACTCCAGTACAACACATTTTTTTTTTCTCCCTCACTAATAGCACCTGCGCATACCTAATGCTGAAATGTTAGACCCCCTCTATGAAAAGTGGAGGGCTTTGGAATTACCTCAGTCGAATCTCTGGGCCTCATCAGGAAGCAATAACTCTCGAGTGTAGCAACTGCCAGCCACCGCCTGCACCTGACATTTTGCCACTTGGTGAGCTCGCTGTCCTATCATCCCCAGGAGAGGCATGGGCCGATGCCCATCCAGCGGTCAAGGAGTGGGACCACGCTTACTCCAAACCCACCACTGTTGCACCCATTCCTGGACTCAGGAACTCTTCACCAGAGGGCTAGAGGAGAAAACCAAAGCCATATGGAGAAGTAAGGACATTGAGGTTTGGATAACTTGCACCCGTGTACTGTTGGAGGGGCACATCCTCATTGCTTAAGTTTTCATTAGGCTATCCTAAACGATTGCCCAATTTTCTGAAAAACAAAATGACAACAAAAACTTTGTTGACAAAAAACAACAAAAAACTTCTCCTCTTCCCTCTTCCCCTCTCCTCCTCCTCCTCCTCTTCCTCTTGCTGAGATCCTCTCCTTCAAGCCTTTCCAGGGCCCATCCCAATTTTCCTCAAAACCTACCTCTCCTCCACAGAACAATAAAGACCCAGCCCTCCAATTCATTGCTCAGTCTTGAACATTTTCCCTTTACCAGCATTCTCAGAGTATTAAAAGATTTATTGTCAGCTTTGGTTTTGCTGACCCCTGCCCGAACTCTGGTCCATTTGATAGAAGTAGATTGAAGCCCATAGGTGAGATGCTGTTGGTTTGGGCTTAATGTACCTAAAATCCAACATAGCTCATCACCCTAAATATTAATTTCCTTCTGGGGACCAACTCTGGTATTCAAGAAAAACGTATCCTCCTAATAATGAG
Source organism: Panthera tigris (assembly GCF_018350195.1). NCBI lineage: Eukaryota > Metazoa > Chordata > Mammalia > Carnivora > Felidae > Panthera > Panthera tigris. Next base: position 81,094,340 of record NC_056668.1, read on the forward strand.
GACTTTGATCTTATTCAGTCTAATAATAACCTTGGCCTTATTATCCCAAAGCAAGTGTAGTTCCTTGTCCTAGATTTTATTAGAAAAGTTGCTCACATTAACTTCAGGTTTGGCCTGCCTTGTGAAGAAGTATCTGAGCCTATTTTCTAATCTATAAAATACAGTTAATCAAATCTGCCTCTCAGATCTGTGGGCCAGTTAAATGTGCTTACGTATGTGAAGGACTGACTTCAGTATCCAGCATGGCTAAGTGCTTAATGTTTCTCTTCCCTCTTCTTCCTTCAGTTATCTAATAAGCCATTTAATTTGTCAGTTCCACAATCCTACACTTTCCTGCATTCTCCATGGATCCGCCTTTTCTCCTCTCCAAACCCATCAAACGTACTATCATTCAAGGCCTGATCACTTCTCAGGCCTTCCCAAAAGCCACCTCCTCTTGTATTCTGTCCCTTTTCTATCTATTTGCAGGGTGATCTCTCTTGTGTTGTCTTTTGTTGTTGTTTTGTTCTCTGATGTGGCTGTTGTTGCTAAGGAAGGTAAATTTATAGTGTTCTTATTTATTAAGGAAAGTAAATGTATAAATTAAATTTGTGGTTTTCTGTTACCATATCCTAAAAGTGGTTGGGTTGATTTTAATCAAATTCCAGACGTTTGGAGTGATCTGACTTCAACTATGGGTACAAGATTCTCATGACCAGTGCTTGGGAAGCCAGCTAAGTAAACATAAAAACAGAAATCTGGTTCTAATAATAATAATATTTTAGATTCAAATAAATCTAAAATATGTGGTACCAGCGTTCCTGAGTCACTCAGTCAGTTAAGGGTCTGACCTCGGCTCAGGTCATGATCTCACGGTTCATGAGTTTGCGCCCCATGTCGGGCTCTGTGCTAATAGCTCAGAGCCTGGAGCCTGCTTCTGATTCTGTGTCTCCTGCTCTCTGCCCCTCCCCAGCTTGCACTCTGTTGCTCTCTCAAAGATAAATAAACATTAAAAAAAATTTTTTTTTAATAATAAAATAAAATACGTGGTACCAACGGATGTTCAATATTGGCACTACCCCCAAATTTTTTATTTTTTGAAATGAATTTTTAACTAATAAAAGCATTTGCCTCTGTCTTGCCAGTGTGCATACAGGCCTTGCTAGAGCCTTCTATCCTTGAAATGCTCTGGGCAGCACTCTGCAAACAAGCAGTTATTGAAAGCGCTGGACTTGCATTTATTTTATTTGATACATTGTTTGTAAGGAAATCATGGTTTCTTTCTTTCTTTTTTTTTTTTTTTTTTGATGTTTATTTATTTTTTGAAAGACAGAGAGAGACAGAGCGCCAGCAGGAGAGGGGCAGAGAGAGAGGGAGACACAGACTCCAAAGCAGGCTCCAGGCTCTGAGCTGTCAGCACAGAGCCGGAAGCAGGGCTCCAACCCAGAAACTGTTAGATCATGACCTGAACTGAAGTCGGAAGCTTAACTGACTGAGCCACCCAGGTGCCCCAGGAAGTCATGGTTTCTAAAACAAGGTAGCTCTATTCCATGAAGAATACTTCTTAGGCCAGGAAAGTAGTATACAGACATTTTCCCTCCTGTTATGTAATAAACTACAAAAAAAAAAAGTTAATAAGCTAACCTAAATGTGTTATTCTCTCTATATATTATTTCTTACATTTGTTATATGTTATTGTGGCATATATTATTTATTATGTTTATTTGTATTACATGATACTAATATATTAACATACAAAGAAGTGAACAGGAAAAGAAACTTACGTTCTTGCTGCCTTGAAGATAAAATCCACTATCTTAAGCATGGCATGCAGAGTGCCTCCTACCCTGACTTCCAGTTAGTTTATCATTTCCCTATGCATCCATCCAAACTGGCAATCCACACTTCTTTTATAACTCCAAGTTTGTTCCCTCTGCCTGAATTGCTTTTCCTCTACTTTCTTCACCTCACAGGCTCCTACCTAGTCTTTAGAATCCAGCTCAAAAAAGGATGTCCTGTGTGAAGCTTTTTCCACGGCCCCTCCCCGTGGGATTCCCAGCAACTTACTGCTTCCTCCTCGGTTCTATGGAAGGTGTATCCGTAACTCTATATCAGTATTACTAGTATCATTAATATGTCTGTCTCCTTGTGAGAAGGAGCCATCCCCTATTTTTTCCTCATTATTTTTTTTAAATAGAAGCTTGAGAAATGTTCAATAAATGAAGGAATGAAGACATGAAACAAATACATGGATTAGGGGAAAGTTACCCTGATCTCCTTGTAGAAAACGAATCAAGGAAACATTTATTTCTCCAAACGTGGACAGCTAGTGAGATTGTGGGGTCACTGAAGCAGATGAAAGGACAAAATTCTATGTGATAGTGAGTCATATACCAGCTTAGAGCATTAAACCAGGGTGAGAGAGGACATAGGTCACCTTTCCTGACAGCTGAAGCCAATGAGAGTTATAAAAACACCTCCCTTCAGTTCATTACACTTCCATACCTGTTTTTCCTGTCCACGCATTTGGAAGCTTGCCTGCCCCCTTTCTAATCTGCTCTCTGTAGCAAGCGATTTCTAGGTTAAGAAGAAGAAAAAAAGCCAATACATAATACTAAATTGGAAATGAGGCAAACTGTGTTATTCTTGAGTTGTGATCATTTTTCAGAATCATCGTATGAAGAAAATTGATTGATGATGATGATGAGAAATAAAGACATGGCTTTCCTCAGGATACCTTTGAGTAAATGTTAACATTCAAATAGTTATGAGTTACCCCATCTTTTGGAACTTTGAAAAATTTTAGTTACTTTTTAAATGTTCATTTATCTGAGAGAGAGAGATAGAGAGTGAGCAGGGGAGGAGCAGAGAGTGAGAGAGACAGAGAATCCCAAGCAGGCTCTGTGATGTCACCAAACCCTGAGATCATGACCTGAACTGAAACCAAGAGTAGGACAGTTAACCAACGGAGCCACGGAGGCACCCCTAAAAACTTTTATTTTGAAACAATTATAGATTCACGGAAAGCTGCAAAAATAGTACAGGGATGTCCCATGGACCCCCAGTCAGTTTCCCCCAATTGTAACATCTTACATAACTAGAATGCACTATGAAAGCCAATAAATTGACATTAGTACGATCTACAGATCTTATTTACATTTTACCAGTTTTACATGCACGTGTGTGTGTGCGCGCGCGCGCACGGTTCTATGCAATCTTATCACCTGTGTAGATTGCTGTAACCCCCACCACAAGCAGGCGACAGAATGAATTCACCTCTCAAAGATTCCCTATTCTCCAATTCTCCCTCGCTTTCCTCTCCCTCCATCTTTTGAAATGCTTTCTGTTTTTTCATATTTGATATTTCTAACTCTCTCTTCTTGAGAGGATGGGTCCTCCCATTGATACCTTGTGTTATTTTGAACACTGGAAGTAGAAAAGCACAGACAGCTAGGAAGTTGTAGGAAAACTTGTGTGCCTACTGGCAGGAAAATCAATACTAACACAAAAAGCCCTCCCAACAGAAATTATTCTTATTCCCATAATTGGCTGGTTTCCAGGAAAATGTACATTGGCTCTGTCTAGATAAAGACTTGGCGTGGTACTAAACTGATAGGAGCTCAACAAATATTTATCAGACAAGTACACTGACCCAACAGTGCATTCCACAACAGGTTCCTAAGAGAATGTGGAACAATTCTCCATTTGTTCCAGAGGGCAGTTGTTACCAAACCAGTAAAGCTTACTGTAAATGGAAAACTAATAAAGCTAGCAGGCCACCTATTTGTTTTTCCTATTTATGTATCCCTAAGTTATTTCTCCAGCAGGAGACAAAAAAAAAAAAAAATACACTACAGTACTGACTAAAGTCATTTACCTGAAACATCACTGCTATCAGGTGCCCTCCATTCCTAAAATCCACCTGACCCCTCTTCTCAGCACTGTGCAGACTGCCTTCTGACAGAAGGGAAAGGTGTAGACTGTGTAACCACTTAAGTAACATAGTTACCAAGTGCTGAGTGAGTTTACCTTGGTAGCAGACTGTAACGCTAAGAACTTTACTCATATTAGCTCATTTAATCCAAATAACAGCCCTGTGAGATACCTGCTTTTGTTTTCCTCATTTCACAGTTGAGAAAAGTTAAGAATGGAAATGTTTTGCTTCAAGCCACACAACTAGTGAGTGGAAGATGTGGGATTTGAACCACTGCTAGCGGGTCTTGGCCTTCATTAGGTCTGAGGTGTGACACAGAATCCATATGCAATACTCTGAAAAGCCCCCCCCCCCCCAAGCAGGGGAAATCTGATGTACTGATTCTTTGGGAAGCACTGCTGGAATCTACTTCCCGCAAGGAATCCCCTGCTATTCGAATGGGATGCAGACACAGAAAACCGATAAACTTCTATGAGAGATAACTTTGCTTCATAAATGTGTATTTCAGGTAGACAATGCTAAATGACTAGTGGCTTTTGCCTGATGCCCTGGGTAACAATGTATTATTTTTTTTTTAATTTTTTTTAACATTTATTTATTTTTGAGACAGAGAAAGAGCATGAACAGGGGAGGGTCAGAGAAAGAGAGAGACACAGAATCTGAAACAGGCTCCAGGCTCTGAGCTGTCAGCACAGAGCCCGACACGGGGCTTGAACCCACGGACCACGAGATCATGACCTGAGCCGAAGTCGGCCGCTTAACCGACTGAGCCACCCAGGCGCCCCACAATGTATTCTTTAAATTGTTTGTGTCTTTCTTTATAAATGCATGTTTCAGCTCATCAGACCACCGCCCCCCCGCCCCCCCCCCCCCCCCCCCCCCCCCCCCCGCCCCATAAGCCTGAGTGACTGCTACAAGCCCTTCCACCAGAAAGGTAATTAAATTACCTCATAGCCAGGAGAACACAAGTTCAGTTACTTCCAACACTGAAGTGGATGGATTCTGGCAGAACTCTCTATTTAAAGCTTTTGCATTTAATTTTCCTTTAGAAAGTAGGAGGCAAGGGTGAGGGAGAGATAGGCTCTGGATAGGAAGAAATAAAAATATGTATAATGCCATAAAAATGTTCCTTTAATCTGAAGCGTATCTGGACAAATACAGGTATATGAATGGACTTAATGAAATGTTCTTAACAAAATATAAAGACTGCCTGATGAGGAATGTGTGTGTGAATTAACATAAAAACTAGTTTTGTGGACACAGACCAACAGAATACTCATTGATTTGTTTCACTCACAAGAACAGGGAGGCAAATATCTCAGATCACACTTGATTTCAACATACCAAGCCAAGCCACTAATAAACCGCCCACAAAGAATGAAACTATTTTGAACTCGTCATTCTACAAATACACATTATAATATTAAGATATGCATAAAATTAAAAAAAAAAAAGATGTGCATAAAATTGTGTAAGGTAGAAAGTACTCGACCTTCCACTGAAAAGAGGAGGAGTCAAATATCCTGAAAGGGTTGGGACCCGCCTGCAGTCCCTCGGGAACTTCCTGTTGTCACCACACCTCTGGTGTAGTTATCTGAGCTCCCTCTGAGCAAAGCCCTCAGTGGAAACTCCAAGGCTCTGCAAAGGAAATTATTCTTGTGAATGTGACACACACTCTCTCCAGTTTCCATATGCTGAGATTATCCTTCTTCTTCAGTTTGATCTGCTTGGTGAAAACAGGTAGGTCATTTAATGAATGGTTTACTTAATTATTTAAAAAATATTATTTTATATTGTCACTTTGCATTTTATCAGCCCACTCCCTTCAGTGGACTTTTTGAATCTTATTTAGTCATTGTGAAGGAAAGAAGATACGGATTAAATGAACTTTCTAACCCTGAACATTTTTTTTTCAGTAATGAAAGAAATTATTATTCCTTTGAATTAACTTCTTCTGATGTATGAAAAATAAATGTGTTGGGAAATCTAAAGGTTATTTTCTTTCATAGTTAAGTTTTCTGTGCCTTTCCACCTCTATGAAATAAAATCATTTATGTTGTAGAAATTTTAAGTTTTGTTGTATTGTAATATCTAATACATAGAGGATAGGTTTTTATAAGCTTTCATACACTGAAGGTTTATTTAAATTATCTTTTAGGAAAACATAGTCTTATTATGTAAACCCCTTGGAATTGTGCCTAGCATATTGATAACTTAAAAATTATTAATGATAATGAATAAAAATTAAAACAGTGATGTACAGGGGCATCTGGCTGGCTCAGTTGGAAGGGCATGCAACTCTTGTTCTCTGGGTCATGAGTTTGAGCCCCACGTTTAGTGTAGAGATTACTAAATAAATAAAACTAATTTACACAATTACACGCAATTAAATTACACGCAAGATAACAAAAATAAAGTGAAATGCTGTTTTATTTTTATTTTAATTAATTAATTAATTAATTAATTTTTGAGAGAGAGAGAGAGAGAGCACGAGGAGGAGAGAGCTGCAGAGCAGAGGGAGAGAGAGAGAGAGAGAGAGAGAGAGAGAGAGAGAGAGATTGAGAATCCCAAGCAGGCTTCACGACCCTGGGATCATGACCTGAGCCGAAATCAAGAGTGGGAAGCTCACCTGACTGAAACCCCCAGGAGTCCCTGAAGTGAAATACTTTTTAAAAAGAAACTCAACACTTCTCAGCCTTCTTAGGAATCCAGTTCTTTTTCACATAGTTTATGGTAAAAAATTGGTACAGTTTTTTGAAGGGAAATGTGTTACATACAGTATCCATAAAAATGTTTATGCCATTTGAACTACTAAAACCATTGCTGAGAATTCATTCTAAAGAAATAACTTTTGAAAGGAAAAAAACTTGGGGCGCCTGTCTGGCTCAGCTGGAAGACCACGTGACTCTTGATCTCGGGGTTGAGACTGCAAGCTCTACACTGAATGTAGAGATTACTTAAATAAATAAAACTTAAAAAAATAAGAAAATAAAAGAAAAAAACTCATCTAGGAAGATGATTCTAACTATGTTATTTATAATAACTTGAAACTAGATATAGCAGAAATGTTTCTACACACAGTAATGGATCAAGTATCAACTTTTTAAAAAATGTAGCCTTTAAGATTCTGAAGCTATGCAGAAATGTGCAAACATGTTTATAAAATAATGCCAAATAGACAAAACAATTCACATTTATAAGTCAACAAAGATAACAGCTATGTTAAAATCACGTATGTATGTCTGTAGATAAAGTTTAGGAGGGAAATGGAAAAATTAGCTGTATTAGGATTTCAGGCTTATAAACAAATTTTTCTCAATTTGTGCTTTTGAAGCTGATTTAATAGTAAATTAAAATTATGCTAATGATGATATTTTTCACCGAGAAGTCAACCTTTTAAGAAGTGTGTGTTTATAATAATTTTTAAATTTAGAAAATGAACATAAATTTAGAGATAGTTTTAGGAGAGCGGAACTAACCCTGACACAAAAGCCTGATGATAACTTGTGGGTACTTTCTTTGAATCTCGCATTATGGATCTCTATACATAAAGTTGGAACTTAATGTTTTTGTGATCTGCCTTTTTACTTAACATCTCATCAGCAAGGTCTTTTTTAAATGATTCTAGAAGACTTACTGCTGAATGACAGAATCTAAGGAGAGACACAGCACAATAAACTTCTGTAGCTAGAAGGAAAAAACATAATTATAGCTGTAAACTAAATATAGATTTCTCAGCATCTGCAAAACCATGAACTTGCAACTTCCAGGAGAGAGGGTTTGAATAATAGGCACCTGATAGTGGAAATTATTCATCACAAGTACATCGACTTTTTGTTTTTCCCCTTCTTTAGCTTGCCGTCCAAAAATCAACAACTATTAAGATGTGATTCTGAAATGCAGAGAATATAGGTCATTCACTTTTGGAAATCTTTGTTTTGCTCTAACCTTTGTGATATCATGGCAGGAATATTTGCCGTAATTTTACCAGTGAATAAAGCAATCGCTAGCAAGCTCTAGTGTGCACCAGAATCGCCTGGGGATTTGTTTAAAATGCAGACCACCCTCAGAGATCCAGACTCGGTGGGTCTGGGGCGAGAGCTTAAAATCTGCATTTCTTCTAACAGACCTTCTGGTTTTTCAGCTGCAGGTGGTCCAAGGAAAAAAGTTGATAACTATTTTTCTAAATTAAGGCTCTTGTCATAAATATATTTTAAAGTTACTCTTCTGTCAATATTTTGGCTTATGGCAAATTTGTATAAAACTATGTAGATATTTGCCTAGGAGAAATAGCTTAGTGCCAAAAAAACAGAGAATTATTTCCTCAGATTTGAAATCCTCTACAGATAATTTATAACTCCATTTTTGGTGTGTGTGTGTGAGAGAGAGAGAGACACAGAGAGACAGAGAGACAGAGAAAGAGACAGAGACCGAGAGAGACTCCTTCCCTGACAGGGAGACAAAGGTGAGTAAGGGGGTGGAGTGTGAATGTGCATATTTATGTACATGATTAAGAGAAGAGAGTGAGGAAATCTAGTATCTCTTTTGTTTTCTCAGTTGTATTCTTAAAAAATGCTGGTGGTTCGAAGCAGATATGTCCAACCAAGAGAGCATTTTGCCCATATACTTCTTGCCTATAGTTATTGGGGTAAAAAATAAACAAGAGGGGCGCCTGGGTGGCTCAGTCGGCTAAGCGTCCAACTCTGGCTCAGGTCACGACCTCACAGTTTGTGAGTTCGAAAGCCCCCACGTCAGGCTCTGTGCTGACAGCTCAGAGCCTGGAGGCTGCTTCAGATTCTGTGTCTCCTCCTCTCTGCCCCTCCCCAGCTCAGCTCACGTTCTCTCTCTCTCTCTCTCTCTCTCTCTCTCTCTCTCTCTCTCTCTCAAAAATAAATAAACATTTAAAAAACAAACAAACAAGAGATACTCCACCAGGTTTGGCCCTAGTCAACTGTGAATGTTTCTGTTGGGGAGCAAGAATTTCCTGTCCCCTTCAAAGTGCTTCTAGCAGGTCTAAGAATCAAATCGACAGGAGACAGATTAATAGGAGAAAATCAAATTCCATACAGACATGGAAATTCCAAAGACAGGCAAGATGAAGCATATCTATCATTCTCAGCTAAGGAGAAGGTAGGGGTCTAGGAATGAATTCACAAGAAATGAATTCACAGGAAAATGAAAAAGAGTTAAGTGTTTGGTAAACATGTTTGCTGGACCAGTCAGAAACAATGCGACACAGAGAATTTTTATTATTTTATTTTATTTTATTTTGTTTTGTTTTGTTTTATTTTATTTTTTTATTTTAGAGAGGGAGTGTGAGGGAGAGGAAAAAAGAATCTTTAGCAGGTTTCATACCCGAGTTCGGAGCTGAAAGCAGAGCTCCATCTCACGACCGTGCGATTGTGAGATCCTGACCCGAGCCAAAATCAAGAGTTTCACACTTAACCTACTGAGCTACCCAGGACATACAGAACTTTGATCAAAGAGGCCTTGCTAGGTTACTCCCCATCTACCACACCTAGTTCATAACAGAAGGGTTACCTATGGTGATAGCTCTCTTCCTGGAGTAGGTCTTCTATCTAAATCCTTTTAGGGCGTTGAGGGGGAGGTAAAGAGCTTTTTCAGAATCTGCTGCGTTTTGATTGTTTTGTACCTGAAGATAATCTTCATGCCAACGTGGCCTGTTTGGAGGCAGCCTGCCCTTGGCCCCTACACTTCACCATCTGGCTCAGAACAGGTTTTTGTGTTTTTGTTTTTAATTAAAGTTCATTTATTTTATATATCTATATCTATCTATCTATAGAGAGAGAGTGTTAATTTCCAGATTTAAAAAATGTGATAGAATTTCATGGTAGGTAGATATTACTCCCCTCCCTCCCTTCTACTTCTGTTAAAAATAGGAGTTCAACTCATATTCTGATCTCTCCAAGGCAGTTTCTGGCCTAAAGGGATTTTCATTTCTGGGACTTTGGGAAATTACTTCAGAACATTGTTTTCAGGCAAGCATTAAAATGTGCTCTAGTGTGGGTTGCTGGAAACATGCTGGCTTCACCAATTAACATGTGGTGAGCTGTGTCCCAGACACTGACTAGTACCCGTTGCCCAGAATGCAGAATCCTCAACAGTGTATCCCTTAACCTTGGACTCAGTAAATATTTCAGGAAACATCAAGTCAGTATGCCTGACTGTGGACCTCAGTTCTAAAGAAGGTATGAGCACATCTGTGTCATGCTGGGGGGTAAGAGAAATGATTGCTTGAGCAAGCCCCGGAACCCAAAACTTGAAATAAAAGAAGTGTGAGTCAGGGCCACACTTGTTTCACTTCCTGACTACATACCATGCATCAAGATTAAATTAGGTGGAATTTCACGCCCATCGCTTGGGTTTGGTCACTGGACTACAATTCCCCAACCATAAATCTAAGAGAAACTGATACTTTTCTTTCTAATCAGTTGACCCAGCCACATTGAGAGGCTTAATAGGAAACGACCTGTGCTTATTGATTCTCATAGAATCTCAGAACTTTCTCTCCCCTTGCCCACACGTACAATTGCTTCATCAGTGGGTTATTTCTGTCTACAGTTCCATCTTCTCTTTTCACCAACTCTTTGGATCTGAGTCAGGAGCCTCTGCCTTTTTTTTTTTTTTTTTTTTTTTTTTTTTAGCCTCTGCTTTTTGTAGAAGTTTTCCCCAGGCAGAAATGTGGGAAATGAAATCCATCCCCAAAGCAGGTAGAAACTAAAAAGCTAGAAAACTGTGTGTGACACCAGAACAGCATGCTCCAGGGCAGTAGGCCTTCTGAAGATAAAGCAAAAGTATCCCTTGGAAGCTTCATCAGAAAAGGAGTGGGGTTGTCCGTGATCAATCCGAGGGAATCACACTTTTGTCTCCAACTGGGACTCAGATGAAACAGGTCAATCCAGGGAAACAAATGTCTGTTTAGTCTCTTGTATCCTAAATAAATACAGCCAGTGGTTAAAGTTCATGTCCTTCCAATCAAGAGGGCGTTTAGTCTATCCAGTACAGTTTTCTCTGGCAAAGATAAAACAAGATAACAGCTATAAGTAGTTCCTAAGCCTGAGAATAAGAGTAGTTTACTTTGCACAGGAACAGCCACAAACCCTCCTCAGAAAGGCTGACTGAAATGGGAGTTTTATTTAACCTCCAGTGGTACGAAATGGAGGTCCATCGGGGAAAGAAAATGAAGCTGGTTTTGATATTGACACAAAAAGAGAAACTTCTGCCCAGTTACCTCCAAAAGACTTTTCATCTTTTCACTCTGAAAAGTTGGAAATTATAGGAACCATTTCTTAAAACAGTTGTATTGAGATATAATTCACATACATGTAATTCACCCATTTAAAGTGTACAATTCAGTATTTTTACTACATACACAGATATATGCAACTCTCACCAGTCAATTTTAGAACATTTTCATGACCTCCAAGAGGAACCTGATACCCTTTAGTTATTGCACCCCTGTGTCCCCATCTCCCTTCATCCTCCAGCCCCTAGCAACCACTGATCTACCTTCTGTCTCTGTAGATTTCCCTATTCTGGATATTTCATGGGAATGGAATAGTATGATTTGTGGCCTTTGGTGACTAGCTTCTTTCACTTATAATGTTTTCAAGATTCATCCTCATTGTAGCATATTGTTGCAGGATTTTTTTACCTCAATACCCGGGGTTCATTGAATAGCTGCTTCGAAGAAGGAAGAGCAGGACACAAAATGAGCAGCAGGAAAAAGTTTATTAGAATATAATATCAGAAAGGATATTCGAAAGTGAATGCCCACAGCTATAGGCAAGGGTCCTTGTTTTATAAGGTTCTGGTCAGCCCTCCCATCCCTACCCACTTGTTCCTTCTTAGGCCCTAACCCTTATTGGCTTGATAGCTCTAGGTGCTGGGTTGTCCATCCTGATTGGCTCGATTCCGTTGTATGAAGGGTGCTCTATGGCCATATCATTCCTGTGGGTCATAAGTTTTATGATCTACTACTTGTTTTTAGTCAGGTCTTTTGTCAAATTCCAGAGGGGAACCTGAGGGGGAGTAAGTGGGTCTGTTACATTCTTAAGAGGACCCTTATGCCTGAGGGAGTTTGCTGTGGTCAGATACTCCCAGCATTGTTCCAAAATATGTGTTTTTCCCCACCCAGGGACCTCAGGTTCTAATTTTTCCCCCTCTGCCTAATGAATCCTACCTATCTTTTCTTATCATAATATGGAACTATGAATGTTAACTAAAGGATATTTAATAAGCCAAAAAACCTGCTTAACATAAAGGTGACAAAACATCTATTTGGTCAACATTTTAATTCCAAGAGTAAAGTATGATTATGTTCAGATCTTTTAAATAAAATTAAAAGAAAATTTTAATTTCTTGCTACATTAATTTTTTTGAGATTTGGGTTGTCTTTGGTCAGTAAGACTCCCCTGGAAATTTGTTTTCCTAAATAGAAGCCTCATGTCCTTTCAAACCAGCTAGCTTGCAGATCTTAGAATTTTGTGTCCAAAAGGAATGCAAGAGATTAGCTAAATCTCTAAGGAATGATGAACCAATCTCTCAGTGTGAGAAAAGGGATGGCCCAAATAATTTATTTGTTTTGTCTTGTTAATGACAGAGCCGGAACCAAACCATGTTCTCTGACCAGGTAGAGCACTGTTACTAATATGCTTCCCTTTTCCAAAATCCTTCCAAAATGATGGAAGGAAAGTAATTGGTACTTACTGAGCACTTGCTTTATAGCAAATCCCACGCTAAGCAATTTACTTATTTTATTTAGCCTTCACAACAACCCTTTAAGATCAGTACTATGTTGGGGAGCAAGAATTTCTTGTACCCTTCAAGGTGCTTCTAGCCAGACCAAGAATCAAAATGACATGAGACAAAAGAAAATCAAATTTAGGGGCGCTTGGGTGACTCAGTCCATTAAGTGCCTAACTTGTGATTTTGGCTCAGGTCATGATTTCAGGGTTTCATGGGTTGGAGCCCCGTCTAGGACTCTGAGCACTGGCCTCAGGGAGCCTGCTTGGGATTCTCCCTGTTTCCCTCTCTCTCTGCCTCTCCCTGACTCATATTCTGTCTCAAAATAAATACATAAACTTAAAAAAAAAAAAAAAGGAAAATCAAACTTAATTTAGTACCTATGGAGAATCCACACAGACATGGAAATTCCAAAGGACAGTCAGGCAAAATGTGGTATATATGTCATTCTAAACAGAGGAGAAGCAGGTATGGGTCTAGGACCTCAAAAGGAAGAAATGAATTCACAGGAAAATGAAAAAGTAAATATTTGGTCATCGTGTTTGCTGGGCCACTCAGAAACAATGGGGTAGAAAGAATTTTGGTCAAAGATGTCTTACTAGGTTCCTCCCTGTCTACAGTACCTACTTTATAACATAAGGTAGTCATCTATGGTGATAGCTATCTTCCTGGAACAGGTCCTCTATCTAAATTCTTTTTAGGCAGTTAAGGGGGAGGTAAAGAGGTTTTCCTGAATCTGCTTTTTGATTGCTTTTTAACTCAAAATAATCTTCATGCCAAGTAGCCCATGTTGGAGTGGACTGCCCTTGGCCCCTGCAACTATTAACCCAACTCATCTTCCACATCATCAACAACTATTAATTTTTAAGCATTTACTGTGCACCAGTGAATGCTTGCCTTATTAATTAATTAATTAATTAATTAATTTATTTAATTCTTTTCTTTCTCTCTTCTTCTTCTTCTTCTTCTTCTTCTTCTTCTTCTTCTTCTTCTTTTTTTAATTGAGAGAGAGAGGCAGAGAGAGAGAGAATCCCAAGCAGGCTCCAGGCCCAGCTAGGAGCCTGACCCAGAGCTCAATCTCATGACCTGACAGAAATCAACAGTTGGACGCTTAACTGACTGACCCACCAAGGCACCCTGCAGCTAATGCTTTAGATACTTCATAGACATTATGTCTATTTCTCACAACAATCCTGACAGCAGGGCTAGGATCAGGGTAAAGTCAGTGAGGCACTCACCAGGTGCAAAATTTAAGGGGATAAGGGACACCTAAACTCAATAATCAAGATAAATTATATTTATGATTTTAAAGCAATAAAAATTTTATCTTTCACGATATTTTAATGCAATGTGCAAATGCTATTTTAATATTTAAGTGATATTTTACTGCAAATAATACTATGAATATCATTAATAATGCATTCTCACAATGCATAACAAATGATTTGGATAAGTGATACTTTTTTGGCATAAGTGATATTTTAGTGTAATGTCTTTGAGAAATGAAAATCCATGCAAATAAGTCAATGATGAAAAAAATCAAAATTTTAATAAAGATAGACTGTTTTACAACTCTGTGTTATTGTATAATGGAAAAGGTCATTTCCAATCAGCCAGCCATTCCTGGGTCTGTGCCATGTTTCTTTCCTTGCTAGGTGGTTTGGTTTATGAGAGTTAACAATGATATATAAACAGTCTGAATAACAAAGGGCTATATCTATGATCATGGCTTTAAGTTTACTTATTTATTTTGAGAGAGACAGAGAGAAAGAACGAGCTGGGGAGGGGCAGAGGGAGAGGGGGACAGAGGATCCACAGCAGGCTCTGTGCTTACAGTAGAGAGCCTGAAGCAGGGCTCAAACTCATGAACGTTGAGATCAAGACTTGAGCCAAAGTTGGACGCTTAACCAACTGAGCCACTCAGCTACTCCTATGGTCCTGTGTTTTGACTGACTGTAGAGGTTTTACAAACTTTCCCACCGATTCAAAATCTGGGAGGATATTTTGATAAGTATATATATAGTTTTTTCTCTTTTGCCTCAGGCTCAATATGGCTCAGCAGAGCACTGCCTGACAGATTGGCATTACTATGGTCATTTTACACATGTGAAACTGAGGCTCAGAGAGGTTAGATAATTAATTACCTGAGGTCACATAGCTAGGAGGCAATGGAGTTGACTTCAAGTCTAGATCTGACTCTAAAATCCGTGCTTCCAAATCGGATTTGGGTATTATGTTTATGACGTTAGACCAGGTTGTCAAACTTTTTCCATGAAGAGCCAGATAGTAAATATTTTCAGCTTTGTGGGTCATTGGTCACTTTTACAATCATTCAACTTTGCCTTTCCTTATAACAGGAAAGCAGCCATAGACAATACATAAATGGTCACGGCCAACTTGGCCTGTGGGCGACCATGCATTAGATCATAACAAAATACCTCAGGCACAAATATGTTATTTCTGAAGATGTTCTATCCAGATTTCTTTGACATCCTATCCTACTCTACTCTTATCTCTGGCTGCTCTCCATAGGAGTCTGAATTCCTCATTGGATAGGAGATATCACCCATCCGATTGTTATTTTCCAATTGTTAACAGGAACTGGCACTTCAGAGTAATTGAATTTCAAAATAAGCTGAAGAGGAAAGGCCATGTTTTTCCGGCTTCCAATAAACTCTAATAGAAGAGGTTAAGCTTTAGAAACCAGTTTAACATGTTCTGGGTTACTTGGTTAAAGGCTCTATTAATACTACTTCTGAGTAAACTTGACTTTGTACCAAAACAACACAATAACCAAAAAGAGGTTTGCTTTCTGAATTATTTTAGAAATATAAACTAGAAATTAAATATAAATAAAAAGAACTATATTTATGAGGGTAAAGCAATTTAACAAATTTGCTATTCACAAATATCAGGTCCTTGCATGCCCTCCAAATTGAGAATTTGGGACCCAACATGTCAAGTTCCTGCTCTAGGTGCTGGGGCACAATAGTAGACAAAAAACAACACAGCGTTTACCCTCAAGGAACTTAAACTAACTTGTAACATGTCCAAAGTAAACTTAAACTAATTTGGAACATAATTCCAAATTAAGATAAATTTATGTCCAAAATAAGATAAATTTAATATTTTCCTTTAAAATGTTACTAATTCTTGAGGGGAAAATAATGAATAACCTTAGGTAGTTTTAAGCAGAGAACATCAGAAATGGAATGGATAACCCATTTTTGTTTGCGTATTATTTTGCAGAGCTTATCACCTGCAGACATATTTTTTACATAGTTTCAGTCATAATGCATGTGTCACTTCATACTCCATTTATGTTATAAACATGACATCATACACTATTTGCAGCGTTCAGATGGATCATTCTGAATGACTGAATAATGTGTTAACAGGTTGATATTCGCTTCTTCATGCAACGTTTATTGGTGCCAACTCTAAGCCAGACTCTGTTGTTGGCACAGGGTATATACAACAATGGATAAACAGATCAGTTATCTTGGAGCATCTACACGAGCAGGGGAAATTATTTCAGAACAAAGAAAGAATGCTTCAGGCGTGTGGTAGGAAAAAAGCAAGTAGCATATAAGGGACAAAGCTCTCTAGAGTGGAATTCAATATAAGAAGAAAGTAGAATAAATAATAAATCCTGGGGGAAAGAATACTGTTCGAAGCCAGGTCGTCATTTAGGCCTAGGAATTCATTTATGGATATGAATAAACTTAGGAACTATATTACCCATTAACCCTTCTTGAAAAGGCAGTAATATTTAAAAATAAATATTTAAGACTCTACGTAGAGTTCTGTGTACCCACAGAAACAGAGAGTTTCTGTTCTATTTACTCAGAGTATCTATGCTACCTCCTCATTTTCTACCAAGAAAGACAAGAAAGTTTAACACACGTTCCCTTTCACACCTTCTCTGTTCCCTCCTTCAGAACATACACACACATTTTAAAAAAATGTTTATTATTTATTCTGAGAGAGAGGGAGGGAGAGAAGCAAGTGGTGGGTGAGTGGGGTGGGGGGGGGGGAGGCGGGGGCTCAGAGAGGAAGAGAGAGAATCCCAAGCAGATTCCACACTGTCAGTGCAGAGCCTGTCACGGGGCTTGATCTCACAGACCGTGAGATCATGACCTGAGCCGAAATCGAGAGTAGGACACTTAACCGACCGAGTCACCAGGTGCTGTTTAAATATTTATTCTGAAACTCAAAAAGGAATCACTAGATGAACTAAAAAGAATTTTGGAACTAGTGAAAAGCAGGAGGTAGACACTGGATCAGTAGGGAGAAGTACTGAGTGTGCTGATACCATCATCATTTTTTTAATTTAAAAAATTATTTATTTTTTTAACGTTTATTTTATTTTTTGAGACAGAGACAGAGCATGAGTGAAGGAGGGGCAGAGAGAGAGGGAGACACAGAATCCAAAGCAGACTCCAGGCTCTGAGCTGTCAACACTGAGCCCCACACGGGTCCCGAATCCACAAACCATGAGATCATGACCTGAACTGAAGTCGGATGTTTAACCGACTGAGCCACCCAAGCATCCCTTAGATACTGTCTGTCACTAACGCAAGGACTAGAGCAGAGTAAGGGAAAACAACTGTTTTGACCAAGGACAGCAGCAGGAAACATGGCAGAAGTTAGAAACGTGCTCCCCAGTAGTCTGAAATACAGCTTCCAGATCCCCAAGAATTCTTGCTAGGGGTTCACACCGGTGGATAATGAAGTCTGAATAAATATACCCATGTTTGGAATCTGGAGCAGCTCTGTATGTAGTCTGCTTCTGGCCTACAGTCCACACATTTACATCCCATGAACAAAGATGTGGGTATTTCATATCAAGTTATAAAGGTAAACACCAGAAAAATTAAAGCAGGCAATAATCTTCCCAGTATGAGAAAGAATACGTAAATGAGAACAACAGAGTGAGACAACAGGGCAATCCATATGGCAACAGATGGTAAAGCAAGAATGCACTAAAATCAGAAAACATAGCATTACAGTATTAAGTCCATGCGTGTCAGCTGGGGTCCTCCCAGAAGCAGACACCGTCACGGGGCTGGACACACGAGCGATCTACCTGAGGAACTGTGTGGGAAGGACAAAGGAGGTGGGGGCAAGCAGAGAGAGCCTTTCCCCAACAATGCACATCTGACATGCAGGAAAGCGGGGGCGAGGAAGGATTGCACAGGAAGAGCTCAGCACAGTTGTGAGGATCCTTCAGCCAGGCTGATGGGGTGTGTCTGAGCCAGTTATTGGAATCTCACGTGAGGCAGGAGGAGCCTGCCTGGCCTGGCTCTAGTACCCCACTGTGGGTACTCAGTCACTGGCTGGGAGCGGCCTGCGGGAGCCACGGCTTCATGTGAACACTGTGGAGTGGCCGGAGGCACAGGTGACTCAGCCGTGCTCCCTGCAGCAGGGTCTAGTGAAGGCAGATCTGAGCCAGGCACTTCTATGGCCTCCACACCAATTATGTCTGTTAGGCCAATAAACGTGAACTCACCTATTTTGTTTAAAATATTTTATTATTTTTTTTATATTTGAGAGAGAGAAAGAGACAGAGTGCGAGCAGGGGAGGGGCAGAGAGACGGAGACAGAATCTGAAGCAGGCTCCAGGCCCTGAGCTGTGAGCACAGAGCCCAACGTGGGGCTCGAACACCCAAGCAGTGAGATCATGACCTGAGCCGAAGTCGGATGCTTACCTGACTGAGCCACTCAGGTGCCCCTCATGTATTTTGTTGGAAAGGGTTCTCAGATTGGGCCATAAAATAAAACCCAGCTAGATGCTATATGAAAGATCCCTTAAAACACAGGGATTCAAAGGTTACAAAGGATAAAAACACGGTAGGCAAATGCTAACAAAAAGACGGTCTAGTTATAGCTTGTAATATTATTTGGTGGAATTCAAGGCAAATAAAGCACATAAAAATGAAGAAGGGTATAATACCTGAAATATTAAGTCTAGGTAATAAAAGTAAAAATCTATGAAAATAAAACTTAATAGTTTGGGAACTTGAATTTGTCCTTCAGTGTAATGATGTTATACTTTGCTAAAGGGATCTTCCATTCTTAGTATTTAAGTACATTATTTCACGATGATGTAAAAGAAGATTCTTGATTCCCAGACCAGGTGAAACTCCCCGTTTAATCCTCATTTTATACCATATTTCTTTTAACATGGCATACATCACAAGTTGCAATTTCATACTTGTTTGTGTGTTTTACTTCATTAATGCCTGACTCTCCCTCTAAAATGCCGCCTGACCCAGAACCTAGGAGAAAGCAGACTCTTGTTGGATGAATTGCACATTTCTTCCGAGGATGAGAGAAAATATATATAAAGCTGTTATAATATTTTGTACTGAGAGAAAGGAACGAGGAAATCCATTTTTCACTCAGTACTTACAATGGGCTTTTCCAGAGCCCAATGCATGCATTGAAAAATACATGAAGTCAGAGTGGTTCTAGCAAATGAAAAATAAATATCAACTTGTTCCGGAGGCTCCTGGGTGGCTCAGTCGGTTAAGCATCCGATTTCAGCTCAGGTCATGATCTCACAGTTTGTCAGTTCAAGCCCCACATTGGGCTCTTTGCTGTCAGCACAGAGCCTGCTTTGGATCCTCTGTCCCCCTCCCTCTCTGTCTCTCTCTCTCTCTCTGAAAAATAAATCTTAAAAAAATCCACTTGTTCTGTCCTTTTTGCCTTTCAGTAACTGTCCGTTGTAAAGGGTCTGGTAAAGGCTCAGCAAGTCAAGGAGGTTGGCTGAGCTGTTCCATAGACATGAAAGGTGTGGCGGATGTGCTGAGAAATAGCTCTGGCCCAAACTTTACGACTCTTACCTGAGCCTTCCAATGACTCAGATATGTGACTTCTGACACACTGGCCTAATATTGCTCAAAACAAACAGATCTCTTCTTTGGAAGGGGATCTCTCCCTTCTCCAGTATGACCTCATTTGTGATTAATCTGAAAGCATTCCTTTCTGGGGCAGGTAGGTGGCAAGTGAAAGATGGCATGATTTCCCCAGGCCACCTGGTGAGTCAGTTACACAACAAGGAACAAAGCCCAGTTTTACTGATGGCTAAGACCAAGAGGCTCAGCCCTACCTCATGACACCTCCTGTTCAGTAAAATGACTAATTAAACAGTCAATTATGTGCTCTGGGTCTTGCTCTACAAGCACCAGACAAGTTTCAATCCACATTCTCTACGAGCATGCAATCTACAGGAAGAGAAAAATGGAAGAGGCCAAGAGATGGAGAAAATATTTACATAGGTGAGTGAGTAATTCTGGCATTTAAGGCACAACATAGTGACTGTAGTTAATTATACCGTACTGTATACTTGAAATTTGCTAAGAGAGTAGATCTAAAATGTTCTTGCCACATACACAAAAATATGTAACTATGTGGGCGCATTAACCTTATTGTGGAAATCATTTTATAATGTACGCATATATCAAATCATCATGTTTTACCCTTTAAACTTACTCCAATGTTACTTGTTGACTATATCTCAATTAAGCTGTGGGAGGGGGGAGGACAGACAATTGTAAGCATGCCTCACTGTATATACTACTTGCCAGTGTAGAGCAAAAGGAGGAATATGTGAGTTTGGGGCTCAATTTTTAACCAGTATTTTCTAGGGTGAGGGATTTCAAAGCCTCAATTTTTAACCTTCTATTTGAGCTTCTTCTGCCTCTTCTATTTTGGCACTTCATTCATTGCTGAGTATCCAGAGCCTCTGCAAGAAGTTTTAAATAAAAGAATACATAGGGGAGCCCGGGTGGCTCAGTCAGTTAAGCGTCTGACTTTGGCTCAGGTCATAATATCATGGTTCTTGAATTGGAGCCCCACGTCTGGCTCTGTGCTGACAGCTCAGAGCCTGGAGCCTGCTTCAGATTCTGTGTCTCCCTTTCTCTCTGCCCCTCCCTACCCACCCCCCTTTAAAAATAAATAAACATAAAAAAAAGCATACACAAATGGACCCAGGTTATTAGAAAGGGTAGAGGGGCGCCAGAGTGGCTCAGTCAGTTAAGCGTCTAACTTCAGCTAAAATCATGATCTCACAGTTTGTGAATTAGAGCCCCGCATCGGGCTCTGTGCTGACAGCTCAGAGCCTAAAGCCTGCTTTGGATTTCTGTCTCCCTCTCTCTCTGCCCCTCTCCTGGTCTCTCTCTCTCTCTCTCTCTCTCTCTCTCTCTCTCTCTCTCTCTCTCAAAAATAAGCATTAAAAAAAAAAAAGAAAGAAAGAAAGGGCAGAGATGCCAGGATGAAGTCTGTTCTGAGGCTCAGAATGAGGGAAGAGCAATTCCTGGGTATGTAAGTATAGATTGACTGAGAATAAGGGCCCAGGACAAATGGTTCTTAAATTTCTACTGGAGGAAGACACAGCAGGTGTTTCCCAAGGTACTCCTGTCTCCTTTTGGCCAGTCGCAAGTCAACAGTCTTCTTCTTCTATGCCCTCCCATGAAGAATGGTCATCCATAGGACCTTGCCCCCTCTACTGAATAGCTAAAGGACCATCTCCAACTTGTACCTAGGGACTGTTTGTTGTTCCACTTCACCTCCTTCTGGACTCTTCTCTCTCAGCCAAGTAGGATGGAGGAGAGTGTGCCCTAATAGTTTTAAATCGTTTTTGTAATTAAAAAAAAAAAAAAAAGTTTTCTCAAACATCATATTGTTGGGTCTGTATGCCAATGTTGACCTGAGCTTTCATTTGATTGAGATTCATGATCACGGCCTTATACAATGTTGCAAAAGTAACACTTTATTTCAGTACTCAAGGACCCCAAAGCCCTCCTTCCTTCCTAACTCCTCTTTCAAGTTGCATCTTGATCTTTAGTTTATTTCCAACTTCCTGTTCCCTTTCAAGCAGATTTAAGCATTCTTGCCTACCTTCATTTTCTGATATCAGAACTTGCAACCTCCCTCCTGCTTTGCATGCTACTGATACGGCTCTTGCCCTTTCTTTTTCCCTTTTATTTAAGCCTTTCTTTGAAAATAATTTTAAACTTACAGAAAAGCTATAAGAACTCTTTAAAAATACACAGAACACCAATAATCCTTTACATGGACTCAACTACTGCTAACATTTTGCTACAAATGCTTTATCATTTACTGTCTCTCTTTGCCTCTAATTTTTTTTTTCTGAGCCATTTGAGAATAAGTTGGCCATTTAGTTATAGATAAACACTTTAGTTGTATTTCCTAAGAATTCAGATTTTCTCCTACAAAACCACTATATAGTTATCAACCTCAATTAATGTAACGCCAATACCATAATTTTATCTGATTTAGTGTTCATAGCCCAATTTTGTCAATTGACCCAATAATTTCTTGTATAGCAATTTTTTTCTTCCATGGCAGGATCCAGTCTAAGACCAGATAACTGCACTTATTCATCATCCTACCTCTTCAGTCTCCTTTAATCTAGAGCATTTCCACAGTCTTTCTTTGTCATTTATGACATTGATGTTTTTTAAGAATAGAGGCCTTTTTTATTTTTAATTTTTAAAACTTTTTTTCTTGAAAAAAATTTTTTTTTTTTTTGGTGCCATAAGCCCCCTTCCCTGGCAGCCTGGCCACAGCTACATCACACCCAGCTCCTACAGGTCCTTTAAAAAAAAAAAAAAAAAAAAGAATATTCCTCATTTTGTGTTTGTCTGGTTTTTCCCCCATAATTAGGTTCAGGTTAATACATTCCCCACTGGAATACGACAGCAAGAGGCACATGTGTCCATCTGCCCCTCAACGGTAATGTTTAGTTTGACAACCTAGTCAAGGTGTTGTTCCATTTCTCCATTGCACAGTTACTACTTTCCCCTTACTCATTAGCAGTCTGTGGGAGGAAGTTTGAGGAAATACACATGTGCTCCTTCTCAAAATAACCACCTCCTCAGTTTAATTCTTGCATAACCAATTTATTATGATGGCTGCCAAATGATGAGTTTCAACCCCAGTGTTCACTCCACATTTACCAGCTGGCATTCAGCACTACACCTTAAGAGTCCTCCTCTCTCTTCCATTTATTTGTTTCTTTGCTTGCTTATCTTGTTTCTTTGCTTGTTTATCCTGTTTCTTTGCTTGTTACAGAATCGTGGATCCGTTGTTTCCCTAAAGGTCTATAGTTCATTACTGTCCTTAATTATTTTGTGCTCAAATTATCCCAGATCTGGCCAGCAGAAGCCCCTTCAAGCTGGCTTTCTAGGTCCTTGTGACATGTTTTTAAACACTCGCTTACACTCTGCCACGACAAGATGTTCCACCTTCATCATTTGCTTTTCTCCACCTCATCCCCAACCTTTCTCCTAAAGCCATCCTTAGAGCTTACTCAGCAGGATGAATGCTAGGTTGCTTGAGGAACAAAGAAGGATAGGGTCCAAGAAGGCACCGTGGTTCAACTGTTTCAGATGCTACTGAAAGGGTCAGGGCAAGGCACATCACGTTCTCCGCTGTTGTCCCAGGCAGGTGCTCTAGACAAGGAAAGAGGTGTTTGGACCATGCAGATACAGTTACTGAGACCTCTACTAGGTGCTGGGCACTGTGAGGGATACATGGATTACAAAACACCATTCCAAGGAAGTGGGCCAGCAAGATAGACACACATGTACGTAAATATCCATCATGCACCCCTGAAAGTGTTTTCATTTTGCTGTCAATGAGACATACACAAGGTTTTGGGGAGTTCTGGGATGAAAGAGTATTAGGGCTGGGAGAGTTGGAGGAGGCTTCATTGGGGTGACTTTTGGATTAGACCTTGAAGGACAGTAAGACTTGGAAAAATGGTTTTCCTGCTGAAGAAGAAGTCACTACTTATGTGTGCTGAATAACGTATGACTTTGCAACTTCATTCAACTAGATCCAGCCTCCTGCTGGGTGCTGTAAAGCACAGAAGGAACTCCAGTGAATGTAGGGCAGCACTCTTGTTTGACGCCCAGCTAAGGAAAGAATTGTCATGCCATCTAATTTTTATTTTCAGACACAGATGAAACATGTCCTTCATTCACCAAACTGAGCTTTCACAGTGCAGTGGTTGGTACAGGACTAAATGTGAAGTTGATGCTCTACACCAGAAAAAATCTGACCTGTGCACAAGTCATCAACTCCACAATTTTGGGGAACTTGAATGTGACCAAGAAAACCACCTTTATTGTCCATGGATTCCGACCTACAGGCTCCCCTCCAGTTTGGATGGAGGACTTGGTACAGAGTTTGCTCTCCGTAGAAGACATGAATGTGATTGTTGTTGATTGGAATCGAGGAGCTACAACTGTGATATATAACCACGCCTCTAGTAAGACCAGAAAAGTAGCAGAAGTCTTGAAGAAATTTATCGACCAGGTGTTGGTAAGAGAGCATTCTCTGACATCATTCAGGGGCAAATTGAAGCTGGCCCATTATCTGGAGATTTAAAACCAAGAGATAGCTGCAGTGAACAGAGGGACTATTTTAAAAACCTGAATAAGCCCCAGGGAAGCTAGACTGAACGCCTAGAGGGAAGGCCCATAGATATGGTTGTGCAAGTTGTGCGCTGCACATCTAAGGGAGCACAGCTGTCATTGTACATGTCACAGATCTATATATTTATTATGATATTGTCCCACCAATAACAGTAAAGTGTCCTCAGGAAGGGACATCTTTTCCTAATTCACATAAAGGTGTCTTACGGGTCAGAGAGATTTTTGTCTAGGGGTTTTCTGGCTTCACTGTAGAGAGATTCCTCATCTTCTATAAGTATTCCTTTTCCTAGAAAAGCCTAAGATTTACTGACCAGATTATCCAAAAACCAAAACTGATGAACATGGTCTGATGAGAGATTTGTGTGTGTGTGTATGATTTATATTTTTAGAAGACTCACAAAGATTAAATAGATCTTGAATTTTATTTAGTGATCTATCTCATGAATTGCCCCCCTTTATAAAAACAACAACAAAAAGTTACTTTATATCAGGACTATTTCAGAGAGAATTAGGTCAGGTGGCCACTGTGGCCAGAGGGAGCAGAAGTTTCACAAAGCTTTCCACTAAAGACACAGCCCTGGGAAAGTGAATATTAAAATGACTCATGACAGGCTGTCCCAGCAGACTGTGGTCAGTGTCGTCCCCCACGCCCACCCCTTCCTTTCCTTCCTTCTCTCTCCATGGAGAATTCATTAACTGAGCCAGCCTGAAGATAAAGGAGGTTATCAAAATGTTTCTTTGCCCTTCTCCTCAACTGGGAGGGATTTAAAGATGTCTCAGCTTGGTTTCTAGCAGAAGCATGAATAGAGACACCATGGCATAAAGGTTAAGGCACAGGCGTCGAGTTGAACAGACTGGTTTGACTCCTGCTCTGCCCCTCTCCAATTGCCTGATATTGGGCAGGTTACTTCGACGCTGGGCCTCAGTTTCCGCATCTGTATAATCAAAGAAGAATGTTTACTTTGTTGTTGTGACATTTAAATGAGCTCATAGGTATAAGTTGCTTAGAAATGTTTCTCCAAAGAAGTGTCTTCAAAGTCAAGTTTAGGCAATTTCTCCAAATGTTGTCAACTCCATGGCCCCTCACAATTTATAACGATGGACCTCTTAAAATTCCAGGTAGAAGGAGCTTCTCTTGACAACATTTATATGATTGGAGTAAGTCTAGGAGCCCACATATCCGGGTTTGTTGGAAAGATGTACAATGGGCAGCTGGGAAGAATTACAGGTAAGGCTTCCTGTGAATGGACATGGGGTAGTTGGCCTGGGCAGGATGTTCACTGGGAGATCATGATACAGACAATTCAAGTCTTTGGGTTCAAAGCCAGCTCTTCCAATTATTTAACCTCTCTGAGTGTGTGTCCTTTTGTGCAAAGGTGAAGCCATGATAATACTGACTTCAGGTTATTATTTAATAAAATATGTGCAAAACACTCAGTAAGTTGTATATGCCATAGAAAACGTTGGTGGTAACTTTATTTCTCTTATGGTTAGGAATAACAGCTATGTCCCATGGGGATTTGATCTGTGCTGTCCAAACAGCGATCTTCCTTTCATTTAATCTAATATAGCCTGAACTACATACGTAATATGTTTCCATCCCCAGGCACAGCTGGAATCTCATGATAGGAAAATGAGACGGGAATTTTGATAGAGGGGTTTACTCTCTGAATATCAGCTTTCAGGACAAAGCTAAATGAAAACTCAGAAACAGCAGGTGAAATCCCAAACAAAGGTTCCTTTGCTGGGTTCTCTTGCCTACTGCTCCAGTAACTTTCCACAGCTACAGAGGATGGGATGAGGGAGGCTTTCTGTTTCAGAGACTCAAGTCTTCTCCCCCCATTCATACCCTTCCCAGAATCCATTCTTACACACAGAGAACTATTTTCAATCTAGGAAATCCGGAGGGTAGTAGACAATGAGGAAGAAGAGGTTCAAACCAACTATACTTGTGAGGTAAACTTTTAGGGCCACTGTTTCTAAATGTGCTTCCTGGTACCCCTGGGCAAGTCATTCTCTCTCTCTCTCTGTGTCACATGTGCGCGTGCACACACACACACACACACACGCGCGCGGTCACGCGCATCATGGATGTCTCCTTTAGCCCTGCTATTTGAGGTCACATTGTTCTGTTTTTCCTGGATATTTTCTCTCACTTTCACACCAGGGGCCAAGGCCTCCCTCATCTTATTTACCTGCTTTCCTCGGGAGGCAGAGCGCTTTTTTACATTTTTCACATTATTATTATTTTTGTTTTAGACTGCAACATGTCCTTTTAAAAAATTTCATTTCCCTTATGGGATCAAAGGACAGGTAGCTTGAATCTGCTTGTGTCCCTTATCTGTTGGGAACTCTTCTTCTGGTGGGTGGGACTCTCCCTGAGAGTGTGTTAAGAACCTGAACAGCTCTCCAAAAAAAAAAAAAAAAGTCCTGATTTTTAGTGTCTGCTGATCTCCATGGTCTGAATACTCTCACCACTGCTGATTTCAAGCTACCAGTCTGACATTAATAACCACAAAGTTTGGGAAGAGATGAGCAAAATCTGCCCTCCAGTCCTGGGCCTGGAGGGCTCCAGCCCACCACTACTTCATTCAGTCTCACCCCCAGCTTGGTTCCCAACAAACATGCTCCCATGACTATTGTGAATGTGAGTGCAGTGTAACCTGCTTTCTGACCGTGGAAATTCCCCAAGCCAGTCTGCCTTCCACTCTGGGCCCACGTGGCCTGGACTCAGCTAATGGTCCACAGCTCAATTTTCTGTGGCCCCTGACTTTCCCATGTCCTCCGGATTCCTCATCCTCTCTGATCCCCAAAGTCAAATCTCAGCTGTTCTCCAGAGCGGCTTCAGGGGTGAAGTGTTCCCCTTCTCTGCTCACCTTCCACCACCTTTTCTGACTGGGTTCACCAAATTGTAGAGTGGGAACTTGGTCTGTTGCCTAAGGATGAAATTCATACCCAACTCCCCCAATTGGATGGTTCTGCTTTTAATTATCTGGCCTGTAATGGCGGCTTTTTTCTTCCATTTCTCTTTCTTCTGACATTTTGTTTTTTCTCTCCAGGCACATCTCCTGGTTTCTCAGTAACTTCTTAGTTTTTCTTTTTTTTTTTTTTTTTAAATTTTAAGTAGGCTCCCTGCCCAGTGTGGGGCTTGAACTCACGACCTTGAGATTAAGTCTCATGCTCTACCAACTGAGCCAGCCAGGCACCACTATTTCTCTTTAGCTTCTTTAGCACAAGATGGCAGAGCATAAGTGGATTTTAAAATATTCCAAGTACCTACATCACTTGATAATATATTACATTTGCTTCTCAAACTTAAGGGTGTAAAAAAATCTCCTTAGGGGTGCTGGTTACAATGCCAACTTGCTGAATCAGCACTCTGGGGGTGGGGTCCAGAAGTCTACTTAAAAAAAATTTTTTTTAATGTTTATTTATTTTTGAGACAGAGAGAGACAGAGCATGAATGGGGGAGGGTCAGAGAGAGAGAGGGAGACACAGAATCTGAAGCAGGCTCCAGGCTCTGAGCTGTCAGCACAGAGCCTGATGTAGGGCTCAAACTCACAGACCGTGAGATCATGACCTGAGCCGAAGTTGGAAGCTCAACAGACTGAGCCACTCAGGTGCCCTTAGAAGTCTATTTTTAACACAATGCAGGTGGTCTGAACACCATACTTTGAGAAATGACCATAGAGCTATGCTGTCCAATATAGTAGCCACTAACTAACTACATGTAGCCACTGAGCACTTGAAATGTGGCTAATGCAAACTGAGATGTTCTGTAAGTGCAAGATACACACTGGATTTCAAAGACTAAGTAAAAAGAAAAGGATATTAAAAATCTCAATTTTTGTATATGGAGTATATGTTGAAATGATAATATTTTAGATATGCTAGGTTAAATAAAATGGGTTAGATACAATGTGTTATTGAAATTAATTCTCCTCTGGGTGACTGGGTGGCTCAGTTGGTTGAGCGTCCAACTGATTTTGGCTCAGGTCACGATCGCAGTGTCATCGGATTGAGTCCCGAGTCAGGCCCTGTGCTGAACATGGAGCCTGCTTAAGATTCTCTCTCTCCCTCTGCCTCTCTCCCTTGCTCACAGACTCTCTCTCTCTCTCAAATCAATAAATAAAATTTAAAAAAATAAAAAAATTAATTCTCCTTAATTCTATTTACTTTTTTAAAATTGGCTTCTAGAAATTTTAAAATTATATACGTAGCTCACATTATTGGACAGTGGTGCCTTAGAGAGTTCATGGTGAGGTTGGGGATGGGAATATGAGGCCCCTGAAACCGCATGCAAAATGTCAGCTGTCTGTCCTGGGGAGAGGTATATTTTGGATGTCCAGGGAGAGGTCTAGGACTTTCATCAAATTCTCTAACTGGTTAATACTGTAATAAAAGCCAATGAGGGGCACCTGGGTGGCTCAGTCGGTTGGGCATCCGACTTCAGCTCAGGTCATGATCTCACAGTTCATGAGTTTGAGCCCCATGTCAGTCTCTGTGCTGACAGCTTGGAGCCTGGAGCCTGCTTCAGATTCTGTGTCTCCCTCTCTGTCTGCCCCTCCCCCACTCATGCTCGCTCTCTCTCTCTCTCTCTCTCTCTCTCTCTCAAAAGTAAATAAACATTAAAAAAAATTAAAAAATAAAAGCCAATGAGCACTATCTAGACACTTTCTTGGTGATCTTTAGGCAATAAGAAAGAGCTCCATTTTCTCATTTTGTTTCTAGTCTATAATAATCTCAAAATGTTCTGGATTCAGATCTAGGAGTCCTTTTATATGTCTTCTGAGGTAGCCATTGATTCCACCTCCATTTTGCAGATTAAAAAAAACTGAGGCTCAGAGAAGTAAAGTGACCTGCCTAAGGTCATACAGCTGGTTGGTGCTAGGTTTGGGGCCCCACGTCACATCTGTCTGACTTCAATGGTCTCTGTCCACACAAAATATATCGCTTATTGGGCACTTTAACTGTGATTTTTGGCTGACATTGTAAGCTGATTATTTGCTACGAATTGTCACTAAGGTGATCATATATCCAAGCTCACTATCCCTGTCTCCATTTGTGCCTTCTGTCCTGACATAATTGTCAATAGTGCCCTCATCACTCTCAAATTTGCCCTGGTTTGAATGTTATATAGTAAACCAATTTATCTGCTATAGATCCAGAGGTTGCTACAAACTGGGGCTCTGACTGTTCATTTCCTTAGACCAGAAGGGCTTCCTGAGCAAACTCTTTCCAAGATTATGAGTTTCTCACGCTGTGTTGAGGATGTCCTGCCGACTTGGGTGTCTGGGTGTTCATCCATCTCACATCAGTTTCAGTTGAGAACCAACCAAGGAAGAAGAAAAGCTGGAGGGGTGGGGAAGAGAAAGATAAGGAAAGGAGGCAGATAAAGACAAGCCTCAAGGAAGCAAAGTGTTGGCAGAGGAGAAATAGAAAGATTGAGGCTAGAACCAGGGAAGTCGAGGCAAGAATGCTACCTCTTGGATTTTATATCTAACTCCAGGGGATGGAAGATGCTATTTAAAATGTCTTTCACAGGGGGCGCCTGGGTGGCACAGTTAAGTGTCCGACTTTGGCTCAGGTCACGGTTCGTGGGTTCAAGTCCTGCATTGGGCTCTGTGCTGACAGCTCAGAGCCTGGAGCCTGTTTCAGATTCTCTGTCTCCTTCTCTCTCTGCCCCTCCCCCACTCACGCTCTGTCTCCCTCTGTCTCAAAAATAAAAAAAAAAAACATTAAAAACAAAATTTAAAATGTCTTTCATAGGTTAAAAATTTTGTTAAAATTTTTTAAAATATTTATTTATTTTTGAGACAGAGACAGAGCGTGAACAGGGGAGGGGCAGAGAAAGAGGGAGACACAGAATCTGAAGCAGCTCCAGGCTCTGAGCTGTCAGCACAGAGCCCGACGCGGGGCTCGAACTCACGAACTGTGAGATTATGACCTGAGCTGAAGTCGGACGCTTTACCGACTGAGCCACCCAGGTGCCCCGATAGGTTAAAAATTTTGAAACATCCCTTGAAACATTCTTCATTCCAGGTAGGTTTCTAGTAAGCTGGGTTTTGAGTATCTCTGGTGTTTTCCTGTTATTGTTTTAAAGTTGTTAGCTGTGGTTAGAACCTGGCAGGAGCTGCACTCTTGTTTTTCCAGCTGATGGTTAGGAATGCCCAGCTAACAGTGACCAAGGGCAAGAAATCAGCTCAGGCATTTATGGAGTGGGTTAATTCTGCAGGAACTGACACCCATTTTTTATCCCTCTTTGATACCTGGCCTGACCAGTGAGTTTCATACTTTCCCACTGAGCTTGCCAAACCCAGTGCAATGAAACCAAGAGCTCCATAGAGAGAGTTCGTTGCATTGTGAGGCTGCTACTCTGGTTAAAATACTTCAACTCCCCGAACCTCAGTTCATGCATCTGTAAAATGGGAATAATGTCTACCCTGCCTCCCTAACAGGCTTGTGATGTGGATCATATGACTTAGGATATATGAATAAAAATTGAAACTGTACAGGAGTTTTATTAATAATAAGAAGGAAAGGTTGAGTGGGGTTTCTGGATCACTTAAAATAGAATCAGGATAAGTATAGCGTCTGCTTTTTATATGCACCTTCAGGTGCTTTTTCCCAAGGAACCAGTTTATCCCCATGTCCCTGGTCCCCACGTCTGTGTGCTCCCTGCTATTGAGCCCTGCACAAGATATAGCTCCTAATGGGGTCTGGATGCCATTCTCAGAGGGCACCACCTCTGCTGTGGGAAAAGGCTACGGGGCTGTAGAAAGGAGGCTGACAAAGCAGGAAGGGAATGCGAGTGCTGGCCCACACGAGCGTGCCCTGCAGCCTACTTGCCATCCTCATGGAGAGGGATCAAAAGCCTGGCTGCAGGTGACTCATGGCGTGGGGCTACCAAGCCGACTCCGTTTTCTTTCCAGGTCTCGACCCTGCGGGCCCTTTATTCAACGGGAGACCTCCCGAGGACAGATTAGATCCCGGTGATGCACAGTTTGTTGACGTCATCCACTCCGACATTGATGGTAACATTCCTGTCCTTGTGGGTCAGTGAGCACCCGGCTCCCAGACTCCTAAAGAGTCTCCCCCTGAGGGGATCCTCATGCAGGGGTGGATCAGGTTCTTCCAGATTCCCTCTTTTCCTGCGGGGCAGGGTTCCAAATCCACCCAGGTATTGAAGGGACACTGGTTTAATGCAGGCATGCAGGATGTCTTGCTGGAGTGGAGGTTTCCCATCAACTTTTCTTATTTTTAAAGTGACCATCTTGACCAATCAAGGACAGGGTGATTTTCACACTGTGTGGACAAATGTTTCCACATATGCAGCAGGGTTTGGATGCATGATTTCCATTTTTTGGGTTTTTCTTGGGTCTTTCTCGTTTTCTTAAGCTGAAAGATAAGTTCCAGTGTTGTGTCTCTCTCTGGAGAGCGATTCTGAGCCATGTTTAGCTCTCCAACTTTCTCTGGATCTTCCTGGCCATTTCCATCTTTTATGGTGCTGATTTCATAGCTGGGATTTGGTATAGGATATAGGGTTTGGGTGATGTTAAAGGTGAGTCTTTATATCCAGACGTCTAGGACAAGAACTAGAGTAGGGACCTCGGAAGGCTGAGGGGACAGAGCAGAGTAGTCTTTAATAATACACCCTCTTTGTGATACAGCCACCTGAAAAACCCTTGATCACCTATCATGGGCTCTCTGATGTGGTATTCAGCAATTGTTGGCCTTAAAGGAAACAGCTGCATTCTTACGACACAGTTTGCAAAGCGTTACCTTACTTAAGTGCAGTACCTCGATGCCATTTTAATGCTTGATGGAATAGAGTAATTTATTTTTTATTCTTGGAGAGAAAGTGAATTTTGAGGAAAGAATAAGCTCTGCAGTCAGGCAGGGGTGGACTCAGATCCCAGGTTTTGTCCTTTCTAGCGGGATCATTTCATTCTGTAAGTCCTCTGAACCTTAGTGTCTTCATCTGTAACTTACTTCACCTGAATTTACCAATGGCCACTTTTTGGACAGTGTGAATGTTAGAGGAAAGGTGTATAAAAGGTATAAAAACCCCCACAGACACATGTAGGTTCTCAATATATAACAGGTATTATTATTATTGCAACGGTACACTATGTATACATGTATAAATAGTCTTTTAATTCAAGTATTTGACCGATTAGTTTGTAGTTATAAGGTTAAAAAGAATAAGCAATTATTAAATCAATCTATATTTTTCCTGGTCCCCGTTTTCTAGAAGAGTTCCACTTAAAAAAATTTTTTTCTTACAAAGTAAAAGTTCATTTTTTCCCATTTCTTTCTTTTTTTTCTTCATTTTTTCCCCCGTTTTTTATTCATTAAAGTCTGGCACAAATGCAGTTAGAGACCCAGGAAACACTGGCAATTAGAAGGTTCCAGCCAAATATAAAGAAGAAGCATACAGTTTTATCAGACTTGCTGTGAATGACTGACCAAAACTCCCTTACATCTTGAGAAATATTGGAAATAGGTTCCCCTACTGTCTTTATAATCTCCTAGTTGGAAATCCCTGCTTCCTAACTAACTAGCTGGGTAGGTTTGAGCAAAATATTTAAATATGTAGAACAACAACAACACAAATGCCTGCCTATATCCTTCAGGCAAATGAGCTACATGATGTGAAAAGTTCAAAAATAAAACCATAATATATTTTCCTTTAGCACTGGGCTACAAGGAGCCATTAGCAAACATAGACTTCTACCCAAATGGAGGATTGGATCAACCTGGTTGCCCCAAAACAATATTGGGAGGTAAGGGCAAATACTTTATATATTGTATAATAGTGGTTTTTAAAAAAGGCATATTTCAAAAATCTGATATTATTCTATGGGTAATAGTTTTTAATAGAAAACAAATCATCTGAGAAGATAGAGATAGTATAAATATAAATGAAAAATGAAAAATTATTACTCAAATATACTACTTAAAAAAAAACAAAACATTGCAGCATTATAGGCAATAATGAAGATACGGAAGCAACCCAAGTATCCATCGATAGATGAATGGATAAAGAAGATGTGGTATATTTACACAATGGAATATTGCTCAGCTATAAAAGGGAATCAATCAAATCATTTGCCACAACATGGATGAATCCACAGGCTATTATGCTAAGTGAAATTAGTCAGAGAAAGACAAAGGGGAGATGGGTGAAATGGGTGAAGGAAATTAGGAGTACATTTACCATGATGAGCACTGAATAACGTACAGAATTGAACCATTATATTGTACATCTGAAACTAATAACTGCGTATGTTAGTTATGCTTCACTTAAAAAATTTTTTTAATGTTTTTTATTCATTGTTTTTGAGACAGAGAGAGACAGAGCATGAACGGGGGAGGGTCAGAGAGAGAGGGAGACACAGAATCTGAAGCAGGCTCCAGGTTCTGAGCTGTCAGCACAGAGCCCGACGCGGGCTTGAACTCACGGACTGTGAGATCATGACCTGAGCTGAAGTCGGACGCTTAGCCGACTGAGCCACCCAGGTGCCCCAATTATGCTTCATTTAAAAAATAAATTTAAAAAATAAGTAACCATAACCATATGATTAAGAGCTATTATGAATTATTGCTCTCTCATGAAAAGGTGTGTCTTTGACCTAGAAATTCCATATCTGGAAATCTCTTCTAGAGAAATAATGGAAAATGTAAACAAAAATCAAAGTGCAAAAATATCTGACATAGTATTATTTATAGTAGCTGCATTTTAAGAAATAATCTAAATATCCAACATGGAAAATTGTTAAATAACTATGATATGCCCACACAAAGGAATATAATTGCCAAAAAGTCATATTTTCAGATTAATGAAAATGCTTACAATGGGATGTTAAGTGAAAATGACACAAAACTATACAGTATCATCCCAATTTGTTTTTTAAATGTGTATTTGTACATGTGTAAGTATAGAAAAAAAGACCAAGCATAAATGCTGCAAATAATTATTAGGGGTGAACTGTGGATATTGGACTTCTGGGTGATTTTTGCATCATTATTTCCCATTATTTTGTATTTTCTAAACCAGCATGTATTATTTTATAATAAGAAAAACTTCACAAAGCAAAAAAAAAAAAAAAAAAACGGTAGATGGCAACATAAAAGTAATAGTAGTATTTTATTCCGATAAAAAACCCATCCCTAGGTGCTCTTAATCTGTATTTCATCATTGCCAGAGAAAGTTAAACAATCATGGATATGATTCTAGAAAAAGG
Source organism: Panthera tigris (assembly GCF_018350195.1). Taxonomy (NCBI): domain Eukaryota; kingdom Metazoa; phylum Chordata; class Mammalia; order Carnivora; family Felidae; genus Panthera; species Panthera tigris. The sequence goes on from NC_056668.1 coordinate 81,128,734, forward strand.
TAATCTTGTTACAAAACGGTAGCTGTATATGGCCCCATGGGGACGTGGTGTTTGAAAATGATCCAGATGAAATGGCATAAGTAGGGTCAACCATATTTCACCATAAATGGTGTGTGTTCAAATCCTGTCCTGTAGGATGTAGGGTAAATACCTCTGAGGAGCCAAGATAATGTGATTTGCTTATAAAGGCCATTCTCTGTATTGTTATCAACATCGTTGTTTTGGCAAGTGAAAGTTCCAGGAACAATAAGTAAATATTGACTTGTCAGATTTGTTCCTGTCTGGCTTGGTCCCATGCCAACCCAAGTTTCTCCTCTCTTGCCCTAGTTTATTTCTGTCCTTCACTGAGCTCCTCTATGGGCATACATAAGTGGACTGTGCGGAAAGAAGAAACATTGTTCTGACTCAAGCAACAGTGCTTCTCCAAACCACTAGCTCACAATCATAACTCCTTTCTTATTTGGTTCACTGTTTCCTACTCAGATCCTCACCTCCTCTGATTACCCATCTTTGGGACCCAGTTCCCCTTCATCATCTGACCCATCAACCTTCCAACTACCTCTCAGTTTTGTGTGCTGCATTGCTTCATCATGTCCAACTCTCCTGACGCCGTCTCCATGCCTTGCTGGCCTCCTGTCTCACCACTGCACCACCTGGCACCCGCCAGGAATTAACTAGAGGCTTGCCTCTCGCCTCTTCTTGCCCATTCATGGCTTCTGGTGCCACCTCCTATTGTTCAGTTCTTCTCATTCCACCCTTCACTCTGTAGCAGAAACAGAGCCCCTGCCACTGGGCTTCTCTCATGAATGTAATCCCATTAGAGACCCCCTTAGGTCTCTGCCATGTCAGCCACCACCTTGGCTTGAGAACATTCCGGAGATGTCACGGAGCCTGGTTAATTGAGTACAAGGTCCAGGAAAACTTGGTTACTTCTCCATGGCCCTCAATAACGTCACAGAATCCTCATGTTTATCTCTTGCCAACTCCCTACAATCACTCCTCATGCTTCTATCCTGAAAATCTCCCCACCTATAAGAGGTGATCTAGATTTGCCTTTTTACCTAGATTAAAGATCTCACCTGAGGGAGCCATTCTATGTATCCTCATTTTAGTTTACAAGGTCAGTCTTTACATTCTTGTTTCCTTCTGCCCCCAAGGTGGAGGCATCCCCCATCCTTTTTCAAAGCTGTCTCCTGTGCCTACCCTCCTTGGGGATCTTCCTCTAACAATTACTCCTCAATGGCCCCTTTCTCTGATGTCTTTACTAGTTTAAATGTGCTCTGCTGAAAATCTCTGGGAAAACTCTGACTACCATTGAATCTTTCTTGTTATTTTCACTGACAAAGGAAGGACACAGGTTGAATCCTGATTCAACCACATAATAGTCGTGTGACCTTGGTCAAGTCATTTAAGCTGAGTCTCAATGTGCTACTAGGTAAAATGGGGATGATCACGCCTATCTTCTTTTATCCTGCCACGTGCCAGTATGAATGCTGATCTATAGGTTTTTGTAAGGGTTAAATGGAAGCTGTTAGCACAGTGCTTGGCCTATAGCAGACAGATGGTGAATTGTGTGTGCCTATAATGTGTGACATATTATTGTTAAATGCTACAACTGCTCTACTCTTTCATCGTTCCCTTTATGATCAAGGATTGCAATATTTTAAGTGTGACCATCAGAGGTCCGTGTACCTGTACCTTTCTTCTCTGAGAGAGAACTGTGCTATCACTGCATATCCCTGTGACTCCTACCGGGACTATAGGAATGGCAAATGTGTCAACTGTGGCATGCCACAAAAGGAGTCCTGTCCCCTGCTGGGTAAGTCCAACAAGCAATTTTACCCTCTGATTAACAAATAGTTCATTTTGGGTAGAATCCGAGCACCACTTTACTATCTAAAAATGGGCCTGAAAATTGTGTGCTTAAAAAAGAATTTACTTAGCTTTTTCTAGCTAATTTGTTCTGTGAAATACTCTTGAATGTCCTAATCAGAAACCGTGTTAGAAAAGCCATTTATATACAATTTCAGCTAGAGGGCAGTACAACCTCCCTGGACACTCTAGCATAAAAAAGAAGGTTCCAAAGAGTTTCCAAGCCCACCCAGGGCAAAGTCACCTTATATAGCCTGCTCCCATGGGGACAGAACCTCTTCACGTACACAACCTCTCTGCTGGGGGAAGGTCACAGTGAGCTCTGACTCTCCTGTCAAATGAGCCTTGCAGAATGATCCCTCCCAACAAGCCTTGTCTGTAGATGCCCTCACGCCGCACCCTGGTTTCTATGTGCACATTCAGGGCGGGGTAACAGATACTGCAGAGGCTGCTTGGGTATTTGCTAAGGGTTGGTAGAAATATTCCAGATGGTGAGGACTAGAAACGGGATGATGATGAAAATTTTCTGATTGTTCTAAGGAAAAATCCAAGTTAACATTAGAGCATGCTACAGACAAGGGGTTCTCAACCTTGGTTGTGCAGAAATTAATTGGAAAGCTCTAAGGAGCTTTTAAAAATTACCAATGTTTCCATTCCAGATCAATTAGTCAGCATGCAAAGGCCATTCTCTAGGGGTGGGGACAGAAGAGAGAGAGAGAGAGACACCTCACTGATGTGACTCAGCTTCATTCCTGCAGGCACAGAAGTGAAGAAGAGTCCCCTGCTGGTTGACATAGTCACTTAGCACGCTCAGGTTCTGTGGGATTTAGGGGCCTAATTGTAGTTCTTCAGGAAAGCACAATGCTTTGCAAGAGTGATGCTATTTTAGGTATAAACCTGAAACTGCTTTAATCTATAAAATGAATGTATTACTGAAAAATGTCAGCGCTATTCTTAGCCTACCCAGTGTGTGAGAGAACCAGCACGCTACTGAGAACTAGGGTGATGTAATGTCAGGGAAAGGCAGGAGGAGCCACTGTAGTGTCATGTTGCCTGTCCCAGCTCTGAGGGACAGGGCAGCGAGCAAGATATGGTGGATGCAGGGGAGGCAGGCCCTGGTGGCCCTGCAGGTCCACCCCCACAGGGGTGGGTACGAGGGAGATTGTCTTGGTGGTGTGGGGGCTCAAACTCACTGCTCTCACTACCTCCCCAGCTGCTTTTACATTTATAGAATGCATGCTAATGTTACATTTTTTCCAACTTGCTTTACAGGCTATTATGCTGATAATTGGAAAGAGTATTTAAAGCAGAAAAAGCCTCCTATGACTAAAGCGTTCTTTGACACAGCCGAGGAGAAACCATTCTGCAGTGAGTGGTGGATGTGGTTGTTTGCTTTTGCCCAACCCCCCCCCTTTTTTTTAAGTTTATTTATTTTGAGAGAGACAGAGACAGTGTAAGTGGGGGAGGGGCCGAGAGGGAGGGAGAGAGAGAATCTCAAACAGGCTCCGTGGTGTCAGCGCACAGCCTGATGTGGGGCTTGAAGCCACGAAACCGTGAGATCATGACCTGAACCAAAACCAAGAGTCAGACACTCAACTGACTGAACCACCCAGGCACCCCCCAAACCCCTTCTTTTTAAAAAATGGCTGAGTCTCAGCTTCCTGGCTACCTCTTGGCAAATGAAGGGCAAGTTAAAGTGTGGATTTTGGAACTGGGAAGACTTCGGTTGAATCCTGACTCTATCACATAATAGCTGTGTGACCTTGGTGAAGTCATTTAAACTCTTTGAGTCTCATTGTCCCGCTAGGTAATAATGCCTATCTTCTGGGTTAAGGATTAAATCTCAACAAATCATAATTATTAGCTTCATTGGATGGCTATTCATTTTACTTTTTTAATTAAAAAAATTTTTTTAAAGTATACTCTATGCCACACACAAGGCTTGAACTCATGACCCTGGGACCAAGAGTGGCATGCTCTACTGACTGAGCCAGCCGTGCACCCCTTAGATGGCCATTTTACTCACTAAGATCTTCCAGAAAATTTGCTTGCCCCCCAAAAGACATGACATTTCAGCTAGGTAAAATCAGGTGTCAGCTACATCTGTAGGTCAGTTTCAGCTCCAAAGCAACCATGATGACCTTCTACAGACATTGAGAGCTTGGGTATTCCAGATGGGGGCTAAGTGGGGCAGCAGATGATGAGATGTCCTGGGAAGTAGGAATTTTCTTGGGCAGATGGATGTCTTACAATCTTGTCCCCCTTTTCACTTTTCTTAGGAGCAACTCTTATAAAAGAGGGTGCAGATCAGTGGGGTTCCTTCCTCCTTTGGAGCCATGTGTGGCAGCCCAAGGATTGCTGTCTGCCTGGTCCAAGTGAGGCAAGTGCCTGAGTAATAGTGGGCCATGAAATGGCAACTCCAGGGTGGATCTTATTCCTTTGTGGGCCCAACATCTCCTGAGCTTCCTTCCCTTCCTATATTTCTCAGGCAATATTTGTATACATGTACCCATATATTTACCACTTTTTTGATTATCATTTTTTTCATGTATTTCGTAGATACAGGTAAGTGTGCTAATGATGGGAGAACACCAGAGCATGAGAAGAACTCAAAGAGGCAAACCTGACTTAGTCTAAGGGTCAGTGAAGGTCTCCTGGAGGAAGGGACTAAGCCAAAACCTGAAGGATGAGTTGGCAAAGGGGGCAAAGTAAGAGTGTTCGAGTGGGGAGAAGGCCCAGGAGCAAGAGGCAGCCTGGCAGTGCAGGCGACACACATGGTGTGGCATGACTGGGGAAGAGATGATGGCGGCTGGTGGACATGGCCCAGATTGCAGACAACCTTGTCAGCCGTGGAGGTTCTCTACATGGCCACCTGCTTGGTTTATTTTAAAAGGCAGGGAATGCAGTGAACCAATCATACTCAGCAGTAGGCCACCTTATCCTTAGTGAATAAGGTGGAATACCAATCCAACTGTGATGCCCAAACATGACAACTGGAGACCATTGGATTCTGCCATCATGAAGGCCATCTTTACCAAAAAGAATGGAAAGGAATTTTAGAAAATTCTGCCCAGATCTTTGCAGAGAAACTAGAGAGGAAGAGAACAAGAAACTCAAGTTATGAAGGAGGTTGGGTTTTTAGGAATTGACCTATCAGGAGAGCAGTTGAGAGTCTCTCTCTCTCTTACTGTGCTCTCTCCTTGTTTTGCAGTATATCATTACTTTGTGGACATTATAACTTGGAACAAGAACATAAGAAGAGGATCCATTACAATCAGATTGACAGACAGAGCTGGAAACACCACAGAATCCAAAATCAATCAGTAAGTTGGGCTGGGGTAGTTCACAGTTTGCTATTTCCTTTTCTGACTGGAGAAATTAAATCTCAAATATATCTACTTTCTTACTTATAGGTCTGTACTTATCTTTGTTCTACAAAAACATAAGGGGGCATTTTTCTTAGTTGCTTCTCATGGTTCTTGATCTTCTAGGCTCTGTACAAATGGAATTGGTACAGGGATTTACTTTCTTTCCTTCCTTCCTTTCTTTCTTCCTTCCCACCTCTCTCCCTCTCCCTCCCTCCTCTCTCCTTCCCTTCCTTCCTCTCCTCCTTCCTTCGTTTAAACATTTAATTACCAAAGTCATCCTTGCTTGCTGTGAAGGATTTATACAGTAAAGAAATATGTAACATAAAAGTGCAAATACTTGCCCCAGCCCAACAATCCCACATCTAAAGGCACTCACCCCCACACACATTTCAATCTTTTTATGCGCTCATAATATACATATATATAAACATGTAAATGTATGCTTCTCAAACTCAGAAAATGTGATGTGCAATAATAGAAAATTGGAAACACACTAAAAATCTAACAATGGGAAAATGGTTACTTAAATATTCCCATATAATAAAATACTATTCATAGGTTAATTTTTGCAACATATTGAATGAAATGCTTATAATATGCTAAATGAAAAATCCAGGATATTAAATTATATAAAGTACAAAATTAGTTCAACAATGTAAAAAAAAAATGAAAAAGAAATATGCCTAACATGTTAGCTGGCCTTTGGGTGGTAGGAATATGAGTGCTTTATTCAGCTTCTCTTTACTTTTCAATTTTATATGATATTGTATATATAGAGTTTAAAAATAGTTAATCATTTTCATCAATTAATTTTATAATCAGGAAAAAGGGGGGAAATAATTCAAAGAAATTTGAGGTTCATTTTATTCATTTACTCAGGAAACATTTTTGGGGGGTCCTGTTATCTACTAGGCACTTGGGTTGTCTGTTGGCTTCACTCATAGAGGACCAACTAGAATGTCATCTGAAACTGGCAATTGCCTATAGGTTCACCATGTAGATGAATAGAGAAGGAGTGTGTTGGTGGCCTGGAGGTGACTTTTTTTTTTAACATATCCTTGGATGATAATAACAACAGCCTTTCTTTATTGAACTAAACACATTACCCATGCTGGCTAATGCAATTCACACTAAAACCCTGTGAGGTGGTATTATAATCTGTATTATATACATAAGAACACAGGCTTAGAGAGGCCAAGATCACATGCCTTTCAGCACCAATGTCCCCAAACCCAGTGGTGCTACATTTTCAGGGAGGGCGCGGCTAGGGGGCGCATCTTGAACAACCAGCGTCAGGTAGTTTATGGGCTGTGATCTTCAGTAAGGAAGCTGGGCAGAGACCTCATCTGGAGACTCTAAGAAATAGCAAGGGAAATTGTGCAGTTCTATGAGAAGTAGTGACCTACAAAATTTGGTTATTCATGCCAGTAACTGATTACATATTGGCTTTACATGTCTTAGCAATTTTAATTTTATGTAGTGAATTTCTCCCAACTAGGACTTCCTAACTGCAGAGGGGTTTTTTTCTCGATTAAGATAGAGACCTTAACCTCTCTATTTTATTCATGTTTAGTTGTTCTTATTTTAGTCATGCTTGTGAAAAGTCATCACCAATCAGAGAATATATGGAAAAAAAGGAAATGGTTACTCTATTACGTGGTGAGATTATCTCTACCCTTCTATTTTTTGCAAGGTAAACTATTAGATTTAGTGTTTAGTATTTTTACAATTTAAGAAAAGGAAAATAATATCAGAGTATGTGCCCTAAGTTTATTTGGTCTTACCAGACTATGGGTACAAATATAGTCACATTCAAGAATATTACCTTCCTGGTGACTCTCCCTGTATCCATGTTTTGGATGTATTTCTTTTTTACTTTATAACCTTTTTTTTTTAAAATTGAGATATAATTCACACACCATCAAACTCACAGTTTTAAAGTTTACATTTCAGTGGTTTTGAGGATATTAACAAAATGTGCAAACGTCATTACCATCTAATTCCAGAACATTTTTTTAAAGTTTATGTATTTATTTTGAGAGAGAGAGAGAGAGAGAGAGAGAGAGAGAGAGAGAGCATAAGCAGGGGAGGGGCAGAGAGAGAGGAAGAGAGAATCATAAGCAGGCTCCGCACTGCTTATGAACCACAAGATCATGACCTGAGCTGAAATCAAGAGTCTGATGCTTAACCAGCTGAGCCACCCAGGCGCCCCTCCGGAACATTTTTATCAATTCAAAAAGAAACCCTATACCTGTTAGTAATTCCTCATTCCTCCTTCCTCCCCACCCCCTGTCAACCACTAATCTGCTTTCTGTCTCTATAGATTTACCTATTTTGGGAATGTCATATAAATGGAATAATATAATATGTGGTCTTTTTGTGTCTGACTTTTTTTTGCTTAATGTTTTCAGGATACTATAGCAATACTTCATTTTTTTTTTTTTTTATATATTTTTGGGACAGAGAGAGACAGAGCATGAACAGGGGAGGGTCAGAGAGAGAGGGAGACACAGAATCGGAAACAGGCTCCAGGCTCCGAGCCATCAGCCCAGAGCCCGACGCGGGGCTCGAACTCACGGACCGCGAGATCGAATACTTCATTTTTTTTATGGTCAAATAATATTCCATGGTATGGATATGTCCCATTTTATTTCAATCCACTGACCTCTGGGTTATGAGCCCAGCTCACTCCCACTGTGCCATTCTGCTCACACATACCACATTTTATTTATTCTTTCGTCAGTTGATGGACATTCGGGTTATTTCCACTTTGGGGGCTATTATGAATAATGTTGCTATGAAAATGTGTCTCCATTTCCACGTAGACATACATTTTCATTTCTCTCGGGTATATACCTAGGAGTGGAATTGCTGGGTCATATGATAACTCCATTTCACATTTGTAGGAAATGCCAAAGCAGCTACAACATTTTACATTCCCACCAGCCATGTGTAAGAGTTTCAATTTCTCCACATCCTCGCCAACACTGTTATTATCTGTCTTTAAATTTTGTTCTTTTTAATTGTGATTGAAAAATGCAACATAAAATTTATCATCTTAATCATTTTTTGAGTGTACAATTTAGTAGTGTAAAGTATATTCACATTGTTGTGAAACATTTCCAGAACTTCTTCATCTTGCAAAACTCAAGCTCTATACCCATTAAATAACAACTCCCCCATTTCCCTCTCCCCCTAGCAACTACCATTCTAGTGTCCCTATGAATTTGACTACTTTAGATACCTCATATAAGTGGAATCCTACAATATTTATCTTTTTGTGATTGGCTTATTTTACCCAACATAGTATCTACAAGGGTCATCCGTGTTATAGCTTGTGACAGGATTTCTCTTGTTTTTTAAAGGCAGAGTAATATTTTGTATGTATATGTCACATTTTGTATGTCTTTATCACAGACATATCCATCTTCTTTATTGTAGCCATTCTAGTGGGCATTATGGTATATCTCATGATTTTGTTTCGCAATTCCCTAATGATTAATAACATTGAGGCTTTCATGTGCTTACTGGACATTTCTAGATATTTTTTTGGGAAATGTCTATTCAGGTCCTTTATTCATTTTTCCCCCTTTTATTTATTTTTGAGAGGTCGGGGGAAGGGCACAGAGAGAGGGGAACAGAAGGTCCAAAGTGGGCTCCCCTGAGGGAGACCAATTCGGGGCTCGAACTTACAAACGATGAACTGTGAACTAGGAGATCACGACCTGAGCCGAAGTTGGATGTCCAACCGACTAAGCTACCGAGTGCCCTCATTTTTTTCCCTTTTAAATAGACTTCATTTTTTAGAGCAGTTTTAGATTCACAGCAAAATTAAACAGGAAGTGCAGAGATTTCCTATATACCCTCTCGCCCACATACACACAGCCTCCCCGCTATCAAAACCTGATAATAGGGTGGCATACACAGTTACAGCTGAAGCATCTACATTGACACATCATTACCCAAAGTCCATAGCCTACATTAGGGTTCACTGGTGGTGGTGTACATTCTATGGGTTTTGACAAACGTGTAAGAACATATACCAACCATTATAGGATCATGGAGTTGTTTCACTGCCCTAAAAATCCTCTATGTTCTGCCTATAATATCCTTCTCTTCCCTAACCTTTGGCAGGGAATGGTCTTTTTACTGTCTCCATAGTTTTGCCTTTTCCAGAATGTCATGTAATTGGAGTCATACAGTATGTAATCTTCAGAGTGGCTTCTTTCACTTAATAATAGAATTTAAGCTTCTTCATTTTTTTTTCATAGCTTGCTAGTTCATTTCCTTTTAGCACTGAATAATATTCCACTGTCTGAATGTACTACAGTTTATTAATCCATTTTCCTGATGAAGGACATTTTGGCTGTTTGATAATTCTGAATAAAGCTGCTATAAACATCCGGGTATAGGTTTTTTTTGTGTGTGTGCCTTAGTCACTTTATTTTTATTTTTAAAAACAGGCATTTATTATTTTATTTTTATTTTTATAGTTTTTGAGGAGGGGGGCACAAGTGAGCAAGAGACAGAGAGAGAGAGAGAACCCCAGGAGGGGGAGAGAGAGAAGTGGGGCTCATCCGAAGCAGGGCTCGAGCTCACAAACCATGAGATCATGACCTGAGCCGAAGTCAGATGTTTAATGACTGAGCCACCCAGGGGCCCCTCACTCACTTTAAAATTGAGTTATCTTTTTATTGTTGATTTGCAAGAATTTTTTTTTGTACTCTGGACACAAATCCTTGATAGTTTTAGGTCTCACTTAGGTCTTTGATCCATTTTGAGTTCACTTTTGCATATAAATGATGTAGGATGTCCTACTTCATTCTTTTGCCTTTGAATATCCAGTTGTCACAGCACTATTTATTGAAAAAACTATTCTTTTTCTGTGAATGTCTTGACATCCTTGCCTAAGTCAGGTGACAGTGAATGGGAGGGCTTCTTTCTGGACTCTCAATTCTATTCCATTGATCTATACATCTATCCTTATGCAAGTACCACATTGTCATGTAGCTTATAGCATTACTGTGGCTTTCTAACAAATTTTGAAATCAGGAAGTGTGAATCCCTGAAGTTGGGTCTTTTTCAAAGTTGTTTTGACTATTCTGGGTCTCTTGAATTTCCATATGCATTTTAAAATTAGTTTGACAATTTCTGCAAAAAAAGAAAAAAGAAAAAAAGGCAGCTGGGATTTTGATAGGGATTGTTTCTGTCCCCTTAGGTGGTAGGAAGTTTTACTTGGAAATCATTTTTAGTTCACCCCTCCCCAGAGAGTCTCCTATTCAACTCCCCTCCATGACTGGCTTTGTTTCATGTCTGATTGCACTGCACTGAAAAAGACAGCTCATTACTAACTTTGAAAAAAGGCCAACAAAAGTGAATTTCAGTATTTCTGCCTTCACATATTTTTAAGGTTCCTCAGTATTCTTTACTTTCCTCTTAGTTCGGTGTGATTCAAAAGGGTTTTAGTTTTGTTTTTGCTTTAATTGTATCCACCATTAGGAGTTTCCAGGGTGGTTAGTGTACCTACTACCAGACACAAACATCTGGCTCCTATTATAGGTTCGCTGGCTCTTGTTCCCTTTATTCTTATATGAACTCAATACCTTGGTTTGTGCCTCCCCGTGTATTTCTGGACATCCCTCCAGGTGGAAGAGGGGGTCCTACCTGTATTCAGAGACAAACTTCACCAGCTCCAAGAGGTCTTTTCCCTCTCCTGCCTTCCATCTACCCCCACGGGGTTTTGCCATCTGCAGGGTGCCATCACCCTCTCCTGAGTCTCTGCACTCTTGTGGCTCCACAGCTGCTCCTGGAGAGGGATCCAATTCAGGATCACTGACTGAGGTTGGTTATCCTGTCTCTTTAGTCTTCACATAGGAATAGTTCGTCCATCTTTCCTCGACTTTCCTGACTTTACAGGTCAGTTATTTTCAGAATGTCTTCCATTTGGGTTTGTCTGATGCTTCCTCATGATGACATTCAGATCATGCATCTCTGGCAAAAACTGCATAGAAGTGATGTTATGTTTGGCTCCGTGTGTCCTATTAGGAGGCCCGCACTTTGGTTCATTTCATTAACTTGGATCAGTTTATTACGGTGTTTTTTCGCCCCAGTTTCTCCACTATGCAGTTACTGTTTTTCCTTGGTATTAGTAAGTATGTTGCAGGGAGGTACTTTGAGACCCATTATTCCTAAAATGTCCCATTATTCCTGAAACTTTTACCCAATAGTTTTGATGTTTTGTGGTTGGATTGTTACTATGATGGTTGAATGGTGATTTTTCAAATTCATCATTTAGGAAAAGCTTTCTTTTCCTCCCATTTATTTATTCATTTATTTGGTTATATCAATATGGACTCGTGGATTTTTATTTTATTTTAAATGTTTATTTATTTTTGAGAGAGTGGGAGAGAGAGACGGAGACAGAGTTCTGAAGTGGCTCTGTGCTGACAGCAGAGAGCCCAACGTCGGGCTTGAACTCACGAACCATGAGATCATGACCTGAGCCAAAGTTGGACGCTTAATTGACTGAGCCATCCAGGCGCCCTGGATTTTTATTTTATTAATGGAGACTTATAATTAGGTACTAACATTATTTATTTATTTTGATATTTAAATTGTCTCAAATCTGGCCATTAGAAGCTCTTCAAACTGGGTCTGCACCCTTTTTTTAAAATGCATTTTTTGGGGCGCCTGGGTGGCGCAGTCGGTTAAGCGTCCGACTTCAGCCAGGTCACGATCTCACGGTCCGTGAGTTCGAGCCCCGCGTCAGGCTCTGGGCTGATGGCTCAGAGCCTGGAGCCTGTTTCCGATTCTGTGTCTCCCTCTCTCTCTGTCCCTCCCCCGTTCATGCTCTGTCTCTCTCTGTCCCAAAAATCAATAAACGTTGAAAAAAAAATTTTTTTTTAAAAATAAAATGCATTTTTTATTGTGATGGAAACATATAATGTAAAATTTATCATCTTAATCATGTATAAGATGTTCAGTAGTGTTAAGTGTTCAGTAAGTGTTAAGTAAGTTCAGTAGTGTTAAGAATATTCACATTATTGTGAAATAAATCTCCAGAACTTTTCACCTTGCAAACTGAAATTCTATACCCATTGAACAACAACTCCCTTTTCTCTCTCCCTCCAGCCTCTGATAACTACCATTCTACTTTGTTTCTATGAATTTGATTACTTTAGACACCTTATATAAATGGAGTCAAACAATATATATCTTTTTGTGATTGGCTTATTTAGCGGAATGTCCTCAAGGTTTATCCATGTTGTAGCATGTGACAGAATTTCCTTCATTTTAAAGGCTGAATAATATTCATTGTATGTATCACATGTTGATAATCCATTATCCACTGATGGGCATTTGGGTTGCTTCTACCTCTTGGCTCTTATGAACGATGCTGCTATGAACATGGGTGTGCAAATATCTCTTGGAGACCTTGCTTTCATTTCTTTGGGGCACATACCCGGAAGTAGAATTGCTGGATCATATGGTAATTCTATTTTTAATTCTTTGAAGAGACCCCATACCATTTGCCATTGTGGTCGTACCATTTTATATTCCTAGCAACAGTGCACAAGAGTTCCAATTTCTCCGTATCCTCATCAACACTTCTTCGCCATCCTAATTCACGTGAAGTGATTCTGTATTCTTTTGAACATTTCCACCATTCTGTGAGCATTCCTTACTTTCTGGCATACGGCTTGTTGCAGGATCACTTTGCACTTTCCCTGACCTAGCCCTGGAATCAACCATTTCTCCCGGAAGCCTCCTACCCATTCCTTTTAGCGAGGATGGTATTTAGAAACTAAAATCTGGGCACCTTTCAGATTAGTTTTACTTGTGGCACTTTTGCTCCTCCCAGGACTCAACACATGATTCTAGTGAGGCTGGGGTGACACACACCCCCTCACCCTAATCCCCACCTCCAAACTGATGATTCATTTCTAGAGCAAGTCCCCCATTTCTGAACCAGGGGGCTCGCCATGGTCTACTTCTCCAGGTCCCTAGAGGGACACTGACCCAGTGAACCTCCCCAGTGGATATTCCATAGGCTCAATTTGAGATTCCAACTGTAGGAAGCATCACATACATAGGAAAAAGTATTGGAACTTAGTATTTAGCTATTTTATTTGAGAGGCATGACTGAAAAAAATATTTGCTTAAGTATAACTTCTAAATTAGTATCTAGTTGGGCTAAACATATACATATGCATCTAGCAATGCAGTTTAATGGAAAGATTATAACTTTGAACTCTGAACTGAGTTTGAATCCCTGCACTGATTCTGATAAGCACTGTGACCTGGGTGAGTTTAAGCTCTGCAAGCATCTGTTTCCTTGTCTGTAAAATGAAGATAATAATAGTCATCTTGAAGAATTTTTCAGGGGAATGGAGACATGTGTCAAGAAATGAGGATGCTATCCGGTATATAGTAGGCAGAGCATGCCTCTCTTATGCCATAATATTTCATCATTCCTGGGGCCAGCAGCTTCACTTATGCAATTCTCTGAAATCCAGCAGACTGTGGGGTCAAGGGACCACCTGCTTATGAGTGATTTGTAGCTTTTGAAACTGTTTTCTTTCGTTAGCAATCTATATCCACTTACTTCATTTCTTCTCTCCAGTGAACCTGCAACTTTTCAGAAATACCACCAAGTGAGTCTGCTTGCAAGATTTAATCAAGACTTGGATAAAGTTGCAGCCATTTCCTTGGTGTTCTCTACAGGGTCTACAATAGGCCCGAAGTATAAGCTCAGGATTCTCCGAATGAAGTTGAGGTCGCTTGCCCATCCAGAGAGGTGAGCCATCAGCAGTGTTTGACAAGCTCTGGTTTTCCAAAGATGCTGTTGGTTTCTGTCCAATCTCCTTGGTCTGATGTTTTAGTAGGACCTCATCAATTACAATGAAGGAAGTGGAGGGTTTTCAAAAAATAGACTTGATAAAGATGAGTAGCCCCATAATTTAAGACAATTTTACTGGTAGGAGCTTAAAGATAAATGGCCCAATTAATCCAAAAAAATAATGTTGCTACATGCTTACAGTTATATAATTCTTCCCTAATCACTCCACCCACACTGCTTGCAAGCTGGTATATGTTGTGGAAAAGAAAGTCTCATATAATCTGGCAAATGCACAGCCTAGTATAAAAAAAGGTACAGAATAATTGGAATATTTTATTCCATGGATACAGTATAAAAGTACTACTCCAGGTTGAATTTGATAACTGCCCTGAGAATGTGCTTGTTCTTAGGAAATACACACTGAAGTATTACGGGGTAAACAACCTATCTTCATTGGTTCCAAAAAAATAAGCAACAGAGTGTGTGTGTGTGTGTGTGTGTGTGCACGTGTGTATGTACAGGGAGGACAGAGTCAAAGGGGGAGAAAGAGCAAAGCTGTGGTGACATGTACGTTTTGTGACTAATGCCACTCCAATGTATAGTCCTAGCATACAATGTATGGACAAGACAGAAAATGCTGTGAGCATTCAGCACTTTATGCTTATTGAATTCTTTTTAAATTTTAATGTTTATTTATTTATTTTGAGAGAGAGATTGTAAGCAGGGGTGGGGCAGAGACAGAGGGGGAGAAAGAGAAAGAATCCCAAGCAGGCTCCATGCTGCCAGTACAGAGCCCGATGCCAGGCTTGAACCCACAAACCCTGAGATCATGACCTGAGCTGAAAACAAGAGTCAGAGGCTTAACCTACTGAGCCACCCAGGTGCCCCTGGATTCCTTTTTCCTGAAGGCAAACATTTAATAATGCAAGTTTCTTCTAAGAGGACAGTCATTACATCTTAAAACCATGAGACTTTTCAATACTTTTTTTTTCCGGATTACCAAAGGAATATATGTTGATTTTATAAAATCTGGAAAGTGCAAAAAGTGTTAAGAAGCAGAAAAATACCATCCATAATGTTATTATTCAGGGGCAACAACTGTTATTTCTTTCTAACCTCCTTTCTATCATTGCTTTAAACCTGGAAATAGTTAGGTGGTAAATAAAATTTTATACCTCATTGTTGTTGATGTGGGCTATGCTTATTTACCATAAGCACTTTCCTGTAATGTTAGAAATAATTGCTCCACAATTTTATAACCTAAGGATATAATACAATTTATTTTTCTAGAATGGGATATTTTTACTACTTGATTGGCAAGGATATCCTGTCTTATTTTTACAGGCCCCAGTTGTGTCGGTATGATCTTGTTCTGATGGAAAACACCGAAACAGTCTTCCAACCTATTCTGTGCCCAAAGTTGCAGATGTAACATGTCGGGACACATGGGCACCAGTGACATCAAGAAAGCTACAACTACAGGCTTTCTTAAAGCGTCACCTCACCTTTTCCTCAAGGCACATGGACGTATGAATAAGCAGGGTTTTTTCCAGCAGCGTCCCATGGATGTCACATTGCAAAATGTCAAACGACCTTGGATTATGGAACAGTCCTGGGAAGGGAGCCCCTAAGTAGGGCAAGTCAGAAATAGCCAGGCTCCCAACAGCCCAGTGCCTTGTCTGGCTGCGTCCTGGGGCCTCGTTTGTTCTGGCCTGTCAGTTCTGCTGCCAGTCACTCAGGCAGCTCTGCTCGTCAAGCATCTTAAAGGGAAGGTCTAACAGGAGACCTCACTCTGGACTCGACCCCACATGCCCTGTGCATGCAGAAAGGAATGGAGACTGACCTACCTCACAGGGCTGCTGTGTGGGTTCGGGAGGCAAGTCTGTGAAGGGTTCTTTGAAATCCCATGGGGGCCACATCTGTGAGTGGTTTGATAAATGTGAATATGCTTTTATTTATTTTGCTTTGGCTTAGCTAATATGCAATAAGAGAGCTCCTCCTTATTGACAACAGCCTGTCTCTTGGGCTGTTTGCTCTGGGAAGGCAGGAAAGCCACACCCCAGCTTCCCATCTCCTCTAAAGTGGGTTGGTGCTGGAGGAAGTGGGGACAGAGAGACAGCAAAGGGGGCAGCTGCTGGGACTAAGATAGTAAGTGGATAAGGGAAGAAGGGCAGATGAAGACAGTGACAGCCTTGCTTACAGTGACAGTGGATGGAGAGATAGGAGAGAAACAAATGGAGCTTGTTTTTCAGTTGAAGTGAAGAAGGGTCACTTTACAGGCCAATTCTCATTTTAAGCAATCCTTAAGAAATGTTTATCTTTTGGGGCACCTGGGTGGATCAGTTGGTTAAGCAGCCAACTCTTGATCTCAGCTCAGGTCATGATCTCACGGTTCATGAGTTCGGGCCCTACGGTGGGCTCTGTACTGACAGGATGGAACCTGCTTGGGATTCTCTCCACCCCCCCCCACCCCTCCCCCACTCTGGCTCTCTCAAACTAAACTAAAAAAAAAAAAAAAGAAATGTTTATTTTTCTTTGTTACTGATGGAATTTGTGGTTATTTGAAGGAAATTTAGAAAATACACAGATGCAAAAAGAAAATATGCTATCTACAATCCACCTGTTGGGGATAATTAAGGCAAACCTTTTGGAATGATGCTAACTTGTGTTGCTAACAGGTGAATTCAAAGCATACACTGGTTTGCTCTTGGAGCACCGGAGGCCTCCAGTTTGAGAAATTCTTAGGCTTCCCCAGGAGTAGGTATGATCAGTGAATGTAAATTGACAACAGCAGCTAAAACAAGAGACGTTGGAGGGCCAAGGCCAGAACAAGGGACGACCATCCCAGGACCAGGGTGCCAATGCAGGCAGTCACAGGGGCGGGCACCACCCAGCCCATGACTGTGGCCACTGCAGGCGGGTTCCTGGGATTCCTGAGAGTCACAGGCTCTATAACCTCCTCCTTATCCAAGTGACTGTTCTACAGCTTTCTGTGAGAATACCCCTTTTAAAAGAAATGGACTCTTCATTTTATAAACTATAGAGCTCTGTAAATATATTCCTGTGTGGCACATCATTTACAGATTTCTACGTGTATCACATACACTCTTCACCTCGATGAAGGGTGCCTAAAGTGAATGCCTGATCTTGGAAAGGAATGAGGCTTCGAGAAGCTTCTGTCCACTTGGATATCATCTCACCCTTCATCCCACTTCCCACATTTCTTCAGCAATTTGTGCACAGACAGATCAATGTGCTGATAGGCCCTGATTTCTTTTTAAGGTTCTACTGGTCCCAAAAAGCCATTTCTTTGTCCTTTCCCTTCCTTGTAGGAAGGGGGCCAAAACAACAGTAGGAAAACATTACGAATAGCATTTCTATCATTTATAAACTTCTCAGGCTGGAGGGTCTCTCTCAGCTTTTTTTTTTTTTTTTTTAATGTTTATTTTGAGAGAGAGTGCAGGAGAGAGGCAGAGAGAGAATCCCAAGCAGGCTCTGCACTGTCAGGCAGAGCCTGATGCGGGCTCAGTCTCATAAACCATGAGATCAGTACCTGAGCTGAGATCAAGAGTCAGATGCTTAACTGACTGAGCCACACAGGCGTCCCTTTCAGCTTCTTCCCTAGTGTCTCCTAGCATAGTACCTGGCTTACTGGGGAATGGGTGGATGGATGGACAAATGGATGAATGAATAAAGGAAGGAAGTTTGTTCCCTGGATGGAGATGAATTTCAATGAGTCTCACATGATTTGGAGAAATGAAAGCAGTTACAGGTGTGGCCACTCCCTTTGTAGATTCTCCCAAGGCCCCTGAACTTCCTGCTCTCCCTTGTCATCTTTGTTTCTTTTCCCCTCTCTTTGTCAGAGTGTCTGTCTGAATCCCAAATCCAAGATGCAATTAAATTGTAGTCTACCCACTTCCCTCCATCTTCACCAGTTGTCTTCTACTGAGTTTTGTTTTTTTTTTTTACATTTATTTGTGTGATTATTTGATTAATGTCTGTCTTCTTCACTTGACTGCTCTGCAAGGCAGGGGCCATGTGCCCACTGTGGCACCTACGATGTAGACTGTGCCCAGGAAATATTAAATGAACACTCGCCATTATCTTCGGAGCCCTTAAACCGTGTCCAGTTCCCTCTACTCCCAGCCATTGCTCATTCCTGAGATGCCCACCCTTCTCTGCCTTAGCCTTCTCTCCCAGCACCTTTTTTATTATTGTTTCTATTCTCTCTGGAGACCCATGCCCCATTTCCCAGTCTCCCTGGGAAAAAAAAGAGAGGTTGGCTCTTTCTTCACTCATCTTAGAACCTTCCAGATGGTCCTGACACCATTCTTCAGCAAGCCCACCTGTGCTGAATGCAAAGAGATTTTGCTCTCTCCCACTTTCCTGTTTCAGTGCCTCAGCCAAAACCCTCCAGGTCCTTCCAGAATTCCTGGATGACTCCAAGCTGTGGTCTGAAGTCCCTCTTGCTTTCCACAACTCCCTTCTGCCACCTGCTTTGCCGTTGACTTTGTATGTGCATCGTCATTGCTTTTATTATGTTATATTGTAATATATTTCTGTGTCTGTACCCACTCTGAAACTGTGAGCACAAGAGCAGCTGCGGGTTATTTGCTGCCCTAGTACCCAGCACAGTGCCAGGTACAAAGCAAGTGCCCAATAAATGTCTGCCAAACAAAATGGAATGGATTCATCTTTACAATTTGAGGGAGGGAGTCACAGCCACTCGGATTTAGACATCAACACTTAACTGTGGTGCTTCCCAAACCCTAAACTTCTAACTTCTCATCCTTGGATCCCTGCTCCATGCTCTCAGTCCTGCAAAACCCTATCTTTGCCAAGGAGACCTTGGATAACACTAACAGAAATCTACTCATACTAACCCAAATTTTACTAGAGAGGACTTGTGGAAACCCGAGAGCTGAACCATCAGCCTTCAAGAAGAGCAGGGATGGGGGCAGCTGAAAGCCTTTAGCAAGAGTTCATGGACCTTTATTAACCCTGTGCTCTGCCATGAGTCTCTCTGACTCAGCTCGGTTCTCTCACAGGGCAGCTGTGGACCACTGCAGTCATTAGTACCATTGTGTCCCCAGCTATTCAATCACTAGGTGGCCCAATTCCAAAGTCCAGGGAGAGGAGCCAACCCTTAGATCCTCCTCTTGGGGAAGGTGTCCATCCTGTTCCAATCAGTTATGGTTGGAATGGGGATAGGGAAGCTAAATCATGTGGTCCTCGAGCTACTCCTTTCGATTGCTCTGTGCAGATCCAATTAAGCCAGTAAAGGAAGTTGAGCACTATTGACAAAGAGCCTCGGTGAGTGCCTGGCTAATTCACTCTCACTGGAACCTCTTGCCTTTTCTTCCCTCCCGCTTCCCTGAGCCATTGGAACCTACCTGCTTGTCCAGCATGTGTCCTTGGTAGGGGGTCACCGTTGTCCTTTGTCAGGCTGCCTGGGCATGTGCTGTAAATGAATGGTCTCAACGGAGGCTGGTGTAGCTTGCAGGTGGTGCGCCAGTGGGTTAGAGTTAGCTCTGCAGGTGCTGGGTCAGGAAGACAGATCAGCGTGGAGGTGGGTTGGGAGTGAGAAGCGCAGTCCAAGCCTTCTTCCCTAAGCAGACAGGTTGAGCAGGAGAAATCAGAATAGGAATCCGGGAGAGTGGGGCAGGTCAGGCAGCAAGCAGAGGCTTGGGTAGTGAGCCTGAGGAAGTTAGGTTTCCATCTCCCAAAAGAGTTCTGTTAAAGGTCTCTTACCAACGCGGGTCAGTGGAATCCCACAACCTTCATGTCTCTTTGCTGGGTTTTTCCATGGACTTGGACTCTGTACACTGGTTCCTTTTCTAACAGGGTTTCTTGGACTCTCAGGACACTTGTCCCCCCTCATCAACATCCCTAAATAAACCATCTTGTTCTCTGGTTCCATGATTTCCTTACCAGGCTTCTGATCTCAGTCCTCTCTCTCAAGAAGGTAGCATAAGGTAAGAGGTTAGGTTCTGGTGTGTGACTTCTGTTGACTTAACTCTTCCTAAGGTCCCCTTTCCTGGACTGTAAAGTGGGACTATTAAGAGTCCCTGCTTCACAAGGGGTGTTACGTGGCATAAATACATTTATGCATGCATGTAAAATGCTTACCGTGGAGTCTGGAGTGTACTAAGTTCTCAATAACTATCAGCTGCCGTTACTTTCCAAAGTCTCGGTGTCTCCCTAGGAGATCTTCTCATCTCCCGTTTCAACTCTCTAGACAGATGACCCCCAGATCTGAATGCAGTTAGAGCTCTGGATTTTCACCTGCTTGTTGAGAGGCAACAGGGCAGAGGAAAGAGCACGGGCTCAGGAGGGGCAGACAGGGGCTTGAGTCCTGTTCAGCACTCACAACTGTGGCCCTCAGCAGCATTCACAAGAGTGCCTTCCTCTGAACACCTGCTCATCCACTCATCATCAGTGGATTAATGATACTTGCTTCTCTGGAATTGAATAAGCTGAATAAGTCACGTCCATTTCCCTCATAGCACCTATTATTCTCTATAATTATAACTCTCACTGGAGCCTCTTGCTGTCCCCCGACCAAAGGGAAAGTCAAGTCCTTGACAGTAGAAGCCTTGCCTTCTTGTTCACTACTGTTCCTTGTCCCAGTACACTCCTGGCATAGGCTCAATAATGTTAATTTTTCATTTACTTTCTCTCCTCCTATATTCCTTTGACTTCTCAAAATCCATATGTACCAATCCAAACAACTAATCATTTCTTCACTAGACCTGACCCACTAATTTAACAAACATTTGTTAAATGCCAATTTTAAGCCAAACACAGGGCTAAGAGTTGGGACAAAAGACAGATGAGACATTTATTTATAGAAATGTTTACTGTAGGGGCGCCTGGGTGGCTCAGTTGGTTAAGCGTACGACTTCGGCTCAGGTCATGATCTCGCGGTTTGTGAGTTTGAGCCCCATGTCGGGCTCTGTGCAGACAGCTCAGAGCCTGGAGCCTGCTTCAGATTCTGTGTCTCCCCTCTCTCTGCCCCTCTCATGCTCTGTCTCTCTCAATAATAAATAAACGTTAAAAAAATTTTTTTAAAATGTTTACTGTCTACTGGGGAGGTGAATAATGACATAGTATTTGCAATAATAGTAATACACTCACAGGGAACCCCCCACACAGAGAAGGAACAATCTGACTGTAGGAGCTGGATAAGGCTTTTCAGAGGGGGTGACAATTGTCCTGGGTGGTCATGAAAGAGTAGCAATTTTTCTGACAGAGATTGCCAGACAGAGGGAAGAGTGTCTTTAGAGACATGAACTAACATGGTGCATAAGCTCAGCTGGAATGGAGGGCTTGAGGGAAGAAAATGAGAATGAAATTGATAATTTCCCCACATTTTTAAAGTGGAAAATTTCCAACATATACAGAAATAGAATAAACGGCATAAAGACCTACCTGCATGTGCCCATGATCCAGTTTGAACAATTATCAATTCAATGGCCAATCTTGTTTCATTTACATCCCTACCCACTAAACTCCCATCCCATTGTTTTGATGCAAATCCCAGACATTGAATCATTTCATTCATAAATACCTCAGTAAAGCATTTCAGTAAAGCATACCCCCCTTTTTTTCCCTTTTTACAGATGTGTCGTAGTACAGATATACCCTATCAATGCGACTTGTTTGTTCGATGTTCATCCCTGATATGTCTATGGTGACTGCACTGCACTATATCAGGATATACAGACTTGGCTCCCTCTTTTAGGAAGCTACTTAGTGTTCCTTTTGTGACTATTTCACAATTAACGTCACCAGTCCCCAACTGATGGGCATTTAAGTTGTTCCCAACCTCTTAATAACAAAACAAAGCTGGGAGAATACCCTTGAACCCACACCTTTGTCTGCGGGCGTATCTGTAGGTTAAATTCCTGGACGTGGAATTGCTAGGACCTGGTACACTTCAAATTCTGACAGGCACTCCCTATTTGGCCGAAGAGGTGCTTTGAATGATATGGTGAGGGTGCTTACTCTCTGTTGTCTAGGCTCGTGGCATTTTGGGGTCCTCTCTGCCTCTTCTCCATGTAATCAGTCATATGTCCTACCAGCTCAGCTCCTCCTTGTGTGTCCATCCTCTTCCCTTCATTCCCACTGCTGTGGTCCTGGCTCAGCCTGCATCCTTTTTTTTAACCAGGACAGTTGCAACTACCAATTCAGAATGTATTTTAATCATCTGCCAGAGCAAATATCCAAAAATGGGAACTAAATCATTCCCTTTGGTGTCTCACCATGTACCATATTGAAAAATCCACCTCCTGAGGCAGCTTCCCAGTGTTTTCCAGTTTGTCTCCAACTTCTCGCTCATTTCTCATACAGTTTAGGCTTCACAAAACTGGACTCTGGTGCCTTACTTGGGCCCCCAGCTCACCTTCTCCCTCCTTTCTCTGTTGTGGAAGTCCTGCTCATCTTTAAGGTACACTCAAACCATGCCTCCTCCATGAATCCACACAGTGTAGGACCACTAATTTTGGACCCAGGTTGACCTGGATTCTAATCCTAACACACAAACTGTCTCTTTTAACATCTGGAGTCCTCTGCTCACGAGAGGAATACGTTTTCATTTGTGAATAGGATTACCAGCTTTGGGCTTATGAACGTCTTAATAGTTGAAGGCCTCAGAGATACATGTTTTCTAGGATACCTAAGACCCCTTTTTACTGTTCTTAAAATGATTACAGCTGCTACCCTTAAACCTCACTTAACAATGTCAAGAGCCTTATCAATAACAGAAAGTTATCCACATAAGGACCCTTCTAAATATAAAAACAAGAGCTGTGGTCATAGCCAAGGCTGCCATCTTCCTGAGGAATATTCCAGAGATCAGTTTAGCTGATAATTTAGAATCATAGGTTCATGGCTTGAATCAGGCACAGCAGACCTAGAAATTATGATGAGAAATCTTACCAGAAACGTTAACAAAATAAGCTGACTCTGCCGCCGGAGCTATCAGAGACTAGCAAAGATCTTGAGATGCCCTAGCTCAGGTGGTCCTAGACAACAGTAATCAGGGCTTTCTTCTGGGGGGATGTCACTTAATCTGAGGCTCAGATTTTTCAGTTAAATAAAGACAGGGCGCCTGGGTGGCTCAGTCAGTTACATGTCCGCCACTTGGTTTCGGCTCAGGTCATGATCTCACAGTAACGGGTTCAAGCCCTGCATCTGACTCTGTGCTGACAGCGCAGAGCCTGCTTGGGATTCTCTCTCTCCCTGTCTCTCTTTCTCTTTCTCTCTCTCTCTCTCTCTCTCTGCCCCTCCCCTGCTTGCTTTCTCTCTCTCTTAAACATTTTTTTAAAAATAAAGACAAAAATACCAACCTTGTGGGATAATGGGCATATAGTAGGCGCTGAATAAAAAGTAATTTTCATCATTTTGTGGTGACTATGACCCTCCCACCGCACTTGATTGGAGCACTGGCTGTATTTGCTTTGTATCACAGCTGGTTGTGGACAAGAGTATCTTGAGCACTAGACTGCAAGCCCGCTGTGGGCAGGGCGCGTGAATCACCCCTGATCTCCCAGCGCCTGGCAAAGAGCCTGCAAATAAGCAAAGAAAGAGTCAAAGGTAAACGTGTAAAAAGATGAGCGGATGGGAGGTCAGACGCACCCGTGGAGCTGCCCGAAGACAGGGTTTCTCTGGAATCTCGACCTGCAGGCACAACTTGCGCAGCGCAGGCCGGAGGCGGGGCCTGGATTCGGGGGCGGGGCTTGGTGCGGACCCCGCCCCGGTCCGTCCGTGAATACGCTCCGGAGGCATAGGCCAACGCGCAGCCTCGCCCGGCGCTGCCTGCAGGCTCCTCTGTGGCCCGGCGGGTCCGGTCGCCGGCGCCGAGATGCGCCCCCTGCTTGGCTTCCTGCTGGTCTTCCTCTGCTGCACCTTCGCCCTGTACTTGCTGTCGACGCGACTGCCCCGCGGGCGGACGCTGGGCCCGGACGAGGAGACTGGAGGCAGGTGAGTGGCGCGGGTGGCGAGGGCCGCGGTTCGGGTCCGAGGAAGGGAGACAGATACGAGGATGGGGTCTTCGAATCGGAGATTGGGTTCCAGGATCGGAGGCGTCGGGGGCCGGGGTTCAGGTCTGGGACTGGAGATCAGGGTCGGTGTCCTGGCCGCGTCTGTCCGGTCTCGGGCGGGCGGGGTGGATGGGAGTTGTGGTCCGCCCGGACTGAACCTGCGCTGTGCTGGTTGCGCGGAGTGCAGTTTCGGCGCGCTATCCGTGGCTTTGCTCGCAGGGCGGTGATTTGCCGAGGGAAACGCGGCGCCTCATGCCGGCGGCACCGGTTCGCGCACCTCTGTCTGCGCCGTGGCATCACCACGGGAGCCGGGTGCCGATCGCCTTCCCGGCCCAGCCCTGACCCGCATTTTCAGCCGACCCTCGCCCTTGTGTGGTCCCGCAGCCTCATCTCTACGACCGCTTTCGGCCTCACTCTGTCGTTCTTCCCACCTCATCTCACTTCCGTCAGCCCTGCCCTTGGGACTCTACGGCATTCGGCCTGCAGAAGTGTTGCAAGGACCTCTTTAAATATTCACGAATTAATTATCGGAGCCGCCCCTCTTCCTGAATATCTATCTCTACTTTCCCCCTTCTCATGACCATCTGGGTGGGGCTGGAGGCGGTGCAATTCCTACCGGGCTGGTTTGCCGTCAGTGTTGCATACTGTTCAAAAAGTTTATGGAAATGTGCCTGCCACAGCATGGCGTTCACAAGAATGTTACTGATATTTGAATAGGAGGGTAACTTTTCGGTTACCCTAGTTGGGAGGTTGGGAAGGCTCTGCTGTGGGTGTCAGACACACTAAGAGAAACATTCTGATGAGAACTAGGAGGGTGTGCTCATAATTGATCATTGATAGATTCAAGGGTTATTCTTATGTCAGAGGCAAGGTAGCCTTTACACTGTCACCCTTGTACAGGGTTCAGAATGCACTAAGGGCCAGATAAAGAGCGGGGTGAACAAGCAGCCTCTTTGAAAGGATTAGTTCAAGCTTGACATATTATCAAGAAGGTTATGTTTGTGGTGTGGGACAGATATACTTTCCAAGAGAATCTTTAATTGGCTTGTTAGTGACTGATAAAACAGTCTTTTACCTAGTAACTCAGGAGCAGTGTGAAGTTTTAATTGTCCTTGGCCTGAAGTTTGTGGGGGAGGGGGTGTTCCAGGAAGGGAAGGCAGTTTAGGACATTTAGTTCTTGCCTGAAAATTAATCCATTTGTCTCTTAAGAATAGATCATAAAACCTGAGAACTAAAAGGAAACTTAACACTCATTTTTTCTATAAGGAAACCGAGGCCCAGGGACTAGCCTGAGATCACACTACTGGACAGTAGCAGAGTTGAGATGTTAACCCAGGTCTCTTGCTTCCAAAAGCGGGGCTCTTATGTCTGTGTCTTTGGAAAGAGGACACAAAGGACTTTTCTAGGTGCTAGGCTGATCTGGTCTCATGTTTCCATCTGCTTTTCCAAATCCCCAGGTCACTGTGGTTCCCCTCAGACTTGGCCGAGCTGCGGGAACTTTCTGAGGTCCTTCGAGAGTACCGGAAGGAGCACCAGGCCTACGTGTTCCTGCTGTTCTGCAGTGCCTACCTCTACAAACAGGGCTTTGCCATCCCTGGCTCCAGCTTCCTGGTCAGTGCCTTGCCCTCCTTCTGTGTGTGCTAGAAAGCTACCTTCTGTCTTATTTATTTATTTATTTATTTTTATTTTGGAGAGAGAGAGAGCCTGTGCACAAGCAGGGGAGGGGCAGAAAGAAGGAGACACAAAATCAGAAGCATGCTCCAGGCTCTGAGCTGTCAGCACAGAACCCATTGTGGGCTTGACCCCACAAACTGAGAGATCGTGACCTGATCTGGAGTCGGATGCTTATCCGACTGAGCCACCCAGTGCCCCCCCCCCTTTTTCCCAATATTTATTTATTTTTGAGAGCACAAGGTGGGGAGGGGCAGAGAGAGGGGGCCAGATGATCCAAAGCGGGCTCTGTGCTGACAGCAATGAACCTTATGTAGGGCTTGAACTTAAAAACCGTAAGATCATGACCTGAGCTGAAGTCAGATGCTCAACCGACTGAGCCACCCAGGTGCTCTGCCACCTTCTGTCTTTGTAGAGTCCGCCTCAGGCTGCAAATCATATGGTCCAGAGCTAGACTACTGTGGCAATGATTTGATGACAGCTTCCCAAGTGTCAGACACTTTCACAGTTGCCTCACTGACCTTAGTTAATTCTCCTAACAGCCTTATAACGTGGGCCTGATTATCACACTTTACAAATAAGGAAACAGGCAGTGAGAAGTAACTGTCCAAGTTGACAGTGAGGAGGGGCAGGGCTGGGGTCTGAGCCCATGTCTGCCCAGCTCCAGAGTCTCAAATGTGCTGTTTTTGTTTCTAAGGCATTGATGGCTGTGTGCTGTCCTGGACACACACACACAATCTGAGCTGGCTCAGCTGTTCCTCCTCAGAGCTTCCATAATCTTCTGATTTTGGCACTGTTTTCTGTTATTTATTTTTTTAAAATCCGTTTTTTCCACCAGTCTTTGAGCTTTTGGCGAACCAGGCCTATTCCTTACTCTCAGCTTTGTATTTCTTTGCCTGGTACAGGGAAGTGCCTTCACAAATGTTCGATGAACAAATGCAAGTTGTTCATGATGATGCTAGACTGGCGAGGCTGGAAGCTTCTCTGGTGTGGGGAGGAAAAGTTATTTGGAATTCCCAGACGGCCCCCAGCACTCGGAGCCGCAGTGCTGGGCCTAGACATGTGCTCTAGTCGCGGGCTGCTTCTCATCCACCCCCACCTCAGATTCTACAGAAGAACCTTGCTGTGCTCCCTGCAGCGTTTTAAGCTGCTGCATGTAAATATGTGTATATTTTAGGGCTTGGGGTGGGTTTGAATCCCAGCTGTGTAACCATGAGCCAGCCCTTTAACTTCTGCAACCCCATTTCCTCATCTGGAGAACGGGGATACTCACACAACCCCCTAGGACTGTTGCGTGGCGGAACTGAATGGAACGTGGGCATAGAGCAGCTGGCTCAGTGATGGTGCCTGGCATGCAATGGCCTTCAGCATTTGTTGAATGACTAAGAGACTGAGCAGGAAATCCCTGAAAGCTTCCTTCTGTCATGTTTCTTTCTCCTGCCCTGGCATGGAGCCTCCTCACCCCAGGCTCAGCTGGATGCACTTAAGCAATCTCTTTGTTGGAAACTGGAAGAAAAGCAAACATGTCCATGCCGAGAGAGACAGGGGAGGTGTGTGGTCCTGGAAGTCAGGGGCTGGCTTCTTGGGGTTGCCCCTGTACCTGCCCTCCCTCTTGAGCTGATCCCTCTTCAGGGCAAAGAGTCAGATGCTACCGGAGGGTGAATCCTGTCTCTGCCTAGTGTGAGCTTGGGCCTGATACTTAGTCTCTTATCCCCGTAGAATGGTGTAAGGATGGCAGATGACACAGGGTCATCATGAGGATTAAATAAGACATACAGTCAAGCACTTAACATACAGTAGGTGCTCATCAGACCCCCACCTTCTCACTTCTAACTTCCCCTTTTACTTTCTGTCTTGGATCCCATGTTGACAGGGTGATGTCTACTGGCCAAAGTGTGTTTAGGGCATACCGGTTCACTTTCCATTTTTGTTAATCTAAGACTTTGGTGAGTGTCAGCTAGAGCTCTCATCAACATGGAACCCCCAGTGTTGTGTACCACATAGATGTAATTCCAGCAAGAAGCAAAGAAGGAAGATGTTTTATATAGCTTATGTGGTCTTATTGAAGGAGAGAATTCATGGTTTGTGTTCATTTAAGATAGTTAAAATAATGTGTGAGTTCCATTTCTCCCTTCTTGGAGCACCAATGTTTGCAGGACCTACTACAACCCAGGCAGCAGGCTGGGGGCTGTATACACTGTTATCCCATTTAATTATCACCTGCCTTCTGAAGTGTTAATCTTCCCTGTTTAAAAGGTGAAGAGACCAAGGCCAAGATTGGAGTTTCCAGCTCTTCCATCACTTTTTGTTCACACCTTTAAAATGGGAGTTGAGGGGGGCGCCTGGGTGGCTCAGTTGGTTGAATGTCTGACTTCCGCTCAGGTCGTGATCTCGCGGTCCATGAGGTCGAGCCCCGGGTCGGGCTCTGTGCTGACAGCTCAGAGCCTGGATCCTCCTTCAGATTCTGTGTCTTCCTCCCTTTCTGCCTCTCCCCCATTCGCACTGTGTCTCCCTCTCTCTTTCAACAATAAATAAACACTAAAAAAAAATAATAATAAAATAAAATGGGAATTGGGTTTTGGTTGGGAAAATCACTAAAAGAGGGGGAACCTATGACTCTTGGGCTCCAGTACAAGGTGGCTGGTAGCCACCAGATGTTCTAATGGCTGAGGGTTTTGTTTTGTTTTTGCAGAACATTTTAGCTGGTGCTTTGTTTGGACCATGGCTGGGGCTTCTGCTGTGTTGTGTGTTGACATCAGTGGGCGCCACATGCTGCTATCTGCTCTCTAGTATTTTTGGCAAACAGCTGGTGGTCTCCTACTTCCCTGATAAAGTATGCCTGCTGCAGAGGAAGGTAAGCGGAGGGGCCACAACTGAGTGCCGGGCCCTGGAGTGTCACCTCAGGGCGGAGTTTCCCACTGTGCTCCTCCACCCTGCTTTGGAGCTCCCGGGGGTTCCTTTTGATGTGATCAAGAGTCACAGACCTGGGATCAAATTCCAGCCTCATCATTACCAGCTCTGTGATTTGGGGCAAGTTCCTGACTTCTTGGAGCTTCAGGTACTTTCATTTAAAAAATGAGGAAAACATGGGGCGCCTGGGTGGCTCAGTCGGTTGAGCGTCCGACTTCGGCTCAGGTCATGATCTCGCGGTCTGTGAGTTCGAGCCCCGTGTCGGGCTCTGTGCTGACAACTTAGAGCCTGGAGCCTTCTTTGGATTCTGTGTCTCCTTCTCTCTCTGCCCCTCCCCTGCTCATGCTCCGTCTCTCTCCCTCTCTCTCTCTCTCTCTCTCTCTCTCTGTCAAAAATAAACATTAAAAAAAAAAAATTTAAAAGATGAGGAAAACAATCTCTACTCTGGAGGGTTGTTGGAAGATTCAGGAAGAGAATATGTGAAGTATCTAGAAAAGTGCTTGGCACTAACAGATTGTCATGTCTAGAGATTCTTTCTGCTTCTTAATGACCTTGTCTTTTTTGGCTACAGGTGGAAGAGAACAGAAACAGCTTGTTTTTTTTCTTACTGTTTTTGAGACTTTTCCCCATGACACCAAACTGGTTCTTGAACCTCTCAGCTCCGATTCTGAACATCCCGATTGTGCATTTCTTCTTCTCTGTTCTGATCGGTAAGAAGCTGGTGGGTTAAGTCTGTGTCTTCAGCATGGTCATGTTGGGGGCCTGCCCTGGGTTATCAGCCACATGGGCATGTGCCTGGCTCTGGCCTCTGATTAAGATCTGCCTTGAAAAAAAGAGGTGGTGCTAGTGAAGTTCTTTGTTGCCTTTTGACAATTGTATGACCTTCAATAAGCTACTTACCCTCCATGAACCATTTGGCCAGATGAGGGGCTGGGACCAGAGCAGTGTTTCTCAAAGTCTGTGCCTTGGTTCGCCTTTATCAGAGTGGTAATGTGCTAACATCCTGTAAAATCAGTGACTGTTGTTTTCTCCACACTAGAAGTAAACCAACCCTACTTTAAGCCTAGGCAAGGATTGCCTCTCTTAAACCTACTTTAGAGCATGGAGGGAAAGACTATTCAGGGCTTCCAGGTGGAACATAACAAATCTGTGGTTGAACAACTGCTGTTGATAGGGAATTCTTGAGAGAAAGTAAGATCTTAAAGCAAAATTGACCACAGCTCATTCTGGTCATTTTGGCTTTCAAACAAAGTGCCTCAGTACCTCAGTTAGCAGCCTGTAATTACCTAGGTGGCAGAAGGCTTGGCAAGACTCTGGAGACCGGGGCTCCAGTCCCCCTTCTGACAAGCTGTGTGACCTTGAGTACTCTATGAACTTGAGGCATCTACTGTAGGGAAGGAACAGGTTGTTAGGGGGTCCCAAACCAGTCAGAGTCTCCGGGGTAGAGGTCAGGAGAAGCTATTAGAGTTTCCTGGGTTTTACTCCAGGCCCAGGTAACCAGAATCTCTGTGGGGAGCCCAAGAATGTGTTTTTAACAGCTTCCCCTGGGATTGTTATATAACCAGCCTGTCTGCTACCAGTCAGACTTTTGGGATCCAGTGGATTTGATGATCGCTTAGAGACAGTATAGAACGTGAAAGTAGTACTATTTCTAAGAAACGTGTTTTTCTCTTAGCATGCTATAAATCTCATAATACTGGTACCTCTCATTACTTAGGCTGTTGGATGCTCAGAACCCAGTTTGGGGCACTTCTAGCAAATTGGTGAACCTTATACTTTTTGTACTAACTGTATCTCCTGATTAACTTATTCTTGACTTTTCTTTTTCCTATTAAACATTTTTTGTCTTATGGTAGTATATATGTTTTTATAAATCATCTCAAGCCTGTTTGTTAAACAAGGCAGTTGTTTATGGGAAGTGAGGAAAGGAGGGGAAGGAGTAGAGAGGGAGGGAAAGAGGTAATGTGCTGAGAGGTCAGGAGTTAGGCAAAAAAAAAAAAAAATTCTGGAGTCTGGGTTGTGAATTCCTGGGGACATTTGTGAAGGGCTATTATTTTTTATTTTGCTGCCCCTAGTAACAGGCTCTTTCCCTTTTCTTCCAGGTTTGGTCCCATACAATTTTATCTGTGTGCAGACAGGCTCCATCCTGTCAACTCTGACCTCTCTGGATGCTCTTTTCTCCTGGGAAACGGTCTTCAAGCTTTTGGCCATTGCTCTGGTGGCCTTAGTTCCTGGAACCCTCATTAAAAAATTTAGTCAAAAGGACCTGCATTTGAATGAAATAAGCAACACTAATCATCTAAATAGTAGAAAGGACACGTGATCTGGGTTTTTGGTTGCCATGTCCTTGGACTTTGTTGTTTATTTGTATAATGGGTGTGGTCCTGTGCAGCCCGTCATTGTTTTTTAATTACCCTCAACAGGTGATTTTGGACACTATATATCTGTGTGCAGTGTTTTTATAAAGGACGCTCTGTTCTAGAAGGTGAACTGTATCAGGTTCTCAAACCAGTCCTGGTTTAGCAGGGTACTCTGTGAAACGGATGGCCTTCTAGAAAATCCTATTTGTATTTTGTTGAAGAACAAGGAACTCAGGATGGTCTGTTGTATTTGTCTCTCAGCAAGCCCCGCGCTGCTTCAGGAGAGGATGCTGATTGTCCTTAATCCAGAGTGCCTCTTCTGCAAAGTGATAGGCTGTTGTGACAGGTGTTCTGTTAAATCCCTAGTGGATGTTACTGGTGTAAATGATGTGAACCCACATCACTGACATTACCTTTTATCCTGTTAGTCTCATGGAGAGTGTTTTCTTCTGTATTTTTTTTTTTTTTTTTTTTTTGCAAATGACCTACCTCTTCCATAAACCAAGGGGAACTAGCTGACAAACTGCATAGAACTTTCACATACAACTCAAATGCACAGTGATTTCTGTGATGCTTTGTGTTCAGATGCACTGATGTTACCAAACATGTCAAATCTCTTGGTTGCGTGTTCTGACAATTCAGCTGATTGCAAATAGACTATTAAATATGAATGCAGCAAATTCTGCATGTTATGGGTATATTCTGGGGACATTCTTACCTGTCTGAATGGGGCAGGGCCCCTTGACTCACTGGAACCAAATGACCTGTCGGTACATTTTCTAATCTGTCCTTTCTGTGTGGGAATCCTGTCTCTGTCCTGCTAGGAGAATGGATTCAGTACACTCAGCTATCAGCCAGCATAGCCTCTGAATTTTTTTCGTTTTGTCATTTGTCAAGAATAACTGAGGAATAATTCTATTTTATCTTTTAATCCAAGGGGGAGAACTTGGTTTTGGATTACTGTGTTGTGTTGTATTTTTAATGATCTGTAGCTGCTGCTGCTGCTTACAGCTGCAGTACTGAACTGGCACAGACCTGGGTTAATGCTTCCAAGTACAGGAGGACCTTGGCACCTACACTGACCATCTCTGGGATCCTGTACCATACAGGACTAACTCGTCATTTCTTACCAGAACCGTTGCTGTTGGGCATCCTCTGCTGGGTTTTGATTTGGTGCGGCCAAGAATCTTGCCAAGGCTTTCCCTCAAGCCACGTGTTCTGCATGAATTCTTGAGAATACTCCTGTTCAGGAGGAAGAATGAATTCCTAAGCAGTGTTTTTTGGACAAGCTATGATCCAAAAAACACGACAAGGACTTCATTTTTAAAGGCATATTGCTTTAGAAGAAGCATGCTTACAGGAGCGGGGGTGAGGAGAAGGCTGTGTGAAATCTGTGGCTCTTTGTGTTCTGGAGGAGCAGGAGGCAAGGGGAAGCCAGTATGTTTTCTACACGACTGCAAGTGTGTGCCCTTTATCAAGATCCTTATGTTTGTCTCTCTCCCTCTTGCCTCGTGATTTTGCTACACTGTGCCTTACCAGTTGTGAGTTTACAGGCAAAGCAATTTCCCAAATAAATGGATATAAACGTTCTGTATGGGGTGTGTTGTACATGTTGCTCACGTTCAGTTCCCCTTGCCAGCAGGAATCAGGATTGGCTGAAAATCAAACAATCCAAAATGGTGTTTTAGCATCACTCTCAGGAGGCTTCTTACCAGTATGATTCCTTAGAAGCCAGATTTTCATTTTCACCTTTTCCTTCTCTACACTTACTTTATAGTGGAGTCACTAATGAAGAGTAGCTGCAAGATGGGCAGCAGGAAGGCCATGGGAAAAAAGAAGGGCACGTGTCCACCACCAAGAGGAAACTATTAAGAGAGGGATGGTTGTCCCCTCCTTCTGTAGGTGTGTCTGAAACCACAGCCACAGAAACCTTCTCCACACCCGGCTTTCCTGGCTGCAGGCCACCCTGCATGTGAAGTTTTCCTTTCCCTACAGCTCTGACAAGTGCTGAGACCTGTGAAGGCAGCTTTCGGGACACAAACAGAACCTGAGGAAAAGACACGACCAGAAAGGAGTGAAGCACGCTTTTTGTTTAATTCCATGCATTGGTTTGCTTCGATAGTCGCTCTTGTTCCCATCAGTGTACAATTATTCAGTACAAATGGAGCTGGCATCAGAAACCACAGGGAGCAGGGGACTGACGGTACTGGACGTCCAGGGAGACAGATGAGGAAGCTCATTTTGAGACTTAACCCCAAAAAAGAATTTGCTCCAAGTTGATAGGAACTCAAATTATTGCAATAAAGAATCAGAGTGGGTCTTCCCACTTCCAGAGTCTGAGAAGAGGGCACTGGAGGTGGAAAGCCACTCAGATGATACAGTCAATAAGGGATATCTTCTTGGGGCACCTTGGTGGCTCAGTTAAGCATCTGACTCTGGGCTTCGGCTCAGGTCATGATCTCACAGTTCCTGAGTTTGAGCCCCATATTGGGCTCTGTGCTGACAGTGTGGAGCCTGCTTGGGATTTTCTCCCTCTGTTTCTCCTTCTCTGCCCCTCCCCTGTTCTGTCAAAATAAATAAGGTTAAAAAAAAAAATTGTGAAAAAAAAAAAGGCTATCTTCCTAAGAGCTTGCACATTCTGGCTGCAGGGTCCCTCTGTGTATGACCATTGGAGGACCCCGTCTGTCAGGTCACTGGGCAACAGCCTGGGGCCAGGAGGCAGCATTCCCGAGTGTGGTGAAGTGGCTCCAGAGAGTAAGCCTGGGGGTCGGGGGTCTGCCGAAAGTTTTCTTACAGTGGACTTGCATCTGCCTAGGGGCTTGTCTCTACGAAATCCTGCCATCATGTTCTGGTCATGTGACAAGTTAACAAAAGCTTTAGTCCAACTCCTTTGGCGTAACCCTGTTTTTCAGAGCAGTGCTTTCAGAGCTCCCCTCTTGTGCCACCTGTCCCTGAGAAATGCTCCAGGTTCCAGAAGGCTCTTCCACTTGGCAACCTACTTCATTCCAGTTTGAATAGGCTCTTGCAGTACTGGCTGGAACATGCAAACAGACTAATGTAATTCTTACGTGCTAGTCTGTGAGGTTGGTAACATTGGTGATATGAGTATAGTAAGTAGGACATTTATTCTATGAAATCAGCAAAGAAGAAAAATCTTGCTGCCTGGAAAGGCACTAAATTCATACTGACAGTACAAGTCAAAGTCTTAAGAATATCACACTGTTTTGATACATTAGCCTCACAGAGTCTAAGAAAGAAGCAGGTAACTGGGACCTAACTTTAGCTTTCTGTTTATAGAAGGGGAGGGAGGAACATGCCTATTTAACACAATGAAATGATGTAAATGAAGAGACACTTTGGAATTCAATCCATCAGTGACTGGAAATTATTCAGTTGGAATTGTAGTCCAAAAGGGCGGTGGGTGGAAGCAAGTGGCCTTTTTCCTGCCAGTGGTGCTGACCTCCACAGCCACAGGGTGGGCTCCAAAAGGAGAACACTGGTGTGGTCCTGTCATTGTCCCTTCAGGGCTAACTCAAGATCTCAAACCACCTTGAGAAAATTGTGAGGTTCGAGTTGGGATGCTGAAATAGATGTCCCCTTTTCCAATCAAGCTGTCATTGTTTCTCCAAGTGCTGTGTTATGAGAGGTTCTGAGGCTGTGTCCGGGCTGGGTGGGAACGAATATGGCGATCAAGAAATAACATCAGTCTTGGGTGTTAGGGTGGAGGTGGTAGGTGGCGGTATGTGATAGTATATTGGCTTCTGGTTTCGTGGAAAAACAAAACAGCAAACTGTACTGCAGAGCAAGGCAGGAATCCCTTGCATTCCAAGTATGTTCTATCCTAGAGAATTCGGTTCCAGGAAGTTCAAGTAGGAACATTTTACGAAAAGGGGGAACACTTGAGACAAAAAGGCATGGGGATAAAAAAGTAAATTAGGTGATCAGTGAGGATGCATTCACACGGAAAGGATGTGTCAGGGCTTCACAGTAGGGGAGGGCATTTAAAATTGGGTTGGTACCAGGAAAATTCCAAATCACCGTATCTATTACTTAGGATAAGAGGGAAGTTTAGCACAATGAGGCCCTGAAATATATGTCCAGTACCTAGTACGTCCTACAAAAAATCCTTAATTCTAGAAGGATGGTTTGTTGATACTAAAGTTTTAAATATCTGAACTTCAAGTAGGCTATACCAAATCCTTTTTGAGTAGGAGCTCCCCCAATCTTGCAAACAGGTCTAAACTTCAGTGGTGGTAAGGTCTATTATGATTTCGAAGTGAATGTTGGCTTCTCAGTCCCTCTGCAAAGCAATTTTAATAGGAATTGTTACCAGAGGACATGATCTAGAAATAGATGAAAATCAGAACCAATGTTCATCTGCAACACAAATTAAAACTCGTTATCTTGCAGTCAGTCAAAAACAGATGCTAAATGAATGTGGACACTGATCCCAAGGGGGTTAAGCTTTCCATCAACAATGAAGCTTGAAATCACAGTCTTTTGAGGTTCCTTAAAGCATTGTGGCACAGTCCTCAGGACTGAAGGATCAGCTCTTCAATTTCCTGAGCTCTAAGATTCAGCACTCTTCAGAGGATGTGGAGCTGTTCTCCAAGAAACACACAGGGATTCAAAATTGTCCTGGTTAGCTCAAGGCAGGCAGTGAAGGGCAAGGCTGGGATAGAGAAGGCATTTCTCTTTTTAACCTAGACTATTTTTAACCTAGACTTTTCTGAAGCCTCTCGTCACTTCTACTAAAAATAAATAAATAAATAAAAGGGTTCAATGTGGAGCTTTATTCAACTCTCAACAATACAGTGAATGACTCATGATTCAACACTGTCTACTACCCTAACATGCTTATAACAGTTAACCCAGGTAGGTATATGGCATTATCATATTTGGGAATTCAAAAAACATCAAAGTTATGAGGTATCAGGTGTGGGTTTTCGAGGAAGACCATCACTGAAAGATGTAAGACAGAAGCTGACCCTCCTGTTTCCTTTTGCCACTACAGGTGGGCAAGAACTGGACGAGCTAAAGTGTGTTTTATGGTGGAGAGAAAGGGGACATAGACTTGTTCCCAGAAGAAATGAACCAGAGAGATTCATAGTTTAGTGTGGTCTGAAGTCTCAAGAGATGAACTCTCAGTTCCCAGAAGAAATGAACCAGAGAGATTCACAGTTGAGTGTGGTCTGAAGTCCAAGGATGGAAAATATGGCCTTTTAAGGTACTTTTCCGGCCCGATCACCCTCTAAGTGAGTAGGCCTCCTTCTAGAATGCCTCTAGTCTTATTACGGGATGACATCATAGCTAGGCATTTTATGTCAATGTCATGATATACATATTCTTTTTGTTTGCTTGTTTCTTTTTATGTTTCCCTGCTACTGCCAGCCAGGAGAAATAAAAAGCTGGTACTATGGGACCTGGAAAGAAGGAGATGACAAACTGTGCTGCCCGCTCTTGAATCTGCCTAACCCATGGGCCCCGGGCAGCAACTCTCAGGTCGGCTCCTCCCAGGGGACTAAATAATTCTCTTTTTGCCTCTAATGTAGTCCCATGATTTTATTTCTTAAGAAACTTGAGAAAGTTTACAGCTTTTGAAGTATTTGTCCATCCACTCAGTCATCTGCCCACCCGGGAGCTTTCAGGATCAAGTCAAAGCCACAGTGCATCCACTGGCCTCCAGGGCAGAACCCGCATCCTCAGATGATTGTTGTTGCACACAGAAAATGAGGGAATACAACTAAGATGAATACCAGGGAGCTCCCAAATGGCAGTTCCATTTTCATTCCTTCATAAAAATCATAAAAACCCATAATTATTCATGGTTAGCAATAAACACAATCATTGTGCTACACTGTAAAGCCACACCTTCTGATCGACAGAAAATGAGAATGATAATTATTATAAAACAAAATAACAGTGATAATAATGCCATAACTTAAGATCTTTCATGTAGTCCAGCTACAGAATTTATACAAAATGGAATAATTTAATGCAAACAATACTGCTCTCTGTATAAGTTAAACATTTTCCTTCATCTTACCTAAGAGCTATAAATTATAGACACTAAATTTTAAATCAACGACTCAACATAAAGTGTAAACACATGGAGGGATCAGACAAGCAAAGGAAGTGCTCTAAATTCCCTCCACCTTTCCTTTTTGGCTGATGCAATCGGCGACCCCCAGCGGAGGGCAACGTTTTCATCTTTGTTGGAAATAGTTTAATACCTGTAATGTGTAAGTCTTTCCTAATGTCCAACGTGATGCAGTGTCAAAGAGTCAAGCCATGTTCTTCAGGTCTTGAGCCTAGAGAGGTTGTTTGACAGTAACCTATCTTGGAGACAGAGATGGAAACTAGGCCAACACCCGTTTTTATATAAAATTCTAGATAAAAATTTCCTTGAAGCTGAGGCATGATGAAATTCCTTGGGATGCTTTTCAAAGACTGTGACCCCAGAGACAAGCCAGGACCTCATGTCTTGGACAATGTAAAATCTCTCTAATTGCTGCTCAGCATCAGTTGTTCTTTCTATAAATTTCCAGATTCAATTATTCTAACTGCATTGATCCAAAGTGCAGTAAAATACACTTTACCAGTTGCATTTAACAAAAATGCTACTGTAATGTGGGAGGGGTTGACTTTTACAAGTTGCTTATGCTGCCTTTATCCTGATAGTGGTAGCCAGGCACTAAAGCTTCCCAGATAGAATGAGTTAATGAATAAAAACAAGGGGGTGGTTCGGGATTGGACTTTGGACAGACTCACACACACGCTAGCTGCCTTCAAAGTCTGTTCTGTTTGAATCAATATGACTCTAGTAGACAAGTAACCTGGTTCCACAGAGGGGTGATCTGATCTTCTTCACGTAGCTGAACTGAGACATTGTGAGAATGCGCTTTCACAAATTCCACATTTGCTTTTCTAATACTGTTGTAAATTTCCTTTTTCTCTTTTTGGCACCCCCTGCCTTTTTTCCTAAAGGAAGTGGTCAACAGGTGGAAAGGAAATAGGCTATACGAAAATGGCACTTGAGTCTGAAAAATCAACACATTGGTCAAGGTAACACATTTGTCAAGGTAATGACAATGACAGCATTAAAAAGGGAAGCATTTGTCAAAGACAAGGCTTGATGCTATCTGTAAGTCTCACTACCAAATGCTGCTTCAAGTTCTTAAAATGAAATCAGCTTCCAGATGTGTAGTTGTCTTTTTTCCTCCTAGAGGAAGCACATGCCCTCAAGGACCTTGGGTGCAAGTATCTGGTCATCAGTCTCTTCTAGATCATTTCCATCACCCATGTGG
Source organism: Panthera tigris (assembly GCF_018350195.1). Lineage (NCBI taxonomy): Eukaryota > Metazoa > Chordata > Mammalia > Carnivora > Felidae > Panthera > Panthera tigris. Next base: position 81,167,104 of record NC_056668.1, read on the forward strand.
GCAAGCTGGTTGAACTTAATGTGGTCTGTTCACAAGTTACCTGGAATTGCTTTTCTTTGTTTTCTAAAATAATCAGTATGTCTTGCTCTGGCTCTTCTTCGTCTCTTATGGCCAAAAGAACTGGTCCCCATTGTTCAAGTAGCAATAATATCTCCTGGCCCCACAAATTCCCAACGATGTTGCTCCTAAATTCCACTTCTTTCTTTTTTTTCTTTCTTCCTTTATCTCTCTCTCTCTTTTTGCAAGAAATTATTGTGTCTGTCTCTATATCATGTATAGTTCACTCTTTACAGTACAAAGTGTTAAAATGTCAAACAAAAATAAATATCAATGTTACAGTAGCTAGAATATTCAATAAAATAGATCCCTGCCATTCTTGATTGAAATGTTCAGTGAGACTTAATTTCATTTGGATATTTTTTTCCAAGAGATTTGCGAAGTCTCATGTTCCTGTTATTGCAGCTCATTTCTAGGGGTAAGAAAGAGGGGGCAGCTCTCTTCCCAGACGAAAAAGCAGGGAGAGAGTGGGAAGAGTCTGGGGGTGGGATGGATCTGAAATGCCAGTATAGTCATGAGATCTTCAGGATGGGTTTTCTTTCATTACCAAGTAGCAGAGTTGTAGTGTTTATTGGTCCTGACTGTGGCATCAGAACACTCTCCATCTGAAGAGTCACAGTCCGATTCTTCAAACTGCATAGGATTCTGCAAAGTTGAGACAAAAGAAAACCTTAATTTGTTTGGGAAATCACTTAGTAAACATGTATGGAACACTTCCCAGAGGACAGGCACTGTGCTGGGTTGCTGGCTATGATACATGAGACCAGGTCCTGTCCTTGCAGGGCTTCTGGAGAGACAAGACATATAAACATGACATGGCCTTATATGTGGAATTTAAGAAACAAAACATATGAACAAGGGGAAGGGAAGGAAAAATAAAATAAGATAAAAACAGAGAGGGAGGCAAACCATAAGAGGCTCTTAACGACAGAGAGCAAACTGAGGGTTGCTGGAGGGAGGTGGGTGAGGGATGGGCCAAATGGGGGATGGGCTCTAAAGAGGGCACTTGTTGGGATGAGCACTGGGTGTTGTATGTAAGAGATGAACCACTAAATTCTACTCCTGAAGTCAATACTAAACTACTATACTATATGTTAACTAACTGGAATTTTTTTTTTTTTTTTTTTTTTTTTTAAATTAGACTTTGTCCTTTTATTTTTTTTTTTTTTTAATTTTTTTTTTTTTCAACGTTTTTTTATTTTTGGGACAGAGAGAGACAGAGCATGAACGGGGGAGGGGCAGAGAGAGAGGGAGACACAGAATCGGAAACAGGCTCCAGGCTCTGAGCCATCAGCCCAGAGCCTGACGCGGGGCTCGAACTCACGGACCGCGAGATCGTGACCTGGCTGAAGTCGGACGCTTAACCGACTGCGCCACCCAGGCGCCCAACTAACTGGAATTTAAGGAAAATCTTGGAAGAAAAAAAAAAAAATGATGATGTCGATGATGATAGCAATTATAGCAATACCACCTCAGCCCCATTTACATAGTGTTCACTATGTGCCAGGCACTGCTGTAAGTGGTTTTCATCTAGGGAATTCATTTAATCCTCACAAGCACCCTAGGAGATAAGTGCTGTTAATCACTCCCACTTTACGGATAAGGAAACTGACCTACAGGGAGGTTAGTAGCTTGCCCAATGCTGCGGTCAGTCAGTAGAGAACTCAGGCTGGGACTGGCATCTAGGCAGTCAGATTCCACGTGTAAACTTACAACCACTCTGCTATCCTGCCTTCAAAGGCAGCACTGGACAGGCATTGAAGTGTTCCCTGTGCTATGAGAGCATCATCCAGGGGACATGGAGAGGGGAGGCTCATACCCTTAACCACAAGGGAGATGGGGTCAGGAGAAGGAGATGTTTGAGTTAAATCTTAGAAGAAAGGATGCCCGAGCAGTTCGATGTTTGTGCCTCATTTAGGAGAACTGCCTTTATTTCAGGGAGCTCTGTGGATCTCTGCACTTCTACTTACTTCCAGGAGGCAGTTGTTTTATCTTATACCCTAAATGACTTGAGTATGCTCTAAACCCAAAGAGCTACAGTGATCAGAGGAGAAGGGAGGAGAAGCCCCACCTCGTAGCCACGTTCCTCCGCACACAGCTTGCCCAGAGACATCTGCGTCTTCACGCGGCGCACGGCGCACTCCTTGTCAGAGAGCCCATCTGAATGCGAGGATATCTCAATGGGGATCTCTGGCGTCTGGGACAGCAGATCATCTAGCTTCTCCGCCAGGCGGTCTTCCAGTTTATCCGCTAACTCATCAGGACTGTTGGAGTGGTCGCTGGTATTTCCCTCCTCTCCATCAGACACAGAGAAATTCTCAGAGCTAAAGGTTGAATACGACTGGCAGCTGCTGATACAGCGATGGGGCCTAGAACCACAAAAAACCAGAGGACCTTAATCACAGGAACAGCTACTGTTCTTAGACCATAGCCTTGGTGAGAGGTTTTCTAGGTTTCTCCCTGCCCCCGAGGGAGACTCAAAACTCCAGGTGGATAGACACTATTAAATTTTATAAGACCAGTGCTCTAACCCCTGAGCTATGGAGCCAACACTATTAAATTTTAAAGCAAACGAGAAGGAAATTTGCATTTCCTGTTCATTTGGTTTGTATGTTTATGTGGCTAAACAGTACACTCCACTGTTGATGGCTACTACTGGTCTTTGAGAAACTCAGCAGCTCTGATCACAGTTGTGTACACGCATGCATGGTATGGAAAAGTTCAAACTGAAATTCAGCTGCTTATACACAGACCTCCCAGATTCTTACAGGTAAACGAGTCTTGAGAGATTCTTTGGTCTAACTCATTTCTCAGGCCATAACACTAGAGCCAGACAAGGAAAGTGACTTGTTCCAGGCCACACCATCAGAGAAGGCAGAGCTGCAGCTTGGGCCGGGTCTACGCATACCCTGCTCAGTGTCATCGTCTACCAGCTGCATTTCCCACTGGGCATGGCGGCTGTGGAAGGCCACGTGTGTCCGTCCTGTCAGCCAACCCCCAGTGCAGATGAGCTTGGAAGGAACGTTCCCTCTGCAGCTATGGCCACTGCCTAGTCAGCTAATGACTGATTCCTGTTAACATGTGGGTTTAGCTCAGATGAGGCAAAATCTGCAGGGGGTGGGGAGCAGAGGGAGAATTTGCAAAAGTTCTTCAGTTTTTCCCCATTGTTTATAAGTAGCCTAGCAAATAAGAATGCTGTTAGTTCATTTTGGTTTCAAAAGAAAACAAATAATAAAAAGAAGACTGACTTTTTCCTCTGCCATTGTCAGATCTTTCTGTATCTCTTAGTACAAAGTGATTTTGATGGCATACGATCTGAGCCTCGCCAATGACAAGGTCAGGTGATAGGCTACAAGGCTGGGGGGATCAAGGACACCTGAAAAGAGCCTGTGGGAGAAGGAAATTAAAGTAGGACTTACACAACATCTCAAGGCTAGGAATCCAGAAAAGAGATAGGGAGCAAAATGTTATAAAAAGGAAAACCATGCAGTAAAAACATACATATAATTTGCATCATGGCCAACAAGAAAGGCGGGAAGCCATTAGGTGGGCTGAGTGTATGGTGTGTCATGGGAACAAAGCTGGGAGTCACGTAATTGTGATGTCGGTAGAGTGAGTTCAGAGAACGAAAAGACATTTTACTCAGATTCAATCTCACTGCATAGGAGAAACCAAGGAGGCAATAAGGCAGCAATAGCAATGTGGCAGGAATAGCTCAGGGGATGAGAACAGATTTCAATTCTTTGTACAGCGTTGGGACCCAGAATACAATTTACCAAAGGAATCCCTTGGTTTGCAGAGAATTCCTGTTTCTGGGCAGGTACACAAACCTTTCTGGCAGATTCTTAGAGCCATATTCTTCAAGAACAGAATGCCTAATTGCAGAAAAGGCTTTCTTGGAGGAAAACTACCTTCCCCACTCCTACATAAGGGCAGCTCTTTTCTAGAAGTAGGGGGATGTAGTACTTCTTTAATTTACAATGACTATTTCTGGCTAAGCACGAAGCTAATTTTAAGGCTGGGTTGAAGGAGGACTCAACCTAATTAATTATACTTAACTTGAGGCATAAAATCCAAGGCATGGAGAGTGCTATGGACTGAACTGTGTTCCCTCCCACCTCCACCCCAATTAGTATATTGAAGCCCTACCCCAGTGTGACTGAATCTGGAGATAGGCTCCTAGGAGATAATTAAGGTTAAATGAGATCATAAGTGCAGGTCCAAAATCCCACGGGACTGTGATCTTATAAGAGGAAGATATTTTCCCTTCCCTTCATTCCCTTCTCCACCTTCTCTGTCCCATACTCCCCCACCTCAACCCTGTAAGGACACAGCAATAAGGCTGCTGTCTGCAAGCTAGGAAGAGAGTCCTCACCAGGAACCTTGATCTGGGACTTCCCAGCCTCCAGAACCGTGAAAGATAAATTCCCATTGTTTAAGCCACCCAGCCTGTGGTATTTTGTTATAGCAGCCCAAGAGACTAATAAAAGGAGGTACACCAGAAACGAATGATATTATCCACAAAACAGCATGGCCATCTCTCATAAAATTCCCACTACATTCTCAAATGCACATTGAATCCATATTTATACTCCTCATCTTGAAGTTCCTAAGAAATGAATTCTGATGAACTAGAATCTGCTGTGCATAGCCAGCCGCCAAAATGTGGCAATGGGAAAGGAAGAATTGTGAGTTCAAATCTCCCTACCAGGTGGTTGTTCGAAGGTGATCTGTGACTGAACAGGAGGTATGGCAAACTCAGGATTTTCCCCATTACAATGAAAGCAGTCACAGGTGTTTATTGGTTTTACCTCTGTCTTCGTGGAAATTCAACTTCACTATCTACTTCCCCTTCTTCTTCTTCTGAGGAGTCATCTCCACTCTGAGGAGAACAAGGGGAGAGTTTTACCTCAATCTGTCTCTGTCTCTCTCTCTCTCTCTCATACACACATACACACACACACTCCATATAAAAGATTTAATTATAATAAAAAGGCATTGAATAGTAGTTTGCTGAATGTCATCTTTAAACATATATAAACATATATTTATTCATTCAGCAACTTTTCCTCAGTGTCCATGATGACTGGGTCTGTGCTCTTTGCTGGAAGACACACAGACCTGAGTAAATGTGAGCCTTGCCCTCAGGTAGGTGAGGACTCCATGAGACTGTCCAAGGTGAGCGATGAGGAGGGGAAAGTAGAGACAAGGTCTGGATTTGGCGGCAGCCTTATAATTATTGTTATTCATGGTTCCAGGCCCTGACACAGGGACTCCACCAAGAAGTGATCTTTCAATTCTTCAAAACCTAACAACTACTTTCCCCCTTTTATGTCACCAGTCACCTTTTCACTAATATTATAGTTACTATGCTTGTATCATTTGCACTACTAAGGCATACATTATTTGAGGGTCAGGCCATATCTTGTATTGTATTTCTCATTCCACCATGAATACCACACTGCATACACTGCACTAAACAGGTGCTCAGTACATTATTGAGCCCGCATGTTGGCCAGGATAAAGGAGCTCTGCTTGGGACATCTGAGGCCTTGTGACTGCTAGGGCTCTGAGGTTCATCTGGAAGTCTGGGTAAGTGTCCTGAGAAGATGATCTTCCTTCACAGGAAGAGTCCATTTCTCTTTGAGGACATAAGAACAGTCACACTTAAAATCAGCTGTCCTTACCCACAGAATCATGATGCACTGGATTACTATCACCCCTTGTGAGGTGGGTAACTGGGCCCAAGTAATCGTACCAAAGTTTGAGGGTAATTTACTTTTAAAGTCAGGGTTTTTTTTAATTTTTTTAAAAATGTTTTTATTTATTTTGGAGACAGAGAGTGACAGAGCATAAGCGGGGAAGGGGCAGAGAGAGAGGGAGACACAGAATCTGAAGCAGGCTCCAGGCTCTGAGCTGTCAGCACAGAGCCTGATGTGGGGCTCGAACTCACAGACTGTGAGATCATGACCTGAGCTGAAGTCGGACGCTTAACCAACGGAGCCACCCAGGTGCCCCTTAAAGTCAGTTTTAATATTCCATCACTCTTACCAATTTGTATTCTGATATGCCTGTTTGAGTAGTAAAGACAGGCATGGGGTTATACTGACTGCCGAGATGAGCATTTACCCTAGGCATACCTCGGAAGTGTATCCCGGTCGAGAGAAGTTGAACTGTCCTGTGGGAGTGCTGTTCCAGGGAGGCCAAATGTATGGGGTATGTGTTTCCTGGCCCGTGGGCCCAAAGAATGCATCAAAATGGCATCAGAATGGCTCAAAGATACATGTTACTTGGGAGGGGACTAGGGTGACTGCTAAAGGGTGTGGGGTTTGTTTGTGGGATGATGAAAATATTCTAAAATTGGTTGTGGTGGTGACTGCATAGCTATGAATAAAAGCACTGAGTTGTACACTTAATAGGAGAGCTTTATGGTATGTAAATTATATCTCAATAAAGTTGTTACTGAAAAAAATACATGTTACTGGCCATATAGGGAGTAAGAGCACCCAAAACACAACTTAATCTCTGGGAATGCTTAGTCACTCGGGAGAAGCACTCGAGAGAAGAAATACAGTTCTGAGAGAGTAGCCCTCAGCTTCAACTTCTTTTTTTTTTTTAAATTGAAGTGTAATTAATTTTTATATAAGTTCCAGGTGTGTAACATAGTGATTCAACAAGTGCATATATTATGCTATGCTTGCCAAAACAAGTATAGTTATCATAGGTCACCTTACAAAGTTATTACAGTATTACTGACTATATTTCCTATGCTTTACTCTTCATCCCTTGTGACCTATTTATTTTAGAACTGGAAGTCCGAACCTCTTAACCCCCTTTACCTATTTCACCCATTCCCCCACCCCCACCCCTTTGGCAACCACTAGTTCTCCACATTTATGAATCTATTTCTTCTTTGTTCATTTGTTTTGTTTTTTAGATTCCACACATAAGTGAATGATATGGTATCTGTCTCTTTATGTCTGACTTATTTCACTTAGCATAATACCCTTTAGGTCCATCCATGTTGTCACAAATGGCAAGATTTCATTCTTTTTTTATGTCTGAGTATATCCCATTGTATGTATGTATGAATATATGTATGTATGTAAGTGTGTATGTGTGTGTGTGTGTATAAGTGCACACACACACACACACACACACACACACACACACACACCATATCTTCTTTATCCATTCATCCATTGATGGACACTCAGGTTATTTCCGTATCTTGGCCATTGTAAACAATACTGCAATAAACACAAGGGTGCACATATTTTTTCTAATTAGTGCTTTCGTTTTCTTTGGGTAAATACCCAGAAGTGAAGTTACTAGGTCATAGGGTGGTTCTATTTTTAATATTTTGAGGAACCTCCATACTGTTTATCATAGTGGCTGCACGAGTTGACATTCCCACCAACACTGCACATGAGTTCCCTTTTTTCCACATCCTCTCCAACTTGTTATTTCTTATCTTCTTGATGCTAGTCATTCTTTTTTTATTTAATGTTTACTTATTTTTGAGAGAGAGACACACATACACAGAGTGGGCGTGGGGGAGGGGCAGAAAAAAAGGGGATGACAGAATCTGAAGCAGTCTCCAGGCTCCATGTTGTCAGCATAGAGCCTGACATGGGGCTCGAACCCACAAACTGTGAGATCATGACCTGAGCTGAAGTCAGATGCTTAACCAGCTGAGCCACCCAGGCATCCCTGATTCTAGTCATTCTGAATTATATGTCAACTTCTTTTAAATGTCTAGTTGACCAAAACAAGCTCATTTACATTTTAGACCCTTTCATTCCTTCACCTGAGCTCCTGCTGAATGTTGCTGAAGTGAAGCATTACTGAAGGACTGAGTGGGTATCTGCCCTGTGCTAAATACTTTTCATACATAATCTTATTTTTAACTCATTAGCAAAATGAGCTAACATTTTTGGAAGATTGTTATGTTCCAGGCCCTGTTCAAAATGCTTTATATGTATTAACCCATTTAATCCACATCAGCCAGTGAGGCAGGGGCCAGTATTTGCCCCATTTATAGACAAGGGCAGCATAGAGGTTCTAAATGTAAGAGCCTTGCTTTGAACTCATTTCTCTCTGGCTCCCAGGCTCATGCTGTTAACCACTATGGTAGACTGCCTCCAAGCTAATAAACCCTAGGCATCTAGTGGGTGAGGAGGAGAAGAACAGGTTTGAATGACAAAGAACTCGCTGGGTCATGATGGTTATTAATAAAGGCAGGGCTTTCCAAAATATACTGTTTTTCTTAATATTTTATTTTTTCTTAAGTAGGCTCCACAACTAACGTGGGACTTGAACTCATGACCCTAAGTTCAAGAGTCACATACATGCTCTACCAACTGAGCCAGGCAAACCCTCCTCCAAAATATATTATGAAGAAGGCTAGTTCCATGGGATATTAATAGATGTTATTTTTAAAGCCATTATGGCCAACTAGGTGAGGAAAATGCTGGATTAAACAAGGTACAGTATGATTTTTTTTTTTTTCCAGAGAGAGGGTACAAGTGAATGAGGGGCAGAGAGAGAGGGAGAGAGAAAGAATTCCATGAGGGGCAGAGAGGGAGGAAGAAGAGGGTGAGAGAGAGAAGCAGGGTTCAGCTGATGCAGGGTTCCAGCTTACCCGAAGTGGGACACATGCTCACCCAAAGCGGGGCTGGAGCTCACCGGATGCGGTGTTCAAACAGCTGAACTGTGAGATCATGACCTGAGCTGAAGCCCAATGCTTAACCGACTGAGCCACTCAGACGCCCCTGTATGATTTTTTTAAAGCCTAGGATTTGCTGATGTGCACAAGGAATCTCCAAGAGAGGACAGAGAATACTGTTTTTCAAACTTGTTTTATAATGGGACCCTTCCTTCTTGCAACATCCATCATGACTAGGCTAGGGTAGTTCTAGTTTTGATTACAGATCCCTGGTTATCTATTATCTATTATCTATTATCTATTATCCCTGGTTATCTATCTATAACTTATATATATTTGAACCAGTCCTCTGGGGTCAGTAGTTCCCAAAGTGTATTCTCTCTATCACTTAAGCAGTGTGGCAAGAGAGCATCTAAGCTAAAAAAAAAACCCTTCTGTTTATGCTTCTGCCATCTCATCCTTTTACAAAACGGACACGTGTTACACATGTTTTCCAATATGCACCACACGACAGGCTCTAACATTCCATGAAGGCCGTGGCACACACTGCTGTTGTCATTACGGCTTACCTTTTGCAGGGGCCTTGTGTTTCGAGGTAGCACTGGGGGGGTGACGTGATGAGGGATGCCAAGGGATGATGCAGACCTACAGCCTTTGAATTCATTTTCTTCCATTTTCTCAGAACCCTGGGCATTTTCCGAGAGGGGATTGTGTGCTGGTGACTTGAAAAGGTCAGGTCTCCTCCCCACTGGCTCAGCAGAGGGTATGTCTAAAGAACCACACCGCTCTGGCCTGCACTGGAGGCAGGGGTCATAAGGGTCAGCCTGACAACAGCCCCAGGGGCCAGCTGGGCCCTCGTCAGGCTCAGAACTTCTCCAGCAATCTGCCGCCATGGCTGTGGAGATGAGGTCAGGGCTAGAGCCAGGCATCTGTCTTTGAGCATGGTTGCTGAGTGGGCTCCGCAGGGCTGCTGCTGGGCCAAAATACCTCAGGTTGTTGGCGCAGGTTGCAATGTCCTGTCCGTGCATGTTGAGTCTGGGATGGTGACTCTGAGGCACGGCAGGAGGGCATTGCTGGTATTGCTGCTGCAGAGGATTATGGTGATGGGAAGAAGGGTACTGGGATTGAGCTTGGTGTACATAAGTGGGATGGGGTGAATTTTCTTGCACTGGCTGGTTTTTCAAGATCGCTGCAAAGTCACTATGGCTGCCTCTGCTATTCCCTCGGCGGTGGCGGGGTTTGCTCCGATATCGGCTCTTGCTGCTTGAGGTGGACATTTTGGGACTTCCAGACAAAGGGGATGCGGCGGGAGCCACCTCCATACTGGGGATACCTTCAGATCTCAACAGATCTGGCCTGGGAGAAAACAAAAGGTTGAGTTTTAAACGTATGAAAATACACATTCAAGTTAGGGGAAATGTAACCCAAACCTTAAGATACACACACACCCTGTGATACAGCAGTCACGTAGGCAGGGATTTATCCAGTGGAGACAACAGATGTGCATGAAGATGTGTGTCTGAAGATGTTATGTTATACCATAGTTTAAAACACCAGAAAATTAGAAGCAACTTAGATGTTCACCCATAGAGGATTTCCTTTATTCCTTTTGGATATTATTCTGTGCCTCACTAGCTAAGGTGCTCAATCCCTTTAAATTCTAATTCTACCCTATAGGCTTCTTAATCTCTTCCTTATAATCTCATCTATCAGCCTGGTGTCAATATGCCAAAGCATAGGCATGGGTTTGCCCATGATCAGAAATCTGTCTGATGATGGATCTAGATAGATCCCACAAAAGATCACAAATCACAGGGGTCTGATACAAGAGAAGGAAACCTCAGATTAATTAGGCAAGAGGCTAAGCTCAAGGATCTTGGTTTAGACATGGTCTCCTGGGTCTGGGACTATGTCCATCCATCTCTGTATGGGAGGGGCATTAGCAGGGAGCCCTGCTCACACTCAGTACTCAAAAATGTTTAAGGAAGACTGAGAAAGGGGTGGAGCCAGAGGAAGGGGAAACAGTACGGAGCCTAGGAGGTTGAACAGACCCAGCAAGAGAAGGGCCAGTGAGGAGTGACCTGGCATTGTCCTGGCTCCTTATGGGAGGAGGTCCTCTCACAGTCCTGTTTTCAAGTGCTGTCTGGGCTGGTCATGTAGGTCATGTGCAAGAGGAAGCCAGAGCTTGAAGGTAAACCTCACACACACTGATTCCAGGGTGCACAGGTAAACAATAGCTGGTTTCTGATTGATGAATGGGTATGGGCAGAGACTTGAGGATATCAGGTAGGACCACTACATCCTTCCTTCTTTGGGACCAGATAGACACAAATCAGCAAATTACAGAGCAGGAAGACCCAAACTTTTTTTAAACAACAGAATCTTTTTCTTAAATGAATTATGAAAAATTCAGTATATAAAATAGATATAGTAAGAGAACAGACTGGTGGTTTCCAGATATGGGGAGTAGGAGAAGATGGGTGAAATGGGTGAAGAGCATCCAAAAGGTGCAAACTTCTGGTTATAAAATATATAAGTCCTGTGGATGTAATGTACAGCATGGAGACTATAGTTAATGATACAGTTGATCTTTGAATAACAGGCACGGTCAAAAATCCAAGCATAACTTTTGACTCCAGAAAACTTAATAATAGCCTGCTGTTGACCAGATGTCTTACTGATAAGATAAATAGTGGATTCATACATATGTTGTATATTATATGTATTATATACTGTATTTTTAAAGTGAGCTAGGGAAAAGAAAATGTTAAGAAAATCATAAGAGAAAATACATATACCGGACTGTGCTGCAAAACATTCACATATAAGTGCATCTGTTGGAAACCATGTTGTTCAATCGTCAGCTGTTTCAAATATTGCATATTTGAAAGTCTCTAAGAGGTCTTGAAAGTTATTATCACAAGAAAAAAATGTATTTATTTATTTAAAAAAAATTTTTTTTAATGTTTATTTTTGAGAGAGAGAGACACACACACACAGTGCAAGTGGAGGAGGGGCAGAGAGAGAGGAAGACACAGAATCCGAAGCAGGCTTCAGGCTCTGAGCTGTCAGCACAGAGCCCTACGCGGGACTCGAACCCACAAACTGTGAGATCACGACCCGAGCCGAAGTCAGACACTTAACCGATTGAGTCACTCACGTGCCCCCAAAATGTAATTATTTATGCTGAATTATTTATGCAGATGAATGGATCACATAACTAGAGTTCTGTGATAATTATTTCAAAATATATACATGTTTATTGAATTGTTACATTGTACACTTGAAACTAATATGATGTTTTATGTCAAGTATATCTCCCGCCCCACCCTACCCCGCCAGATATAGTGGAACAGTTGAAGAGGGGTGGCAGAGTAGAACCCCCTCCCAGGGCTCCCGCTCCTCATCTTCTCTACTTCTGCAGTAATCCCTGACACCTCTATGCGGGCCCAGGGGTGTCTCAGACGTTGCTTGAAAACCACAGATACAGTCCCGTCTTCACCTTATGTGAGGAGGAATCCAAAGCCCAAGTGTCTCATGGTCTCACAGTGCATTACTGGCAAAATCCAGACAAGAAGTTTCTCCTAATTTCCAGTCTGGCTTATCAGAGATTCAGAGGACAAGCTTAAAGGTACCTACAAATCACTTGGGGCTTATTAAAATGGTTGAATAGGTCAGGTTTGGGGCCTAAGAGTCTGCATTTCTAATAATGTGAGCACACGAGCAGGGGAGGGCTGAGAGAGAGAGGCAAAGAGCGAATCCCAAGTAGGCTCTGTGCTGACAGTGCAGAGCATGACACGGGGCTCGATCCATGAACTGTGAGATCATGACCTGAGCTGAGAAATCAGGAGTTGGATGCTCAACCGACTGAGCCACCCAGGCGACCCAAGAGCTAACACACTCTCAGATGATGCTGAACTGAGGACCGCATTTGAGTAGCTAGGGCTCACCGGAAATTAGTAGGTATCAGGTTGTAGGAGATGGGTTTTTCTTCTTTCTCAGGAGGACGGTTCAAGGCTCATCTTAGAACAGAAGTTCCAGGTAACACTGGTATATAATAATGTGGGCAGGGTATTGTGCTGCTATAAGCGTCTTCCTGCCTCAGATTCATGGTTCTGTAGTCACCTGGCCAAATTGTGCCAGAGAAAGTATGTGAATTGAGGAGGTCCTGGGGCTTTTACTGAGGCAAGAGAGCCATCCAAGGCCCAGTTATGGGTATCTACTTACACAGTGACTGGCCAGGGTGGGACCTAAAAGAGAGCTGAGGTAGAAGTGTCCCGGGGCACTGGGTGGCTCAGTTGGTTAGGCGACCAGCTTCGGCTCAGGTCATGATCTCACAGTTTGTGAGTTTGAGCCCCGTGTCGGGCTCTGTGCTAATAGCTCAGAGCCTGGAGCCTGCTTCAGATTCTGTGTCTCCCTCTCTCTCTACCCCTCCCCTGCTCATGCTGTGTCTCTCTCTGCCTCTCAATAATAAGTAAACGTTAAAAAAAATTAATAAGTGTCCTAAGTCAGGTGAAGCCTGCTTTTATTGAACCTAGCAGTACAAATAACAATGTCACAGAATAACAATGATACAGCACTTCACCATTTACAAAGCACTTTATAATGTATAAAACACTTGTTTCCTATGATTCATTTTCCAATATTCATTTTATAGATAATGGCACTGAGGGATCCTACAGGTTAATTGGCTTGTATCCATCACAAAATAGGTTAAATGCCAGGACTCATAACTCAAACCCCAGTCTTTTTAGCTCTTCCCCATTCCAAGCTTCTCTTTATTATGAGGTGTTTAGACTATTGTACTGGATTATACTTACTTGTGATAGGCTTAGTGGATCCATACTTGAACTCCGATTCTCTTCTTTTTAGTCCCCAACTGAACCCAGACTGACACACCATAGATGGTGGATGGTTTTTCCTCTCTGATCTCCTCAAAGGTCACTGGGCTTCTAACTTAATCATTGGACTGTCCAAATAATCTGAAACTGAAATCCTTCAGGGGCAAGTAGAACTCTTTGCAGCTCAAAGACCTGTTCCAGGTTGCCTTCCTGGATGAGTTCAGTTAGCTTGGAGACTAAGCATCTGCTGATGATGGCAAACTCTTCCAAACATATTCCTCATAGCCAAAATTAAAAGTAAACGTGAGCTCATACTATTTTCTCCTCCAAAGCTCTCAGTTTTATCTGTAGCGGAATGGAGGTAGGAGCCAGAAGGTGAACTCTGTCCCTGATTAATACAGCAAAACAAAGAGGTGTTGGGATCTTCAGAGGTTTTGCCAGGTGCCATCTGCAAACAGTTTCTCAGAACTGACTAGAAGGTGGTCAGGGGTGGTAAGTAAAAGCAAAATTGGAATTAATCCATGTAGTTACTCCTTAGTAGTTTAGATTTCTATTAGTCATGCTATGGTAGAATGGCCACCATTCTCAAAGCCTTAAAATACATTTTTGGTTTTAATTTTGTCCTTACTTTGATCCTTACTGCATTGTTCTCAAGTCTCACCATTAGGTCTATACCCCAGGTTTAGGGACATTTCTCTCCCCTACATTACTTGGCTGGAACAGAGTCCATTCTCCATTATTTGGGAGGAATGGGGATCTAGCAGAGCCTGATAATAAAACAACTGACTAGAAGAACATTCTAAGATTAAAATAACACAAGGAAAATGTGCCGTAATTAGTGGAAAGGGCAATCTTTTAAAAAATTATTCAAAAACTAATTTTTAGCACCTATGGTTTATAATTTTATCTTAAAATTTTTTTTTAACATTTATTCATTTTTGAGAAATAGAGTGTGAGTGGGGAGGGGCAGAGAGCAAAGGAGATACAGAATCCAAAGCAAGCTGCAGGCTCTGAGCCGTCAGCACAGAGCCCGAAGTGGGGCTCAAACTCACAGACCATGAGATCATGGCCTGAGCTGAAGTCGGACGCTTATCTGACTGAGGTACCCAGGCACTCTTCACATTTATCTTTTTAAACTTCACAGAAGTCCCATGCAGGAGTAGAAATGACGGTACCCACACGGTTGGGTATAGGTAATTATCAAAGCCCCTCCTTTTGTTTTTGGTGGTAGATTTATAGACACTTACTACATTATTAAAAAGAACTCAATGAATAAATAAAAGTGGGACATACATGGACCAATGTTGCATAAAACAAGAATTATGATGAACCCAATTATGTGTGCTATGGGTCAAAAAAAGAAAAAGAAATCTCATGTGTGATCGTTATACCATTTTACCTATGGGGTTGACAGAGGTCAAGTGACGTGACCCACATCATGCAGTTTATCAGAGGCAGAGCTGGGATTTGAATCTAGGTCTGTCTGGCCCCCAGTGCTTTTTCTTTTCACTATTCCATGCTAAGTCAATAAATATCTCTGTCCTCAGACAGTAAAAACTAGACTCCTAGAGTTTGTGACACATTCTCTCGCTTTCCCATCCTGTTTTATCTAGAGGCAAGTGTGCCAATGATGAGCTACGGAGTGGACACACCAACCATGATGTGATAACGTATATTTAGGGAGATATTTTCCCATTTCTCTGAGTACCAGGTTGGGACAGTGTCTCACCGTTTGGTCTGCATCCCTGATTTATGAGGCGCACCTTTCCTCTTCATGAGTTTCTCCATGGCGTTGGGGTGGATTATTGGACGGACGGGGTGTCGTTTGTAAGTTCCAGGGTACTTCTTTTCTACTGCTTGCTCACGCCTGCAGAACGAAAGGAAAAGCCACATCTCAGTCACTGCAGACAGATGGGCAGAATGTTTTCACAGGCTAATTCCACTCACAGATGCCGGGCACACTTAACAGATATATGCTCTTTGAATTACAAGGTTACTATTCAGGTTAAAAAGGGGAGAAAAGATATGAAATTCAACTAATGTGACTTAACTGTGCTCTTCTACTCTCAGGTGGACTCAGGGGCTGACCTTCCCTCCCCCAACACACCTCATGGGAGACACAATGTGATGGTAGATGACCTACTTATTTTCGGTTGCTGTTTTGGTCAGGACCAGCGGGTTTTCTTGCCCTTGTCAAGAATACCTTAAACCACTTTCATCAGCCACCTTACTTCCCTGTGGGGGGGCAAAAAGCTCCCACTCATCCACACCAAGCTTTTCTAGAAATGAGGACTCTTTCTTGGGGTCATTCAATAGGGTGAAGTTGCAAATGGCTATCAAGTGCCCATTTCTCTACGACGAGCTCTGCAGCAGCTCCACCCAACTGAAACTTCTTCAGGGGAAGAGACCTGCACACAGCACATCCCTTAGGGAATGTTGGGTAATTGAATAAAGTATTTGCTATTTTTAGTTTTGAGTAGTAGCAGTGTGGAGGAGCAGTACATTTCTGCTGATTGGTAGACCCGACTCAGTAAGGACAGACAGAAGCCTGGATACATACTTAATGAGCTCCTTCTCCCGCATTTCCAGCTGCAGCATGATGGCACTCAGTTCCATGTATAAATTATTAGCCCGCTCAAGTTTTCTCTCATAGTGTTCACGAATATCCAAAGCATGCCTATCAAAGAAAATACAGCATCAGCAAAGCTGGCTACCTTGGGGGAGAACAAAGAATCACACTAATGAAATAAGAACCAGGATGGTTTATCTCAAAAACATGGGTGTGGGGCGCCTGAGTGGCTTAGTTGGTTAGGCATCTGACTTCAGCTCAGGTCATGATCTTGCGGTTCACAGGTTCGAGCCCTGTGTTGGGCTCTGCGCTGACAGCTCGGAGTCTGGAGCCTGCTTCAGATTCTGTGTCTCCCTCTCTCTCTGCCCCTTCCTGGCTCACACTCTGTCTCTCTCTCAAAAATAAACATTAAAAAAAAAAGCATTGGTCTGAGTGTCATCTAAATTTAAGGATGCCCTTTTTGATGTAATGACTCTGACAAGTTGGAGTGGGGGATGGGAAACCCAAGCTTTCACTTGGTTTATCCTTAGGGGTCACATCGAGCTATACAGAATAGCCAGGAGGGCCACAGATAAAATCTGAATGTGATTTGTGTATAATTTGTAGCCTTTGTGCAGTGTTGACGGTATCTTAATAAGAATACTATATGTTAATGGGAATATGCAATCAAGGCTGACCCCATGACCTTGCACTTATCTGTGGTACACATCTTGCCTAATACAGTGGCTATCTATGATTGTGTCTTGTACCTCTTCATTGATCATAAGCACCTTGAGACCAGGCGCTATGTCTTATAAAGTGCTGCCTTCCAGGTCACCTAGGACAGGCACTGAATGAAGAAAGAGCATTGCTCCAAGAGTGTTTGCTGCAGAGATATAATAAAGGAGGATAACAAGATTGCAGGGAGAAGACAGAACAGCAGTATAATGGACAGCTAACTTTTAAAGAGAATTAACAGTAAGTAGCACAGGTGAAAGGTGTGTACGAGGCAAAATGGTGATTCACAAGGAGAGTTCCTGCCAGTATCTGAAGATCTAGGGACAAGAAGAGATGGGAAGGACAGAGTGGCAGACCTGAGCTCTTCTCTGCGCCTCCGAATCAGTTCTTCATCTAATCGGTGTATACAGGTTCCCTCACTTTTGATCTTCTCAAAGTGTTTTTTCACCTCTTCTCTCCATTCAGCCTGGGTAGGACAAATTAGACTTTGTTAATAGTCTAGGAGTGTTAATCCCTGATAGAACCATGGGGTCATGTGCAAGATTTTTTTTCCCTGAATGCTTTTACTGAAGAGACTTAACAAATAAATGTTCAATAACTATTAGTTGATTACGGCAAAATACCTCATGCTCCGCTATCTGCACGCCCCACCCCACACACCATGACCTTATTTTCTGTATTTAGTCCAACATGTGATGCTGTCTCTTTTTCCAGTTTTCTTGTAATACTGGCCACCAGAAATATCACAGCTGGCATACTAGCCATCACCCCTGGAATAAGAGCTCAGTTTTAAGTGAAGATGGTGGCTGAGGTGACCTGGTTAGAAAGAAAGGCTCTGATAACCCTCTGTATAAGTATATGCTAGTGAGAATATGATCATGTTTACAATTGGCTCCAGAAGTCCTCTTAGGTTCTGTTTATGAAAATACCTTGAAAAAATATTGGTAGAAGACCCAAGGGGAAGGAACAACAGGAGTTGGGAATAAAAATATAGGAAATTATACAGGAATTTGGGTGTGAGGGAAAGAACAGGAAAGGAGAAAGAGTATGGCTAAACTATTTAATAGTTGGACAAAATTTTTAGAATGGGGATAAATGTCTAATATGTGAGTTCAATTGTTCAAAATGTGAGCCCTTTCCAATTTCCTAAACCGTTAGTAAAGTCTCTGACATTCACCTTGACTTTGGATGAGTGTTTTTGTTTTTTTAGACATAAAGGAGAGGTGCTGAACTTCACGTTTGGGTCAATGACAGGACAAAGATAGAGAAACAACCACAAGATGGCAGGGATGGGGCCCCAAAATTTTAGAAAGGCAGAACCAGAGGGACCAGGAAATTATAAATTTCCCAGGAATTCACAGAAGCGTTAGGACACGGGACTTTCCACAGAGCATGGAATTCCAAGCCCATTTTATCTAAATTTTAGGGAATAGAAAAACCTCTGCTGCAATATAGTCTACAGGCAATTTCTAGAAAAGAGCTAAAAGAGATGTTTCCTCAAATTACATATAAACTACAATCCCCAAGAAGCTAATGAGACTAAGATAATTTCCAGTAAAGGCTAGACATATAACTAAATGCCTCTAATTACATATTCTTCCTGTGGAGCTATTCTATTACTTTTAGATTCATGTTTAAAATTATTTCTCTAGATCATGGAAGAAGTTATGCTTAAGTAATTGTGAAATTCCAGAAGGTTTCTCCCCAAATTTGCTATTTCTCATTTAGTTTTTAGAGGAAATCATATCATACGTATTTAAAAAGTGATCATCCTGCTAATCTATTTATAATACGCTAGACCTTCCTGTATCTCTCTATATATGTTGACTGACCATTGGAGAAAGATTTCTGTCAATCAGCTGACTTTTGGGCACCAAACCTGCCGAACAACGTCATCAGAAAGTCAAGGTCATCAGAAAGTCAGATCCAGAATGCACTGCCCATTGTTTGGTAACAGTCTTTGACAGTATCTAAGCAATAAATGCAGGTTTGGTTGAGCTCCTAAAGTAATGCTGTTCTGTCAATCATCAGATCAAAGTCTGAAGTAAAAAGAATATCTGAGCCTCAAGAAGCCTAAGATCGGGGTGCCTGGGTGGCTCAGTTTGTTAAGCGTCTGACGTCAGGTCAGGTCATGATCTCACGGTTTATGAGTTCGAGCCTCACGTTGGGCTCTGTGCTGACAGCTCTGAGCCTAGAGCCTGCTTTGGATTCTGTGTCTCCCTCTCTCTCTCTGCCCTTCCCCCCACTTGCACTCTGTCTCTCTCTCTCTCTCTCTCTCAAAAATAAACACTAAAAAAAAAAAAAAAAAAAAAAAAAAAAAAAAAGAAGCCTAAGATTGACAATCAAGAGATGTTAGACCAAAAAAGGATAAGGGAGCTGGCCAGGTCTGGGCCTTAAAGTGTCCTCTTTTGTGCAAAAACATATCAGTAGATCCTAGTACAATACCTAAAAAGAAGGGACCAGGAAAAGAAACATCTCCCTCTGGTGGTCAGGAATCAGATGTCACAGAATAGATTTTTTTTTTTTTTTTTTTTCCATTTCTTGAGGAAATAAACCCTTTTGAAGATTGGAACCTATTAAAAAGGAGATTTCCAAAAAGAAGTACCCCCTTCCCTATGAAGACGGAACAAGATATATGGGAAAACACCAGTACTGATTAATCATATATTTTCCCAGCAGGTATAGTGTTACTGGTAGATGTTAATTTTGGACTTTCACCACATTTGCTTAGAATCTTTACATTATAGGAGTTCCAATTTGCACTTAATCTTCAGTGCAGACATGTCTGGGTATATCTGAAAAAATGGAAGGTGGGTAGGCCTGAAACCAATTTGTAAAGACTGAGGTGCCTCGGAGAGAACATATGGCATGAGAGAAGGAGGAATCCTACATGAACCTGACCTATAACAAAGCCACGATAAGAGTGGAGAAGCATTTCCCATTGTTTCATTAAAATGCCTGTAAAACACTGGGCCATAAACAGCACTGCTCTGTTACCTTTAACAAAGTGTAACTCACCAGAGAAAGGAAGAGGTCATTGTGTAAATAGAACAATATGCAGCTTTGGAATCTTGAGAATTCCAAGCTTCAGTTACAGCAGGAAATGGCAGCACTCAGTGGGTGATGGCAGTGCCTTAAAGATACGGCAGCACCCAATGGATGCCAGCTGGGGACTATGGTCTTGTGGCAGAAAACAATGCTAACCCATAAAGTAATATCTAGCAGATACTAGGCAGGAGACTACTGTGTCTGGCCATTCAGTGGAAAGCAGAGCAGATGTTACAATGTATGAAGTTACTGAGATCCCCACTCTTTACTGGGGATTCCCCCAAAATGCACTGGGGGGGCAGTGAAGGGAGGGAACACGAGGTGCTTCACAAGGTATTCTTGCATAAGCAGGTAAGGGAAAAATCTAGTGACACCTAAGTTATTACCATTAATGGGATCCTTTAAAAATTTTTTTAAATTCTTTTTAAAAAAATGTTTATTTTTGAGAGAGAGAGAGAGTACAAGCAGGGCAAGGGCAGAGAGAGAGGTGGGGTACAGAGAATCCAAAGCAGGCTCTGCTGACAGCAGAGAGCCTGACGTGGGGCTTTGAACTTAAGAACCACAAGACAGTGACCTGAGCTGAAGTTGGATACTTAACCAACTGAGCCACCCAGGCACCCCAACTGGATCCTTTTAATGTCCCGGATAAGGCCTGGGAAAGGTCACAACATTTAAAAGGTTTTTGTCTTCTCCAGCCTTCCAGTTATTCAATCAGTAGATTGAATATGTAAATTCATAGAGACAGAAAGTACAACAGAGATTACCAGGGGCGAGGGGAGGAGGGAATGGGAAGTTATTGCTTAATGGGATGATGAAAACTTTTGGAAATTGTGGTGACAGTTTCACAATGTTGTGAATTTAATGAATGCCACTGAACTGTACACTTCAAAATGGGTAAAGTGGCAATTTTTGTATTATATGTATTTTACCACAAATTTTAAAGAGGAAAAAAAGAAGTTGAGCCAGCTCCAGCCTCGCTGAAGGAAGAGAGAAGCAGGACCGTAGGAGGCTAAGTGGCTGGAAACCATAGATTCTGAATCAGAAAAGACTTAGAGGTCATCAAGGCCAACCCTTTACTGGCACATGAATCCCCTTTACTGCCTTCCCAGGTAAGTAAGTGCCCAGCCTCTGCCCAAGTACCTACTTGCTCATGAGAAAGCTCTTTTTTTTTTTTTAAGTTTAAAAAATTTATTTAAGTAATCTCTACATTCCATGAGGGGCTCGAACTCATGATCCCAAGATAAAGTATTGTATGCTGTTCCAGCTGAGCCAGCCAGGCGCCCCATGATGAGATTACTCTTGAGGAGCACAGTCTGTCCCTATAATGAGCTTGGTGTATGCAACTCCCAGCCCCTGAATTTGAGTGGTCACAGTGGTACTCAAGAGGGAACCAGATGGTACAAAAAGCAGAGGGTGGTGGGAGAACTTAGAAGCAGGGCACGTGGCCCATCTAGCAGCAGGGATCTGGGACCCCCGATAAAATGTTTCCTAAAGACTGATATCAAATGCAGTTGAATACCAGGAACAATAATTGCCTACTGGGAGGAATGGGTTATTGTCTAGGAACAAGGCAGTGGCTTTGGCAGAATCGAATACTGTACTGAAATTGGTTGCTTCGTTCATCTGTTCTGTGTGTGCTGCATCTTTATATGTGTGTAGGCTGAGCAACAGCTAAAGCAATTTCTCTCAGAAAGAAGTCAGCTGGGCTCTTGCCGGTGCTCTTGCCTGACAGTTTTGGTGGAAAGTGGAGACCTGTGGCTAACCACTGCTGATTGATAACTGATGCTGACAGGGCTTTGTCAGCAGGCAGGAGGAGGGGAAGCCTCAGGTACGAGGGGCACAATCAGCTCTTCCCCTTTGGGGTGGCATAAAACCAAGGCACCGTGAAGAGGAGTTCCCCAGCTGCCATCTTATCTGTCTCAGGAGCTCGACAGCATGTAACAACCTGGAGGAAGCTTCATTTCCGTAGCTTTGTGGGCCATGAATAACATCTTAAATCGGATAGTTCTTTAGTTTCCAATACAGTTGCATTTCTGTCTTCTCATTTGATCCTAGCTAAAACTCCATAAGGAAGAGAAAAGATGATTATCTTCATTGTTTAGATGAGTAAGCTGAGGTTTAGAGAAATTTAGCAACTTGTCTAAGATCATAGGACAAGGGCTTAGACTCAAGTCTGTTGCTTTTCTGAGTACTTCAGTACATAAATTCAGTTCATAAATACTTTATCAGTAGCCAGAGATAGTCTGAATTTCAAACCCAGAGACAAATCAGCTTGTAAGTATCTGAAATAATTCTAGGAACTAGCAAGGATAGCAGATTTGGGGCTATTTAAGGAGAGGTAAAATTTCATGTTGGGAGAAAAATGTAGAAGAATTGATGAATATTAAAAGATTTCCAATGTAATGTTTTCCCTTTCCTTTCTTCCCCCACTTCTTCCCTTCAAGAATATGTTTATTTATTTACTTTGAGAGAGACAGAGAGAGAGAGAGAAAGCATGAGCAGAGAAGGGGCAGAGAAAGAGGGAGACAGAGAATCCCAATCAGGGTCTGCACTGTCAGCACAGAGCCCGATGTGGGGCTCGATCTCATGAACTGTGAGATCATGACCTGAGCTGAAATCAAGAGTTGGACCTTAACCGACTGAGCCACCAAGGTGCTCCCCAAAGAAACTTTTCTGAGTTCAATTTTACTCGTAAAAGTGAGTTTGTACAAATAAAGATACCAAATGTGGGTGCTTAGTTGCATGACATTGTACTTTGCATAGGGTGGGTACTCAGAAAATGCGTCACTGGCTTCATAAGTGATGTTCTGGGAGCATTCAGGTAAAATCTGTCTAGAATTTGAAGTTTTCCAAGTATATACAGTTATGCGGTCTCAATGGCTTGTGAGTTAGTACTGTCACCAAAAACTGCTTTTCCAAATTCTGGCATATATACTTTTATGGTAAGGGAAGCAAAGCTGTGATTGAAATCATATCCTAAAGTCTGAAAGACTCCCTAGAAAGTACTTACTATTACTCTCTTTCATTTCACGAAAGGGCCTAAGTCTTTTTCGGAATACTAACACAAAAAGAAATTGGGCAGATTTCTTTTCCAGTGGCCCTTATTTATGTGTATTTGAATAGAGAGG
The DNA here is from genome assembly GCF_018350195.1 of Panthera tigris. Lineage (NCBI taxonomy): Eukaryota > Metazoa > Chordata > Mammalia > Carnivora > Felidae > Panthera > Panthera tigris. Next base: position 81,190,132 of record NC_056668.1, read on the forward strand.
TCATGGTTTTTGAAAGTTCTAAGGGAGTTTATTGGAATGCACATCAAAGGACATAGGAAATGATATGATAAAGTCAACCCCCCCTACATCCTTGCGTTTTCTCTGAAATCAAACACTTTGCTTACATAATAATTCCTCAGAAACACTACAGATCTGTGGGGGCAATCCTGACTATTTAAAGACACAGTTGTGAGGAGAGCTATGTTTGTGGACCATAGAGTGTGTGTTGGAACTTGGGGCAACAAGATAAAAGTCTCTGATTTATCAGTCCTTAGGCGGTCCGAGATAAAACAAACAAACAAACAAACAAACAAACAAACAAAAAAACCCCCACCTTGTATTTTTATTAAGGTATCCCCTAATGTCTGATGGGTAGAGTGTCTGCATTTATCAGACATGTGAGAAGCAGGTACTCCAAGCCTCGAGTCGGGCCAGGTCATAAAGCATACTGGAGGGCTTGTTGAACTTGTAGGGATGATGCCCCTCCCAGTGCGGTACTCTTTTCAACACATACTTTCCTGGTAGGTACCCTCATCACCCACTGGAGATGGGTGGAGATGAGGGGTAGACTGAGATACCAATTGTTAATAAAACGTCTTCTCCGAGAATGACTCTTTTAAGTGATACTGCAAGTGAGTGCAGAGATGGAATCCTTATGATGTTACAGCATTTTTATTCAACAGTCACAAATTGTTCCCCCTCTGCACCCATGCCCTCACAGAGTGCCGGGGCAGATTCCCTCGCCAAGAGGTGAAGTCTGCTTCTCATCCTGGGGTTGGCCTGTGACTTGCTTTGACCAAAGAGACATTAGCACGCATGGTGCACACCTAGGCTTGAAAATCCCTTGTGCCCTGGGTCTTGCTGTCTTACCGAATTTGTGACCCTGATAACAGCTTGTGAACAAGCCCAAGCAGGCTGCCGAGGGACAAGAGGCCACGTGGAAGAGAACCGAGGTGCTCTTGGTGACAGCCAGCCAATCACCACACTTGTGAATGAAGCTGCCGAGAACCTGCCAGCCTCCCAGGGGACCCAGCAATGGACTACAGATATGTGAGTGAGCCCAGTGGAAGCCGGCAGGAGAACCGCCCACCCAAACTGCAGACCCACAGAACCATAAGCTAAACTAAAGCTTATTGTTTTAAGCCATAAGTCTGGAATGGTCCGTAAGACAGTAAAGGCTAACAGATACATTAAATTACATTTTATCTGGGGCACCTGGGTGGCTCAGTCAGTTGAGCGTCTGACTGGCTCAGGTCATGATCTCACAGTTCTTGGGTTTGAGCCCCGCATCGGGCTCTGTGCTGATAGCTCAGAGCCTGAAGCCTGTTTCAGATTCTGTGTCTTCCTCTCTCTCTGCCCCTCCCCCACTCGCACTCTGTCTCCCTCTGTCTCAAAAATAAATAAACATTTAAAAAATTACATTTTATCTGGTGCTCGTGGGTGACACATAAAGGTAGAGGAAAGGTTCTCTCTGGGCCTGATTCTATCATGGGCTCTCTCTCTCTGGTATTTCACTTCCCTCCTCTGTACTTTAGCTTTTCCCCTTCAAGGGAAGCAATCTTTTCATGAAGGTCAGCAGTAATTTTTTTTTTTAATTTTTTTTTAATGTTTATTTTTGACAGAGAGAGAGTGACAGAGCATGAGTGGGGGAGGGGCAGAGAGAGAGGGAGACACAGAATCCAAAGCAGGCTCCAGGCTCTGAGCTGTCAGCACAGAGCCCGACGCGGGGCTTGAACCCACAGACCGCGAGTTCATGACCTGAGCCGAAGTCGGACGCTCAACCGACTGAGCCACCCAGGCGCCCCTGGTCAGCAGTAATTCTAATTCAAATATATTCCTCTTTACTCTTCAACCGTTTCACCACTATGAGGATGACATTCCAATACATGTTCCTTTCAAATGAGATAATGATATATCTTAAGTGTTTAAAAAGCTCCAAAATTTCCTCTGTGTGAGGGATCATAATTACTGCTTCACAATGACTAGGGCTGTATCATTGTTACAAGAATCGGAATGGTTCTGAGTTACTCTTTCTCGTCGAGACCTCCCTGTCTGTGTGTTCAGTACACTCGAAGAGAGTTTCCAGACTCACCTGAGACTTGAAGTAGGTTTCTTGTGGGGTGGCAAGAACATCAGCAGAAGCGATGTCTAAATGCATGAGCGTCTGTCGGAAAGAAGGCCGGTTGCGAGGTTTACTCTGCCTACAAGTTAAAAAAAGACAGCTTGTGCACTGTGGAAGTTGGATCCAGGAGGATAAAGATTTTATTCTGCTTTATAAAAAACGTTTTTGGCTCCACACCTGGCTATTTCTCAGGCAGTGTTCATGCACTGAGGAGCAAAAGGAAAATGTAATTATGAGAAACCTATAATAATAAAATGGAAATCTGTAGGATCAGTGACCTGTTTGATAATAATAGTCCCTTAGGGCAAGTAAAGTAATAATAGTTACCATAGCTATCATTTATTAAGGCCTATTGTAGCAGGATATAACAAATTCATTATTTATAAATAACTCCAAGTCCACCAGTCTTTAACCAGTTGATTTGTTCCAAATCCATATTAGAGACTTCCCTGAAGTTTTAGAGAAATTTTAAATTTGGTTTTGAGGAAGAAGGTAAAAGAGAATATTGGGAGAAATATATTTCTTACCATGTCTGTTTCATAAGGATTTTGAATCCATCAGGGCAAGTGGAAGGAACTGGAAGGTGTAGGCTATTGCTTCCAACACCCCAAATGATGGCTGAAGAGTCCACATCTTTGTAAGGGATCTCTCCTGTCAGCAGCTCCCAAAGCACCACTCCAAAAGACCTACAGTAGTACCAGGAACAGGTACCAAAGACACGGCAGAAAGACTGGTTTGTATTTTTGTTCTCTATTCATTTTTAATCAAAAGTATACCCAGTTTCAAAATTCTAATACTGCCATAAGAAGAACAGAAACAGAAAAACTCTGAAAAACAAATTCAGTAAGGGGTAACCAACGCTGCTAGATATGAAGACATATTATAAGGTTTTTATAATTAACTCTGGCACGTGAATAGACAGCCGGACTCCGTGAATGTAATAAAGATCCATAAATAGGCCAAATACATATGGGATTGAGTATGTGATAGAAGCGACATCCCAAACCAATGAGGGAAAACAGACTACACAATATATGCCATTGGGACAACTGGGGGAAAAATTAAATCTATAGTTCATCTTACATCAAGATAAATTCCCAAAGAATCAAAAATTCAAATGTGAAAAGAAAAAATGAAGCCATAAACATCCTGAAAGAACACATGAGAAATTTTTTTCTTTTTACTAATCTTACAGTGGTGAAGGCTTTCCAGTTATGAAATCCAGAAGCCATAAGGGGAGAGCATTTTCAAAAAAATCTAGCATGGAGAAAGAACACCATAAACAAAATAGCAAAGGTGAAAAGTACCTGTAATTCCTATGCACAAAAGGCTAATCTCCTTAGTGTATAAAATACCCTTATAAATTGATAAGAATAAAGATCAGAAAGTTTAGCAAGGGATCAGAATAGTTCACAAATAAGGAATTACAAATGGTTTGTAAACATATGAAAAAATGAACAACCTAACTTATGAGAGGAATGTGCATTAAAGCCACACCCAAGATACCATTTGTTACCTAGACGGTTGGCAAAAATCCAAAAATTTAACACATTTTGGTGGTGAGACTGAGAAAACACTTATACATTTCTGTTGGGAATGTAATCGGTATAATCCCTAAGGAGGATGCGTTGGTAATAATTACCCAAATTACAAATGATCCCACATTTCTACTTTATCTTATTCTGGTGTTACATGTAATTTTAATATATGCTATTATTTTGTTTTTAAGGCTAAAAGTTAATAGTAGCCAATTTTAAGAATGGAAGAAAAGTAACTACAGGGAAATATACTATTAATAGTAAAGATTCATAATCTCAAAGGAAAAACTGGTAAAGATTTTAAAAGGCCCAAAAAAAAAAAAAGCATAGCTCATAGGGACTGTTTATTAAAAGGGCAAATAGTCCTATTATATACTTTAGATAGCTCTAAAGCACATAAACTGTATTACAGCAAAGTATATCACTGATATATTCAGTGATGGTCTGAGTCACCAAGACTAAGTAAACTTTGTTTAATGTATTTTACTTAAGAAGTTGAGAATTATATAATATATTTCAGAAAGACTTTGATACTAAATGCTTATTTGAAGTAAATTTTCGATTTTCCAGAGAGTTCAGCACATTCTGTGAAAGTCTCCAAAACTGATGATTTACTAAATACATATTCACCCTATTATCTCTCAATCCTTCTTAACACATTCATCGTTACACTGGTTAGTACCTCAGATAAGAGGAGACTGAAATCAGCCAGGAGTGAGGGACGCTAAAGAATATTTTGGGAAAGCAGAAGAGTTGAAGGAGGAAAGGTCTAATAGGGTGAAGTGGGAGAGGCTTTCTAGTTGGGACAGATGGCACCACTCACCATATATCGACTTTTTCAGAGACAGGTTCATTGCGTATCACCTCTGGTGCCATCCACGCGACTGTGCCAGCAAAGGACATCTTGGTACTTTTGTCACTGAGTTCCTTAGATGTACCAAAATCTGAAATTTTTACTGCATCTGTGTGAGTCACCAAAACACTTTAAAAAGAAATAGAAAGAACATCCAGATCATTAGTACTAATAAACACCATGACTGTAATTGGCAACTTAGTTTGCTGCCTCCTACTTGTGGAATTCAGCTTGTGAGTTCCAATATTACTGGGGCATCAGCATCACTCAAACATGTGAGGCAGCACAGCATAGTGGGCTTTTTCTACCTGGTTTGAGCCTGCCTCCACCACTTACTGGCTGTGTGATCTCTGCTACCTAATTCTCCGAAGCCGGTTTTCTCATTTGTAAGATGGGGACAATTGGGGTCACAGTATGTTCTCCAGAATTCAAACATGCAGAAAACTCTGAAAATAGTATATAAATATTTTCTCATCTATATCAAGCAAACTCATTTTATTTATCTGTGGCTCATTAGAGAGTGTTGTCCTAGACTTTGCTGGTGGTGTGAGGTAATGCTATCTGATATCCTCTGACTCTAAGAGTTTTGGATACGGAACTATGGGCCTATAATAATGGCCTTCATGGAATTTTCATTTGAATTAAATGAGATTAGATATATAAAACACCCCTCCTCTATAAATATCAGTTTCCATCCTTGCCAGTCTCAGACAAATCACTAAGAAAAACACTTCTTTTAAAACATTTTTTAAATAACGGCCAACTAAAATCATGCATGGAACCATGACACTAAAAGCTAATAAGGAAAAGCTGGGACACATTTAGGCTTAAGCAGATTCCACACAAGTCGTGTTCTCCTTTTCACAGTATTTATCTGAAATGTTACCTGGGGAAAATTGCTCTTTTAGCCTTAAAGATGAATACAATCTGGTACCAGTTGAATCCAAAATAGTAATATCCTTACACACCAGACTGAATTCACTTGAAATAACCTGTTTAGAACTTCAGAATATTCATGAGTTAGGGTTTCAGAGGCTTAATGATATAGAGACCTATTTTTAATAATAAGAAGGCTTAATATTCAGAGTATCAGAATTGAGGTGGCTAGAAAACAGGAAACTTCTCTACCTCCTCCCTTGTCTGAACCAGGGACGTCACATTTGCCCCCCTCTCCATCAGTGTCACATGGCTTACTATTTACCAGGTTTACAACTGCTTTAGAATACCTTCATCCACATCCTACACCTGATTTTGCACCTGATATGTAAAATTTACATAATTTGCACACTTTGATTTAATGGTGTTAGTCTTGGTGAAAATGCGTAAGGATTTAGGGGCACCTGGGTGGCTCAGTCGGTTAAGCGGCCGACTTCGGCTCAGGTCATGATCTCGCGGTCCGTGAGTTCGAGCCCCGCGTCGGGCTCTGTGCTGACAGCTCAGAGCCTGGAGCCTGTTTCAGATTCTGTGTCTCCCTCTCTCTGACCCTCCCCGTTCATGCTCTGTCTCTCTCTGTCTCAAAAATAAATAAACGTTAAAAAAAAAATTAAAAAAAAGAAAATGCATAAGGATTTAAATATTATGGGGTATCTGGCAGAACTGATGGTATATACCATGAAAGTCAGAAAAGGCGATAAGCCCCTAGAAAGAAAAATACTAGACGCTTCCTCTTCTGTCTCTTTTGTGCTGCTCACTATGGGATTTCTTGGCATGAGAAGAGGGAATGGACATGGGGACAGACTAAAGAGCACATGAGGTTGGAACTTTTGTCAGGTCTTCTCTGAGACAAAGCTGGGGTCACACAGCCTAAGATTTAATGCAGGTCATGGAATCTCTCTTTACTACAAGCCAGACTGATCTTTGTCTTCTCAAAGTTAGCCTGGAATGCAAAGAGGCCAAGGCTGCTGGAAGTTCAGGGGAATACTGATAATGGAGGGAAAGGCTCATTGGGTGACTTATTACTCTAATCTCTAAATGAGAGGAGTTAAAGAAAGTAGCATGTGATTTTATATATTCTAAAATTTCCCAACCTCTTCCTCTAAAGTGAATTCTCCAGGAGAACAAGGTGGTTAAGAAGGAGACCATTCAAAGAGGACTTGGGCAATATTTTGTGTCCCTTATGTGTATGTAGTGGATGACAAAAGCAACAGGTTGTGTAAGAATGTGAACATATGCGGGGCGCCTGGGTGGCGCAGTCGGTTAAGCGTCCGACTTCAGCCAGGTCACGATCTCGCGGTCCGTGAGTTCGAGCCCCGCATCAGGCTCTGGGCTGATGGCTCAGAGCCTGGAGCCTGTTTCTGATTCTGTGTCTCCCTCTCTCTCTGCCCCTCCCCAGTTCATGCTCTGTCTCTCTCTGTCCCAAAAATAAAATAAAAAACGTTGAAAAAAAAAAATTAAAAAAAAAAAAAAAGAATGTGAACATATGCAATGAAATAGAGTTCATTTGCAAGTAAAGCAGGAGAAGGTTGTTCAGGGAGCTAGTGACTATGATAAGCACCAATGAGAATCATGGTGACAAATTAGAGCTGCTTTGAAGTTTATAATCGAGGATTGATTGGTGTCTTCCATCGAGAGGATTCACTGAATCCTTCACTTTCACATGATGAGGTAGAATTTAGACTTTTTGGTCTAAAAGTTCTGGGTTCAAGTCCTAGCTCCATGACTTCAGGCTTTTCTAATATAAAATAAGAATAATTATACTTGTTGCAGCTGCCCCACACAATTTTTGCTAAGATCAAAGCAAATGTGATGATAGATATTGAAAAAAATACTGTAGACTATGAAAGTGCTAATTTTGAAAAGATTAATTCCTCTCTGCTTCTCTAAACCAAAAATGTGATGAGAAATAATAAAAATAATGTTTAAATATAAGAGCTACAATGAAATCTATCATTTTATCAGTTCCTTTCTTCCTTTCATGCAGTTTGCGGGAACTGAATTAACACTCCTCTTAAAGTGGTTAGTGAGGGCCAAGAACAGAAATTACTAGAAACAACCTGTTTCTCTTAAATAGCCAGTTTATATTATCTTATGGATACCATGAACCTTGAAACTATGTATTTCCTTCTTTGCTTAGATTCTACGAAGGTCAAAGCCAAATCCATAGTCCACCTCTAACAACTGTACGGAATCCTGTGGCATACATGTTGTGAGCAAGCTTTAGTTCTAATGCTCGTATTTTCTCTTTGCCTCAGTCTCTTATTTATCCATTTTTATCCTGTTGTATACATCTTTGAAACTTGGTTTCTAAAACTTGGGTCTTTGGGGAAAACACTAGGAAAACGACAAAGCAAGCCATTAGATGGGAACATTTGGCATTAATTATCTGAGATAATGGAAAGTGAATACTTCAGTTAATAAAGAATCTTGTTTCACAGTTGCACAATCAAAATGCAACCAAAAGGAGAAAACTAGTGTCAGGTGCCTAGAGCTATCTGCCATTTAGGTAAGTCAACTGGTCAACAATAATCCAGAAAATATGCAAATAGGGTACCCTCCATGCTGATTTAAACTGAACTGAAAGTATGATGCCTGAAAACTTCAACTATGCTCGATAAAATTCCTTATTTTAAAGCAATACAACAAAATGGCTGAAAAACTCACTTAGGTGATTTGAGATCACGGTGAATAATTTTATGGAGGTGCAAATAATTCATTCCACTTGCAATTCCTGTAGACCAGTCCACTAGCAATCGGGGTGTGATCTTCCTGCCAGCTCGCAAAACCTCATAGAGTTGTCCGTGGGCACAGTATTCCATGATGATGCAGTAACATGGGGCCTGAGTACAAACACCCCTTTCAAGAAAACACAAGCACGTTTATAAATACACACATACATACAAACATACATATATCCGTATTTATATTTTAAGAATATTTAATAAATGTACTAATTAAGACCCAGTTCTTTACCCATATAATTTTTAAAAGGCATAATCTTTCCCGATTCATCAATTACCATTAAAACCCCTCTGGTCTACAGGCTTCCCTGTTATGCGCATAGACAATTTTCATTAATTTGATTCACTCCAGATTATCTCTGTTTTGTGCTGTATCTGGTGCTTTTCTGTGGGTCCATTCCATTCTGGAACAAAGAGCACCTTTCCTGAGACATATGTAGGCCAAGGATTATGTTGTTTAGATCTTTAAGAATAATTTAAATATCTTCCTGTTAAAATTAAATAGAGGGTTTTATATATAGTGTATAGGGAGAATTCAAATAAAACATTGCTATTTTTACTATTAATAATTGAATTTTGAATTTGCCAAATTTAAGATAACTAGACTGAGGACCCCAAAAAGAGTTAATTTTCTGTATTATATAGTCTTTGAAAAACATTTCTGTTTTAAAAATATTTAAAAATATTTTTTAATGTTTATTTATTTATATTTGAGAGAGAGAGCAAGAGGGGATACACAGTGAGAGAGGGAGAGAGAGAATCCCAAACAGACTCTGTGCTGTTTGTGTAGAGCCCGATGTGGGGCTGGATCCCACAAACCATGAGATCATAACCTGAGCCAAAGTCAAGAGTTGGACCTTTGACTGAGCCACCCAGGTGCCCCTAGAATAAAAACAATACTATACAATGTATCACATATCTATGTGGTCTGTGCTTCCATCAATTCCTACATCTTCCACAAAGCCTTTTCTGATTATTCCAGTCCAAGAAGATCTTTCTCTTCTATAAATTCCTATGCTACACAGGAGCCATTAGTTTTTTATATGCAATTTTCCTCTCCCCATACAGACTATAGGCTCCTTGAAGGGAAGGTCTTGGATTCTTTGGATTCTTTTCTTTCTACCATGAGGCCTAGAAGTTCACAGCAAGTCCTTTGCAAATTTTTTATTTTTTGAGAGAGAGAGAGAGAGAGAGAGTGAGCAAGTGGGGTAGGGGAGAGGCAGATGGAGAAAGAGAGAATCTCAAGTAGGCTCGACGCCCAGCATGGAGCCCAACCTGGGCTTGATCTAACAACTGTAAGATCATGACCTGAGCTGAAATCGAGGGTCAGATGCTTAACTGATGGAGCCACCCAGCCACCTAACTTTGCAAATATTTTTTTCTTTTTCTTTCTTTCTTTCTTTCTTTCTTTCTTTCTTTCTTTCTTTCTTTCTTTCTTTCTTTCTGCAAATATATGTTTTTAAGTTTATTTATTTATTTTGAGAGAGACAGAGACAGCACAGTGGGGAAGGGGCAGAGAGAGAGGGAAATAGAGAATCCCAAGCAGGCTCTGCACTGTCAGCACAGAGCCCGATGCGGGGCTTAATCTCACAAACCATGAGATCATGACCTGAGCCCAAACCAAGAACTGGAAGTTTAACTGACTGAGCAACCCAGGTGCCCCATTTTTGCAAATATTTCTTAGCTTCAACTTAACTTTCTCTGCTGATAAAATCCTTCGCAGAGACACGTGCAGATGCAAGGGGTAGGAAGAAAGGAACTAACATGGAAGAATACCTTTTATTTGTCCAGAATATTTCCATGTTTATTTGTCTTATTTAATCTTCCCCAAACCATTGCACAATAAATATGACCTTCCATTTTTACAGGTAAGGCTCAGAGAGGGAAAGTGACTTGCCCTAGATCATAGACCTGTGACAGGGCTGGGATTCAAATCCAGTCTAACTTCAAAGCCCATGCTCTTTCCACTCACCATGTTACAACTGCCTCCCTTTTTTGTTTTTTAACTTCTGTATCCATAAGCATATTGGGGATTCCTATATTAATGCTCCCTTAGAAAAGTGGTAATAGTCATATCAGCCCTACGTCACACTTTTGTTCTGAAGATGAGAAAAGAGAAGAAAAATTATCGTATGCAATGATATGATGATGAGAAGATTTAGAGGCCATGGCTTGTGATCATGTGAAAGTCTTATAACAAAGGCAGGTCATGAAGAAGAGTAATTACTCTTCATTTCCCCTGCCTTCATATGCCTGTCAAATGCCACAAAGCTGTTTCTATTACTCTCTTATCATTTTCTAAGCTACCCAGAATTCCCACCCTCATTTCTAATGAAAATTTTTTTCAAGTTCCTGTTACTTTTTAGGAGACCTCAGTGGAGTACAAATATACCACAACCATAAGCAGGCAATTTAATTTTCACTACAGAAAAACAATGAATAGGCAGGAACAATGTAACGTGCTCAAGGATATCAAAATAAATATTTGTCTGAAGCCACTCAGCAGCCTATTCAAGTATGTTTTAACCTGTCACACAAACAGACAGAAAGGGTAACAGTGATATGTTATGTACTTTTCATGTTTCTTGACTAATGAATGAGAAGCAATCATTCCATCAACCCTGTACTATGACAAGGCGTCTTAGTAGCTATAAATAGCAGCTCTATAATCACTTCTAATTGCTACCTTTTCTTCCCTTTGGCACCCGATGCCATTAGGAACAGTCAGGTTGGGTTTTTTCAAAGATTGCTTTCAAAAAACTGGGGAAAAAATACATAATTCTTCGCTTTCACTTCCCCTTCTGTATACAGTTCTTAACTTCAAAGGAAGCTGTAGGCACAGCAATCAGTATCCAGAGAGACATACTGAAATCTAATCATGCCTTCATATCTTCCAGACGGTCCTGAATGATTCATTGGCCAAGCAACACATGGCACAGATGGCTGCGAACATAACACTGCACAATGCCTCAAGAGTGTGGTGTAATGGGCCAGGGACACAGTCTCACTATTGTTTTCCATGTAGAGGTAAAGACTATTCAAGCATCTTTGGCCTATATAATGGGGTCCCGGCATGGCAATACTTGCCCAAAATGCTGAAAACTGCAAATGTAGGTAGGAGGGTCAGAGGAGTGAGGTGGGGAAAAGGTTGTGAGGAAAAAGGAAAAAGCAAAAGAAAGGAAGGAAAAATAAAGCTTCTCACACCCAATACTAAAGGTAGGACACATTTCTACCTTTAGTTACTCAGGACATCTTGCTAGAAAGCCTTCATACCTGGGACCTACAGCCCAGCTCACTTCAGGACGCCAAAAAGCCATGCTAATCTATAGAATATTCTGTGTCTCAAACTCAGTATCCTAGTAATCTAAGCTTAAAAGTTTAGTTAAATGGAAGTTAAATGAAAGGCCCTGCCTTCCACTTAGAATGTAGCATACTAGAAGTGATGATTTTCTCAGGGAAGGAAAATGAAGGAAGGAAGGGAGTCTCTGACAGTCTGTCTACAAATAATCCTTCAATTGTCTTTTGAAATTTATCATCTTTGGAAAGATTATAATTCGTCTCTATAGTATTTCATTTTCATCTCATATCCTCCTGCCCTAATAGGACAACAAAAGATCGAATCATTACAACAACTGAAGCTCTCTCCCATGTCCACTGTATTGATGTGCCTTCCACAAGGAAATAAATCCAAGCATTTCAGTTAGTATCCCAGCTGAATGCTTCTCTTCTTTTCACACCTCTTTCCCTTTCCATAAAGGGGTCTTGTTTGGGAATCAAAACTCAACATCAATACTCACTTAAACGCATTCTACAAAACTGGTACCCAAGATTTCTATTCCTTAGTTGAGGGCTGTGATTCCATTGAAATATCATCACATGACCTGTTTACCTTTATAATGAAAGTTTTATCAAGAAAGGATCCCTCTTGGGGGCTGGGAAAAGTTCCTCCTAGTTTAGGGAAGGGGAATTTGTATATTATTCCACTTTTAGCTGTAGCCTCATCAGTCATACTATTTTCCAGGATTGAAATACATATATATATGTATGTATACATACATACATAAAATATATATATTTTACACACACACACACACACACACACACACACACACACACACATATAAAATATACCAAGAATCTCTAGTTTCTAAACTTTCCTTCTACCTAAAGGCTAGCTTTCCTATTCTTCATCGTCCTTCCTGTAAAGTCACTCACCATTCATTTGTTGAAGGCTAGGGCAGAATTTGGAGGTTGGCAAGACAGGGAACTCAAGAGAAAGGTACTGGCAGAAGAGATTACACATATTTAGAGTTCAGTACTGCTAAATTTGGGGAATTCAGCAAATTTACCTTTGTGCCTCCCCTTTTTACTAGTGGTTCCTGCTAATATTATGAAAATAACAGTCTGAACTAGAAAGATATATTCATATACTCTTGGAAATGACTACTTTCTGGAATGAGCATAGCATACAACTTACTATGCTTGAAAAGGGATCTAGCAAAACTTGAGGCAAGGAGAAATACTCCGAAGGTGCCTGTTATTACAAGTTAATATTTAATAAGGGAGGCTAATAGAAACTAATAAAAAAAAATACCTGTCTGTTGCACAGGGACCAATTGTTCTGTGATCACTTCAGACATTAACTTTGTTTTCTTAAGTGAATTTTAAGATGTACAGGTTATCTTGAAGTGACTTCTGTCATCCCACTAATAAATGGGGTTGATTCATCAGATCTGACTGCTTCGCAAAAATCCACCTTCTCTCTCTCCGTCCCATGTACATCCTTTCTGAGAAGGGTGTACTCTGGCAAAAAGAGCTGCTAGATTGTAAGATCCTTAAACCCATGACTTTCATTGAATCGTTCTTTGGTATCCTCCCCAAACACCTAGCGCAGTATTAAGTCTATAGAGTATTCTTAATATGTCTTTCCAAGCAGGAACTCATATGTAGATACTGGGGCAAAGAAAATCTCTCTATTTCTTTTTTAAAAAAAGCCTTGACCTACTTGAAAGCGATGATGTTAGGGTGCTTCAACTTCCTCAAATGCTTGATATCCGTCTCATTCTGTTCTCTCACTTTCTTGATGGCCACCTCCTCCGCTCGGAACTTGCCCAAGAAGACAGCTCCTTGGGCTCCACTACCCAGCCACTGCAGCTCTGAGATCTCCTCAAATGGCACTTCCCAAGTATCTAGGCACACAAGCGAGAAACAAACTTAGAGGGATCTCAGAATTTGCTCAGGGACCATTCTACAAGGCCGCTCCGGAGGTACCAACTTCAGCATCACCCAGAGTGATCTCTGCACTTTGACTCCTACCTGGTAACTCACCAAAAGATATAACCTTTCTACAGGTCTTGGTACTACAGATCAGATGTTCTCACATATTAGTTTGTATCAGTTTTTAACCAATGGAATCATGCAGATCAGAGATCTCCAATAGACTCTCCTCCAAACGAAACATATTTTGATATTCCCATGGCCCCACCTCACTTCAAGCTTCCATGTTCGATCCACTTATTTTGTCTCTATACCACTATCCCTACTCCATCACCCGTGGTACGTGTTGTTTTATTCCTCTTTGAATTTCGAGGCAGATGTTCAATTAATCCTTGCTGAATGAATTTTTAATGATACTCTCCCAAGGACCTAATTATGCATAATATTTATATTAATATTTACCTTTTATTGAGTACTAGTGTAGTATAGAGCTTTACATCTCATGTGCCTATTCTTTCAACAATCTTATAAATCTGGCCTTATTATGGTTATTTGTAGATGAGAAAACAGAGACAAGGAGATTAAGAACTTACCCAAGGTCATAGAGCTGGTAAGTGGCAGAACTTGGCCCAGAACTCAAAAATTGGCTGATTCCAGGGACAGTGCTTTTTCCACTGTACCACATTGCCTCTCGTTAAGTAACTAAGAGGGTCATTAGCCATGATAGATTTACTCATATAGATGCACTATTTTCAAGCTTCTCTCTTTCTTAGATTTCGATTTTTTTGCACCAAAAAAGTAACAGGGGTCATTTCTAAGTGGCAACATTATTGATGATTCATATTATGTTCTTTATCCTTTTCTGTATTCGTTTTTTTTTTACCACGAGCCTGTAATACTTTTATAGTGAATAAAATGCTATTTTAAATAAGGCACTTCAAAAATTCAATCAATATGTGCTTTAATCTCATGGAACTTAAAAAGAAGAATATGATCCATTGATGCTTCTCCTTGCCCCACTTTTTATCAGTGCATTGTCACTACACTGCTAAGAAATAAACATCAAAGTACCCGAAGTCCCATGGAGTGAGGAGAGGATGATGACAATGTCAAAGGTTATGGGAGATTTTCATTAGATCACCAATCACTAAAAGGTCACTGTTGGCAGAACATTGAACGAGGTAGTGTTGAGTCAGCTTTGAAGATATTCTGGTCTTGAAAGCAAATCAACTCACATCTACTATGGTGATGAAGCAGCAGAAAGAAGTCATCAGTACCTAGAAGGGAAATGTATTTCCTTCTTCTCTAACTTTCTCAACCTTAAGAGAAAAGAAATTCTGTAAATTCTTAATAAGATGTGGCTTCTCATTACAGCGGTCAAAACATGACCTTCCATATGATTACATAGAGCTCAACAAATAAAAGGGAGGGTGGTTGATAGCATAGGTATTTAACCCATTTTTCTGCTATGAGCAGATTAAAGGTTTCTGCTCTATTGAAGTTAGATGGATGTTATCTAAAAACAAATTTCTCTAAAACAGAAATAGCTCACAATTATGAAGTCACCACACAAACAAATGATACCAAGTAAGATGTGAAGGGAAAGAGTAACTTAAAGCCTTGACTGCTTCGAGTATCTTGCTGGCTTCGAATGACTGACAGGAGTTAAGTGTCTCACACGTTCTCACTTCCATCCCCAAGGGCTTATCAGTGCAGCACACACAGGACCCGGATATCGATGGCATACTGTCAGAGGGGTTTAGTGGTTAGGTGTCCAGTGAAGAACTAAACACAGTTTCATTTTGGCCATTCAGGGCTCAATAAAGTACTCTTACTGGATTCTGGGACAAGAACATACGGGGCAATATTTTTCTGAGAAACTTCATAAATGCCCAAGTTATCCTAATTTTTAATATAATAACTACTAAAATTAGATATCTTTGGGTGTTTTTCCCCCTATTTACTCAATTTTTATTTACTGTTAAATGCTAGAAACACTAGAAAATATTAGAAAAAACAACAAAAGAAAGTATTTTATCTGCAATCCCATTCTGTATTCAGTTTTCATCTAACCTTCTGGTCTTTGCTTGTATGTATATAGCTGTGTAAAAGTTGTATGTGACATATAACCTTTTCCACTTTTTTCATGTATTGTGTATTTCCCATGTATTTACAGGTTTTATTATAGGCTTTAATAGTTGCTTACTGTACCCTTTTACCTTTTCTTTTTCCATCTTTTTGTTTGCTGATTTAAATTGGATACTTTTTTCTTTCTTTATATTATTTCCTCAAAATCAGTCCTTAGGTTAAAGAGTATAGATTCCTGGCTCTTCGTATACCATTCAAAACTGCCATTCAACAGGATTTCGCTAGTTTTTGCTGACAGTATTAATGTATGAGTGTGTTCCTTTTACTTTAACTTTGCTAGCAATGAATATTGTCAATAGTCTTTTTGGTTCTAATTTATTTAGGTGTAAAGTAGTGTTCTATAAGTTCACACTACTTTGATTGCCAGTCATATAGAATATTTTCTCCACATCCGTTTAACACTCACATCTGCTGTGCATGAATGGTCATTTTTATCTGTTGTGCATTTATCTGCTGCGGTCTTACAGTTCTCTAAACTGGAGGGAGTTTTCTATTTCTTCGATACATATGAAAAGAATATTTTTAAAAAGACTTTTTCTTTGTATTTTACTATTTTTTGAATGAAATATTTTCATAGATGCATGTCATTTCCCTTGAAATTTCTTCTACTGCCCAATCAATCTTCTAAGAGTGATCTATAGTTGATTTTATTTTAAGTTTAACCTTTATATCCATCTGGAGTTTATTTTGGTGTATGGAGTGAGGACCAAGGCAAGTTCATTTTTTTCATATTGTTATTTAATGATTCCAAACCAATTTGTTAAATAATTCTTTCTTTTCATATCATTTTATACTGTTTATATTATAATTTATTATATTTTTAGTGTATTTATGTTTTTAAGCAATCTCTATGCCCAACGTGGGGCTCAAACTCATGACCCCTAGATGAAGAGTTGCATGCTCTACCGACTGAGCCAGCTAGGCACCCCTATGATTTATTATATTCTTATTTTTAATGTTTTTATTTATTCTTGAGAGAGAGAGAGAGACAGAGCATGAGTTGGGGAGGGGCAGAGAGAGAGGGAGAAACAGAATCTGAGGCAGGCCCAGGCTCCGAGCTGTCAACACAGAGCCCGATGCAGGGCTTGAACCCACAAACTGCAAAATCATGACCTGAGCTGAAGTTGGACGCTTCACCGACTGAGCCACCCAGGCACCCCTAGTATATTTTTAAATAAATAATTCCTATTATTTATTATTTTTATAAAATGAGAAATAAATTAAAATACAAATGATAAATACATTTGACACTCAAATACCAAAAAGGTTGATGATTCAATACTAAAGGATAAAATTTTCCTGTGCTAACAGTAGCTCATGCCTGTGTTATTCAGCTATGTTTAGCCAATTCTCAATTATCCATAGAAAAATAGAGGGGACCACACTGGAAATTCAGGAACCTTCATATACTTCAACCACCTTCCCATTAGTCTGTTTACTGGACAGAAGTATCAGAAGTAAAAGTGATTGATGTGGTTTAATCCTCTTGTCCCATCCCAATGTCCCTGTCAATATCTAGTTGGCAGCCAACGAATAGGAAAATGATAGAAAAAAGAATGTTAATAATGAGGATGTGCAAAATTGGAGGCTCCCGACAGTTGATAAGCGACCAACCTGGCTGTGTTCGGTTCAGGATTAGTCCCAGACTTTCTACTGCTTTTATATCTGTTCATTGGTACTATTCCCCAGCTTTTATCTTATGATTCATCACTATGACTACTATTTTAATTCCAATATCCACTGTGATCCGTAACCACATGCCCCCCCACTTTAAGGCATAAGTTCTCCTTAGTTTGTGTTCAGACTTCACTATGACAATACTTGCTATAAGACTGGGAACTATTTGGCAGTAAAAGATTTCAATTACACATGCTACCTTACTTGGACTTCACTACCAAATACTAAATGAGAGATGAAGATGTCATTAAAATTTTTGAAAAATCAAGTGAAATTTCCTTGTAAGTATACCAAATGCAGAGACACATCTGTTCTGTGGGCTATCCTCTGGTTGACTGTAATCCAGGATTAAAGATTAGCTCCCTGATCCCAGAGCTGACGAGGGAAAAAACTACACCTAGCTTCTGGCTAGTGAATCTCTTTCACGGCCCACAGTAACACCAGCCTGCAGTGGGGTATCCTGTCATCTGCTGAGGAGTTAGGCAGCTATAATCTGCCTTGTAAGCTTAAGCTGACCAGGCCGGTTTCTTATTTACTCTTGAAATAAGCCTTTCTGAAAGTCACATAATCAATTGGAAGACAATTAAATACAAGTTTACAGGATAATTCAAAAGTTTGTAAAGCTCCTGTTGACAGACACATAAGATGTATCCGTTGCTCCTCTTTATGAGCCTGAACCTACATTTGGGTCCTGAGACCTCCAAATTACCACCAAAATAATTATTAGACTGGACAAGTTAAGACCCTAAAAACCAAACGCAGTTCATCACATAAGCAGATATTAGTAGGTTTTATGTCTAAGTAGAGAAGAAGGAACTTTTAAAGAAGTAATAAATTGAGGGCGGTTATCTCTGGGTTGTGGGATGACAAGTGATTTTTATTTTCTTCTTTGTGTTTATCTTTATTCCCAAGTTTTAAAATAATAATACTGTTTAACGTAGAAACCCCTAAAGTTTGTGTGACAAGGGACAGCTTTTTAACTTCCTTGAAGGCTTAAGACCATAGCGGGGGAAAGAAAGGTGGAATGTGCAGGGTGAATGGGATGGGAGGATGTATGAAAGACAGAGAGAGAGAGGCAGACAGACACATCCTGGGGACTGACAAAGAATTACTGCATGGAGCAGGAATGGATATTGTGATTGACAAATCCTGGAAAGCACACCTGGGATCGACAGATTTGCCAACAAATCCTGATACACTTATGGGAAAGGGGTATAGAAGGAGAGGCTGGTATTGGTTAAGAGAAGGTATTTCAGAAATATGAGAAAATGAGAAAAGAAAAATGAGACAAGTGGTGACTGATGTCAACTGGCTGTTGTGGAAAAGCCAGCAACAGTCTCGACTGAAAGAGATGAACGTATTTTTAAGAGAGTCACAGAGTCCAACATGCAGTTATAAAATAAATAAAACAGTATCATTTCTGATCTATATTTCCGGTCCTTTCCAAAATGTCTTGATGAGAGAACTGTTAACCCAATCATTTACATGAGGCTACCAAGATACCTATCAAAAGCCTTAAAAAGCCACAAACCCTCTTAACCCAACCACTCCCTCTTCTAAGAACTTATCCTAAGGAAACCAAAGACATGATAAAAATAATCACAGACATAATCAAAGATATGTGTGAAAATTAAATAATAAACAGATGTTCATTGCAGTGTAGCTTATGATCACTAAAAACAGCAAACTGCCAAGCGATTGAGGATTGCTTAAATAAATCTTAGCACATTCATGCAATTTAATATAATGCAAGCATTAAAAATGCTGAGGAAGTATGTTTCATGATATGGGAAATGTTCACAATGTGAAGTGAAAAAGCGTAACTAGTTTAACTCTGTATCTATTAAAGCACACAAACACACACACAATAAGACTAATATATATACCAAAAACATTAATAGTGGAAACTAGGGATCACAGATAAATAGTTTTACTTTTTGGGGGAAACTTACCTGTAAGTTACCAATCTTTCTACATATATTACTTTTGATACCAGGAAGAAAAAAATTCTTTTAAAGAATATAAATGGAGTTATAAAGAACACTAGGGCCATGTGTTCTCTTCAGATGCATAATGCTTGAATCGGTATATATGAATATGTAAATTACACAATAATGAGAGTTAATTTACTTTTCCAAAAGCTGTGAGATCTAGACATAATAATGCTTCTCAAGATTGGTTAGATACTTGTTCTTTCCTCACAATGTGAGCTTTCTGTGACCTGGCTGTAAGAAAATGATTCTTTTTGGGGAGCCTGGGTGGCTCAGTCAGTTGGGCAACTGACTTCAGCTCAAGTCATGATCTCACAGTCTGTTCTGTGGGTTCGAGCCCTGCGTCAGGCTCTGTGTTGACAGCTCAGAGCCTGGAACCTGCTTCAGATTCTGTGTCTCCGTCTCTCTCTTCTCCTCCCCCCATTGTGTTCTATCAAAAATAAACATTTAAAAAAAATAATTAAAAAAAAAAAAGAAAATGATTCCTTTTTACTACAACCTACGATAGGGCAGCAATTTTCAGGCACAGAACCATGTGGCTTCTGTCTGGCTTAGAATCAACCCAGTGGCCATCAGACTTTTTGACTGAATAAATTTTCAATAAAAAATTTTCCATAGGCTTCATGCCCAGCGTGGAACCCAACGTGGTGCTAGAACTCACGACCCTGAGATCAAGACCTGAGTTGAGATCACGAGTGGGACGCTTATCCGACTGAGCCACCCAGGTAACCCCTCAACAAAAAATTTTTAAACATGCATTCACTATGTGATTTATTTATAAATTATGTATCTGTACAGCTTTATTCAAATACCAAATATATATGAAAACACGCATGAAAATAGAAATTTAAAATGATGATAGGAGGAACAGGAGCTCTAACATCTTCTTCCTCATAACGCTGTGGATTGTCTTTATGTACCTAACTTGACACCACTTGACTGGACAGCTGCAAAAGATGGGCTTCAAAAAAAAGACCAACCAAATGTGAATCTGTTCCAGTCAGAAGGTTTATAGGAGATTGGTATGGGGTATTCATCTGATACTAGTTTTCTTTTTAATTTATTTTTTTAATTTATATCAAAGTTAGCTAGCATATAGTGAAACAATGATTTCAGGAGTAGATTCCTTAATGTCCCTTACCCATTTGGCCCATCCCCCTTCCCACAACCCCTCCAGTAACCCTCTGTTTGTTCTCTATATTTAAGAGTCTCTTATGTTTTGTCTTCCTCTCTGTTTTTATATTATTTTTGCTTCCCTTCCCTTATGTTCATCTGTTTTGTATCTTAAAGTCCTCATATAAGTGAAGTCGTATGATATTTGTCTTTCTCTGACTGACTAATTTTGCTTAGCATAATACCCTGTAATTCCATCTACATAGTTGCAAATGGCAAGATTTCATTCTTTTTGATTGGCACCAGTTTTTTAAATCAAAGGTTGTCCAGTGAATGGTGGTGGTATGTTTATACAGGAAATGTTTCCCAAATCCACGCTCTAACTTACCTTGCTGCTGCAATTTGTAATCAGTGGAATATGCCTTGCCAATGATATTCCATACAGGCCTCAAGCATCCAAACAGTCCTTCCAGAAACCCACCACTGCCGCTACCCGACCTGCTGAACTGAATCTTGATGTCTTCGGTTCCACTTGTGCTCTCTCTGTCCGTGGTGTTGCTGTTCCCCTGAGACACGGCCATTTCCGATTCATCTTGTTCCCTTAGCTGAAGAATGCTGTTCTCAAACTGGTCCCTGGAATCTTCGCTCACACTCGTCAACACTGTTGTGGTGATGGGGCTGTTCATGTTCTCGGTTAGCTCTGCGTGTACTCCCCCCTTTTCCTGCGGGTCCTTAAGAAGCTTGGGTGAAGGGTGGCTCCCCGTAGGTGTGAGCTCATCTTGTAGTCCATTGAAGGTTCTGTTTTCACTCAAGGGTAAGTGTGGGGAAGAGGAGCAGCTCAGGTGCTCCTGAGGGTTGGCCATCGTGCCATGAGTGTGCCCAGGATCCTGAGATGACACTCAGAGGATTAGGAGGACAGGGTTCTGATGCAAGAGAGGGCTCCAAAACCTGGGAAAACAGGAGGAGGACATGAGTTCACCCTTCCTTTCGTCACCCACACTACTACACTTCTGTTTTTAATAACAAGAATATTGAAACAATGGGGATTGGTTAAATAAATACATCCACATGATGGAATACTGTGCAGCAATTAAAAATCATGCTGTAGAAGAGTATTTACTAACCTGAGAAAACGTTCAAGACATGTTAATATAAAAAACAGGTGAGAACAATATGTATAACATAAACCCTTACATTTTTTAAAAATTCGTATTTAAATTCCAGTTAGTTAACATACAGCATAATAGTAGTTTCAGGTGATATAATATGGTGATGCAACACTTCCATACATCCCCTGGTGCTCATCACAAGTGCACTCAATCCCCATGATCTGTTTAAACCATCCCCCAACTTTTATTTGAAAAGACACATAAACACATATTTGTGTGTGTGTAAGAAAAAAGACTGGAAGAATACACTCCAAGAATTAACTATTGTTAACTACTAACTTTTGTTAATTCTAGGTGGTTAGACTTGGGAGAGGCTTATGTCGTTGTGTTTCTCAAAATATTCCAAGCATTCTACATTAACGTGTTGCTATAAAGTGAATGTTTGTGTCCCCCTCCTCCAAAATCCGTATGTTGAAACCCAATTCCCAATGTGATAGTATTTGGAAGTGAGGTCTTTGGGATGTGATTAGGTCAGAAAGGTGGAGCCCTCAGAGGATTAGTGCCCTTATAACAGAGATCCCGGAGTGAGGCATCTGGGTGGCTCAGTTGGTTGACTGTCTGACTCTTGATTTCAGCTCAGGTCATGATCTCAGGGTTGTGGGATTGAGCCTGCTTAAAATTCTCTCTCTCTCCTCATTCTCTCTTGCTCAAAAAAAAAAAAAAAAAAAAAAAATACTGGAGAGCTCCCAGTATTTCCTCTTCTGCCATGTGAGGACACAGTGAGAAAACAGCTGTCTCTGAACCAGGAAGGAGGCCCTTACCAGACATATAGAATATGCCAGTGGCTTGATCTTGGATTTCCTAGCCTCTAGAACTGTGAGAAATACATATTTGTTCTTTGAGCCACCTGGTCTATGGTATTTTTGTTATAGCAGCCTAAACAGACTAAGACATATATATTAGGTTTATAATCAGAAAAAAAAGTTTCCCTTCCCAAACAGAAATTAAATATCTTGATACACACACTTCTATTAAAAACTATATCCTGCTCATTTTTTCCCTAATTTCTTTAGTGTTTTATCTATTGGGGCATTGTTTTGCTTTCTAAAGTATTCATTAAGTCATTTAGATAAGTGTCTTCTGTACGTGACAAGATAAATTCCTAAGATATAAAATTTGTTTTTACTGTACTAAACCAATTCTGGGGCACAGACTAAGCCCCAGTGCTTTAAACTTATTAATTGCTTTTGATATGTCCATTAGCACCAATTTTCCAGGGAAACCCAACCTCTGAAAAGAAAGACATGGGATTGCTCCAGATTGTCCAGATCATGCAAATTCAATCTTAAATTTATTCAATGTATGTCTATTATCAGAAATTTACTTTCTTTACAAATCCCTATATAATAGTTATTCCTTTCTTCCTTCACTCTGTATTAAACATCTAGAATACATTAGAAGTCAGGGTATGAAGATAATCTCACTTTACAGAGGAAGCAAGAAACAGACCAACAATGACTGACAGCATAGTGCTTATAATGAATCAACCACGTGCTCTAGGGGCACAGAATAGGGAGGGATACTTTCAGAGCTAGCTACCCAAAGGTGGTAACTATTGATCAGTGTTGGAAGTATAGAACCTCATCAGGCATGCAGGAGAGGGGTGAGTGAGAGAAGACGGAGAGGGTGCCACAGGTGTGGGGAAAGTATGAACGAGGGCATGGAGGCATGAAAGACTATGGAGTATATGAGAAATCGAAGTGGATGGAATGCAGGTTATATGTATACATAGAAAGATAAGAATGGAGAGAAAGTCAGGGTCTATGTTATAAGGAGCTTTGTATGCTAGGCTAAAAGACTTGGATTTTATGCTGAAGGTGATGGGGACTCAATAGTATCCTATATTAAGGTTTGTGGATAAAAAGAAATTATCCCTATTTTATTAATTTCTCATCTGCATTACGGAGACCCAAAATTTTTAAAGTTTTTTTATTTATTCATTAGGGGGGAGGGGCAAAGAGAGGGGGAGAAAGAGAATCTCAAGCAGGCTCCCAACTGTCAGCGCAGAGCCTGATGCAGGGCTTGATCCCACAAACTCTGAGATCATGACCTAGGCTGAAATCAAGAGTCGGACACTTAGCCGACTTAGCCACCCAGGCACCCCTCTGAGACCCAAATTTTAAGCCTTGTTTTCATTGCCTATGAGGAGCTTGTGTGAATGAACCAATGAAAATACCATATCCTTTGAAGTCTCATTCATTCATTTAAACATGTATTGAGCTCCTATCACATGCTATACAATGTGTTAGGCATTAATGAATGATACATATGTTTCTACTCTATAGGAACTTAAAATCTAGAGGGAAAGACCAAATGATGAGAAAAGCCATATGGTTAGATATGTAGCACACAGACATGAACAAGGTGCCATGAGGGCTCAGGAAAATAAACATCAAATATGTCTAGAGATGTCATAGAGGAAATGCTGTTTGGGTTGGAGGGTAAACCAAGTAAAAGTGAGACCTGACATTCCAGGAAGTCAAAGTTGGGTGTCCAACTTTGGCTCAGGTCATGATCTCATGGTTTGCAAGTTTGAGCCCCACATTGGGCTTTCTGCTCTCAGCAAAGAGCCCTCTTCGATTCCTGTCTCTCTCTCTCTGCCTTTCCCCTGTTTGTGTGCTCATGCTCTCTCTCTCTAAAAAAATAAATAAATGTTAAAAAAAATAAAAAAAAGAGGTAGGACTTGAGATGAATCTTTGAAAAGAGGATGATTTGAGATCCATAGAAGAAAGGAAGTCAGGTTGGCTAAGGGAATTAGCAGAGGCAAGCAGAAACCACCTGGGCATGTGTGAGAAGTTTGGTAACTCAGAAATAATGGAATAGCCAGCTAATGTTGGGGAGCAGTTAAGGTAATGCCTTTCCTTCATATATGGGTTCTGAAAGTTCATAAAATGATGCAGATGATTTTTCCTTTAAATAAATCAGAGAGATGAGGTTGGGTTGGATGAGGTTAGCTTAGAGGTGGACTTAAATTCTAGGGAATGGAGAAATTTGGGAGCTAGGAAGCTGCCTGGGACTATAAGGTTGGGGGGAAAAGTAATAAAAAGAAAAGCTGAAGCCCTCTGTTACAGCAATAGCTGTTTGCAGAATTGACCCTCATTCCTGTCACCCTATCCTCCCCACCCCATTCCTTTTGTGCTGATCTCTCAGCTTTCACATTACTGATCCCTTCGTTTTGTTTTCCTGCTGATTTCTTGCCACAACCTTGAGCTCTCTTGACTTTGCCCTCTCTTACCTTGCTCTGATTGAGGTCTTTTAAGACTGCTGACTCGATACTATCTGCCCTGGCCACTGCCTCAGCAGTTACTTCCAGTCTACCTTTCCCAGTTGGGACTCATGGTTATGCTATACAGCACAGGGTGTACATCGTGCTTTTGGCTCACATCAGACTTCAGGGTAATGCAAATACCCAAATGAATATGTGAATTTCAGCCAAACACCTATTTGTGCAATTTGTTCTTTGAATCAGACTATAGAACTTTATGTTAATTCCTGGTGAATTTCCATTTTTGTCAGTTTGTATTCTGAGTTTCTCCCTAATGACACCACATTGTAATGAGTTCATGCACTAAAAGTTAGAAAAATATGTTTGTTTTGTAACCTTTTCCTACTTCTAAGAGGTTAAGGGTGCACGTGAAGCAGACTAGTCCCCCCTGGCACTGGGAATGAGTCTAAGGAAGAGAACTTCAGCATGCTCATCAACTTGGTTTGATTTTTTTTTTTTTGAAGTTTATTTATTTTGAGAGAGAGAGAGAGAGAGAGAGAGAGAGAGAGCACATCAGGGCAGGGGCAAAGAGAGAGGGAGAGAGAGTCCAGGCAGGGTCCATGCTGTCAATGCAGAGCCTGATGCAGGGCTCAAACACACCAACCGTGAGATCATGACCTGAGTAGAAACCAAGAGTCAGGCACGTAAACTACTGGACCACCCAGGTGCCCCTTGGTTTGACATTTATCAAGGAATGTCTAGCAAGGAATATGGTCCAAACGACTTGCTTTACCTATGAGAATAACATTCATATGTTCAAATTCAAATTCCTATGATATTGCTGACCTGCTCAATGCAACAGCTAATCAGTGGCAGAGCTGGAAATGAATTCTCCTTCCTCATCCTACAGTCTTTCCCTAGTCTGGTTGTTTGTTTATTCAGACAGAGAGATACAAATAGCTGTGGTATCATGATCATTGATGACAAAAACAATAGTAATTCTCATTGTTATTTTAGATGCACTAAAGACACTCTCAAGAAAGCACAAGTATCCACCTAGAGGGATGACTGTACCAGTCAACAGAGCCACGACAGGCCATCCAGCTACTGGCAACTCAGCAGTGCTCTGGGAGGGGGCACAAGCAAGGGGAACCTCAAGGCGTGTATAAAGATGTGTACAGTCCAAGAGGCTTCCCTCTGTTCACCAAGAATATCAGGTCCAATCTCAACCAACAAAGGCAGAGAAATGGAGAGGCACAAGAACAAAGGGAAATAAATCATTCCGTGACTGTCTTAAAATATGAGCAGAGCTGACTACGTTTAAGAAGAGTGTAGGAGGGTAGAGATAGCTAAATTTTACCTGTGTGTATGTGAACACACCCACACACTGCCACTGCACAGTGAAGAAGCTGGTAAGTGCAAACAGGCAACACAGGCAGCCCCACTCTAACTGCTCCTTTGCCATCTCAGTGCCTCTCTCCCTGTCCAGATTTGGCTCAGGCACCCTCATGGCAACTGTTTGGATCTTTTAATTCATGAGAAGTCAAAGCTAGTATTGACCAGAAAATATTAAAAATGAAAACAAAAAAAAATGAGGCAAAATCTTTAAACATTGAGAGTCAAATGGAGAAAGATAAGGAAGAGCAGGAGGGTAAAAGGGAAAGGTTGGAATGTCACCTTTCTCAGTAGGAAGCTCTGTGAGCAGGGGTGCAGGGGAGGTGATGCTGCTGTTACCTTTAAGGGCTTTTGAATCTGCCAGAGGCACAAGGTAGTGCTTCCATATCTGCCCTCCCGGCACATTTCCCTTGCCCTGTGAATTTCTCAGCTCCAAGAGGAGGAAGTGGTTTGTGCAAAATTAGTAGGTAGGGGCTGGAGACGGTAGCAGCTGTGCATTTGCCAGGGCACTGCCAATTTCTGGAAATTACCTTGGCTTTGTGCCAAAATGGATTCGGCACAGAGAAAAGGGAATGGAAGAAGCGATGTGGCCAGATAGCCCTTGAGTTCTTGTGTTTTTCTTATATAATACAAAAATTTCCAAGTTGCTAATAAAGGGTACTTTTATAATAGATTAGGTTTTGAGTTTTATACCATAAATATGAGTATGTCAAAGATTTTGGAAGAATTTGCCCCATAGATAAAGTTTTTGGTATAACTAAAATTGAATAAAATTATAAATTAAGAATTATTGCTGAGATTTCTTGAATGGCATTAAGCTATCCCCAAGCTGTCTTCTCTTTGCTTGGCATTTTCTGGCCTTAAAATAAATCCAACTCTTCCATCTCTACAATTCATATAACAGTATCTAGGGCATAAGAGACATTTCTGCTACTAAGGCATCATTCCCATTTTAAAACTGGGATTAAGCTACTTGTTTGTAGTAATAACATAAAATTGATCTCCCCAGGCTAGAGGTCTGTTAATAAGATCCTGATTTGAACTTAAAGAAAAAAATAGATAGCTTTTTCTAATGGAACATAAAAAATCATAAGTATGTGATTTAAATTAGATCAAAAGAGTGGCCTACACATCCCTACAAAGCAGCTCCAGCCACTTCTCATCCTGCAAGCAGCCCCAGCAGGGACCAGCACCACTGCAAAGTGACTCCTGCCCTGGAGAGGGGAAGGTAACCACACACACCAGTTCCACTACAGCCACAGGAGGCAAACCTTATAACTGACAGCGTGGAGAGTGCCCTGCCAATCAGTACATCTGTAGCCCCAACATACAGTCTGGGGGCAGTCATCTGATCCTACTGCTGGCCTTGCCTACCAACAAAAACCTCTCAAAGGCAGCATAGGGAGAGAGCCCTGGAGTTCAGGGTCACTGCAGCCCAGGCAGAGGGATTGGAGGCCGGTATCCAGTTTGTCTGCAGGACTGCCCATCAATGAAAGCTTCTCAGGGGACAATGTGGGGAGAGTGTCCTGCATTTGATTGTGGCCTGGGCAAATGAACTGAGGGCACGTATCTGGTATTACTGTTGACACTGACCAAATACAAGCTTACAGCAGCCCCAGACCTGCCCTTTAGCACAGGAACCAAACCTGGCCCACGACAGGCAAAGTGGGCCATTGCAGCTAAATGGACTGAAGGCAAATGAGGCTCAGCCACAACAGTAAGGTGCACACAACCCACATAGGAGATTCCCCTGAAGTGCTGGTTTTGGTGAACAGCGGACACTATGCTACAGGGCACAACAAGACCTCTTCTTCAAAAGGCCACTATTTTTTCAAGATCAGGAGACATAAATGACTTTCCTAACACACAGAAACAGACACAGAGAGATAAAATGAGGAGACAGAGGGATATGTCCTAATGAAGGGACATGACAAAGTCACAGCAAGAGAGCTAAATGAAACAGAGATAAGCAATATGCCTGATAAAGAACTGAAAGTAATGGTCATAAAGATACTCACTCAACTTGAGAAAAGAGTGAAGGATCTCAGTGAGATCTTCAACAAAGAGATAGAAAATATAAAAAAGAACCAATAAGACATGAAGAGCTCAATAACTGAAGTTAAAAACACACTAGAGGGAATGAGGAGCAGATTAGAGGAGCAGAAGAACATATCAGCTACCTGGAGGACAGGGTAATGAAAAGCAATCAAGATGAAAAGCAAAAAGGAAAATGAATAATTAAAAATGAGAATAGGTTAAGGGAACTCAGTGACATCATCATGCATAATAACATTTGCATTATAGGGATCCCAGAAGAAGAGACTGAAAAAGGAGCAAAAAAATTTATTTGAAGAAATAATAGCTAAAAACTTCCCTAATATGGTGAAGTAAACAGAAATCCAGATCCAGGAAGCACAGAGAGTCCCCAAACAAATCAACCCAAAGAGGTCTACACCAAGACACATAATTATTAAAATGGCCAAAAGTAGTGATAGAGAATTTTAAAAGTGTCAAGGGAAAAGAAAATAGGTACATACAAGGGAAACCCCATAAAGCTATCAGCTCATTTTTCAACAGAATCTTTGCAGGCCAGAGGGAGTGGCATGAAATACTCAAAGTCCTGAAAGAAAAAAACCCTGCAACCAAGAATACTCTATCCAGGAAGGCTACCATTTACAATAGAAGAAGAGACAGAGTTTCCCAAACAGAACTTTGAGAATTCAACATCACTAAATCAGCCTTACAAGAAATGTTAAAGGGAGTTCTTCGAGTATAAAGAAAAGCCTATAATCAGAAGAAAGAAAATTATGAAAGGAAAAAATTTCACAGGTAAATAGAAACATAATAAAAGTAGTAGATTAATCACTTATAAAACCAGTACAGAGGTTAAAGCACAAAATAAATAAAATCAATTATAGCTATGAAAATCAGTCAAAAGATTCACAAAATTAAAGAATGTAAAGTATAAGATAATATACATAAAACCCACGTGGGGCGAGAGAATAACAATTTAGTGCTTTTAGAATGAGTTCAAACAGAGGCATCTGGGTGGCTCAGTCGGTTAAGCACCAGACTTCAGCTCAGGTCGTGATCTCACATTTTGTGAGTTCGAGCCCCACGTCAGGCTCTGTGCTAACAGCTCAAAGCCTGGAGCCTGCTTCAGATCCTGTGTCTCCCTCTCTCTCTGCCCCTCCCCTGCTTGTACTCTGTCTGTCTCTCTCTCTCTCTCAAAACTAAATAAACATTAAAAAGTTTTTTTCTTACAAAAAAGAATGAGTTTAAACTTAAAAAAAGAGTTGTCTACAATTGCACCTTACCTCTAACTTGCTCTCTTAACTGGGAATCGTCTACTGAAACTCCTATTTGAAAGGACAATAACCTCATATCAACCAAATTCACTGACCTACCTCATTCCTCATCTTTATAGTATTTCATTCAACAATCATGCATTCAAAAATATTGCTTCAGTGCCTAAAATTTACATATATTTTTCATTAAGATTATGAATACTTAATAATATTGAAAGTATGCTATAGCCAACAAAATATAACAATTACAAAACGGCAAATTCTCCATGGTAATATTGCTTTCTGAATACTAGTACATATAAATACAATCATGATTAAAGCTAAAATAATTTTTATGTAGGTTTTTTAAATAAAATTTTTAAATGTTTACTTATTTTTGAGATGGAGGGAAGGGCAGAGGCAGAGGGAGACAGAAGATCTGAAGCAGACTCTACCCTGTCACCACAGAGCCCGATGTGGGGCTCTAACTCACAAACCATGAGATCATGACCTGAATCAAAGTCAGACACTTAACCGACTGAGCCTACCAGGCACCCCTATTATTATGTAGGTTTAAAAATGAATAAAGATGCTTTATTTTCAGAGTTGTAGACTATAAATTTATCAAGAAATAGAAACTTGTGAGGATTCAAATATGCCTTAAATGCTAAATGCCTCAAATGCTAAACATATTTCTTGACTAAAGAAATGATTTCCCCATAACTTCATAAGTCTTTAATAAATAGTATGGACTATGGTAAGTACAAATATTCCAGAATAGAATCTACATTTTCTGACCTAAATCTGACTTGTAGTAGCTAGATAAGTTTACTTAAAATGTCTTAAATAGTAAGATATAGACATATATGCCTTTAAATATACAAACATTAATAAATACAAAAATAATTATATATGCATTCCAAGAACATAAGAAAATAGGTTTAAAAGGTCAACAGTGGTTATCACTGTTGTTCTTTTAAATGTTTTATATTTCCCCAAATTTCTAGTATTAGCATGCATTACTCTTTTAGTAAGAAGTTTTCAATCCAAATATCTGTTGCTTTATACACATAGACTAAAAGCTTTACTACTTTTGCATATACGAAAAATCATATGAAATGTTAAGGACGTTGTTGAGAAACCTAACTGTCAGTGTTTGCTAAGGCTTGCAAACAGCTTAAGAATAATTATAAACTGAAAACAAAAGAATAAAAACAGATGACAACGAGGAAACAAAAGTTGACAACTCCTATTTTGTTTTTACCTTTTTGACTAGTAAGGATCATAATCAAGCTGGAGAAGGTAGCATAATCATGACTAAGAGACTGGAAACTCAAGACAGATGAAGAGACAAGGGTGTATCTAAGTGTTGTGATTATTTCCAACTTCTAAGGTCAAGATGAATAACATGCAAAGGCACTAGAACTCTTGCATTTAGGATCACAAAAACGCCCTTTGGTAAAGGATTACCTTTAGGAACTGTGAGCAAAACAGCTATCCGTGGAAAAGTAGAAGATAGAGAAATACCCTAATTAAAAAAAAAAAAAGGAAAAGGAGGCTTACAAAATACGTAGAATTATGAACTTGAATTAGTCCCTGGTAAAAGCTTCCAGTACACAGTAAGCACTAAATGAATGCTAGTCCCTTTTCTTCTTTTCTTTGCCTATTAGTTTATGCCTTCCCCTTCTCTTTTTGGATATCTATGGCTCTAAGATAAATAATTCATCAGACTGGTGGATGCCAGAGGGAGGTGGGGAAATCGGCAAACTGGGTGATAGGGAGTGAGAGGTACAGGCTTCCAGTCATGGAATGAATAAGTCATGGGAATACAGTCAATGGTATTGTAAGAGCGTTATATGGTTAACAGATGGTAGCTACGATAGTAGTGAGCATAGCGTAGCATATAGAGTTGTTGATCACTATGCTGTGCACGTGAAACTAATGGAACACTGTGTCAACTCTACTATCCTTCAACAAAAACATAACAAAAATAAAATAAAATTTTAAATGACTAATAGCATAAAAAGATAAATAGTTCAGGAGGACAACTGAAATGACAGTGGAAATTAATTTAAAATTATTATTTAAGGGGCGCTTGGGTGGCTCAGTCGGTTGAACGGCCAACTTCGGCTCAGGTCATGATCTCGCGGTCCGTGAGTTTGAGCCCCACGTCGGGCTCTGTGCTGACAGCTCGAAGCCTGGAGCCTGTTTTGGATTCTGTGTCTCCCTCTCTCTGACCCTCCCCCGTTCATGCTCTGTCTCTCCCTGTCTCAAAAATAAATAAAACGTTAAAAAAAATTTTTTTAATTATTATTTAGAATTAAAATTATTTTTAAAAATTTGGGCTATAATGCACACTTTAAAATTATTTCCCAATCAATCAATTCAGAACCTTCTATACACTTCATGATATGGAGAGCAATATTGTGAGGGGATAGGAGGGAAAGCACTGTAGGAAGATAGACCTGGATTCAAATCCTCATCATTAACTTGCGCTGAACTCTCTAAACCTCAATTTCATTATATCCATAACTGGTATAACACCAGATCCCACGCACTTAAGAGACTAGAGAATTGCATGAGATCATGTATAGATAACACACCCAATACGCACTGAATCCTCAATACTTGCTAACTATCCAAGTCTTTAACTAGAAAAACTAGAATAAGAAGACATATGTCAATATGCTCAATACATATGTGAAATCAAGGGACATGAGAAAAAGGGAAAATGGAAGGTAAGTTTTTCGTAAGTGGAAAAGTGAGAAAAAGAGGAAAAGAAGGCGGGGAAAGATCAATACACTTAGAAACTGAGACACATTGAGCTTTTTACATTCATATGAAATTATAAATGAAGACACAAAGAATCAATAAACAGAGACATGGGGTCAAAAGGGCAAAAGTAAGATGGAAAACAGAAGAGGATAATCTCAAGTGTATGCAGCTTCTTTTTCATATTTAATTTCCTTTGTCTGTAATTTAATTATAGCAGTTATTTTTATTTTTTATTTATTTTTTTTACATTCCAGGGTTTAATTAAATTGAAAAAAGAGGGAAGGCTGTATGTAGCTATAGTAATGTTTAGGAGAGTATCAATGCTATGTCATTTCAATATTTGGGAGAAAAAAATTGCCATGTTTCTAAATTGCTATGTTAAATTAGGAGTTAATTTTATTGATTCAAGAAAATATCTCTAGGAAAAGGCTGCTTATACTTTAAACAAAAGGGCAATTAGAACATAAGAGAATCATTGCAGAACCATGGTCCCAAGGGAGATCATGGAATGTTCTTCCCTAGAGATATGGATGGTTTCACACCATGTTAGGTGCTCTGCCTTTCAGGGATTGCCTAACCCCACTCTTGTGTCACCTAACTTTCAGCAATGTTACTACCTTCAGGCAGTTTGCCTTCACTTTCCTAAGGAAGGCTTATGTCCAGGGCAGAGTCTAAAAAGTTTGCTGTAGCTCTAAGCCTAGAGAACTCTGTACAATGGCAACTTCCCACAAACTTAGAAAAATTATAAAAAATAGTCCTTACGTGATAAATTTAATATTGTAGTAAAATGAGTGAGCTCTGGATTCAAACTCTCTGGGTCCTAATGCTGATTCTGTCCATGGGAAAGTTTCTTATCTTTGTGTGCCTCAGTTTCCGTTACCAAAAACCCTCATAGGGTTGTAATGAGGATTAAATAACACTTGCGGAGTGCTTAACATACTACCTGGCACAGAGTAAGCACTCAGTAAAAGTCTCCTATTTATATTTTAAATTAACAAACATTTTATTTTTAAGTAAGAAAGTATATGCTTATTAATAATAACTATATAATTAAAGGAGTAAGATCAAATAAAAACATATATTTTATTTTAAAATTTAATTTAACAGTTAAAAAGGCAAGAAAGACTTTATTTAAAACTATTGCAATAGGGGCGCCTGGGTGGTTCAGTCAGTTGAGCGTCCGACTTCGGCTCAGGTCATGATCTCGCACTCCGTGGGTTCGAGCCCCGAGTCAGGCTCTGTGCTGACAGCTCAGAGCCTGGAGCCTGTTTCGGATTCTGTGTCTCCCTCTCTCTCTGACCCTCCCCCGTTCATGCTTTGTCTCTCCCTGTCTCAAAAATAAATAAAACGTTAAAAAAAAATTAAAAAAAAAAAAACTATTGCAATAGAGGAGAGGGACAAAAAGCAGGAGGATTTGTAAACATTGGGGTAAGCTAATGAAAAATACTTGGAGGACTGTGAGGTGTGAGAAGTGGGAAGTTTGGTCAACGAGATTAGGCCATCTATGAAAACATATACTTTATTATTATTATTAATTTATCTTTTTAAAATTGAAATAGAGTTGACACAATTCATACAACATAGTGATTCAACAACTCTATATGTTATGCTGTGCTCACCATAAATGTAGTCGCCATCTGTCCCCATATAACGCTAGTACAATACCATTGACTGTATTCCCCATGCTGTACCTTTCATACTCATGATTTATTCACTCCATAACTGAAAGTCTGTATCTCCCACTTCCCCTGACCCATTTTGTCCATCCCTCCTCCTGATTTCTGGCAACCATTAGTTTGTTCTCTGTATTTATGAGTCTGTCTCTGTTTTTTGTTTGTTCATTTGTTTTGTTTTTTAGGTTCCACATATAAGTGAAATCACATGGTATTTGTCTTTCTCTGCCTGACTTATTTCACTTAGAATAATACCCTATAGGGTCCATCCATGTTGTCCCAAATGGCGAGATCTCATCTTTTTTTATGGCTAAGCAATATTCCTGTGTGTATGTGTGTACACACACATATATACACACCCACACACACATAAATACACACACATACCACATCTTTATCCATTCATCTAATCAATGGACACAAATTGCTTCCACATCTTAGCTATTGAAAATAGTCATGCAATAAACATAGGGGTACATTTATCTTTTTTAATTAGTGTTTTCATTTCCTTTGGGTAAACACACAGTAGCGGAACTAACTACTGGATTGTATGGTATTTCTGTTTTTAATTTTTTGAGGAACCTCTATACTGTTTTCCACAGTGGGTGCACCAATTTACGTTCCCACCAACAGTGCGCAAGTGTTCCTCCTTTTCCATATCCTCACCAACACTTTTTATTTCTTGTCTTAAAATTTTTTTTAATGTTTATGAGAGAGAGAGAGAGAGAGAGAGAGAGAGAGAGAGAATGAGTGGGGGAGGGACAGAGAGAGAGGAAGACACAGAATCCAAAGCAGGCTCCAGGCTCCAAACTGTCAGCACAGAGCCTGATGCAGGGCTTGAACTCACGGACTGCGAGATCATGACCTGAGCCAGAGCTGGATGCTTAACTCAGGCAACTCTATTTCTTGTCTTTTTGCTTCTAGCCATTCTGACAGGTATAAGGTGATATCTCATTGTGGTCTTGATTTGATTTTCCTGATAATAAGTGTGTCTATTGGCCATCTATATGTGTCTATTGGCCATATGTCTATTGGCCATCTATATGTCTTCTTTTGAAAAATGTCTATTCAGGTCCTCTGGCCATTTTTAAATCAGATTGTTTTGTTGGTGTTAAGCTTTATAATTTCTTTACATATTTTGGATAATAACCCTTTATCAGATATTTCATTTGCAAATATCTTCTCCCATTCAGTAGGTTGCCTTTTTGTTTTGTTGATGGTTTCCTTGACTGCACAGAGAATATTAAAACAATTTGTCCTCAGTTACTTCATGGCTATAACTTTGGAAAAAGAAAACCTTAAGGTTGTCCCAAAGGATGGCTATTTCAATTTTATAATAAAAAGAACTTTCCTTTCTTTAGAGAGAACAAGCAAGCGAGCAGGGGAGAGGAGCAGAGTGGGTGGGGGGAGAGAGGGGGAGAGAAAAAGAAAGAGAGAATCTTAAGCAGGCTCCACAGAGCCCAACACAGGGCTCGATCCCATGACCCTGGGAACATGACCTGAGTTGAGATCAAGAATCAGATGCTCAACTGACTGAGCCACCAAGGTGTCCCATAAGACCTCTTATTTCCAAGGGGTTAAGTAGAGCAGCTTAGCCCAGAAATAAGTAATGGCCTAGCCTGCAGGATTTGACATCACTATTCATTGGCCTGAGGCCCTGAGTCTCCTCTGACTATTCTTGTAGTCTCTATGCATTTTCTAGTTTTCAAAGAAAAAAAAATCTTTTTTGGATGTAAGTTGAAGAATTACAGCTGTTGAGACCATAATAATCCCCAAATTAGGAGACAGTATGAGTAGCACAAGTTAGTACTTTGATGTTGAGGATAAACACATAATTAATAATTACTTCTTATAAGTATCAGAGTCTTAGGATACACATTAACTACATTTGTTTACTATGTCACCTGTATCTTCCTTTGTAGATGAGGTATGTTTCTAAAGAACAAAATAAGCAGAATCCAATTAGAGATTAATTCATATTCCAAATGTGCTGGGGACGAAATTGAAGGAAATTTTTTATGTTGTGTATAATCATTTTTCTGACTTAGGATTTTCTGAAGTATGTGTGAATACTGCTTGCATGATGAGCAAGCAGTAGAAGCAGGCACTATCACTGAAGAAGGACCCTATGTTAGCCCAGGCCCTAACAAATGGGGCAAGTGAGAATTTAATGAGACTGCTTACAAAAGTCAGGACAGAAAAAGCAACAGGGATGGTATTATGCCCCAAAGCTAGTAACAGCCAGTAGGCTTTAACTGGGGAGGGGAAAGAATGCTCACCAGAACCTGGAGAGTGTAGCTATACAAGAAGGTCATCCAACAAGAGCTGTGGCCTTTGGTAGAGGGATGCAACCATGGTGCACTGACCTGATAAGGAGAGAGTCAGTGGAGTTAATATTGAACCACAATTTCACTTTCCTTTTGCTTTCAAAGACCCTGCAGGTGTTTGCCAATGGTTGAACCCAACAGAGAACCAGAGGACGAGAAAGTCCACTGATGCAGTCCAGACAAGTCAACCTCCAGGGACACAGAACAGGGTGATTTGAGCAGGACAGAAAGTGGATCTGATCCTAAGCCCCACACCAGTGGAGATCCTGCTGCTACAGGTAGACACATAATGGTCAAAGCTGGAAATGCAACCCACTGTGCTGAGCCTCAGCTATTAAGAGGTCTACATCTGGCTTCTGAATTTTTTGGTTTGGTGAGAAAATTTGAACTCTGGTATCAGTCATGGGCTCTACAGCAGTTGGGTGTCTGTTGGACAACTATTCCTTCCGCCTGGGCTGAAGTATGGGGGGTTTTTTCCCTTCTAAACATGCAAAATTCTATCCATGAGTCTCAATACTATGTAATATGTTCCAAAAAAAAAGTATTTCATCAATAAAAACTAAATGATATATAGATACTGTGATTAAATACTTATAGCGGAGGCCGTCTACTACACATGGGTTCTGAAAAATGGGCATCTTCATAGGACTTATGTGAGTATTAAATGAGATAATAGGCATGAAAGAGCTTTTTAAGCTATGAAGTAGTATTCTGATGCTAGTTGTTCCTATTAAAATATATGCCAACCATAGGGAGGTGAGGGATAGTGTACTGCTTGGTAAGAACTCATTGGCTCTGCAGTCGGGAGCTACTGTTTATGACTCTCAGCAAGTGAGAGAGAAGAGAAAATATTTTTTAATAAAATTGTATTATTAAAGTTCTATTTTCCCATTAAATTTACTGTCATTATTTGGACTATTTAGTTGGATAGTAAAATATAACAGAAGTAGAGATACGAATATAATGCATTCAATACTTGTTTTATGCTATATAACATTAAACCAAATAATACATTGCCAGCTTGGTATAACAGAGCTATTGGAGAGCATCAGTAAAAGACTTCCAAGGGTATATTTGGAATTTCCCACAAAGCACTAGGTCCTGCATACTGCTCCTGGGCAAGTCCTACATGTACTTGGCAAACAAGAAGTCAACAGGGGTCCTTCTGCCTTCCCTGCATCACTTAGGAATGATAGAACCATAGATTGTTAGAATTGCGGGGAGCAAACGTTAGGTCATGACTCCCATTTTTCAACAGAAGTAACTCATTCTCATTAGTTTGTCAATTCACTAGGAGAATGCAAGTATCATTTATATCTGTACCTCATCCCTCCTCTTTCCCTTCCTTCTAGCTTCAAAATTTAGTTCAGAACCTGATATAATATGATGCAGTTTACTTTTTGGATGGGAGAACTTTACATACACACCAACACACACATTCACACAGAGAGAGCAATATGAAAAACAATATATTAAAATCAATAGCTAACATTTGTTGCCACTCATTCTTCTGCCCATGTCACCTGTATTAACTTTTTTAATCCTCACATCAACCCTTTGAGAACAGCATTATTACTAACCTGATAAGAACTGATAAGAAAGTGATGCACTGAGAGTTCAAATAATTCACTACAACTACTAAGTGGTAAAGACAGGAGGTGAACCCAGCTCCAGTTCCAGTCCCAAAGCCTGGGCCTGAGCTTTTAGTCCAAGCCCATGGCCCCACTCACAACACTCTACTGTCAATATTCTAATGGGCTTCTATTTAATTAAGAAATGTCTAAGTCAGAAAAATATGGACTTGACTCATGTTTTGCTTCAGGCTGAGGTTCTACATTTAGGATAAAGCTAAAACTTCCTGGTAACAAATAAAGATAAGTGGAGAATTCTAAAATATGCCCATCTTCTGTAGGGTTGACTCCATTATATTTTAACACTAAACCTCTATGCCTGCGCTGTCTAATACTGTAGCTTCCAGTTACATGTGGTTATTTAACTTAAAATCCATTAAAATTAAATTAAAATTCGGTTCCTAAGTTGCTCAGGTCCATTTCAAGTGCTCAGGAGCCACATGTGGCTAGCGGCAACCATACCGGACAGTGCAAAATAGAACATTTCCGTCACCACAGAAGGTTCTTTGTACAGCTGTGCCCTGTGTGTTTTATTCACCTGAACAGATTTGTTTGTTGTGAGAATTAATAAGTATTGTGGCTTCCCTTTGTACATGAGGCTTTGCTAAATGCATAGAACTCGATTACTTCTTTTATTTTTTTTAATTTTTTTTTTTAACATTTATTTATTTTTGAGACAGAGAGAGACACAGCATGAACGGGGGAGGGTCAGAGAGAGAGAGAGGGAGACACAGAATCTGAAGCAGGCTCCAGGCTCTGAGCCATCAGCACAGAGCCCGATGCGGGGCTCGAACCCACGGACCTCGAGATCATGCCCTGAGCCGAAGTCGGCCACTTAACCGACTGAGCCACCCAGGCGCCCCACGATTACTTCTTTTAAAATAACAGGTTTGCTCTCATATTTTAGTAATGCCTGTGAATTAAATGCTTTAAATACATCTCATCCCAGTGATGGTTTGCCAGGATTAAATCTGAGATTTTTTTTAAAAAAGATTTTCCAGGAGACCATAACGAGGTGTCCAAAATAATGAAAGGAGCCAAAGGAATAATTTTCTTTTTTTTTTCCACCCAGAGTCCCTTTTATTCCAAGGTAATATTAACATTCAATATCCTTCCAGTACCTTCTCTATACCCATCCAGACATGCACACTCACATACAGACATATGCAAAATCTCATCTTTTGAAAATGAAGTGTATTGTACATATCATTCTGCAACTTGGCCTTCTTGCTTATCACTGCATCATGGACACCTCTCCAAGTTGGCAGATAGCAATAAAATATATTTTTTTAAATAGCTGCACAGTCTTCTCTAGTATGGATGTGGCATAACTAATCTCTCCCTGATGGCAGAAACTGATTTGGTTTCCAGTTTAGAGCACTGGAAGACACTGAGGCAAATGAGCTATAACATGCATCTGATCTCTACCTCCTGATGTTTGCTTTTCAGAGATCCTCTGAAATTGGATGGTTAAGTCAAAGCATATGTATATATTTTTTTATATTGCACAATAACTTTCAAAAATGGTAACAACCGAATATCCAGCCAGCAATGTGTAAGACTGCCCATTTCCTAACATGCTTACTAGTAATGGGTACTTTCTTTTTTTTTCAATATATGAAATTTATTGTCAAATTGGTTTCCATACAACACCCAGTGCTCATCCCAAAAGGTGCCCTCCTCAATACCCATCACCCACCCTCCCCTCCCTCCCACTCCCCCATCAACCCTCAGTTTGTTCTCAGTTTTTAAGAGTCTCTTATGCTTTGGCTCTCTCCCACTCTAACCTCTTTTTTTTTTCCCCCTTCCCCTCCCCCATGGGTTTCTGTTAAGTTTCTTAGGATCCACATAAGAGTGAAAACATATGGTATCTGTCTTTCTCTGTATGGCTTATTTCACTTAGCATCGCACTCTCCAGTTCCATCCACGTTGTTACAAAGGGCCATATTTCGTTCTTTCTCATCGCCCTGTAGTACTCCATTGTGTATATAAACCACAATTTCTTTATCCATTCATCAGTTGATGGACATTTAGACTCTTTCCATAATTTGGCTATTGTTGAGAGTGCTGCTATAAACATTGGGG
Source organism: Panthera tigris (assembly GCF_018350195.1). Lineage (NCBI taxonomy): Eukaryota > Metazoa > Chordata > Mammalia > Carnivora > Felidae > Panthera > Panthera tigris. The sequence goes on from NC_056668.1 coordinate 81,230,015, forward strand.
CACAAGTGCCCCTATGCATCAGTACTCCTGTATCCCTTGGGTAAATTCCTAGCAGTGCTATTGCTGGGTCATAGGGTAGGTCTATTTTTAATTTTCTGAGGAACCTTCACACTGTTTTCCAGAGTGGCTGCACCAATTTGCATTCCCACCAACAGTGCAAGAGGGTTCCCGTTTCTCCACATCCTCTCCAACATCTATAGTCTCCTGATTTGTTCATTTTGGCCACTCTGACTGGCGTGAGGTGATATCTGAGTGTGGTTTTGATTTGTATTTCCCTGATAAGGAGCAACGTTGAGCATCTTTTCATGTGCCTGTTGGCCATCTGGATGTCTTCTTTAGAGAAGTGTCTATTCATGTTTTCTGCCCATTTCTTCACTGGGTTATTTGTTTTTTGGGTGTGGAGTTTGGTGAGCTCTTTATAGATTTTGGATACTAGCCCTTTGTCCGATATGTCATTTGCAAATATCTTTTCCCATTCCGTTGGTTGCCTTTTAGTTTTGTTGGTTGTTTCCTTTGCTGTGCAGAAGCTTTTTATCTTCATAAGGTCCCAGTAATTCATTTTTGCTTTTAATTCCCTTGCCTTTGGGGATGTGTCGAGTAAGAGATTGCTACGGCTGAGGTCAGAGAGGTCTTTTCCTGCTTTCTCCTCTAGGGTTTTGATGGTTTCCTGTCTCACATTCAGGTCCTTTATCCATTTTGAGTTTATTTTTGTGAATGGTGTGAGAAAGTGGTCTAGTTTCAACCTTCTGCATGTTGCTGTCCAGTTCTCCCAGCACCATTTGTTAAAGAGACTGTCTTTTTTCCATTGGATGTTCTTTCCTGCTTTGTCAAAGATTAGTTGGCCATATGTTTGTGGGTCTAGTTCTGGGGTTTCAATTCTATTCCATTGGTCTATGTGTCTGTTTTTGTGCCACAAAGGAATAATTTTCAAGTACCTAAGCAGTTTCAACAGTCATTTGTGGAGAATTCAGAGTTGAAATTGTGTCATTGCTATTTTCATAGTTACCCTTCTTTGAACTCTCTAATCACAGGATGAGTGAAGGTAAAAGGCAGAGAAGTAGGAAAAGGCTAATGGAGGGAAGAGTGAACACAACCAGAAGTTGCTACTAAATCACCAACAGCTCTTGTCACTTCTCAGAGATGACTGCATTACAGATAACCAGGATAAAAATTCCAAGAGGAGCAAAGAACTCTAGACTCTGGATCCAAGGTCCAATTCTAACTGAGAAGTAATTAAAATCACAATAAAATCCTATTGCATTAGACTTTTAACATTGTTCTGTTCTCCTCACTTAATACTGTTTTTGCTCACAGAAGCAGTCCTAAGTTTTAATTTTTTAAGATAATGATTCAATCCAGATGATACCCTTCAAAATGTATGATAGAACATTTTGGGCTTTACCAAGAATAGAAATTTGAAATTGGCAAAGATCAATCATTTTCACCTGTCCCATGTCATTGTTTTGGAACGTGAATTTGACTTTATGCTAGAGAGTAATCTAAATCTGTTACTTAATTATTCATTGGGGTAGTTTCCATTTCTATTCCCAATATATAGCTGAAATTTGCAGACTACTAAAGGATCCTTGATAAGTCCCATCTGTTCAAGGTGAGGATGACAAAGAAGAACATCAATAAATATTAAATATTTATTCTAAGTGTTAAAAAATAATAAATGAATAAGACAGTTCTAATGGAAAGAAAAATAAATGTCAAATAATAACTGTGACAGAAACCAGGATGTAGTCCCTCAATACAAAGATTAATATTACATAGGATGGAATTTAAAGATGTATTTCACCGTCTCCTTTCAGAAATTATAATCTGAACTCATTACAAGTGCATGTTTTAAAAATATCTGTCTCTAAAAAGCGGTGCATAAATCATTTTTTTAAAAAAGAAAACATTAAAAAATTCCCAATACAAGTTACTATTTGAAATAATACTGGTAATGGGGCGCCTGGGTGGCTCAGTCGGTTAAACGTCCAGCTTCGGCTGAGGTCATGATCTCATGGCTTGTGAGTTTGAGCCCCGCGTCGGGATCTGTGCTGACAGCTCGGAGCCTGGAGCCTGCTTCAGATTCCGTGTCTCCCTCTCTCTCTGCCCCTAACCCACTCGCATTCTGTCTCTCTCTCTCTCAAAAATAAATAAACATTGAAATAATACCGGTAAATCTATTTACAAAATGGAAAATCCTTTTGAAATCCTAATGATTGCTTTATTATTGTACTTGTTTCATTAATTTGAGTTTTCTTCTGTTTCAGTGTCTGGTTTGAAGCCACTAGTCAACTCAGGAGCCATCGCTTTTCATAGCTCTTGGTAAATCAGCCTGAGTAGTTAGTAAGTATATCCTTATAATTTGTCCTGGGCTTAAAACCAGATAACCAAACTTGTTAAAAATATGTGCATAATAATAGCAATTTTTTTAACGTTATTTATTTAGTTTGAGAGAGAGAGAGCACATCCGAGAGAGAGTGAGCAGGGGAGGGGCCAAGAGAGAAGGAGAGAGAGAATCCCAAGCAGGTTCCACATTCAGCATGGAGCCTGACATGGGGCTGGATTCCACATTGTGAGATCATGACCCGAGCCTCACAACTGAACCAATATCAAGAGTCAGTGGCTTAACCCACTGAGCCACCCAGGCACCGTTAGCAATTGGGTTTTATACGAAGGCTTGAAGAATCTTCTTATAAGTAAACTATAAGGGTTGGTACATGGACTTTATGATGTCTATTCTGGCTATGTGAAAGCATCCTCCCCCTTTTCTGGTTCTCAGTAACTACTGGCATGTTTAGCTGTTCTTAAAATATAGCATGATCTATAGCCACAACACCTTGTAAAGTGAGGACAAGAAGAAACAACTCTACCCAGAGAACGTGCAAAATGCCAGTGGCCCTTTTGGCCTAAAAGGTTGTCTGTGACAATAGCTTTGAAGGGGCTGTAATTATTCTTTTGTGACTACTACTTCCAAAAGGAATAGATACAACATAATCATCATCTGCTTCCCTTCATAATCCATTAAAAAATCTTATTCATGTGTTAAGCTTGTTTTTTATTAAACTTTAAAACCTTTATCTTATCACTAACAATATTATAAATGACCTCTTAAATACGTATGTTTCTTTCTCTAGAAGAGAAGCTTGCTGAGTGTAGGGGCTATCTTATAACCGTTTTCCCCAACACCTAGCATGCAACCCGACATTAATAAAGTTCTTATGAATTAATGAATTGAGGTAAAAATGCCTTCAAAATTTTAAAGTAACACTTTAAAAATTTTGTTCCAAAATGCTTTCATGCTTAAGGTGATGGACGTCTATAATTCAGAATTTATGCACCATGAGTTTGTAAATATCAACCTGTGTTCATTTATACTGATGAGTCTTATAAGTTCCAGCCTACATTCCTAAGGCAGGACACACATACCCCTTGAATCATTTTAACTGATTCTGATCCATCTTCAACTTCACACCATCTTTCCCCAAGATTACCACCCAGAATTATGCTCCAAATGTAACTGCTCCCATGGTTGTGGATTAAGGAGAACATATTGTTTTTTATTTCATTGCTAGACCCTTTCTGACGATGACCAACATGTTAGTGGGTCATGAACATACACTGCGTACATCTCATCAGTGAATAACTTGCCATTACTACAAAGTTCCTCTCAGAACTGTAATGAATTAGAGCATAATAAAGACCAATATATTATAAACAGTTGCTTTCCCCATGTGAATTACATTATGCTTATGATGTGTTGTAATAGGAAAGAACGTGGAGTTTCAAGTTGGAAGATCTTATTTGAATCCTAGCTCTGCCATATATTTTTTAAACAAGTTATAGAAATACCTCATTTGTTCATTGGCATTAATAAACTTCTCTTTTAGGGTTGTTGTAGATGCAAATCAAACTAGCAGGTGTGTTTTTAAATTTACAATAGTCAAGACATGGAAGCAATCTAAGTGTCTATCAGTGGATGAATGGATAAAGAAAATGTGATGTGTACACGCACACACACACACACACACACACATACACTCGAATATTCAGCCATAAAAAAGAATGAACTCTTGCCATTTGCAACAACATGGTTGGACCCTGAGGGCATTATGCTGAGTGAAAGAAGTCAACAGAGAAAGACATACCATATATGACCTCACTTAGACATGATATCTAAAAAATAAGACAAAAAAACCCAAGCTCTTAGGTACAGAGAATAGACTGGTGGTTGCCAGAGGTAGGCGGTAGTGTGGGCAAAATGGGTGAAGGGGGTCAAAAGGCACAAACTTTCAGTTATAAAATAAATAAGTCATGGGGATGTAATGTACAGCATGGTGACTACAGTTAATAATACCATTTTGCATATATGAAAGTTGCTAAAAGAGTAAATGTTAAAAGTTCGCATCACAAGATAAAAAATTTTAGAATGATGCATTAAAATAAATGTTATTTATTGTGATGATCATTTCACCATATATACAGATACCTAATCATGATATCATATATCTGAAACTAATAAAATGTAATATGTCAATTATAACTCAAAAACAAAACAGACATTTTATTGAGTGCTTACTATAAAGACTCTGAAGTCTTTAAATGGTTTCTTTCTGTCATCTTGGCATTTCTCACCAAGATACGTTTAATTTCAATGGGAAAATAGGAACATTTCATTCTATACTCACACTCTCTGATTTTTAAAAAATCATTAAATAAGAATCCTAGCTAAACCTGGTAAATTGAATACAATCTCTAGTTCTCCCCATCCCCACACCAAACCACACTAACATGAAAGTAAGGCAAAAAACAAAAAAACAAAAAAACCCCAAAAAACAAAAAAACCCAGCAGGCAATAAAGTGGGTGAATCTCAAAAGCACTATGCTAAGAAAAAAAAAAAAGCCAAACACAAAAGGCTACATACTATGATTTCACTTATGAAATTCATTTATAGCACAGACAAAACCACACGGACAGAAAATACAACAATGGTTATTAACAAGGGCAGGGGAGGGGGACCGACTTGGGTGTTTTCCTCCCTAACTCAAGAACTGAGATCTTCAAAAGGCATTCTGAAAGCAAGGTCCCTGAGCTTCCCTGAGCAATGGCAGAACCACCAGAACACATCGATAGCCTTCCAAAAGGCTCATTGGAAACCATCAGTGTTCTAAATACACTGCTTTTCCTGACACTTTTACCAGAATGCTTTTGATACAGACAAAGTTCATTTTGGTATGTGAATTGTAGCATTCATATTGCTTTACAACTTTCCACGTGTGTATATGTTAGAATTAATTTTTAATTAGAACCCTTTAGCATCCTTTGAGATAGGGGTGCCTCAAGGTATTTCTAAATGAAAGTGAATAAGCATGAGTCTAGAGAATAAAAGGAGATAAGAATTTAGCCTATCAAGCTTACATGTCTGTAAAATCTAAAAACCACCCCTAGAGTTTTCCAGCTCAGAGTCGGTGTTGAGTTAAAGGTTATGGTAAAGATCCAGGATCTGGTGGCAGAAAATGGTTAAGGAAGGAGACACTGGTTATATCCTGAGGGTTCAGAGACAGACACATAATCAGCCCATGAATCTTTTCCCTCCCTTACTGAGGCAAATCAAAGTGTCCTTCGCATAAAATCTAGGGTTTCTATCATCCTTTTATTATTTTCTTTCCTTTCCAGGCTTGCTTTCAGAATGAATATTTTTTTTTTAATTTTTATTTGAGAGAGAGAGAGAGAGAGAGAGAGAGAGAGAGAGCACACATGAGCAGGGGAGAGGCGCAGAGGAAGAGAGAGAGAAAATCTTAAGCAGACTCCACACTCAGTGTGGAGCCCAAAGCAGGGCTCTATCCCAGAACCCTGGGTTCATGACCTGAGCCAAAATCAAGAGTCCAACACTCAATTGATGGAGCCACCCAGGTGCCCCCCAGTATGATTTTTTTTTTTTTTTTTGAGAAAGAGAGAGAGGGCACAAGTGAGCAAGGGGCAGAGAGAGAGAAAAAGAGTCTGGGGAGAGGCAGAGAAAGAGAGAGAGAGGGAGAGAAATGGAACTCACCCAAAGTGGGGCTCATGCTTACCCAATGTGGGACTCGAACTCACGAACTGTGAGATTATGACCTGAGCTGAAGTCAGATGCTTAACAACTGAGCCACCCAGGTGCTCCTCAGTATGAATTTTTAAATTTTATTTTACTGAATAAATTCTGGAACATACCCCACATCTCTTCTGGGGTGATCCCACCCTCCCTACTCTATAATTTCCAACTTCCATTGCAAGATTTTTCCACAGAGCCCTTTTTCACTTGCCCAGCATAATGAAAGTAGATTCATCGGTGAGAATGGATTTTTGCAATGAAGCATCCTTTCAATCTTACTAGACTAAAATGAATTGAGCACCAAAAATTTAAATATGAAAATAAATCATTAAATTAAGTACCTTTGAGGAACCACAAAGCCCTTATACCTAGTAGACTCAATGGCCTTCTTCTCATAATCATAGAAATAACAATAGGGCTAGGATGTTCCACTAATTATACATAACTTAGAAATTAAGCCACTTACAATGCCTTGGACAATCCAGGTTTGGGGATTAGTGGCTTTTTCCTTCAGCCTACATATGTCTAATCCTGTGGGACAAAATTAAAGGCATGATTGGTTGTGCACACAGAGAAGCTCAAAGAGCCTGATTATTTTTTAACCCCAGTAGATTCAGCTTCTGATTCTGATTTATTCTCTTTTTCTCTCTTTCCTTACTCCCAGTCTAGGCAAAATCAAGAGAAAAGCCAAATTCCACAATAGCTAGGGTTTAGTTTGAGAGTCAAAGGGGTAGAATAAAAATGTATTTAGCATTCTCCTAAATAGGCCTGCCATGTTACTGGCTTTATTTCAAGACCTTTCTTGTTGACATGGCAGTATAATTTAATTAAGGGAAGGTGCTACAAAAAGAGAAGTTGAGAACGAAATTGCTGGCTAGGGATGACTAAATTGAGAGTCAAGTGGTACCCTAGGCTTCCTGTTTTTCTGACTTCAAACTGTTTTCGGTAATTTTCCCTGGGGCCCTCCAGTCTTTTTTTTGCTTTTCTGCTACTGGACTCTCACTGCTTTTTCACCCGTGATCCCTACATTATACAATTCTAGGAGGCCTCATTCCCAATGACAGCCCTGCTTTTATTATTTCTCTCTTCTGCAAATGATTCTCAAAGTTGAAACTATTTCCCACAAGATCCACTGATGTCAACTGGCTGTTTCACTTCGGGGAATTACAACCAAGTGTTTTAAACACACGAGTAACACTGTAAAGGAACTAGAGTAGTCCTTCCAATACCCTTGCTGCAATAATCAGAATATCTGTGTCTCCCCAAAGTTTGTATGTTGAAATCCTAGTCCCTAAAAGTGATGGTATTAGTAGGTGGGGCCTCTGGCAGATGCTGAGGTCATGAGAGTGGAGTCCTTGTGAATGGGATTAGTGCCCTTATAAAAGAGGCTCCAGAGAGATCCCTTGCCCTTCTGCCATGGCAGAACACAGCAAGAAGTCTGCGACCCAGAAGAGGGCCCTCATCCAACCATGCCAGTACTCTGATCTGACTTCCAACCTCTAGAGCTGTGAGCAATAAATTTCTGTTGTTTATAAGCTACCCAGTCTGTGGTGTTTTGTTACAGCAGCCTGAATAGACAAAGACACTCACTTAGTAACCATGCACTGAGAGTGTGCCTGACAATTATGATGCCACGGATGATGGACTAGAGATATATTAGACCATCCTACCCTCGAGGAGCATTCAACCTAGCGTTTCAGATAGGCGAGTAAAGAAGTAACTACAGTACAGGGTGGAACTAAGTAAGACTTTAAGAGCTGAGATTCAGCTAGAATCTACAGGGCTGTAAAATGCCCAGCACAGTAGATGGCAATAACTAACTGAAATAACTAACATACTGTGTTTTAGTGCAATAACTAAACTGGGGGGTGCAATAACTAACTGAAAATATCAGGGGAAATCTCCATAGAGGAAGAAAAAATGTCATCAACAAAGTGGGGTCATGAAGTAAGAGTCACACCAGCAGAGAAGGGGTGAGGATGGGGGAGCTGTTTGGAGCACACATACGTTCCCATCGAACAGAATTTCATAAAGAAGAGAATGGAGGGTGGAACGGATTCTGTGAGCAATTCAAACAAATAGCAGCACTTACAGACTGAACTAAAAAAAATTAAAAGAAAAAGAATGGAGGGCAAAAAAATAAAAGGCATTTTCCAGGAATAGCAAGCAGTCTGGAATAGTTGGAACATAAGGTGCATGGAGGGCAGTGATCAGCACAGCTATAACTATAGGGTGGTGTTGCATCATGGAAGGTTTGGAATGCTGAGCTAACAACTCTCTTTTCTCTGATCAGATGAACTTGGCTTCATAAAAACCACGACTCATTACTCATGCAATGATCAAAAAAACGTTTGTTCAAGACCACAGTAATTGGAATGAGCAAAATATGCAGTTTCTGAAATCATGCTATTACTCTAAATAACGCTTACATACCTTATTAACAAAATAGTATTGTTTGGGGCATAAAACTGGGGTAGTTGCCTGTAGTACATTCATTGACACAAACCCGTTCTTCAGAGCCACTTCTAGAAATCTAATGGTGGCCAGAAAGGAATAAACATGCTGGCCTTTGAGCAAAAAGGAACATGCCGTAGGAAACGTTCAACATACTGAGAGGCACTGCTAGTAAGAACAGCATCTAAGGGCTTCTGACAATTTTATATGTTAACAGGACCAGCTACAAAATTTGCAGGACCACTGCCAAATGAAAATGCTAGACGCTCTGTTCAAGAACTATTAAGAATTTCAAGACAGGGGCGCCTGGGTGGCTCAGTCGGTTGAGCGTCCGACTTCAGCTCAGGTCACGATCTCACGGACCGTGAGTTCGAGCCCCGCGTCAGGCTCTGGGCTGATGGCTCAGAGCCTGGAGCCTGCTTCCAGTTCTGTGTCTCCCTCTCTCTCTGCCCCTCCCCCGTTCATGCTCTGTCTCTCTCTGTCTCAAAAATAAATAAACGTTAAAAAAAAATTTTTTTTTTAAATAAAAAAAAAAAAAGAATTTCAAGACAAAGATAGCAGAGCATTAAGCCATGTGCGGGGCCCTACGGTTATACACCCATGAAGCTGGTCTGATTGCCAACTGTAACTTTTAATGATAATCCACTTAGTTTACACAGCCTGGGTTGTGTAAAGCAGCTCTCACATTCAAGTGTGAACTTCTGCCACCAATTTACTCCTTAGAATTTAACCCAACCCCATCAGTCTGCTTTCCTCTCAGCCTTTGCCGGCAATGGTGACTACAGAGAGCCTGTCTTAGACAAGCACTAGCTTCCTCACCTATTCTTATAATGCCATTCTTCTGTACGCTGAAAATAGGCCCTCTCTCTTTAATCAATTTTTAAAAAATATTTTAATGTTTATTTTTGAGAGAGAGACAGAGTGCAAGTTGGGGAGGGGCAAAGGAGACACAGAATCCAAAGCAGGCTCCAGGATCTGAGCTGTCAGCACAGAGCCCGACATGGCTGGAACTCACGGACGGTGAGATCATGACTTGAGCCAAAGTTGGGCGCTTAACCAACGGAGCCACATAGGGCCCCTCTCTTTAATATTTTATGTTTAAAATTTTACCTCTTCATAAAGTCTTCACTAATAGGAGGTAAGGTAATAAGTTCTCAACCACATCCAGGACTTAATCTTAAATCGATGCAATATTTAGGCTACTATTTCTGCAGAGTGTAAATAGAGCTACTACCACTACTGCTGATATTGATGAAGGTGGCCAAGCACCTAGGTTCTATGCCGGAAAATTGATCAATGGTGATCCCACTGCTACACGACTTCCTTGTTCTTTATATCTTAGCCCTATTCCTCAGCACGTTGACACTTTCCCCAAAGGAAAGAGGAGAAGAAAAAAAGACTTAGGTCAGCCAATTTTGTTACTTGTTAATAGGGTTGGTAAGAAAAAAACCTGCTAATGACTTAAATAAATTAATTTTTTATTAATTACAGCTCCTGAATTATCTGTGCATTTCATTTATTCTCCCTGACCCTCAATGGATAAACTGACCATTAGGCTCATCTCTGTCAATTAGTTGGTTGTCCTAGGCAATAAAATCATTGAGAAAAGGCATCATATCTTTTTGAGGTGTATTAGTACATCATATACATAGCGTTAGCTGTCAACAGAAAAAACTGAAACAGATCATTTACTGTAGTTGTGAATTCTTCCAAACTAATATGTGTATTACATAGAGCCTTAGGCTTCCTGCTATATTATCCGAGTGCAAGTTGTCACATTGTTCGTATACTACCATCACTGAAGAACTTCAAACAAGACCCTTCAGAGTGCTAAGTGGGATTAATTTGTTTAGACTTCACCAGTTTCAGAACATCTAAACATCTGAATCAGATATTCTGAACTGATTTGAATTAAACTCTTTGTATTACATTACTACTGTTTGTTTAAGCTACATAGGAATTATTTTGCTCTACGAACAGTTTCCAATGTACTATATATGTAGCTGATGTTTGGCACACAGTTTGTCTTTTTTTTTTTTTTTTTTTCATTTTGCCTTTCTGTTTTGGATTTGAGAAGACAATATACTACTGTACTGTGAATATGAGAAGAAGGCTTTTTCTTTTTATATGCAGAAGATATATCTAAGTACCTGAGAACATTTTCCCTTCTGAGTCACAGCTTAACAACATTAGCAGACGCAGTTCAGCCAGAGGGGAATTGAATAGCAGCTGAGTACAGTCTAATAATTTACACTGGGGAAAGCCCTTGGAATTCAGAGGCACATTGCCCAGCTGGAGAGACAAATCTAATCTCTGCTAATGATGTTCCTCCTTCTCTTTCCTATCAGGGCTGGGCTTTTTACACATGCGCACATAATTATATATGCACACTCAGAGTCCAGTGAAGCCAAACAACACAGCACCCAGTATTAAATTACACAGTAAGACTTCCAGGCGTCATCTGGCTTCTATATCCTGTCCAATAAAATGCTGTCCATGTTCATGTTGTGGAGCTGTTAAAGGTCTCAAGAGTTCAAAACCATATACAGCTAAATACTAAAATTCAAAAGTGATAATATTATGGTGTTATTTTAGACCGAATATAATAAGTATGACTTCTTAAACTGGCTCAAGTGAACGAATACATATTAAGGAGACGGACACATGGACTTTGTCCTAAAAAAGACGTGAGACTGTTGACAAAAATGCACGCAATACAATAGGGAAATAGATGAAGGGAAAATAAGACTGAAAGGTAAAAAACAAAAAACAAAAAAGCCAAAGTAAAACCAGTGGACAAAGTAATTTGTATGCTAAAAACTGTTAAAGAAGGTACAATTTTGGACCAGAGCTTTCTGTGGATCAAATGAAAGAGAAAGACACAATTAATTATTTGAGTAAGATAAAAACACACCAATTGTCCAGATGAAGCAGTTGCTACTCGTACTAAGACCTGTTAGGCCTTTTTTCCATTGATCCACACAAAATGAGGAAGATAAAATAGCCTCAACAATATGTTCACAACAAATACAGCAGCATCTTTCCTGGGACAGTTTTCAGGACGCCTCTCCCTACAAGGTATTCCAGAAGAGCAATGCTTACAGCAAGATTTTCCAAGCACTTAGAAAATCTGATTTAAACCAGAAGGTCATGGACTACATCTTCTTCAGGAAATCTTCCCTGATCATCATTTATCATTCAAGCTTTCAAAAAAACTGAGTTGCCGGAATGCTAATATTCTGGGTTTACGTGTAAAGGGTAGACCCATAAGTCATAACAATCAACCAAGAAGAAAGAGCTGATATCCTCCAATGAAAATTCAGAAATGTGACCAGAATTAGTGTCTCCAAACCTCATTTCCGTACAGAATTCGACCAAGAAAAATAAACCTGACCATGTGGTTATAACATTATAATGTATAACGTTCTTTACACTCTGATGAAACTTTATTTTTTTCAATGTTTTTATAGGTATTTTTTTATACAAAGCCCTTTGCAAATACCATCAATTATTTTAAAAAGAATGAAGCAATTGAATAGTTAATACCTCTGCTGCTTTACTGAAGTAAATGGGGAGGGGGAGGGGGGAGGGTCACCATCTGGGGCTATAAATTATAATCCTGCTACATGGTAATGGATGGAAGGCTGATCCATGAAGCTCCCCTAGGAGAATCCATCTATCGGTGCAGCCATCCATAGAAGGCACTGAAGAAAAGGGCGGCTCCAGGTCCAGACAAGGGACTGCTGCAGCAAAAGGATACAGAGCTGGCTGATTTTCAAAAGCAACTCTCAGACATCACCCCCCCTTCACCCATACCCAATTTCTGAATTCAGGAAATTACAGGGGAAATTCTCATACTTTAAATACTGGCAATTAAAGGGAAAGCGAGGATTTGAGAAGTTCTGGGCAAAAAAAATTCTCAAGTGAAAAAGACAAATGATTGATTCAGAGCTGCTTCCCCTATCTTTAATGAACTTCCAAATATGTCTCGAAAAGAAAAAAGTGACATTATTTACCATAGAGTGAAAACTACTGAGAGGGGAGACTGGCTGGCTTGTTGGTAGAACATGGAACTCCAACTCTTGATCTTGGAGTTGTGAGTTGGAGCCCCATGTTTGGGTGTAGAGATTACTTAAAAAAAAAAAAAAAAAAAATATATATATATATATATATAATATACACATTTTATAAAAAATATTTTTATAAAAATATAGAGAGAGTTTAAAAAATATTTGAGAGAGAGAGTGCACGCACACATGCAAGCAGGGGAGGGGCAGAGAGGGAGGGAGAGAGACAGAATCCTAAGCAGGCTCCACACTCAGCACAGAGCCCAACATAGGGCTGGATCTCAAAACGATTAGCTCATGACCTGAGCGGAAATCAAGAGTCAGATGCTTAACTGACTGAGCTACCCAGGCACACCAACCTCCCAAAAATAAAATCTTAAAAAAAAAAAAAAAAACTTCTGAGAAGTTAACCTAGCAAAAAGCTTCATGATTTTGCATGCATCTGCCTGTATAAAGTTTTACATCCCAAACAAGGTGCCCTAGTAGCTGGTACTTCTCTTTTGCCTCTTATCTCAGGCTAAGGGATTTGTTGCTTTGGACAATTTCCTCCAAATATGATAATTTCATAAATGATATGAGCAAGTAAGAAAACAAAAGGCAGAAATGATCCTAATAAGAAGGAAAACAGCGCTGAGAATTCAGTTTATAAAAATAATCAGAAAATTACAAGTGGAAAGAAAAACTTACAGTCAAGATACTTTTTGAGGTCTTACACTAAGCCTTAAAGGGCACCTGAGATCATTTTTAGAAAAAGAATCCAAGGGCTTCTGGGGGGTTCAGTTGGTTGAGTGCCAGACTTGTGATTTCTGCTAAGAGCATGATCTCATAGTTTGTGAGTTTGAGCCCCGCATTGGGCTCCTCACTGTCACCAGGGAAGCTGTTTGGGATTCTCTCTCTCTCCCTCTCTCTCTGCCCCTCCCCCGTGTTCTCTCTCTCTCTCTCTCTCTCAAAATAAATAAATTTTAAAAAGAAAGAAAAGAAAGAGAATACAAATTAGAAGTGCTAAAACAATATGGTTTTTTGGTATGTTGCTTAAATTCCTAAAGCTTAAACCTATCACATCTCCTAAGATACTCAAGGACTTTCCCAGCCATTCTCACATCAGCTTTCACCACAGCCATCTGAGAAAGGCATGCATCAGATTTGCCACTGAACTCACAAGACTGCATGGAAAAACTCTCATTTCTGTGAGGAAGGTGACTGCTTATCAGATATTTTCTATTCAGCTCATTCATGATTCAACAAATTCTTTGTTAATCACCTACGGTGCTGGCTCCGTGTCAAGCAATGACGAGGAAGCAAAGATGAACAAGGTGGTGGACTTACTCTGAAGGAGCTGACAATCTATCAGAGGATAAATAGATAAATAAATTATTGAAAGATGATGCTATTTAAGGGCAGAAAATGGATGGATGGACGCTAAAGTATGGGAAAGGTTACTATGGAGAGACCGGGAAAAATCTGAGAGTTATTTAGAAGATAGGATTGACAGGACACAGTGACTGGCTGGGTGTGATGGGTCAAAGAGTTTTCTAGTGAGGAGGACTACATGCTGCCACTAATTGAGGCATAAAATCCTGAACAGGTGACAGCATGGGAACTTCAGTGAGAAGGTAACAAGCTATGGTTTCCACTTTCACATATTCGATCAGGCAAGGCAGCTGTAAATGGAATAAGGAAGTAGCTAAACTGAAACTGGGACAAAGGGCTGCAAACACTGTTGAGACAAACATTAAGAGAAAGGTTTCACATCATTGTTATACTCATATCAGTTATACATTTTATGGACTCACTTTACCCTTAGCTTGGTGACCAGTATTATCTCTCAAGGGTCATTTTATCATTTTCTTTTATCTCTTTCATGATCCTCCCGAATCTACCAAAAAGCTCTTCACCCTCCCCCACACCACACATCATACACACAAATAATCTCCTCCTACTCTTTCCTAAATCCAAGAGTGTTCCTTTCTTCAAATCCCTCTGTCTTCCATGAGCCACTTTCTGGGTCTCTTCAAAAAATCAGTGACGGCTAATGGGTACGACAGTGAACACAGATAATAAGCTACTTTTATCATTTAAGGCCAAGTCCATATTCCCATTTGTTATTTACACCTTTATTGTTTCATTCCTTCATTTAAACTTTGAATAGTGCACTTCTGAAGAGAACACTACTTCTGAGGGCTATGACTGTCAAGAATTAGGACTGTCTGATGTTAGGGCAGCACTGTTCCTAAGGCCTTACAGAGCAGCTCCTATTTCTATGAATATTGGAGTATATTTGCATTGACCCTGAGAGTTTAGGTCCCAGGGAAAATGATTCTGATTCTGCATAAATCTGCAAGGGATAAGAAGCATGACTGCACCAGTACAAGAAAGAAGTTAGCACTGCAATTCAAGAAATGTTTCCTGAGTGCCCGCTGCATGCCAGGTGCGTACGATGCTTCTTAGAAGCTATGCGGGGGTATAAAGGTGTAAAGATGGCATCCTCTTTATCTTTTGGTATCCTCAGATATTTCATGATTAACAACAATGGTCCTTGCTCTCCAGAACTCAAGTCCAGTGGAGGAGATAGCCACAAACATAAATGAGGGCAGGCCATGATAAATGCTTATAACAGAGGTGCGAAGTACAGTGGGATAATAAATAATAGATTCTTCTTTCTGCTTTGGGGAACAAGAGTCTGTTCATCTGTCTTCACAAGGATACGAGACCAACAGTTTGAAATCTGGAGAGGAAAATGTCTTTCTCGTTGATGCATCCAACAAGCCTTAATATTTTTGAATCTACAACAGATAGGGAATTAAGGTTGGACCCCTGGATGGCAGGCCCGAATCTGCTGCCAGGTGCTCCTTCTGAGGTCTTGGTGATTTTTCAGAACAGACAGCATTGCTTGTCACTCTTTACTACAGCACACCATTTCCAACACTCCTTCTCCCACATCTGTGCACGTGCCCCAAACCCCCTTGAGTCTATTGGCTTCTCTCATCATGGCTTCTGTACTGCCTTCCTCTTCACTATCCACCCCACACACAGGAAAAGGGGTGACCCTAGAGCCTCCAGCAAGTAATTTCACAGGACAAAAAGGCTGCAGATTTCCTTTAAATGCAGCCCTTCCAGAAGGCAAGGATAGGCCAGGCAACCTTTCAAAGTCCCCTTGGCATATGGGCAGGCTCTACTCCTGTCTCATGGTCATTGCCACTGACAGGCCTGGGACCAAAGCCCAACAGGAATATAAAAAAGTCCCTGGCTCCAATCCATTCCCCAATCCTCATGTGAAGCAGAAAAATGTGGTTTTGTGTCTTTTTGGCCATATGACTTCTCAGATAGAAGAATCAGACTGATGACTTCCTTTCCCTCCCCTCTAAAAAGGAGAACAAAGAAAAAAAGTCTTGAAGCAGGGAGCTTCTCATGAAGTTTTAAGGAGATATTTATACATAATTAAAAGGAAAGATTTAGATTTTCCTCATCAAAATCAAAATAAGTTTATCTATGTTAAACCTAAATATTTGCCATGCTAAAAGATGTTCCATATTAAAGCATTTTTTTTTACTGTATAATAGCATTTGATACTACTCAACATTTATGACTTCAGTAATTTTGCAGTTTAATGATTTGGAAAGAAGCTACCAGGAATCAGGAGTCCCCACTGTGTCATAAATTAGTTGTTTGGCCTTGGGCAAGTCACCTAACCTCTTTGGGCCTCAATCTCCTTATCTGCAAATGGAAGGAACCGGACTAGAATGGTCTCCAAGGTCCCTTTTAACAATTAAAAAAAAAAAAAAAGAAAAAGAAAAAAGTTCTGCCAATATACAGAATCAGAACAATCAAGAACGGAAAAGGATATCTCACAACTGATTCGCTCTCTCCATCACTGGAAATGCTCAATCTGTTAGAGAATTCTAAGACTCCCAAAGAAGATTGAACCAAATGACCTCTCCTATGTCTTTCAGTCATAAGATTCTGTCAATCGATGGATTACTTCTGAAGATTATAAAGCAATTACAGAAAAAGATTAATTTAATAGTACAGGCGGGGAAGGGGAACACCATCTTCTAGGTAAAATAAATGCTTGCTGTTACGGTAACAGAGCAATGACAGGTATAGCAAGTCACGGTGTAGCTAATAGGGACTGTTTGTCTTGGGCCAGGTTGCTAGGTGGTGTAAATAATTGCAAACACAACACCCAGCAATGAAAAGGTCTAAATGTCTTCAGTCACTCCACTGTGAGTATATAGGGTTTCATCACATAAAGCCTTCTGAGTGCCAGGCAGAAAAACTAAGGAAGGACAGAAGAGGATCACAACTGGGTCTCATTTGTTTGGGAGCATACAGACACTCCCTGCGGTGTGCTCCATTGGTCTATGTTCTTAGGGACATATGTCAAGAGACTGGCAAAAAATAACAATAATCCCTGCATTTTCTTACATTTATATATTGAGTGGAGTTTCCAAGGTAATTCCATATATTTTAATTTCATTTCAGCCCCATAATAGCCATGTAAGGTGAACAGAACAGGTGTTATCGACCCTCCACTGAGGAAAACTGAGGCTTACCAAGATTTAGTAGCATCCCCCTTCCCCAATAATGGGAAACAGATCAAATCCTTATTATATCACTTTCAACTCCCTGAAATACTTTTGTCACAAGAGGTCTGGCAGGATAGATGTACCTGTTTGTGATTTCAGTATATTTGCATATTTCAGGAAATAGCTGAGGAATGAATGGAATACTCCCATGGAATTTCAGGAAATTCCTTTTAAAAAGGAAACCAACAACAGTCTTCAATCGTAATGGTATTTTAAAACTGAATTAGAAATAGACATTAAATTAGAAATGCCTGTTGAATCTGAAAAATAAAGGGGACCAAAATTCTATAACTAATCAAAACAAATTTAAGTTCTTATATAGCAATGTGATTCTGGAAACATGTAATGTATACTGGGAAGAAAAAAAAGCAAAGCATTTTAAATAGGTGATAGATATATCAAGAAACAAAATCTTTCTACAGGAATTATATTTAAAAAAAAAACAAATTTAGATTGGATAAGAATTAAACAAAAGATTTAAGTCTTAAATATAGCCCATGTTAAAATAAAGGCAGATTTTTGTATAAAGTAAGCATGTAAACCACTTTAAGCCTTAGAAGAAAAACATACTAACATCTGTTAAGATAACTATTACACTTCTACGTTTTACATATTTTATTTCATTTAATCTTTTTACCTTCATGAAGGTCAATAGCATCACCATTTATAGATTAAAAACTAAGGCTCTGAGAGGTTAAATAACTTGTCCAAGGTTATAGGACATCCAATTTCAAGCTGGGTCCTTTCAGAAGGTTACCTCTCCTTAGAAAAAGTATATTTAGGGAGCCTGGGAAGCTTAGTCTGTTAAGTGTCTGACTCTTGATTTTAGTTCAGGTCATGATGTCACAGTTGTGGGATCAAGCCCCGCATCAGGCTCCATGCTGAGTACTGAGTGTGGAGCCTCCCTGGGATTCTCTCTCTCCTCTCTGCCCTACCCTGACTCATGCTCTCTCTCTTTCTCAAAATAAATAAAAATAAACAAAAATAAACATTTAAAAAAGTATATCTAAAATTTTCAGTTATATTTAGTTACTAGAAACATAAGAAATTTAAAAATTAAAGTACCTCAGTCATTTGGGCCTCTGACTTCAGCTCAGGTCATGATCTCACCATGCATAAGTTTGAGCCCTGCATCTGGTTCCGTGCTGACAGCTCTGACCCTGGAGCCTGCTTCAGATTCTGTGTCTCCCTCTCTCTCTCTCTCTGCCCCTCCCCCATTCATGCTCTCTTTGTCTCTCAAAAATAAATAAACATTACAAAAAAAAGAAAATTCTATGAGATTGTAATTTAATTCACTCATCCTAGTGACATGAGTTTTAGAGTCAAAAGAATTGGGTTTGAATCCTAGAATCCTCACGTGAGCAGCCAAATGATCTGAGGTAAGCCCTTAAATTCTACAGGCCACAATCCAATATGTTCGTCTTTCATTCTATATATTTATGAAATGTCATTACTGGATGTTATGCTAGACATTCCAGGGAAAGAAAGATACACAAGACATGGTTCTCTGTACTCGGGGAGTTTATTTGCTTTAAATCTACTTTGTTAAATCAAAATCTCTTTCTACATTATTTTAAACATTAAAAAAATGTTTATTCATTTATTTTGAGGGGTGGGAGGAAGGGGCAGAGAGAGAGGGAGAGAGAGAATTCCAAGCAGACTCGGCCCTGTCAGTGTATAGCCCAATGTGGGGCCCGAGCTCATGAACTGTGAGATCATGACCTGATGCTTAACCAACTGAGCCACCCAGGTGCCTCTGCAGTTGTTGATTATTAATGTTCTGTGGATAGTGACTGGTTTTGCCTCTAACTGCATATTCATTTTGACATGTCAGCATTCCTTGTTGCTTACATATATATGTGTTCTTTGAATTTTCCTTATAGCATCTTACTCGTTCCCTCATTAATTCCATTCTCTCCATAGCCAGAGGGCTTTTCCAACATGTAATTCTGAACATGCTACTTAACATTGTAAAATCTCTGGTTCCTAAAATAAAGTCCAACCCTCTTGGCATGATTTGCTTCTCTAGCCTCATGTTTGATACAGCCCTGCAATTCACCAAATTCTTTTTGTTTCTCTGAATTCACTGCCCTCTCCCTCACTTCTGGGCACTTGTAGTCCCCGTTGCATGCAATTCACTCAGTACACTCTTCCTGCTCACCTCTTGCTTTTAGGGCTCATGTCTGTTATCAGTTTCTTCCTGGATCACTCAAGTCTGGGTGAGATGCTCCACTTATGTCCTCCTCTAGCAGCCTATACTCATTTACCCCTTCCCCTCCTCCCCCAGTAGCACGTATCTCTATATTACAATGACTCTCTGATGATCTCCCCTACTAGACTATAAGTTCTGTGAGGGCAGGTGCATGACTAGGTTGTTCACTACATCCCCAGTACACAGCACAGCATCCAGCACAGAGCAGTCTTTCAAGAACATATTCTTAAAGCTGCATTACCTGCATGGTCCAAGGATAATAACAGGAGCTTTGTTATACAAATCCTTCTCAAGGACTGTGATCCACCTCACCCACCCTACCCCTCCCCTACAAAAAAAAAGCACAGGTTATACTCAAATAGAATATGTGTACTTCCATTTTAGGCTTCTATTTTACAGAGTCAGAGTGAAATATTCAACTAATCTGCTTTTTAAAGGGTGAACAGCTCCATAAAATGGCCATTCCTAGGAGAGATGAAAGATGGTTTTGTTTTACTTTGTCTATGGCAAGGGAAAGGGAATGGGAGCAGAAAAAAGCATGAAGAAGGGAAGAGAAGGGCAGAATCATGAGAAATGGCCAGAGCACACATGCTCAGCCTTTCATTCAACCCTCACTAGGTTCTATAATTACCCTCATTACATCCATGAGGGGGGGGACTTAACTTAGGGGTGTTCAGTAACTTAAAAGGCATAGATAGCTAATAAATGGGACTGCCAGGACTCAACTCTCTGACTTCAGAAGCCAAGCTATCAACCATGTTAAAAGAGTGGAAAATGTAGAAAAATTAGAAAAACTCTGTTTAAGCAAGACAAATTATTGACAAAGCTTGGTTTCAGTAGTACTGATTAAGTACCTAGTTTACCTTTGCTAGGGGTATGTAAGCCTGAATTTCTCTTGAATATGAACATGTGACTTGGAACAATTTTGATTTGGCTTAACAGAGAGAGGATACTTTCTTACACTAATGTCAATAAGGTCTTTTCTAAGAAGGTCAATTCCTTAACCAGAATATATTGCCTCTGTCTCTCAAGGAGGTGAAAAGGTGCTCTCTCTTAGTAGTTTATACCTCTGAAAGAACTAGTAAGACACACATTTTAAAAGTGTAACATTATAAAAGCATCTTAATGGTATTACAAAAACTTGAGAAATACAGAAAAGATAATTCTATCACCCTAACTCAAAAAACTGTGGTGTATTTCCATCAATTTTTTACTCGCAGGGCTTGATCTCATGAACTGTGAGATCATGACCTGAGCCTAAATCAAGAGTTGGATGCTTCACTGACTGAGCCACCCAGGTGCCCCCAAAGAATCTTAAACATAATTCTTGAAACTTTTACTCCTAATTCTTTTCTCTTACCAATACATATACATATTTTCATCTCATTGCACAGATTATATCACCATCATCTAAAAATGGCAGCATACATTCTATCAATTGGCTATTAACTGAGTTAACTCCATTTTGCTTTGTTCCGTAAAATCACTGCGAACACTGAATTAGTGGATACTGAACCACACTGTTCCTAGGAGAAATACAGGGGTATGGTTTCTGGTCATTTCTTTTTTATTCAGAGAGAGATGGTACAAGTGATCAAGGGCAGAGAGAGAGAGAGAGAGAGAGAGAGAGAGAGGGAGAGAGAGAGTATCTCATGAGGAGCAGAGAGAGAGAGGGAGAGAGAGAGAACTGGGGCTCACCCGAAGCGGGGCCTGAGCTCACCCGGAGCGGGACTTGAACTCATGAACCATGAGATAATGACCTGAGCCTAAGTCAGATGCTTAACCGACTGAGCCACCCGGGCGCCCAGGCTATTTTTCTATTAAAATAATTCTGTGATGAATATCTTTATGCCTAAAACTTCCTCCTCTTTTAGGAGTATTTCCTTAGAAACTACTGATAGTTATAATTTTGGCAAAGCCTGCTTAATGCAGCAGTTCTTGGAATGGATCATACCTAGATTCTTCAAATCCTCACTACTTACAAAGTGTGGGCCTAGGACTAGTGTCATCAGCATCACCTGGGCACTAATTAGAAAAGCTGACAAAATCACCTGAAACTAAATGAATTAGAATCTGGTTTTTAACAAAATCCTAGGCAGTTCCTATGCACATGAGAAGTCAGACAAGTTCTATTAACCAAGGATTCTCACATTTTAGTATGCATCAGTGTCACCTGTCAGCTGTTAAGACACAGCTCCCTGGGCACCCTCCACTCCCAGCATTTCAGATTCAGAACATCTGGGGAGTGGCCTGAAAATGTGTATTTTTAACAAGTTCCCAGATGATGCTTGATTGTTCTGCTTCTAGGACCATACTTTGAGAACTGCTGTGTAAGCTGCTTCAGGAGTAGGTCTCTTGCTAGATTTATTTATTCATTATTTTTTATTTTTAGGTAGGCTCCATGCCCAGCATGTAGCCCAACATGGGGCTTGAATTCATGACCCTGAGATCAAGACCTGAGCTAAGATCCAGAATCAGACACTTAACCAACTAAGCCACCCAAGCACCCTGATCTTGTAGGATTTAAACTTGAAGTTTTCAAACTGGTAATACATCTTTTTTTTTTTTTTTTGAGGGGGAAGGTAGGGAAAAATAACTGATGCATTTCAAAAGAAATCCTCACTGAATAGGGCCATGTTTGTGGAAGCGAGCTAGCTAGTCAGGATGGTTAGACCTACTCATGGCTGGTGGGGGGAGGCCAATACGGATGGGTCAACTGAGAAACAGAAATAGAGGGAAAAAATTATTTTTTTTCCTTTTGTTATTTAGGCACACTTTATTAAAAATCTAACATTAAAGTATCTGAAAAAATCTTATTGAATAGTTTTCATTAACTATATTTTATGGACTACATACAAAAATAGAATCTGGAGAATCTGCTTGGTAAAAAGTGTCAAAGAAAATCTTTTCTTTTTCTTTTTACTTTTTCCTGTGATAATATACAGCAATGAAAGGATAGGTCCCCAAACCAGGCCCTCAAGCTTACTTTCTGGATCTTTGGCAAATCCTTAGCTGCAACCACCCAGGAATAAGCCAGAAGAGATTTCCTTAGAAAATGGAAGTCCTGAGACTACAGTTTCCTCATCCTGAGTCTTCATGTAAATCCCCATGCATAACTCTTCTCCGGCATAAAGACATCTCTGAGTACAAGCCATATGCATCTCAGGTAAATCACAATTGCCATTTCACATTGCTCTTGAGCTTGGCGAAGCTTTAATAAGTACAGTCAGTCTCCTGGATAGGTAACTCCCTTGGAATGACTTCCTTTTCCTTACCCTAGGGACCTTTTTGCTCTGCATTAATAATGAGGTTCTCTTGGTCATTCCTTTTCACTTTCCAGACATGGCCCAAGGCTTTTAGAATCTGCATGGCTAGCTGTTCTTTTGTTTTTAAAACTATTCCATGGGCTTTTAAATAGTTAGCAGGAAAAAGACAAAGGCTATTTATAAGACCATCTGTGGCAAAAGCAGTTCTAACTCTAACAAACACCACTATCAAAGGTGTTAAGATTCAGTTAAAGGAAACCCTTATCAATGTAAATAACCTGTGATCAAAGGAGAGCCTGTCAGTGATGGGGACCGTCTACTGTTTCAAAGTGTTATGGCAGAAGCCCTGATTGGAGAAAAGATCGTAATAGAAAATATAAAGGATTATGTGATTGTTTTCTCTTTCTCAAAGAAATCTGCTCTGGTCTCCAGGGCTCTGAGAACACTTAAGGGTTAGATTAGAGCCTAACTTTGATCATTAACATAAGCAGTATAAAGCAAATGTTCAGCTATTTTTGATTAGACAAACAGATGGAAGGGGTTCTGTTCAAAAATGGCCAGAAACAGGAGGAGGAAGATGAGGAGGGGGATGGAGAACCTGGCAAAGGAGTAAAATTTCTTTTCAAATTGGCTCTTGAGCCCTAGCAGCTGTAATATCAGGTGGGTATTTCCCAGGAGTTTCTATGCTTACACAAAGATTCTAAACGAATCTATAATTTCGGTCTAGAAAGTAGTGACTGGAAATATCCAAAGGCATGTTACATCTGTCTCTTTTTGGTGTGCGTATGTATTTGAATTTGTTACGAGGGAGGAAATAATTGGTGAGTAATTAGTAAAATGCTTAATCTCACTTTAATCAAAAGATTATCTTCCCCGGAAAACTCAATCATGGCTTTGTATTTTGGTGGGCTTGATCTCACTGGTCTCAATTATCCATGGTTATCCGCGCCTGCAGATAGCCTACTGTGTCCCATTAGAGGCAGGCAGGACAGCTACCACAAATGCAGGCACAGTGCCTCGGGGGTAATAAGTAGCCTCGGTGGACGTATTTTGCAAATTGAACCCTCTTTAGTAATAGCAACTGTGACAGCCCTCTTTAGGACTCTAAATGAATCTTTTTTTTTCTTCCCCAGTCTGGTTCCCAAATCTACTTGGTTTAAGATGAGAGCTGCCCTCCTAGCTGCCATTTGCCTATGGTGAACCATCAGCCCGACCAGTCTCCTTGGGCTCTGCCTACCCCCTCCCCCCCCTACCCCCCATTCAGTTTTTTCTATCACCTTTCTCCAGTCCTTTGTGTTTGACTATTTCTTAAGTCCTTCACCCTCAATCAACTCATTTTTCCATTTTTCTGGCCTTTTTGGAATCTAGAGTTTCACTGAAATGTCCTCCTTGTACTGTTCAATTCAACTATCACCCCAGCCCAGGAATACAACACAAATTAGCAGATTGAAGACAATTACCATCTATCAGTGGGAAGTCCTACATTGTTTTCCCCTAATTTTTAAACAATTAAAATTGCACAGTTACTACACCTTCCTCTTAGGGTTGCCCTGCAATACACGATTGCTTTTTGCAAGACATAAGTATTCCAACACATGTAAGTATTGTCACTAAATGGATCCCACTATCTGAAGTTATTCCAGCTGTTAGGACTAGACATTGGACATCTCGGCTTGACTACTATACAAATGAAAAAGAATATTTTCTTATATTATTCTAGATCATAGATGATACTATTCTAGATTGATGAAATAAACACAGAAATACATGAAATAAATACAGGAATGGAAAGGATGCTTTCTGTTTTGTAATTTTTACATTTTATCTGTTTCCTTAAAAAAATCCACACTCAAAACACCAATCCACAACCAACTTGTTATTTGAAGAATTCTAGAAAGAATAATTTTCAAAAGCTAGCAACTCTCATACAAAATAACAAAATCTTATTTTTTCACAAAATCTTATTTTTTCAAAGACTGGTTGTACCACTTATGGATTTAGTGGCTTCATTTTCTTAATTAGTGTCGTCTTTCATCATGCTTCAGCCTGATTTAAAGAATGATAGGCGATAGTGAGAGATGGACAGAAAGAAAAAATATCATCAATTTTGCTTCTTAAGAACACTTACAAAAGTCAGATCAGGGAAAAGGCTGTAACACACAACCAAACTCGGTTTATTAGATTATCTGTTGCCATATTCCTTATTAGCCCAGACCACCAAATCACGAGTTTAGTGGAAGCTCTCTCTTGACTGCAAAGAACAATGGCCGAGACAAATAACATTTATAAGGTCATGGTTAAAGGTGGCAAGGTCAGATCTCATCAGGCCTTTATTTCCTACTTATGAGAAGTCCATAGGCAGATCTAAGTGATTTAACCTTTCTATGTCTCACCCAGATAGCTCCATCTGAAACATTTCTGACATTTTCCCCTCCTCGTCAGCTACAGCAGTATCCCATGGGGGTTAACACCTCTAGAAAAGTACTATGAACGAACTGGAATAAAGGTAGATTTTAACCAGATGGTCTTAGAAGCTGTCACTTGTCTATTTGATGTTGGTAATAATGAGATTCCAAGAACCCTACAATGTTAGAATTAGAAAAGACATTTGAGATCACTAAAAAAATTCTATCTCATATTTTCAAATGAAAGTTGAAGACAAATTTTAAAAAGCTCAAAGAATTGTCTTGCCAAGCATGACCTGATAGTGCTCCCTAGGTCCTTACTGCCACAGTCTGGTTGTTTATCCACCGCATCATTGTGCCTTATAGCAGGCACACAGAAAGCACATTGATTTTATCCATTTTAAGTAATCTTTTAGATAATAAGCCAGGTAAATGGTTGCATTAAAAAAACCCTCATTATTAAAAACTTTACAAGGGTTTGATTCACCCTGTGTGCAAGGTGGTGCATGTAAATCTTCTGCTAAAGTATAATAAGTAAAAGAAATTTAAGCCTACACTGGCAGTTCCTTGCTCGATTCATCTGAATACTAGAACACATCCTCCTCATTGACAATCACTCACCATGAAGTGATTCTCAGTGGTGACATTATGAAAGGACACCCCCCCCAACACACACACACACACACACACACACACACACACACACATCCACATACATCTATCCTAATAGGGCAGCAAGCAAAATTTGAAAAAGTTTCTCAAGTACCACCCCTGCTCTGGACTCTACCCAGCAGAAAAATCACTAATCCACCCCACCCCACCCCCAAAAACGGTACTCATACAATAAACAAATGTAGACAAAAAAGTGTCTACTCTGTGTCAGGCACACAGGCTGTAAAGTGAATGAATCCTAAATATTCACTTTGAGTTTTAATACTTAGAAGCAGCACTCTTTATATACCCATTGTGCCTGACTTGGTCAACCAATGACCCCTTGGTTTGATGGTTCCTTAATCTCTCTGAATCTATATATGCATATACAGCATACAATGAGAAAGTCCCTTTAAAAAAAATTTTTTTTTACATTTTAATTAAATTATTTTTTTAAGTAGGCTCCACACCCAATGTGGGGATTGAACTCATGACTCTGAGATCAAGAGCCACATGCTCTACTGACTGAACTAGCCAGTTGCCCTGAAAAAAAAGGCCCTTTTTTACTTTACTCCACTCCCAGCACTCTCTATTCCTCTCCCACCTTTACTTTTCTCTTTAACATTTATCACTGCCTAAACATAATTTACTTCATTGTTTGTCTTCCCCAAGAGGGCGAGAATTTTTGTCTGTTTTTTTTTTCACTGCTGTTCTAGTCAGCACCTAGAACACATACGAAATGCTCAAGAAGTATCTGTTGGTTAAAAGCATGCCAACATTTTGACACCTGCCAGTTCTATTTGATACATCCTCTTTTCCATTATAGCCTCCTGACCATTCCCTTCAATCATTCTCTCATCCCTAGTATATTGCCCCTCTGTCCTTGTAGGATTTTTCCTGCCAGTTATATGTAGGCACAGTATAGCTAGCCTGGGCTCCATGATTAACTGTCACATGATAATCTTCATTTACACACACCTTCTTATCTTTCACTGCACCTGCCATACCAACACTTAGCCCTATGTTACCTCCACCACCCAACTTATCTTACTGTATTGTCCAGTCCAGAGCATTGCAAGAGAAGACCTTAGAGTCATGCTAAGACTGGACCAATGACAAGTCAAGGTAGACCTCAATGTTCAAAATCCATGGTATACAAAAGAAAGAGAATGGGACGAAGATTTAGAGCTGGATTTGAAAACTGTGTATACTGTGCACCACTTGGTATCTTTGGCTGAGTCAGCAACCTTCCTGAGCCTGTTTTCTCATCTATACAATGGGGATAGTAGTACCTACTTCATATCATGAGGATATTTTAAATGAAATAATGTATGTGAAAGGCCTAGCAGATTCCTAGGCATGTAGAAGTTGCTTAATAAGTGTTAGTTTCTTCTCTTCCTTTAATGTATTTCACTAATGTCCGATGATGCCCTATTTGAAAATGACTAATTCTTACTTAGCAAGAAAATCCATGCTTTCTGGTATGAACCTTCTTAATTTTCCTCTCTTACCTCCTTTCCATATAGAATTTTATATCTTCACTCTCTGCTCCTGATTCAGAAGCAGTGTCCTTCTTTTTTTCTACAACTAACCCTCTATCCACACCAGTAGTTTTCAATCCTGGCTGCACATTAGAATCATCAATGGAGATGTCTGGGCCCCACCACAGACCAATTAAATATGATTCTCTGGAGGTGGGAGCATGGTATCAGTATTTTTTTAAGTTCCTGGTAGGGTGCCAAGATAATTCAGTGGGGGAAAGAACAGTCTTTTCAACAAATATTGTTGGAACTGGATATCCTCATTTAAAAGAAAGTAGTTGAACATTTCCTTATACCATGCACAAAAATTAATTAAAACTGGATCATAGACTTAAATGTAAGAGCTAAAACTCTAAAACCCTTTGAAAAAACATAGGGATAAATCTTCATAACCTTGGGGTAGACAAAGTCTTCTTGGATAGGACACTAAGAGCACAAATAACAACAACAAAAGTGAAGAAATTGAATTTCATCAAAATTTAAAACTTTGGTGCTACAAATAATATCACCAAGAAAGGAAAAAGACAACTCACAGAACGAAAAAAAGTATCTGCAAACTGTGTATCTGATAAGGAACTTGTATCTAGACCAAATCAAAGACTCCTTTTTTTAAGTTTATTTATTTGTTTTGAGAGAGAGAGAGAGACAGTGTGAGAGGGGAAGGGACAGAGAGAGAGGCAGAAAGAGAGAATCCCAAGCAGGCTCCACACTGTCAGCACAGAGCCCGACATGGGGCTCAAACTCAGGAACCGTGAGATTATGACCTGAGTCAAAATCAAGAGTTGGACGCTTAACCAACTGAGCCACCAGGCATCCCAGAACATATCAAAGACTCTTAAAGTCAATTATAAAAAGAGAAATAACTTAACTTTTTAGATGGGCAAAGGATCTGAATAGACATTTCTCCAAAGAAGAAATACAGAGAGCCAATAAGCACAGAAAAAAATGCTCAACATCATTAACCATTAGGGACATGTATACAAAAACACGGAGATAGCATTTCAAATCCACTAAGATCACTTTTATCAAAACTATAGATAGTAAGAAGTGTTGACAAGATTGTAGAAAGATCGAAAGCCTCACATACTGCTGGAGGGAATGTAAAATGGTACAGCTGCTTCGGGAAACATTTTGGCAGTTCCTGAAAATGTGAAACAGAGTTATCATGTGATCTAGCAATTCCACTCCTAGGTATATACCCGAGAGAAATGAAAACATATGTTCACACAAGAACTTGTATGCAGATTTTCATAGCAGCATTATACATAACAGCCAAAAAGTAGAAACAGCCCAAATGTCCATCGACTGATGGATGGATAAGTAAAATATGGTGTATCTGTACAGTGGAATATTATTCCACAATGAAAGGAATGAAGTACTGATGTATGTTAAAACATGGAGAACTCTGAAAACCTTATTTAAGTGAAAGAAGCTAGTCACAAAAGCCTGTATAGTATATGATTTCATTAATACGAAATGATCAAAATAGGCAAATCTATGTATAGAGAAAGTGGATTAGTGGTTGCCTAGAGCTGGGGGGTTGAGAGGAGATAAGGAGTGACTGCTAATGTGTATGAGTTTTTGTTCTATTTTACATTGATGAAAATATTCTAAAAGTGATTGTGGTGATGGTTGAAGAACCCTATGAACATACTAAAAACTACTGAAAAGGAAACAGAGAGAGACAGAAAGTTCCCCAGTTAATTCCAATCTTCACAATACTATATGTGAATGGTATCTTACCTTCTAGATTCCTTGGGAGGAAATATGGCATCTTCTAAATCTTTCTCTCACCCATAGCCTTAAGAAATAATAACCAACACAGGAGGGTGATATCTTTTGAATGACTTTTTTTTTAAATAAAGGAGTTTTGTTGGTGAATGCTTTTATTTTAATCAAAATTGCAAGAGTCAGGCTGTCACCTGGCAGCATTGGTCATCTTGGCTATCTTGATTCATTTGAGCTCCCCAAGTAGTTAATTCAGCTGTAGCACATAAAGAGAGGGTAGGTAGACAGTGTAAACCAAACTGACCAGTTCTGCCATCCAAAGTACTGTAGTTCCCTCATATACCAGTAGATGTGGCCTCTGGCCCTTAGGAACCATTCTTTTGACAGTTCCCCAGGACATGGCTCTGGTTTGACTGACTTTGTTTACTAAATAAATTAATTCCTACTTCTGGAGTAGCTTCAATTTTGAAACAGAAAGCCATCTATTGACAGTCACTGATACACAGGATTTTATTGTTTGATATTAAACAATTAAGAGTTATTGTTTTTCCCCCCACAAGTACATTATACAGGAAAATAAATATAATCTAGAATACAGCCACTAGGAGTGGAGAGAGAGGGAGATTCTATATCTACTCTGTGTCTTAAAGGGATAGTTTTACTTTAATAAATGCAAAGGGCAGACTGCATCTCCCTCATGGAAATAAAGCTCTCTCAACAAAATGTATAGAAAGACAATATCTGATGAACATTCCTTGAGTTTGATTTATATAAATACACTTTTTCAAAAAAAAATCCTAAGAATTTAGTCTTTTGATCCAGCTGGGGTCTAGACTTCAATAATTTGAAACAACTTTGCAATTGCTACTTCCAACAAAGTCTGAAGGTACGCAAAAGAAGAAAATGATAAAATGAGTCTAGATGTTTGCAAACACAGGGGAAGTGTGTCATTTGTTCAACTCAGCGAATAAAAGATGGCAAAATATGAAGCCATAGTTGTCTGAGTACAGGACAAAGATCTGATTTAGAATCAGGCAGAAGTTTTCCCTTCTATAGCTCTAGGGAGTTCAGATGGACTCAGAAAAACCATCTGATCGAGGGCAATGTCAAGATGAGAAAAGAAAATTCCAAGCCCTTATATGATTTTGAATGAGTTAACAGTTGGAAGACTCACTAGTAATTCCAAATATATCGTTACGGTCCTAGCTTAGAAGCCCTATTTCATGAGAAAAGATTATAATATGAAAATCTCAGAACTAATTGATTATACGAGGTAAACATGACAAGCCTGGATGATAAGAAATTAACGGACATTTTGCTTTCCCTCTCACTGAAAAGAGTGGCCAGGTACATGCTGCCCACTAGAATACAATTTGCTCAAAGTAAGGGAGTTAGAAAATGCTATTAGGTTATCTGGGTTGAGGAGCTGACCCGGGGCCGAGCATGGGGCCGAGCATGTCACCGTGTCACATCCCTCTTCTTTACCATCACTACTTTCACCAGAATAATCCAGAACCTTGGAGAATAAATTAAATCACAAATGCTAACTTTTTGCCAAAACTCCAAGCAAAGTATCAAACCAACTTAATACATTGGAACCTAGCAGAACTTTTCCACGTTTGCCAAACACAGCCGAATGAACTATTTTCAGCTCGGAGTTCATCTTCAGAAAAGATGTGCATTTCTGTGCAATATAATGATGGAATATACTGAGAAACCACTTCTTATTTTTCATCGAGGGGTCTCTTAAAAATCAGAATTTAAGGATAATTCCCCTTTTGTCTCTGGTGCCGGCTTTCAGGTTTTTAAAAATATGAAATGCACAGCGTGACATAAAGAGCTGCAAATATGTATAAATACACCACGGTAGCTCCCATAATAAAAGCTTATTGGGGGGAAAAATGGTCGGGCAAGTATTCCTCTTCCCCCAATTGCAATCTCAAGTCCCAGACCGGTACGCAATTACGAAACAAAGGGGAGGTGAAGGGTGAGAAACAACAGAAAAGGCAGCAGAAAGGAAGACAAGTACTCAGCAAGCCTGAGGCTGCTTGGTCTGGCTGGCCCGGCTGGCCCCAGCACCTTTCTGGGACCAGTTCCGGGCTTTTCCTCTAACATAACCCACATCATCTTCTCAGAGAAATAAATCTGCCTTTAAGGGAAGCCAAGCTAGCATTCAGAGGTAACGTGCAGAACCGTAAATGAAAAATGTCCACGTCTAGCAGGCAGACAAGCCAAGGAAAACCAGCTGTCAGTTTCGGTGGCTCCTAGCTCTAACGGGGTTTCAGGTTACTCTTTGCCTCTGTCTCTCTTTCTCATCCTGTCTCCCTCAGTAATATCAGCTTTCTAATCAACTCAAATCTCAAATACCTTCTCCAGCTGTCCTTGGGAAATAAATGCTGATGAAACAGAAAAAAGAGTAAGATACTCACAACAATGAAGAATTCCTACACATGCCGGTCCATTTTCTTGCTTTAGAAAGATGGAAGGTTAATTTAAAAAGCCTTGCAGAATTAGAAAAATAAGGGGGAGGGGGATTCCACCCACACAATCCTCCAGCCCACCGCAAAGAAGCCCAAAGGCTTGCTGACGTCACGGATTCATGAATGGATGTAAATCGGGCTGGTTTAGGATTCCGCACAGACTTCGCTGTGGTGTGTGCCATGAAAAAGAAAGGGAGGGTCCAGAGCAGACCCGACCAATAGGCTTCAGGCACTCATGGCCTGCCTTCTTTTAGAAGGAATCTGGTCACAGAATAAACAGAGCCCGCCAATCAGGCGTCTGCCACTGCCATAAGACAGACTGGCAGCTCAGGGTGGGGGTGTGGAGGGGGGGAGGAGGGCGCTCGTGTGCGTGTGTGTGCGTGCGTGTGTGTGTGTGTGTGTGTGTATGTAGCTGTGATAGTCATGAAAACATTATTATTGCTATTGAATGAAGGAATCAAAATAGAAATTCAGTGGAATCAGTGCTACTAAAAATCCATATAGAAGAAATCACAATCTTTTATTTATTAGAGCTATTTTCTTTAATTCCTTTCTTGCTGTTGGGCAATGTGCCTGATCTGATGGGATAAAAACAAATTAGAGTCAGGGAAACAGTCTCTAAAACTAGTGACCAGTAAGAAATGTATACCCTGTACATCAAGGCTTGTAAAAGCAAAATAGTAAGGAAATGATAATGGGAATAACCTAAGGATTAAGATACAGAAATATATAAGGCAATATTATGTAACTGTAATTAATTTTTAGAACAATATCATCTTTGTAATGTATCAAAAGTGGGTGTGGAAGAGTGATTGCCTGCTACATTTAAATAAGGTAGGTAAATATTTCCTCATTAAGATACAGCTCCAAAAGAGCTCTTCATGATTCTTAGAGCAAATTTTGGTTTTAATAAGGTACCTTATTATTAACAGCAAAATCAGCTATATTAAATCCTCCTAGGAGCCCATGACATTTAAAAAATTGTTTAATTAAAAAAATCTTACCAGCTTTACTGAGGTATAAATGATATACAAAGAACTGCACATACTTAATGTGTACAATTTGGTGAGCTTAGAATTATGCAAACACCCATGATATCATTACCACAGTCAAACAGTAGACATATCACAGGGTTTCCTTGTGTTCCTTTGGAGGTTTTTTGGTTTGTCTTTATGGTAAGAATACTTAACATGAGACCTACCCTCTTAGCAAATTTTGAAGTGTACAATATAATACTGCATTGTTAACTATAGGCACTATGTTATAGAGCAGATCTCTAAGAACTTACTCATCTAGCATAACTGAAACGTTATATCCATTGAATAACAATTCCTATTTCCCTCTCCACCCACCCCCACCCCCCATCCCTGACAACCACTATTGTATTCTCTGCTTCTAGGAGTTTGACTATTTTAGATATCTCATTTAAGTGGAATCATACAGTATTTGTCTTTTTGTGACTGGCTTATTTTACATGGCATAATGTCCTTCAGGCTCATCCATGTTGTTGCAAGTGGCAGAATTTCTTTTTTTTTTTTAAGTTTTTTTTTAATATCCCCCTGTATGTATACACCAGATTTTCTTTATCCATTCATCTGCCTATGGACACTTGGATTGTTACCATATGTTACCTATTGTGAATAGTGCTACAATGAACATGGGACTGCAGATATCTCTTGGAGATCTTGACTTCAGTTATTTTGGACATATCCAGACGTGGGATTGCTGAATCATATGATAGTTCTATTTTTAATTTTATGAGGAATCTCCATACTGTTTTCCATAGCCACTACACCATTTTACATACCCACCAACAGCATACAAGGGTTCTAATTTCTCCAAACCTTGCCAACACGTGCTATCTTTTTCTAAATAATAGCTATCCTATGAGGTGTGAGGTGATATCTCACTGTGATTTTGCTTTGCATTTCTCTGATAATTAATGATACTGTGCACCTTTTCATATACCTATTGGTCATCTGTATGTGTGTCTTCTTTGAAGAAATGTCTATTCAAGTCCTTTGCCCATTCTTGACACTGGTTTTGGCAATAATTTCTTGAAATAACATCAAAAGAACAGGCAACAAAAGCAAAAATAGACAAGTGGGACTACATCGAACTAAAAAGCTTTAATCAACAGAATGAAAAAGGCAACCTACAGACTAGGAGAAACATTTGCACAACACGTATCTGATAAAAGATTAATTTCCAAAATATAAGGAACTCATAAAACACAACAGCAAAATAAAGAAGTCATAACATTTCTTTACTCTTTATTTTAAAATTGTTAGAAGTTACACAAAAGTGGAAATTAACATAATTCCCTAGACCCCATCATTTCACTTCGCGATTACCAATACTTTACTAACACTGATCACAAGTTTTTTTTTTAACTTGGGAAGCCCTTGAAACTTGAACAATAGTGGTTAATATGAAGCCTTGGTTATGAGGTGTCCAGTGGCCAAGAACATTCTGAACAGAGATCTTACTCTATCTCTTAATCAGACTATTTGTACAGCTGAGAGAAGGAGAGCAGTTGCCTGTTTCTGCGTGGCTATGGAGGCTTCAAGCCTGACACTAGTATTACACACTGCTTAGCTCATTTGGAAAAACAAAATGAAACAAAACTTTCCAGGACTATTTTATACACAGCAAAGATGTTCAGGGCACTGTTCTGTATACTCCAGCAATTGACCATCACTGGCAGACAACATACTTAACAAATTTCTCTAAAGGAGCTTATTGTGGAATAGGACTATGGAAAATATAGACCAAAGAAGTTTACCCCTGTTTACAGGTGTGCTCAAGACAAATGCAGTACTGGTACATTCCTAGTAGGCCTGAGTGCAACACATTGGCTTATATCAATATGTACGGGTACTAGGATTATTTTAGAATGCATGAGTGGAAAGGAGATGAAGAATATACATCTCTGGCTCTTTTAACAGCAATCAAAACCAACCAGGATACACTAAAAGAATCAGATTTATAAAAAATTGTTTTTCTTCCAAAATAACCCAGACTAATAGAAGGAGGCAATCTCTTTGTGGAACATGTCAACAAGATGGCCAATTCTGCTCTAGAAGCTAACACATTTGCTGTAAGGTTTGACAACAACATCATTACTCAACAAGTCTACCAGGGATCAGGGTAGTCTCTGATGCAATTCAGAAGAAAACAGTCTATAAATTGTTCTAAACACAGCCACCTAAGAAGTTGGCTCAATATGTAATCTGGAAAATAAAAACTAGCTGTCTCTATGAACTTGCCATTTTAGTAGATGAATTTGATCTAGGTTAGCGCTTCCCTGTACCACAGAAATATCAACTGAGCCAACAATTTCTCCATGTTGAGTATCATGGGAAATCATCTGGAAGATAAGTTATCTCCCCAAATTACAGAAACTATAGAGGCCATTCTTGGAGGAAGTTATTGTTGTTTTTGGAACAGAAGGAAGGCAGGGAGAGGGAGCCATGAAAATGTCCATTCTAGAGCAGCACTGCCTAAGAACTTCCTGTGATGATGGAAATGTTCTGTAATTTGCACGAATACAGTAGCCACATGTGGCTGTTCGGCATTTAAGATGTGACTAATGTGACTGAGGAGTTGAATTTTAAATTATATTTCAGTTAATTTAAACTTTAAATAAAATAGTCACATGTGACTGGCTGGTACCTACTGTATGGGACACTGCAACTCTAGAGATATCAAGCCAAGTCCCATCATCAAAAGTGACTTTTTATTTCAGTGTGTGGGCATGCCAAGTGTAGAGGACTACAAAGCCATCATCAAGGTAAGTAAGCACTTTTAAGAGCCAAATGAACCTCAGGGTGCCTGGGTGGCTCAGTTGTTTAGTTGTCTGACTCTTGATTTCAGCTCAGGTCATGATCTCATGGTGTGTAAGTTTGAGCCCTGCATTGGGCTCCATGCTGACAGTGTGGAGCATGCTTGGGATTCTCTCTTCCCCACTCTCTCTCTCTCTCTGCCCCTCCCTCATGCTCTTTTCAAATCTCAATAATGACTGGAGGATAACTCTGGTCTTGTTTCCCAATAAGATATTCAAATCTCATTACTAGAAAATGACCTAAGAATAGAAGTTAAGGTACAATTATTCTGCTATAAAAATATAAGCTCTTCTACGGATGGTTTTTTTGAGAAAAATGGTCTTTTATAAAGGAAAATGACTCATTTAAGCCACAATCTAAGAGAAGTTCAAAGTGTAACCCAGTGACAATTTTTGTCAGAAACACCATGAAAAAGAATGAGGATAATGACCTCAAGGCTAATGCATGAAGATTCGTATTTCTTCCACAGGCACCAGTGTGTAGTAGTTAACAGCTAGTAAAGAGATCTGGGTTCAAATCCTGACTCTGTCACTTGTTAATTATGTAAGTTCAGGTAAACGGGAGGTTCAATTTTCTCATTAAAATGGAGGTAATAATAGGTCATGTCTATCATGTGAAAGCTAAATAAAATAATATATGAGAAGATTAGCATAGAACATGTAATATAGAAGATATTCAGCAAGCAATACTAATAGTTTATTAGTATAGAATACTAATGCGTATTCTTATTTTACTGTTGTTATTCAAATACCATGGGACTTTCTATTCTCACAAGGGAAATTTCAACAACTCTGCAGATCCAGGGATAAACGCCACAGAGAAAAACACATGTTTATTTTGCTTAGAATAAGCTTGAACAGCTCTTTGTAGGAAATTCTTAAAAATATGTACCGGTGACACATCTTCCAAGGAAAAGCTCTTCCAAATCATTTTCCTTTGGAAGATTGCAGGATAGTTGCTGAGGTTCTGAAGCTGAGAGGGGTAAAACCCTCTGGAAGTTAAGCCAGGTGACCAGCAACTCTCTTTATCACAAAACAAACACAAAACAATGCTAAATTTTTCTAAATAAAACTGCGGTTTATATACAACAGTTTGAACTAATATGGGAAATAATCTGTCTACTAGGTGACAATACTGGTCAAAATTCTTTACTTTCATATAAGAATGTAAATTCTAACTTTGCCTATTGTCAAAGCATATGGTTTGATAGCATGGACAGCAATGTCAATATGCAAGATTCAAATTTCAATATTCAAAGACTTCCGCGAACTGTTAATTCAATTTTGTTGTTATTGTTGCCGTCTGGTTCCCATTAGATGCCTAGCTGAGAAAGTGATTTTTAAGAAACATCTAAGGAATTCTTTTAAGTAGCACTAAAATTTATCCTTGTATCAAGTGAGATAGATCATCAGAAAGCTACATGTTACCTAAATATCATTAGCTTAGTGCCTCTTAGCAGAATCACTGTCACCGAGTTCTATCACTTTCATGTTATGGCCTTGCTTTTAACAAGAATTATTATAAGGAACAGCAATATTGATTATCTTGCACGATGCCTCCTATGCAAGGAATTCACACACTTGTTTTAGAACTTAATACCAGGGAAAAGCTGAAGAATTATTAGGCATCCACATTTTCAATAATAACAATGTAATCTACTGAATTTCCATTTTTCTGTCCTTCCGGTGGGGAGCTCAAAGTTAACTTTATACTCAAATCTGTCTATCATTCAATCTGTATATCTATATCTAATTTATTTTAGCTTTTGTGGTTAGCATATTTGCCTTCTCTTTCTTGTTTTGGGTTTAATTTCCCTTTTATTAACCGTATTGTATATATACTTCATGATAGGGACTTCAAATCCTTTTTGAAACAGACTATAAATAAAAATGTATACTAAACACACATCTATTAACTTTAAAAAATATGGAAGTCTCATGTCTATAAATTCTACAGTCAACTTTATGATAAAAGAAAACCCTAAAGATACACATAATTATGGCAAACTTTGAAAAATATTCTGAGTTAAATGGATTTGAAGTCTTTAATATTTTTTATCAAAGTATAATAAAACATCTAGTTAGCTGGAGAAGAGCAATTGCTTAGAGATTTTATATGCTATAAAATAAATCTTTATAATAAATCTTAACAGCTTAATGAAGTTTTAATGTATTATCCCTGTCAAAAGGATGACTACAAAGGATGTAAGAATTCTTCTCTGATCAATAATGAGAGTGCACCGAAATAAATCAAAAGCAAATGGATTTCTCAATTAATAAAATATTTAGCATCCCTGAAATACACCATTCCATAATATACAAATTCTGGCAAGGTACCACAAACCTAACCTTTGTGAGACTAAAAATACTATCTTGAGTTTATAAAGGCATTTCCATATTGCAAAAGGAAAAGGAAAATTTCTGCATTACTTTACTCATCCACATAGAATTCATACTGCTTCTGAGAGGCCATGTAAACCATCTAACTTCTGTTCTTCTGAACCTGTTTTAATTTCCGCCCTTCTTTAGCTAGATACAAGTTGGCATTTCCATTTTAGCTTCATAGTGCAAGCAACAGAACTGAAGAGCCAAACATAGGAAGAGTGAACATCTGCCATTTTGTTTTTAGTTTGCTCCTGCATCTTCTGCATTTGAGAGCACAGTCTCTCCACCACATTCAGTCCAAGTGGTTCAGAGGGAGCTGAAGCCACCAGAAGCTAGGGCTCCAAGAGCGAACACATGGCACAAGGCTGGCATTGCCTTTTGTACTAAACTATCTTCCTTACATAAGTGTGTTCTTTTACAGTATGGGATATCTAAATTCCAGAAATAATGATCGGGAACAAATCTGGTCGTTAGACATTCTTTGTAAACAATCCTGCACTTAGCTTTATGCTTTACAAAGTACTTTAAAATAGGGAAGATATTAGTCCTATTTTATATGTGAGAAAACTAAGGTTCAGGGAGATCTAATTTAGCTCTATCTAAACTCTGTAACCTATTGCCTCTACTTTTAAATTCTATCCATTACCCCTTGTCCCTCCCCCATTAAAGACCTGTCTACATTCAATGACTAAAAATTAAAAGTGAACTAAAAAAGCGGCAAAGCAAAGATTAAAAAAGCCATCTCTTGATATCAAGGAGCTTTGGTGAGATGACCAACTACACAAAATGGTGAAGGTGCTAAATCAGTGGGGCAGAAAGGGATGTTTTACTAGAGGATGGAGAATAGCACTAGAAGGAAGTTAACTGACATTTGGGGGTGAGAATATTCTTGCTTGCATGGGACTTTCCGACATAATGCAAAATGTTTAGCGCCCGTCCAGACCTGTAATAGCACCAGGCTTTGTCATAGTTAAAGAAGTCCCCCATGTGTGTCTCCGTAGGCACGAGGGGATTGGGACTGACTGCCCTACTTTGAGACCTACAGGTTAGGCTATAGAGTGGTGCTCTCTGCTGCCCTCTGGTGACATACAGAGATAAGATAAAAGCCCCTAGCAGAAAAACAGGCCCCATCCTTTGGAGAAAAATGTCCCAAGAGCAAAGAAACACCAAAGCTGCCTGATGTTAAGGCTTAGCAAGAGCTTTGGAAATGTGGGGTGAGGCTGAATAAAGGCTGGGAGCCCTCCTCCCGGTCCAGACCATAGCTAGTACTTGCCGTTTGCTTGTCTTTGGCAAATTGGCATGTTTGTAAAGGGAATAAAGGCTTGTCCTTAAGCAAACACACATTGTCCTTATGCTGCAGTTTGCCCAGGGCTTGAAGTAGGTCTTCTCTCTCTGATACAATGATTATTTGGGACTGGGTGGTTACAGTCAGTTATAATAAGGAAGAAAACTGGAACTGGACCTCAAAGAGGAAGGATTTGGGGAAACAGGATACGAGAGAACAAGGACAGCTGTTCCAAGGTAGCTTATATCAAAGGTAAAGCTGGTAAGGCACACGCTAGTGCTTTTCATGCCAGTACAGGATCAGCGTGTACAAGTGCAGTAGATAAGGAACTGGAAGTCAGAGTGGATAATGCATTAACACTGAGTCAGTAAACCATGAACTGTTTTTAAAATGAGCCTTACACAACTATCCGTGAATAGGCTCACACTATACAGATTCACACTTGATACTACAGTCAGTACCTTATTATTAACACTACTGAAGGGAGTAGAGAAGATAAAACCCAAGGATATGTCAGGGAAGTATCTGTTTTCAAGTTTACTCATAAATATAATTATATGTGATGTCTTAAAGCCAAATGAGGAAGCCACACTGGGAAAACTCTTGGTTTTCTATTACCAATGATTACATGCTACCCCCCAAATAAGGTAATACTATCTTTACTGCGAGCAGTAAAAGACAGCAGCTGCTGCTAGCAGCAACCTGCTCCCAATCAATCTACCTGTCTTTATATAATATATATTTTAAAAATGTTACTACTTCATAGGTTCTTATCTAGTCTGCTTGAGATTGAGAATTAGGGTTTGACATGTAACATTCACTAAACAAGCAACAAATAGAGCAGGGTGTTGGTGGGGGGAGGTATGAACATAGTGCTTACTTAGATGTCCTGAAAAAATCAATGCATAAATTAAATACACACATTTTTATTGAATGCCATCTATGTTTGAGATAGCTTGACACGCACTGTGGGGTGTATATGTAGGGATAAATCACAGACCCTGATCTCAGCCTATTTCATTAAATAAGAAGCACAATAAGCAGCAAAATAAAAAAACTGTTATTGTGGCTTAAAATAACAAAGCAGATGAGGTGCCTGGGTGGCTCAGTTGGTTAAGCATCTTACTCTTGATTTCGGCTTAGGTCACGAT
The DNA here is from genome assembly GCF_018350195.1 of Panthera tigris. Classification (NCBI taxonomy): domain Eukaryota; kingdom Metazoa; phylum Chordata; class Mammalia; order Carnivora; family Felidae; genus Panthera; species Panthera tigris. The sequence goes on from NC_056668.1 coordinate 81,270,153, forward strand.
ATCACGGTTCGTGAGTTCCAGCCCCACTTGGGGCACTGGCAGTGCAGATCCTGCTTAGGATTTTCTCCTTCTCCTCTCTTTCTGCCCCTCCCCTGCTCTCTCTCTCTCAAAATAAATAAATAAATAAACTTAAAATAACAGAAAATAGAATCTGTCCCCCAGTATTCAATCTCTTCTCTTTCCTTTTAGGTATACAACGCTTACCCCACCCCCACTCTTAAAGTTTTAGGTGAGTACATGCTATGCTCCTGAAGACTTTATTCTACTGACTATGGATGTGACCACATGACTAAGTTCTAGCCCATGGGAAGTCAGTAGAAGTGAGGTCTGCAACTTCCAGGTCTTCTTATCCATGAGGCTAAGCTGCTGGTCCTGGAGTGTCTTCCTTCCCGTGCTGAGTCAGCTTCTACCATGCACATGATGAAACCACCCACAGGCAATAGCAGAGGAACAAAACAATGAACTTTGGGCTTTGATGTTCTAGTGAATCAGTGTTGTTTATCTGTACCACAACACCTGCCTACTTTAGGATTGTTAATGAAGGCTGAAATAACAGCCTTTCTTTTTTGAGCCACCAAATTTTGTTGAGACCCTTACTGCTGTTTAGCCTTATAGCCCAACTAATGTCTCTTGTTACAAGGTGTTATATGGTTATTTCCTCAACGAAACAGAGAAGAAATAATTGTTCCAAACATCTTGAGAAGAAATGCTGACTCAGAGGATCAAGGACCTACCTGAAAGAAACCTTAAAGGTCAAATCTACTCTGTCTTTTTTTACATATGAAGAAATTGAGGTTGAGATTTGTCCATCGTGTTTGAATTTGTGACAGAGCCAGGAATTGATCCCAGGTCTCCTGAGTGTTTTTGTAGTACACTATCCTGTCTATAAAATAACAGTGACCACTAATGGTACCTCTTTCTTTTCCTGACACAGTTAAGATTCACTCAGTACCCCTGGGACATGGAAGGCTATCCCCAGTTCTAAAGGAAAGCCAACAAGAATTTTTTAAAGTCACATTTTTTTGCCTCAAAGGCATCTGAAATCTAACACAAGAGAAAATTCTAGAATAGCTATATGGTACTACTAAAACAAGGATGAAGAAACAAAAACATAGACCCAAACAATTAGCGATCCAGCAACCTATAAGTGGAAATGGTCATACAAGAATTATATAAGCAGTTTATCTCCTGATAACAAATCCTCTGAAATTTAGAAAATATGATTGGAAAATACTTGAATCAATTCTTAATTGCTCTATTAAAACCTAATTAAACATGCCAGGGCCTGAAAATACATTTTCCATTCTTACAAAATTCCTTTTACTCTTAGCCCAGAAAGTTGTAATGCTTTAAGTTTTTAAAAACCACCCCCAAAAGCCACAGCCTAGGCATCTCTTCTGTGTTGGCTAGTTAACAACAGCCATCCTTTACCAGAAACCTCTTTGGTAAGCTATGCTGTTGCTGAGGAGGAAGAGTTATGCATACGCCATTGTAAGTGCACAGTCCTCCACAGAGCGCTGAAGTGAGCAGTTTTAGGGAGATACGAAAGGCAAGAATGCAAGGAGAGGGTTGGTCCCAGTTCAGAACAATCTGGTCTCTCTGCCATCAAAACTATCATTAGCTTTCAATAGGCCATAGTAGCAAAACCCACAACTGCAGGGCCTACTTTATAGTCTCCCTCCTGGCTATGAAACATAATATCTACCTGTCACTGTAGTTTGGAAACAAACACAGTTGTATTTCCAAATCCCCTGTTGTAGTGTTGGTCGTCCCTGTCATGAAAGGATCACAGACAATGCTTATTCAACTTCAGGGGGAGTATTAAGATCTATAGAAAATTATTACAAATACTCTTGGCCCTGAATTTTAAAGTTAGCAAAATGAAGCCCCGCTGAAGACCACCCATAAAGAAGCAGTGGCCTCAAAAGGCCACATTATCTTAGCATGTATTTTTAGTGTATTAAATTAATCAAAATTCTTTCTGTACTAAATAGTCATCGTTCAAAAGGCCACTCCTTGGGGCACCTGGGTGGCTCAGTCAATTAAGCGTTGGACTTCAGCTCAGGTCATGATCTCGTGGTTTGTGAGTTCGAGCCCTGCATTGGGCTCTGCACTGACAACTCAGAGTCTGGAGCCAGAGTCTGGATTCTGTGTCTTCCTCTCTCTGCCCCTCCCCCACTCACACTCTGTGTGTGTGTGTGTGTGTGTGTGTGTGTGTGTCTCAAAAATAAAGAAACATTAAAAAAGAAATTTTTTTAAAAAAAAGACAATAGGTCACTCTTCTGCAAAAGAGGCTGGTGTCTTGAAGTTGCTTTCACTATAAATCTAAAAAGATGTGTGTGAGGGGAGAATAAGATTCTAGAAAAAAAAGTAAAACATACTCTAATTAGTAAATATTTGAAAAACAAAATGCGTTTTCCAAGGAAGAGTATTTGTTGGAGTTTACTTCTTAGCTGGACTATGAAATACTCACAAATTTCATGCTGAATGTCCATTTCTGAGTAGCTTTCATCACAAAGCTCTTCACATTTAGGGCTAGTTTCCTTATACTGTCCCCTATAAATGCCTGGTTACATTTTGAAGCAAATGAAGTAATGCTTTCTGCTGCTGCCACCTAGTGCAAACTTGAAAAATATGCCTGAAAATTTTTATTTTTTATTTTTTATTTATTTTTTAATTTTTTTAATGTTTATTTATTTTTGAGACAGAGAGAGACAGAGCATGAATGGGGGAGGGTCAGAGAGAGAGACACACAGAATCTGAAACAGGCTCCAGGCTCTGAGCTGTCAGCACAGAACCTGACGCGGGGCTTGAACTCGCGGACCGCAAGATCATGACCTGAGCCGAAGTCGGATGCTTAACCAACTGAGCCACCCAGGCGCCCCGCCTGAAAATTTTTAAAGACAAAATGCAGTATATTACTGAAGAATAATTTATAAGTAGACTGAGATCAATGGTATCATGTTAATTAAGCTACTGATTATTCCAGAAACTTGAATGAAGATCAATAAGTTAGTGTTGCATAAAGAGGGTAAATAAGCTAAGAATAGTATTAGGTGGCTTTGTCAAAGCCACAGCTTGACAGATACGTTTTCTCTAATCGATCGTATATACAAAACATAGTCTATTCTTTGGTTGAGAAAAACCCGACTCAGAGCTACCAGAAAAATGAAGAAGAAAATATACTTTTACAAATTTGAACAACTTTGAGTTCAAAAATTACCAGGGTAGATAAACAAACAAATACAGTAGGGGGAGGAGGAAAACGTTCATGAACAGGCAATTCACAAAAAGAGAGATGCAAAGACCAATGAGAAAAAATGTGTAACTTCGGTATCAAAGAATGGCAAATTAAAACAAAATGAGATACCAGATTCTCCTTGCAAAGTGGCTAATATTGTTTTTTTACATGTGGTAATATGCCACTTTGGAAAGGATGTGGGAAAACTCTTTCTTTCTTTCTTTTTTTTTAGCATAGTTGACACACAACGTTACATTGTTTCAGGTGTACCACACTTTGATTGGACAGCTCTGTAAGTTATGCCATGTTCACCAACAGTGTAGCTACCATCAAACAGACACTCTCACACACCTCTGATGGTTAAATAATTGTTACAACTTTTTTGGAGTACAATTACTTGGCAAGAGGTATCAGTAGACTTCAGGTGTAAATACCCTTTGGTCCAAAATTCACCTTTAAGGAATTTATTCTAAACGAGTAATCAGGAACTTGTAAAAATGGTCTAGCTATAAATATTTCATTACATAATCATTTAAAACAAAAATAATTTGGAACATTAGAATACCCCTAAAGAGAAGATTTGTTAAATGTATTATGGGAAAACTATACAATAGAATATTTAAAACCTTTACAAATTATATACTAAAATATATAAAAGTATTCATGACAAAGTGTGAAAAAAGGAAGGTAACATGATAATAGGTACTATGTGACCCAATATCTATCTATATATGTATGTATGTATGTATGTGTATATATACACATACATACACACACATATACATATATATATACACATACACACACATCTAGAAGAATATATATAATATTAACCATGGTTATCTCCATATGTAGGGAGAGGGATAATTTTATTTTTTTCTCCTTTAATCTAGATTTCTCAATTATCTATGAAGTACAAATGTATTACTTTTGGAAAAAAATAAAAATTTTAAAGTCACTAATTTTTTTTCTTCTAAGATTTTATTTAAATTGAAGTTAGTGAACATATAGTGTACTATAGGTTTCAGGAGTAAAATTTAGTGATTCATCACTTACATATAACACCCAATGCTCATTACAGTTGCTAATTTAATAATTCTCAATGTTGTTAAGTCAGACACTCAACCAACTGAGCCACCCAGGCACTCCCTCCCCCTGTAATTTTAAAGGAGATATCAAATTTCAAGACACAGATGGCATGGAAACAATTTTGTAATATACCATGCTGTAGTAGGTGATATGTCTTTTCACTAGAATGAGGAATGGATAAAGAAGATGTGGTGTATACACACACACACACACACACACACACACAATGGAATATTACCTGGTGAGCAAAATGAATGAAATCTTGCCATTTGCAACAATGTGGATAGAACTAGAATGCACTATGCTCAGTGAAATAAATCAGAGAAAGATAAATATCATGATTTCATTCACATGTGGAATTTAAGAAACAAAACAGATGAACATGGAGAAGGGAAAGAAAAATAAAATTAGATAAAAACAGAGAGGGAGGCAAACCATAAGAGACTCTTAAACACAGAGAACAAACTGAGGGTTGCTGGAAGGGTGTTGGGTGGGGAGATGGGCTAATTGGGTGATGGGTATTGAGGGCACTTGTTGGGATGAGCACTGGGTGTTATATGTAAATGATGAAACACTAAATTCTACTCCTGAAACCATTATTACACTATATGTTAACTAACTTGGATTTAAATAAATGTTTTAAAAAAGAATGAGAGATGGTCACAGTTGGCATAAGCTTTGTGGAGGTGGGAGAATTTGGGACTAAAAAAGCCCTACTGAGAAGGGGTGTGTGTGTGTGTGTGTGTGTGTGTGTGTGTGTGTGTGTGTGTGTGTGTTGACTTACTTTGTTTTGCAAGAAAATAGAAAAGTGAGGATGGCAACAGAGATTATGAGATGAGTAGAAAGGAAGTGGGAAGCCCCAAAAAGGGGCACAGTCACCTGGTGAAAGAGAATGACAGCTGGAATCACAGAGAACACAAGAGGTTTAGAGAGCTACTGTGGGAAATGCAAATAGATACCAATTAAAGGTCACCAACCAACAGTAAGGAACCTAACTGAGGATGAAAGTAATCAACATGGCAGCAGAAAAAAATGATTAGGGAAGTACTCTGGGTTGGGCCCCAAGAAGGAAGAGCCAAAGATTGACAAGGGGTAGAGGAAGTGATTGTTGAAACGGCTAATGATGTTCCCAGCTGGATGAGGCATAAAGGGAAAGGGATCGGGGATGTATTCAGTTTGGCTACCATGGTGTCTACTACATGTATGACACATGGTAGAACAGTATATGTTTAAGAAAATAAAAAATGAGGAGAGACTGTAGAAAGAGAGAGGTAAGACAACTGATATAACTGAGTACCTACTATCAGATTCTTTGGGCACAGATAAATCTATCATCTTCCGTCTCTTTTGCCTTCTCCCTTGCCATATCCATGTCTCTCCCTTTCAAAAATTTCCTATGACTTACCTACTCACTTTCTTGTCCTTTGCCACCAAACTTCTTGTAAGAACACTATCTGCCAGGGCTGGCAGAACGAGCCCTATGGGCCTCTACTCCTCCTTCCACACCCATGGCAGATGTAGCCAGTAGATGATGGCACTTTTTCCATTGCCACAGACCATAAACATATGTAAAACTGAACAGCACTAGCAAAGGGCCTTGTATATGGTAAGCATTCAGTAAAAATTCACTGAGTGAATGAATGAAGGCATGTCACACGTTAAGGTGGATTTGGGATCTATCACATCTATTAGTTGCCCTTCTTATTCTAAGGTCTTACTAAAACTTGAATACAACCTATGTAGGTATGATTGAAAAGGAACAAATAATAGAACTTTTTATACTGTATCTGTGACCTTGTGAAAATGGGCTCCCTTTGTGCTACTGGCAATGGCACCTTAGGCTCCCCATATACAGGAAGCCTTTGCTCAAGGTCAGTTTACCTAGCTGTATGTCAAGTTGTTTCCAGCTACAGTATTTTCCAGCCTGAAGGTGTGTTTGGGATTAGGTATATCTTTTATCTTCCTTGCTTTTTGCTTTCCCATATTTATTCATTTTTCCTCCATTCTTCTAATTCAATACCCTCCTTGGTGTCATCCATTTGTAGCACAGAGGATAAAAACAAACAAAACAAAACAAAAAACTCTGAAACAAAAAACAATGGACCACATTCTTTTTTTTAGGTACAGAAATTATCTTTGGTGAGGCATTTAGTCCACCTTGCAGATAGTATTTGCATGATCACCATGTCCATTGAGATAGACATATTCTTTAAAAAAATTTTTTCTAATGTTTTTTTATTTGAGAGACAGAGTATGTGTGGGGGGAGGGGCTCTCATGACCTCTGCTTCCTAATGTTCACACCTTTGTGTGATCCCTTACCTTAAGTGTGAATGAGACTTACTTCTAATCAATAGAATACTGAAAAGGTGCTGGGATGTATGTGATTACATGCACATAATTATGTGATGATGCTGTATAAAACCCAAAATGCCTGTCTTGCTGAAATGTCTCTCTGGCTAGCCATGAGGAAGCAAGTGGCCATGTTGGGAAACCCCACATGTAAAGGAAGTATGATGGCTTCTATAAGCTGATAGCACCCTCTGGCCAACAGGTAATAACAACCAAAGGGGAAAAAATCCCAAAACAAATTCTCAGTCCTAACCCACAAGGAATTGAATGCAGTCAACAATCACAGGAGTACTCCAGTTGAATCCAGCCCTGGCCAAACCTTGATTGAAGCCTTGTAAGACCATAAGCAGAAGGCCCAACAAGGCCATGTTCAGAGCCCTCTTCCACAGAAATTGGGGCAATAAATGTGTATTGTTCTAAGCCACTAAGTTTGTGATAATACTGTTATCAGCAATAGAAAACTAACATACTCACAGAACTCAGCACCATCCCAACTAGAGACAACTTGGTTTATACTTACAGAAAGCAACTAAAACCCTCAAGGCACACTTAATAAAGATTGTAATGGCATACCCAATTAATAAAGATTGTAATGGCATACCCTAATACTCCTTTTTAAATATATAATAGCGAGTAACATAACAGAGCAAACATCCTACCTGATGACTCAAATAAACATGGTTGCAAACCTAATATTTTGTTAGCGACAGTCAAAATCAGTAGCAATGATCACAGTGCTATGTTGGTTAATAAGGAGAATTATGAAAAATATGGGAGATACAGCCCTTGCCTTCCACTATACTTTGTTTCCTAAAGTCTTATCTATGTTATCTGAGAGTTTCCTTATAAAAAGGTTTCATTCCCCAGTATGTTTCTAAAATAGCAAAGTCTGTGGCATAGATAAGACACGCAGAACAGCTTACGGCCTGCATTCAAAACTGTACAAGGAGCGGATGAGTGGACTGGTTATGTACTGCAGCATAACAAATTGCCCTGAAACTCAGCAGCTTAAAAAAACAAACATGTATTATCTCACACAGTTTCTAAAGGTCAGGAATCTGGGAGCAGCTTAGGTGGGTGGTTCTGGCTCAGGGTCTCAGGAAGTTTCAGTCAAGCTGTTGACCAGGGATGCAGTTCACTTACATGGCTGTTTGCAGGAGGCCCCAGGTCCTTGCCATGTGGACCTTTCACCAGGGCTGTCATCTGGGTGTCCTCGTGACAAGGCAGCTGGCTTTCCCCAGAGCAAGTTATCAAGAGCAAGCAAAAAGCTGCAGTGCTTTTTATGACCTAGTTTGGGGATTGGCAAACTTTTTCTTAAAGGGCTAGACAGTAAATATTTTAGGTTTGCATGCCATGTGGTCTCTACTGTAACTACTCACCTCAGTTGTTTTAGAGCAAAAACAACCATATATAATACATAAACAAATGGGCCTGGTACAATCCAATACAACTTTACAAAAATTGGCGGCCGGCCTACGGACCGTAGTTTGCCAAGCCCTGCTCTGGTCTTCAAACCTGTATTCCCTCATTTTCCCTTTATTCATTAGAGGCAAGTCATTAGGTCCAGTCCACCCTCAAGAGGAGAGGAATCAGGCTCTGCCTCTTGAAAAAAATACAAACATTTGTGCACATATCTTATAACTATGACAATGAACTGAACACATAACAAGCAGAATGTGGGTTAAACATTGCAAAAGTTTCCTAAGGCTATTGTAACAAGTTATGCAAACTGAGTAGCTCCCAGTTCTTGAGACTAGATGTGTGAAACCATGGTGTGTCAGCAGGGCCATGCTCCCCCTGAAGGCTCTAAGGAAGAATCCTTTGCCTCTTCACAACATGTGGTGGCTCCCAGCAATCCGTGCCATTCCTTGCCTTGTAGCTGCTTTGCTCCAATCTCTCCCTTTGTCTTCACATGGCCCTTTCCTCTATGTGTATCTCTCTGTGTTCTCTCCTCTTTTTGTAATTTAACCCACCACAACATACAATAGTGTTTCCCTCCACATTCACATTCATCTAGAACTTCAGATGTGACCTTCTTAGGAAATAGAGTCTTTGCAGATGTAATTATTTAAGTTAATATGAGGTCATACTAGATCGAGTGGGCCTTAAAATCCAATGACCAGTATCCTTATAAGAGGAGGAAAGGATATACATGTAAGCCCTAAAATATGTAAGGGAAGTTCCTCAAAATCCTCAGGATAAAGTACTAAGTCCTTAACTTGGCACATGAAGCCATTTTTAAAGCAATCCTACCAACTTGTCTGTCCTCACTTCCTGCCTCTCCTAGTTCTAGGCTCCAGCCAAAGTGAACTGCTTATTCTCCTAACCTACAGGCTCCATGACCTTCCTGTTGCCTCTGCCTAGAGGCACCTGTCAGCCCTTCCTTGCTGCTACTATTCTCTAAGGATTTGTTCAAATATCCCTTCCTTCAGAAACCCTTGATGACCTTTTTGGATCTGTTGGAGGTCCTTCCTCGGTTTCCACAGCACCCTATGCATATATAACACATTTCTATTGTAATGGCTGGTGTAGAAGTTTCTATTCTGTACCAAACCCTAAGAGTCTTAAAGTCTGTAACCGTGTCATTTTCATTCCTGTGTCCTCAGCATTTAGAAGAATACTTAAACAGAAGGTGTTTAAGAAACATTTGTTGGTTGAATAAAGTTACAGATTTTTCTTCTTATAAATTCTTTTTTTAAGTTTATTTATTTAGTTTGAGAGAGAGAACAAGAGAGCAAGTGGGGGATGGGCAGACGGAGAGGGGGAGAGAGAATCCCAATCTCCGCACTGAGAGCCCTGCCATAGGGCCGGATCCCACAAAATGTGAGATCATGACTTGACCCAAGATCAAGAGCTGGATGTTTAACCAACTGAGCCAACCAGGCACCCCTGTTCTTATAAATTCTAAATCACAGGATAAAATCTCTTTGGGCTGGGATACTTTTAACCCAACTTGCATGAACACAGCAAGTTGGATTTGATATTCCAATAGCTACTTTTATGACAGTCCTTTTAGGCCTGGGCATGGCAATGAAGACCTATTGATGCACAACTGGCCTGCATCTAGCACATATAAGTGCAGGTATGCTGATAGATACGGTTCATTTTTTAAAAAAATTTTTTTAAGTTTATTTATTTTTGAGAGAGACAGCACTAGCAGGGGAGGGGAAGAGAGAGAGAGAGAGAGAAGGAGAGAGACACAGAATCTGAAACAGGTTCCAGGATCTGAGCTGTCAGCACAGAGCCTGATGTGGGGCTTGAACTCATGAGCTGTGAGACCGTGACCTGAGCAGAAGTCAGAGACTTAACCGACTGAGCCACCCAGGCACCCCTGATTAATATGGTTCTTAATCCCTTCTACCACTCTCTACCAACCAGGCAATAGGAACTGTGAAGTAGTGCTGAATAGTCTACTTTTAGAATATATAAATCAAAGTAGAAATGTGCTTTGTCTGACTTTTTTCTTTCTTGATACTTGAAGGCCCCTTACTTTAAGCAATGGAATTCAGATATAGCAAGAACATTTTTTATTTTTATTGAGATAATAGCAGATTCGCATATAGTTATAAGAAATAATATGGACAGATCCCTTGTAAATGCTGTCCAGTTTTCCCCAGTGGTAACATTTTGCACTATAATAAAATATATATCGCAAGCAGGATAGTGACATTGATATGATCTGCTGGCCTTATTTATATTTCTCCAGTTTTACTTAGATTCAGGTATGTGTGTGTGTGTGTGTGTGTGTGTGTGTGTATTACAGTCTATGCAATTTTATCATCTGTATAAGTTCATTTATCCACTTCCACAGTTAAGAAACTGAAGAGTTTCAAAAAAAAAAAAAAAAGAAACTGAAGAGTTTCAACACTGCAAGTATCCCTCATGTTATGCTAATATATGCATATATGCTAATATAGTATAATTCTACCACATCCGATGGGATGTGTTTTGTGTTCTTGTCATATGTTTTCTATCTGCAGTTTTTACATTTTATAAGAAATGACATAATGTTAATAAGTAGACTATGATAATTTAAGGATACTTAGGAAAATCTCTGGAGCAAATACTAAAAATATTTGAAAGCTATAGCTCAACAGTCATTAGATGAATTGACATGAATACTACAAAATATCTGATAATCAGTGAGTGAATCAAAGAAGGAAATGGGGCACAAATTCCAGATAGGATAAATAGAAAACAAAGGAAAGGCACACGTAAGTGCAACCAGATCAATAAATGCATAAAATATAGATGGACTAGAAGGTAGAGACCGTGAGATTGGATTAAAAAAGCAAGACTCAACCATATGCTATTTATAAAAAAGACACCTCAAATATAAAACCACAGACAAGATGGGAGTGGGGGAAGGGGAGACGTACCATGGAAATACTAACCATAAAAAAGCTGGTGTGACTGTATATTATCAGACAAAGTAGATTTCAAGGCAAAGAGTATTAGCAGAGATAAAGGGGGAGATTTAATAATAATAAAAGCAACTTAATCAAGAAGACCTAAGAACCCTAAATATGGTTGTACTCAACAACAGAGCTCCAAGTACAAAACTGACAGAACTAAAGAGAGAAATAGGTAAGACCACAATCATAGAGATTTTAAAACACCTTTTAAATCAAAACCACACTCAGATATCACCTCACGCCAGTCAGAGTGGCCAAAATGAACAAATCAGGAGACGATAGATGCTGGAGAGGATGTGGAGAAACGGGAACCTTCTTGCACTGTTGGTGGGAATGCAAACTGGTGCAGCCACTCTGGAAAACAGTGTGGAGGTTCCTTAAAAAATTAAAAATAGACCTACCCTATGACCCAGCAGTAGCACTGCTAGGAATTTACCCAAGGGATACAGGAGTACTGATGCATAGGGGCACTTGTACCCCAATGTTTATAGCAGCACTCTCAACAATAGCCAAATTATGGAAAGAGGCTAAATGTCCATCAACTGATGAATGGATAAAGAAATTGTGGTTTATATACACAATGGAGTACTACATGGCAATGAGAAAGAATGAAATATGGCCCTTTGCAGCAACGTGGATGGAACTGGAGAGTGTGATGCTAAGTGAAATAAGCCATACAGAGAAAGACAGATACCATATGTGTTCACTCTTATGTGGATCCTGAGAAACTTAAGAGGAACCCATGGGGGAAGGGAAGGAAAAACAACAAGAAAAAGAGGTTAGAGTGGGAGAGAGCCAAAGCATAAGAGACTCTTAAAAACTGAGAACAAACTGAGGGTTGATGGGGGGTGGGAGGGAGGGGAGGGTGGGTGATGGGTATTGAGGAGGGCACCTGTTGGGATGAGCACTGGGTGTTGTATGGAAACCAATTTGACAATAAATTTCATGTATTTAAAAAAAAATGAAAAAAAACCCCACCTTTTTTAGTAACAGTACTACACCAAAAAATAAAAAATAAAAAAAATAACAAAAAACAATCAGTAAGCAGATTTAAACAATACTCTCAACCATCTTGATGTAATTGACACTTAGAGAACACTGCACTCTGTGCAGAGAAGTCTCACCCACATAGATCTTACTCTAGGTCTTAACATGGATCTCAAATTTTCAAAAGACTGAAGTCTTTTTATCTGTTTTTTGTATATCAATATCTTTCTAAAAAATCACTGTAATACTTGGATACTAAACAACACACATCTCATGACCCATGGATGAAAAACAAATCACCAGGAAAATAAGATTTCAAACTAAATGAAAATGAAGAAAGCGTATCAGAATGTGTGAGATACAACTAAGCCAGTGCTTAGAGGAAATTTTATAGCTTTAAATGTGTAGTTTAGAGAAGGACTTAAAAGCAATGATTTGCTTCCACCAAAAAAGACTGGAAAAATTAACTAAACAAACTATTAAAAAATAAACTAAATCCAAAGAAAGAAGAAGAAATAATAAAGATAAGAACAGAAACCAATGAAATTTAAAAACACAGAAATTTAATAAATTTTCTATAGCTAATTTTTTTTACAATATTAATGAAACTGTCAATACCTTAGCAAGACAGATGGGGAAAAAAGGAAATAAAAAACAAACTGTGTTAAGTGAAAGGAGTCAATCTAAGAAAGCCACCTACTGTATGATTCCAGCTATATGGCATTCTGGAAAAGGCAAAACTATGGAGACGGTAAAAAGATCAGTGGTTGCCAGAGGTTTGTGGTAGGGAGGAAGGATGAAGAGGTGGAACACAGGGGATTTTTATGGCAGTGAAACTGTTCTGTATGATACAATGCAAAGAACGAGCCCTAATTAATGTAAACTATGGACTTTAATTAATAAAAATGTATTGTTATTGGTTCATCAATTCTACAAATGTACCATGCTACTCCCAGATATTAATAATAGGGAAAACTGAGTATAGGGGTGAGGAAGGATATGGAAACTCTTTGTGCTTTTTGCTCATTCTCAGATAAACCTAAAACAGCAAAGAAGAGTCTATTGATTTAAAAAAGACAAAAGTAAAAAATTGCCATTAGGAATGAAAGAAGGGATATCATGTCAAATACTGAAGACACTAAGAACAATACAAATGTTATGAATGTTTTGCCAGTATATGCAACAATTTAGATAATATGGACAAATCTTGAAAAATGTAAATTACTTAAACTGACTTAAAAAGAATTAGAAAAATCTAAGTCTCCCCATATCTATTAAAATAATCCATAATGAATCAAATTCATAATAAAAATCTTCTCTCAAAAAAAGCCTCCAGGCCCACATGGCTTCACCAGGGAATAAAAGATCAAACATTTACTATCATCACTATCACGACCCACTACTGCCAATAAAAAATAATATGAATTCTAGGGGCGCCTGGGTGGCGCAGTCGGTTAAGCGTCCGACTTCAGCCAGGTCATGATCTCGCGGTCCGTGAGTTCGAGCCCCGCGTCAGGCTCTGGGCTGATGGCTCGGAGCCTGGAGCCTGTTTCCGATTCTGTGTCTCCCTCTCTCTCTGCCCCTCCCCCGTTCATGCTCTGTCTCTCTCTGTCCCAAAAATAAATAAAAAACGTTGAAAAAAAAATTAAAAAAAAAATAATATGAATTCTACACAAACTCAGAAAAAGGGGAAGAGTAAAACACTTATTAATTCATTCTAGAATGTCAGCATAACCCTGATACAAAAACATAACCAAGACATCATTAAAAAAACAAAGTGACAGACCAATATCCTTCACAGATACTGATATTCCTCATTGCATCCCACATAGATGCAAAAATGTTCTTCCAAGCACCAGTAAATTGAATCTAGCGATTTTTTTAAGACACATAGCACAACATGACTGAAATGGCAGTTCTCCCAAGAATGCAAAGTTGGTTTAATGTCAGAAAACCCAAACAATGTAATATATAACATTAAGAGAATAAAAGAGAATAATGATACAGCCATCTCAATAGATGCAGCAAAAGCATCTGACAGAACTCAACACTGCTTCCTAATAAAAATTCTCATAAAACTAGGAACAGAAGAGAAGCTCCTCAAACTGATAAAACGTATCTACAAAAAACCTACAGCAATACCATACTCATGATGAAACATGAAATGAGTTTCCTCTAAGATTGGGAACAAGGCAAGGATGCCCACCCTCACCACTGCAATTCAACATATATATGAAGCGCTCAGGACAAGACCTGACACGTAGGTGTTCCGTAAATGTTATTAGCTTCTGGGTCGTATGAGGTGTACGCTCAGCTTTAATAGATATTACCAAACAGTTTTCCAAAGAGGTTGGTGTGGACTGTTTTTAAAATGATGATCTTTTTCTGTTTTTAAAAATTAAAATATTAAAAGGAGTCCACCACAATAAACATTGATCATGTTTTTTGCACATTACCTTTCAGGGTTTTTATTGCCTGTTTATCAATGAGCTAGGATTGTGGTTTTTATGCAGTTTTGTATCTCACTTTTTAAACTTAACATTAAGGGGCGCCTGGGTGGCTCAGTCGGTTGGGGGTCCGACTTCGGCTCAGGTCATGATCTCACGGTTCGTGGGTTCGAGCCCCGCATCGGGCTCTGTGCTGACAGCTCAGAGCCTGGAGCCTGCTTCAGATTCTGTGTCTCCTTCTCTCTCTGACCCTCCCCCGTTCATGCTCTGTCTCTCTCTGTCTCAAAAAGAAATAAACATTAAAAAAAAAATTAAAAAGAAATAAACTTAACATTAAAACATAAACATTTTGGGGCACCTGGGTGGTTCAGCTGGGTCGGTTGAGCGACCAACTTCAGCTCAGGTCATGATCTCACAGTTCGTGGGTTCTAGCCCCGCATTGGGCTCTGACAGCTCAGAGCCTGGACCCTGCTTCTGATTCTGTCTCCCCCTCTCCCTACCTCTCCCCAGCTTGCACTCTCTCTCAAAAATAAATAAACATTAAAAAAAAAATAAAAACAAAAAAACATAAACATCTTCCCATGTTTCAAAAAGCTTAAAGACTTACTACACATGTGTGATTTGAATAAGTTAGGAAACTTACTTTGTTCTTATTCACAAATTCTGAAAAAATATTTTGTAGTCCATCAAATATTTTTGAACATCATTTATAATGTTATATAAATCACATCTTGTTATGAAATTAATAGCCTCTTTTTCTTTTTAAAACTTGCCTCCGGTTTTATTGAGATATAATTGACAAAAATTATATATATTTAGAGTGTACATGTGATGGTGATGGTTTGATACACATGTTCATTGTGAAAGGATTACCACAATTAACACATCCATCACCTCACATAGTTACCATTTGTGTGTGTGTATATAGTGAGAACATTTAAGATCCACTTTCTTCGAAAATTTCAAGTACTCAATACAGTATTACTAACTGTAGTTGCTATGCTGTACATTGTATCTCCAGAATTTATTCATCTTACAATTAAAAGTCCGCACCCTTTAACCAATGTCTTCCATCTTTCCTACCTCACAGTCCCTGGTAACCACAGTTCTACTCTCTGAGTCTCATGTTTTTAGATTCCACACATAAGTAAGATAATACAGTATTTATCTTTCTGAGTTATTTTACTTAATATCCTCTGGGCTCATCTGTGTTGTCCCAAGGGTTTCCCTTTTTTATGGCTGAATATTCCATTGTATATATACACCCCACATTTTCTTTCTCCACTCATCCATCGATGGACATATAGGTTGCTTCCATATGTTGACTATTGTGAACAATGCTGCAATGAACATGGGAGAACAGATCATCTCAAGATCTTGATTTTATTTCCTTTGGATATATAACCTCTAGTGGGCTTGCTGAGTTGAATTGTAGTTCTATTTTTGATTTTTTAAGGAACCTCTACACCATTTCCCATAATGGTTGTACCAGTCTTTCTTTTTCTGATATTGAGCCACTTTTTACCGTTAGGTAAAATTCTAGCTTTCATCAGTGAGTTTATGTTCATTAGAGGTATGGAATGATAATTTGCTTGATAGTGCCTATTTTTAATTAACTAATTTGAGGACCACTGTTATAAATGATTTGAGGGGCTCCTGGGTGGCTCAGTCGGTTAAGCATCCAACTTTGGCTCAGGTCATGATCTCATGGTTCATGACTTTGAGGCCTGCATCGGTCTCTGCTGACGGCTTGGAGCCTGGAAACTGCTTTGGATTCTGTGTCTCCCTCTCTCTCTGCCCTTGTCCCGCTCATGCTCTCTCTCTCTCAAAAATAAACATCAAAAAAAAAATTTTTTTAAGTCAAAAAAATGATTTGAAAATATTATTGGACAATATTTTGTTTTTGTTTAATGTTGTTTTAAATTTATTTTTGAGAAGGAGAGAAAGAGCGCATGCGAGTGGGGTAAGGGCAGAGAGAGAAGGATACAGAGGATCCGAAGGAGGCTCCACTGTGAGAGGACAGCCGGTTGTGGGGTTCCAACTCATGAACTGTGAGCTCATGACGTGAGCCAAACATGGATGCTTAACTGACTGAGCCACCCAGGCACCCCTTGGGTAATGTTTTTTGAATTATATTTTTAAAATATTAAAATGTATCTTTGTCATCAATACAAATTTTCTTTTTGAGGAACTTAATGCAATATAACTTTCTTTAAGCAGCGCTTTAGAATCTTTTCACGATATTAATCTCTGGTTTATAATATTTCTGACCATTATTTATGCAAGTATTTTTCCAGTTTATGAAAAAAATATTGATTCCTTTTAGTGAAACTGAAATACGATTTCAATTTTATATGTTTTTTTCTTGTGTATACTAATAAACTTAATACTTAGTACTAAAGATTTTGGGGGGAAATTAATAGAGTCAGAAATATACTTATGTGAAATCTTATTTAATTCTTCCCTTGAAGATGTGGCACAGATTGTGTGTTCCAAGGGTTTTATTTGAATCAAGTATTTCTTTTGATTTTACAATTTGCTTGACTTTTCTAAATTTTGTTATGAAATTAGCCTTGCATTATTTTCTCTCTTATTGTGTTAGCGTTTTTGGAAATAAATTATCTTAAGAATTCCCATACCTCATTACTGAGAAACTGTACATTATAAACCATGGCTCTACCCCTTTCAAGCTATGTAACCTTGGGCATGTTACATTGAATCATCTGTAAAATGGAGACAGGACAGTGGTGGTGGTGATAATTAGAATACCTACCTACATGGTCATTATAAAGGTTAAACAAGATAAGGCATGGCAGCCCAAAGCACAATGCCTGGCTCACAAATGTTTCCTAATATTTTAATCTAGTCAGTCACTAAACCCAACTGATTCTAAATATCATTCAAGTTTATGCCCTACTCTTGGTTCTCACAGCCTTTGCCTTAGGTACTTTTCATGTGTCACCTGAACTGTTAACAATACCCCCTTTATCTCCCTACTTCTAATCTCTTTACCCTTCAATTCACACAAGAGTGATCTTTGTAGAACAGTCTGATTATTTCACTTCTCTCATGAAAATCTTTTGATGACTCTCCATCACATAGAACAAAGTTTCCCAAATTTTATTCACTCCCGTACTTCTTCCCAAGTGTTGCAAATGGTTTCTTTACCTGGACTGTTTTCCCCATCTTTCTCCTAAAGAATTTATTCCTCATAATTTATCTTATTTTATCTGCAAGAAGGATGTTGCCTAATGTAAAGTGAAGATTTTATTTCAGACCCTTTTTACTTAAAAAAAATTTTGTTTACCTGTAATTTACACACATGAAATGCACAGATCTCAAGCGTTCAATTTAATAAGTGTTGACAATTCTATACATCCATGTAACTACCAACAAAATCAAGATTTAGAACATTTCCAGAACTCTTGAAAGTTCTCTGATGACACTTTCCAGTAAATAAAATATCCTCCTCTTCCCTTCCCAACAAAAATGTTCTGACAAAAAAAATTTCTTAGGGTCACCGAACCATAATTCTTCTCATTGATATTAAAAGTGCTTTGCATTACAACTTGCATGATCATTTTTATGGTCCCATATTACCGTGCAAAGTTAGGATGATCTGTATTTTTAAGTATTTCATTTTACTTCTTTTTTGGCATTGTAGCTCTGTGTATGTGTATGTGTATGTGTGCATGTACCTGTATGTGTTAATGGATACCCTAAAGCAGAAGTCAGCAAACTACAGCACATGGGCCAAATCCAAATGGCCTGTTTTTATAAATAACACTTCATTAGAATCCAACCCTAATTCATTTATATATTGTCTATGTCTGTTTTTGTGCTACAAAGGCAGAGTTAGTTGCTACAAAGACCATTTTGCCCACAAAGCCTAAAATATTTATTATTTGGTCCTTTACCGAAAAAATTATCTAACCATTGCCCTAAAGCATTGATTCTTAAATTCTAGTGTATATCAGAATCACAGAGAGATTATTGTGCCACATCCCCAGAGTTTTTAATTCAGTTAGGTCTATGGTGGAACCAAGAGAATTTGATTTCTAACAAGATCCCAGGTGATCCTGATGCTGTTGGTCTGCCAACCACACTTTGGGAACCACTATTTGAGAGATTACCTTATATAATTTTAATGTATTACAGTCTACCTCCTATTATACTACCTCATTTCCACCCTTTGTACTCTTGTTGTCACATATTTTGTTTCTTTATATGCTCTTAACTCTACTGTACGTTATTATTTTTGCTTTGAACAGGCCATAACTTTTTTTTGTAAATTAATGCACAGTAAAATGGACTTTTATGGTGTACAGTTCCTACAGCTTTTAACTTATGTATGGACTCTTGTCACTGCTACCACAATAACTTCCTCTGTTAAGGGACCTAGTAGAAAAGAAGAGCATCAAAGTATTAAAAAAAAAAAAAAAAAAGAATCAAAAAGAAATGCTAGAAATAAAAAATACCAAAATGGAAAAACTCATTTGATAGATGTAAGGGTCATGCTATTGAGTGAAGGTAACTTCTGTACCAGGTTGTAAAATTTTCATGTTTTCTATCTTTTTCTTGATTCAGTGAACCAGCACTATTAACATCTACCTACATGTAGTGATTTCCAATTTGTTATTTATTGCTGCTAATGTGTATCTTGAATGATTTCTTAAGTGTATTGTCTGAACACTTTATTTAAACTTTCCAGTTGGAAAAAATTTCAACTTTCACTTTTTTTTTTTTTTTTTGAGAGAGAGACAGCGCAAGTGGGAGAGGGGCAGAGAGAGAGGGAAACACAGAACCCAAAGCAGGCTCCAGGCTCTGAGCTGTCAGCACAGAGCCCAATGTGGGGCTCGAACCCATGAACCATGAGATCATGACCTAAGCCAGAGTTGGACACATAACCAATTGAGCCACCCTATTTTTTTTTTTTTTTTACTCTCACACTTTCTCAGAGCAGCCATATAAGCCATCTTATTTTTCATGTCTGTTTATATGGACCCTATTATCTAATAATTTTCTAGATAATAGATTATACAAGCATCCTTTTTCAATTTTTTATTAAGATTTTATTTTTAAGTAATGTCTACACCCAACATGGGGGCTCGAACTCACAGCCCCAAGATCAAGAGTTAAATGCTCCACAGACTGAGCCAGCCAGGTGCCCTTCAATTTTTAAATTAGTAACTTTTTATAGTCTTCTTTTGATAAATTTGTTTACTAGTGTATGACCCCCTGGTTCTTTTAGGGAACTTCAGTGAGAAAAGCTTATAGTTTCTTAAATACTTGGTAGCCATTGTGCCTCCACCCCCACCATCTTATTAAATTCTGAAAGCTATAAGGACAATGGAAAGACAGCCTACAGGTGGGTTCAGTAGCTCTGAAATCTTCCATTCTGATTATAATAAAGGATCAGGCTGATAGAAAAGAGATCAAGTTTCTTTCAGCTCCCAGGTCCAGGTTAATAAGCAGTAGAGTTCAATAAGCATCCATCCATTTGACCCCCACAGCCCCAGATGCCTTCTGTAGTACTTCTTATCTGTTTATCCTACCTTAATATAGGCTAAAAATTGGTTTTCAATTTTTAATGTAAAATTCTTTTTATTGTCATTTACACTGTTATCTTGCCTCTACCTATTTGCCTAAGTATCTCTCTCCCTGTTTTTCTTTGATGAGTTGTGTCATAAAATACTGTGAGGGCTATGTTTACTTTGTGTTGCATTTATCGAGAAGTACAAAAAAAGGTTGTTCCTTACTTTCCAGGTGTTCCATAATTGTCTTTGATGTGTATAAAACATCTTGTGACAATCATTCTTAAGTTTGTATTGCAAATACATTTTAAATGAATTTTACCAGCATCCAGCACACCATTTTGCTGGTATACATCTCACAATATGACATTCAAGATTTATTCCTTAAAATTCCAGAATAATGCTCAAAGGAATCTATTATCTGGTGATCATTCCACTTGTTGTCCTGGGAAGAAGGCAGAGTGAGATATTATTATCTCATTTTCCAGATGAGGAAGTGGAGGCATAGAGATGATTAAATAGGACATCACATGTAAAAGTATCTGTGACAGAGCCTGGTATATATGTCGTTGTGTGTGTGTGTATACATATACATACAGACACACACATACATCTTTTGCAATGAGGTGAAGGGTATATTTTTTCCTCTTTACAATAATATATTTACTTACCATCAAAAAGCAAATTGGTGGCAGGTCTGAAATTAAAGCTACTTAACTTCTAGTCTAGTCTTTCTAGTAAGCTCTATTCAGATGACACAGATGATATTTCCCTATCTGGCTAATAGCTTTCCATAATCAGGACAAACTAACATCTATTACTGTAGTTCAATTTTAGAAATATAATCCAGAAAAAGATGTGGTATATATACACAATGGAATATTACTTAGCAATCAAAAAGAATGAAATCTTACCATTTGCAACAATGTGGATGAACTAGAGTGTATTATGCTAAGCGAAATAAGACAAATTTGTCAGAGAAAGACATATCATATGGTTTTACTCATATGTGGAATTTAAGGAACAAAACAGATGAACATAGGGGAAGGGAAGCAAAACTAAGATGAAAACAGAGAGGCAGACAAACCATAGAGACTCTTACATACAGAAAACAAACTGAAGGCTGCTGGCAGGGTGTTGGGTGGGGGATGGGCTAAATGAGTGATGGGCATTAAGGAGGGCACTTGGGATGAGCACTGGGCGTTACATGTAAGTGATGAATCACTAAGTTCTACACCTGAAATCATTATTACACTTTATGTTAACTAACTTGGATTTAAGTTTTAAAAATCTTTTTTTTTTTTTAATGTTCATTTATTTTTGAGAGAGACAGAGACAGAATGCGAGTGCGTTGGGGGCAGAGAGAGAGGGAGACACAGAATCTGAAGCAGGCTCCAGGCTCTAAGCTGTCAGCACAGAGCCAAAGTGGGGCTCGAACTCACAAGCTGTGAGATCATGACCTGAGTCAAAGTCGGATGCTCAACCGACTGAACCACCCAGGCGCCCCTAAATTTTAAAAATCTTTAAAAATGTATCTATACGAATCTATCTAGAGATATAATCCATAGATATCATAGGCACACTTCCTTAAACTTTGTTCTTTATACATTTCTTTTTTAATTTTTTTTTTAACATTTACTGCTGAGAGACAGAGACAGAGCATGAGCAGGGGAGGGGCAGAGAGGGAGGGAGACACAGAATCTGAAGCAGGCTCCAGGCTCTGAGCTGTCAGCACAGAACCCCATGTGGGGGTCAAACCCACGAACTGCGAGATCATGACCTGAGCCAAAGTTGGACGCTTAACCGACTGAGCCACCCAGGCGCCCTGTTCTTTATACATTTCTACTGGCATTACATATCATTTCGACTTCTTGAGATCTCTTTCCTTGAACAGAGAGAGCCTTGGGCCAAATTTTGGTTTAGGTGAAGTTTGGCTTTGTTTTCCTTCTACCTTCTTTTCTGGTTCTTCTATTTCTTATGTGACAACTCATATTCCATGAAAATCAGTTCATGGGCAGCAACAGCAGGCAGAGGAATATAATTAGGACAGGGAACCATGAGTCAGAAACTAGAAATGCCACAGAAAAGCATCTCCAGCAATTAGGAACTGGGAGGAGTGAGGGCAATCTGAGTGAAGTAAAGGGTTAACAATTTGGAGTTTGACAGGCAGTGAGGAAGCAGGGCAGAGCAGACCAGCAGAGTACAATGCTTTGCACCTTCAATCACCCATTATTTCTTTTACTATGGTGAATTCCAATCTAATATGACATTGACTTAGAATCCTACTAGTAGTAATAATTCCAACAGTTGGCTGGCTGACCAGTCATTTGGAGTGAAGTGTGATCACAGTTCTTTGGCAGAGGGTTTTCTTTATTCTGGTTGTTGAAATAGACGCAATTATATTAACTCACACTAAAGAGGGAGAAACTGATCGTTAATTTATTGCACGTCTCAAAAATAGTATGTTTTGAGGAAAGAACCAAAGCAACAACTTCTCCAAGTATATTCTATGGCATACTGACTCCTGCGGTTTAGCTGAATGCTCCAGAGGAAAACAAGGATTCTGTGGTCAAAAACTTAGGGAAATGTTACATGACCTTCTTACTAGAAACATCAACATATTAAAGATCCTGAGAAGCCTTGTAGTAAATATATAAACTCATTCAATTTTATTTACTTTTGTGGTTAGTGCTTTTAGTGTCCTGTTCAAGAAATCTTTGCATACCCCAAGACTGCAAAGATATTTTCCATTGTTTTTTTCTATCTTTCTGGTTCTGGGTTTTATGTTTAGATCTATAATCAATGTCTATTTAATTTTTGTGTATGGAACGATAAAGACATGACAGTTCTTTTCTTTCTGTCCTATAGGAAAATCCATTTGGTCCAGCAACATGTTTAAAAAGACTCCCTTTGTCATTGAACTGATGTGCCACCTTGATCAAATATCAATTGACCTTATATGTGTAGGTCTATTTCTGGACATTCTATTCTGCTCCCTTGATATATTCATCTATTCTTAGAGCAATAATTGTTGATAACAGTATAACAATATATAACAATAATAACAGTTGATAGCTTTTTTCATTTTTTAAATGTTTATTTTAGAGAGACAGAGCACAAACAGGGGAGGGCCAGAGAGAGAGGGAGACACAGAATGGAAGCAAGCTCCACGCTCTGAGCTGTCAGTACAGAACCCGAAGTGGGACTCGAACCCATGAACTGTGAGATCATGACCTAAGCCAAAGTCGGCTGCTCAACCGACTGAGCCACCCAGGAGTCCCAATAGTTGATAACTTTATAGTTAAGTCTTAAAAGCACATATTATAAATCATCCAGCTTGTTCTTTTTCAAGATTTTGGCTATTCAATATCCATTACATTACCAGATAAATTTTAGAATCAGCTTGACAATTTCTTCAAAAACACCTGCTGGAATTTTGATAGGAATTGCACTGGCTCTATAAATTTATTTAAGGAGAACTGGCATCTTAACAATTTTGAGTTTTATAATCCATGATCATGTTTTTTTGTTTGTTTTTGTTTTTTAAGATTGTTGATTGGTTGATTTTATAGTAGGCTCCATGCCCAATGTGGGGCTTGAACTCAGGACCCTGAGAGTAAGAGTTGCATGCTCTACCAACTAAGCCAGCCCAGTGCCCCAGTGGTATTTTTATTGAGCTTTTTAATTGTCGTCTTTCATTTTTCTCAGTAATGTTTTGTATTTTTCAGTATAAAGGTCCTTGTGCTCTTTTTAAAGATTCATTGCTATGTATTTGATATTTTTAATGGTGATATTTTCACCTATTTTCTAATTGTTTTATCTGTCCTAATTATTTCCAATATAAGTTTTTATATTGACTAACTGGTGACCTTGCAAAATTCATTAATTAGTTCAAATAGCTTTTTATAGATTCTACAGGGGTTTCTGTATACACAATCATACGCTATGTAAATAATAACTTTTGCTTCCTTTCTGGACTTTGGCCTTTTATTTCTTTTTCTTGCCTTATCATACTGGTTCTATATTAAGCACCTAATATACATCATCTCATTTAATCTTTACAACAATTCATTGTTATCGCTATTTACATAAGGCAAGAAAACTGAGACTCAGAAATGTTCAGTAACTTGCCCACTCAAGATTGCACAACTATTAACAGATCTAGAATTCAACCCCAGGCACTTTTACTCCAAACATGTACCAGTGACCCCTAGCTTATGAGTTTGGAAAACTGAGAGGCACAAAAGCCAAAAAAAATATTATCAAATTAATAATGGGAAAAAATCCCATCAAAGGCAAAGGATATGAACAATTCACAGAAAAAAAAGCAGGTTTCTTTTAAATATGAAAAGATGCTCAACCCCGCTCATAAGGAGAGATACACACATTAAAACAATGCTAAAATGATGCAGCCTCTATGGACAGAAGTATGTAATTATTGAAAAATTGAAAAATATAACTACCATGTGATTCAACAATCTCACTTCTGGGTATATATCCAAAAAAACTGAAAGCAGGATGACCTCAAAATGTTACCTGCACACCCATATTCATAGCAGCATTATTCACAACAGCCAAGAAGCAGAAATAATCCAAGTGTCCATCAATGGACAAATGGATAAACAAACTGTGGTATACAATGGAATGTTATTCAACCTTAAAAGGGAAGGAAATCCTGTGATTTGCTATAACACAGGTGAAACTTGAGGACTTTACACAAAGTGAAATAAGCCAATCACAAAAAGACAAAAACGGTGTGATTCCACTTATATGAGGTATGTAAAGTAATCAAACTCATAGAGATAGAAAGTAGAGTGGTGGTTGCCAGGGGCTGGAGGGAGGGGGAAATGGGGAGTTGTTATTTAGTGGGTATAGAGTTTCAGTTTGGCAAGGTGAAAAAGTTCTGGAGATCTGTTTCACAACAATGTTAATATACTTATTACTGTTGAACTGAACACTTAAAAATGGTTAAGATGGTAAATTTTATATTCTGTGTTTCTCATCACAATTTAAATTTAAAAATTATTTTTAAAAACTTTAACAAATTTTATTATGAATTCTAAAAAAAGCTATGCTGAAACCATTTTTTAACCTATCAGATGGGCAAAAATCCAAAAGTCTGATAACAATCTCTTAGTTGGCAAGGATATGAGAAACAGTATTTTTTATTCACTGCTGGTAGAGTACAAATTGGTACAAACCCTGTGAAAGGCGACTAAGCAATATTTATGGCACCTTTTGTTACAGCTATTATACTGTGATAAATTTAATCTTGGAGATATATTGTATGCATGTATGAAATGATATATGCATGGGTTATGAACTTCAGCATTATTTACAATGGGAAGATACTGGAAACAACCAAAATGCCCATCACTAAGTGACTAGTTGGATAAATTACAATACATCCATACAATGGAATACTATACAGCTATTTAAAAGTGAAGACATTAAAAAAAAATAAAAATAAATAAAATTGAAGACATTCAACATATATTACAAATTAAAAAATTAATAACAGTATGTGTAACAGTATTTGTAAAAAGGAGAAAAGAATCTGTGTATAGTTTTATATTTCCCGGCATGTACATCAAGAAACTCTGGAAGGATACATGGAATAGTAATAATAATAGCAGTTTGGGGCCCTGAATGGAAACTGAATGGATAGAGGACTGGTAAGGAAGGAAGACTTTTCAATGCACAGTTTTCTGTAAATTTTGGTTTGGGAGTCATGTGAATATATCACCTATTCAAAAAATTAACTAAAAAACTTCTATGCTTAAAAATAAATTTTAATGGCACTGACATTAATATATTCATAAAATGAGTATTTACGAGGTGTCTACTATATGTCAAGTAGGTACTATCTTGGACACTGGCGATATAGCACTGAACAAGACAAGCTTCTTATATTCTAGTGGGAAAGAATGTATATGTTGATTTTATTTAAAAAAATATACACACACATATAATTCTGAATATTATATATATTCATTCATATATAGCATGTACATTTGACTATATGTCGTATGTGTGTATACATATATATTTTTTCGATAAAATGAATAAATAATAAATAAATTTTTCGATAAATGAATTCATTTTTCGATAAAATGAATAAATAAAAAATAAATAAACGTTAAAAAAAATTAAAAAAAAATAGTGCTAGGTAGCTATTTTTTTTTAACTTTTTAAAATTTATTTTGGAGACAGGGAGAGACAGAGCATGAACAGGGGAGGGTCAGAGAGAGGGAGACACAGAATCTGAAACAGGCTCCAGGCTCCGAGCTGTCAGCACAGAGCCCGACGCGGGGCTCAAACTCACGGACCGCGAGATCATGACCTGAGAGAAGTCGGCGAGATCATGACCTGAGCGAAGTCGGACGCTTAACCGACTGAGCCACTCAGGCGCCCCGGCTATTGTTAAAAGTCAATTAAGGTAAAGGAAAAAAGGGCAATGTGGCAGAAGTTGGGCGGTAGTGCCTCAGAAGAGGAGGTATTTGAGTAGAGATCTGAATGAAAAGAAGGAAGAAACAATACAGGGAAGAGCTTTCCAGGCAGCAAAGACCCTGAGGCATGAACAAGTTTGCTGTGTTCCAGAAGCAGTAAAAACACTTACTTAGCTGGAGCAAACTGTGTGAAGGGAACAATGGTAGATAATGATGTTAAACAGATGGTCAGAAGGTAGATCATGTGGGCTTTGTAGGGCAGGAGCAAGGGTTTGGATGTTAGAGGCTCTTACAGAAGGTTTTTAAAAATATCTGAAAGGAGCCCAAAGGCTAGGAAGAAGGTCGAGTAGGAGGACCCTGACCTCACCTTGTCCCATGGATGCAACCAGATAACATTCACATCAGTGTAAGTAACCCAGAAAATGACCCGAAGACTGGCAGAGCAAACTCTACAACTAAATGTAAAGAAGAGGCCACATCAAAGAGGATAGGAAGGTCAGAGACGCAGTGGGAAAGCTAAATGGACCCACAGGACTGTCTGCCGGAGGGAGGGACGAGTGATCTCAGAGAAGGGAAGAAATAGATGTCATAGTGTCCCGGTGTCATAACCTGGAAGCCCACAAGGGGAAGATGAATCCCCATAACATTTGGCTTTGAAAACTAGAGGGGCTGGATTTTGCAAGTACTTACAACCAGTGGGACTTAAAGTCTGGAATTTTAAAAATCAGTGAGCTCAGTTCTGGGGGAGCTTTGGAGAGTGATAGGAAACTGCGCTCTTACCCTTAGAGAGACAGCACAATGAACAGCTCAGGAAGATACAACATGGAAGCAGTAGTTTGAAAATGCCTGGGGCATATGGGAAGGAGAGGTATTTACTCATCTTAGAGCCTGTCCTGGAGAGTTAGGGATTATAGGGAGACTCCTGCAGGAACAAAGGAGCTGGCAGGTGCTATTTCCCTCACCTGCCCCCCGGCATAAATACACAGTCACCTGCACAGCACCAACATTCCCTACCTAGCTTGCTTACACCAAGCCCTGGCCCCCGTTAGCCAAGCTTGCCTCAGTCCAGGTGCTGCAGGTCCCCTCCCCAAGACACCTGAGCAAACCTTGCAAACACCATGTCTTCTGACCCATGTACTTTATGGAGCCTCAATCCTGACAGCAGGAGCAGTGGATCCCCTTTCATAGAGGCCCCGCACACACCTTGTTAAAACTGCATGCACCACGTCCATGTATTTTATGGATTAGCCCAGCCAGTCCTGTTCCCAGCAGCAGAGGCACGTCCCTTCTTCCCATGTCCAAATCTTGCAGGCACTACAGCCTTGCCCCGAAGCATGTTGCAGATCTACCCCCTCCAATAGACTTTCCTTTTTTTTTTTTAATGTTTTATTTATTCTTGAGAGAGAGACAGACAGAGACAGAGAGAGACAGAGAGAGACAGAGAGAGACAGAGCAGAGCATGAGTGAGGGAGAGTCAGAGAGAGGGACACAGAATCCGAAGCAGACTTCAGGTTCTGAGCTGTCAACACAGAGCACAACATGGGGCTCAAACTCACTAGCTGTGAGATCATGACTTGAGCCGAAGTCGGATGCTCAACCGACTGAGCCACCCAGGCGCCCCTAGCCCCTCCAACAGACTATCAGTTAGAGTCCATTCAAACCAGGGCCACAAGCCTGGCAGTGTGCAAGCAGCCCCGACAGGGGCCAGCACCAATCCAAAGAGACTCCTGCCCTGGGGACAGGGAAAGATACACACACAAATCAGACTATGGCCCCACAAATGTGCTGGGGCAGACAGCTGGTCTGATTGCAGGCCTCCTCCAACAACAAAAACTTCTTAGGGGACAAACAGGGAAAGCACCCTGCAGTTTGGTGCTACTACATCTCTGGCAAATGCCTGGTCTGACTAAACTCAAGCCAAAGGCAGCCCCAGATCGGCCCACTAACAACATAGGTACCAAACCCTGCCCACAACAGGCAAAGAGAGCCATTGGAGATGACTGGACTGTGGGAAAAAGCAGCTCAGTCACAACAGCCAAAAAGTAGCATGCAACACAATATGAGACACCCCTGCAGTGCCAGGTTCTAGAGAGGACACTGCATTGTAGAGCACTACAGGATCTCTTCTTCATAAGGCCAATGCTTTCAAGGTCAGGAGACATAGCTGACTTTTCTAACACATAGAAACAGACATAGAGAGTTAGACAAAATGAGAAAAGAGAGGAATATGTCCCAAATGAAAGAACAGGATAAAATCACAGCACGAGAACGAAATGAAATGGAGATAGGTAATATGCCGGTAAAAAATTTCAAGTAACAGTCACAAAGATACTCACTGGACTTGAGAAAAAAGTGGAGGACATCAATGAGACTGTTAACAAACAGATAAAAAAGAACCAATCAGAGATGAAGAAAATAATAAATGAAAATAAAAATCCAGTAGATGGAATAAATAGCAGACTAGAGGAAGCATAAGAATGAATCATCAATCTGGAGGAAAGAGTAATGAAAAAGCTGAGCAGGTGACAGAACAAAATTATGCAAAATGAGAATAGACTTAGGGAACTCAGTGACTCCATCAAGCATAATAACATTCATATTATAGGGATCCTAGAAGAAGAAAAAGAAAAGGGGGCAGAAAATTTATCTGAAGAAAAAATAGCTGAAAACATCCCAAATCAAGGGAAGGAAACAGAAATTCAGATCCAAAAGGCACAGAGATCCCCCAACAAAATCAACCCAAACAGGTCCAAACCAAGACATATAGTAATTAAAATGGCAAAAAAGTAGTGATAAAGAGAGAATTTTAAAAGAAGCAAGAGAAAAAAAAGACCCTTGCATACAAGGGAAACCTTGTAAGGCTGTTAGCAGAAATTCTGCAGGCCAGAAAGGAGTGGCATGATATATTTAATGTGCTGAAAGGAAAAAAATCTGTAGCCAAGAACACTCCATCCAGCAAGACTATCATTCAGAATAGAAGGAGAAATAGAGTTTCCCAGACAAACAAAAGTGAAAGAAATTCATGACCATTTAACCAGCCCTACAAGAAATGTATGCTTTGAGTGGAAAGGAAAGACCATAAGTATGAGTAAGAAAAGTAGGAAGCACAAAAGCAGTAAAGTATATCTGTATTAATCAGTCACAGGACTCACACACACAAAAAAGGATGTAATGTATGACACTATATACCTAAAACGTTGAGAGGAGGAGGAATAAAGAATGGGTTCAGACTTAAGCAACCATCAACTTAATATTGACTTCTATATGCAGAAGATGTTTTATATACAGACCTAATGGTAACCACAAATCAAAAACCAGTAATAGATATGCAAAGAATAAAGAGCAATGAATCCAAGTATATCACTAAAGAAAGCCAACTTATCATGAGAGAAGAGAGCAAGAGAAGGTACAGAAAAGAATATGCTGCCTACAGGAGACTCATTTCAGACCTATAGACACATGCAGATTGAAAGTGAGGTCATGGAGAAACAGTTATCATGCAAACTTATGTGAAAAGAAAGCCAGGGTAGCAATGCTTAAAGCAAACAAAATAGACTAAACAAAGACTGTAACAAGAGACAGAGAAGAACACTATATAATCATAAAAGGGGACAATCCAACAAGAAGACATAACAATTGTAAATATTTATGCACCCAACATGGAAGATCCTATATACATAAAACAGTAACAAATATAAAGGAACTTATCAATAGTAATACAATAATAGTAGGGGATTCTAACACTCCACTTACAACATCAGACAGATCATCCAAACAGAAATCAATAAGGAAACAGTGGCTTTGAATGATACATTGAATCAGATGGCTCTAACAGATATATTCAGAACATTCCATCCTAAAAAAGCAGAATACACATTCTTTTCAAGTGCACACAGAACATTCTCCAGAATAGATCATATATTAGGCCACAAAACAAGACTCAACAAATGCACAAAGATTCAAGCCATAACATGCATTTTTCAGACCACAACACCATTAAACTAGAAATCAACCACAAGAAAAAAATCTCAAAGACCACAAATACATACAGATTAAATTACATGGAGACAAATGAAAATTAAAATACAATGGTCTAAAACAAAAGCGGTTTTGTTTTTATTTTAATTAACAAAAGTGGTTCTAAGAGAGTAGTTTATAACAATACAGGCCTACCTCAAGAAGCAAGAAAACAACTCAACCTAACCTTACACCTAAAGGACTTAGAAAAGAACAACAAACAAAACTCAAAACCAGCACCAGCTGAAAGAAGGAAATAAAGATTAGACCAGAAATAAATAATACAGAAATGAAAAAACAGAAACAATAGAACAGATCAATGAAACCAGGAACTGGTTCTTTGAAAAAAATCAACAAAATTGATAAACCTCTAGCCAGATTTATAAAAAGAGAGAGGGAGGACTCAAGTAAACAAAATCAGAAAGAGGGGAAATAACCACCAATACCACAAAAACACAAGGAGAATATTATGAGGGGCGCCTGGGTGGCTCAGTCGGTTAAGCGTCCGACTTCAGCTCGGGTCATGATCTCGCAGTCCGTGAGTTCGAGCCCCGCGTGGGGCTCTGTGCTGCCAGCTCAGAGCCTGGAGCCTGCTTCCGATTCTGTGTCTCCCTCTCTCTCTGCCCCTCCCCTCCTCATGCTCGGTCTCTCTCTGTCTCAAAGATAAATAAAAACATTAAAAAAAAAATTTTTAAAAAAATTATATGACAACAAATTGGATGATCTAGAAGAACTGGATGAATTCCTAGAAACACATAAACTACCAAAAATGAAGAAGAAATAGAAAATTTTAACAAACCAATTACCAGTACTGAAATTGAATCAATAATCAAAAAACTCACAACAAACGAAAGTCCAGGACCAGATGCCTACACAGCTGAATTCTACCAAACACTTAAAGAAGAGCTAATACCTATTCTTCCTAAACTTTTCCAAAAAATAGAAGAGGAAGGAAAGCTTCCAAATTCATTCTATGAGGCCAACGTTACCCTGACATGGAAACCAGATTAAGACATCACCAAATAAAAGAACTACAGGCCAATATCTCTGATGAATATAGATCAAAAACCTTCAACAAAATATTAGCAACCTGAACCCAACAATACACTAAAAAAAATCATTCACCATGATCAAGTGGGATTTATTCCTGGGATGCAAGACTGGTTCAATATTCAAATCAATCAACATGATACATCACATCAACAAGAGAAAGGATAAGAACCATATGATAATTTCAATAGATTCAGAAGGAGCATTTGACAAACTACAACACCCATTCATGATAAAAACCTTCAATGAAGATTAGAGGGAACATACCTCAACATATTAAAGGCCTCATATGAAAAACCCACAGCTAACATCATACTTGATGGGGAAAAACTGAGAGCTTTTCCCCTAAGTTCAATAACAAGACAAGGATGTCCACTCTCATCACTTTTATTCAACATAGTACTGGAAATCCTAGCCATAGCAATCAGATAAGAAAAAGCTGGTAAGGAAAAAGTAAAACTTTCGCTATTTGCAGATGATATGATACTTTATGTAGAAAATCTGAGATACTCCACCAAACAACTACTAGAATTGATAAATGAATTCAGTAAGGTCTCAGAATATAAAAATCAATGTACAGAAATCCATTGCATTTTTAAAGTTTATTTATTTTAAGAGAGCAAGAGAGCAAGCATGGGTGTCAGAGATACAGAGAGGGAGAGAGAATACCCTAAGTTCATACTCACGAACAACGAGATCATCACCTGCACTGAAATCAAGAGTCTGATGCTGAACTTACTGAGCCACCCAGGTGCCCCTAATCCACTGCATTTCTATATACTAATAATGAAGCAGCAGAAAGAGAAATTTAAAAAACTACCCCATTTCAACTGCACCAAAAATAATACCTAGGAATAAACTTAACCAATGAGGTGAAAGACCTGTACTCTGAAAAGTATAAAACATGGATGAAAGAAATTGAAGATGACACAAAGAAATATAAAGACATTTCATGCTCATTAATTGGAAGATCAAATATTGTTAAAATGTCCATACTACCCCAAGTAATCTACACATTTAATGCAATCCCTATCAAAATACCACCAGCATTTTTTACAGAACTAGAACAAACAATCCTAAAATTTGTATAGAACCACAAAGACTCTGAGTAGCCAAAGCAATCTTGAAAAACACAACAAAACAGGAGATATTACAATTTCAGACTTAAGTTATATTACAAAGCTGTAGTAATCAAAACGGTATGGTACTGGCACAAAAACAGACACATAGATCAATAGAACAGAATAAAAGGCCTAGAATAAACCTATATTATATGGTCAATTAGTCTTCAACAAAGCAGGAAAGAATATCCAATGGGAAAAAGTCGCTTCAACAAATGGTGTTGGAAAAACTGGACAGGTACATACAAAAGAATGAAACTGGACCACTTTTTTACACCATACACAAAAATAAACTCAAAGTGGATCAAAGACCTAAATGTGAGGCCTGAAACCATAAAAATCCTAAAGAGAGCCAAGGCAGTAATTTTTCTGACATTGGCCATAACAACAAAGCAGAATACACATTCTTTTCAAGTGTACACAGAACATTCTCCAGAACAGATCACATATTAGGCCACAAAACAAGTCTCAAAAAATGCAAAAAGATTTAAGTCATAACATGCATTTTTCAGACCAAAGATATGTCTCCTGAAGAAAGATAAACAAAAGCAAAAATAAACTACTGAGACATCAAAATAAAAAGCATCTATACAGCAAAGGAAATAATCAACAAAACTAAAAGACAACTTACTGAATGGGAGAAGATATTTGCAAATGACACATCCAATTAAAGGTCAGTATGCAAAATATATGAAGGACTTACACAAGTCAACACCAAAAAAAAAAAAAAAATTCAATTAAAATATGGGCAGAAGACACGAACAGGTATTTCTCCAAAGACGACATACAGGTGGCCAACAGACATAAAAAAATGCTCAACATGACTCATCATCAGGGAAATGCAAATCAAAAGCCCAATGAGATATCACCTCGCACCTGTCAGAATGGCTAAAATAAAAAACTCAAGAAACAACAAGTACTGGTGAGGATGTAGAGAAAAAGGAACCCTCGTGCATTGTGGGTGGCAATACAAACTGGTGTAGCTACAGTGTAAGACAGTATGGAGGTTCCTCATTAAAAATAGAGCTACCTTGGGGCGCCTGAGTGGCTCAGTCAGTTAAGTGTCTGACTCTTGATCTCAGCTCAGGTCATGATCTCAAGGTTTGTGAGTTCAAGCCCCACATGAGGCTCTGTGCTTACATCGCAGAGCCTGCTTGGGATTCTGTCTCTCCTTCTCTCTGCCCCTCCCTTGCTGTGCTGTCTCTCTCAAAATAAATTAACTAAAAAGTTTTTAATTAAAAAAAAAAAATAGAGCTACCATATGCTCCAGCAATTGCACTACTGGGTATTTACACAAAGAATACAAAAACACTAATTCAAAGGGTTACATGCACCCCTATGTTTATTGCAGCATAATTTACAACAAATTATAGAAGCAGCCCAAGTGTCCATTAATAGATGAATAAAGAAAATGTGGTGTGTGTGTGTGTATGGATGGATCTAGAAAGTATAATGCTAAGTGAAATAAGCCAGTCAGAAAGAGAAATACCATATGATTTCACACATATGTGGAATGTAAGAAACAAAACAGGACCTCCTGGTTGGCTCATTTGGTTGAGCGTCTGACTCTTGATTTCAGCTCAGATTCATGATCCCAGGGTCCAGCATGGATCAACCCCCACATTGGGGCTCCAACATCAGGGCTCCAACAGAGCCTGCTTGGGATTCTCTCTCTCTCTCTCTCTCTCTCTCTCTCTCTCTCTCTCTCTCTCTCCTTCTGCCCCTCTCTCCCCTGCTTGTGAGCTCTCTCTCTAAAAAAAAAGAAACAAATATACAAAGAAAAGGTAGACAAACCAAAAGCCAGTCTCTTAACTACGGAGATCAAACAGAGCAGTATGGCGGGGGGGGGGGGGAGGGATGGGTGAAATAGGTGAAGGAAATTAAGAGTACACTTAGCATGATGAGAACTGAGTAATATATAGAATTGTTGAATCACTATATTGTACAAGTGAAACTAATATAACACTGTACATTAAGTACGTTGGAATTTAAAAAAAAAGAAAAAGGGCACCCTTCCTACTCAGCTCCCATGAAGGGAGGGGGGCATGACTTAGCAGACACCTGGGGATGAAGAGAACATCACCATCCTGTGGTTCAGGGTTTGTGTGAGGTCCCAAATCCCTTCCATCCAGGAGCAGTGAACCAAAGTTTCATCTGTGGCCTTGTGTCCTTTCCTAGCACCAAAGAGGCTTCCAACCAGACCTCAGGCTTAGACAGAACCCTAACTATAAAAATGTCAATTAAAAATAGAAAAACAAATGAAAAAATATCCAAAATGGTCTTACGATTCAGCTGGTACACCCTTGTATGGCCTTCCAGGTTGTTAAAAGATTGAAAGAGCTTCTTCCCTGGCAATAGAGCCACCTGCCATGCTGACTCCCTTCCTAGGACCTTTCCACCACTGCCCACCAACAACCAACAACTATAAGTAACCTGGCCCAGGAGAGGCTATTGAGTGGGAGGAATGAATCAGCTCAGGAACCAAGAATCATGGAGATTCAGCAAGCTAAAGGGTGAGTAAATGTTTCACTTTATTACAGTCCTAGAACCTGCTTAGGACAGTGTGTCTTGGGCTTCTATTCCACCCATGGTCAGTTGGGGCCAATTACCATCATCTGGGCTTCCGCTCAGTCCTGCAGAAATATGAGGCAGTCTAGAGAAACAGACTGGATGTCCCTGAGATCTGAGATAAAGACAGAGGAAAGGGGAAACCTTGTGTACTTACTTCTACATAAACAATGTGTATCCTCAGCACTCCTTGATTGATTTGAAAGGCTACTGGCTAACAGGTGGCATTTATAACTTTTATATATTAATGACATCAAACTTTGTTTCTATATTAAAAGTCATAAAATTGTCCTGTACCAGGAGTGTTTTTTTTAAAATACACGTGGCAAAACAGAAAAAGAAAATATCAACTTCTCCAACACCAAATGCAAACTTAACATTCTTAGAGCCGCACTCAATAAAGTCAATGTTTGTGTAACGATGTGTGTAGTTCCTGGAATCTTTATCAACGTTGAACTGCAACAGCTGAAATACAACAATTCCAATTTAATATATGAAATTTTATTGTACTGGGAATTTAGACTGGGAAATTAGTATGCATGTCAAAATCTTAAAACAGATTTCTACAAAGTTGCATGAAATTCCTAAAGCTGCTTGCCATTTCCCTCTATTTCACCAAGTCCCTCCCCTTTGAAAACACTTTATACTGTTCTTAAATCTAGGCTCTCAACAGCTTATTACATTGTATTAAGTTCTACTTTATTTTCATTCATTTCATTTCTTTGGATCACAAAACCCCCAGTTTATCTGAAAGACTATTAAATATTTGCTAACATAAACTTGTAACATGAACCTGAACTAAAGGAAAAGCCGCTGGAAAGAGCACAGGGGAGAAATCTAAGCACTACCTAAGATTATTTCTAGGTATTATTTTCTGGCCGCAAACATCTTCACTCAGCCAAAGACAAGACATTAAAAGCCATCTTATGCAAGCAGGACCCGTTTTAGCAGAACACCTGCTGAAAAATTTCATGGTGTTCCTCTTCATTTTTTAAAATGCTGAAGCTTTCTTTTAACTAAGTGTAGTTACACAAGATTTACACCAGGCAAGACCTTATTTTAATCTAAGATGGAAATTATTCCCACCATCTTTCTACATTGGAATGTATTTTTTAAAAAAATTACTTACACCACACAGCAAAGTGAAATCTGGACAGACAGCATGAAACTACCGGCAGCCACCTATTTCCTCACAGACTAAACTTTGTTCCCTTCCTGGCTGTTTCTGGATCAGGTTCACACTGATACACGTTTACTGTGGCCTTGGAAGCTACCACCCAGTGGAGCGAGGTGGGAGGGTTTGTTAATTTAACTACTGCTTGACCACTATTTATCAGCAGCTTCTTTAAGGTCGAGTTCAACGTGTTTAAAGAGACAAACGCAAGGAAGATCATAAGGTGAGCCTGAAAAATCTCTTAATCTCTGATAGTTGGGCTTTGGTTTCTGAGGACGTTCCTTTCCCATATGTTCCTGGGGGAAAAACTAATGTAGTCGTTCCTCTGAGCTTCAAAAGCCGTGTTTTCTTTTAATAAAAGTTTTCTCTTGTCCTTAGAATCTATACATTGTGCAATCATGGCAAAAAAGAGACCAGAAAGTTGCTTCTCCCCCACCTTCATTCCCTCTCTTTCACTAGTTAGGGGAATAATGCAGAGTTCTTGTTAAACTTAGTTCTTTCTGACATTGAAACCACCTGCTTACCTAAGAGTAAAAGTGGATCCCGAAT
This sequence comes from Panthera tigris, assembly GCF_018350195.1. Taxonomy (NCBI): domain Eukaryota; kingdom Metazoa; phylum Chordata; class Mammalia; order Carnivora; family Felidae; genus Panthera; species Panthera tigris. The sequence continues at coordinate 81,307,144 of NC_056668.1, forward strand.
TCTGTTCTTGGCAAGATAAAATGTTATGCTGCTTCATCTTCTTCCACATCCCCAAGCTTCTTTCTCTTCTGAGCTACTGTATTTCTGTAATTTGTAGCATTAGCTGTTGAAGCAGAAACCATTTATTATGTACTTACTGCACTAATCACTTTATAAACATTATCTCATTCTCTTCTAGGCAACATATTTGGGGATCATCTTCAATTCTTCTTAGTCTGCTTCTCTATCCAATTAGCCCCTTCTCTATCCTGGTGATCTTCTGCAGTTAGAACTGTGGTAGGCAGAATAATGGTCCCCCACAAAGATGTCCATTCTCTTATCACCAGAAGCTGTGAATATGTTACTTTACATGGCACAAGGGACTTTGGCAATGTGGTTAAGGTTAAGGACTTTTAGATGGGGGAGATCATCCAGATGGGGCCAATCTGACCACACGAATCCTTTAAAAGCAGTGAGCCTTTCTCAGCTGTGGTCAGTGAGGACTGGACTTGCTTCTGCTGGCTTTGAAGGGGAAGGAAGGGAACCACTAGAAGCTAGAAAAGGCAGGAAAACAGATTCTCTTCTAGATCCTCCAGAAAGAGATGCAGCCCTGATGATACCACAGTTTTAGCCTATTGAGATCCGTGTTGGATTTTTTTTTCCTAATGTTTATTTATTTTGAGAGAGAACACGTGTGCAAGTGGGGGAGGGGCAGAGAGAGAGAGAGAAAATCCCAAGCAGACTCCACCTTTCTAGGGCAGAGCCCACCTCGGGGCTAGATCCCATGAACGGTGAGATCATGACCTGAGCCAAGATCAAGAGTCAGGGGGCTAACGAAGCCACCCAGGCACCCCTTTGTGTTGGATTTCTCACCTACAGAACTGTAAGATAATAAATATGCATTGCTTTAGTCCGCTAAGTTTGTGATAATTCATCACGACCGCAATAGAAACATAATACAGGTACTTTAATTTCAAAATTAATTTCCTTTGAAAATATAATACCAAAACTGAATAGTATACTCCAAATGAAGTCTGATAAAGAAAAAACTAATTGTGGAACTACTAAGTTCCTTATTCTGATGCCACACTTGGTGGACTCCTTATCACACCAGGTGCCTGACTCTACCCTCATTCTTTCTTTCAACTAATTTTGGAGATGAAATGCAGAGCTTTATGTTCAATTGAAATTTCACCTTATTTGTTTTAGCCCATCCTTCCCAACGATTAAGATTATGTTTAATCATGCCTCTGTACTGTCATAGGAAGTACCTTTTTAAGCCTAACTGCATTTACTTAATTCTCATGTATCCATCAAGTTATTAGTAAATAAACATTGACCAATCAAGATCAAAAACAGAGTTCTGAAATGGAGGACAAATTTTTGTTATTAGAGATCTTCAGTTTGACACTGATCATGAAACAAAACTCTTTGGGAGGCGCCTGGATGCTCAGTTGGTTAAGCATCCTACCCTTGACTTTAGCTCAGGTTATGATCTCATGGTTGGTGAGATCAAGCCCTACATCAGGCTCTGAGCTAACAGCATGGAGCCTGCTTGGGATTCTCTCTCTCCCTCTCTCTCTGTCTTTCCCCAATGCACGCTCACTCTCACACAATATATACATAAACATAAAAAAGGAAACTTCTTTGGGTACACAAGTTTGATCAGCTACAAACCACCTACTCTCATACAGCTTACTTTTTTTTTTAATTTCTCACACATATCAAGAGAATAAAATGCCTTAATAAATAAAGATGTGTCCACAGCATACTGGAAATGGAGATGTGGTTAGGTTGATATGAGCAGTTTTTGTTTTTTAATAGTTTGGTGCTGTCTCAATGATTATCATTTTCTTTGTTAAGAGTTTACAAACTATCAGGGTGCCTGGATGGTTCAGTCAGTTAAGTGTCTGACTCTTGATCTTGGTTCAGATCATGATCTCATGGTTTGAGAGATTGAGCCCTGCCTTGGACTCTATGCTGACAAAGCAGTGCCTGCTTGGGTTTCTCTCTCTCCCTCCCTCTCTGCCCCTCCCCAACTGGCACTGTCTTTCTCTTTCTTTCCCAATAATTAAATAAATAAATAAGCAAACAAACTTAAAAAAAAAGTTTACAAACTATCAGTTAATTATTCTTTCTAGAAGTCTACTTGAAATTAAAAGAAAGTTTATCCAATTGAAGGAAGTGACAACTAATTCTGTCTCAAAAGAGGATATGTGAATGGAGAGGGGGATAGGGGAAACACTATGAAAGAAGGCATGGTGGAAGGAATGAGCACAGGGCACCCTTGGGAGAGTATAAAAACCCAGCTGGTTAGAGCGATAGTGGTTATTGGAAGGTAGTGTGAACTGGGGTTGAAACATATGATGTAGTCTTAAAAGGGGGACTAGGACTTCAACTTAACACAGGAGAAAATAGAAAGAAGTAAAAGATTATTTTTTAAAGTTTATTTTTGAGAGAGAGAGAGAGCATGAGCGTGTGTGCCCAAGTAGGGGAGGGGCAGAGAGAGGGAAAGAGAGAATCCTAAGCGGGCTGCATGCTGACAGCATCAGTGGGGAGGGGGTGCTCAATTCCACGGACCTCGAGATCATGACCTGAGCTGAAATCAAAAGCCAGGTGCTCAACCGACTGAGCCACCCAGATGCCCCAAGAATTAAAGGATTTTAAAGCAAGAAAATGAAATAATAACAGTAGTGCTTTAATAGCCTAATTGAAAAATGGGAAAGTATATGAAGAGTTCACAGAAGAAAATGTAAATGGCTCTTAAATACATGTAAAGACACTCCACCTCATTTTTAATAAGAGAAATATAAATTGAAGGTACAATGACATAATTTTAAGCTATATTTTAACCTATCAAATTGGCAAAATTCAAAGTCTCATAAGACACAATTTTGGTGAGGCTATAGGGAAATAATAGAGGATAAAATGGTGGAAACTCTAAAATGCAAATTGGCAATCAAATTATGAATGTGCATTCCCTTTTACCTAGTAGTAAATAAAAACATACACATGTAAAATGATGTATGTTGGTGGATATTCACTACAGAGAGAATTGTTTGCAAAGGTAAAAGGGGTCAATCAGTAGGGAACTGGCAAATCAAATTACAGTACAGATATCCAATAAGACACTAGAATTTAAAAAAAAAAAAGCAACTTTGTGTTATTGATTAAAATAATGAAACTATAACAAATTTTAAAAAAGATAGACCAGCATATTTTGAATGCAACTATTTGTGTATGTATGAAAGAGTATGTGTGTGTATGATATGAGTTATGTATTCAGAGAATCTCTTAGGAAGAATATCCAAGAAACCAGAAACAATGGGTCGTCTTTAAGGAAGAGACAGGATAGTTATAGTTCAGAGGTATGAAGGAAACTTCTATATCCTTTTGTCTGTTTTGAATTCTCACCAAAGTTGATATTACCTATTTAAAAATTGATAGGTGTCCTAAATAGCAATGTTGTATTCTGGAATAGAAAAAAGTATAGTAGTGGGGTGCCTGGGTGGCTCAGTCAGTTGAGCAGTCCAACTCTTGATTTTGGCTCAGATCAAGATTCCAGGGTCATGGGATCGAGCCCTGCATCGGGCTCTGTGCTGAGCATGGAGCCTGCTTAAGATTCTCACTCTCTCTCTCTCTCTCTCTCTCTTCCCCTCTCCCTTTGCCCTCTCCCTTACTGTCTCCCTCTTTCTCTAAAATAAAAGAAAAAGTACAGTAGGAAAAAGTCTGGTGAAAACTTACAGTCTGGATTTTAGTTGTCATGCACCAATGTTAATTTCTTAATTTTGAAATTAAGCCAAAGCCAAACAAGCCAAAGTTATGAGAGGTGTTAACATCAGGAGAAACTGAGTGAAGGTACCATTTTTGCAACTTTTTATAAACCTAAAATTATCTCAAAAATAAAAAATTTCATAAACCAATAAATAAATATTAAACACTTATTAGGGCAGTTGCAGGGGCAATGGCTTGGAGAGAAGAGGGATTAGAATCAAAGAGGCCAGATGGGAAACTGGGAGTAATCTTGACATGAGGTGCATTAGGGTAATAGTTATGAAAATACAATGAAACGAGCTAATGTGGAGATGAGATTCATTTCAAAAGAAAAAAATTCAACAAAATACTTGCAATAGCAGAAAGCAGAGATAAGATCAGTGATGCCAGTGACAAAAGATGGAACTGAGAGGAGGAAGCTTATTTAAAAGGGAATGAAGTTCATTCATTCATTCATTCATTCATCCATTCATAAGTATTTGCTGGTACCCTCATGCCAGGCTCTATGCAAGGCACTGGGGATATGAATAAGTTTATAAATGCCAAGTAAGAAGTGACCCTAAAATGTCCAAGCTCAATTGTCCAAAAGGCATTTGGACATTACAGGGTGACAGTCCTGGTAAGGGCACAGAACTGGGGTAGCTGAGAAAGATGACAGAGACTGAGGACGAAGAAGCGAAAACTGAGCCATGGGACAGAAACACAATTAGGGGGAGAGAGGAGTAGCAAAGGAGACAGGGAAGGAATGGTCAAAGGGGATAGAAAATAAGTAGGACATGGCAATTTCCTGGAAACCAAGATAAAAGAAAGATTAAAGAAGAAGGGTTCCATCAAATGCACTGTTCAAAAAATGAGGGTAGACAAAAGTCCATAAGACAGTTAACAAGAGAAATAGCTGATGGCAAAGGAGGTCACTCAAGAGAACTTTTTCACCTTCAGTAAAGCCTAAATGGAACCCAAATTACCCAAATTACAGAAGTCAAAATTTTCTTACAAGAAAGCACTTCTAATTTAAAGGCCTTTGGGAAATGAGATCCCATCTATTATCATGCTTCTCAAACTGAGATACTTGAAACCACAAAATAGATCTGTATGCAACATCAATTTTGTTTGGAAGAAAATATATTGAAACAGAGGAATGCAAACTATGCATGAGCTCTGAAGACAAATCCTGAAATTTCAAGCATAGAATGTCTTATAGGAGGTCCCCTTCCAAATTCTAGGGCTACAAATTCATTCTCTGCTTCTTTAAAGGGGTTCTTGGGCAGAGATCTGAGAAGCACTGATGTAATGGCCAGCTATACTGAAATGTACCCTTTCTACTGAAATTCAGGATACCTAGAACTTAAAAAATAACTTTATGGGTGGCTCAGTCAGTTAAACATTTAACTCGATTTGGGTTCAGGTCGTGATCTCATGGTTCGTGAGTTCAAGCCCTGTGTCAAGCTCTGTGCTGACAGCTCAGAGCCTGGAGCCTACTTCAGATTCTGTGTCTCCCTCTCTCTCTACCTTTCTCCCTCCCTCCCTCCCTCTCTCTCTCTCTCTCTCTCTCTCTCTCTCTCTCAAAAATGAACATTAAAAAAAAGAAAATGTCATGGAAAAACTATCTAGGGTTAGTGATTTTTGTAAAATCAATGGTCTACTCTGATGTCATGTGAATGGAGAAATTATCATCATTTCTTATCCTAGTGCAATTCTGATACTTAAGAGATTTTTACTGTTTAAAAGAAAATCAACTTTAAGAACGGTTAAAATAAACCAGCTTCTTTTCTAAGTGTTTGGGTTTTTAAACTAAAAGCTATATAGCAAACACCTCTCATATTCCATCTTATATACACTCCCTTACATTTCAAGGCTAAGAAAAAAAAAAAAAAAGCTAATGCAACGCTAAACCTAGAATATAGAATGACAGCTCTCACAAGTATTTCATTCAGCCCAGGCTGTTGGCTCTCATGATTAAAAACAACTAACAACTATGGGGGCGCGTTATCACTTCTTAACACCACCCATGGCCTATAACTCTCTGCGGTCTCATTTTAAAGGAATTTTGACATTATCATATTTCGAGAAAGCAAATCTGAATTGGTAACCTAGGGAATAAACAATACATTATTTTCTTTTCCCACCTGACCTTCATAATCATGAGATTGGTAGAATTCTCAATGATTCCCTTTTCGTCTTAAATATATATTCATGGATGTGAATTGAATACATGCACTTTGAATGTCAGGTAAGTGGAATTATTAATACCACCATGCAATTTGGTATTGCCTGAAAGAAATGAAGCATGTTTCTACAACCAGCAATTCAACTCTCAGGCACACCCCCTAGCAGAGCTTTCAACTGCCGTGCCATGGTGCCCAGGTAGGCAACAAACAGGTTACAGGTGTGCCCAGATATGGCTCTCCTCAGCTCTCCAGCCAAGCAGAAGCTCCCAGGCCAGAGACACGGCTTTGTTCTTTTAAGGCAGCATGTGAAACAAACACTACCTATCATTTCCTATGTGTGCCATGACATGCAAAAGGTTGAGAAACATTGACAGAGAAGTTCTTGCACATGTATACCAGATACGTATACAGGAATATATGTATATATAGGAACAATGTTTGTAGTATCTAAAAACTGGTGCATCTCAAATGTCTATCGATCAATTCATCTGCTAATAAATTCTGGAGTACTTGTACAATGCAATATTATACAGCAGTGAAAACTAATGAGCAATAGCTATGTGCATTGACACAGATAAATACAAAAATATAATTCTGAGTAAAAAAAAAAAATTCCCAGAAAAACACGCATGATAGGATTCCATTTTTATGAAGTTCCAAAACATGTTAAACTAATCAATATACCATTTGGGGGTACACAGTGCGTGATAAAAACCACTGAAAAAAGAAAATTAACAAAAAAAAAATTCAGAACTTTAGTTACCTCTGAGGGAGCAAGAGAAGTTTGGGAGAAGAGAGGAATATATACGGTATATTGGAGGTAAAGGTAACAGAGCTTTTTTAAAACTGGGCTATAGGGAAATGTAATATGTTTTCTACATAGTTATTCGATAAACCCTACAGATATTTTATAAACATTGTGTATCTACTCAATATTTAATAAGCATATTTTATAAGAGCCCTACTTTGTCCAAAAGTAGATAGTGAATGCATGTGCTGTCCCTGTAATAGTATGAAGTACATGGAATGGTAGGGAACAGAAAGCATGAAATTCTACAGAACACTGCAGGTCAGGCCCTGAATCTTTCACAAAGGCCCTACAGACTCACACATGAGTGCAACAATAAGAGATTTGAAAGCTAGACAGTAATTAAAATTAAAACAAAATTTAATATGCTATCATTTTATGAGGCACCATATACACAAATTTTAACATTAACTAAAATATGGATTTAAAGAATCAGGACCGAATAAACTGCCAGCCTGTGGATGAATAACTCCTCTTGCTATTTTCTAAACAGTCAACATTTCATTGTGTATTTAGACCACACAAAAGACATTTACAGAATCACAATACTTTAATTCATCATGTATATCCAGCAAATGTTTGCTTAGTCAAATGCCTGTCTGTTTGTCAATGTCATTTAAGGGCAGGTTTATAAAGCTTCAAGAGCAAGAACTGGGTCTGTTTCAACTGATATGACTCCCAAGGAAAGCACAATGAAAACATTTTAAGAATTCTGTCTGTCCTCTGTCTCCTTTTATTTTAAGGACTAGACAGTGAAAAGCCATTTTTCTAAGCAGTGGATATTTTGCCAATATAAAAGTGATATAAGCACTTAACCTCCAATAGATACACTTAACCTCCAAATTAATTAAATTTATTATTTTTTATTTGAAATATAAAAGAAATCCAGTTTGAACTCTCCCTTAAAAAAAAAAAAAACAACTAGCAGCAGATAGGTTAATGTTTACACAAAGCCAATTTTTTTCTCTTTGTTTTTTTTTTTTTGCCTTTAAAGTTTAATGGGTGAATGACCTTGCTGGAATTCCCCGTCAGTTCTGGAGTATCTGTTTGGAAATTTCAAATAGAAACTACTTTCACATGATACATTCGAATGGTATGCCAAGTGGTATCTGTCTCTGCACCTTCAACCTGGACGTTATATAACAGATGAATAAACTTTACACAAAATGAAAGGCTTCTTTTTCTCCTTATGCTATTTAAGAAAAGATCACTTAAACATGTTTGGCGTTATATATTTATAGAGCCAGTTACACATAGAAAACCTTCACATATTTACCCTGTTCAAGAAAATTGCCCTTGATACAGCTTCAAGTTATCAAAGACAGACCAGTTTTTAAGCATGTCAAACACTGAACATTTCAGGCTGAAATGAGAATCTGAGCCAAGAATTAATTCCTGTTAACTAGTAAACATTAGTTATACAAGTAGAATAACTATCTTAAAATCTAGATAATATAAGTCATTTTTATTTTGCTTTATTTTGGAATTTCTTAAAATACTTACTTTCACTGAGAGGGAGTTATCTCAGATTTATTGTGTAAGGCTTTGGACACGCTGCCTTTTCCAGTGTGTGGCAATTATGAAACTAACTCGAAACCACCAATAATCAATAGGGTCATAAGTAACAGTGGGGATGATTTAGAACAGAAACAAAAGACTTCCCCAACAAAAATTTTCCCCACACCTCTTAGTTTCACCCTTGGCTCTTCTCTACCTCATTTTCAGAAGATGAAAGTACATTAAATGTTGCCTAGGATTTTAGCCCAGTCATCTATCCTGCTGTCAAAAATTGGTTCAGGATAGATAAAAATGAAACATTTCACAATCTGAGTTTCTATAGAACTTGTCAGTGTCTCAGAAGTCGAGATGAAGGGTAGAGTGAATGGGGAAAGACTATCAGGGAAAGTTCAGGAGAGGAATCACTGCATTTGAACATTGTCCCTAGACTATTTCTCTACCATTTTATAATAGTGCCTGGAATCTTCTCATTACAGGTTTCTTAAAGAATTTTAATCCATTAGTATGACATCACAATAGTTACAGGATAGAATTAGAAGCCATTGAATTGTTCCTCTTGCCCAAGCTCACAATGTTTCCTGTCCCTACCTACGTCTAGTTAGGAAGAACAATGAATGGGATAGTAATTCAATGTCTAACTGTGGCCCTGATTTTTCAGAGGAAGTTGGAATAAAAATGTGATGGCGAGAGGCAGGGAAGAAAGAAAACTTAATCAAATTTAATGCTCTCAAGCATTCCCCCTTCCATCTCCACGTCCCTATTCCCATCTAGTTAGCAAAAACGAAAAAAAAAAAAAAAAACTTTTGCTATTAGTTTAGAAATATTAGTTATGTAACATAAACAATTCATAATTATTTCCTAACCTTTACATTCCAAAATGCTTTCTTTAAAAGTGGTGCAGGGGCGCCTGGGTGGCTCAGTCGGTTAGGCGGCCGACTTCAGCTCAGGTCATGACCTCTCGGTCCGTGAGTTCAAGCCCTGCGTCGGGCTCTGTGCTGACAGCTCAGAGCCTGGAGCCTGTTTCAGATTCTGTGTCTCCCTCTCTCTGATCCTCCCCTGTTCATGCTCTGTCTCTCCCTGTCTCAAAAATAAATAAAACTTAAAAAAAAAAAAAAGTGGTGCAGTATAGGGACACCTGGGTGGCTCAGTCGGCTAAGTATCTGACTCTAATTTCAGCTCAGGTCATGATCTCACAGTTGTGAGGTTGGGCTCTGCACTGGGCGTGAAGCCTGCTTAAGATTCTCTCTTTCTCCCTCTCCCTCTGCTCCTCTCCACTCATGCTCTCTTTCTTTCTCAAAATAAAAATAAAAAATAAAATAAATAAAAGACGCAATGCAATATGGACAGATGTCTTAAAGCATATTAGTAAAAACAACGCATCTCAGGCAAGGGAGGGGATTTTAAGAACACCTTTTATGATTTTTAATATATTTTGGCACACATATATTTATAACCAAAAAGATTCCAATAAGGTTATTTTCATTTTGGAAAATAAAAAATATAAGCCATTCAATGCAAAGATTTTTATGTGATGTTACCTACCAAACAGTAAACTCTTAAATGTAAAAAGAAGTGTTTTGGCTTCTAGGATATAGTTTCATTTTCACAAATTATGGAAAGTATATTCAGAGCCCTTTGTTGTCGTTGTTGTTGTTCAGAGCTTTCTCTTCTTGACCTCCTTTGTCCTAATGACTCCCATATTGATGTATTCTGCTCAGACCTCTTTTTTCTTCTATGGTTAGTCTTGAAATTTCTTAATCAAAAACAGTAATAGCTAATGTATATTAAGCCAGACATTGTTCTGAACACTTTACCTAATCAATTTAATCTTTACAACAACCCTGGGAGATACTTCCAGTTTAAAAACATACTGTTATCCCCACTTTACAGATTAGGATCTGGAAACAGAGGTGGTTAATACCCCATTTGCAACAGGGCAGAGTAGCAAAATTTGTGTTTTAAATAATTTGCTTGTCTTTTCCTTTTCCTTTGTTGTTGTTGTTTTTTTTTAAATCTCTTTAGGAAGTATTCCCAAAGGAATGATACATGGAGAAAAAGGGTATGTGATTTTGTTATTTTCATTATGTATCTCCATGTTTTTTTCCCAGGATTTTTCTAATGCAGTGATTCTCAACTTATTGTCTCTGGACCAGCAGCATCACCATTACATGGGAACTTGTTAGAAATGCAAATTATCTATCAGGTCCCATCCATCCCTACTAAATCAGAAACTCTAGGGTAAGGCCTACCAATATGTTTTTGTTTACACACACACGCACCTAATTTTTGTTAAATTACTCCTCTGGAGTGATTCTGATGCATATTAAAGTTTGAGAACCATTGTTCTAAAGGGTAATATAGCCATCGGTTATGCAAAAGATCCCATTTGGCCACATATTTAATGTACTGAAGTGTAACTGCCTATCTTTTACTAATTTTATTGCATCTCTTGGAAAGGGACACTCATTTCCACAAATATTTATTAAGCATCTACTATGTGCTTGAGAATGAGTGCTTGAAGAGCTAACCGTCTAGTTGGACAAGGAGAAATGTATTTTTTATTATTTTTTTAAATGTTTATTTATTTTTGCGAGAGACAGTGTGAGTAAGGGGAAGGACAGAGAGAAAGGGTGACAGAGGATCCAAAACAGGCTTTGCATTGATAGCAGCGAGCCTGATGCAGGGCTCAAACCCATGAACCGTGAGATCATGACCTGAGCTAGAGTTGGAGGCTCAAGTGACTGAGCCACCCAGGCGCCCCTACAGGGAGAAATTTAATAATTACAATGCCAGGTAGTAATTCAGTGACAGAGATGCACTGATGCTGAGGGGAAGTAAACTGTAGTAGGTTATGTCTTGATCTCTTAGGAATTGCTGTACTCTACCGCACCATTTGAGAAACGTTATTTTATGCCAGTATATCCTACCCCTCACCCAGGGCCCATGCCCCAAATCAGGGCATTACCATAGCAGCACTCACTGTTATACAGTGATTAACAAACTCAGCAAGGTAGTTCCTCCGTGGTTAGAATCCAGAGCCTGTGTAGAGAAAGGAGCCAGTGTCTAGAGTTCCTAAGAGTCTAAAGAGCTTTCCTATTCTACTCCACAGGTAACTTGACAATAATTCACCCTTTTCCCACCACTATCTCATGTTTTTCATGATTGTGTCAGATAGTTTCCAAAATATAAAAACTTTCAAATACCCTCTGTACCCTTCCAAGTTCACATTCTCCTCCATAATACTTTAATCACTATTCTGAATCTAGTGTTTATCAACCCCCCCAAAGTACTATTTTTCATCTTTATGAAAATGTATAAGGTGCTTTTGAAACTTATTTTACTTAACATTCCTTTTTGAGATTGATCCCTGTTGAGGTAAGAAGCTCTATAATGCATTGGTGAATTTATGCCATTGAATGAATAGCCCAGCAAAGTTTATTCATCCATTTTCCTCTTGATAGATGTTTGGGCTATTTCTTTTTTTCTTTCTCTTTTAAAATAGTGATGCAATAAGGGCATCTGGGTGGCACAGTCTATTAAGCGTCCGACTTCAGCTCAGGTCATGATCTCATGATCTCATGGTAAAGGGGTTTGAGCCCCATGTTGGGCTCTGCACTGACAGCATGGAGCCTGCTGGGGATTCTCTGTCTCCAGCCTCCCTCTGCCCCTCCCCTGCTTGCACACATGCATGTGCTCTCTCCCAGAAATAAATAAGCATTTAAAAAATAAAACAGTGATGCAATGAACATTTTAATAGATCACTTCAGCAAATATGAAGGGCCACCACATTTTTAAAAAATGTGTCTGAATCTTCTTTCCCCTTTTTTATAGTTTATATTTCTCTGCTAAAATTCTTCATCTGTTCATGCATATGTCCTGCCTTTTCCACTAGATTCTTTAACATACTAGTCACAATTAAAGTTCCTGTCTGATAGTTCCAACATGAATCATCTCTGGTGCTGGGTCTGTCTGTTGCTTTGTATCTTAAAAATACATATATTTTAAATATATTTCATATATTTTTAAATTTTTGATTTAATGCCACACACTGACTACAGAATAACCATACAAACTAGGGAAAAGAATAGTAACTCTTGGAAAAATGTGCATGCCTATTCTTCTGTCCTGCAACCAGGTAAACTGAAATTCCAAAGAGACATAATCTAGTCAGTAGGTGAGCTGGTTTTATTGTTGCTATAGTTACTTTCTGTGCCTCTTCCTCCAGCAGTGGGCAACAGCTACTTTGTGCTTAGTGTGGACCCCAGGATACTCAGGTTTTATTCAGTGTTCCTGCTCCACACTCAGCTTTCAGTGGTCACTGCATGTCTGTGCCACAGAAGGGGTTCTTTCTCTGCATCCTTGCCCCTTCTGAAGAGATAGACTGCTGTTGTTTGTTACTCATTGTTAAGTGTATTCGTTCTCTTGGTCTGGACTCAGTCTTAGGCAGGCCCTATACGTCTATGCCTCAGGTATAGACACCCCCAACCCCCCGTGGCAGTGAAACTCTGCCTTGTATCTATAAGGGAACACTGCAAAAACCCCTCCAGCACGCCAGACCCCATACTAACCACAAGTAGTAGCAGCAGCTAATGGTGGAGAGTTTCCTGTACCTCCCAGCACAGAAAGCTTTTGCTTCTACCTTACCCTCAGAAGCAATGAATCTTTGCCTGGACCCTGAAAAACAAAGTTTCCTGTCCCTTCCCCAGTGGCTTAAGATTTTTGCTTCACACAAGAAAATTATTGGTGGGGCACCTGGGTGACTCAGTCGGTTAAGCATCTGACGTTGGCTCAGGTCATGATCTTGTGTGAGTTCAAGCCCTGGATCGGGCTCTGTGCTGACAGGGTAAGATGGCTAAATAGGAAGCCCCAGATCTAGTTCTCCCAATGAGACACTAACTTAACAATATATGGTCTAAAAGGCCTGTATGTGGCCTCCAAAAACCAGTTAAGAAGTTGTAGTACCCCGGAAAAACTCAAACCCAAGAACAGCCACATTGAATGGGTAAGAAAGCCATTTCATTTCACCTGTTGTAGCCCTTCCCCCAAGGTGGTACACTTCTGTGTGATCAGAAGTAAACACCCAATCCACAGCAACTCCATCAGAATGAGAAGGACAGAACATTCCAAATATTCGAAAGACTGCCTGAGAGACTGGTTTGTCTCATCTGACTTGGAACGCTGAGGCATACTTTGGATGGATGCCTTGGGGTCACTGGAAATGGGAGAACACAGAGTTGAGCTCTTGCACCAGAAAGCCTACAATACCACAGATGAACATCAGAGCGAACAAAAGATTACCAACTCCTGAAAAAGCAACTGGAGAACCTTTCTAACTGGCACGCAAACAAGCCCAGAGAAGATGCATACCCATGCCAAGTTTGAGAAGTCTCCAGAATCTTTAGTTGGCTGACTGATGAGTCTCCCTGTGTATGAAGCCAGTCCATAGAACCGAGAGAGGTAGCTGTTTTTTCAAATGCACAAATCCCAGCAAAATTCCCTGAAGAAACAGAAACGTGGCCCAAAGTCAAGGGAACAAAATAAATCTTCAGAAACTGATCCTGAAGGGATGGAAGTGCATGAATTACCTGACAAAAAATGCAAAACAATCATCTTAAAGATGTTCACTGTGCTAAAAGAGAGCATGGTCAAATAAAAGAAATTAGGAAAATGATGCATGAACAAAATGAGAACACCAACAAAGACAGAAACAGAAATTCTAGAGCAGAAGAAAACGAATGGGAAAATCCCCAAATATGTGGAAATTAAACAACACACTCTTAACCACGGTCAAAGAAAAAAAATCACATAAGAAATTAGAAAACACTTTGAGACAAATGAAAACAGAAACACAACATACCAAAATTTATAGGGGGCAAGAAAAGCAGTATTAAGAATGGAGCTTATAGCAGTAAATGCCTACATTTAAGAAGAAGAAAGAAAGAAAGAAAGAAAGAAAGCAAGAAAGAAAGAAAGAAAGATTAAAAGTTAAAAAAAATAAAGAAGAAAAAAGATCTCAAATCAATAACCTAACTTAAAGAACTAGAAAAAGAACAAACTAAACCCAATTAGCAGAAGGAAGGAAATAATAAAAATTAGTGCAGTAATAAACAAAATTTGGAAAAAATTTAAAAATCAACAAAATGAAAGGCTGATTTTTAAAAAGATCAACAAAATTGACAAGTCTTAGCTTCATGAAGAAAAATAAAAAAAGAGAAAATTCAAACAAAAATCCAAAGTGGAAGAGGAAATACTACAACTGATACTGCAGAAATAAAAAAATCAGAGAGTACTATGAGCAACTATCAACTGTGTACCAACATGTCTCCTCATATTCTTTTTTTTTTTTTTGAGAAACATGGAACATAAACGAGTTTTCAAAAATACACATTTTCATTATTTCTCTAAGTCTAATGTTGGTTCAGTTCTCCTCTTTCAATCCTGAAAAGCAGGGCAGAACAGAAGATTTTATTTCAAAAAGTACTGTTTATGTCCAGGTCAAAGATAGAAAGGAGAAAGGTAAAAAAGAAGAAAAAATCAAATAAGAGCACATTTTGCCAGTGGAACCCCACCTAGCTAAATATTCTCATCTTTTGCTTCAAAATACCAGCCTTGTTTAACAAAGTACTGCAGTTAACTGAAAGGCTTGCAGTCTACACTCACACACATCCCCTGTTTATCTCTGACCTACAGTGATCTCCACAATTCTCAGACTCAGTTTTAAATGGCAAAAAGACAAAACAGAATTGGGAAAGTATACATCACATGAACACAAAGGCATGTACTCTATGATGTCCCATTTAACTTCACACACACACAAATACACACACACATGCACGCACATACACACCAGGTAACTTTCATTTTGGTTACTATATCGGTGAAAGATTTCTTGAAGTCTAATTCATCTGCTTTACTCCCAATCCTTCACCTCAATTCAATTGTTAATTATATAAAAGTCTATTTCTTTTTTTCAAGTTTTATTGATATAATTAACATACATAACCTTGCATTGGTTAAAGTGTAGGGCAATCATTTGATACATGTATATACTGCAGAATGAAAACTCTTTTTTTTTTTTTTAAGTTTATTTATTTTGAGAGAGAAAGAGTGTGAGTGGGGGAGGGGCAGGGAGAGGAGGAGACAGAATTCCAAGCAGGCTCTGCATTGTCAGGGCAGAGCCCTACACAGGGCTCCAACCCACAAACTGCGAGATCATGACCTGAGCTGAAGTCGGACTTTTAACCGACTGAGCCACCCAGGCGCCCCTGAAAAATCAATTTCTAAGTTGCCAATTCTCTACCTCAAGAGGAAGGAGGCCATAACCACTGGAATCTCATACTATCTCATGATTAGAGTCAGAGAAACTAGAATAATTAATGTCCTGGTAGGTTTCTTTGACAGTGGACTTTCAAAATTATTCCATTACTAAGTTTGAATCAACCTTGGAAATGTCCTGCACACAATATAAGCATGGTGGCCATGACTGTCATCTCTCAGATGTAGCAGAGGCTTTATTATGGATAGACTGTTCATGTTTTATACCAATGGAGAATTTCCTAATACAGATAGCAAGTTCTTTCTAGGAGAGTAATTTCATGGGAGCACCTGGGTGGCTCAGTCAGGTAAGCATCTGGCTCTTGATTTTGGCTCAGGCCAAGATCTCATAGTCAAGCCCCGAGTTTGGCTCTTCACTGACAGCATGGAGCCTACTTGGGATTCTCTCTCCCTCTCTCTGCCCCTCCTGGACTCATGTGTGTGTTCTCTCTCTCTCTCTCAAAATAAATAAATAATACATTTTTAAAAGAAGAGTAATTTCATGACTTCCTATTGTTAAATCAAGTAGGTTTTCTGGGTTTCTATGTATGACCCCAATGTCTGTGACCTGTGCCACAGAACAAAGTTCATTATTCCAGTCCAATGATCATTTCTGATCAAGTTAAATTCTTTAATAAGCCAAATTTACAACTTGCCTCTTGTTCTGGGTGCCGGGGAGAAACAATGCTGAATAGTGTGTCAGTCAGAGGTAAGTACCATGGAGAAAAATAAAGCAGGGAAGGGGAAGAGAAATGTCATGGGGTGGTGATGAGTTTACAATTTTAAATAAGACGGTCAGAGAGGGACTTATTGAGGGGACAAACCGTGACGTGAAGGAACTGAAGATGAGAGATTAAACCCACAAAGATATCTAAGGCAAGAGCATTTCAGGCACAGGGAATATCAAGTACCAAGTTCCCAAGGCAGAACAGAGATTTGTGTTTCTGAGGGTCAGCTAGGAGACCAGAGTGGCTGGGGCTGACCATCAGATGATCGAGAGATAAGGGGAGAGCAAAGGCAGCTCAGGTAAGGCCCTGGAGACCATCATAAAGACTCTGGCTTATAAATGGAATGAGATGAGAAGCAACTGGAAGGTTCTGAAGAGAAGAAATTACATAAATTAGAAGAATGTACAGTATCTGAAATATCTAAATGAAAAGAGTGGTAGCTGTGGGAAGCATTAGTCTGCAAATATTTACTGAATCCATACTATTTACTAGGATTTTCCTAGGCACAAAGCCCAACACAGGGCTTGAACCCACAAATCTTGAGATTATGATGTGAGTCAAAGTCAGATGCTTAACCGACTGAGCCACCCAGGTACCCCTAGAGTTGTGTTTTTTGAAGATGACTCAAAAGAAATTAGAGTTGTATTTTTAGATGACTCTAGGGGCACCTGGGCGGCTCAGTCGGTTGAGCCTCCGACTTCGGCTCAGGTCATGATCTCTCAGTTCGTGAGTTCGAGCCCCGCGTCCGACTCTGTGCTGACAGCTCAGAGCCTGGAGCCTGCTTCGGATTCTGTGACTCCCTCTCTCTCTTCCCCTCCCCTGCTTGTGCTCTGTCCCTCTCTCTCAAAAATGAATAAACGTAAAAAAAAATTTTTTTTAAAGATGACTCTAAAAGCAATGAGATTAGAGGAGTAAGGAGTGTGTACAGCAGGCCAATCAGCTATTAAAGAAGTGAGGGCAAAGATAATGGAGGTGTAAATAAGTGTAGTGGATGTGGGAATAGAAAGATGTGGAGAGTTTGAAAGACACTTAGGAGGGAGAAAAGACAGAATATGATGATGGATTAAATTCCTGAGAGTTGAGGAAGAAAGTCAAGAATGGCTGAGGTTGCCTACTTTTCTTGACTTTTTGTGTAGATAGATCCTATCTCCTTCACAGAGAGAATATAGATACCGATGTGATTCCTTCTGCAGAGGAGGAATAAGAAAAAGCTGATCATATATGCTAATAAGCCTATATGCCATTGCTGCCAATTGTTATACACAAATTGCACAAGTTATGCAATTTGTTGTTTCCACTGATGTATGAAACTTGGCTATGACTGTTCAGCAAAATGAAGCAGCTGGATTCTACATCTTAAATCTTCTGATAAATATTCATGTTGCTAGTATTATATAGATTTATATAATACAAATTATATATATGATTTAAGCACGTTTACATTATACATGCTTACAAAGCAGGGAACATCAATGTTTTCTACAGCATTCCATCAAAGCTTAAGTAAATAATCCCAAGGCACCAAATATAAATTTTCAGTACACTATAGCACTAAAGACTTAGTTCTTTAAAAGTCACCTTATTCCTACCAATGCTGTCACCAAAAAAGTGGATTATCTGTTTTTAGGAAAAGTTGAATAATACTGGTGACTTACTTAAGTCATTAAAGATAAATTTAGTCACTCAAAGAAAGACAACTTGACATTTTCTCTTTTAGAGACCATCAAACTCCTAGTCGTGCTAACTATATTCTCTATAGCCTGTCTGCCTGGAGTCCTCAAACAATTTTAACCCAAATGGGAGTTTTTTGTTTTCCATTAGGCCAAGAAGACAAAAGCAAAAGATTTTTAAAAGAAAATACATTTGATACAATCTTTCTACTAGTATGAGGTTGAACCAACCTTAAATGTTTTTAACATTTAAGAGTTGATGTGTCAGAGTTGATGGTATTAGAATATTAAATAAAATACCCAGAAGGCCTAGAGGCTTTCTTTGTGCTCTGAAATGAAAAAAATCTCATTAATTAGGCTAAAAATCAGAGTGATATTAATCGTCAATTCCTTTGTCACAAATAGCAGTAGTATGAAGTAAAAAAGAAACGGTGTCCTAAGAATCCAAATGGGTAGAAAAGCATTAATGCTAAAATAAGACACCTGGATCAGCGACTACAACTCATAGGAAAAAAATGCATTTTATTTATGACGAAGTACACAAATACAAATACACACACATTCACACATACATATTACTGTACTCTTACTGTGTGGGATGCAGGGTGAAATTTTTTGCTCTATGTTCCTTCACTTAAAAAAAATGCTGGTCACAACTTAGTAGGCAAATGTTGTGAGCTACGAATGTATTACAACACATAACTGCTCTAGAGGAATATAAATGCTAACTTACAATTTTAGGGAAATTTACAGTTTTCTTCCTTCTTAGAATTAGCCTGCAAGAGTACTCTGAGTACTCAGTGAAAACAAAAATTAACATAGCCTTGTTCCCATGTATGTATCCTGGATGTGATGTCCACTTTCAATGTGCTTAAATCATCTACATTCTCAGACCCAAGACCTGAGGGAATGACTTGTAACAGGACTCTATGCCCATACTGCACATTTATATAAAAGTCCTTTTTATATACATTATTTCATTTGACCCTCACAACAACCCTGGAAGGTAGGCAGGGAAGATATTATCAGATTTACTTTACAGATGAAATTAAGGTTGAGAGGGTATGTGACTTTCCCAGTTACAAAATATCTAGTAAGAGGCAGAGAATAAGCATCATTAACTTTTAGGTCAAGGGCTCTTCTCTCTAAGCCACTGACAATATAATCTGACCTCAAATATTTTTACCACTTCACTCTCACTGCTTTTTGTTGATTCAGGTTTTTATAGGCTACAACAAAAGACCTGATTCTAAACTTATCATGCCCAGTTTATGCTTCTGTACTGATGAAAACTATGGCCACTGGACATATATTCCTTTGGAAGGCACTGTTCCTTGGCTCCAATCTGAAGGAACATAAGCAATATGAAAGACCGTAAAGGCCAAGGAAATTGAAGAGAAATCAGAGGAAAGGATATAAAATGGAATGCTTTGGTGGATTTTAGTCCCTGTAAGCTTTTACTTTTGTAAGAGGATTCAATGAAGAGCTTTAATGCAGATGAAACTTGAGGCTTTTGAAGAGGGTCTAAGTCTTGATGAAGTTATTCAAACTCAAATCTTGAATGCATAATGATGGAGGGCCCCATGGTCTTCAAAAATGTGTACTTGATGTTTAAAACACACACACACACACACACACACACACACACACAAATTCTACTAGCAAGCCTAATCAATTTTTTTAAGGGTTCTGAAAAGCTTTAACTCTTTGGCCAATAATTAGTCAGACTACCAGATACCATGCTGAAAGAATAGAAAGAGAAAACCCAAGTGAAATAAAGAAAAAGAAAAGGAAACAAAGATTTTAAGAGATATAGTATACAGAATGGCTAAATATGCTCACTGGCTTATCTAATTAATATTCTTCAAATTGCAGAAATCAAACTTCTTATAGAACCAACCGGGGCTGTAGTCAGATAAACTGACTTAATGATAATTTCCTGAATCTCTCTGATCACTAGCCACGGTATTCGATAGTCTAAAACAGCTTTTGATCTTTGAAAGCATGGCCAAAATATTTGTTGGAAGAGACAGCATAAAATAAGGTTGCTTTTGTGGGGTACAGAAAGAAACTGAACTAGGAATATTATGGTTTGAAAATATTTAACAAGGGAGAAAAGACAACACCATACAGTGGAAAAATTCAGACCAGTTTGCAGGTTTTAATGAAAAACATATAGTAAATCTCACGGACTACCTTAGTACTCATTGTTTCTTTTTATTTTATGTCCTCCTATAAACCTGCCTTTTTTCCAAGAAAACTTTTAAGCTTTTAAAAATTAACAATAATAATAGCAACTAATATATACTGATTCTATACTTTGTGCTGGGCACTACTCTAAGAATTTTATGTAGATTAATTTATTTAACCCTCACAACAATCTTATGAATTTGATAATTGTGTTATCCTCAATTTACAAAGGAAGAAACTGAGGCACACAAAAATTAAGAAAATCTGGTAGTTTACCTGGCTGATAAATAGTGGAATTAGGATTCAAACTCAGGCCCTCTGTCTCAAGACTATCAACCTACACCCACTAATATAAAATTGGTTTCAGTGCAACAAAATCGACCAAGACTAAGGCTTTCTTCAAATCAGCATTCTGCCATGTCACAATCTTTCACTGCATGTTCTGATTAGAAAGGATAGTGACTAATTTCAGTTTCCAAACAGGAGTAATGTAGAATCAGTTTCAGCAGTCACTACTCCAAAGTGACATCCTGCAGGAATGTCAAAGGACTTTAAAAATAACATACCACTAAAATATTAATAATGGTAGGGGATTATAGGTGATTATTTCTCTTTTGGTGATATATAAATATAAATATATATATATGTGTATATTTATATCACCCCAAAATGTATTTCTGTATTCTAGTTTTTGTCAAGTGGACATGGGTCACTTGTATAATAAAATAAAGGCTGTTACACATGTCATCACCATTATTAGCATGGATATATATTGAACTTACAATAGCACTTGGCCCACTCACAATTTGCTGTTTCTAGCATACTGTGGGGTAAGATACCAGTTAATTAAGCCTATTAGAACTATCTTTTTAAAAAAAGTCAATAAACTGACTAAGGACCTAAGAAAAAGCCTATGGGTTTTGCATCTTAAAATTTGGCAAGTCAGGTAATTTTTAAATTTACTTCCTGGTTTAGGTAAGTTGAGATTAGTGGATAAGTGATTGGTGGATAAGTTAGCTATCAGTATTTAATGACAGGGATGATACGGGCACCTGGGTGGCTCAGTTGGTTAAGCGTCCGACTTTGGCTCAGGTCATGATCTCGCCGTTCCTGAGTTCAAGCCCTGCATTGGGCTCTGTGCTGACAGCTTGCAGCCTGGAGCCTATTTCAGATTCTGTGTCTCCCTCTCTCTCTCTGCCCTTGCCCTGCTTGCGCTCTGTCTCTCTGTCTCTCTCTCAAAAATAAATAAATATTTAAAAAAACTTTAAAGACAGGGATGATAGAATGTATACTCATACTGTGATAAATACTTCATTGCAGTATAAAAAGAAATTGTTAGGATTTGAAAGGAACCTTTATAATAATCTAGTACAACCTCCCATACAATGAGAATCCCCTATACAACAGTCCTGATGTTCAATGTTCAATCTCTGCTTAAGCAGCCCTAATGACCTCAAGTTCACTGCCTCTAGACACAATCTGCTCCCCTGCTGACTAGTTTCCTACCTTTATTTGGCCTCAAACAACAGACAAGTATGCTTCCTAGCCTACAGTTTCTCCAACTCTTCCAAAGTCTTCTATTTTCTGAACAAAATGGTCCAGTCCCCTCCATCTAGATCACCACAGTTATCCTTTTACATAATCACAAAACTGATTAAAAACAATTCTTGTGTTCTTCAAGGTATAAATAACAATGAAATCAGGTTCTGTAGAATAATGTCTTGTTAGTTAGTGGATCTAGTTCATCCATCTTGGTCATACACAATTGGAAAGGTAGTAAAGACTTATGGTCCGAGCTCAAATTCAAATTGAACAGCCATATATTTTTGAGTGCTCCTTTCTTTTCTCTTCCCCAAAACAATACCACAGAACAGAATCTTAAGACATACCTTCATCCATAATCTTACATGTAGCTAGATTTTAATTTTCTCTCAGGCTTCTATCTACCTTGCCATCACTTGAACTTGTGAATGATCTTAAAACATCCCAAATTCTTTAAGTTGCTCTCATAATCATGAATTAGCCCATGACAGGCCCAGCTCTGAGGTCTTAAAATTCTGACTTTTTCTCCTGTGCTAACTGGGTATCTTTCTATCCAGAACTTCTGGTTTTACAGAAAATTGTATATACATTATATACATTATTATTGTATACATTATACATTTATATACATTTTATATACATTATGTGTAAAATAAAATATATATGCATTTTAGAAATCCATATCTATATGCATAGACAAACACATATACATGTATCTTCCCCAATTCTATGTTATCTACATGTAACTTTCCTGTTCACGTGCTCCTTTCTTTCTATGTGTTACCTTTACCATATCCATCTTGACTCTGGAAAACACAGTCTACCCTTGGATTCAATTCATTGCAAGAAAAGGAGTCCAACTCTAGGCATCCTGCCCAATGATTTCCACTTTGTGGCTTGTAGTGATTAATCTCATTGACCTCAAGAAGCAAAGCATCATTTAACTTAAAGGATTATATGCAAAATACTCTGCCAAAGTATGTATAAAACACCTAACATACCATAATCTGTTCTATTGCATTAATCATGACTCAGTCCCCCTGATAAGTGGCCTTCATTTTGATTTCATGAAATACACAATCGGTGGTATCATAGAGGTATGTATCTTACAAAGCCTATTCTTAAGCAAGTTTCAAATAAAATCCCTTTACTAATGAAATGAAGATTATTATATCTTTAAATTTCTTGTATTCACCTATTACTATTCCAAATTTCCCACAATGAAACTGTGGAAAGACAAAGATGGCTAGAGAAGTAAATGTCACGAGAAATTTTTGCTGAGTCCCATGACAAATAATCAGTCACTTCAAACTATTCTTTGTGGTTTACTGATTGTGCTAACAGAGAGAATAAGCCATTCTTTGAAATGTTTTAAACCAGCTCTAAACATCAAGACAAAGTAAAAGAATAACTAAGATTTGTTTAAAGAGTAGAGTCCTTCAATTGCAATTCAAATAAAACAAAGTCCATCACATTCAGTAATACTGAGAGGCTCAGAAGAACCATGCCTATATAATGCAAACCTAGCTTGCAAACAAAGGTAACATCCATATTACCTAGTGAGGTCAGCAACATGCTATAAATTCTATGTGAGTATAAATTCAAGATTAAAAGCCTATAATAATATCATCAAACCTTCCATGCAGCTCTGACAAAATGTTACCTCACTTAGGCAACCCTACTCCCTCTGAATGATGCAAATAATTATAAGGACAAAAGTCATAGGAATAGTTGTTGGCTCCCATAATTCTTAAATTAGGCTGAAGCCTTGTCATTTGTTTGTTCTTTAGTATTATAAAAACATGTTCATAATTGAAAATTCAATCCACCAAAAAGAGTACACAGAAAAAAATATGTCATCTTCCTACTGTAAACCTATAGTCCCATTTACCAGGAGTACCTGTCAATAGTTTCTCACATAGATTTAAAGAAATTTTACATGTATATATATAAATGTATGCTTTTAAAAACACAAAGTGAAAACATACTATACAAAGAGTTCTATATCATTTTTTTCTCAGTTAACAATATATCTTAGAGGTTTTGCCATATCTCTGCCTATGAATTTGCTTCGTTCATTCTAAGAGCTACAAAGTACTACGTTGCATGAAGGCATTTATTTAACCAGACCTCTGCTGAGGGATGTTTAGGTTATTCCTACTTTGCTTTTTTAATTTTAAATAATATGGTAATGATACCTTTATATACAAATTTTTGTATGCAAGCACAAATGTATATGAAAGATGAACTCCTAGAAGTACTGGCTGGTTTTGGAATTGAGCAAATTCTAAAAAAGCAGTCAGTGTGTCTACAAAGGAGACCAGGAAAAACTATAAGTTTAATGCTTAGTGATTAAAAGATGCTGAACATGATCACAAAGTTAGAAGTTAAGGATTTGAAAGTTAAACTCCTAAGCTAGGAAAGGTGAAATAGGAAAAAAACCAGAAAGCTGACCCCTGGGACAGAAAGATAAAAGGCCTGTAGAATGAATCATGTAAGAGATTTTTTTTTTAAAGGAAAAAAAAATAGCATAAATAAAGCAGGATAAAGGGTGAAAAAAAAGAACTTTTTTTTTTTTTTTTTTTTACTTTTCTCGCTTTAACCTAACATATAAAGTAAAATTGGCCAAAAGATTTGGTACATATATTATTACAGAGCCAAACTTGGATGTGAGATGATTTAAATGACTATCTGAGGCCCTATTGCTACAGGGTATCCCCAGGTTGATATATTCTATCAGGCCCTAATGTCCTGAGGGATCTCCCAAAATAAAAGAGGGTAGAGCAGTAATCTTCCAGGAATAATATAACTTGCCAATCTCTTTAATTTCTGATCAATTTTATAGGGAATGGTAATAATTGCCTCATATATACAGAACAAACTTCTCTCTGGAAGGTCTAGATTAAAACATAATTTGAAGAGACTCATTCTACATTTTCCAAACACAATCCTACAATTACCTAGACCGATCCAAGGCCGTTCTATTTCTCACCTAACATAAAACATAGTCAACAACTTACCTTTCCCAAAGTGCTAGGATTTGAATGCCACAATACAAATTGATTCATGTTTTTGTCCAATAATGGTCGGTGGATTTCTTTAAATGAAGTCCATGTTAGAGTCCATTGATATCAGTGTTCTGCAAAACTGAAACCTCAAGAACGTCAATGCACATACTTAAGTTACCACTTGGACACTAACTTACTATGAATAATAGTTATGATAGTTATTATTATGAATATAGACATTTAGATATGCAAAATCAGTGAATATGACCTTGGACAGCAGAGTGAGGTGGCAAACTATATTTTCAAGTAAGACATTACTATTAACAAAATCTAGAGGATCTCAAAACACTGCTTTGTACCAAATTTATATGTATTCTAAAGGTGGCACCATAGTGAGAACATGTAAAGATGGTAATGATTTGGATACCAACACTTTCCAGAAATTGGGAAAACAAGTTTTAAAGGCAGGCAAACTTTTTAAATTTAAATGACTATAAAAATGTATTTACATGTCTACTTTCTAGGTTTTTTCAACCTATTTTTAAAAATATCTTGAATTTCTTTTTTACGATTTTATTTTTAAGTAATCTCTACATCTAACACAGGGCTCAAACCCACAACCCTGAGATCAAGTCACATGCTCCACTGACCGAGGCAGCCAGGTGCCCCTTGGATTTTTAAATCTAAAAATGCTTACTAGTTTCTTCTCTGTAAAAACAAACAAAGGCATACATTCAGGTTCTCCTATTCCATTATATCCAGTCTAAAAAGATTCTAGAACCTCTTAGGAGCTACATTAGACAGCACAAAGCCCATAAACACAATCACTGCATCCAGATAATGATTCATGCCCAGATCCCATTACACTGCCTGATGTGTCCGTCCTCCACACTTTTTCTCATTTGACAATCGAAACCAATCTGGTTACAGCACCTGTTCTTTAGGTCTGTGCCCATTCTTCATCACATTTAAGACACCTAAACAAATATTTTATAGAGAAGACAATTTAATCTCCTGGGAGTCATTCTTTTGGATGCCTCCTACAACTGTGTGTAAGGAGTTGATGTTATGTGAACACACCAGGTGAAATCTCTGACTGGACTTTTATAAATTAATATTTTCATCTTTGTTATGAAATAATTCTTATTTACCTCTCAAATGTAAGAAGTACCCCAATATAAGAAAGAAAACATGGAAAAAGCAGAAAGTAGGTTACATTGCTGAAAAGAAAGCACTTATATCACTAATTAAAATCTCCGTGCTACACCTGCAGCTTACCGTTTGATGGCCACCTCCCCCACCTACCCCATTACCTGGAAGTTCTTCCCAGAAAAGTAAAAGAATCTGAAAGAAGCTAAATTAGTCGCCTTATCCTCCACGCCCACCATCGAAAATATTAAGACAAATATTTCTAAATTGCAATAACCCCACAAAACAACAATCGTGTTCTGAATACTCCTTCAGCATCCTCGTAACTCACAGGCTAGCAAACTAAATTGGAGTCACTTCCACACTCAGGTAGAGATCCTGAAGTTCGGGAGAAGTTTTCCCTTCTCAGTGAGAATCTGGTTCGTGCGTTCATATTAAATTATTCATTCATCCAACAACATCTAAAGAATGCCCAATAGTGGCAAGGCATTGTCCTGGATTAAGAGGTGAAGTACCTGTCCCCTATTAACAGAACGGAGGCGGGGGTCGGAGTAAGAAATGAACTCTAGATCTGCTCATCTCAATGCCCAGGCTCCACCTCTAACCCCAGAGCGCCAAGGCTCAGGAGCTCATGAACCCCCGGCGATGACCAATTCCTGAAGTCTCAACCTGTATTTCCTGGACGACCTGGGTCCTCACAACCCGGTTCCCAAAGTTCCTCGCACCCCTGTCTCCCCGGGCAGTCCCACGGCAAGGAGCTTTTCTTCCAGCCTAACGCAAGCCACCTCTCCCTGCCCAAACTGGGGCCTGCAGCAAGCTAGGCCGCCAACCTCAACTTCCACCCCTGACCCCGTCCAAGTTTGGCCCGCAGGTTACCTGCCCCGGATCCAAGGTTCCAGGATGACCACAGACGCTCCGCCCCTCCCATCGCGACGCCCTCCACCACCAGGGACCGCCTCCAGGGCGTAACTTCCTGTGCATCACTTCCGGCCGAAATTCCGCTAGGCCAGGTAGTCCCTCTCAGCGCCCAGCCTCGCTAGATGTCACTTCCGATTTCTTCCTCGGTTTCCCCCGGATCCCAAAGCGCTCCTGATCCTATTTATCGGGTTCTCTTGCGGCCAGCTTTTTTAAACGGTTGTATAATCCAGCTCGGAGAAGTTCATTTTTTGTTTTTCAGACTTCTTTGCCAGCTTCTGCAGGCTTCTGAAGTTTCTTATGCTCCCTCTGTGTCTTGAACACAGATTGTTGTGATTTTTCCGATTTCTCTGCGCCGTGGAGTGCTTGGGAGTGTGGGCAGCTGTGCTGCCAAGTTCCGAATGCTGCCTCTCACTTGTAAGAGTGTTAACTTTGGCAAGTCACTTAACCTTTCTGTGCCCGTTTTTTTGTGAAACAGAGATGATCTTCGTACCTGGAACATGGAGGGGGTGTATTTCTTGAGATTATACATGTAAAACTCTGGCTCAATGAAGGCTTAACCATTAGAAGCACTCTCTTGTTTCCTGTTGGAACATGTAAGTAGTTAGGAAAGCTGGAACCGATTTTCCTGTTATCTGTTGTATCCTCAGCATGTAATCAAGTGATTAATGATACTTGGTACCTTCCTCTGAACTGTGAGCTCCTCCAAAGGTGGAATTTTGTATAGGAACATACTTCAGCCCTATTTGAAATCACCTACCTGCTTGGTTATTATGCTAGATACTGGGAGAAAGGTGAATAAAACCCAGGTTCTTCCCTCAAAAATATGGAGATAATAAATCGTGGAAGAAAGAAAGTTAACCTAGGAAAAAACTGGAGATCAGTTGAGGTGAGAATTTATCCTTACAACAAAAACCTCACAGAATGTTAGAAGTGAAAAGAACTTTAATTTAGTTGACCTCTTGATGTTACTTACAAGTAAGGAAAACTGGATCCAAAGAAGCAACTGACTAAGAGTCACACAATTAATGGCAGGGCTAGGACTAGAAGTGGAGTCTCAAAATCCTCACTACCTTCCTCCATTTCCCAAATCTGCCTCAAGGTGTTAATTAGGTAAAAGCAGGTTCACTTTCAAGACCTTCACTCTTAAGTGAAAAGGACTAGGAAAATCCCAGTCCAGGAGAGGCAGGAGCAATGTAACTTAGCAGATGTCACATGATTCTGAAGGAGCAATGTAACCTAGCAGATATCACATGGTTCTGATGATCATCTATCTGAATGTTCTGGTCTGGCACTGCTGAGTTCATTTCAAACACAGTCCCCTCTCGCCTGGCGTATTTCTTATATTTACCCAGAACTGAGGGATGAAGCATCCACTCCTGTGAGTTCTATCTTGTTTTAATTGGCTGGATAAGAATAAGTAACTGATCCAAGCAGTAACCAAAGGTTAACAGAAAGATTGTGAATGCATTGCCAATGATTTAACAAAATTTTATTTAGACTTCTTTATTGCTAGGAATTTCTCTTAAATATTTAATCTTTGTTCTAGGAATATTGACAAAGCTAGCATGGTATTATTATTGAAATGTCAGTAATAAGTCTATGTTCCAAATAATCAGGTAATTCCATAGACCCATAGAATAATGTAATTGGTGTGGATGAAATTTAAAGTTTTTTCCAACTCAATCACTTAAAAAAGTCAATGACATTTTTAGTGTATCTATGGACCATAGGTATTAAATAATCTACTGAAAATCACAGTTAGCCAGTGGCAGTCAATAGAGAACTGATCAGAATCTAGAATGACTAGTTCTGACTAGAATCTAGAACTGACTAGTTCTAGAATCTAAGCCTCTTGATTCCATTCATTCATTTATTCATTCATTCAGGAGAGACACCATGCCAGGCATTGGGATACAAATATGAATAAAATAATCTGCCTTCGAGGAACTTCCTATCTGGTGTGGGAGGCAGAACTTATTTTTCTTAAGATTTTATTTTTTTTAATATAATTTATTGTCAAATTGGCTTCCACACCCAGTGCTCATCCCAACAAGTGCCCTCCATTAAGTAATCGCTACATCCAACATGGAGCTCGAACTTACAACTTCGAAATCAAAAGCCACATGCTCTGCTGACTGAGTCATCTGGGCACCCCAGAGAGGCAGAACTTTTAATGGAAAAAATAATTCAGTGTTAATATTATCATAGGTTCATCTAGTTCCTTCTTTCAATCAAAATAATTTTGCCCTTTTGCTACCAAAATACTATAACTTGATAAAAATAAATGCAAAAAAATATGTTTTAATTATATGTAAAATCTTTCAAAGCACATTTTTAAGAGTTTGAAACAATCACAATTCACATTGGTCTTAGAGTCAACATTTGGGTTCTAAGCCTACATCTGCTATTAACTAGCCACGTGAACTAGACAAATCACTTCATTTCTCTGGGCCTCAAATTCCTCTTTAAGGTCCTTCCTGGAGTAAACATTTTCTTGTTTTGTGTAGTAGAAAACAATGTGTATTTCCCACTGTGACTACTAGGTGAGATGCTTTCTCTTCCTCCTTCCCTCCCTCCCTCTTCCTTTCATTCCTTCCTTTCTCTCTCTCCCACCTTCCCTCTGTCCATCTCTCTCTCTCTTCCTTTCTCTCTCTATCTCTTCCTCTCTTTCTCTTTCTTCCTTCCTTCCTTCCTTCCTTCCTTCCTTCCTTCCTTCCTTCCTTCATCTGATGAAGACATCGTTACACTGCCTATCTGAACAACCATGTATATGGGTAACAACTGAATATCCCAAGACTTTGGGAGATAACAGGCCTTTAAATGTTTGTTGAATGAGTGAAAGAATGAATAGATTTTAGGATTATTTCTGGGCCCTTTTATCCCTACTATTACTGCCTTTTCTTCTATTAAAATACTCTTTTGAAAGATGTGGTGGTAGAAAGAGGAAGAAAAGAGACAATTGATAGGAGTTGGGTTGGACCCTGCATTGCATCTCAAAGCAAACATCAGTGTGCTGTGGTATTTATAGATGAAATCCTGTAGTGTCTGAGATGTACTTTAAAACAATATTGGAAGGGTTCAGATGATAAAGATTAGTCATATATTGATATTTTTGAAGTTGGGTATATTCGGTTTCATTATATTCTTTCTATATTTTGTATATGCTTGAAAATTTCCACAACACAAAGTTAAAAATAAAATCATGAGTGCATTTCCCTTCCTCTAGTCAAGACCAAGTTCAAACTATCCCATGGGATCTCAATTTGGATGCTTTAGGCTGATGTTACAGGAAACTTGTCACAGACTGTTTTTGAGTAGACACTGATATGAAGATGGGGATTTTTATTAGGAAAGGGCAGGAGCAGGGTTTGTCTGAGGAAGATGTTGAACTGCTATTCAGGTCAAAGGAATCTTCAGCCTACTTGGGAGAGAGCTGTAGAGTGAGTGATGCCCATCAGAGTATCCTGTGGCAGGTTGAAATGGCCCTTTGTATTGGATGCTGTCTGCCTCAGGAAGGGTATAATTTCAAGCAAGGCAGCTCTCTGCAGCTGAGATAGACCCCAGAGAATCTGAAAGCTGGGGCCTGCCTGATGGCCATACTCCCTGGAACTGTGCAGCAAGTCCTTCCTTGAAAGGGAATCTGGGCAGCACATCTTTGAGGCTTCCACAAAACATAGCAAAACATTTCTTAAACATAGGGGATGTGTTGACTTCTGTCAGTGGACTGTCATGGCAGTCATCAGGGTTAGTTGTTCCAGCAACTCAGTGATATCATTCAGGACCCATCCTTCTTCCCCTCTCTACTCTGCCTTCAGTAGCATCTGCTTCAGCTTAGGACCAGCTTCTCTCAACATGGCAAAATGACTATAGCAGCTCATCTCACATCTACATATTGCACACACTCTCAGAGGGGATGGATATGCATTCAGTAATTCCAAGGTGATTCTCAGGCTAGAAAAGAGCAAAAATATACATTCATTTCTAGACTTGACACTCTACAATACTTATCTTTTCAACTGTAGAGCTTTACACTACTCACCATTAAATGTCATGCTGTTACAAACTCACCCTAGAATTCTGTATCAGGATAGGCAGGGTACTGCTGCAGGAAATAAACAATATCTTTAAACAACGCAAATTAGTTTCTTAATCATGCTAAAGGATTAGTCTGGGTTTGCAGAGGGACTCAGCTCATTGTAGTCACTGGCAAACCTAGACCAGTTGAACAACCACTGTTGAATGTTGCCAGTAGCGAAGCCGAAGGAAAAAAGAGTCTGGTGAAGCACCATTGACTTAATGCTTCACGTCTTATTGGCTACAGTAATGTCACATGACCTCACTTCAAGTGGGCAGGGAAGTGCACTCCTACCATGGGTAACAAGGGGTGAAAACTAGACTGTTTCTGAACAGCAGTGACGACCAGTACAAAGCCAGCTCTGTATTTTACATCTCACTGACACGAACTCATCTAGAATCCAACTCTGATAATTTGTGAATAAAATATAAAGCAGTAGGAAAATTCCTCAACAGTTTCTTTCATTTAATTCTATTTAATTCTATTTTAATGTGAGCAATTATAGATGTATATATGAAATTATTCTGACATTATTAGTTGCTCAGTTTGGAAAGTGGTTCAAGGTAGAATCAAGTCAAGAACAGTGCAGGGGCACCTGGGTGGCTCGGTTGGTTAAGTGTCTGACTCTTGGTTTCAGCTCAGCTCATGATCTCATGATCGAACCCTGAGCTGGGCTCCATGCTGACAGTGCAGAGTCTGCTTGAAATTCTCTCTCTCCCTTTTTCTCTGTCCTTCCCCTGCTTGTGCATGCACTCCCTCTCAAAATAAATAAATAAATTTTAAGAAAGAAAGCTTCCCAGAGAATTTTAATGCACATCCTTGGTTAAGAAAATCTCATGAGGGAAATTTATGGTAGTCCACTGCACCGTTCTTTTTTCTTTTTAATTTTAAAATTTATTTATTTATTTTGAGAGAGAGAGAAAGAGAGAGAATCCCAAACAGACAGCATGAAACTTGGTGTGGGGGCTCCAATTCACAAACCATGAGATCATGTCCTGAGCAGAGATCAAGAGTGAGCAGAGATCGAGAATCAGATGCTTAACCAACTGAGTCAACCAGGAACCCCTCTCTTTTTTAAACTATTGGGTCTGCCCAGAATCAGAACCTCCCAGAGTGAGTGCCAGATGTGTGTATTTTCTAGGTGAAGGAGATTAAAAGTTCAATTATCTTTTTTTTATGTTTATTTATTCATTTTGAGAGAGAGAGAGAGCACTCACATGCAAGTAGGGGAGGGGGAGAGAGAGAGAGAGAGAGAGAGAGAGAGAGAGAGAATATCCCAAGCAGGCTCCGCACTGACAGCCCCAGTGTGGGGCTCTAATTCATAAACCAGGAGAGCATGACCTGGGCTGAAGTTGGATGCTTAAACTGACTGAGCCACCCAGATGCCCCCAAAAGTTCACTTATCTTGATGAGCACTGAGTAATATATGGAACTGGTAAGTCACTATATTGTGTACCTGAAATGAATATAACACTGTATGTTAACTACACTGGAATTTAAAATTTTTTAAATATTTTTAAAAGGCCATATGTTTAGAACAACAAAACAAAACTGGGAAAGGATATTTTCCCACGTGTCCACAGTGTTATTTCTCATTGATAAAATTACAGATGATTTTCTTCTTTTTGTCAGCCTACATTTTCTACAGTATTTTCAAAATGCTAGCTTCCTCCTCCCCCTTCCTGAGTTAAGATCTACTGTCCCATAATACTATGAAGAAAGCAGTATGAAGGCAGGTACCATATCTGTTTTTGCTCACATTGCATTAGCAGTGCCTTGTTTGTATAACTGGTCAATAAAATTATGATTGGTTAGATATTCATAAAACATAGTTACACACAACCCACAGCATGTCCACAAGGATTCCATTTTCTCACCTTGTTCAATTTCTCTAGGAATTTCAACACAACATTTCTCTGACCCTCTGATATATTAATCCTTACAAAACTGAAAGAAAATTAATTTGGCATATCTTGTTCTGAGTGAACATTATATATTTTTGATAATCACCACTTCCTTTTCACAAACTATTTCCTTAATGAATTCTTCTGAAATTTCATAAGGTATTAATTTAGAGCTCACCAATCTGCAACATCTTTTATCTTCTTGCCTATTCAAAAATTGAAACATTTGCCCTCCATTAGTTTTCTGCTCCCTTTCATTTTCCTTGAGATTTCTCAAGGCTATAATCATGTGGCTTAACATTGAGGCACTTTGACAGGAAACCTGGAAATACATAACAGTTGCTAGACATTTGATAATTCTATTAATGGAGGTATGAGTTATGACAACCTGTTTTATTTTGACCTTAAAAATTCATGTTATATTAATTTGCAAACTGTTATTCAAAGCAGATGGGAATAAAATCCTAGAGGAAAGACACAATTTAATCCATCTCAAAAGAACATAATACTAATAATGGCTAATAATATGACTATTTTTCCTAAGTGATTTCCATAAGCCAGGCAGATTCTATTTAGAATTCACTCAG
Source organism: Panthera tigris (assembly GCF_018350195.1). Taxonomy (NCBI): domain Eukaryota; kingdom Metazoa; phylum Chordata; class Mammalia; order Carnivora; family Felidae; genus Panthera; species Panthera tigris. The sequence goes on from NC_056668.1 coordinate 81,340,476, forward strand.
AAAGGAAGAAGGCCATGTTTGGTGACAAAGAAAGCACAATATAACTCATGAACAAAAAAATAATAAAAAATAGACAACAAGAACTGGCACGGATTTGGAGAAATTGGAAACTCACATATTGCTGGCCGAAGTGTCAAGTGGTACAGCTGCTTTGGAAAACAGTTTGACAGTTCCTTAAAAAAGACATATACAACCCAAGTGTCCATTGGCAGATAAATGGATAAAGAAGAGGTATACACACACACACACACACACACTGAAATATTATTAAGCCATACAAAAGAATGAATGTTGGAGTGCCTGGGTGATTCAGTTGGTTGAGCGTCTGACTTGATTTCTGTTCAAGTCATGATCCAGGGTCAGGAGATCAAGCCCCATGTTGGGCTCCGTGCTGAGCATCGAGCCTGCTTAAGATTCTCTCTCTCCTTCTGCCCCTCTCCCCGGCTTAGGCACTGTCTCTCTCCCTCTCTCTCTGTCTCTCAAAGATAAATTTTAAAAATTAGAAAAAAAAAAGAATGTTGCCATTTGCAAACACATGGAAGGAGCTGGAGAGTTTAATGCTAAGTGAAACAAGTCAAACAGAAAAGACAAATACCATATGATTTCACCCATATGCAAATATACAAAGCAAATATACAAAGGACAAACTGGTGATTGCCACAGGGGAGGTGTGTACAGGGGTTAGGGAAAATAGATAAAAGAGATTAAGTGTACATTTGTAATGAGCACTGAGTAATGTATAGAGATGTTTAACCTTTATATTGTACACCTGAAACCAATATAGCACTGTATGTTAATTATAGTTCAATAAAGAAAATTTTGTTTTTAAAAGTTAAACATAGAATTACCATATGACCCAGCAATTCTACTAGGTATATACCAAAGAGAATTAAAATCCTAGTTTATGCAAAAACTTGTACATGAAGTGTTCATAGCAGCATTATTCACTGTCGTAGACTCTGGCTCTAAAGTTCTCTCTTGTCTAGCAAGAGAGTGGGACACAGGAACAAAAGCGAGAGATGGCTAATGTCTGGGAAAAGACAAGAGCCCCGAATAAGGGCTCTTGCCCTGTGTTTATTCAGATCAGAAGGCTTACAAACGTGATAGGCGTGTACAAAGAGACAAAGAAACTGGGAATATTAACTTGGGGATGTGAGGAAAAAGGGGGTTTTTGAAGATATACAGTGTTTGGGGGTTTGGGTCAATATAAAACAAAATCCTGGCGCCAGGCAGATGGGTAGGTGGTTTTTAACGGCACACAGGAGGTGCCGTGTCTGTTTAACTTAGCTAGCCTAGGGGATGAGACAGATAGGGGAAATAACCTCAGGGTTGACAAGGCACCTTTTTTTTGTTGTTGACTGTCTCTGCCCTGGGCTGCTTTGCCTGCAGCACAGAGGTGCATAGTCCAAGTCCCCAATTTACCTAACCTGGCCCTATCCTCCTGTGAAAGCAGCTTTTCTGCTATAGTACTAAATTGGGGGTGCTTCTACCCTGAATATCTTATCTTGTTTATTTCATATACCTATGTATTGGGCACCTTTGCGCCTGTTCCTATTTAGGCCTTTGCCTCTCCCTCTCAATTCTGGGGGCTCTGCACCCCTTCTCTATTTTGGGGTGCATTTGCACCTTCATATTCCTGGCACCTTTGTACCCCCCTATTCTTGAGCTGCCAATATGGTTTACCTAAACTTGGGTGTGAGCATTTTGTGGCTTTGTATTTCCTTATGCCTTGTTAACCCACTGGTGTAAGCCGGGGGATTCCTAAGCTTATCCTCCACAATTCACAATAGCCAAAAAGTGGAAATAACCCAAATATCCATAAATTGATGACTAGATAAATAAAATGTGGTATATACATACAGTGAACTATTATTCAGCCATAAAAAGAGATGGAGTACTGATACATGCCACAACATGGATGAATCTTAAAAGCATGCCAACACAGGCTCCAGAACCAGACTTTCTGGGTCCACACTTCCATTCCACTTCTTAGTAGCAAAGTGGCCTTAGGCAAGATAGCTCTCTGTGCCTCTTCTATAAAATGGTGATTAACAATGATGCCTTATCCATAGGGTTGTGGTGAGGACTAAGTGTATTAATACATGCAAAGCATTTAGGGCAAAGCATGGCACATGGAGAGAATGAAATATTAGTTATTTTATTTTGTATTATTGTGTTTATTATCCTAAATGTACTTAGCTGGAGAAACCACTTGAATCACAATATGGTGTTAGAATTGAAGACAATGTTCTATAGAACATCTAAATGAGAAAAAAAAAACTTTTCTACCTGCCTATTTCAAAGGAGAAAACTTGCACAATTTTAAGTGTTAAGCCTTTTCTTATGAAACATCAAAAGCTCATTTTTCAAAATGTCCTTTATTACTTTGGTTTGCATCCTATCAACTTAAAGGGCTTTGTCCACCCTCCCCCAGAAAAATAATGTCAGGTGGAGGCTGCATCTTTTCTGTTTATTTTAATTTATAAAATATCCAGTAACCTTTAGGTGTAGCTATTAATGCCCAAATCTTTCTTCTCATGATAATTCATATGGAAAAGCTGGCTTGTGTGGTTTTTTTTTTAAGCATTAACATTTCTCCATTCTGGACAGTTTTGCTTACTTTTTAGGAAAAAAAGAATCAAATGTGACCTAACATAAACTATGAATTATGATTCAGAAGAGTGGAAGTCATTGCCATTTCTGTGGCTTCAAATACCAAGATTGCCTGGCTGCCTGTGGTACTCAGGCTGACTTTTGTTGCTCTGCCCCATAAAAGGGCGTCTACTGCAGTGACTGCATGGGGCTGTTATGGGTTGAACTGTGTTCCTCAAAAAGCTGTAAAGTCCATGAGACGCCTGGGTGATCATCAGACTCTTGGTTTTGGCCTAGGTCACAATCTCATGGTTTGTGGGTGTGATACCCATGTTGGGCTCTGTGCTGTCAGTGCAGGGCCAGCTTGGGATTCTCTCTCTACCCACCCCCCCCCCCACTCGCACACTCTTGTGCTCGCTCTCTCTCTTTCTCAAAATAAAGAAATAAAGTTAAAAAAATAAAAAAGATGTGACGTCCTAACGAGCAAAACCTGTGAATGTGACCTGATTTGGAAATAGGGTCTTTGTGGATGATCAAATTAAGATGGGGTCATTTAATATCCTTATAAAAAGGGGAAATTTGGACTCAGAGATACACCCACACAGAGAAAACACCACTGAAGTTTGCAGTTATGTTGTCACAAAGCCAGGGAACTACCAAAAGCTAGGAGAGAGGCCTGGAACCAACCCTTCCCTGAAACAAATGAAAACATTATGCTATAATGAAAGAAACCAGGCATAGAGGCCACATATTGTGTGATTCCATTTATATGAAATATGTGGAGTAGGCAAATGTGCTTAATGGATACAGGGTTCATTTGGGGGTGATTACAATGTCCTGGAATTTGGGAGTGGTGATGGTGTCCACCTTGTGAATATACTAAAAATCACTGAATTGTACACTTTAAAAGGATAAATTGCATAGTGTGTGAGTTATATCTGAATTTAAAAAGGAGTAAACACAAGTTTGGGAAATATGAATATGATCTGATTGATGCCAGGCCATAAGCAGCCCTCACCAAAAAGCTGAGATTGTAATGTGGGAGACAGCAGTGAATAGATTCTCAGTTCAGTTTTTGGCTACATTCAGTTCAGATTTGGTTGCAGTGTATGTGCAAGAGCTTTAAATCTGCACAATAATACATCATTGATCTTTGGCATTTCAACCAGTCAAGATAATTGACAAGACTGAGTCTTTTTTTTTTTTTTTTTTTTTTTTGCCGCAGTTAGGACTTCTTTAGGAATCTTGAGTGTGTGTGTGTGTGTGTTATATCTCCAAGGCTCAAAACTTGAGCAAGCCACTTGAAATTATTGAAATTGTCATTACTAATATTATTGGTACCATGAAGAAACTATTTATATCCCATCTCTTATTTCAAGTACTTATGTGAGCAGCTTTTCTCCTCAACTGTCAGCCAACTTCACTGTGGAAGAGTATACTCACCGCCCATTTCTTCTCTGTATTAGTTAGGACAGGTTAGAATTCTTTAACAAACAGACCCACACTTCCTTCTCATGCTGGTTCTAGTCAGCAGGCAGCTCTCCTCCACAAAATCATTTGGAAAGTCAGGCTTCTTCTGTCTATGGCTCTATCCTTCTCTGAGGCCTAGTGCCCATTTATATCCCACAGTGAAAGAGGAAAAGACTTGGAAGAGAACATGTGAAAGATTGTATCACTCCAGCTGGAAAGCAATATTTTCTGTTGTGACAGAAAAATCTGATTAGCTTTCCGGAGAATGCTCTGGCTTCATGGCACTATTGAATAAAGTTTCACAGCACAACACCAAGTTTACACAGTCATCTCTGTTCCTACTGTGAGTACACATAGGCGTGATCTAGCACATGAACTTCTACATTTACATTCTTTTGTCTTTCTTAAAAACCTCTTCCACTCAGCCAGTAGAGCATGTGACACTCGATCAAACGCACACAAAACCTCTTCTGATTAACCGATCCATTTTCCTAAGTTGCAACACAACAATGAAAATGACATAATAAGCAAAGCACATGCAAAATGAAGGAAGTGCCTTAGCCAAGAGGAATGACATGCTATTAAGTAGCACTTAATGAGACAAAGTAAATGAGAAGGCAACTTCAGAATATAACAATTCATTGCAATGATCAAGAGACTGTCAAACGGTCACACAGTCTGTCAGCAGCAGCATGGTGGCACTTGCTGGCTTGCCACATTCCCATAGATTTGGTCTATAAGGAGACCAAATAGATTTAGATAATTTATTATTTACACAGACAGTAAGAGAAAGATCAGCATGGTATCAGCTCCCTGCATCCCTAATTCCACAGGATGACACCGAACAGTAGGGGCTAGACGACAGATCCCAGGAACTGCTGTGGAGGAGCGGGGCAGGGTAGGCACTTATAGGACACTGACAGTGAGTGCCCTCTTAAATTTTGCCCAGTGGGTGTGTCACTGGCTTACCTTGGTCCCTGCCCTGTTGAGGAGCCTACTCTAAACTATTATTAAGCAGTTCAGTAGATTTACAAAGAAGTTTGTAGCCATACCAAAGGGGCTGGGGAGCACAGGCAGAAAGTTTGGCATTCAACCAAAACCAGGGAAATAGATGAGAAATGACCAATAGCTAACACCTCCAAGATAGAGATGAGAACCTGCCTCAAAACAGCTCCACACCATGCTCCTCTCCCCTTGATCCAGGAAGAATTTAAGGCCATTCAGAACTGTTAAGTCTTGCCTACAACAGCCTTTGTGGAGACATTCCAAATTGCTAGGATGCCTCTGTGGAGTTGTTCCCCCAGAGGCCAATATCGGAATTGAGAAGACAAAGCTGAATTTATTGCTTCTTATAATGAGGGAAAGCTATGTTCCTCATGCAGTTTCTCCAAGCAGAGCAGACTGTTGATCTTACATCATTTTTGAGCAAGGTGGAATTCAGGGACTGGCAAATTTTAAGGGGCATTAGAGAGTGATGTCACCTGTAGGAGCTGATTGTTGTTGAAGGCTGACAGAGGCATTTGCACTGGGTTGTTTGTAAATGGCCGGCTATTGGAAGGGAAGGCTGTCCTTACTACGCTGTCCTTGATGGGTGGATACCTTCAGACTGCTGCCTGTTTCCAGGGCTTCAAGGCAATCCTACTTTCCTAGGAGTTGGAACCTGTTTTTATTTCCATGAGGCAAAAGAATATGAAAATAGTCCCAGTGAACAAAGATATTCCATTGTGTTCTTTTCCTCTGAAACTTCCAGACTGCTTTCTGACCACTTGATGGACTGTGGAGACCACCAGAGGCCAATGGAATCTAGAAAAACCTTGTTTCAGTGGTGAACTTTTGGAGGGAAGGGGCTGGGCCTCATTTGTCTTTAATCTCCTGCCTAGTCCTAGCATATAACAGGTGTGCAATTCACAATGAATGAAGTACTAGAAATCACATTCCTTAGAAATGACAGAAAAAGAAAAGAGAGGTGTTTTTTTTTTCTTTTGTCTATGTTTGTATCTATATGAGATTAGATGTTAACTAAACTTACTGTGGCAATCATTTCATGAGCTATGTGAGTCAAATCATTAGGTTGTACACCTTTAACTTACATAGTGAAGTAGTCAAGTATATCTCAAGAAAACTGGGGGAACTGTTTTAAAAAGAAAAGAAAGAGAAGGTTTGGTTATCAGACAAGATACCCATGCATTTCACTAGGTTGCCCTGTTACAGTAAGACAGGTAACATTAATGGTTATGTCCCCGGTTGGTACCATACAGATTTAGGTGAAACGCACGGTGCGTGTATTTTATGTGCCAAGTGGTTGTGTCATGTCACGTAATTGTCAAGACCCCAGGTATCTATTCCTGTTAAGAAGGATCATGAAGATGAAAACTGATGAGGACAGCTCTACCAACTTAGTGAACCCTGAAGTTATCCAGAGAAGGCAGCCTCTTTGGGCCAGTGTTGTAAACTCCGACTTGCTGGCAACTGCACCCATTTTCCACCGTCCTCTCTGACCTAGGTTGTGATGGGAACCACTCCGGAGAAAGAGAGCACAAGTGTCTGCAGAGCGCGGGACTGGGGTCCCGGGAGGAGGAGGAGCGGGTGGGAGGATGCGCAGCGTGAGGTGGCGCCGGGCTCCGGCTCTCATTGGCCCAGCGGGCGCCCCTCCTCGCGGGGCCGGCTCCGCGGCGGCTGGAAAAGCGGCAGTGCCCAGGGGTGAGAGGCGCAAGCGACCTCCGCGACCGAGCAGACATGGCCGAGTACACGCGGCCGCGGAACTGGCTGGCGCTGATCCGCCTTCGAAACCCGCCGGTCAACGCCATCAGGTAACGGGCTGGGTTGCCTCCAGCCCGGGCACGGAGGGCCCTTCGCCGCCTGCCTGCTCCGAGGCTTTGACTTTCCCCTGCTGGATTAAAAGCAGAGAGACGCCAACACAGACAACCGCGGCGTATGCCAGGGCCTTGTGCATAGGTTAGCTTGGTTATAGGTTAGCTTGGTTAACGTTCGCAGCGAACTCCTACCGGTGTTTCACTGGTGAGGAAACTGAGGCTCAGAGGCAGGCAGATGGCCTCTAAGTGGGCGAGCTGAACTCCAACACGGGCCATACGTGCCAGTTTCCTGCTCTTCTACTTGCTGGCAGCTTTGACTTCTCATGTGTACATTCTGTTCTAAAGGTACAATGCCCGCTAGCCCTTGACCTCTCACTTCCCAATCTCGAATACAGGCTGCCCTAATAAAGTGTAACTCATAAGATATAGAAATCTGATGATAAAGTGGCTTCACATTTAAAAAAAATAAAGTTTCCTATTAATGCCAAGGCAGTGAGTAAAGGTGAATTGTGGCCTGGACAGAAATGCAAAGTTCTTTCTCCTGATTTGTTCTAAACTTAAAGGCTTTAGTGCTATAGTGGAGGATCCATTTGGAGTAAGCCTAGTTAAGTAGCCTATGGAGTAGACTGTGCAGTTTATCTTCTTTGATTTCCTCATGGAGCACCTTCGCCCCTTTTATTATTTTTTTTTTCTTTAAAAAAATTTTTTTTAAGGTTTATTTATTTTTGAGACAGAGAGAGACAGAGTATGAACCGGGGAGGGTCAGAGAGAGAGGGAGACACAGAATCTGAAACAGGCTCCAGGCTCTGAGCCATCAGCACAGATGCCTGACGCGGGGCTTGAACTCATGAACCGCGAGATCATGACCTGAGCTGAAGTCGGACGCTTAACCAACTGGGCCACCCAGGCGCCCCACCTTTGCCTATTTTAAATTCTCCCACCTACGTGTGCAATGCGCTTACGGCATTGCTTTCAAAACTGAGATTAATGCTAGTTGTTTTTGTTTTTGTTTTAATTAATGAGGTTGTTAGATAGGTTTGGTCTTCCATATCTTTGGAAAAAGGATAGTGATCCATCAGCCCAGGATAGAGCCGTCCATCCTCGGAGAGTAGGATTAGCCAAAATTAAAATTTACAATGAATATATAAAACAGGGTGAAAGACCTTTGGTCAACATTCTTAGCACATACCGCTGGAACAAAAGAGAGACTGGATTGAGGAGACCTGCTAATTTTACCTGAATTTTTATCTTGGTGTCATCAGATTTGATTTTACCATATTAATATTATAATTTTTATTTTTCAGATGAGTTATTGCATTTAGTCATGCAAAAAAAAGTGCAGCAATAAAAATCATACAAGGATGATATGTCCACTTTCATGCCATTCTCAGAAAAAAAAGCAAAATAACTTATTTTGGTTTTGATGAAGAAAAACATAATATAATTACATATCCATTTTGGACTTGTCTGTATTTTAATTTTTTTTTTTTAACGTTTATTTATTTTTGAGACAGAGAGAGACAGAGCATGAACGGGGGAGGGGCAGAGAGAGAGGGAGACACAGAATCGGAAGCAGGCTCCAGGCTCTGAGCCATCGGCCCAGAGCCCGACGCAGGGCTCAAACTCACGGAGTGTGAGATCGTGACCGGAGCTGAAGCCGGACGCTTAACCGACTGAGCCACCCAGGTGCCCCAACTTGTCTGTATTTTAGTTAGAATTACTAAATATTAGGACTCTGCCTCAGCCTCTGCTCATAAGAGGAAACCATGCCCATCAAGAACTTGGGGGAAACGTTTCACAGTCTAACACCCGTAACTAGAAATATTTTCTCATAGCTATTTTAAACGTTTCTAGTCGTTAGCCTGCCCCTTCCCCTCTTGTAAGAGAAACGTTTGTATCTACCTCATAAAGTTGTGGTGAAGTTTACATATGCTGGAAGTCATAAACTGGCATGGAACATGTGTTGGCTGCCATCATTGCAAGGCCCTCCAGCAGGCCCTGCTGCCTGGGGTTCATTTCAGCTTCCTCAAGTTTTCTCTACTTGGGGATACTTTCCTGCCCTTTCTTCTGTCTTCTTCTGAAGTTATATATGTGGCTATTTTCTTCTCTCTCTTTTTGTCAGCTTCATCATTTTCCATAATTTTATCTTCTTTTCCACTTAATCTCCCCTCTGCCTCCATCCTTGCTGTCACTGCATCTAGTTTATTTTGCACCTCATTTATAGCATTTCTTAATTCACTGTGACTATTTCATAGTTCCTTGATCTCTGCAGCAATAGATTCTCTGCTCTCTTCTATGCTCTTTTCAATCCCCGTTATTAATCTCAATCCCCGTTATTAATCTTACGACCGTTATTCTAAATTCTTTCTCAGTTACATTGTTTATAACTGTTTTGAGCAGTTCTCTGGCTGTCATTTCTTCCTGGAATTTCTTTTGAGGAGAATTCTTCCGTTTCGTCATATTGGCTAGTTTTCTGTCCCTTATGTGTTTTAATAGCTTGTTATGTCCAGGGCCTGGCCGTTCAGAAGGTGTTTTTGGAGTGTGTTTTGTGCTCTCTGTTGAGACTCTGGTTGCTTTGTCTCCCTACTCGTAGTGGTGGTTTGGAACTTCTACCACGTGTGCTATGATTTGTTCCTTGAAGTATCCCTGGAGAAAAATTTTAAAAGGGGGGGTTGTGGTGAAAAAGGCCTTATCCTATACAAGGAGAGAAATGACAGGGCGGGGAAAAGTAAAAGAAAAAAAATTGCCCAGGAAGACAATCAGAGAAACTATATGGCCAGTCCAGAGAGAGAGAGAGGAAAATAAAAAAGGAGATACAGAAGAGGTGTTAAAAGTATAGATTAAAAAAAAAATGTCTGTTTAAACAAACCAACAGCCAGAATAACCCGACTAGAGAAAGGAAGAAATAAGAGGAAGAAAAGAAAAAAATATGTATCTACATATACACAGAAAATAAGAATTGACCATGAATCAAATCAGAGAATGTAAATCCCCTAGACCAATATCTGACAGTGCCTTGGAACTAGTGTCTGCGCTGGTCTGGAGGGGCTGTCTGGTTGGTCAGTGTCAATCTTGCTCTGTCAGATGGCCAAGTTACTAGGCATGCAGGGGCGTGTTTTGGTGTAGGCAGGTCCCGCCTCCACTGCCGGCCCTGATCCCTGAAACCCCACCTTGTTGGTGATGGAGAGAAAAATGGCGACACCCCAGTCTCTCCTTCCTGGACTGGGTGTCCCAAACCACTCTGTTTAGGCCCTCCTCACAGTGCCACGTGGGTGTGAGTGGGCCACTGTGTCCTGTTCCACTGTCTCCTGCACCTCCCTGGTGCTTGGCTGGGATTCAAACCCTTATGTCATAAAGGAACTGGGTGCCCCGGTTCTGGGGTAGTGTCACCACCCACCCAGCCGACAAAGGGCCTCTAGCTGGTGGGCGCCTGCAGGGTCTTTTGTCCTTGGAATGGCTATTTGCCTTCTTCCCACAGCATTCAAGGGAGAGGATTGCTCTCTCCCACTGCTCCTGGGAGCTAGCTACCTAGCCTGGGGCTGACTCCCCTCCTCTCTAGGTGCAGGAACAGGGCAGAGAAAGCCCCACGGTTAGAAACTGGTTCTTTCTCCATTTTTTCCATTCCCTCATCTGTGGTTTTTCTGTTGTCCAAATACAATCCTACACTTCCACAGCCTCTCTTTCTCTTCCTTTTCTCCACAGAAGGGGATCCCTCCCCTCCGCGCCTACACCACCCATTTTATCTCTACCAGTTCGTAATCATGCACCTATGGCTCACCATGTTGTCCCTGTGGGCCCCTGGAGATGTTTCTGTCACTCCGTAGCCCGGATTCCTGGAATTCCATGTCTTCTGGCCTCAATACTGCTGTGTTTGAGGGGTGAGGGAACTTCGGGTCCCCCTACTTCTCCACCACGTTGACTCCTCTCTCCCCAACTGCTCTTTAAAATTCTCCCACTTCTTAAATGAGAGTGCATCCAGAGGATTTACACTCAACTCCTTTTGCCTTTGGCTGACTCATTCAATCTTGACTATAGCTCTCTTTTATAGATGACTCCCTCATCAACTGAAACTTAGCAAAATCTACTGCGTGCCCTTTTTTCCCCAGATCTTGCCTCTGCCTCCTAAATTAGTTAGTTTTAGCTTTGGCTGTCAGTGACAGAAAACTCAAAAGAGTAGTGGATTAAACAAAATAAGGTTGATTTCTTTCATAGCAGTGTCTTAGAATGATATGATTGTTCCACAATCATCAGGGTTCCCAATTCTGTTTATCTTTTGCTCTGCCATCCTCATTTCAGGTCTTCCACCTCTTGGTCCATGATGGCTACTTATGATCTAGCCATCACATCCCCATTCCTGCCAGAAAAGGAAAAGAGAAAAGCATACCCAATCCTTTAAGAACTCTTCCCAAAGTTGGATATACCAAATCTGCTTCCATCCTATTGACCACAACTTAATGCCTTAGGCTGACTTTACTGCATAACAAGCTGGAAAATGCAACCTTTATTTTGGGCAGTCATGTATCCAGCTAAAAACTAGATGCTTAATATTTTGAAGGAAGTGGGGAAGGTTGGATATTTGGGGTAGTTTGAAGCCCCTGACACATCTCTTGGGTTGTTTCTTTTAGACTATTTCAGTTTTCTTATATTTTGCCAATATGACAAATTGAAAGTAATTTCTTCTCACTGTGAATGTCCACATCACTTTATTTGTATTTTCATTACAGCACTCATCTTAGTGTGACATTTTGTCATTTCCTAGGATGTTATAAGCTCCTTTCAGTATACATAGAAGATGTACAATGATATTTTTAAATTGATTAGTGCTGCTTCTAAGTGGCCAAAGTTACAGCAAACTGTAGGAAAATACTATTTTTTAAAAATTTTAGGGGCGCCTGGGTGGCTCAGTCGGTTGAGTATCTGACTTTGGCTCAGGTCATGATCTCGCAGTCTGTGAGTTCGAGCCCCGCGTCAGGCTCTGTGCTGACAGCTCGGAGCGTGGAGCCTGTTTCAGATTCTGTGTCTCTTTCTCTCTCTGACCCTCCCCCATTCATGCTCTGTCTCTCTCTGTCCCAAAAATGAATAAACTTTAAAATAATTTTTTTATTCATTTGGAGCACCTGGGCGCCTCAGTCAATTAAGCATCTGAATTCAGCACAGGTCACGATCTCATGGTTCATGAGTTTGAGCCCTACATTGGGCTCTGCGCTGACAGTACAGAGTCTGCTTGGGATTCTCTCTGTCCCGCCCTGACTCGCTTGCTCTCTCTCAAATAAATAAATAAAAACAAGAAAAAGCTTATTCATTTATTTAGTCCAGTGCTTAATTCACAGTTGACATGTTTATTATTAGTTGATCAAATTAGTGAAAACTGAATAGTGAGTAACTAGGGTTTTTATACATTGCGTGTGTGTTTCAGTTTTCATTATTAGGAAAGGGAAAAAGTCTGAGATAGTATAAATTTAATTCTAATGCCTCGTGTAATTTTTTTTTTCTTTTAGTACATCTGTACTCCATGGAATAAAAGAGGGACTGCAGAAAGCTATAACAGACCATACAGTAAAAGCCATTGTGATTTGTGGAGCAGATGGCAAATTCTCTGCAGGTAACCAGTCTCTAACTCTTTCTCATTATCTTTGGAATCCACAGCCTGAGACCGATGCTGCCTTAGCCGTCCCTGTGGGTAATACCGTAGGGTGGGTAATGGATATGGGAGACTTGAATGGGAATGGGAAACATTGCAGAGAGACAAGAGTCACAGAAAGACCCAGAGAAGACTTTGACCTTGCTCTCTTTTGTATTGGATGAGCCTTTGGAGGACACCCAGGCTTGATGGGTGGTATACCTGCTAATATACACCTGTTGGTACATACCTGCTCTGCATATATCTCCACCCTATGGGAGCTTGGACGAATCCCTGTAATCTCCTGAACTCTTCAATTTCTCTGTTTAGAAAGTGGATAGTAGTATCTATCTTAATAGGTTTTTGTGAGGTTACATGAGATATATCTGAAAGTCCCTAGTGCAGTGCCTGCACCAGAAGATGTTCAATAAATGTTATTTTTTATTTCTTTCTGACAGAGACTTGAAATTGAATTCATTTTTCTTCTTTAAAAAAATTTTTTTAACGTATATTTATTTTTGAGACAGAAAGAGACAGAGCACGAGCAGGGGCGGAACAGAGAGAGAGGGAGACACAGAATCTGAAGCAGGCTCCAGGCTCTGAGCTGTCAGCACAGAGCCTGATGTGGGGCTTGAAACCACAAACCACGAGATCATGACCTGAGCCGAAGTCAGACACTTAACTGGCTGAGCCACCCAGGCACCCCTGAGTTCATTTTTCTTCTAATAGTCACCCATCTCAGTGACCATGACTCTCTTTATTGGGTTATTCTATGAAGATGCAAAAATACTGAAAACATATGGCAAAAGAATCTGAAATGGTGATTCAGTGGTATTTGTAGTAGCTTTTCTTCTTTTCCCAAATGAATATATTATGCCTTTTGTCCTATATGAAGGCCTGTGTAATGTTACTGTAGCCAATGGAATTTAATGTATGTTAATTGCAGCCTGAGAAGAAATAGATATTGGAATCATGACAGTAAAGAAATGTAAAAATGATAATCATTATAAAATTACCATTTATCTTGCCTGCTATGTGCCAGTACTATATGGGTTATTTATTTATTAATAATGAAAACAGTAGTATTTTTACACATACTTTAATCCTCAGTAAATCCTACAGTCTCCATTTACAGATGATAAGGATCAGCCTGAGAGAGATTAAAATAATGTGCCAAACATTAATCAGTTATGAAATGGCTTACTTGTTGTTTTGAAACTTCAGGTCAGGGGCACCTGGGTGGCTCAGTCGGTTAAGCGTCCGACTTCGGCTCAGGTCACGATCTCGCGGTCCGTGAGTTCGAGCCCTGCGTCAGGCTCTGGGCTGATGGCTCAGAGCCTGTTTCCGATTCTGTGTCTCCCTCTCTCTCTGCCCCTCCCCCGTTCATGCTCTGTCTCTCTCTGTCTCAAAAATAAATAAACGGTAAAAAAAAAATTAAAAAAAAAAAAAAAAAAGAAAAGAAACTTCAGGTCAGAAGCCCAAGATAGTGACTTTGCACCATGGAGAGAGGGATCCCAATTATGGAAAACTCAATATTTCTTTGTAAGAAAGAAGGTAGAAAAGGGAGAATGTAGTTAGAACTCAGGGATAGAAAAAAAAAATTCTCCTAGAAAAGCATTAGAGGTGGTTAGACTTAATGGGTTTACATAGAACAATTGGAAAATATACATTCTTCTCAAATTTGCAACATTTACAGATTTGACCAGATACTGGACCACAAGAACTTGTCTTAATAAATTTTACTTAGAATATGTTCTCTGACAGCAATGCAATTAAACTAGAAATCAATAACAAAAATATAACTAAAAATACTCATATGTTTAGAAATTAAATTCATTTCTTAATAATCCCTGAGTCAAAGTGAAATCATAATAGAATTTCGAAAATATTTAGAACTGAATGATAGTGAAAATGCAACATATATAACTGAAGGATACAGCTAACGCAAAACTTAGCAGGAGATTTATAACCTTAAAGGTATTTATCAGAAAAGAAAACAGACTGAAACATAACGAGTTAAGCATCTATATCAAGGAACTAACCAATGAACTACTAGACCCAATGAAGTAGAAGAAAGGGAATAATGAAGAGGAGAAATTAATGTGATAGAAACAAATGTGATTCAAGACTGTCAAAAGTTAGTTCTTTGAAAGACTAATGAAATCTACAAACCTCTGGAGAGATTGATCAAGAGAAAAAGGGAAGGCACAATGTATATAGGGAATGGCAAATGGGATATCACTGCAGATACTGTAGCCATTAAAAAAGATAATGAAAATATTATGGCTTCCCAATATGACTCAAGTGGAAATAAAAAACCATTAAAGAAATCGAATCAGTAATCAAAAATCTCACAGAGTAAATTCCAGCCCCAAATGACTTTATTGGCAAGCTCTAACTGGAAAGTCAAGGAAAATATTATTTGAATTTCACATAAATGTTTTAGGGAATAAAAGAAGAGGGAACACTTCCCATATTAGTTTCCTTGGGCTGCCATAACCGATGACTTGTGGAGGGTAGAAGTTCAAACTCAAGGTATCTGTATGGTCATTCTTACTCCAGAGGCTCTAGGGAAGACTCTTTGCTTGCCTCCTCTAGCTTCTGTGGTTGCAGGCAATCCTTGGTGTTCCTTGGCTTATTGCTTTTATCACTCCTGTCTCTTTCCATGGCCTTCTCGCCTGTGTCCAGATTTCCCTGATCTTATATAGACCCACCCAAATCCAGTATGACCTCATCTTTACTCAGTTATATCTGCAAAGACCCTATTTCCAAATAAGGTAAGTTTCACAGGTTCTGTGTGGGCACCATTCAATCCAGTACTCTTTCTAACTCATTTCATGATGCTAGCATAATCTTGATACCAACACCTATCAAGGCCAGTATGAAAAAGCAAAATTTACAAATGAAATTTGCAATGAAAGGAAAGCAAAATGAAAGGCAAGCTTCATTCATAAACATAAGTATAAAAATCTTAAA
This sequence comes from Panthera tigris, assembly GCF_018350195.1. Taxonomy (NCBI): domain Eukaryota; kingdom Metazoa; phylum Chordata; class Mammalia; order Carnivora; family Felidae; genus Panthera; species Panthera tigris. The sequence goes on from NC_056668.1 coordinate 81,355,947, forward strand.
CAATATATCATAAAATTGAATCTAACAATATATAAAAAGTGGAAGGTATCACATTTCTCCCGGAAATTCCAGATTGGTTGAACATTATAAGATTAATGTAGTTCATTCTATTAAAAGATTACAAGAGAAAAATCATATGAATTTTTTAAGAACTGCAGAAAAAACATTTGATATCATTTGACATGCATTAAAAATAAAAATTTTTAGTAAACTAGGTATGGAAAGAAAATGTCTTAATCCATTTTTGAAAACCTATAGAAAACATCAGATAAAATGGTAAGTTGAAAGCCTTCCTGGGGCACCTGGCTGGCTCAATCAGTAGAGCATGAGACTCTTGATCTTGGGGTTTTGTGCTCAAGCCCCACGTTGGGTATAAAGATTACTTAAAAATGAAAAAATCAAAACAAAACAAAACAAAACTTTCCTTCTGAGATAGGAGCAAGACGAGGCTAGCTACTCTCCCCATTTCTGTTTGACATTGTGTTTTAGGCCCTGGCCAGTCCAGTAAGGCTAGAGAGACAAATGAAAGGTATTGGGATTGGAAAGGAAGAAACAAAACTTCATTATCCAGAAGATATGATAGAGTTTGCAGAAAAATCAAAATAATCTATTAGAAAGGTATTATAATTAATAACTTAGTAATTTTGCTAGATATAAAATCAATATCCAAAACTTTATTGCATTTCTATATGCCAGAAATAAACAGTTAAAAAGTGAAATCACTGTACTCTTGTTTGTGCCTTGGTTTCTGTAAAATTGGGATACTAGTACTAACCTTATGCTGCAAGTAGAAAAATGTAGTAATAACGTTTAAGAATGTGGGCTCTGTAGTTAAACTGAGTTCAAATCCTTATTCTACCAGTAATTAACTGGTCATATGTTTGAACTAGTCACTTAACATCTCAGAGCCTTAGCTTCCTGACCTGTGAAATGGAGATTGTTATACTACTTAACCTACATATTAAGAAAATCAAATAAGAGAGTATATGAAACTACTTAGCACGGTGCCTGATGTAAAGTATTTATCCAATACGCACTAATTGCTATTATGACATGAAAAATCATTTAAATCTAAACTTACAGGATTGATAGGCCTGAGATATCTGGTTTTTCTTGAGCCAAAAAGGAATAGAAATAATAACTAATAACACTAGATGCGAGTGTGAGTATGATGGATCGGTGAGCAAAAAAATCATAATCTTGGATTGATGCTGGGTAAGGTACAGGTAGAAATGAAAAGTTAAATAGGTTGATATGAAAGAATTACTTTAACTTTTTAACTCTTGCCAAGCTTAATGTTTTCAAAGAACAGATAATTCTATGGGGAAGAGTTCAGTATAATGTTATGTGAAAAAAGGAAAATATGAAAAATGATGTTATAGAATGCTTTCAATAATGTTAAATATATATGATAGCAAACTTTCATTTAATTCTCTCCTAAGTCACTGAAGATAGGTGTTATGATAAAAAAGTTGCATAACTTACTGAAGGTCACAAAGCCATTTACATATATGCATTGGGAAACAATTAAGAATTCACAAAAATATTACACTGTTATCTCTGTGTGGTGATTTTGGGGTGATCCTTATGTTCTTTATTGTTTTGTGTATTTTTCAAATTTTCTATAATGCATGTGTTATTTTTATAATTAGGAAAAGAAATAAATGTTGCTTTTATTGATCATAAAAACAATCTATTACAAAAACATAAAACATATAACTCACAAATATGTATGTGTTTTATGCTGAGGTTTTATGTTGTAATGATTTATGCTCTTAACAAACATATAATAAGGTTGGTGAGCAATACTATACAAAAAAAAGAAGGGGAGGGAGGGCTGGTTCAACTTCTGAATCTCTATTCCCCCTTCTCTGAGGCTTTTAATTTTTTACAGGTAGAGTTACTACCTATCATATGGAAGACAGATTTTAGATTACAGGATTCCTGATCAAGGTTTGAGGATTTTCTCTTGTAATGTTCTACATTTTCCAGGTTATTTTTCCTTCACTGTGTGTCCAGCCAAAGAATTAAATGTTTTGTGGTCCCAAAAAGGTCTGAAATTCCTTGAGAGTTATCTGATACCTTATTGTCTATAACAAAGTCCAAGTCTCTCCACCTCTCCTTTTCCTTGTCTGTGTCCTTAGGTGCTGATATCCACGGCTTCACTGCTCCTAGAAAGCCCGCCATTGTACTGGGACACGTAGTAGATGAAATACAGAGAAATGAGAAGCCCGTGGTGGCAGCTATTCAAGGCATGGCTTTAGGAGGGGGACTAGAGCTGGCCCTGGGCTCTCACTATAGGATTGCCCATGCAGAGGTAACCGCTAAAGCTCCATATGGGGCTCGGTGTGGGGGGCTTTTCTTTAAGGCGATGTCTAAATGTTGTATAAGCCTCAGTGGTGATCATTTTGAAAGGCTAGCTTCCTGGTTGACAACTCTTATGTATTTTTAGCACTGGTTTTTCAGCTGCTATGCATCAGCACAGTGGTAGTAGTTATTGACATGTTGAAAAATGTCCATTCCATGAGTAAATAGCTGTTACCCTGAGCCCCATGACTGTCCCTTTGCTTCCCTAGCCCTAGCCCTTGGGTCTCCCCATAAAACACAAACCAAAGGGGAACTACTGGGTCGGTACAGGGCCCCCACGACTCTGCTCCAGTAGTATGACCCATGTCATGTTCCGCTGAGCCATGCTTATGCAGCATGAGGTATAAAATATTTTGACTCTCATCCCTGAGTATGCATACTTATTTAAATTTTTATTTCCTCAAAGGTTTTGGTTTTGTGGTCCCTTGTCATTATTAGTACCTTAGAAGACAATTTCCTATTTGAAAATAGCACAAAATTGTAAATCCATTTGTTTCTGGAAATAGATTTAATTTGGACTATTAAGTATGTAGATGAGGTCTGTGATACCAGTCTCAGAATGGTAACATTTTGTAAGTAACATATTTTTCTAATGATAAAGATAATGTTGATCATTGTGATAGACTAAAAAATACAGGAAAGTATAAAGATGTAAACTAAAATCCCCATAAACTCACAGTTCAGAAATAACCACTATTAATATTCTATTTTATTTTCTTTTGGTCTTCTTCCTATGTAATACATTTTTCTTATAGCTTTTTTAAAATTTATTTTTCTTTGCTGTCTTTAAAAAAAAAACACCTACAGGGACACCTTGTTGGCTCAGTTGGTTAAGTGTCTGACTCTTGGTTTCCATTCAGGTCATGATCTCATGGTTCCATCTGTGGGATCAAGCCCCAAGTAGGGCTCCATGCTGTTAGTGTTGGATCCTCTCTCTCCCTTCTCTCTGCCCCTCCCACGTGCTCTCTCTCAAAATAAATGAACTAAACACACACACACACACACACACACACACACACACACAAACACAAAAAAACACCTACCTTTGGAATTATATTGTATTTCATTTGTACTCCATTTTTATACTTTTTATCATACATTTTATCATATTTAACCTATTTGTTTATGCATTCTGCCAATCTGTTTTAGAGAGTTTAATCTATTTACATGTAACACAATTACTAATAAGGAAGTACTTACTTCTGCCATTTTGCTATTTTTTTCCTTTGTCTTATATCTTTTTTGTTTCTGAATTATTCCGTTAATGCTTTCATTTGTATTAAATAGATATTTTCTATTACCCTTTTCATTTTCTTGTTCCTTCTCTTACTATGTATTTTTGAGTTATTTTCTTACTGGTGGTAAGAAAGTCCTGGTGATTACAATTAACGTCTTAATTTAAAACAATCTAGTTCAGATTAATGACAACTTAATTTCAATAGTATACAAAAAAGTTTGCTTCTATATGGTTCCGTTACCCACTACTTTAATGCTGTTATTGTCACAAATTGTATCATTACACATTTGTATGCCCATTAACACATTTTTTTTAAATATGAAATTTATTGTCAAATTGGTTTCCATACAACACCTAGTGCTCATCCCAACAGGCGCCCTCCCCAATGCCCATCACCCACTTTTCCCTCCCTCCCCCCTCCTCAACCCCTCAGTTTATTCTCAGTTTTTAAAATTCTCTTACGGTTTGCCTCCTTCCCTCTCTGTAACTTCCCCCCCCTCCCCCTCCCCCATGGTCTTCTGTTAAGTTTCTCAGGATCCACATAAGAGTGAAAACATATAGATTTTTTATTATTGCTTAATGTAGGGGTCTTTTAAATCAGATAGGAAAGAAGAGTTATACAGAAAAGTTTATATTAATTTGTCCTTTATATTTACCTAAATAGTGATCCTTTATCATTGTTTTTTATTCCTTCACATGGATTTGAGTTCCTGTCTAGTGTCCTTTCATTTCACTGTGAAGGATTTCTTGTAGGGCAGATGTGCTGGCAACAAATCCAATTTTTGTTTTTACTTCAGAATGCTTTAATTTGCCTTCATTTTTATTTTTCTAAAGTTTATTTATTTACTTTGAGAGAGAGAGAAAGAGAGAGAGAGAGAGAGAGAGAATGGGGGAGGGGCAGAGAGAAGGAGAGAGAGAATCCCAAGCAGGATTGGGAGTGTGGAGCCTGACATGGGCCTCGAACCCATGAACCACGAGATCATGACCTGAGCCAAAATCTAGAGTTGGATGTTTAACCAACTAACCCACCCAGGTGCCCCTTGTTTTCGTTTTCAAAAGCTAGTTTTGCTGGATGTAGAATTTTTGTTTGACATGTTTTTTCTTTTAGTGCTTTGAATATGTCAACCTACTGCCTTTTGGTCTCCATGGTTTCTGACAAGAAACCTGCTGTTAATCTTATTGTAAATAGTCTTTAAACATATCATTTTAAATGGCTGTATTATTTTGTCTTATAGGTATACCATAATTTATTTAACATTTCCTTGTAGCATTAAATTTTTTTAATGTTTATTTATTTATTTTGAGAGAGAGAGCAGGGGAGGGCAGGGAGAGAGGGAAAGAGAAAATCCCAAGCAGGCTCTGCATTGTCAGCACAGAGCCCATGAACCCTGAGATCATAAAATGAGCTGAAATCAAGAATTGGACACTCAGTCAACTGAGCCACCCAGGCACCCCAGCATTTTAATTTTTATAAGGGTTTATGAATAAAGATATATATCCTAAGTGCTCCTTTTTCTGTGTCCCTCTTAACATGCCTTCTGCACACTGAGTGTAGATATAAGTTATAAGCAATGATAAGTCAGGGGATGGGGATGAACAGTGGTGGAAAAATTCTTGACTGACTGTTAGGAATGCCTTGTGTGAGAAACTCTTAAATATTCCAGGTATTCTGGAGCTCTTGGAATCACAATGTGGGTAAATGACAGTCTGCATTTAAGCACCCTCCTCCTCCCATCCTGTACCTGTAACAAAACTAACAGAACTTTAGCCACTTTTAAATAGCCAAGAGAGGCATGTGGTAAGGGGTTTGAACTCATTCTCTTGCCTGGACTGAGGTTGCTGTCTAATTTTTTTTCTGTAAGAGCTTTATTGAGATATAACTCAAAAACCATATAATACATTCATTTAAAGTGTACAATGGAGGGTGCCTGGCTGGCTCAGTCAGTTAAGTGTCTGACTTTGGCTCTGGTCATGATCTCATTGTTCCTGGGTTCAAGCCCTGCATCAGGATCAGCACTGACAGCTCGGAGCCTGCTTTGGATTCTCTGTCTCCCTCACTCTCTCTGCCCCTCCCCTGCTCATGCTCCCTCTCTCTCAAAAATAAATAAATAAATAACAAAAAAAAACCATTTAAGGGGCGCCTGGGTGACTCAGTCAGTTGAGCATCCAACTTCAGCTCAGGTCACGATCTCGCAGTTGGTGGGTTTGAGCCCCATGGTAGGCTCTGTGCTGACAGCTCAGAGCCTGGAGCCTATTTCTGATTCTGTGTCTCCATCTCTCTTTGTCCCTCCCCTGCCTTTGCGGTCTCTCTCTCAAAAATAAACATTTTTAAAAATAAAAAAAACATTTAAAAATAAAATGTACAATTGAGGGCTGCCTGGGTGGCTCAGTTGGTTATCTGACTCTTGATTGGTCTTGATCTCGGGGTTGTGAGTTCAAGCCCTGCACTGGGCTTCACGCTGGACGTGGAGCCTACTTAAAAAAATAAAAATAAAGTGTACAACCGAATGGTATATTAGCATATTCACAGGGCTGTGTAACCCTTACCACAGTGGATTTTAGAACATTTATTATACCAAAAAGAAAATTCATACCCTTTAGGAGTAACCCACCATCTCCCCTCTCCCCCAGTCCTAGGCAACCACTAATCTACTCTCTGTCTCTATGGGTTTGCCTATTCTAGACATTTCATATACACAGAATCATACAACATGTTGTCTTTTATGACTGGCTTTTATCACTTAGCATAATGTTGTCATCGTTCACCCATGTTGTAGCTTGTCAGTACTTCATTCCTTTCTATGGCCAAATAATATTTCCTTGTATGGATATACCGCATTTTCTTTATCCATTCATCAGTTGATGAACATGTGAATTGTTTCTATTTTCTTGGCTTTTACGAACAGTGATGCTAGGAAAATTTGTGTAACATTGTGTGTGTTGTGTGTGTGTGTGTGTGTGTGTGTGTGTTTATTATAGTCATCCTATTGGATGTGAAATAGTATCTTGTTGTGGTTTTGATTTGCATTTTCCTGATGGGCTAATGATATTGAACATCTCTTCATGTGCTTATTGGCTATTTTGTATCTCTTCTTTAGAGAAATGTCTATTCAGATCCTTTGCCAATTTTTTAAATGTTTTTTATTTACTTTTGAGAGAGAGAGAGAGAGAGAGAGAGAGAGAGAGAGAGAGATTGAGAGAGATTGAGTGGGGAAGGAGCAGAGAGTGAGGGATACCCAGAATCCGAAGCAGGCTCCAGGCTCTGAGCTGTCAGCACAGAGCCCAATGCAGGGCTCAAACCCACGAGCTGTGAAATCATGACCTGAGCTGAAGTCGGAGGCTTAACCAACTAAGCCACCCAGGTGCCCCTCCTTTGCACATTTTTAATTGGATTGTCTTTTTATTACTGAATTGTAAAAAGTTCTTTAAATATTCTACATACATGATTAGCAAATATTCTCTCCTATTCTGTGAGTTTTCCTTTTAATTTCTCGGCTTCCTGGCTCTTTTAGGGCTCCATAAAGCTGTTTCTGGACAATATAACTTTTGTTGGCTGAAACAGATCACAATGGAGTCAGAGAAAAAAATATGTAAGAAGTGAGAGATGTATTTCAACATGAAGACTTAGGGACAGCACAGCTCTGTTTATGTTGTTAACCTAAGTAGAGAGTGTGCACTAATTTGCCCTGTAAAAACTTTTTTTTTTTTAATTTATTTAAAGTGTCAGGGTGCCTGGGTGGCTCAGTCAGTTAAGCGTCTGACTTCTGCTCAGGCCATGATTTCAATGGTTGAGGCTCTATGCTGATGGCTCAGAGCCTGGAGCCTGCCCCTCCCCCACTAGTGCTTTGTCTTTCTCTCTCTCTTTTTCTCAAAAATGAATAAACATTAAACATTTTTTAATTTATTTAAAGTGTCTTATTTATTTTGAGAGTAGGGGGAGGGGCAGAGAGAGGGAGAGAGAGAATCCCAAGCAGGCTCCACACTGTCAGGGCAGAGCCAGATGCAGGGCTTGATCTCAGGAACCTTGAGATCAGGACCCGAGCCAAAATCAAGAGTCGGACGCTTAACCAACTGAGCCACCCAGGCACTCTCGCTTTTTGTTATGTATTTATTTTAAGAGAGAGAGTGTGTGTGCATTGCTCTGCAGAAACTCCTGAAACAGTGTTTTTGAAAGTGTGGGAAATCCAGAGGAATCCTCCCCTTTACTCTACATGCTGTCTCATTCTAATGACCTTTATGCCTTCAAACTTTAATAGGCTCAAATTGGCTTCCCAGAAGTCAGACTAGGACTCCTTCCTGGTGCAAGAGGAACCCAGCTTCTCCCCAGACTCATTGGAGTTCCTGCTGCACTCGATTTAATTACCTCAGGTCAGTACAAACCCTGACAACAGCTGTCTAGAGCAATGCGAGGAACTGGTTTAAGACTTAGAGAAATTCTGGATTGACCATTACCCACTCAAGTAATCTTAAGAGGATACTTTAATTTCTTTGACTATCAATTTTCTCATCTGTAAAATGGAAGGAGTACTTTCCCTGAGAGCTTCTCAGACATTACCATGAAGATCACATGTAAGTGCCTCCCAAAAAAAATTTCTTTAATGTTTATTCATTTTTGAGAGACAGAGACAGAGCATGAGCGGGGGAGGGGCAGAGAGCGAGGGAGACACAGCATCTGAAGCAGGCTCCAGGCTCTGAGCTGTCAGCACAGAGCCTGTTGTGGGCTCAAACCCACAAACCACAAGATCATGACCTGAGCTGAACTTGGTCGCTTAACCAGCCGAGCCACCCAGGCACCCCATGTGCCTTCTAAATGAAAGTGTTTACAGAGCACTAATTATAAGTAAGATTTTATTATAGCTCACGTGTCCATGCATAAACACTTGTATTCACATAGGGTGCATTATATGCAGACTCAATTTAGAAATTATAATGTACATGAGAATTAAAACCAGAATTGTCATGGAAAGGTTTGAAGTTATAGTGTGGAAATGACTGAATTTTTCATTTCCCAAGTATTAAGATATTAGCTACAAATGAAAGTTCTCTTTCCATAGGGAAAGTGAACAATGCAACAATAGAAAACATTTAGAGATCCTGGATTTACCAAATCCTGTAAGACTTATAAAGAGATTTCCAGTTGAAGTAAGGTTGGAAGAAAGAGTCATGTTTTGATTGACAGTGTTTCTTCTCTCTATATTTCTGTGGGTCGGGAATTTGGGACCAGCTTAGTTGGACTCTAAGCTCAGGGTTTCTCATGAAGTTGTAATCAAGACATTGATTAGAGCTGTAGTTGTCTGAAAACTTGAGTGGGGCTGAAGGATCTACTTCCAAGATAGCTTCCTCACATGGATGGCTAGTTGGTGCTGACTGTTGGCATTTCTTCTCCACATAGACCTCTCCCTAAAGCTGCCTGAGTGTCTTCACAATATGGAAGCTGACTACCTCTGGACTGAGAGATCCAAGAGAGAGCAAGGCAATAGCTGTGATATCTTTTAGGACCTAGCTTTGGAGTTATGCACCATCTTTTCTGATTGATTATGTAATATATATATATATATATATATATATATATATATATATATATATACATATACATATATGAAATTATTTATATAGGTCTTCCCTATTCAACATGGGAGGGGGCTTGAACACCAAGAGGTGAAACTCACTGGAGCCACTTTGGAGGCTAGTTACTTCAACTTTATACTCACACATATGCCTATCTATTATGTATATATATGTATATATATATGTATATAATATGTATATACATACATAGTAAGTTAGATATATATGTAAGTTACATATTACTATGTATAGACATAGTAAGTTAGAAGGAGATAAGTGCTAAGGAGAAAACAAAACAAAGTGGGAATATAAAATGTTAGAGATGGAGGGGTAGGTAATATTTTAATATAAAATGTTAGGGATGGAGGGATTAAAAAGGCTTTCCTACTAAATGACATCTGAGTAAAGACCTGAAAGAGATGAGGAGGCTTATTATGCCAATATCTGCAGAAATGCATTCCACATGGATAAATAGCAAATGCAAAGGTTGGAAGTTTCAAAGAAAAGCGAGAAGGTGGATACAGCTGGAGTGAAGTGAGGAAGGGAAAGAGAGGTAGGGGATGAAGTCACATCATGTAAGGCTTTGAAGAGTATACAAAGACCTTTGGCTTTTCTTCTCAATGAGGTAGAAAGGCATTGGAGTGTTCTGAGCAGAGTCACATGCTCTCATTTGTTTTTTAAAGGATCACCCTGGCTGTTGAAAATACATTAATTAGAGGTAAGGCAGACACAGGAAGGCTGATTAGAAGCCTGCTACAGTCATCCAAGGGACAGATGATGAGAGCTGGGACCTGAGCGGTAACAATGTAAATGGTGAATCATGGTCAAATTCAGCATATATTATGAGGGTAGAGCCAGCAGGATTTTGTGATTTATCAAAAAAGTGAAATGTGCAAGGAAGAGCAGAGCGAAGGATGATTCTAATGACCTGCGCAGCTGGAAAGATGGTGCCATTTTTGAGATGGAGATTGCTACTGGCAGAGTAGGATGTAGGGAGGAATCACAAGCGCTTAGCTGGGGGCATGTTACGTTTGAGAGGTCTGTTAGACATCCAAGTGGAGATGCCAAGTAGACAGTTGGACAGACTGGCCTGGAGTTTAGGAGAGAGGTCTTCTGATCTCCTCTCAGACTCCATTTTCTCAACAGAAAACAACTACATGGTTGCCTTGAGGAATAATGAAATGACATAACATGCTTCTGGTACGGTACCTGACACATAGAAGACATTTTATAAATGGTAACTGTGGTAGGCAGAATAATGCCTCCCACCCCACCAAAGTTGTCTGTGTCCTAATCCCCAGGACTTGTGAATATGATGCCTCACATTCAAAAGTGACTTTGCAGGTGTGATTAAATTAAGGATCTTAAGATGGTAGATTACTTTGGATTTTCCAGGTTGGTCCAGTTCATCACAAGGGTACTTAGAAGAGGAGGGCAGGAGGTTAGAGAGGAGACAAGATGCTACCAGCTGGCTCTGAAGATGGAGGAAGTGGCCACAAGCTGAGCAACGCAGGCAGCCTCTAGAGGCGGGCAAAGACGATGCAACAGATTCTCCCTTAGAGCCTCCAGAGGGAACACAATTTTGCCGACCTATTTTAGACTTCTGATATCCTAAACTAAGATAATAAATGTATGTTGTTTTAAGCTGCTCTGTTTGTGGGAATTTGCATAAGAAACTAATACAGTAGCTATTAATAATGATGCTATTACGACTGTTGCTGTTCGGTTTGGAAGGTTGTTTTTTTTTCCCCTAACCGACTATGCTAAAAAAATTGTTATTGAAAGTTGAAGATCCCCTACTGATGTTAATGCTGTAAAAACACCGGCTTTGTAGGCACTGCCCCCGTAGGAAGTTAATAAGTAAACAGATTTAAATGAAATTAATAAGTAAGTAGCTAACCTTTTCTGATCTGAAAACCATTAGAGAGGTAATTCTGGAAAGTGGAGCAATTATAGCAGCCGCCGTTGCTTTTCCACAGTTGCCTGAAAATGCTACCCGGAAACAGCTGAATCTTTAGCAGTAACCACAAAAGATTTGCTAGAGCACCTTGCAATTCATTCCTTGATGTTCTCTGTCCGATCAAGTGACAAGAACTAGTTCCCTGCTCTTGCTTCTGCTTCATTTTTTATGGCTCGTCCTCCTTGTTCACTGAACAGCACACAAAATCCCTGCCCTGTTCTCACAGAGCTTTGCTCTAGCCCATGAATTTCTTTATGGTCATTCCCAGGACAAGGATACATTCAGGCTCTAGACGCTGAGGGGATGCCTCTTACCATCTACAATAGTGGGGGAGAAGTTGTGAGTGGCATCTTTATCCTACCTGCCTTTCAGGTGGGTTAAGTCCAGGTGAGTTTTCTCTATATTTGAGCAAGAGGTTGAGGGTGAATTTTAGTAGCCGGGGCTCCCAGGCAGTGATAATATACATCAGCAAGTATCATTCTGTGACTAAAACAAACAAAAAAAACTTAACACTAAACCCAAAACCTATAAAGATATTCTGTGACTTTAAAAGAGTGAAACAAGCACTGGGTGTTGTATGGAAACCAATTTGACAATAAATTTCATATATTGAAAAAAAAAGTGAAACATTCATATGAAACGGATTAAAGAAAATGACAATTTTAGAAAATATTCTAAATTAGAAAAGAACATCTATTATTTGTTAAATAAGAACACACTATCTGGAAGCAAAACATTTGCCTAAATAACTTCTTTTAGAAGCAATAAAAAGAAGATATGATCAAACAGACAACTCAGTCAGCAACATGGAGGATAAACAGAGGCACATTTATGGAATTCGGTGAAGTCAGAAGAATTTAACAAAAAGATACATAAAATGTAAAGGAAAGCAGCAGATATGGAAGGTATATAATCAGAGTCTCTGCTATGAATAATAAGAGCTCTCAAAGCATGAAGCAAAGATGTGATAAGCAGTAACCAAAAGAAAAAATAGAAGAAACTCTTCAGATATGAAATGGAATCAGAGACCATGTTTCAACAGGCTCACCATTTTCCTGGAAAAACTGATGCGGAGATATCAATTCCCTGATGTATTTTGGTAAAGATTTTGAACTTCCAGGAAATGGATCCTGCAAGCTTCCAAAGGATAAAACAAAGCAAAAGATTACTTTCAAAATAACTAAAATCACTCAGCCACAAATAAATGCTAAATGTATGGAACATTCATATACGATCCTAGTACCCACGCTCCAACGCAGCAATAACATATATCAGATTAGATAATACACGACCCTAGTACATGAATGTGTCATACATTTGTCATATATTATCATCATTTTATTTTTTTTTCAACGTTTTTTTTTTTATTTTTTTTTTATTTTTGGGACAGAGAGAGACAGAGCATGAACGGGGGAGGGGCAGAGAGAGAGGGAGACACAGAATCGGAAGCAGGCTCCAGGCTCCGAGCCATCAGCCCAGAGCCTGACGCGGGGCTCGAACTCACAGACCGCGAGATCGTGACCTGGCTGAAGTCGGACGCTTAACCGACTGCGCCACCCAGGCGCCCCTATTATCATCATTTTAAAGACTGTGAATTCTATTCTAGGATTCTATACAGTCTTTAAAATGATAATCTAAATCAGAAGTTCTTATAGTGACTGGTCCAGGGACTCCTGGGTATGCCTAAGATCCTTCGGGGCAGTTCATAAAGTCAGAGCTACTTTCATAACAATAGGACATTATTTGCCTTTCCACTCATTCTCTCACACATGTATACTAGAATTTTCCAGAGGTTGTTGTATGCCACATGATGTCAGAACAGATAGAATGAAGAAGCAGATAATGAGAATCCATCTGTCTTCTACTAAGCCAGATTTGAAAGAAATTTGTAAAAATGTAAACTAATGACACTCTCTGACTAAGCTTTTAAAATTTTGAAAATAGTTATTTTGCATAAAAATTTATTCATGTTAACATCAATGTTAACATTTATCGTTGTTATTTTAAAGTAATACAATAAACATTTTAAAGTTCTCAGTTTTAACTTAAAAAAATTTTTTTTCGTGTTTATTTTTGAGAGAGTGAAAGACAGAGCATGAATAGGGGAGGGGCAGAGAGGGAGATACAGAATCCGAATCCAGGCTCCAGGCTCCAAGCTGTCAGCACAGAGCCCGTCGCGGGGCTCGAACTCACAAATCGTGAGATCATGACCTGAGCCGAAGCTGGACACTTAACCAACAGAGCCGCCCAGGCACCCCAGTTTTCCTTTCTAATACAGTAAATACCGATAGAAATAATCTACATAGGGGCACCTGGGTGACTTTATGTTTAAATAAACATTTTTAAAAATTAAAAAAAAAAGAAATAATCCACATAAAAGCTTTTTAGAGTCCTCCATTATTTTTTATTTATTTATTTATAGGTTTGTTTTTTTTTAATGTTTATTTATTCTTGAGAGAGAGAGAGAGACAGAGCATGAGCGGGGGAGGGGCAGAGAGAGGGGAGACACAGAATCCGAAGCAGGCTCCAGGCTCTGAGCTATCAGCACAGAGCCTGACGTGGTGCTCAAACTCACAAGCTGTGAGATCATGACCTGAGCCGAAGTCGGACACTCAACCAACTGAGCCACTCAGGTGCCCCTGGAGTCCTCCATTATTTTTAAGAGTGCAAAGGGATCCTAAGATTAAAAAGTTTGAGAATTGCTAATTGAGATCTCTTTTCTTAGACACAGAAACCACAATACAAAACTGTGTATATGTGGTCCAAATTAGAAAATAACATGAGTCTATATGTGTAAAAAAGACTTATTTTTTCTTTCAAATCATGGGGGGGGGGGTGTTCTAAATCTTATGAAAGGGTAGTTAGAAAAACTAAGTATACTAAACTTCTTGTCTTTAATAAATTAAAGTAGAAATTGTTTTAATTTACAATGTTATGATAAGTACACTTTTAAGAAATGTACAGTATGTTAAGTATCTAAATGTAAAATTCCTAAGATGATGCTTATCCAACAGACTACAGAAATTCAAAGCACAGAAAACAGTTCATTCTGCAAAAGATGAAATAGAAAGGAAGCAAAGCAGAAGAAAATATAGGGGAAATTATAATAGTGTGAAATGAGTCTGTAAAGCCTAAGGTTTACAAAAATTGAAGCATGTGGGGGAATATTGAGGAATTTTGTGTCTCTGTTTTTATCATTAAGTCTGGAAGGCAAGTGTATCTTGGGGGAAATCAGGAAGAAATCTGGCTGCTTTGACAAAAAGAAATGAAGTGAACTAGGATTGCCTTTTCCAAAGCACTGCTGCTTATAGAAATATCACTATTTTTAACTTGATGAAGAGAAGAAGTAAAAACTAAGAATATGATGGATTTTGATTTGCATAGAAAAGGTCACAGTGAGTTAGAAGAAAACTAACAGAATCATACACCTATCTTTTTACATTGTCTGTACAATTTTAGGGGGACTTTAAAATGACATCTGGAAAGGATTCTATGTAGGCAAAAATGTTCTAAAGGTTGGAAAAGAAGCCATGAAAAACATTGGAAAAAATTGAGATTACCCACTTTGAAGAAGAGAAGTCTGAACTTTGGTTACCCTGGGTCTCCTTATAGTAGCTCTAGTCAGGGGTCTTATTAAAGTCCATTGGACAGTGGTTGTTGTCTACACTGAAGTAGAAAGAGAAAAAGCAAGCTTAAATCTGAGCCTGAAGATTTGGGTTGTATATACAGAGCTGCGTCTTTAGGCCCTTGAGACAATAAAAGTACCTAGAATCTCACTGACTAAGAACAGTAGTGATACACCTGCACTTTTGTGAAATCCAGGCCAGAAGAGACCATCACAGCTGAAGGAATTTTCAGTGCATCTTTTGGGTAGCTGACATTTCCTACTAGTTTCCCCAAACACCCTTTTAGTACTCAGGTTTCCATTTTCCATTTTGTCTGCAGGCTGCAGGCTGGGCACTCACCCCTCACCCAAGTGATCTTCTACACAGGAGATGTGACCCCTGCAGCCACTCATCCACTCTTCACCGCCTTCCTCACCCCAGGAGGAAATCTGGGAGCCTGTTTTCAAAGGCACTTCCAGAAAACTAACCAAATAATGTTTTTGCAGAGTGACTCCTGCCAAAAATCATTGAACTGTCTCTCTAATCAAGAAAACCTATTTCTAACTCTCTGAAGCGCTACTAAGAACCAGGAATGGAGGGGTTGTCTCAAAGATGGCATCCACTAACACTGTAAGAGCAGCAAGGACTGTGGAATTATCGCCACCAAGACTGATCTGATGATCACTTTCACAAGGCAAGATGTTACTGGCAAGAAAGCAAGCAAGCCAGGTGTTATTGTTTCCTTTCTTCTTGACCCTGTGATAAGGGATGCTTATATCCCTTAACCCTCTACTTCAGAATATTCAGATTAATTTACATATTTACACCTGGTGAAGAACTCAGGAGTGATGCTCATCAAACTTTTTTTTTTTAATTTTTTTTAATGTTTATTTCTTTTTGAGAGACAGAGACAGAGACAGAGCATGAGTGGGGAAGGGGCAGAGAGAGAGGGAGACAGAATCTGAAGCAGGCTCCAGGCTCTGAGTTGTCAGCACAAAGCCCAACATGGGACTCAAACCCACGAACTGGGGGATCATGACCTGAGCTGAAGTCAGACATTCAACTGACTGAGCCACCTAGGCGCCCCTCATCAAATTTCTTAACACCCTAAAGCTGCCATTCTATACTTGGAGGCTGCCAGTGCCACCACCCGACGCTAGATGTCGCTAGTTGCCGCTTAGTGTCATTACCCCAGGCTAAAAACCCTCTATGGAGCACTCCTCTCACCAAACTTGGGGTCATGGGCCACACCCTAACTGCGTGGACCTGAAGGAACAATTGTCTGATCACTTCTGCTTCCCTTTTAGCTTCTGCAATAAAAGGCAGGGTCCAAAGCTCACACAATAGCAATTCCACAAACTTAGGGTGGGGTTGAGATGCTGGGTTGGCAAAAAATGACAGAAGTCCACCCATTTGTCCTGTGTAATTTTGATAACTTACATAATGTCAACTTAATCATTAATTTCCCCCTGTTTCCCAGCTCTATTTCTGTTTTAGGACTGTGTTTATTTGTTTTTTTTTTGTTTTTTGTTTTTTGCAATCAGTGTTGGTATGTATGTTGGTGTAAGATAGATACTGCTACTGCTCTACTGTTACTACCTCTATTATTATTAGCAAAAAACCAATCATCACTTTTATAGAGACTTATAGTTAACAAAGTGCTTCTATAGAGATTTACAGAATATAAAGAAAATGTATTATTCTCAGTTGATACTCAGAATTACCAAGGTAAGCATAATTTTTCCCATTTACCTAGGAGGAAGGTGTGGTCTCTCTACAATTCTTCATCATCACACAAAGAGTAGAAGGTAGAGCTGAAGCTTGAATTAAGTTTTCTGGTTACCTCTGCAGTGACCTGTCTACTACTTTCTACCGTGCTACTTACTTATTTCATTTAGGAATAGATGTTTGTATCCAGGAAAGATAACCTTCCTTACCAGAGAAAGTAATGCTTTTGCTTTAATCTCACACAGTTCTCTGGGTTTGTTTTATTTTGTTTTGTTCTAGGAAGACACATTTTGGCAGACGAAGCACTCAAGCTGGGCATTCTAGATGAAATTGTGAACTCAGACCCGGTTGAAGAAGCAATCAAATTCGCCGAGAGAATTTCTGGTAAGAAGATAATAATGAAAATAGCGCAAGTTTGGGAGCAAGCTAAACTTTCGTTTTAATAAGGAATTCCTTAAATATCTTATGGTAGATCCATGCGATAGAATATGATACAACTTTAAAATGAATGACAAACTACGTATTGATTTGGTATGAATGCTATGATTTAACCTACTCTTAAGTGAAAAGCGTCACTTTGAACAGTGATTCACCATTTGTGCAAAAAGGAAAGGGGGATGGGACTGAATGTCTATATGGAGAGAATGTGTATTGTAACTGTTCTTCTACATATAAGATATTTATGTAAAGATTCACAAGAAATGGTTCATGGTTGCCTCTGAGAATGGGGCTGGTCAGCCAGGGAAGCCATTGGAAGAAGACTTTTCATTGTTTACCGTTTAGTACCTTTTGATTTTGTTTTGAAATAATGAATTTTCTGTAAGAAATAATTAAAATGAAAACAAGCAAACATTTCAGCAACTAGAAACAAGCCTCTCTAATTTACCGCAATAAAACCATAGTTTTGTCTCAGTGAGCTTGTATTTTCTTTCTGTCACTGGTTTCTCATTTTGTGGGTTCATGGCATCCCTTTAAAAGTTCTCTGGAGTGGCACTATTCCTTTTCAATTTATGGAGAGCAGCAGCAAGATGGAGAGGGTTAAAGAGTGCCAGAAAAAATAATTGGGAGCAGTGTTGGGTCACAGATAGAGCAGCATGTTCATCTTTCTGCTTGGTGGTAGGCAATGGCTCAGTGTCACTCAAAGGCATTCCTTTGAAAAAGCCATTCTTTTGTTGACCCCAGCAGGGACCAAACGCTTCCCTGAAATAATCTTTCTTTTTGTGGCTCTAGCCAGTTGCTGTTTCAATGCAATAGGAAAAGCTTGAACTGGAGAGTCCAGGACCGTGGAGAGAAAATCCTGGTGACTCATAAAGAGAATCAGCAAGTCTTTGCCCAAAAGGGAATGAGTTTCCTGGTGTCTTTCTCTGCCTTCCAGTCTTCACCAACTTTTCATCACTGATTTCATTGTGCCTCCTGGCAGAGCTTATAGTTTCGTTAGAAGTCACCCGGCTGACAACAAAGGCTATTTGCATTTGGAAATCCATTCGTGATTTTTTGGCTTGAGGCTTATGATAGACCCATGTCTAACAGTTACACCTGTGGCTTTAGGTTGTAAAGAACTAGGTTTCCACAGGAAGTTCTTGTCCTTAACTGAATTCCCTAGATTGAGATTTGAGAGTTAAGTAACTAAAAGAGATAGATGAGGATCATGGTCTTTTTACAGTAAACTGTAAAATGCTCTGTTTTAATTTTTGTAATTTATTTAACTTTTAAAATAAATTTTAAATTAGAAAACTAAGCATTAAATTACTGTTTATAAAATGTATAAAATGGTTTTTTCAATCTCAGTAACATTGCACAGTTTTTCCACTTGGTGGCGTCCAAATATTGAGAAGGAACCGTGCTTTATTTTATTTTATTTTTCTTTATTCTTTCTTTTTTTAGGAATCATCTGCTTTAAAATTTAGCAATTCACCTGTTAACAGCAGGGAAATGGTTTGGGGCTTTGGGAAATTATGTATAACTATTTTAAATTATAATTATGAAAACTATACCGAAATATGTAACATTGTGGATAAAAATGTCCAAAATATAAATTTACATATATTCTATATTTATAACTACATAGAGTATGAATATAGCCCCAAAAGTAAAGGAAATATGCAAAAATTACAATAATTTAATTTCTCTCAAAATATTTCATAAGTAATCTTTGCTTCTGTGTTTATTTTTTCCAGCTTCATTGAGGTATACTTTACACACATTAAAATCTACCCATTTCAAGTATAGAGTTTGAAGAATTTTTATAATTGTTTGTAGCTGTGTAACTACTATCACAATCAGTATATAGTTCTATTACCCTAAAAAAAAAAAGTATTTTTATGCCTCTTTTCAGTAGATTCTCTTCCCTGCCCCTTGGCCACAGATAATCAGTGACCTACTTTCTGTTACTATAGTTTTTGTTGTTTAGAATTTCATATAAAGTTGGAATCACAATATAGCATGTAGTCTGTCATGTCTGACCCCTTTCACGTAACATAATGTCTTTGGTATTCATCCAGGTTGTTTCATGTAATAATATTTCATTTTTTTTAATTACCTAATAGCATTCATTCCACAGTATGGATGTCCCGCACATTGCTTATCCCATTTATTAGTTGATGGACATTTAGGTTGTTTTCACTTTGGACCTACACAAGTCTTTGTAGACATATTTACCTTTCTCTTGGGTAAATACCTAAGAATAATGCTACTGAGTTGTATAGTAAGTATATATTTGGTTCTTAAATGCTTTTTAAACTTGATGGGTAATGAAAAATTCACTAGTGAACTGGAAGATACTAATTTTTGCCAAGCAAATTGGAAAAGAAAAATAATATGGTGAGATTGAGCTTAGACAAGCTCTTATTGTACTGCTTGTAATACATCTCCCCTAAAGGCAGTTTGGCAGTTAGGTACTGAGACTTGCTCACATCTTTTGACTTAGTATTTCTATTCTTAAGAAGTTATCATAAAGAAATAATCACAGAAGTATACGAAGATTTGTGTACAGTGATACCCACTGAAGTTTATCATCGTAAAATACTGGAAACAACTCAAAAACCTAATTTAATTTTAGGGGATTAGTTACATAAAAGATGATAGATCTCAATGAAGCAAACTAATCAGCCATTAAAACTTCCATTTTTTAAGGAATTTGAAGAACTTGGGAAAATGCTTATGTGTAATGCTAAATAGAAAACAGCCAGGTAGGAAATTGCACAAATGTGTGTGTTTATGTCTTCATGTGCATATTTGCATGAGGAAATAAACCAAGAAATTTTTATCACTGGTTGTGATAGGTAATGAATTTTTATCACTGGGTAGTAGGTAACGAAGACTTCTGATTTTTTTTTTAAAGGCTTATCTTTTCCTAATATCTGAGTCATTAAATTTACCCAGAGGAAAAATGGATGCCTGGCCAGTGTGGAGGAGATGCAGGAAGAGGTGCATTTCTCTGTAGAGAAATGAGCTCAGGACAGGAAGTCAGGAGACCTGGATGATATAGTCTCAATCTTCTATCGATCTTAGTAAATTAGCTTTTTAGGGTTTATCAATAAAAGGAAAAGATTCAATAAAATTAGCTGGTTTCAGATCCTGTTCTGAGACCTCCCAGGCTCCAATGGTTGAGCTACAGTTTTTGGTTCTTGCTACAACCTGGGCAGCTCCACTGTGTGTCTTTTGGGGATTAAGGCTTAGAATCCCATGGAAAACTCTGGGAATTTTACTATTTGTTGCTGTTGTTTTTAGAATGAGTTCCACTGTTTGGAAGCCTATGATTCCTTGCTGCTGCTGTAATAGGTAAATGCCAGAGATACAAGGTAGAGAAATAGTGCAAATCAACAAAGGACTACTTGAAAGAATTGTATGTACATTTGCCATTCATTATCTTACAAAATGCATAGCTTAGAGAGGCTTATTTATTTTGCCTTTCACTTTCATTTAAGGTCTTGTGTTTTTCCTTTCTTTTTGTTCCAGGCTTTCCCCTCCTCCTCCTCCTCCTCCTCCTCTTCTTTTTCTTCTTTTGGGTCTTTGTTTGCTTTTAAATATAGCTATTAGTATGTTGTTATTTGCCAGAGCAAAAATGGTGGATTGACTTGAAAGAGAGGCTCCACAAAAATCTTTTATAAACATATATTTATATTTTATAATAGGTATTTGTGAGTATGAGAAAAACCACTGAAGTGTAAACTTTAAAATGGTGACTTTTATGGTATGTGATTTATGCCTCAATTTTTGAAATACATGTAAAATGATTGAGTTCTCCTTTCCCATTTGTAAAACTATTTCACTAATACAGCTTATTCCCATTCCATCCTGGCAACTCACACCCCACGCTCCCACCCTCACCCCACCCCCACTTCCCCTGATGAAACGTTGATTTAAAAATAATAACATGGAAACCATTAAGGAATTTCTTTAGTTTCAATTTCCAATGGTCAATGTTACAATCAGCAGTTTGGAACCAGTTATGGGTGGGAGGGGAATATAGGAGGTTAGCATATATCTAAAAATATGATTTGGGAAGTAGCTGCAAATTTCTCTGCAAACTTAACATGCATCCTGGAGAGTTGACTGTGAAAGTTAATTAGCTTCAGGCATCTTAATGCTCTTGTTATATGAAGCTTCTCAGACTACTGCAGTGCAGTGCAATGGATTTAGCAGAGCAATTCCAAATTACTTGGCCAAACCAGATTGCTTTGCTAAACTGGGGAAGAGAGGGTCCTGTAAAATGCTATTTATTTGCACTTGCATTTGGCCAACAGCCTGCTTATTTCCAGACTAAGAATTCCCTGTTCCCATGTGCATGCTTCTGGTGTGAAGCTGAAAGTGTGTGCTGTTATTCAAAGATGAGCACAGGGGACATCCAGCTGGGGGCCTCAACCCAGGAACCTAATGCTGTTTTTGTCCCTGTAATGAATCCTGGTTCTGTTACTGTTACTGCACCGTGTTAGCCATTTTTAGCGATTCTAATTCTGCCTAAAGACTTTGGTCTGTTTATTCATTTCAATTTTGTGACTTTAAACAAATCTTACCTGGTTTCATCGCCTTTTTCTCCATTTTATCTTCTGCTTTTTGTAATTTTTTTGCTCTCTGTGAACATTTATATACACATGTCTCACAAGAGCAGAGTGACCCTGCCTCACATAGACGGCTGAAGCACATGTCTAAATGGAGCTTCCTTTTTCTGTGATACCCAAGTTCTGAGAGTGACCTCCTGTAAGACTGGAAAAGTGCAGTGGTTCTGTCTGTCCTTTGCAGAGCTTCTGTGACAAACACAGCTTACTGTTTGTCAGAATTGGAGGAGTCAGTCCTTTATGTCTTAGGTAACCATTTCTGTAAATTGCATGTTGTGTCTCCCTTTAAACTAGGTGGAGAATATCTTTCTGTCAGTTTTCCGGAAAGAAAAGAGGGAAAATAATCACTTCTTTATTTTTCCTTTAGGAGGGTGATTTGCTTTTTTTTTTTTTTTTTTTTAATCACAACTTGAATATTCTTCTGCCTTAGAATACCTCAAAGAATTAAGGGAAAAAATGTGAATGGGTCAAGGAAATAATGCAATTATAAGCATATTTGAATCACTAATTAGTTCCTCCCCTCCCATTTTCCTGGGCAGCAAATGCTGGTGCTGTCCTGCCCATACTTGCCTCTCTTACTATGTAGGCACAGCTGAGTGAGTTTAAAACTACCAGGATTTTCAAACAACCAGGTGTACAGAAACACACACTGAAAACACCACACCTGTAGACCCAAAGGGGAAATTCTGAAGATATTTTGTTCTAATAGAACAAATTTGTAAGATAATAGCTTCCTTTATAGTTACGGCAAGAAAGAGAGAGGAAATTGAGCAGGGAAAAAGCATCTATATTTGTGCCCTGATCCAAAACTCTCCAGTGGATGTGCTCAGCTTGGCCCTAGACTGGTCTGGACAAGTGCCATGGTAGTTCCCAGAATGCCCATCTGCAGTCTGAGAGATTCTGAGTATCCCCAGGATAACAGCATTATGCTGATCAGCAATAATTACTGCAGTAATTACTGCACACCACTAAGCAGGCTTCTCTTTTTTCTTCTCTCTCCCTCTTTTTTCTTTCTTTCCTTTTCAGTTTCTGGCCCGGGGCAAAGTTTGCCAGGAGCTGCAGCCATCCTGGATACGCAGTGGCTGACCTAATGCTCTACTCCTGGACTTTCCAGAGGCTACACCTCAAAATCAAGTGTTGAATTTTTAAAAATATTCATGTGTAGGCCCCACCCTTAAATATTCTTTTTTTTTTCAAAAAATTTTTAATGTTTATTTATTTTTTGAGAGAGAGATAGAATGTGAGCAGGGGAGGGACAGAGAGAGAGGGAGACACAGAATCCGAAGCAGGCTCCAAGTTCTGAGCTGTCGGTACAGAGGCTGACGTGGGGCTCGAACTCATGAACTGTGAGACCGTGACCTGAGCTGAAGTCGGATGCTTAACTGACTGAGCCACCCAGGCACCCCCCACCCTTAAATATTCTTAACTGAGCCTGCAGTGGGGCATGGGCATCTGAACTTCTTAAATTTCTTGGATAACTCTGATGAGTACTATGGTGTTGGAGTCAGTCCTAATGAGACGGGAACACTGGTAGGGTCACAAGGACAGAGATCCAGCGCTCAGACTATGTAGGTGCAGCTAAGTGAATTTAAAATTACCAAGACTTTAAAACTACCAAGTGTATAAGAAACACACTCTGAAAATATCGTACCTGTCCCTGGCACAGACTGCCCCAGCTGCCTGTTTGTGCTATAACACTGACAGCTCAGCCCCCTTTCCTCCTACACTTGTCCTCCACATACTTGGCCCTTCTCCCTCCTCTCCCCACTGACCATTCCTGTCTTCCTTTTGGGCCATCGGGAATTAAATCAACTGTAGGCCCTGGAAAGGTCTCCATCCTTCTCTGCTAAGCTTGCCTTCCTATAAGTTGAGGATCAGGCTAATACATTGCATAATTGAGCAAATAATTGGAAACCTGTTGGGTAGAGTTCATGTCCTTCCAACAATAGCAGGGCAAACAGGGACCATATGCTATCCACTGTCTTCCCCTCCTTTCTTGAATCCTGTTATTAGCATCATATGGGAAAGCATTAATTTAAAAATCCATTATTTTCAATTCTACTTAGTAATCATGCATTAAAGAAGTATTGTTGCCTCCTAGGTTAAAAAATTTTTTTTGAGATTATACAATGCCTCACAGATAAATTTACATGTGTACATGGTTAAATCCAAACCTTACTCACTCTCCCCTGCACACATAATAACACACCAATGCCAGACAGGTTCACGTTCATATACCTTTTTATGGTGAAACTGCTTTATAAGGCCTGGTAGGTTTTCTGTCTAATTAACTGAAGTGTACCTTCTTGATATAATGGTGTATCCTTGAAGAGATGGTAGCACTTTTTAAAAAAAACAGTCTCTGGTATAGTGGTTTAGACAACAGTTTTCATAATATGTTACACGTTTATTCTTTTTATTTCAAGATCTGATAATGTGTTTCTTATAATGCAGTTGACAAGAGAGTTTATTATATTGCAGGTGACAAGAGAATTTGGTTATTTCTGTGACATACATCTTAAAATTATGACTGATAACATTATAACAGGACATAACAGGTTTTTAGGAATTTTATGTAAGTATATTCTAATATATAACATATAATGTAATGTTTTCATACACATTGATTCTTTTATGCAAACTTTAGAATCATTCTGTTGAGTTTTTTTAATTTTTTTTTTTTTTTTAGCATTTATTCATTTTAGAGAGGCAGAGAGAGACAGAGTGTGAGTGGGGGAGGGGCAGGGAAAGGGGGAGACACGGAATCCAAAGCAGGCTCCAGGCACTGAGCTGTGAGAACAGAGCCTGACTTGGGGCTCGAACTCACAGAGAGATCATGACCTGAGTTGAAGTCAGATGCTTAACCAACTGAGCCACCCAGGCGCCCCAAATTTTTTTTATTTTTATTAATATTATTATTTCAAGTAGGCGCCATGACCCCCGTGGGGCTCAGACTTATGATCCTGAGAGCAAGAGTTACATGCTCTACTGGCTAGCTAGCCAGGTGCCCCCGTTGAGTTATTATTTTTTTTAATACAGAACCACAAGGGTTCTAATGAGAAATTCATATATAATATATATGGAAAATATTTATATTTTCATGCTATTAAATGTTTATATCCAGAAACATGAGTCTGTCTTTATTAAGGTCTTATTATATGTTCTTCAATAAAATGGTATAGTTACATTCTTAAAGGTCTTGTATATTTCTTGATAAATTCATTTCTAGGCATTTTTAAAAACAGCTTTAGTGATGCATAATTCACTTTATAGAGTTGCACAACCATCGCCATGTATCAGTTTTAGGACTTGTCATTACCCCCAAAATTTCCCTCAAGTCTTTTTGCAGCTTACCCCCCTCCTACCCCTGGCCTTAGGCAACCACTGATCTTTCTGTCTCTATAGATTTGCCTTTTTGGACATTTACTGTGAATGGCATCATATGATATGTAATTTTTTGTATCTGGCTTCCTTCAGTTTGCATAATGTTTTGAGGCTCATTTGAATTGTAGCATGTATCAGTAGTTTGCTGATAGTATTTTGATTGCTGAATAGTATTCGAATGTATAGCTATACCACATCATTTTTTTTATCCATTCATCAGTTGATGAGCTATTATGAATAATACTATTATGGACATTTATATACAAGTTTTATGTGGAAATATGTTTTCATTTTTCTTAGGTAGATTCCTAGGAGTGAAGTTGCTCAGTTGAACAATAAGCTTATATTTTTAAAAAATTACGAGACTTTTTAAAGTAGGTATACTGTTTTAGATTTTCACAAGTAATGTCTGAGGATTTCAGTTACTCCACGTCATCACCGACATTTGGTAGTGATGTCTTTTTGATAGTAGTCATTCTAGTGGGTCTATATTAGTTCTCTCTAGCTACATAACACATTACCCCCAAATGTAACTGCTTAAAATCAAACATTTATTATTTGGCAGTTTCTGTGGGTCAGGAATGTAGATGTGGTTAGCTTGGTCCTCTGGTTTAGGGTTTCACAAAAGATTGCATTCAAGGTGCTGCCTCTGGCTCTTTTCACCTCAAGGCTTGAATGGGGGAGAATCTGCTTCCAAATTCATTCAAGTAGTTGTTAGTAAGATTCAGTCCCATAGGGTGTGTTGGCCCTGTTCCTCCTTGGCTGTTGGCTGAAGGTCTCCTTCAGTTCTTTGCCACATGAGCTTCCCCAAAGGGCAGTTCACATATGGCAGCTGGCTTCCATTAGAATGAACAGGTGAGAGAGCAAGAGAGGGTGAATGAGACTGAAGCCAGTCTTTTTGTAACTTAATCTCAAAAATGACATTACTTAGAGACTACCTACCACATTCACTATGGTTTGTTTGTTTGTTATCACTGTGGTTTGAATTTGCATTTCCTTAATGACTGATGATATTGAATACCTCTTCAATATGTATTAGCCATTCATATATCCTCTTTGGTGAAATATCCCTCAAAATTTTGCCCATTTAGAAAATTGAGTTGTTTGCCTTCTTACTATTGAGAGACAAGAATTCTTTAAATACTCTGGATACAAATACTTCATTAGATATTTGGTTTGTAAATCATACTAGTCTTCTGTTGATAACAATTACTGCAAGTTTCGCAGTTTAAACAACACCAATTTTTATTATCTTACAGATCTATAGGTCAGAAGTGTGGTGGGAGGTTTTCACTGGCCTAAAATCCAGTGTCTGCAGCTGTACTCCTTTCTGGAAGCTTTAGGGGAAAATCTGTTTCCTGCTCAGTCAGGTTGTTGGCACAATTCAGTGTCTTGTGTTATAGGACCAATATCTCCAAGTTCTTGCTGGTTGTAAGTTGAAATGAATGGCTTAGAGGCCACTGAGTTCCCTGATTCTTGGCCTCTTACCTCCACCTTCAAAGCCACTTCATCACCAACAGGTCAAATCTTCCCCATGCTGTGTCTCTCTTACCTTTCCTCCTCACCAGTGTCTCTCTCAACATAGCTGGGAAAGGGTCTCCTCTTTTAAGGACTCATGTGATTAAGTTGGGAACATCTAGACAATAAAGGATAATCTCCACATCTCAAGTTCTTTAACATTCATCATATCTGTAGAGTCCCTTTGCCATGTAAGGTTACATACTCATAGGTTCTAGGGATTAGGAAGTAGACATGGGGAGGGGGGCATTACTCTGCCTGCCATACAAATATTTTCTCCCAGTCTATGGCTTATCATTTCTTTTTCTTTTTCTTTTTTAATGTTTATTTATTTTTGAGACAGAGAGAGACAGAGCATAAGCGGAGGAGGGGTAGAGAAAGAGGGAGACCCAGAATCCGAAGCAGGCTCCAGGCTCTGAGCTGTCGGCACAGAGCCCGACGCAGGACTCGAACTCACAAGCTGTGAGATCATGACCCGAGCCCAAGTCTGGATGCTCAACCGACCGAGCCACCCAAGCACCCAAGCATTTCTTTTTCTTTATGGTGTTCTTTGAAGTGCAATGTCTTTAATTTTGATGAAGTTCAGTTTATTGATTTTTTTCTTTCATGGATTATGCTAAGAATACTTTGCCTAACCCAAGGTCCTGAAGCTTTTCTGTTTTCTTCTAGGAATTTTTATAGTTTTAGCTCTTCAATGTAGATTTATGATCCACTGTGAGTTAATTTTTATATATGGTTCTAGGTAAGGATCCATTTATTTTTTATTTTTTTAATTTTTTTGCATGTAGCTATCCAGTTATTTCAGCACCATTTATCGAAAAAACTCTCCTTACTTCACTTGAATTGTTTTGGCACCTGTGTTGAAAATCAGTTGGCTCTCATTGTCAGGATTAAATTTTGAACACTCAGTTCTCTTCCACTGATTTGTATGTCTCTCCTTGCACCAATACAGCACTGCCTTCTTTTCTAGGTGTTTTTAAATTTTTGTTACTGTTAGGAACAGAGTTAAGATTATTTTGGATTTAAAATATTCTTAACTCAGAAATATTTTCCTGAAACCTACGGAGAGTTTAATATTTCATCTACTATAACACTGTCTTGGTTTTGGAACAGAAGGAAAATGCAATTTTTATGCCGAAATTAGGTAACTTGAAAATTACTTTGAATCTGTTGAATTCTATCTTGCAGGACTAAGGTGCAAAGATAACAGATATTTTGATATTAGTGTTACGTTAAGTATTTTGATGAATAGCATTTAATTTTGTATTTTGAATTCGAATATAGGTTATATTATTATTATTATTGTTATTATTTGCTCATATTCCCTTGGTACAAGGAACATTTCCGAAGATGTGATTATCTGTCTTATTTCTGGAAGGTCAATCTCTAGAATCCCGTAGACTCTGCAACAAGCCAATTCAGAGCTTGCCCAACATGGATGAAATTTTCAGCGAAGCCCTTTTGAAGATGCGGAAGCAGCATCCTGGGTGCCTTTCTCAGGAGACTTGTGTCCGTGCAGTCCAGGCTGCTGTACAGTATCCCTATGAGGTGGGCATCAAGAAGGAAGAGGAGCTGTTTATGTACCTTCAGAAATCAGGGCAGGCTCAAGCCCTGCAATATGCTTTCTTTGCTGAGAGGAAGGCAAATAAGTGGTCAGCTCCCTCTGGAGCATCCTGGAAAACGGCGTCCGCGCGGCCCATCTCCTCAGTTGGTGTTGTCGGTAAGAACGTAGTGTGGTTAAAGTCATTTTCCAAATCTGCACATATAAAGTGATACCATTTGCTTAGGGCCACTGGGTATCAGACTCTATGCTAAACACGTTACTTGTGTAGCTAACTTATTTTGCACCCCAGCCCATGAATTATCTTCATTTTACATGTGAGGCCTAGAGACACCAACCTTCTCAACAGTAAGCTAAACACAGGTGGTGTAAGGGTCTACATTCGGTCTGTCTGACTCCAGACTCGGGGCATTTTTTACTCATCCCCTCCTCTTCCTTGCATGAATCTCTCACTCCTGGGTTTCCCAACAATGGTTATTACTTCTGCCACATTTCAAGGTATGGTCTGTCACTCTTATAGCTAGGTATTTGGAATGAAGGCTCTGCCTTTCTGGTCCCTGGGTCCATTCACTTCTCGTCATTCAACATCACTCTCCTCAAATCTCTCTGCACCCTGAAACAGTGACCTTAATTTTTCCCTCAGCGATTTTCCCAAACAAAACGTCTTCTTTCCTCAGAAGCCAGCCCTCTGATTAGCTTCTTTGTGCCACTTTCCTAATCTTCCTTTGCTCTTAGTCTTGACCCAAGAATGGTCTTTGGTGGATTTTATTATTATTTTTTTAAATATAATTTATTGTCAAGTTAGCTAGCATACAGTGTATACAGTGTGCTCTTGGCTTCGGGAGTAGACTCCCATGATTGATTGTTTATATACAACACCAGAGCTCATCCCAGCAAATGCCTCATCCCTCAATGCCCATCATCCATTTTCCCCTCTCTCCTGCACCGCCCCCATCAACCCTCAGTTTGTTCTCTGTATTTAAGAGTCTCATATGGTTTGCCTCCGTCTCTCTTTGAAACTATTTTTTCCCCTTCCCGTCCCCCATGGTCTGTTAAGGTTCTCAAATTCCACATATGAGTGAAAACATAGGATATCTGTCTTTCTCTGACTGACTTATTTCACTTAGCATAATACCCTCAAGTTTCATCCACCTTGTTGCAAATGGCAGATTTCATTCTTTCTCATTGTCAAGTAGTATTCCATGATATATATAAACCACATCTTCTTTATCCATTCATCAGTTGATGGACATTTGGGCTCTTTCCATAATTTGGCTATTGTTGAAAGTGCTGCTACAAACAGTGGGGTACATGTGTCCCTATGAATCAATACTTCTATATCCTTTGGATAAACTTTTAGTAGTGCTATTGCTGGGTCATAGGGTAATTCTATTTTTAATTTTTTGAGGAACCTCCACACTGTTTTCCAGAGTGGCTGCACCAGTTTGCATTCCCACCAAAAGTGTAAGAGGCTTCCCGTTTCTCCACATCCTCGCCAACATCTCTTGTTGCCTGAGTTGTTAATTTTAGCTACTCTAACTGGTGTGAGGTGGTGTTGCAAGGTGGTTTTGATTTGTATTTCCCTGATGATGAGCAATGTTGAGCATCTTTTCATGTGTCTGTTGGCCATCTGGATGTCTTCTTTGGGGAAGTGTCTATTCATGTCTTCTGCCCATTTCTTCACTGGATTATTTGTTTTTTCAGGTGTTGAGTTTGGTAAGTTCTTTATAGATTTTGGATACTAACCCTTTATCCAATATGTCATTTGCAAATACCTTTTCCTATTCCATCACAAAAATTAACTGTTGGGACTTCATCAAGATAAAAACCTTCTGCACTGCAAAGGAAACAACCAACTAAAAGGCAACTGATGGAATAGGAGAAGATATTTGCAAATGACATATTGGATAAAGGGTCTCTGGTGGATTTTAAACCTACCCGGAAATGGTAAGCAAAATGTTATATGTGTCAGCTTATGTACAGTCTTCTGGTGGAGGAAGTCCATAGTTTACTGAAAGTGTCAGCTTTCTTAACTCTCACCCAGCTCTCCAGCACCAACCCAGTTTGGAGGAAAAGACCCCGCTCAACATCTTCTCGCCCTATTGTATCAGTCACACTGTGCTCCTTCCAGTCTGGACTCTGCTCACTTTTGACTTTTTTTAATGCTTATTTATTTATTTTGAGAAAGAGAGCAAGAAGCACATGTTCACAGTAGGGGAGGGGCAGAGAGAGAGGGAGAGAGAGAATCCTAAGCAGGCTCCATGCTGTCAGCACAGGACCTAACCTGGGACTCAATCCCATGAACCATAAGATCCTGACCTGGGCTGAAATCAAGAGTTGGACGCTTAACTGACTGAGCTACCCAGACACCCCCCACTTACAGTTTTTAAACAAGGTGGATAGAGAGAGTGAGACAGAGAATTATGAATGTTCCTTTTTTTTTGTGCTTTTTCAGCAGCACCAATATTTATTCCTAGTTGATGTGCACTTAACCTGTTTCTTCTTCTCTATATTCCTTCACGTCAAGAATAATTAATGCAATACAATTGCAAAGGTGAAATAATATATCAGTATTGTGTTGGTCAATCATTGTTTGAGAGTTTCCCTAGTTCCTTGTTGTGAGCCTTTATAAAAAGATTCTAAATTCATGTCTGACATGAAATGTCTAAAAGTCTGAAGTTGTTTTGCTTCTGTTTTTGTTTTTGAGTTTGTTTATTTATTTTGAGTCAGAGAGAGGGGGAAAGAGCTGGGGAAGGGCAGAGAGAGAGAGGGAGAGAGAGAATCCTAAGCAGGCTCTGCGCTATGAGTGGAGAGCCCAATGCAGGGCTCAATCTCATAGTTTGTGAGATCATGATTTGAGCTCAATCTCACAAACTGTGAGATCATGATTTGAGCCAAAATAAAGAGTTGAGTGCTTAACTGACTGAGCCACCTAGGTGCCTCTGAAGTTGTTTTTTTTAAGTGTACCCCATATTGTTCAGAAAAATATTTGTAAAAGCATTTAAGGGGCACTTGCGTGGCTCAGTTCGTTGAATGTCTGACTTCGGCTGTGCTCCTGATCTCAACAGTTTGTGAATTCAAGCCCCATGTTGGACTCTCTGCTGAAAGCTCTGAGCCTAGAGCCTGTTTCAGATTCTGTGTCTCCCTCTCTTTCTACCTCTCACCTGCTTGCACTCTCTCTCTCTCTTAAAAATAAATAAACATTAAAAAAATTTTTTTGAAGAAAAAGCATTTAAAATACATAGATGATAACTTGGATACAAATAAAGTGAGAGTTTGGTCATCTCCCCCTTCTTCATGCCTGTCCCCATACTGCCCTGTACTTGTTCATTGTGACTCAGCCTCCCACTGTACCCAGTGCCCTCTGGAACGCTCCTACAGCCTCTTCTGCTTCACTAATGACTCCTTGTCTGTCTCCTGCCTGAAACCTTGCTTACTCTGGGCACCTCTCTCAGGAGAATGCTACTGCTTCTTTCACGGCCCAGGAGTCCCAGTGGCACTTCCCAGTTCCCTTCTCAGACCATTATCTCTTTCAAGACACTCCTCTGTAGCTCTGCCATCTGCTCTTATCGTTCTGTCCCTCCTCATTACTGTATTGCGCCCCCCACCCCCACCTCCACTTGGCTGAAAATTCTGGTACCTGGCTCACAGTTATCCACTTTCCCCCAAATCCAGCTGCCATCCTGATTGTCTTCATCATCCGTGTGGACAATGCATCCAGTCCTGTTCCTTCCAGGTGCCTTTGCCTCCTCAGATCCAGTAATGTTCATATACTTCAATTCCATGACCCCTACTCATGCCTTTACCATGGGTCTTGTCTTTACCCTGAATATTTCTCCACCTCTGAAATTCCAAATCCAACCTTTACCCCACAACCTTGTATCTTCCCACATCTTTTAGTTGGTTATTCCAACTGCATCCGTTACTTGATCAGCTCCCCTTATGTTGACTTTCTTATCCATTCAGATTTCATTTCCAGGGTCATCATGTCAGCCACACTCTTGTCAGTGACTTCAAACACTCCATGACTTACCGCCCTGTCACTCTGCCGTCTGGCAAAACCCCAACTGCGTACTTCCACGAGCCCATTTCCAGGCTTCTCAGAACAGGGCTGGGCGCTCTCAAAGCCATCAAAAGGGGAGGAGACTGCAGTGGACTAGAACTGCAGAACCAGTAGTGAAAGCAGCCCTTATTCTTTATTTACTTCTGTCAAAAGAAGAGGTTCTTGACCAGATTTAATTCCATGGCAGTTAAAGACAATAGGTTGTTAGGGAAGCAGGACTCCTTGCTGTCTATATGTGTTTAATGAGGAAAAATTAGGAAACTAAAGTCAATATCAATATAATATGTACCTTTGAAAAGGTAATTCCCAACAGTGAAAAGCTTGGCTTTTCAGCCCTTTGTTTGTGAGATCTTGGAGACACAAGTTTGTGAAAAGAAAAATTAGGAGCTAAGAACTTTTTAAAAGAAATACATATTGTGTTTTCATGTATGTTTTGGTTTCAGTGATTAAATGATCTGTGTCAGTTTATCATCAAGCTAAAGAGAATCTAAAATTATGGCTAGGACACTTACAAAAAGCATTTATGGTTTGGATTATGAGTGGATTTGTAGCCAAAGGTCATTTAGCAGATCTCTAAGAGATGAGCTCTGAAGAACTGAACTCTATTGGGGCACCTGGGTGGCTCAGTTGGTTAAGCATCCGACTTTGCATTAGTCCATGATCTTCTGGTGTGTGAGTTGGGCTCTGCACTGATGGCTTGGAGCCCGGAGCCTGCTTCTGATTCTCTGTCTCCTTCTCTCTCTCTGCCCCTCCCCCACCCAGGTGCTCACTCTCTCTCCCTCACAAATAAATAAATAAAACATTAGGAAAAAAAAGAACTATACCTTCAGAAGTTGCCTTTCCTTCCCTGCTCTGTTGTCAGTTCTGAGATATCACTTACCTTACGCTACACTTTACAAATTGCTTTCACACTACATTTTGTTAGTCCTTGTTGTCTCTGTGAGATTATAATTTCTATAATGGTAGAAATGTTATGTGGAGCTTGAGACTGAGAGCCGGGAGGCCAGGGTTTTGAACTCCATGCTCTACCTCCTATTTACCCAGGCTAAAGTTTAGGATACAAGTTGCCATAGCAGTGAGAGCTATCCAGCCTTCTTGCTACTGAGTGAAATGCAGATGTTTATTAATTTTGGAAAACTAAACGTTTTCAAATAATGTAATATATTTGTTATATTAAGTAAGTTAATACAATTTGAAAATTAAATATATCCCAGAGAAACAATGATTTCTGATGACTGATAGCATTCTGTATTCAAAAGCAATCCCAAAGCTGGTCAGTGGGTTTCATCCACAATGGGTTTCATCAACAAAATGGTTTCATCCACAATGGGTTGGTTAGGTAACAGATAACCTGCTGCTGTAATAGATAATACTGGTTTAACACAAAGATTTATTTCCTGCTTGCTCCATATGGTCATCTAAGACCAGTTTTTTTTGTTTTCTGGTTTTTGTTTTTGTTTTTTTTTTTTTTTTCCAACTAATGGCTCTGCCATTCTCCTTTGGAGAGAGTCAGTAAACTTTTTTTGTTAAGGGCCAGATAATAAATATTTTAGGCTTTCTGGGCCATATCATCTCTTTAACAACTGCTCAACTCTGCACACAAAAACAGCCATAGATAATATGGAGTCAAATTAGTGTGGTTGTGTTCCAATAAAACTTTATTTATGGGACTGAAATTTGAATTTGATATAATTCACATGTGTCAGAAAATATTATTCTTTTTTGTTGTTGTTGTTTTCAACTATTTGAAATGCAAAACCATTCTTAGCTCACCGGCAGTACTAAAATAGGCAGTGGGATGGATTTGGCCCTCAGACCATAGTTTGCCAGCACCTGCTCGACAGTCTCCTCCAAGGCCTTACAGTTGTTCTCTGCATCTTCTACATCCTGGTAGTAATGAGGGATCTTGTGTGAATTGTTAGAGTTCTTTACATATTTTGATGCAAGTCCTTTACTAGATATATGATTCCATGGTTCTTGTTATTTTCTTTATGGCATCCTTTGAAGCACAAAAATTTTTAATTTTGATGGTGTCTAATTTATCTATTTTTTTCTTTTGTTGCTTATGCTTTTGGTATCATGTCTAAGAAACCATTGCCTTATCCAAGGTCATGGAGATTTACTCATAAGAGTTTTATAGTTTTAACTCTTCAGGCTGTGATCCAATTTGAATTAATTTTTGTAAATGATGTGAGGTAGGAGTTCAACATCATTCTTTTGCATATGGATATCCTGTTGTCCCAGCATAATTTGTTGAAAAGACTATCCTTTCCCCCATTGAATTACCTTGGCACCCTTATCAAAAATTGATTGGCCATAAGTTATGAGATTATTTCAGAACTCTCAATTATATTTCATTGCTCTATTATGTCTATCCTTACACCACACTGTCTTGAATACCATAGCTTTGTCATAAATTTTTAAATTGGGAAGAGTGAATCCTCCAACTTTGTTCTTCCTCTTCAATATTATTTTGGTTATTCTAGATTCCTTGTATTTCTATATGAGTTTTAGGGATATCATGTTAATTTCTGCAAAAAGCCAGTTGGATTTTTGATAGGGATTACATTGGATCTTCAGATCAATTTGGGTAGTGTTGCCATTTTAACAATATTAAGTCTTCTGATCTATGAACATGGGTTGTCTTTCTATTTATTTAGGTCTTCTTTAATTTATTTCAACAATGTTTTCTGTTTTTTAGGGTACAAGTCTTACAATTCTTTCTTAAATTTATTGTGAAGTATTTTATTCCTTTTAATGCTATTGTAAGCAGATTTGTTTTCTTAATTTCATATTCAGATTGTTCATTGCTAGTATATAGAAATAAAATTGATTTTTGTATATAGATCTTGTATAATGCAACCTTGCTGAACTTGTTTATTAATTCTAATAGTGTGTGTGTGTGTGTGTGTGTGTGTGTGTGTGTGAATATTACTGAATGTCCCATCCTCTGGAGCACTTAACACAGTGCCTAATCTTAACTAATATTCAATCCATTTGTATTTCTTGAGAGCTTGTTTGGAGGTTCTAGCAGCTACTCTATACCCTTGACCAAAGAACAGTCCTTCTGTATCAGGGAAGGTTGCCCTCTTCAACCAAGAATGCGGCTTCTATTTGTATTCCTTGAATTGATCTCTTTAAATGCCCCATTGCCACAGAAGCCTCTCATTTACTGAGTATTTTCCAGTTCCCAACATCACTGAATCATTCTTTCTCTGCTTCACTCTTATCTCCAGGCTTGGGAACAATGGGCCGAGGCATTGTCATTTCTTTTGCAAAGGCCAAGATCCCTGTGATTGCTGTAGAATTGGACAAGAAGCAGCTAGAGACTGCCGATGGGATAATAACCTCCGCTTTGGAAAAGGAAGCATCCAAAATGCAGCATAGCAGCCACCATTGGTCAGGACCAAAACCCAGGTTAACTACGTCTATGAAAGAGCTTGGTGGTGTAGATTTAGTCATTGAAGCAGTATTTGAGGAAATTAACTTGAAGAAGCAAGTCTTTGCTGAATTGTCAGCTGTGTGCAAGCCAGAAACTTTTTTGTGCACCAATACTTCCGCCCTGGACATTGATGAGATTGCTTCTTCCACTGATCGCCCTCACTTGGTCATTGGCACTCACTTCTTCTCACCAGCTCATATCATGAGGTTGTTAGAGATTATTCCCAGCCAATACTCTTCCCCTACTACTATTGCCACAGTTATGAATTTATCAAAAAAGATTAAAAAAATTGGAGTAGTTGTAAGTAACTGTAAGGGATTTGTTGGCAATCGAATGTTAAAGCATTATTACAATCAGTCATATTTCTTGTTAGAAGAAGGCAGTAAGCCAGAAGAGATAGACCAGGTGCTAGAAGAGTTTGGTTTCAAATTAGGACCTTTTAGAGTGTCAGATCTTTCTGGATTGGATGTGGGTTGGAAATGTCGACAAGGGCAAGGCCTTACTGGACCTACGTTGCCTCCAGGAACTCCTGCCCGAAAGCGGGGCAATGAGAGATATTGCCCAATTCCCGATATGCTCTGTGAATTAAGACGATTTGGCCAGAAGACAGGTAAGGGTTGGTACCAATATGATAAGCCATTGGGTAGGATTCACAAACCTGATCCCTGGCTTTCTGAATTTCTGTCACAGTACAGAGAAACCTATCACATTGAACCACGCATCATTAGCCAGGATGAGATCCTTGAGCGCTGCTTATATTCACTCATCAATGAAGCATTCCGTATCTTGGGAGAAGGGATAGCTGCTACTCCAGAGCACATTGATGTTGTCTATTTACATGGGTATGGATGGCCAAGGCACGTGGGTGGGCCCATGTTCTATGCCTCCACAGTTGGGTTGCCGACGGTGCTAGAGAAGTTGCAGAAATATTATAGGCAGAATCTTGATATTCCACAACTAGAGCCCTGTGACTATCTGAAAAAATTGGCTTCCTTAGGAAACCCTCCTCTGAAAGAATGGCAAAGCTTGGCAGGACCCCCTAGCAGTAAATTGTGATTCAGCCTTCCAGGTTGTGCCTCACATGCTGACATCAGGTGATGCTCACTGAATTTCACTGAAATTAAATCTGAAAATCCAAAGTAAGATTGCTCTGAAATACAAAGCAAAAGAAATAATTGGTTAGATAAACCTTCTCTTTGGGTCTTCTGTCTGATTATTCTAATGGGTCAAATCTTTAGGAGTGTGCTTCCTATGCCTCTGAATCTGTCCCTATCGAGTAAATTATTTCAATCCCACTGAATAAACTGTGTTAATACCAAAATAGCTAAGGAAAGAGACTCATGAATAAGTTGAGGCTTCCAAGTGCTTTGATCATTGGAGAAGGGTGTCATCAATTAATGACTGAAAAATGCAACTAAGCCACAAATTCATTTTATCTCTTTAAAACTCACACACATGGCACTGGTAGGAAATCTTATGGATCTGTCATTCAACAAACATCCATTGAGCACCTCCTGAGCATCTTGCACAGCATGTGGCAAACCTGGAGTCCAGAGGGGCATTAATCCAGCATGGAAAGCTGTGATGAAGTTTAGTCCATAGTCTGCGAGGTGGAGTGGAGATAGTTGGCAGGGTTGAATCAACAATGAGGGTCTTTGTGAGTGAGAATGGAAAGTTGCTCAAGGAGAGGCAGAAGTAATTACCAGAAAGAGAGGAAGAGTGTCAAAAGCATAACAGTATTAAAGTGGGCAAAACACAGTTGAGAAATAGTGAGGGAGTCAAGTACTTCACACTAGAATGGGGAACTCAGAGTAGCTTGGCAAGTCATACTTGGTGTATTACTTCCATCTACAGCCCAGTTACATGTGCACAGTTGTGCTTGCTGCTTGTAAGGCGCTCAGTAATGTTTGTTGATAATTTCCGCAGGACCAGGAGATGTCTACAACCTATCTTTCTTTTCTGTGCATGGAGACGAAACAGAAAGTAATCATTATTGATTTAATGTAAGAAGGGATCTTAGAAAACATCTAATCTCCTCTGATTCTATGATAAAGTAATGATGCCAATTTCCCGGTCATGATGAGCTTTGTGATGCCGGATATGCAAATTGTTGAATCTTGAAAAGTCTGACATGACTGCAAAATAAATTCTGTATAGTTTTGTTATAATTATAAGAGTTCTCTTTATACTTTTAATGGGCTGGTCAATGCAAAAACTTGTACACAAGTGTTTATAGTAATGTTCTTCATAGGAGCCCCAAGTTGGAAACAACCTAAATCTCCATCAACTGGTGAATAGATGAACAAAGTATAGTATAGCTATATATAATAGAATGTTTGGCCATAGAAAGAAATAAAGTACTGATATTTACTACAACATGATGAACCTTCAAAATGTCATGCTAAATGAAAAAAGCCAATCACAGAAGGCCACATATTGTATAGACATTTATATGAAATTTCCAAAGTAGGCAAACCTGTAGGGAAAGAAAGCAGATCGTAGGATGCCTAAGACTGGAATAATTAGGGGCTAGGGAATGGGGAGTGACTGCTAATGGGGACAGGGTTTCTTTTTGGGTTGACGAAAACGTTCTGAAATTATTGTGGTGATGGTTACATTACTCTGTGAATCTACTAAAAACCACTGAGTTGTGTAGTTTTAAATGAGTGAATTGTATGGTATGTGAATTATTCCTCAGAATTGTCAGTAAATAAGTAAATAAACAAATGGGCTCAAGTTGTCTTTTAGTGTGATATAAATGAACTTTCATAGTATTTTCACCTATGAACCCAAATAAAATTATCAAACGTTCTGATAGAGAAATATGGAATGAATATGTTTTCTGTTATCAAAAACAAAAACAAACAAAAACCCTAGAGTGTGCCTTGAATTGTAGTTTAATTTAGAATAATTTTTAAATTGTATGTTGCTGGATTTTTATATAAATTGGTCCTTGAAATTAAAGATAACAATAGAAAAGGGGCGCCTGGCTGGCTCAATCAGTAGAGCATGCAACTCTTGATTTGGGGTTGTGAGTTTGAGCCCCGTATTGGGTGCAGAGATTACTTAAAAATAAAATCTTTAGGAGTGCCTGGGTGGCTCGGTCAGTTAAGTCTGACTTCACCTCGGGTCATGATCCTGCTATTCATGAGTTTGAGCCCCATGTAGGGCTCTGTGCTGACAGCTCAGAGCCTGGAACCTGCTTTGGATTCTATGTCTCCTTCTCTCTCTGCCCTTCCCCACTTGCATTCTGTCTGTCTGTCTGTCTGTCTCTCAAAAATAAATAAACATTAAAAAAATTAAAATAAAATAAAAAATAAAATCTTAAAAAAAAGACAACAATGGAAAAGATTTCTGGGGACACTTGGTGGGGGGCTCAGTCGGTTAAGCGTCCGACTTCGGCTCAGGTCATGATCTCACGGTTTGTGGATTGGGGTCTCACGTTGGGCTCTGTGCTGACAGTTCAGAGACTGGAGACTGCTTCAGATTCTGTCTCTCTCTCTGTCTCTCTCTCTGCACCCCTTCCCACTCACACTCTCTCTCTCCCTGTCTCTCAAAAATAAACGTTAAAAAAAAGAAAATATTTCTGTAATTTCTTGCAGCTTGGTCTGCAAGGTGACTTATTTTCAAATTAATGTTAAAGTGCATGCACACACATACACACTTTTTCTTCTTTAGACACTGAGTGGATTTTATTCTTTTTTTCTCTTTTAATATTTATTTTTGAGAGAGAGAGAGACAGAGCGCGAGGAGGAGAGGGGCAGAGAGAGAGGGAGACACAGAATCTGAAAGAGGCTCCAGGCTCTGAGCTGTCAGCACAGAGCCCGACGTGGGGCTCGAACTCACGGACCGCGAGATCATGACCTGAGCCGAAGTCGGCCGCTTAACCGACTGAGCCACCCAGGCGTCCCTGAGTCGATTTTATTCTGAGTTCTTAAAACTACACTACCCTCTAGATTGGGGCTTTGAAACTAAAGTGTCTATGAGTAGATTTTATGAGTCAATAATCCCTAAAAATTTACACTAATGTTTGTGTATATGTATCTGAGTGTCTTTCTTAGAAGACATACCCTATCTTACATCATATTCTCAAAGTGTCTGTGACCCAGTAAAAGTTAAGGACTAACATTCTCTATATAATGTGGAAAGAAGAAATGGGAGTTCATTTTTTCTTATTTTATATCAAACCTCATTTAAATTTGTTGGGTCCTACATACAACAGTGGTTAATATGATGAAACCTGTCCAGGATATTCTATTTCATCCTTGAAAATGCACTTGCTTAAAAGGCTTATTTTGTTGTTGTTGTTGTTGTTGTTGTTGATAACTTTAAAACTGCCTATCTTAAAAAAAAAAAAAAAAAAAAACAGCTTCTGAATGACATTTTAAAAATGTGTCCTAATGGCAATTGACTCTGAAAAGAACTATATATTAGAAGCACCCTTGAAGCTTTGCCATAATACTCCAGCTTTAAAGATGAGACTAATGATGTTCCTTAAATCAGTAAAGCCACTGTGCAGCTGCAGTTGCTATCTACTTATTCATTTCTAGCAAGAACAGGTGTGTGTGAGAGATAAGGTGTGGAATCCTAAACTCCCTTGATTAATGATGTTTCGGAAGTGTGTATGCAAATCATACTCCACAGCACGGTAGGAACCTGAAATTCCTAGGGTCTAACATTTGTCTTTCAAACAGACACCTAGTTGGCGCACCTGGGTGGCTCAGTCGGTTAAGCATCTGACTTTGGCTCAGGTCGTGATCTCACGGTTGCAGAGTTCAAACTCCACGTTGGGCTCTGTGCTGACAGCTCAGAGCTTGGAGCCTGCTTCGGATTCTGTGTCTCCTTCTCTCTCTTCCCCTCCCCCACTCATGCTCTCTCTCCCTCTCTCTCAAAAATAAATAAACATTAATATTTAAAAATAAAAATAAAGGGGCGCCTGGGTGGCTCAGTCGGTTGAGCGTCTGACTTCGGCTCAGGTCATGATCTCGCGGTCCGTGAGTTCGAGCCCCACGTCGGGCTCTGTGCTGACAGCTCAGAGCCTGGAGCCTGTTTCAGGTTCTGTGTCTCCCTCTCTTTGACCCTCCCCCGTTCATGCTCTGTCTCTCTCTGTCTCAAAAA
Source organism: Panthera tigris (assembly GCF_018350195.1). Taxonomy (NCBI): domain Eukaryota; kingdom Metazoa; phylum Chordata; class Mammalia; order Carnivora; family Felidae; genus Panthera; species Panthera tigris. Next base: position 81,396,555 of record NC_056668.1, read on the forward strand.
TAAATAAACGTTAAAAAAAATTAAAAATAAATAAAAATAAAATAAAATAGGCACCTAGAAATCAGAAATACTGTAGGCTTACTTAGATTGGCTGGACCTTGTTGGTAGCCACTGATGAGATGAATAGAAACTAAGTTCTCTGGACTATGTTAAATAATAGCTTTCTGTGAGAACAAAATAGACTTTGATTATTGGGACTATCAATGCCATCTACTTATCTTGCCACCTTATAATTTTGAGATTAATAGACAAGTTACGCTGCTTCCTAGCAGGACAGCAACATTATACAACTGTGAGGACACCATTCATACTGTGTTCCAAGGGGTTGCCATTCACCTAGAAATACTGTGAATAGCATCCCCTGGAGTTGGGCAACACCCTGTATTGTTTCCAGGGTACTCTGTAGAGATTTCAAGTCAAAAACTCTTCTGTTTATCGCTCTAAATATTTTCTTTTTAATTTTTTTAATGTTTATTTTTGAGAGAGAGAGACAAACAGAATATGAGCGGGGAGGGGCAGAGAGAGAGGGAGACGCAGAATCCAAAGCAGGCTCCAGGCTCTGAGCTGTCAGCACAGAGCCCGACATGGGGTTTGAACGCATGAACTGCAAGATCATGACCTGAGCTGAAGTCTGATGCTCAACTGACTGAGCCACCCAGGTGCCCTGCTCTAAGTATCTTTCTAAACAAAAGTTAGTTGACAAAAGTAAAGGTAATGTCTCTCTTTAGGTGGGTGTCTCCAATGGAACCAAAGTTTTACAAAGGTTTCGTCTTGTCTGTTCATCTTAGTATTTTTTCTTCTAGCATTCTGACAAAGAGGAACATGAGAGAGATGAGCAGAGCTTTTAATTCTTGTCCAGAGTATTCCAGGGCATTTCAATTGTAATATTTATTTATTGTCTTTCACCAAACTTGAAATAGCCTAGCAGAATGAGTGCCTGAAAGCATCTAATAAGATGACGTGAGCAGAGCTGATGCAATCTCTCTCGTGCACATCTTTCACTGTAGTTAGGGTTATTCCACCTTCTCTAAGAGGCAGCAGTTGCTAATTCTAGCCATAATGTGAAATCCTTTGGATGGGTAGGGCAAAACCTTCTCCAACCCAACCATAGATGCATTTGGATTCCCGAAGCCTGCCAAGGCCTAGAGAGTTGTTTGTTTGTACGTTTTGGCAGACTGTTGGCTGTCCCCCAATGTTTTTCTTCTTCCGTAGTAACGAACTTCTCACTTTTTAGTTGAGCATTTGATAGCTCAAAATACACAATATATTTGTCAGCTTCTCTTGTACCAGTTGTGAACATGTGACTGCGATCTAGACAATGGGATGCAAATGGAAGCATCACATGGCAGCTTTGGGGGACCTCCCTTAAAATTCACATGATGTGCTTCCTTTGCTCATTTATTTTTGGCCCCTCTTCCATTTTGCTGCCTGGAACACAGGTTTGACAGCTGGAGTCCAACCACTATGCTAGGCCAGGAGGACAAAGGTCATGCCTTAGGGATAGCAGAATGGAGGGCTGTGAAGAGGTTGGTCCCCAAAGACCTCATGGAGCAGAGCTGCTACTTCGCCTTCCAACAGTCATTTATGTAAGGGAGAAATCAATTCCTATCATGTGTAAATAAGCCAGTGTTATTGCAGGTCTTTCGTTATCACTGGTAGGGCCAAGAATCAGTGGGTCTTTGTTTTTGTTTGTTTGTTTGTTTGTTTGTTCTTGTTTTTTGCAGTGCCATAGGTAATTCGGATGCACAGGCAGGATTGAGAATCCAGTCTCATTAAACAGGATGTCTTGTTTTAAGGAAAAAAAAAATTTCCCAGTGTGATATGACTTTCAACCTGATATTGAATTGTTCATAAATGTTTATGTTATGTTTCACTTAGAATTGTTGTAGGCAGTTCATGGAGATGCCCAATAAGAAACTGAGAATAGGGTTTTAAATCAACATTTAGTAGGAAACAGCCTCACAAGCCTACTTGAACCTCAAATGGACTCTACTTAGAGACAAAAACACTCAAAGAAAGTTTGCAATATCAGAAAGAAAGGGGTCGACAATGGCACAAAGGAAAAGAAGAGTAAGTTAAGAAGCAGTATCTCTGTGCACTGACCACAAGGGAGGTGCTAAAACTGGAGAACACAAACCTTCTGCTCAGTAGGTCAGAGACCTCCAAATGGAGTGCCCCTACCCAAGGAAGTGTAACAGATGACTCGTAGAGGTACAGGCAGAAAGTACTAGAAATAGGATTGTCTAAAAACAAATTAATCATTATTAATATTTCATGCACATGTAGACACCGTCAGCCTGCCCAGGTTGCATCTCAGACAGCCCTATGTCAGGAGTGAAGTATCCTGCAGGGAGAGGGTGAGTTCTAACACATATAAAAGGTTCACAGTGGCTTCCTCCTCTTTCATTCGCTGCCAGCATATTAAGAAATACTGCAGAATATGTATGCTGGGGTAAGTGGATATTTAGACTTCATTATTTAATCTAACTACACGAAGCCTCACAAAAGATTCCTTGAAAGAAAGCACAATTAAAGATAATGCAACTAATGCAAACAAAGGTAAACAAGAAAACTCCAGAGCTGTTAGGTCTGATACCAGCTTTTTGTCAGGTACATTACAAGGTAGAATTATTTAGTCAGATCTGGCAAGACGTTGATCAAAGAGCTTTGAAACGATCAAAAAAATTATTAGGAATGTTGATTTATAACCTACTATTCATGATGAAGCTTGGCCTAAGTGTGTGCTGTGTCCTATGGTATTAGTTAATAATAGTATGAAACCGTCACCTATAAAACAGGTTTTAACATTATTTCATCATTATCTCATCACTTATAAATTTCTATCTTATCATATTTTATAATGTGTGTACACATCAATATAGTAACAAAAATATCCAATTTACAAACATCCTACATGTTAGAGATGTATGCTAAGATGTAAGTGATCCTTTACTCAGATCCTCCTTTAGAATGAGAGATTTATTGGGGTGCCTGGGTGGCTCAGTCAGTTAAGCGGCTGACTTCAGCTCAGGTCATGATCTTGAGGTCCGTGGGTTTGAGCTCCGCGTCAGGCTCTAGACTGACAGCTCAGAGCCTGGAGCCTGTTTCAGATTCTGTGTCTCCCTCTCTCTGACCGTCCCCCGTTCATGCTTTGTCTCTCTCTGTCTCAAAAATAAATAAACGTTAAATAAAAAACAATTTTTTTAAAAAAAAGAATGAGAGATTTATTTTCCTAGCTGCCAGCAGTGCAGTCAGAAAATGGCCTTCTTTGGGGATTGCCTTGCTCAAATTCACATCTTCTTCCAAAGGGGTCTTGCATCCAATGAGCGCTCAGTGCAGGAGTATAAGTGCCGGGTCCTCTTGTCCTAATTCTGAAAGTCTGACAGCTCTAGAGCTCCCAGTGGCATTGGTCTGAGGCCTTCATCCATACGGCATTGAAGCTCAAGTTCTCCCTCTCCTCATTCCTGCTTCCTCCTCTCTCCTTCACAGGTATGAATCCCAAGAACACTCCCTAAACATTCTGCACACTAATCTCCATGACAGAGTCAGCTTCCCAGGGAATCTAAACTACGACAATGAAGGGGTGTGATCCAAAATGTTTGGAAACCATTGATCCACATGCTACTTGGTACTCATTTAATAGGTTTATTTTGATCTCACATGTCATCATTTTTTATAAATATTCTGGGTGTGCTAGAAAAGAATGTGCATTCTCTGATAAATACGGGATTCTATTGTAAGCTCAAGATTGTTAATTAAATTATGGTTGTCAGATTTTCTATTTAACCCTGATGATGTTTTATCTGCAGTGTGCCCCCTCCTGTGATCAGGGTCAATTACCCATGCCACAGTGGTGACTCCTTTCCTTGGCACAAAGAACCAACAGTGACTGAGTGCACATACAGTGTAAAAAGGCTCTTACTCTGTCCCTGGTGGAAGCATTTCCTCTCTAGGAACCAGGACTTCTAGATCTCAGTGTTAGTTGCTGATACAGTAAGCAAAATTCTCCAAGTGGGTCACTGGCAGTGACGGTAGATGGGTCCATATCGGTTTCCACTCTTTGTTTCCTATAACCTTGTATTCTACCTATTAGGAACATAGCACCACATTAATGGTTATTGATTTAGGGTGTGAACTGCATCCGGAGGACCATACCCCATCCTCACAGATTATCATCTCTGAGCTGCTACCTCAACAGTAACTTCAAAGAGATGTTATTCTATTAGGAAGGCTAATAGCTTCTGGGTGTTGTGGTATGTAACCAAAGTAGGGAACCCATGGTCAAATGGCCACTTCCATATCACCTTTGTTTTAAAGCATGTCCTTTGATGCAATATTATGTGGGCTCTTGTGTCACTGGTTCAGACCCTCTCTAAGTCCTCGGAAAATGAAGCCCTGTAATCAGGAAAGGAAAACACACATGTGGGTGTGTCAGTTTCAGTCAAGATAAATCACTGATCTGCTGACTGAAGAGTTCCAATGTAATCGGGTTAGCACCAAGTGGTTGGTTGGTCTCAAAGGACAGTACAATGTCTGGTGCTAGTTGTACGTTCAGCAGCTAGATTAGCGTTGGTGAGTGGGAGTCCATTCTGATGGGCTCATGAATACCTTCCATCCTGACGGCCAAGCCCACTCTGTTTACAGGCTATTTCTGCCCGAAATAAGGTGGGCAAGGACTGGATCATTAATGACAGCAGGCCTGGCCACTCTACCTACTTGTTTGTTTGATTACTTTTTTGTGGTAGAAGTTTTCTGAATGATATTAACACACAGCTCTTCACGCCTTGTACCCATTCCCAGAGGTCCATCCCTCAGTTCCCCAGTTTTTGCTGTCTCTTATATTCCAATATTTTTCCTTCTAGGCCCTGACCAACCATCTGACCATTTGGCAGTTTGCCATTGCCCATACATATTCTTACCTGAAGCCACTTCTCGCGAGTCTTTTGATTCCTTCTTCTTCCACCATCTGCCATGACGGTTCTGGGATTTCTACTTCGCTGAGTATGTGCCATCACATTCTCCAAGCCTCCAAGAGCCTACTTAGCAGTCTATTAGTAATGTGTCCCAGAGTCTTTGCCTAGGCATTAAATTCTCTATCACGGAGAATGCTTCCATATTGATAAGCTCTCTTTACCAACGCTTATGTCTGCCTTCACCTTGATCCGGCACACTCAGGACCCACTCCCAAACATACTCTCCTGGTTTCTGCTGGTACATGTTGGCTAGTCCTATAGATCTTTGGGGTTATAAAACCTTCCCTTAGTCTCAGCACTGCCCTGAATGGGTTATTTTGTGACTTAACTCTAATTATTTTTCTGGTGGCCAGGAAGGAAGATATTTCCTGAGCTGGGCATGTGTCTGGCAGAACAGAAGCCTCCGAATTGTCTTGGAGCAAAGTGTGGGGGTTGCGGAATCACAAGTCTTTAGAAAGGATGGCAGCTCTCTTTCACAGAATTTTATGTTTTCAAATTCATTGATCCAGATGTCCCCATTCCAAGGTACAGGGTCCCTTTTCTTCCCAATGAAGGCCCTAACGTTGGCAAAGCAGAATTGCCATGAGAATCCAGCCCTCTCTGGAACTCCATTTCCATTGTAATGTAGTCCTCGGCTAGATCCTGTTTTTCCTGCACTGCGACTACAGGAGGTGAGTCTCTTACACGCTGCCAGGGGAGGCCTCTGACACTCACTGTTCATCTTACATTGGTAATTAATGACCTTCACACCTTTTATTGTATTTCTCTAGAGCAGCAGTAGCCCCCAGCAACAGCCATCTGACTCCATGTAATTACAACTTCCTATAAACCTCTCAAATGCCTGAGGTATTGCTCTCATTACCTTCTGTGGATATCCCACCTCAACTTCTCCACTGATGAAAATTTTAACTTTTGCACGGCTACAGCATGCTAGAAGCTTTTGATATTCTACTTACCACCAGTGATGACGTTTTCATTGTCAGTTGCCTGGTTTGTAACGCAGCTCCAAAATCCCATTTTAGAGTTTGCTTCCTGGGACCAGTTCTGTTAGCATCTGTCATAGGCCATGATCCCCAGGAAAGAGACTCTGGTGATGAGATTTCCATGCAGAAGGTCTGCTGCTGAGTGCTCTGGGTAACAACATCTGTAAAGGAATGAAGAAAGCAAGACTCAGCTGAAGGAGGAGTTGAACTGCAAGGCAGGTACAGCAAAGCTTCAGCGGGCCTCCTGAATTTGCATGCCTTTACTCGCTTTCAAATGTGGGTTGTCCCCAGTGAGGCATGGCCTTGAACAAGGTATCTATCTACCTTCAGGTCCTCGGCCTCTCCCAGCAGCCAACATCCCTGGGGGCTAAGGGAGTAAGTGCCTTGGTACTAAAAGGAGGGATGTGGGCAGTGTACCACAGCATTCAATACACAGCTTTGCCATGTATGCATATTACTCTCTTTGTACCTTATCCCTGTTTTGGTCATTTACTGCAGAAAGCCCAAACCCCCAGCCACCTCTCACTTCATCCCTGAACTCTCGGCCCTACGCAGCTCTGTGTATCTCTCTATCTGATGCCTTGTCTTCCTCAACTTTCCAAATCCTTCCCTTGAATCCTCAAGGAACTCAATTCCCAATCAGCAGAATCTTCTCTAGTCTCAAAATATTTTCTGAATATCCCGACATCTCCTTGGCCTAAATTCTTAGGGTCTTCAAGGGGGTCTCCAATGAATGGCTTCACCAGCAAGCTTCCGAATAAATTAAGGAATAAATCAGAAAGTAACTATGGGGGCCTACTATCACCTTTATTAGTGGTACAGTCCAGGTGGAAGGATGTGGGTTTCGGTATGTTAACTCTGCAGATTGGATAGCACTGTACTTGAGAATTAGATCTCCCCAAACAGTGGCTGCAGTACTGGACCACACGTATAGCTTTTTTTTTTTTTTTTCTGAAGCCCTCAGTTACATAGTTTTAAATAATTCTCTATGGCATGTGAGTTGTCTCAGACCCTTTTGCAAACAGGTGAGGAATAATTGGGAAAAAAAAGAGATAGGACTCTCAAAATCAGATAAACAGTAATAGAATGAAATGTGTCATGGGGAAATGAATAATGTAGAACATTAGTATTGGAATTCAGAGAAGGAGGTGGTCACTAAAAAATTAATGCCACTAACCTCAAGGAAGCTATCCTATTACATTTCCTCATCCATTCATTTCCCCAGTCCTCTGGCTGACTGTTCATACCTCCTATTCTGAATTCCATCACTGCCTTCTCCATCCTCCTTCTCAGTTGATGTCTTTGTTTCCTTCCCAGAGAAAATAGAAGCAATCAGAAGAGAACTTCCACAGGCAGCCATCAACACATATACCCACCTCCCTGCATCTGTGCTCATGTATCCTGTCTTCCCTCCTATTTCTGTGTGAACGAACTATTTGTCAAAACCCAACTCCTCCACTCGGCTCTGGATCCCATCCCCTTTCACCTACTCAGATCCGTTCTCCCAGCAACCCTTCCCTCTTTCTTCTGCCCCAACTTCCCTTTCTCTGTGGCTTCTTACCAATCAGTCTACAAACAAGCTGTAATATTTTCCATTAAAAAATATTTTAAAAAACCTTCTTCCTGTCTTAAAAAATCTTGATCCTGTCTCCCCTTCTAGCTCCCAACACTTTTCTTTCATTCATAGTAAAACTTCCATACTGATTATTCTCCTTGCTTCCCATTGCCTTCCTCTTATTCTCTCTTGAACCTATTCTAATCAGCCTTATATCCCCACCACTCTCCCAATACTGCCTGGTCAAGGTCACCAATGCTCTTCTATTGCTGAGTCCAATGGTCAATCATAGTTTTTATCCTACTTGACTCATCGATCATTCCCTCTTCCTTACAAAGCTTGCTTCACCCCGTTCTAGGATCCGACCCCTCTCTTAATTTCCTCCACCTCACTAGCCTCCTTCTTGGTTTCCACTGCTGGTTCTTTATTTCTCTCACCTCCAAATGTTGGAAGGCCTTGGGGCCCAATCTTTAAAGCTCTTCTTTTGTTTATGTACATCTACTCTCTTGATGATCTCAGCTGCATGACTTTAAATATCATCAACACACTGAAAACTCCTAATTTCACACCTTCAGCCTGGACAACTCCCATTTGTCTTGTCTACTTGAAATATACATTTAGGATGTTTAACGGATATCTAAAACTTAGAATTTTCAAAACTGAGCTCTTTGATATCTGTCAGCCCCCACTCCCCCATACAGGCTTTACCTAAAGCTTGTCTCATTCTCAGTAAGTAGCAGTCCCATCCGGTCGTTTACTCAGATTATAAACCTTAGTGTCATCTTTGACTCTTCTCTCTATCTCACTCTCCATATCAAATCCACCAGCAAATCTTAGTGGCTGTACCTGCAAATATATTCAGAATATAAGTATTTACCACTGGTTCCTCTATGGTCACCTGGATCCAAGCTATAATTCCTCACCTAGGGTAAGCGCATCCTCACTGGACTCCTTCCTTCAGCCTTTGTTTTACTATGCCCTTACTGACACAACAGCCAGAGCAACTCTTCTATTCAAAATCCTCCAGTGGTTTCCCATCTCCTTTAGAATAAAAATCAGATTATCTGCAATGCCTCAAGGCCCCATAACTTCCTGGTCTCCTTGGTGTTCTCAGAATATGTCAAGCAAACTCCCACCCCAGGGCCTTTGCACTTCCTATTCTGTCTACCGGAAACTCACTCCCCTCAGCTATCTGCATAGGTTGCTCTCTCTCTCTTCTTTTGCTGTTTCAATGTCACCTTGTGAGATCTTTCTCTGCCTATACCACATACAATAACAACAATTCCCTTCCCCTATTCTTCCCATTTCTTCAATATTGCATTTTTTCCATAGCACAATTACCATCTGAAATATTATATATTTCTTTGCTTATTTTCTCTGCTCCCTCCCCAAATGTAAGCTCCTAGAAGGCAGGCATTTTGGATAGAAACACTGATGATCAATTGTCTGTTTAAAAAGTGTCTAGCACAGCCTAACATAATGTTGTGTAAAAACTAAATTTCCATTGGTCACCTAACTTTTGCCTTGTTTACCCACCCCTGACTTTAGAACACATGATCCAATAAAATGTTTCCTAATTTGTGACTTAAATTTAAGAATGCTCACAAAGAGGGGCACCTGGGTGGCTCAGTTAGTTAAGCGTCCGACATTGGCTCAGGTCATGATCTCACGGTTGGTGAGTTCAAGCCCCACGTTGGGCTTTATGCTGACAGCTCAGAGCCTGGAGCCTGCCACAGATTCTGTGTGTCCCTCTCTCTCTGCCCTTCCCCCATTCGCACCCTGTGTCTCTCAAAAATGAATAAATGTTAAAAAAATTTTAAGAATGCTTAGAAAGAACTAAAAACCAAATTACATTTTGTGGTGTAACTAACAAATTCTCTTTATTTAAGACCATAACATTACATAAAAAGAAATACAAAATTCAAGAATATTTATTAGAATATATGGAAATTTGAAATCTGAAGTGTTGGAGAAAATCTAAGTTTTGCTATACTACTATTTTTTCTATTACCCAAGTAGTCCTTAAGACTATCTCATAATTTAGGCTCTATGTCAGAAAATGGAACAAGCTTTATTAAGTAAAATTTAAATCATTCCAAGAACTGGCTGTATTCAGACTGGGGTTTTTTTTGCACTCCCCACTAGATGGCGCTGCTAAGAAGTTTTCTAAGAAATTCCAATTTAGGGGTTCTCTTTTAACTAAGCAATAGTATATAATTCATATGTTTAAGGATGGTTCTCTAATAACATTTGTTTTTATAACTTTAGACAAAGTATTCTGTGGGCTCCTAGGGCTTGTGTGTGGACGTGATGAGGGTCAGTTTCATAAATAATAGACAATCTGAGTAGGTGGAAATTGGAGATAGAATTTCAGCTGCAACAGCATTTGAAATTATTAAATTCTCAGCAGTCAGCATGTGCTTGGCTTCCAATAACCTTTCCCAGAAGTTTTAGCAGGACTCCTGAATCATAGATTTTGTTAAGTCTATAAGAGTGAGCATTATAATATCATGTCAATTTAAAAACACGGTTACTTATTCTTACATGGTTCATGAAAAGCCAGCTTTATTAACTGTTTAAAATAGGGCAAGAGTTTTTAAAATAGAAATTGAACAGTTGGACCTATGTTTTTTTATATGAAGATATTTTGTCTATTAGGCAGAAGATTCAGGATTTTTTTCAGTGTATAATACACCAATGTAACAGTATGAGGTCCTGATAAAATACAGAAATTAGTCCCCTTGACCATTTCCTAAGAATCACTAATTTCAGTGGGAAAACGCAATGGGTATAGGGAGCCAGGTTCTATAATTTGCTACAGATGTGAGGCTTTCATGGAAACTTAAGGATCAAAGACCTCCTTTATTTTATCCTCTGTGGAAATAAATTTTTGCTGTGAAATAGCCATTATGTTTTATTTTCTAGATTAAAATTAGAGCTTCTTTGCCGTTTACACGTTGATTCTAGTTCTCATCTTTTAATCCTTTTTTTTCCAGCTTTATTGAGGTAATAACTGACATATAACATCATATAAGCTTACAACATGATAATCTGATATATGCATATATTACAAATTATTGCCACAATAATGTTAGTTAACATCCATCGCTTCACCTAATTACCTTTGGTTCATGTGTGGTGAGAACATCTAAGATCCACTCTCTTAGCAACTTTCAAATATACAGTACGGTATTGTTAACTATAGTCACCTTGCAGTACATTAGATCCCCAGAAGCTATTCAGCTTATAACTGGAAGTTTGTAACCTTGATCACCTTTGCCCTCCAGCCCCTGACAACCACCAATCAATCTACTCTCTGTTTCTGTGCGTTTGGTTTTTTAAAAAAATTCCACATCTATAAGTGAAATCATGCAGTATTCGTCTTTCTGTGTCTGACTTATTTCATTTAGCATAATGCCCTCAGGGTTTATCCATGTTTGTCTCGAATGTCAGGACTTAATCACTATTGTTCCTTTCTCCCAGTGTTACCAGAATTGGGATGGAGAAAAGGAAAGGCGTCATTTGCATAATCATTTGCCTAATCATCTACATGTATTTGCATAAGTTATAAATCTATCTGGAGTAAATAAGAGGCAGACCCAATGAGAGAGAGGAGCCTGGAGTGGGGGTTGGGACTTAGCAAGGGTCTTCAGGGATTTTCCTTCAGGAGGAAGGGAATCTGGATGATAGCATCTGGGAAGTGAGGAAAGCCAGACCAGCTGACCTCTTGGCTTGAGGGCGTTGAGGCTTCAGGAGGATACAGACTGTGAAATTGTCCCTGGAAAGAGCAAAAGAGGAAAGAAAAGTCAACAGCATCAACAAAACTCAATGTACTTCTTTCTCTTTTTCTCTAAAGCTGATGTTGCCACTTCCCGGTGCCTCAGCCTGGAGATGAGGCAAGAGGGATCTCAGGGCAGGGGATCAGCAGCTGTTCTGCCAGGCTGCTGGCAGGGGAGGGGCCCCCGGCACACAGACCCCTTTCTTCTTCCAGGAGGGAGTGGGAAGCTGCAGTAAGTGGAGCCTTGTTATTTGGTCTCTCCACCCCCAGTTTTCAGAGGGAAGCTCTCTGTAGCAGTCTGTTTCCCATTCCTGGGCAGGAGAACAACACAAAGAGAAATAATTCCAGCGTATCAGTGCCTCTTTTAACTCTTGTGTAGTTAGGCAGTTTGGCAGTGCTAGCCCAGATCCCAAAGCTAGAATCTGACTTAAGCAGGAGAAGGCAGCTTGGGGGGGAGGGGGGGGCGTGTCTTGATCTGCTGCCCCAGATTCATTTGTTTCTCTGCTTCTACAATAGTTAGTTGAATTGTTAGAGCTGTAATTGCCAAACTTTTAAGATCACACCTTTTTTGGTTGAGAGAGAGAGAATGTATCCTTAATATATGCATAATAATCATTGTTTTAATTACAGAAAAAAAAAAAAACTTCCACAGCACTTACTCTATTGCAGGACACTATTCTTAATATCTTGCATGCGTTAACTCAGTTTTGACAACTCTATGCAGCAGGTATTATTATCTCCATTTTATAGGTGAGGACACTGAAGCACAGAAAATATTCTTTTCCAAGGACATACAAACGCACACCCAACATTTTAACCCAGACAGTTTGACCCCAGAGTCTGTGCTCTTAACTTTTATGTCATGCAATATGCACTTATTTATAATTACAAACATGTGTATACCTTATGAAACATAAACATACATGGATATTTTTAAAGGTAAGGGTAAGAATAAACACAGATAGAATTTCTGATATAGTCTTCCTTTACCCTAACAGACTGTTTTGTGATGTCTCATTTTAGAGACCACTATTTGAGAAGAGTCCCTCCAAACCTTTCCAGCACCAGGATCCCTTTTAAAATAAAAAAGTTCTTGGGGCGCCTGGGTGGCTCAGTCAGTTGAGCGTCCGACTTCAGCTCAGGTCACGATCTCACGGCCCGTGAGTTCGAGCCCCGCGTCGGGCTCTGGGCTAATGGCTCAGAGCCTGGAGCCTGCTTCTGATTCTGTGTCTCCCTCTCTCTCTGTCCCTCCCCCGTTCATGCTCTGTCTCTCTCTGTCCCAAAAATAAATAAACGTTAAAAAAAAATTTTTTTTTAAAAGTTCTGCAAGTGCTCATATAAGAGTTGTACTTTTCATATCTCTTGATTGAGAAAGGAGACTGCGATTTAGGCTATTAAGTAACACTTGTGCTTTTAAATGATTTCTAACTACAACAGCATCTATATAATGTAGAAAACATTCCATATATATATGCAAGCCACCTTAATTTGTCAACCTGCATACAATACTTGGTGTGCTTATAGATTTGCCTACCTCTTATGATGATCCCAGGCCCCAGGGCATACACAACCTCTGTAGATATTGAGATCTGCTGGTGTGACGGAAAGAGTCTGGGTCCAGAAACCAGCCAGAACTAGATCAAATTCGAGTTCCACATATGTGACTTCCACATATGTGACTTCCACATAAGGAACAAACACTTTTGAACCAGGGATTCCTCCTTTGTAAGATTAGGATAACCCATCCTTGCTTGTTTGTTGTAAAGAGAGCCATAAATGAAAAGTCTCTGGTACAGACTGACACAGTAAATCATAGCTACTAGTCTCAGAAGCAGGTCTGCTCTGAACCTGCTGAAGCTTAAAATTCAGGTTGCGGCACTTGCACTGACCCTTCCCCAAACTTTGGGAGGGCCCTAGCAATGTTGTGACTTGTAAATTTGTATTCTTTTTCTTAAAAAGGTCCCTAAAATTATATATATTTCAGGCTCACATTGGACCCTCCTCATTACTACCATACAACCCTTCTGCTCCAGAGGGAAGGCCCCAAGGGATGAAGTACGGTAATGCCAAATGAAGGGCCCCATCCCCCTCATTAGGAGTAAAGGCGAACCTGTGAATGACTGAGGCAGCATTCAAAGCCAGCTCCAGGAGACAGGGCTTAAACAGCTAGCCTTCAAGAACATGTGAAAGTGATAACTATAAGCATTCAGCCTGGGCGGGGGGGGGGGGGGGGGGGGGGGGGGGGGGGGGGGGGGGGGGGGGTTAAGAGGGGGAGGCCCTGACAGGGAGCTGAGATGCTTCCTGACTTCCCTAATCCCTGCATAGCAACCCTATCAGCAGGGTGCCCTTCCCCATCTGCCCAGTCAGACTCAGAATTGCGATCATCTCTTAGTGTGGCCCTGAAGCTCTGAATTATGTCCTAAATTGATGGTTCTCAATCCTGGCAGCATGGGCAAATCCATCTGGGGAACTTTGAAAAAGTATGGATACTTGGGACCACCCCCAGAGATTCTGATTTAATTGGCTTTGGTTGGGAACCTGGCCCTGGTATTTTTATAAGCTCTCCAGGAGATTCCCATGTGCATCAGGGCTAAGAACCACTGTCTAAATCGTATGAGCAGCTTCAGTAGGACAAACAGTGATGTCAGACTAGTGGCCAGCAGTGAAATAGACAGCAGCAGATGGCACAAAACCTTCCCCAGGATGAGCGTGGGCCTGCACCGTGCTAGGAACAAGGACGGCCAAGAGCTATGACTGTCTCTGGCCCACAAGAAATTTGCAACCTAGTCAGGGAGAAATGCACAGGTGGGTTGCTATGATGCTTGGAAGAGGGCTTTTGGTTCAGCTAGGATGTGTCAAGGAAGCCTGCCTGGAGGAGTTACCTGAGTCATAAAGGATAAAGTAACTATCCAGATGAAGAAGAGAAAGGGAATAGTCCTAGACAAAGGCTTTGAGGTATGAACTGCGCAGCGAGTCTGTGACGGCTAATTTTTTGTGTGAACTTGACTGGACCACCTGGGGTGCCCAGAGATTTGGTTGAGTATTATTTCTGGGTATGTCTGGGAGGGTGTTTTTCGGGTAAGATTAGCATTTGAATTGATACACTTAGTAAAGCAGAATGCCCTTCCCACTGTGGGTGGGCTTCCCCCACGAAGGCCCAAATAGAAGAAAAAAGCAAGTGCACAGAGAATTCTCTCTCTGCCTTATGTCTCAGAACTGGGCTATCGGTCTTCTGCATTCAGGCTTTCCTTGCTTTGAAACTGCACCATTGGTTCTCTTGGGTCTGGGCTCCTCAGCCTTCATAATTGTGTGAGCCAATCCTTACAAAAAATCTCAGGGCACCTGAGTGGCTCAGTCAGTTGAATGTCTGACTCTTGATTTCGGCTCAGGTCATGACCTCATGGTTCATGGGTTCGCGTTGGGCTCTGGGCTGATAGCATGGGGCCTGCTTGGGATTCTCTGTCTCCCTCTCTCTCTCTGCCCCTCTGCTGCTCGCTCACTCGCTCTCTCAAAATAAATAAACATTTTAAGAAAAATCTCTTCATGTATTGAAGAACCCTGAGTAATACAGAAGGTGTATTGGTCGGGGTGGGGATGTGGGAATGACATACAATTTGGGATTACTAGAGCAAAAAAAAAAAAAAAAAGGTGAGGCAATGACATTAATTAGGTGGGTGGAGGGGTAAACAGGACACGGATGGGACCATTGAGCAGGCTGGAGGAGGCTGGCAGAGGCAGCTGGACTGTCTGGAGGTGGGCCGGATGAGCAGCCTCTGTGGAGAGAGAGAGGGGCTCAGCTGGCAGTGCGAACTGGGAGAACCAGGAACCTGTCCTGCCCACACGAAGCCCCTCTGGACTGCAAGCTGGAGGAGAAGGGACCACAGGGCTCTGGATAAACCTAGCCGAAGGAGGTGTTAGAACAGGGAGGGGGCCACCTTTGCTGGGTTTGAGATCCTTTGGGTTCATGTAAAGAAAGCCCTGGGCACACCCCTCCCCTAGGATAGGGCTTTTTGACAAACAGAGACTTCAGACCATCCTCAAATTTAGTCCAGCACCGACCCCCACACTCCCACCTACCCCCACTACCCTCCCCCCATTACCTTGGCTGGCAACACTCTTTCCAAAGCCACCTCACTTAGGAGCTCAATAATATGTATTTATTCTCAATAATACATTCTGTTTGAAAGTTTTTTTTTAAGTTTTTGTTTGTCCATCTTGTCTCTGATAATGTTCTTCATGCTTCTATGATCAGAAATTTGTTTCTTCTCCACCACTGGGATAAATGTTTTCCTGTTTACATTTCTGGATCATTTAGCCAGTTTGTTCTAGTTTGTATTTAACGCTCTGATTCAGGATAATATTACTCACTATGTTCCTGGCACTGTGCTAAATGCTTTACATACATTATTAAGTTACTCCTCAAAACTATCTTCAAACATAGGTGTTATAAGTCCTACCATACCAAGAGTAAAAGGAGTCTTAGGAATTTTAAAGACTTGCCATAGTCTGGCAAATGAACTGATTCCAATTTGGTTCTTAAGTACTGCATAAGTAAATGATTTTTATACCAATTTCTGGTTGTCTCAGTAGCATTTATTACTGATTCCTTTCCTCACTGTATTACTTTTGATTTGTCATACTCAAACTCTTTGAATGAATCTATTACATCTGTTTTTTCTGATTTAATTATGTTTTCAATGTCATGCCCTATTGCCTTCATGATTATCACTTTATGTTTTAAAATGTACTAACACAAAATATAAAGTAGGATAAGTCTATAATCATTATATTTCTTAAAATAACCCTTCTTTGGATTTTTTCTTGTTATTATACCAGAGGAATTGTACCCTTTGTTTGTTAGGTACGCTAACCTGCTGAGGCTTTGATAAATCTACAGACTAACCTGAAAATACTATTATATTTACTTTCCTAATTAGGAGCAGGCATAGCACTCAATATGCTACGCTCTCTATAATTTCTCTGAATAATCCTTGCCACAAATTAAGTCAATCCCCATGCATTTAATCTGTTTTTGTTGTAATAGCAACAATAGAAATCCATTTTTATTGTATTCCCTGGTTTTATATCAGCATATATATTGACGTGAACATATAATTCAATGCAATCTATACATAAATATTATATATACATATATACAACATTTTTAGTGTCAGTTCTGTAGCTAAACTCATTACTTTCAGTAATTTTTGGTTGATTTCCTTAGATTTCTAGGTCTGCAATCATGCCATCTGTAAAATAGACACTCTTGTTTCTTCCTTTCCAACATTTATACATAATATTTTCTTCTTGATAGTTACTGACAGCATTTCTAGAACAACAAATCCTGACTGAGAAAACCAATGTGTGTTTCTTTAAGAATAAAATAGACTCTTTCTTTTCCGTGCATACTCCATCATGTTTAGACTGGCAATCCAACATTGCTAACATTGCCTTCATTTCCTGTTTGGAATGGCTGAAGATAAAAATAGTTTGGAGGCAGCTGAAAGAAAAATAAGCAAAAAGGAAAAAAAGTATATCATTAGGGCATTTGGAAGCAATTGTTCCTATTCCCTTTTCCTGGGCATTGCTAAGTTATTTCCTCCATGTGAGCCTCTTGAATTCATCTCTCCTTGGATCCTGGATCCCTAGTGCCACAGTCTGTAAATATGAGAGTCCCTGCCCTGAGGTGCTAATATTTTTCTTGTTACCAGTCCTCCTTCCTGCACATGCTTTCTCCAGAGTAAAGGATATATTCTCATATAAGAAAAATGGTTTTAAACAATGCTGACCAGAAATCCACCTTTCTGATGAATTACTAAACTAAATTCCATATGACAAAAAAGCAATCTCTAAATTATTAACACTTGATTTTAAAATTTTTCATCAGGAAGAGATGAGAATTATAGCCAACAGCTTATTAAAATCTCTTTGGATAAAACTTATATATCCAACATCGTGTGCTATATTGTTTTTACTTCTTTGTACAAGTTTTGCATTTCTGGAATTAAGCATAGTGACTAGCACATGTAAAATATTTTTCTCTCCTTTTGTTAACATACAATCTTAATGTTTTTGTTTATTAATGAGATTTACCTATAATTTGATTTCAGTTTCCTATTCAAATTTTGAAATCAATCATTTTCACTTTATAAAATAAGTTGGTTAAGCTACAACATACACATGCAAACACTCACACATTTAAAGTTTATGTGACATAGGAATTTTTTTGTTCTTTGAAAGTTTGGAAAATTTTCATGTCCACCAGGATCAGGCATCTTTGTGGGCTAACCGCTTATGTTTCTTTTTGATGCTTTATATTTTTGTAAGCAAGCACACAATCAGAGATATAGTTTGTTCTTATTTCTAATCGTATTAATTCATATTTATCCCCTTGTTTTGATTGAGATAATAATCATTTACACACACACACACACACACACACAAACCACTTTTTACTATTTTTTTGTTTGCTATTTAAATTTATGTATTTATGTATTTATTTATTTATTTATTTATTTTAAATTTACATCCAAGTTAGTTAGCAGATAGTGCAATAATGATTTCAGGAGTAGATTCTAGTGATTCATCCTCTACATATAACACCCAGGGCTCATCCCAACAAGTGTCTTCCTTAATGCCACTATCCACTTAGCCCATCCCTGTACCCACAGCCCCTCCAGCAACCCTCAGTTTGTTCTCTGTATTTAAGAGTCTCTTATGTTTTGTCCCCCTCCCTGTTTTTATATTATTTTTGCTTCCCTTCCCTTATGTTCATCTGTTTTGTATCTTAAATTCCACATATGAGTGAAGTCATATGATACTTGTCTTTTTCTGACTTATTTTGCTTAGCGTAACACTCTCTAGTTCTATCCATGTTGTTGCAAATGGAAATATTTCATTCTTTTTGATTGCCAAGTAATACTCCATTGTGTATGTATACTACATCTTCTTTATCCATTCATCCATCAATGGATATTTGGGTTCTTTCCATACTTTGGCTATTGTCAATAGTGCTGCTATAAACATTTGTGTGCACATGCCCCATTGAAACAGCACACCTGTATCCCTTGGATAAATACCTAGTAGTGCAATTGCTGGGTCATAGAGTAGTTCTATTTTTCACTTTTTGAGGAACCTCCATACTGTTTTCCAGAGTGGCTGTACCAGTTTGCATTCCCACCAATAGTGCAAAAGAGATCCTCTTTCTCTGCATTCTTGCCAACATCGGTTGTTGCCTAAGTTGTTAATTTTAGCCATTCTGACTGGTGTGAGGTGGTAGTATACTAATTTGTTTTTGTTTTTTTATTTTATTTATATATATTCTTGTTTAATTAAAAAAATTTTTTTGAATGTTTTACTTTACTTTTGAGAGAGAGAGAGACTGAGCACAAGCAGGGGAAGGGCAGAGAGAGAGGGAGACACAGAATCAGAGAAGCAGGCTCCAGGCCCTGAGCTGTCAGCACAGAGTCCTACGTGGGGCTAGAACTTGTGAACTATGAGATCATGACCTGAGCCTAAGTCAGATGCTTAACCAACTGAGCCACCCAGGGACCCCTTGTTTCATTTTTTTCCTACTCCTGACTTGCTACTTTTTCCCCTCACTAAATACTTTATGTAGGGTTTTAGTTTATTGTGTTCATCTTTACTATTAATAAAGGTCTTCTTTATTAATGATCTTTCCTCCTGATAACTGGGTTGTATGAAGTTTCCCTATATCATAATGCAATAGTTAAGAGCGTGGACTCCGGAGTTAGGCTGCCTGTGTTCAAACCTCAGCTTTAGGCCTTATCAGCTGGGCTGCTTTGGGCAAGTTACTGAACATCTCTGTGCTTCCAGCATTCTCATCTGTAAAGGTGGGGTGGTTCCCAGCACCTAGCTCAGAGATTATTTTTGTAAAGATTATTTGAAGATACTGTGGTCATTTAAAATAGTATGTGGCACATAGTAAGCTCTTGATCAATGTTAGTATGATAGTTATTGTTTTTAATTTAAAAATATGAATTACCTAGTCCCTTCTGTAGGAGTACTCAGAGGAAAGAGGCATTTCTTGTGAGGGGTAGGATGAAGGGGAAGACTGGCCTCCAGGGTTGGTCTCTGGGTGAGAGGTAGAGGAGGATCTATGGTCCCCAAGCCAATACTGTGGGTTTACAGCTGGAAAACCATGTAAAATGTTTTCCAGAACTGGGCCGTGGTGAAATGTAACACAGCAATTTCCAGGTAACTATAGCTTCCACTCCTTCCGCTTTTCCTTTCTCCTCTGCCTTATCCTTACCAGCTTCTCAATCCATTGCTTTTCCCCTTTTCCCCAGTTCAAACCCAAATGAACTTCCATTAAGGTATACATGATTAATAAGATAGAACTTCTATTGTATTTGAATTTAACACTTGGTACAATATCAAGATAAATTAACTTTCCCATGGATTTCTCAGACAGTATGATATAGTGTTAGGTTTTATTTTGTTTTGTTTGGAGGAGGGTTGACGGGGCAAGGGTCCTTCTTGAATATCCACATATCCTCTTACCTATCAACCCAGTGCTATGCATAAGTCAAAACTGGACAGTTTGTTTGAATTTGTTTTCTGGCCAAGGTAAGGGAGTTATGAAGAGATTGAAATAGGAGTCTCTAAATTAATATCTGTAGGAATACGGCGGTGTTTCTGTGAGAAATAAAATTCTAAGCCCTCTTCCCATCTGGGCTTATCTCAGATCACCCTTCTTCCAACTCCCCACTCAGTAAGGAAGAAGTTTTGTTTTTGTTTTTAAGGTTTTATTTTTAAGTAATCTCTACATCCAACGTGGGGCTCAAACTTACAACCCAAGATCGAGCTGCATGCTCCACTGACTGAGCCAGCCAGATGCTCCAGTAAGGAAGTTTCTAATTTGAATGGTCAGAGCCCAAGACATTGATTGGACCATGTGGCAGATTGTATTTTCCTAAAATGTCTCCTCTCTCATGGTCTTCATACAATGTAACATTAACATGCTTCATCATGAGGCAGGGTCTGTGGAGACCAGGGGGAGCCCTCTGGGTGTAGGCAGACCTCCGTAACTGCCACAACTACACCAATGTCACAGAAATGATGTTGCATGACTTTTGAGGCTGCATCGTAACAGTTAATATGACTTCCTGGTAGCTCTCTCTCAGGACACTTAGCATGTTTGGGGGAAGATACATAGAGAGGCCACATGTGAGTGTCCTGACAGACAGCTAACTACCAGACACGTGAGTAGGCAAATGTTTCTCAGATAGGTCCAGTCCTCAGTCTTTGAGTCTTCCAGTGGAGACTCCAGAAATTGTGCAGCAGAGAAAAGTCATCCTTGCAATGCCTCGTCTGAATTCCCAGCCCACAGAAGTTGTCGGAGATAATAATGATCATTACTGTAAGTCACCAAGTTTTGATTTGTTACACAGCGTCAGGTTACTAATATGGGCTGTATTCACTCAACGGTGTGAACTCCTGTGTTCCTCTCTTGTGTTTCCTGTATCACTTCTAGATGGATCAGGCTTAGCCAGTTTCTTCTCATCTCCTACTTTTCTCCTAATGTGCATTTGGGTGAGCAAATAAGCCAAAGCCTGTTGTGCAAACCTGGCCATACAGTTCCCCTATTTCTTAGGCTTCCTCCTCTTTACGTATGGTCAGAGGGCAGTGATATCCCAAAAAGAAGAAAGCCGCACTTAATATTTTACCAGAGAGCTATACATTGGAGTATGTGTGCCTGGGCCATGCTAATAAAGAGGTATTTTGCTTCACAATCTATGATTATTTATTGTGCTTAGCTTCCTTGGAGCCTGGTGGGAAGAGGAGAGGGAAGTAGGAGGCAAGGCAGGGTTGGGGCATTGCTGGGTCCTTGCCTATAATAACAGAATCAAAACATCACTCTAATAACGAATAGTGGGTGGAGAACAAACAGGAGTCATCAAAATTTAAATTTTTTTGTGTTTTTATTTTCTTTTTGAGAGAGAGAGAGACAGAGTGCGAGTAGGGGAGAGGCAGATATAGAGGGAGACACAGAATCTGAAGAAGGCTTCAGACTCTGAGCTGTCAGCACACAGCCCGACACGGGGCTCAAACCCACAAACCGCAAGATCATGAACTGAGCTGAAGTTGGACGCTTAACCGACTGAACCACCCAGGCACCCCAGGAGTAATCAAAATTTAAAATGTGTGAAAGCAGAAGCCAGTTCCTCTTCAAACCTCTAAGGTAGAAGGAAGAGCAGTAGCCTTGGAAACATGAAATATGGTTTCTATTTCTTCTCCACCAGGAATAAATTGCAGAATGAGGAGTTTTATGACCTTGGGCAAGTCACCTCATCACTTTTCTGTGCCTCCACTTCCTGAGTAATAAAAGGGGTGTTTTACTGAACTAATTCTGTCAATCTATGAATCTACACGTTTCTCCTTTCAGTCACTTTCAAAGCTACTCACACCTTCAGCTTCCAAACAGGAACATGTGCGTTTGGATGGACACCCATGGGAGATGCAGGGAGGGCAGGGAAGCCCCAGTTCTGTGCTTTCTGGAAATCACAACAGCTGCCACTGGGGCTTGGCCCTCTCTGTGGGAAGTAGAGGATGAAAATCCTGGGGGACAACAGCTGCCTGGGGAAAGCCAGCTGCCATGAGGACAAAGACTTGCTCCTACCCTTATTTCACCCTAGATGAGCTCTGCTGAGGACTGGAGTAACAGTAATGTCCCAGATTCCACACCCACCCAAGTAGGAATGAGGAGCAGAGAAAGAAAACAAGTCTTATCCTTGCCCTTGACGTTGGAGCAGAGCAGAGGTTCATTTTCCAAATGTCTATATAAAGAACCTAAATGCAGCCACCACAGACATTGCACTTGGAGCCAACTGCATTGGTAATTCTTTGCACCTGATGCATTGGCCGAGGGCAAAAAAGCAGGGCTCCTGGAAGAAGCTAACAGTGCTGTCATATTGCATGTCACCTTCTTGTAACTAATTTCCTACTGACTATTTTTGAGATATAATTGACATATAACATTATATTAGTTCCAGATGTATAACCGAATGATTTGTTATTTGTATAAATTGTGAAATGATCACAGTAAGTCTAGTTTACACCTACCACCACACGTAGTTACCATTTTTTTTTTTACGATGAGAATTTTTAAGATTTTCTATCTTAGCAGCTTTCAAATATACAATACCATATTATTTACTGTAGTCACCATGTTGTACCTTACATCTCCAGGACTTATCCCATACCTGGAAGTTTGTACCTTCGACCACCTTCACCCATTTCCCCTACCCCCCACCCCTTCCTGCCTTTGGCAACCACCACTATGTTCTCTCTGTGAGTTCAGGGGTTTTTGTTTGTTTGTTTTAGATGCCATGTATAAGGAAGATCATATAGTATTTGTCTTTTTCTGTTTGGTTTATTTCACTTAGCATAATGCTGTCAAGGTCCATCCATGTTGTTGCAAATGGCAGGATTTCCCTTATTTTTATGGCTGAATAATATTTTCATACTGACTTCTAAAATTAGAGTATCCTCCATATGGTTTCACTCTTATGTGGATCCTGAGATACTTAACAGAAACCCATGGGGGAGGGGAAGGAAAAAAAAAAAGAGGTTAGAGTGGAAGAGAGCCAAAGCATAAGAGACTCTTAAAAACTGAGAACAAACTGAGGGTTGATGGGGGGTGGGAGGGAGGGGAGGGTGGGGGATGGGTATTGAGGAGGGCACCTTTTGGGATGAGCACTGGGTGTTGTATGGAAACCAATTTGACAATAAACTTCATATATTGAAAAAAAAATAAAATAAAATTAGAATATCCTATTTTTTATCTGCCCTGTCATCCAGCCTCCTGGCCTGTGCTAGACACATGCTCACATATGCATTATAGTAGGGATGTCAGTCATGGTGCCTCCATGCCCACAGTCCCTTCTACAGGAAACTGTCCACTCACAGCTCTTGCTAAAGCTTAGGTGGCTTAAAAAAATTTTTTTTTCTTTTTACCATTTATTCATTTTTGAGAGACAGAGACAGAGTACAAGCAGGGCAAGGACAGAGAGAGAGGGAGACACAAGATCTGAAGCACTCCGGGCTCTGAGCTGTCAGCACAGAGCCCAAAGCGGGGCTTGAACCACAAGCTGTGAGATCATGACCTGAGCCCAAGTTGGCTGCTTAACCGACTGAGCCACCCAGGCGCCCCTAGGTGGCTTTTATATCACATGACTTCCCCTTCTCTTTCTTCAGCTGTAGATGACTGTGGTTGAAAAAGATTCTTGTTCTCAAACTGCAAGGGAAGAGGAAAAGGTAGGTCTATCAAGAACTGAATTAGAAATGATTTACAATGGAAATGAATAGGTGGGGCTGGGACTTTATAGGTCAAAGTTAGGAGGAAACAGACACTATGAGGGAAGAGAAACTATAAGGTGGAACAAACAAAAAGTAGAAAAAATAAATGTGCCGGCAATGTGAGCACCAGCACATGGAGAATAGCAAAGTCCTATTTCCAGAGCACAAGTATGAAGCTCTGTCAACCCCTGTTGCTGTCAGTCCCAGGGCTGCTTTGGTTGCAACCCCAGTTCCTGGGGGCCTGGATGTACCATGGCTTCTGTTTTCGGTTTCTATTATTGTACCATGTACCTCCTGACCTTGAACTTTCCTTTACTTAAAGTACTTGCAACACACACACACACTCACTCACACTCCCTTTCCGTCTCCGTCTCCGTCTCGGTCTCCCTCTCTTTCTTTCTCTCTCTCTCTCTCACTCACCATTCTGGACACACTGAGTACTAAGAGTTCTAGCGTGGGTGCTCTGTGGTGACTCTTGTGCTCTCTGAACAGCATGGTGGGGACATTCAATATGTTGGAGTGTCCTTCAGTGAGAGAGAATGGCTACTAATATATCACAATCATAATGGCAGCTACAACTTCTGAAGTACCTATTTTGTGCCAGGAACTGTCCTTAGCATTCAAAATCATTATCTCACTTAATCACAACAATTCCATTAAAATTGGTATTCCTCACCCTGTATATAGCTAAGGAAACGCTGGCTCGGAGAGTATAAGCGACCTGCCCAGTGACACCAATTAGTGAGTGGTAGAGGCAAGATTTGAACTTAGTGCTGCCTGACTCATGCCAAAGCTCGTGCCCTTTTCACTCTGTTGTGATATCTTCCTCAGGAATTCTGTTAAAACCAGCTTCTCTTGAAGCTGAATTCAGCTTCCCAGAGAGCAGTGGTTCAAGCGTGTTTGGCTTTGATACCTTTAAAAAAGGCAGGCACCTTGCAGTTCAACACAGTCTCCACTGTTCCCTATTACTTTATACCCAGAACTCTTTCCTCCTTTATGTTATTTTCTTAACCCCCAAGGGCTCTGGAGTTTGCAGCCTCTGTGAGTAAGTACAATTTCTTACGTAGAGTACCCAATTTCAGACTTCTTTGTACCATGCCTCCAAGTAACTATTAGTGTTCCCCATAAGGATGACTCTCAGCCACTTTGATCTCCACACATGCCAAAATTAAACTTTTTTTCTTTCTCTATAAACATGTTCCTCCTCCTTCATTCCTTAGCTAATGACTCGCATTGTCCCTGAAACTCCTTTACTCCCCAGAACCAAATAATGTCAAGTTTTATTAATTTTACCTCTTCAGTATTTATACCACTTCTCCTTTCCACTGCCACTACTCAGGCCCTCTTCATCTTCTTCCTTGGCTAGCAAATGCTTCATCTTGGTCTTGTCCCAATAAATTTCTCCTGCAGGCTCATTCCTGAGTTCACATTTAAAATTCACATTTGATCTTATCACTCTGTGCTCAGAATTCTGCAGTGGTGTCTGTATTAGTTATCTCTTGCTGCATAACAAGTGGCCCCAAAATTTAGAGACTTAAACAGCAAAGCATTTATTATCTCATAATTTCTTTGTGTCAGGAATCTGAATGTAGCTTAGCTGGCTTGAGGTCTCTTACAAGGCTCCAATCAAGGTGTTGGCTAGAACTGTGGTTTCATCTCAGGATTCAACTGGGAGGATTTCCTTCCAACATCACTCCTGTGATAGTTGGCAGTCTTCGTGTCCTTATTGGCTATTGGCCAAAGATGTCAGTTCCTTCCCATGTGGGCTTTTCCATAGGACCACTCACAATATGACAGTTGGCTCCCTCAGAATGAGATCTCTGAGAGAGACGGGGAGAGAGATGAAAGCAGCATAAGTCACAGTCTTTGCAACCTTCTCTCAGAAGTGACTTCGTGACTACTTCTGGAGTTGCTAGATCCAGCCCATACTGGAGGGAAGGAATTATGCAGGGTGTGAATACCAGGAGGTGGTGACCATTGGGAGCCATGGTAGAGGCTGCCTATCACAACCTCCCCCTCCTGAAGCAATGGTTTGGCTTTGGTGTTGTGGAGGTTACAAACACATAGGTTTCCTCACCAACATATATCATGCCTCAACAGGAGCAGCTGGGCTTCCCAAATCTGTTTTTTTATGCTTTCCGATAAGTGTTTCCAATGAACAAAGTGCCTCTAGCTTAGAGCTGTTCAAAAACTACTGGTTTAGAGGACTAAATCGAAACTTTGTTGGGCTTCACATGATTTGACCCCTGTCTACCAATTCTGCCTCTTATCTGACCGCTCCTTTAGCTCACATTACTTCCAAGCAAGACAGACTTCCAGAACAGCCCTTTGCCTTTCTTGCTAGCATGCATGCTGTTCCCTCTCCCATAATACATCACTCCCAGCTTGTCTGCATTGCCGGTGTTACTAAGTCACCCTTTTCATGAAGTACTTTTTGATGGCTCCAGGCAGACTTAGCTGTTTCTTTCTTATTCTTCTAGTTTGCTTTGTTTAAACCCCTTAATCAAAGCAATTACCTTTTATACTCTTTTATGATCGGTTTATGTCTCCCCTTTAAGTTATCTCCAGCATCCAACCCAGAGCCTGGCACGTAGGAAACACTCAATAGCTATCTGTGGAGATCAATGAGCCCAGCATTGCCCAAGTGCTTGGGGCCCTGGGTGTGGATGGAGTGCTGACCATAGCCTGGCATCTTCACGGGATGCATGCGGTATCTCAGCTGCCTCATTTATAAACCATGAGTCAGTCATTGTATTCCAGATTGCTCTTCACTGTCATTTTAGCCTTTAGCTACTGACTGAAGTGAGCTAATTAAAGCTGAACTATTTTAATTGCTAATCATCAAGAAATCAGATTTTTTTTTAATGGAAATGGCAGAATGTGTGTGTTTTCCTACCATTAAAACAAGCCGGAGTGTTCTTGTTTCAAAATTATGATAGGTCCATTGCATCCAGAAGTAAGTGTGAACTGTCAGAGCGTAAGGAATGGGTTGTGTTGTGTGGAGCACAAAATTGACCCAGTTCCTACTTCTATTAGTGTCACATCACATCACTCAGGAAAAGTCCAGTGGTTATTGGGCTTGAACACGGAGGATGTTTACTGATGCCCACAGGAAGCTGATTGCTTGGCACGTTAAGGACTGGCCTTTTGCCCTCCCTCTTTATATTCAAAACCTACTCTGGAAGTTTATTTTTTCACTAAGATGTTTTTTATCTATAAAAAGATTTCTCTAGTTGATAAAAAAAAAGTGGTACAAAAGTGGTGTGTCCCTTTCAAATGAAAGTTGAAGAATAAAATGTTGAATTTTGAAAATCATATTAAGACAATCCACATATAATAACCACTCCCACCACTATAAAAACAAGAGAAATGCTATTTTGGACCAGTTTGGGGTCCATCTGTTTTTCTATTTTGCCTCTGATGGTGGCACAATGGGATACTTTGGGGGAAACCTGCCCTTCATGGTTCCATATCAGAATGTTACAGAGGGACCATGACTATTTCTCAATTATGTGTCTGTCATTATTGCGATGTCTAAAATACTTCTTTGGGTCTATAGTTGTTACAGCCTGGGTCACCTCTAGAGGTGAGACATTCAATAAGATTATAAGCAAGTTTATTTAAGTTAGGCTTCTTTTTAATTTCAAAGGTTTCAAAGGAATCTTAGTTTGGGGGCTTTAAGCTTTGAAAACATGTTTTGCTTTTCTACACTATGAATTTTTAGTCATAAATCTTTTAATGTATCCATTCAAAAATATTTGTTGAGAATCTCCTAGTACTCAAAACAATGACAGGCACTGGAAATACACAGTACCTGCTTTACTATTTGAGGTACCAAGTGGTAGGCACAGCATGTTGTTGAGTATGGAAAAAGGAGTGAACTGAGAAAGGGATTCAAGCAGCATTTGAGCTAGAACTTGAAGGAAGGGTAGGAATGGCATGCATAAAAAAGATTAGGCGCTTCAAGACAAAGGAAAGGATGACGGAAGAATGAGGGACGACACAGGCGAGCAGGAGGGGATATTACATGTGTAGAAACAAAACAACAATCCCGTGAGGGTACAGATTTGGTGGCATGGGGAAGAGTAGCTGGAGAAGACATCAGGAGGGCTGTGTATGGCCTACAAAGAAGTATGGATTCTTTTTCACTAGGCAGTGAGAAGTGTTAAGGGTGTTTAAGGCCAGATATGATATCAGATTTTAGAGAGTTCTCTTCTCAGCATTCTGAAGGAAGGATTGGAGCATGGAGAGTCTGTTGACGGGGAAGGTATTTGGAATGCTTGGAAGTGGGAAACTAATACTTATTGAGGATCTGCCATCTGCCAGATCCAATGCTAGGCTCTTCACATATGTTATCATATTTAGTGTTCACTGCAAGTGTATGAGGTATGAATTCTAATTCTCATTTAAGAAATGAGGCTACGTAACTTGCCCAAGATCACCCAGCTAGAGGTGGTGGTGGAGCTGAGCTTTGATGGATTCCACCTGCCTGATTCCAAAGCCGCCCTTCTTTCCTTTATGCTGAAGGGGATGGTGAAGGTCTGAATTATGCCAGCGGCAATGCTAGAGAGGTGTCCTCCCTCCCCACAGAAGACTCCTCATTTAATTGTACCTCATTTGGAAGCTTCTCCAGCTATTTCATCATTCGAATTGCTTTAATATGACAAATTGACCAATTACTAGCAGGTTATTTATAACCATAGTGAAATTAGTTACTTGGTTCAATCAAGCAACCAAAAAGTAACGGATTTGTAATGACTTGATTTATCAAAGTGTTCAGAACGGTTGGTGTAAATAGATGTAACTTACATTAGCATTAGACAAATATGTGCAATAGAATAGGAAGGCAATATCTGATTATTCACAAATGACATCTGAACCAAAAGGATTTTAACCCTAGCTCAATCTGTAACCAACTGGACAAGTCATAGCTTTGAGTGCAAAAAGATGTTCTGGGAAACCTTCTGTTTTATTTTGCTGATAAAGAAACGGAAGCCCAGAAAGCATAAGGGATTTGCCAAGGTCTCCCAGCCAGAAAACAACAGAGCTGAAAATACAGACTTGGACCATCTGTATTTTTCTGATGCCAGGTCCTGGAGAACTTTTCCCACTATGCCTGCTGCACTGTGACAATGACCAGTCACTTAGCCTCTTGAATCCTCAATTTTCCCACAACAAGAGAGAGTTGGTTGGTGGGTGTATCAGTTAGCTTTTACTATGTAAGAGACAGCCCAAAACAACAGGTTTTACACCACCTGTTTTATGTAGCTCCTGATTCTATAATGTGTCCTGGTGGCTGTTCGGGTCAGGACTGGCTCAGCCGATTTCTACTGGACTTGCTCATGCTTCTGTCGTTAACTAGTGGGTCTTGGATGATCTAGTATAGCCTCACTGATAGGGGTTGGTAGACCATTGGCTAGAGATCAGCTGTTTATCAAGTGGGGCACCTTCATTTTCCTCCACAAAGCATTTCATCCTCCAGCAGACTTGATCAAGTTTGTATACCTGGTGCCCTCAGGGTTCTAAGCACAAAAAGAGAGAAACCCCACTGAGCATGCTCTTTGGAAATCTTTGTGATGCCAAGTTTGGTATTCTCTCATTGGCTAAAGTCAGTCACATGATGTGGCAGGCAGCTTGTGAAGTGGTTCCCAATAATTCCTACCTCCTGATATTCATGTCCTTGTGTAATCTCCTCCTGTGTGAGGACTGGACCTCAAGATTGGCTTCTAATGAATAGATTCATTAGACCTCAAGTCAATAGACTGGACCTCAAGATTGGCTTCTGTGAAAGTGATGGGGTATAGCTTCTAAGATTAGGTTAGTGACACTCTCTTTGACTCTTTCTATGTGCTTGCTCTGGTAAAGCAAGCTGCCATGTGTGTACTGCCTTATGGAGTGGTCCATGTGGCAAGGAACAGAGAGAGCCCTCTAGCCAATAACCAGTGACGAACTGAGACCCTCAGTCAAACAGTTCCTTGAAGAACTGAATCCTGTCAACAACCGGTGAGTGAGTGAACTTGGAAGCGGACCCAACCCCCATTGAACTCTAGATGACACCGCAGCCCTGCCCCATACCTTCATTGAAGTCTTGTGAGAAACTTTCAAACAGAAGACCTAGCTAAGTTATGCCTGACTCACAGAAACTGAGTTGTTTTAACCTTGTAGTGATTGGTTATATAGCAATAGGTAACTAATACACATAGCTAAGTTTGGAGTCAGTAGGGAGGGTAAGTATCCAACAGTGTAGTTATAGGAAGAGTAATTATATAAACTATTCACACATATTTGCAAACAATTTACTACGGTTTTCCAGCCTTTGGGAGTCTGAGGTGGAATGATTTTCACTACTTCAACATTTATTCTCTGTGCAAAGAACTGGGAACAAGATGGTGAACAAGACAGATTTCCTGCCCTTAAGGAGCTTACAGTTTGTGGCAGGGGAGGGGAAGAATGGGGAAAGACATTAGTTCAATAATTCCTTCTTTAATTATTTGTTTAAAGTGATATTAAGGGAGAATGTGTATAACAGTCTAGGTTGGTCAGAGTAAAGCTTCTTTGAGAAAGTGGCACATAAGCTGAAGAGGCAGGCAGAAGAGAAAGAGAGGGAAAGAGGAAAATTCCAGGTAGAACGGTGACATTCTTAAAGAGGAGGCAGAAAGGTGGTCAGCAGATATGGGACAAGTTCCTATTTATGATCAAATTGTATCTTATTATGTAATAATGATGTTATGGGTTATGGTTTTAGAGATAAATGCAAAAATATTTATGGATGAAATTATTTGATGTCTGGGATTTGCTTCAAAACAATCCAGTGGCAGGATAGGGGTCAGGAGTGAGTGGAGCTATAAATGAAACAAGAATGAGTTAATACATTTTTGTGTATTTTTCGTTTTCCATAATAATACTTTAAAAACTTGTATCTGGGGGTGCCTGTGTGGCTCAGTCGGTTGAGCATCCAACTCTTGATTTTGGCTAGGTCATGATCTCATGTTTCGTGGGATCGAGCTCCGTTTTGGGTTCTGTGCTGACAGTGTGGAGCCTGCTTGGGATTCTCTCTCTGTCTCTCCCTGTCCCTCTCCCCCTTTCAAAATAAATAAATATTAAAAAAAAAACAAACTTGTATCGTGACAACACATCCTGAATGCTGTACGTATATATGTTTGAGAGGTCACAGGACACTTATTTCCTCCTGCTCCACTGCAGAGTAGAGGTTAATAGCATCTTTAGGGCAAGGGGATGGAATGAGTTTTGTGTTACAGAAAATGTAAAGGCTTCTCAGCTTCAAATCTTGTGGCTAAACATAAAGAAGGATATTTGGGTAATTTACCTTGCCTCCTGGTTATAAGGTGCTCTATTGCATTATTTCTCATCCTCATTTGTCACTAAGATGGTATGGTTTCATATGTAATAGAATCTTATAACGTGGTTTTTACCCTAGAGTAAAAGGCAGCGGGAGGATGCTGTTTAAATATTAGTAAAATGCTGAAAAGATTCTGTTATAAGGCCTTATATAATCTAGGAAGTATTAAAGAGCTTATGGGTGGGGAAGGAGAAAAATAGGGTAGAAGAGATGGAAATCCCCCTTTGTTAAAAAAAATTCTGGGTTGGCTTGCTACAGCAATACTGGATTAAGGATTTATTTGATTAAGTTTTCCTTTTACTCATGTTATTCTGAGGTGGGTCAGACTGAAATTAATAGCCAGCATAGATAGATTTTATGAGTCAGGGATGTATTTCATTAGGATTTTTTCAGGACAGGGGCACCTGGGGCTGAAGCTGAAGAGCTGATGCTTCATATTTATAACTGTTTCAATGTTATTGGGGGAACTGTATTTCGTGATTTTGATTTATATCTTTGTTGAAAATTCCTTTGCCACCAAATTAAGTCTCTCCCTAACCCCTAATAAATGAAGACTTCACTAGAGTCAGATATATGCAAATTACATTTCCCTTCTCAAGCTAAGGTTAAATAAAAGGGAAAATTATCAAAGATTGCTTATGGCAGCAAGGATTTTCAGTGCTTGAAGATGAATTTCGTTATTTCAAAACCATGATGAGTCTCCTCAGTCAGTGCAAAGCAGGAAAGGAATAAAGTAACGGAGAAAAGCGGACCTGGGCATAAACATGTTCCCACACAACATTTGTGCTGAAAGGCTTTGTTGGTGTTCCCTGAACCTTGGCAATTACAGGCATTTTCCTTTGCTCGGAAAAACGTCTGGCAAATACCGAGAGTAGGTTCCCTCCTATTCTGTGTTCAAGGCTAGGTTCTGGCCTTGTTGCAGGGAAACACTAATTCCTAACCATGCTATGCTCCCTGGGAGCAAATGGTTTGTTTTCTCTTCACTGAATCCAGCCTGGGGTGGGTTCTCAGCAGCTGAGCCTGGCATGGAAAATCTATTTGGAGCAACTTGTCCCCAGGAGGGAAGAAGGCAAGCTGATTGTGCGGAGGAGTCGCAGCCACACTCCGGGTCAGCCACACTCGCTGGCCAGTGCAGGCATCAACACACAGAGGCACACACGAGAGTCCACAGCAAACAGGAGTCCTGTTTGTGTGCCCACACCCGCACGTATCACGCATACCCAGCTCTACCCATATATGCACTGTGCACCCACACTTGACATACCAGTCACATGTACCACAATGACACACAGACACCATACACACATACACAACACGTATATAACCACATCCACCCGCACATCGTGTACAAATACACACACATACACAGCTGCACATACTACACAGACCACATATACTCCACTCCACACACACACCACCCACAATCCACCCTGGTCATATACATCCATACCACATACTCCTGTATACACACACCTCATCACACACCATGTAATGTCACATGCATCACGCACACCACATACATTCCGTACATACCATGTACACACTTGAACACATCCAACTACACACACATACCCACCACACATACTCCGCATAGCAACCATACACACCTACATACCACACACACACACGCAACACATTCCACACACCAGTCCTGTGCACCACAAATGCATCTCTGTGTCTGAGACACCCACACACCCACCCCGGTTACTTTCCCGCTCAGCAAGGCGGGGCTGCAGTCCCCTGCGGGACTGGGGCGGGCGGGCGCGCTCAGGGCCGGCGGGCCTTGGTTACCGCGGGCGGCGAGGCGGCAGGGCTGGGGTCTCGGGGCCGGCGGCTAGAGCCCCGGAGGCGTGGCTGAGCGGCCACACCTGGAGCGGGTGGCTTGCCCTGGGGTAGTGCGCGCGAGCGTGAACGTGCGCGCGCCTCCGAGGGGCCTCTGTGCCCCCTCCGGGAGGTGTGTACTGGGGGAAACGTGAGCCGCTCGAGGGGAGACGCTGTGTGTGCGAGAAAACCTCGCTGGCGGATGCGCAGGGACCGGCCCCCCGAGCGGTTAGGGTGGGCGTGTCCTCGGTGCGCCCGGCCCTCGCTGGAGTTCTCCAGACGACCCAGCTCGGCTGGAAGTGTGTGTGGGAAGCGCGCGCGCAAGCCGCTGTGCGTGTGAACACCAAGCCGCCAAGGCGTGTGTGTGTTCATAATGGCCGTCCGTCGGTTGGGGTCGGTCTCGGAGGAATGAATGAGTGTGTGTCAGAGACTCGCTGTGACAGGAGGGGACGCCGCTAGTGTGTGCCAAGAGGCCAGGCTAGCTGACGGACGCCTGGCATCGGCCGGCGCCGGTCGGCGCGCGCGCGTGTGTGCGCGTGCGTGTGCACGTGGGGACGCGGCGCGCGCCGCGGCGGAGGGAGGCGGGCGGCGGCAGGCCCAGCCCCCGGTCGCAGCGCCCGGGGCGGCTCCTCTGCGAGCCTGGGACCGCCGTGCTCCCGCCACCACCACCGCCGCCGCCGCCACGCGCTGGCGTGACTCCCGGCCCGCGCCCTCCCACGTCTGCAGCCTGCTCGGCTTTTTGCCCGCCCAGACGCCGCTTCTCCCGGCTCCCGGCCTCGGCTCCGCGGAGGGAGCGGAAATGAGTGCGGCGTCGGCGTCGGCGTCCGAGCGGGGTTGGAAGAGCGAGAAAGTGGACGAGGCTCAGGCCCTGGCGCGGAGTTGCGCTGCCCGAAGACCCGACTTCCAGCCGTGCGACGGGCTCTCCATCTGTGCCACGCACAGCCATGGCAAGTGCTTCAAGCTGCACTGGTGCTGTCACCTAGGATGGTGTCACTGTAAGTCGAGTCGCGTCTCCCCTCCTTCCGCCGCCGTCCCAGGGCGCTCGGTGTCCCGGGTCGCGGTTGCCACTCTGCGGTCGCGGGTCTCGGCTCGGCGGGGGCTATCCAGCTGCTAGCTGGAGCCACCCTGGGCTCCCGGCGGGCCAGGCGGGAGCTGCCCGAGGCGCCGGACGCCTCGGTTGGCGCTGCCTTGGCAACGAGATGAAATCCCGTGGGGAGCTTAGCTTTAGCCACTTCTACAAAAGGGGATCTCCCCGTCCCAGGAAAACTGGAGGGTTTTTTTTTCCCCCTTGCTTTTTTATCTGAAATGACCAGGCACTGTGTTGAGAAATGGTAGAGCGCCGTCAGAGTTGACAGCCAGAGGGGAAGCCTTTTTTCAGGGCTAGTGGAAATGCTCCCCTTTCTTTCTCACTTTTGTTTTTTCAGGCTGCTCGTTAAAAGAAAGAGCCCTTGGAAATCGAATTGTGGCCCATTTATTGTATCCAAATTGAGAAAACACTGAAGTGTAAGAGAAAGCTTTCGAGAAGTTAACATTAACAGTTTGGAAGGGTGAACTCCTTCAATACTCAGTTGTAGCGTATAGAGCCAATATATTTGACTGTTTTAAAATTACGAAATAAAATAAAGGAAAGTAAGCTTTAATAATCTCAAACCAATTTACAAAAGCCAGAGCTAACTGGTCTAGACCTTTTCTCTATGTTTATCCTGCCTGTGATTTTTAAAACGTATTAAACTTAAGTAGCCATTTAATCAGAATTCCACAATTTGATTAGTTCACGATATTAGGCCTGCTGTATCCAATAAATCATCATTTAAAGAAATATGTTATAAACTTAAGTTTCAGCATACTCTTATAATAGAGGTTTTTGGAGTGTTTATTCAGGACACACATTCTGGAAGTGATCTTAAGTTAAAATTGTTTTTTCCTTGTTGGTTAGGAAAAAATGGCTCCCAACAAGAGATGCAGTACATTGACAAGTCCTTGTTTACGTTAATTGAACACAGGGGGATATTTTAAATTGAATTTATGATTTGAAGAATAGGAGAATTCCTGCCTTTTGTTTACATTGAACAGTATTGATTTTTTTGTGTTGTCTGCTGAAGGGTCAGGTTCTTCCTATATTTCATTATTCCTATTGCTCTCAGATCCATTCCTCATTATAAAGCATCATTTCAGTGGGGGACAGGATACAAAGTTGGAAGTAGCAATTGTAAGAAACCTGTGATGCTGAAGTGCACAAGTACGATGAATCTGGTGAGAGTCCATTTTCTAGGGAGGTATAGAATCATAGTACAGAATATGAGGAACATTAAAGACGGTCAGGTCAGTGCCTGTCTTATTTCAGCAGTCTCTCCACTAAGTACCAACATTCCTGATAGGAACCTTGCAGTCTTCTCAGGTAGCTTTGATTCTTAAAAATAGTCTCATATGGAGCTAAAATCAGTTACTTTCTAACTTCTTTCCACGGGTCTTATTTCTACCTTATGAAATCATGTAGAACAGTCCAATCCTTTTTTAGATCATGTTTTGGTTTTTTTTTCCAGCCCTTCAGATATACATAGACGGACATATACATATTCCACGGACATAGACTGTCTTCTCTCTGTATTCCCAGCCATTGTCACAATGTCTGGCCTGAAATAGATTTGAAATTCATGTTCATTGAGTGACTGAATGAAAGTAGCCATCGTTTTCCTCTCGGGCATTGTTTTGTCCTGTTTATAAATCTCTAGTCCCTTCTGCCTCTCCTTGTGTGGAATAGTATCCAGACTCCAGAGCATCCTGGTTGTTCTTTTCTGAATTTGTGCCAGTATGGTTATGATCCTTTGAAGACTGTGACCCTTAGAAGGGTACGTAATATCCCAATTGTGGTTTGAGTCGAGCAGGACTGCTGTCTCCCATGTGTGAGATACTGCTACTGCTGCATCTAGCAGCACATTAGCTTTTCTCATATCCTCATCATATTGAGCTTGCTGCTGTCAGATTGAACTAAGATTGCTGTCGACTAAAGACATTAAGCCCCTTTTTTGTTTGTTTTACGTACATGGCAGTTAAGTCATGATGCTTGCCCATTGCACAGTTATATATGGATTTCTTTGGACTCTGATACCTTAGATGTTTTTCCCCATTAAATTTCATCTTCATTAGAATTATCCATTTATCTGGCTTATCGTTGTTTTTTCAGATCCCAGCTCTTTCTTAGTCCATATTTGAGCCCCCTAGTTTCGTGTGAGTCCTATATGGGATGCCAACAGTAGTATAGTAACCTTTTGCATCTTCATTCAAATTATCGATAAAATTGTTGAATAGGAGAAGGCCACATATAAGAATCCTGAAGCTCACAGGTAGGACTGACCTTTAAGTTGATGGCAGTTCATTAAGAAGCACTCATTGTTATGGTCATTCAAATAATTAGCTAGCCACTTAGTATTGTATTTATCTTATCCATGTGGTATAATGAGAGCCTGGTCATATACCTTGTTGAAATCCTACCTTGTTGATATCTGACACTATTTATATTGCTTCTTTTTAATACATGATCTATCTATAAACACACTCTCTAAAGAAGAAAGGAAATTTGATTAGTCTGGTTATTTAGTTTGGCTCCACAAATGCTTACCATTTTCTTTTCTTAGGGATTAGAAGCTATTTTTTAAATAAAATATCTGAATTAGGAAAGGATTGATGTCGAGTCTGCTGGACTATCGTCAGTTCTTTTCTTTAAAAATCAGATCTACGTTTATTTGCTTGTTTCCAGTCTTTGGCAACCCTCCGGGTATCCATGCTTCCTCCACTGGCAGCAATTCAGTGATCACATTCACAAGAAGCTTCATTTCATTGAGAGCAGCAGCAAGGTGCTTTGTTACAGTCTTCTGTCCTATACTGGGAATCAATTCTTTCTATCCCTTTTTTAGTCCAAATATCATTTTTCTTGAAAAGATGCAGAGCTCACACATTTGAGAAGTTCTACTTTCTTTTTGGCACTCACAAACATTACAGCATCAGTTCTAAGCCGAATTTTTAAATTCTGTTTAATGTATATTGAGCACTTTTTTCTTTGTGAGACATTATTATGGAAGTTAGGGATATAAATATGAATACAGCTGGACCGTGCCATTTAAGCAGAGTATAAGGACATGATTAATACTATATTTATTTTTGTATTCCTTTAAAATCACAAATGAGGGACATCTGGGTGGCTCAGTCGGTTAAGTGTCCGACTTCAGCTCAGGTGATGATCTCATGGTTCATGGGTTCGGGCCTGCGTCAGGCTCTGAGCTGACAGCTCAGGATTCTGTGTCTCCCTCTCTCTCTGCCCCTTCCCTGCTTGCACTCTGTGTCTCAAAAATAAATAAACATAAAAAAATTTTTTAAATAAAATCATAAATGGTAAGGGTGAGAAAACTATCAACTTGTTCACCAAATCAGAAAATGGTAAAATGAGAGGACCACTTTGATATTTGAGAGAGGAATTTCAGAACAAATGAAGAAAGTTCAGTTATATATGGTTCGTGTTAAACTTGTGAAATTCATAACCTTAGGAAATAGAAAAGACTGAAAATATATACATGTTCATAAAAGACATATAAAACATGTATATATTCATAGATGTGGTACTTGATGTATTATTAAAGGAAATAGTGTTTGGATAATGGCAGAGTTTGAGAATCATGTCTGGGAGGAAAACTATGATACATACTGTAGGTGTCACTATCAAAAATAGGTTATTTAGTTGAAGAAACTATGGCCCTGAATGTGTAACTTTTTTTCTTCCCTCAGTAAAGAGCGATATTGGATGGAATTACTGAGTGAAGGATTCCAAGAGGAGTTTTGAGAGGAAAAAAAAGACATAGCTTGGCTAGGGAAGAGGATTGGGAAAGAATAAATCACATGCAGAGACAAAGTAGATTTTGTGGCGAGAATAGGTAGAACATGTACAAGGCATAACAAATTAGATTGTTGAAATGAACAGGGAAGGTGGGAAGTCTGAGGTTTCAGTTGATAGAGACCTTAACATGATAGCAGTGATATGGGCAGTAGAGGAATGAAACTACCAAGGGAGATTATTTTGTTATTAGTGTAAAATAGAAATTCATTCAATAATATCCATAAATGGAAATTGGAATAGATTATTAATTTGGAGATAGAGGAAGAGAAAAGTTACAAAGGATAACTTCTAGACTTCCGCCTCATGCATATAGGATGGATGGTAGTGCCATTCATTCACTAACAAAAAGAAAATATTAAAGAAGAGCTAGGGTTTGGCTGAGCATGGATTGTGAATCCAGTTTTGAATCGTGAATCCTGGGAGACCAGGAATTCAGTTTTGGATCTATTGAGTTTAAGCTGCCTTGTCATCACATAGTAATAATGTGAGTAGGCAATTGGATGCAGAGATCTAGAACTTAGAGGAGAGGTCTTCACTAGAGATAAAATAGAAGTCATTTACTTATTTTTAGATTACAGTTGTGGCCATGGTGAAGCCAGAAGATCACCAAGGGAGGGACTATGGTATGAGAAATGAAAATCTTTAGGCTTTCCCTTTAGAATGCTAATATTTAGAACACTAATATCTGGGTACAGGAGGATCAGCTTGCAGCAGAGTCCGGGAGGGAAGAAAAATATGGAAAGTTATTTTTTTGCATATTTTATTGCAGAAGCAGAGGGAAATGAGTGTTTTAAGAAACAGTATGAAAATTAGGGGTGCCTGGCTGGCTTAGTTGGAGTGTGTGGCTCTTGATCTCGGGGTGGTGAGTTTGAGCCCCATATTGGGTATAGAGATTACTTAAAAATAAAATCTTTAAAAAAAGGAAGTATGAAGACTAAATCAGTTTTCGGCAGCTTATTTCTTAGAAATTGGCAAAATATACAAAGAGTGATTTTCTTTATTGCTGAAAAAGAGGGTAAAAGGTTTAGTCTCACAACAGTAACTTCAAAAATATATTTAATTGCAGGGGCACCTGGGTGGCTCAGTTAGGCATCTGACTTCAGCTCAGGTCATGATCTCACAGCTCCTGGGTTCGAGCCCTGTGTCAGGCTTCTGTGCTGACATGACAGCTCAGAGCCTGGAGCCTGCTTTGGATTCTGTGTCTCCCTCTTTCTCTGCCCCTTCCCTGCTCACACTCTGTCTCTCTCTCCTTCAAAAATAAATAAACATTAAAAAAAAAAAAGAATATATTTAATTGCAGTATTAGTCAAAGCTATTTGAGACAGTAAATTCTTCAAACTAGAAAGAAAAGAATAGAATGACAGGAGCTGAGAATTAGGACACAGAAATTACAGTTAATATTTATTGAGTGATTACTGTGTACCAGAGTAAGCTTATTATGCTAAGCACTAAATAGACAATTATGTCATTATGTCCATTCTACAATTGAGGAAGGAGGCTTAGGGAAGTTAAGCTAGTAAAAGTAGAGCCTGGATTTGGGTCCAGGCCTGTCTGATTCTAGGACCGAGACTCTTAACCACCATAGGTTCTACAGAGTAATTTAAAATTAATGCACAAAATCAACAGTTTTTGGCTCCACCAAAGCCAGTGATGGGAAAAATTGTTAAAGAAATGAGTGGAAAATTGTAACACTTGCAAAAATGAAATACAGAAGAATGAGAACTGTAAAGAGGTCATGAGATGTGATGGGGAATGACATCTAAGTTAAGAGTTAAGGAAGAAAAAGTGATTAGAAGGTGACAGGGGTGGGTGGGTAGTGTACGTGGTATGATGTTGGTGCCACCAGCAGAACTCAGAGTTGGCTTAATAAAATCACATAATAGATTAGTTCAGTTTTTTGCAGAAGACATCTTAAAAGATGTCTGTCTTTTTCAGATTGAAAGCAGGAAGAGTGGGACTTGATGTAGTCTAATAGATGGTATTAACATATCTAAAGAAAGACTGTCGCAGCAGAAGGTGGATGGGCAGCATGGAAATATAGAAAAATGGGTATTGGAGAGGCAGAATTTGGAAGTGTGTTTTTCAGAACTGTTCAGAGAAGGTGATAGCACTGCCTAGAACTTAAATATCTGGTCTGTATGATTGGACTGTCCTACAAATATTTGGCTATAAGTTGGTTTCCTATTTATAGATTTTCTATAGAGAGAGGAGCTGATTAGAGAATTTAACTCTTACGACCTTTTAGCAAATATACTTGTCTCCACTAGGTAGTGTATTAGCATTGTGGTTTTTGTGTCATTGTATTTGTTTTGGTTTCCTGCTTCTATACAACTTAGGGTAAATCCACAAAATCAAGTTCTGACTTAGCCAGGGTAATGCCTGCTGGTTTTCCTAAGGGGCATCTCAATCATATCAATAGCAGTTGCTACAGAAAAATATATTTAAGAAGTTTGATGGTGAAAACTATCAAAAAAAAAATGGAGTGGTAGTTTTATTGGATGAAGGAGTCAACGGAAGCTTTTTTTTCCCCCTAAGAATGAGGCTTCTTATCATGTCTAGTGGCTGAAGGAAGAGGATATGGATGTTAAGAAGACAAGTGTGACGTGAAGTTCTGAGTGAGATTCCTCAAAGCCTTTCAAAGAAAGAGAAAACTGATGGGTGTTTTTCCATCCACATGGTGCTTCAATCATAACACATCAACTTCAACAGTAACAATAACGGTGCTTATTGCAGGCATCTCTTTTTGCATGCAATCTTTATATATGCAGGCATCATCTTTTTGCATGTGTCACCTCACTTAAACCTTAGAACAACCCTGTGAGGTAGGTATTGCTACTACCCTCATTTTTTAGATTAGGAAACTTGCTGAAGGGTTACCAGTAGTCGCTTTGGCTGTATATGGCAAATGTACATCAGAATCTTACAAACCAAGTGCCAACCAGGGCTCTGGGGCACTTGGTTCCACTCAGGGTACAGTGAGGATGACCTTCAGCTGTTTTAAATTCTTTCTGGAAAAAGCAGGAATTCAGTAAATAAAGTAAAATAAGAACGGTTTCTGATTTTAAAAGAAGGGCAATTGTATGCAGTATGAGCATTTTCAGAGTGGTTGCAAACACTATAAAAACTGTGCTTTTAAAAACTACTTAACAGTGTATTGTATAATATGAATCTTCAGTCACCTCATATCCTCAGCTGATCCCTAACTGGTGCAAACCCTTTTGGTTGTTGTTAGATTTGCATGCATACCATTAATTATTGCTGGCTTCCAAGCCTGTTGCATTTAGGGATTTGAACTGGATAGCTTTTGAGGATGTTTCTGTGGTAATTTCCTACATTCCAAGACCCCCATTTTGTTTAGGTTTATTCTCTCATACTGTAGAATTTCATTTATTAAAAGAATATTAAAGAGAAATGTTATTAATTCCAAAGAATAATAGTAACACATGTTTAACAATCAAAAGTTGTCTAGTAGAAGATTGCTTTATGTAAGATTTGCTTACATAAAACGAGGAAGGCACAGTATAATCCTAGAAGGGACAAGGGCCATGGAGTCTGATACACCTTAATTGGAATCATGATTCCTCCATTTATTGGCAGTGTGACCTTGGACAGGTTAGTCAGCCTCTCTCAGTCAGTCTTAATGTTCCCTCTGGAAAACAGGAATAGAGGTTCCTATTTCACAGGGTGGTTGTGAGGATTAAGTGACACACGCAAAGTACTTAGTGCAAGTATTTAGTAAAAGTGGCTTGAGCCCCTCCTCAAGAAAACCAAACAAACAATATATAGAAATACCAGCTAGTATAATCATCCTGAGGGCAGGCTCTGGCTTGGACTTGGTGTTTGAATGCTGGATCTGCCCACTTGACCAGTTATATGGTTTGAGGGAAGTTAACCTCTTTCAGTTTCCTCACTTTTAATACAGAGATAATAATAGCACCAGTTTCATGGTGTAATGACTGCCAGTCTCCAGCTCCTTCTCCCTTCCACAAATGTTTAATGTTTAATCTGAAATTCACTTTGTGACCATACTCATTTGTTCAGTTAAACACTCAAAACAGCAAAGGTAGTATATACATTGTGAAAAATATATTTAGAAATTAATCAGTTTTTTGTTACCCTCCATTGGAAGGTCTGTTTTGTAATAGTTACTATGTGATGATTATCTACTTCTTGTCATGAAATCTGACAATGTCCTCCAACTCCCATGCCCCTCCTGCATCCTGTTTTCCACCATTGTTAAGCAATGGATAGTTCTGGTTTATTAGATATACCAGTTAATAGCTTTCATATATAGCAAATAAGGGTCAGAAGGTTTCAAAGGATCAGAATATAAAAGTTACATTGTATTAAAGTGAAATGAACATGTTTAATTTTAATGATTTAGAAGCTTTGTTAGGATCCTGTGGTCATACTTGGCCATCATTTGGAATGCTGATTTTATATGGAAAAATGGCAAAAGTACTAGTTGATACAGTAGTCCTGGCTGCTAGAATGTTGGACAAAGGACACTTAATTGTAGTCTTTGCAAATTACTTTACTTAGGTTGACAGAATTTTCATTCTGTGTTTCTCCTGTTATAATTGTTGGTTCTTCAATTTTCTGATAGTTAACAATATTCTGTCAGCACACTGCCAAAAACGTTCAGTACCGGAGTGCCAACAATATATAATAAATCCCTCCAGCTGTGTCTGCACAATGCCCTAAAACAGTCCTTTCAGGACAAATTCTTTAAACTTGCCTAGTGCTTATAAAACTAGATTATTTTGGTGTGATACAGATGTGTATTTCTTCCTCTGTATCTCATTACAACAGACTTTAGTGAAATAAAAACACTAAGAGTGTAATGATTTGGTATTTTCAGCATGCCTTTCTTAAGAATGAGGACATTTTCCTATATAATTACAATACTAGTCACATCTAAGATAATTAACACGAACTCAGCAGTGCTATCTGATATACAGTTTCCTTAATTGTCAAAAAATGACTTTTATAGCTGACTTTTTAAAAAATTCAGGGTCCAATCAAGATTCATACATCGGATTTCATTATTATATCGTTTTATTTTAATCATTCTAGAATAATCACACTTCTGGGGGGATGACATTGAAATTTTTGAACAATCCAAGTTAACTGCCTGTAGCATTTCACATATTTTAAGTTTGCCTAATTGTTTAATCATGATTAGATTTAGGTTAACATTTTCATTGAGTTATTACAGAGGTGATATTGTATCCTATCACATGAGGAGACATAGACTGTTGAGGTGTTCCACTACTGCTAATGCTAAGGTGGTAACTGACAAGTCTTTTATAAAGATACATTTCCCCTTTATTGTTTTTCTTTTTAGAAACCTTTTTTATTCCTTTTGTTTTTAACATACTATCTGTGGGATACTTTGACAATGAATATTCTGTTCTCTAACAGACTTTATCCTAGTCATTTTAGTATTGACTGAGGAGTCTTAAGTGGATCACTTATTACATTGGTGGTTGCATGACAGTGATTTTCTAATTCTGCCATTCTTTCTACCATTGATGGAATTGTTTTATAAAAAAGAGGTTGGGGGGGGGCACCTGGGTGGCTCAGTTGGTTAAGTGTCCGACTCTTAATTTTTCGCTCAGGTCATGATCTCACAGTTTGTGATATCAAGCCCTCATGTGGTACTCTGCCCTGACAGCACTGAGCCTGCTTGAGATTCTCCATTTATTCATTCATTCATTCATTCATTCATTCCCTCTCCCTCCCCCTCTCCCCTCTTTGTGCGCATGCCCTGTTCTGTCTCTCAAAATACATAAATACACTTTTTTTTTTTTAAAAAGAGGGTTTTCTTTTCTACCTGCATACCATCTTTTTTAAGTATTACTATAGATTACTTGGTTCTTTTTTATTCGTTGTAAGTAAACATCATAACTCTTTTTGATGCTCAAACTGTCTTAAATTTGGTCAGTGAGAGCCCCTTCAAGCTGGCTTCTGTGTCCTTTTGACATGTTCCTGTCAGTTTTTTTGAGTACTTCCCTATTTTCTGGAA
Source organism: Panthera tigris (assembly GCF_018350195.1). Classification (NCBI taxonomy): domain Eukaryota; kingdom Metazoa; phylum Chordata; class Mammalia; order Carnivora; family Felidae; genus Panthera; species Panthera tigris. The sequence continues at coordinate 81,440,262 of NC_056668.1, forward strand.
CAAATTGTTCCAGGCTTACCTAGTAATTTCTGTGCCTCAGACCAGAAATGCATTGTTTTTCTAAGGATCCCAGATTCCGTTTAGTGATGAATGGCATGGAAACCATTATCTGGGCTTTTGGTGTGCTTATTTCTCCTGAGATGTTACTGCATTTAGGCCCTTTCAGTGGATAGGGTGTGTGTGTGTGTATGTGTGTGTGTGTGTGTGTGTGTGTCCGTCCGTCCGTCCGTCCGTCCGTCCGTCCGTGTGTGTCCGCCTGTGTGTGTCCGCCCATGCCCATTCCCATCACCTTTCCCCAATACATATTTGTACCTTGCTTCTCTCTGGGTAAAAATCCTGGTTTCCAATACATCATAATATTTACTCATTTCCTTTATTCTCAGCTACACACAGGATAGTTTAGGGATTAGTACATTAGTACCACTACCAACAACAAACTGATGAATAAAGTTCAAGAATCTTTGCATGTTTTGGTCTTTAGGCTATATCCTAGGTACAATGTATAGTCAGAGCACTCTGTTCAAAAGTTTCTTGAGTTAATTTTTTTTCTGTGTTATCAAGTTCATTGATTTCTGATTCTAATCAATTTCATGTTCACATTTTAATTTTTTTAATTGGACTTTTTATTTAGAAATAATTTAGCTTTACATGCAGTTGTGAGAAATAATACAGAGATCTGGTATATCCTTATCCAGTTTCCCAGTGGTAGCATCTTGCAAAACTGTACTATGGTGTCACAACCAGGAAATTGACATTGATACAGCCAAAATAATATTTCCATCATTGCAAGGCACCTCGTGCTGCCCTTTAATTAGTGTTTATTTTCAAGAGAGAGAGAGACAGAGGGTGATCAGGGGAGGGTTAGAGAGAGGGGGAGACACAAAATCTGAAGCAGGCTCCAGGCTTCAAGCTGTCAGCACAGAGCCCGATGATGCAGGGCTCAAACTCACAAACTATGAGATCATGGCCTGCGCCGAAGTCGGATGCTTAATTGACTGAGCCACCCAGGCGCCCCTGGTGTTGCCCTTTTATAGACATACTTTCCCTCTTGCTCCAGCCCCTCATTAATCTCTGGCAATCACTAATCTGTTCTCCGTTTCTATAATTTTGTCATTTCCAGAAGGTTTTATAAATGAAATCATACAGTATGTAACCTTTTGGGATTGGCTTTTCTTCACTCAGCATTATCTCTGAAGATTCATCCACGCTATTGAGTGTATCAATAATTTGTTCCTTTGTACTGCTGAGTAGTATTCCATGGCGTACATGTACCATAGTTTAATCATTCACACATTGAAAGGCATTTTGTGTTGCTAGTTTGTAGTTATAAATAAACCTGACATAAACAAATGTGTACAATTTTCTGTTTGAGGAGAAGTCTTCATTTCTCTGGGATAAATGCCCAGGAGTGCAACTGCTGGGTTGTATGGTAGTTGCATGTTTAGTTTTTTAAGAAGCTGCTAAACCATTTTCCATAGAGATTGCCCCATTTTATATTCCCATCCACAATGTATGAGTGATCCAGTTTCTTCGCCACATTCTTGTCAGCATTTGGTGTTGTTGCTCTTTTTATTTCACTTTTATTTCAGCCATTCTGATAGGTGTGTACTGATAGTTCATTTTGATTTTAATCTGTATTTACCTATTAACATTCATGTGCTTATTTGCCTTTTGTGTATCCTCTTTGGTGAAATACATTTTATCTTTTTTTTTTTTTTTTTTTTTTAGGACTTTACTTTCTTAGAGCAGTTTTAGGTTTACAGAAAAATTGAGATGGAGGTACAGAGATTGCTCACATATTTTGCTGCCACACATGTGCAGCCTCCCCTACTCTACTATCAATATCATTCATCAGAGCAGTACATTTTTTACCAAAAGTGAACCTCCGTTGACACATCATAATCACCTTGACTATAGTTTACCTTATGGCTCAATCTTGGTATTGTACATCCTATTTGGACAAATGTATAAAGACCTATATCCATCATAATATCACTGCCCTAAAAATCCCTTCTGCTCTGCCTCTTTATTTCTTCCCACATGTCCCTGGCAATCACTGATCTTTTTATTATCTCCATAGTTTTGCCTTTACCATAATGTCATATAGTTGGAATCCTATAGTAGCCTTTTTAGATTGGTCTTTTTCACTTAGTCATATGCATTTTAAGGTTCCTTCATGTCTTTTCATGGCTTGATAGCTCGTTTTTTTTTTTTTTTTAAGTGCTGAATAATATTCCATTGTATGGATGTATTCCATTTTATTTATTCACCTACTGAAGGATATCTTGGTTCCTTCTAAGTTTTGGCAGTTACAAATAAATCTGTTGAAAATACTCATATGTGGGTTTTTGTGTGGATGTTTTTTCACCTCCTTTGGGTAAATACCAAGGAGGGAGCACTATTGCCAGATTCTATGGTAAGAGTATGTTTAGTTTTCTAAGAAACTGACAAGCTATCTTCCCACCAGCAATGTATGAGATTTCTTATTGCTCTGCATCTTTGCCAGCATTTTACGTTGTCAGGGTTCCATATTTTGGTCATTCTAATGAATGTGTAGTGGCATCTCACATTGTTTTAATTTGTGTTTCTATGATGACATATGATGTGGGTGGACATATGATGTGGGATACTCTATGTGGAGTATCTTTGACATGCTTATTTGCCATCTGCATATCATCTTTGGTGAGTTGTCTGTTAAGATCTTTGGCCCACTTTTAAATCAGAGTTTTAAGAGTTCTTTGTGTATTTTGGGGGCACCTGGGTGGCTTAGTCAGTTGGGCATCTGACTTTGGCTTAGGTCATGATCTCACAGTCTGTGAGTTCAGGCCCCGCGTCGGGCTCTGTGCTGACAGCTCAGAGCCTGGAGCCTGCTTTGGATTCTGTGTCTCCCTCTTTCTCTGCGCCTCTCCTGCTTGCTCTCTGTGTCTCTCACTCTCAAAAATTAATAAACATAAATTTTTTAAAAATTTAAAAAAGTTCTTTGTACATTTTGGATAATAATCCTTTATCAGATATGTGTAATTCTTTTTATTATGTATTACTGAATTTTATTTGCTAATAGCTTTGTAAGGATTTTTATGTCTATATTTATGATGGGTGTTGGTCTGTAGTTTTCTTTTTTGTATTCTCTTTGGTTTTGGTATCAGGGCAATAAAGGTTCATACAATGAATTGAAAAGTTTTCCTCTCTTTTTTCTGAAATAAAGTGTTTAGACATGATGTGAATTTTTCTTTTAACATTTGGTGAATTCTCTAGTGCAACCATCTAGGTCTAGAGATTTTCTTCTTGGGAGTTTTAAATTACTAGTTCAATTTCCTTAATAGTTAAGAGGTTCTTCAAATTATTACTAATGAGTAAATTGGGGTAGTTCATTTTTTAAAGGAATTGGTTCATTTCATTCTAAGTTGTCAAATTTATATGTGTAGAGTTTTTGTAGTATTTCCTAATTATACTTTTGATGTTTGCATGGTCTGTAGCGATACCCCTTACTTCATTCCTAACATTGCTAATTTGTATCTTGTTTATTCTTTGTCAGTCTGCTAAAGGTCTGTCAATTGTATTGATCTTTTCAAAGAAACAGTTCTTTGTTTCCGTAATTTTCTCTGTTGTTTTTGTTTTCAATGTCTGATTTCTGCTGTTGTGTTTATTATGTCCTTCTGCTTGCTTTGGGTTTGTTTTATGCTGCTTGTTTTAGCTTCTTGAGGATGAGAATTTAAGATTGTTGGTTTGAGATTTTTCCTCTTTTCTAATATATGCATTAAATTTTTTTTAATGTTTATTTATTATTGAGAGAGAGAGACAGAGTGTGAGCAGGGGAGGGGCAGAGAGAGAGGGAGACATAGAATCCAAAGCAGGCTCCAGGCTCTGAGCTGTCAGCACAGAGCCTGACATGGGGCTCGAATTCACAAACCGCGAGATGATGACCTGAGCGCAAATTGGTAGCCAACAATTTGAGCCACCGAGGCACCCCTAATATATGTATTTGTTGCTGTAAAATCCCTCCCACAGCACTGCATTAGCTGTGTACCACAGATTTTGAGATGTTTTATTTCCATTTTCATTCAGTTCAGTGTATATTTTGATTTCTTTTGAGACATCTTTCCGACTCATGGATTCCTTAGTGTTGGGAGACTTTTCTGTTATTTTTATGTCAATTGATTTATAGCTTGATTCTGTGTGGTCAGAGAATATACTGTGTACGATTTTAATTCTTTTAAACTTGTTGAATTTTGTTTTATGGCCCAGTATATGGCCCAGGTGTCATGGGCAATTGAAAAGAATGGGAATTCTGCTTTTGTTGGGTGAAACTCTCTCTATAAATGTCTGTTAGATCCTGTTGGTTATTATGTTGTTGCTTATTTTATGTCTATGTATTATGTCAGTTGTCAAAAGAAGAGTGTTGATGACTCCAACAAAATTATGAATTTGTGTATTCTCCTTTCAACTCTGTCAGTGTTTGCTTCAGCTCTGTTGTTTGGTGCATATACATTTAGAATTGTCATTATCAAATGTTCCTCTCTGCTATGGTAATGTTCTTTGCTCTTAATTCTACTTTATCTGATATAAGTATAACATAACTGCTTTCCTTTGATGTATGCCTCCATAATATATCTTTCCCCCACCTGTTGCAATACCACTGACTAGATTTCTTACTCTGTACCTCTTATTCTCATGACTTACTCATTCTGTAACTGGAAGCCTGTACTTGCCATTCCCCTTCGCCCATTTAGCCTATTCTCCCACTGGCAGCCATCAATTCTCTAGGTTTCTAAGTCTAATTTTTAATTTCTAGGTGTGATTCTGCTTTTTGTATATTTACATGGTTTGTGTTTTAGATTCCACATGTAAGTTAAATCATAAAGTATTTGTCTTTCTGTGACTGACTTATTACCTTAGCATAATACTCTCATGTTCCACCCCACATGGCAAGATCTCATCCTTTTTTATGGCTGAGTAATATGCTATTGTACATATATACCACTTTTTCTTTATCCATTCATCTATTGATGGACATTTGGGCTGCTTCCATAATTTTGCTGCTGTAAATAATACTTCAGTAAACATAGGGATGTGTATGTCTTTTTGAATTAGTGTTTTTATTTTCTTTGGTTAATACTGAGTGATAGAATTATTGGGTCATACGGTATTTCTGTTTTTAATATTTTGAGACCTCCATACTGTTTTCCACAGTGGCTGTACCAATTTACATTCCCAGCAGTGCACAAGGGTTCCTTTTCTTCCACATCCTTGTCAGCACTTATTATTGTCTTTTTGATTCTAGACATTCTACCAGGTGTGAGGTAATATCTCAATGTGGTTTTGATTTGCATTTCTCTGATGATTAGAGCATCGTTCCATGTGACTGTTTGATATCTGTATGTCTTTTCTGGAAAAATGTCTATTTAGGTCCTCTGACCATTTTTAATCAGATGCTGATGCTGATGGTTTGGTGTTGACTTGTATAAGTTCTTTATATATTCTGGATATTAACTCCTTATTGGTTATGTCATTTGCAAATATCTTCTTCCATTCAGTAGGTTGCCTTGCCATTTTGTTGATGGTTTCCTTTGCTCTGCAGAATCTTTTTATTTTAATGTAGTCCCAATAATTTATTTTTGATTTTGTTTCCCTTGCCTTAGGAGACGTATTTAGAAAAATATTGCTACCGCCAATGTCAAAGAAATTACTGCCTGTGTTTTCCTCTAGGAGTTTTATAGTTTTAGGCCTCACATTTAGGCCTTTAATCCATTTTCAGTTTATTTTCGTTTATAAGAAAGTGGTCCATTTTAATTCTTTTGTGTATAGAATCCAGCACCATTTGTTGGAGAGGCTGTCTTTTCTCCATTGTGTATTCTTACCTACCTAGTCATAGATTAGTTGATCATTTGTGTCACACTCACACATTTGAGTGTGAGTTTATTTCTGGGCTTTTTATATTCTGTTCTATTGATCTTTGTGTCTGTTTTTGTGCCAGTACCATACTGTTTTGATTACTGCAGCTTTGTATTGTAGTATATCTTGAAATCTGAGATTGTGGTACTTCCAGTTTTATTCTTATTTTTCAAGGTTTCTTTGTCTCTTTGTGGGTCTTTTGTGGTTCCATACAAATAATAGGATTGTTTGTTCTGGTTCTGTGAAAAATGCTGTTGATATTTTGATAGAGATTGCACTGAATCTGTAGATTGCTTTGGGCAGTATGAACATTTTAACAATATTTTTCCAGTCTGTGAGCATGGGATATCTTTCTATTTATTTGTGTCATCTTCAGTTTCTTTCATCAGTGTTTCATAGTTTTCAGAGTATAGGTCTTTAACCTCCCTTGGTTAAGTTTTTTTGGCATTTTATTCTTTTTGGTGCAACTATAAATGGATTTGTTTTCTTAATTTCTCCGTCTGCTACTTCATTATTAATGTATAGAAATGCAACCAATTTCTTGGTATTAATTTTGTATCCTGCAGCTTTACTGAATTGATTTATTACTTCCAGTAGTTTTTTGGAGGAGTTTTTAGGGTTTTATGTAATAGTATCATGTCATCTGCTGATAGTGATGGTTTAACTTCTTTCTTTCTAATATGAATGCCTTTTATTTTTTTCTTGTCTGACTGCCATGGGTAGGACTTCTGTACTGTGCTGAGTAAAAGTGGTGAAGCGGACATCCTTGTCTTGTTCCTCATCTTAGAGGAAAAGCTGTCAGTTTTCCACCATCAAATATGATGTGAACTGCTGTTTTTTCTTATATGGCCTTTATGTTGAGGCACGTTTCCTCTAAACTCATTTTGCTGAGAGTTTTTATCATCAGTGGATATTTAATTTTGTCAAAGGCTTTTTTGTATCTATTGAGATGATCATACGATTTTTATTCTTTGTCAATGTAGTGTATCACGTTTGTGAATGTTAGGTCATCTTTGTGTCCTTGGATTTAATCCCACTTGATTGTGGTGAATTATCCTTTTAATGTATTGTTGAATGCAACTTGCTAATATTTTGTTGAGGATTTTTGCATCTATGTTCATCTGTGATATCGGCCTGTAGAGTGTGTGTGTGTGTGTGTGTGGTGTCTTTGTCTGGTTTTGGTATCAATGTAATGCTGGTCTTGTAAAATGTGTTTGGAAGCCTTTGTTCCTTTTCTACTTCTTGGAATATTTTGAGGAGAATAGGTATTAGCTCTTCTTTAAATGGTAGAATTCACCTGTGAATCCATCTGGTCCTGTCCTTTTATTTTTTTGGTAGTTTTTTGATTACCAGTTCAATTTTATTACCAGTGGTTGATCTGTTTAGATTTTCTGTTTCTTCCTGATTCACTTTTGGAAGACTGTATGTTGCTGGGAATTTACTTATTTCTTCTAGGTTGTCTAATTTCCTGGCATAAATTTTTTTTTTTTTTTTTTTGTGGTAGTCTCTTATAATTCACTGTATTTCTGTGGTGTCTCTTGTTACTTCTCTTTTGTTTTCGATTTTCTTTATTTGGGTTCTTTCTCTTTTTTTCTTCATGAATCTGGCTAAAAGTTTATCAGTTTTTTTTTTCTTTTCAAAGAACCAGCTCTTGGTTTAATTAATCTTTTTTTGTTTGTTTAGTTTCTATGTCATTTATTTCTGCTTTGGTCTTTATTATTGTTTCACTTCTCACCTTATGCATTATTCTTTTTCTGGTTTGTTTAGGTGTAAGGTTAGATTGTTTGAGCTTTTATTTGTTCTCAAGTTAGGCCTGTGTCACTGTATTTCCTTCTTAGAACTGCTTTTGCCATATCCTAAAGAATTTAGATCATAGTGTTTTCATTTAAATTAAATTTTTTTAACATTTATTTATTTTTGAGAGAGAGAGAAACAGAACATGAAAGGGGGAAGAGAAGAGAGAGAGGTAGACACAGAATCTGAAGAGGCTTCAGGCTATGAGCTGTCAGCACAGAGCCCAATGCAGGGCTCAAACCCACAACCTGTGAGATCATGACCTGAGCTGAAGTCAGACACTTAATTGACTGAGCCACCCAGGTGCTGCTCATTTAAATTTAAAGTGGCTGTCTTATATATAGCATATATTATGTCTTTTTTAATAATTAAATTTTTTTTCTTAATGTTTATGTATTTTTGAGAGATAGAGACAGAGACAGGACATAAGAGGGAGAGAGGCAGAGAGAAAGGGAGATACAGAATCCAAAGCATGGTCCAGGCCCTGAGCTGTCAGCACAGAGCCTAACTTGGAGCTCAAAGCCATGAACTGTGAGATCATGACCTGAGCCAAAGGTGGATGCTCAATCCACTGAGCCACACATATGCCCCATATTAGTCATGTTTTCTAAGCCACTCTGCCAGTCTTTCTATTTTAATTGCTGTGTTTAGACCATTTATATTTAATGTAATTATTGGTAAGTTAGGGATTAGGTCTGCCACTTAATTTTTTGCTTTATTTGGTCTTCCTGTTTTTTGTTTCTCGTTATTTTCCCTGTTTTGCCATGAGTTACTTGGCCATTTATTTAGAATTTCATCTTGATTTATCTGTAATATTTCTGAATATTCTCTTTATGTAGCTTTTTAAGGTTTGCTGTAGTTACTACATTATATATCTGTAGATTATCGTAGTGTATTAGTGTCCATTTTGAGTGAAGTATAAAAACCTTCCCTTTTTGTCATTGTTTCCTACACTCATTTATAATATAACTATTTTAATATAACTATATCTCTATATACTTAGAACCATGTCACACAGGGTTATAATTTCTGTATTAATTGTCAAATATAATTTAGAAAATTCGGGGTAGAGCAGGAAAGTATTTTTCTACATTTCGCTTATTGTTTTTTATTTTTTCCTTTCAAAAGTTTCTTCTTTTATTATTCCCTTTCTGTTTATAGAACTTCCTTTAGCCATTCTTTTACAATAAGCCTGTTGGTGACAAATTCTCTTAGTTTTTTTTCACATGAGAATGTCTTGATTTCTCCTTCATTTTTGAAGGATATTATTATTATTGGGTATAGGATTCAGGATTGATGTTCTTTCCTTTTTGGCACTTGAAAAAATTGTGCTACTTCCTTCTGGCCTCCATGATTTCTTCTTCGTTTTTTTTTTTTTTAATGTTTATTTTTGAGAGACAGAGACACAGGGTGAGCAGGGAAAGGTCAGAGAGAGACACACACACAGAATCTGAAGCAGGCTCTAGGCTCTGAGCTGTCAGCATGGAGCCCAACATGGGACTCAAACTCACAAACCATGGGATCGTGACCTGAACTGAAGTTGGCCACCCAGACACCCATGGCCTCTATGATTTCTGATGAGAAATCCACAGACATTTGTATTTTTTCACCTTATAGGTAAGGAATTTTTTTTCCCTGGCTGCTTTTAAGATTTTTTTTCTTTTTCTTTAGTTTTCAGAAGTTTGAATATGATGTGTCCTGGCCTGGATTTGTGGGGGCTTACCCTGTTTGTGGTTTGCTCAGCTTCTTGAGTTGGTATAATATGTCTCTAGCCAAATCTGGAAGGTTTTCAGCCATTATTTCTTCAAATAGTTTCTCAGCTCTGCTTTTTTTTTTCTTCTGGCAGCTTCATTAATGCAAAACATTAGACTTTGTTGTTATAATCTCATGGCTTCTGAGGCTTTATCCCTTTTTTAAGTCTATATTCTCACTGTTGTTCAAATTGGGTAATTTCTATTGTATCTTCTAGTCCATTGAAACTTTCCTTTTCCATTCTTCTGTTGAGCCCATCCACTGAGCTTTTTGTTTTAGTTGTGTTTTTCAGTTTTCATATTGGTTTGGTTCTTATTTTTCAATTTCTTTGCTGAGACTGTTTCTTTTCTGGGGCTTGCTTTATTTGCCACTGCTTCAAGCATATTTATAATGGCTCACTGAAGTGTTTTTTTTGAAATAATGGCTGCTATAAATTCCTTGTCAGATAATTCTAACATCTCTGCCATCTCAGTGTTGGCATCTATTGTCATTTTTCATTCAGTTTGCATTCTCCCTGGGTTTTTGGTGCAACAAGTGATTTTTAGTTGAAACCTGGACTTTTATAAGACTCTTGATTCTTTTTTTAAAGTTTTTTTATTTTGAGAGAGAGAGAGAGCACACGCACAGGAGGGGCAGAGAGAGAGAGAGGGAGGGAGAGGGGAACCCAAGCGTCTCCACACTGTCAGCATTGGAGTCCAGTGTGGAAATTGAACTCATGAAACATGAGATCATGACCTGAACCAGTCAAGAGTCAGTCACTTAACTGACTGAGCCACCCAGGTGCCCTGTAAGACTCTTGATCTTAAACCCTCAGTTTTGACTGGATATTTTTTTTTTTTTGACAGTGCACTATGAAGGGAAAGGGACACTGCCTCATTACTGATAGGAAGAGGTAGAAGTCCAGGCACCACCTTCAGCCTTTACTGACACCTAGTGAAGAGGAGTGTTCCTTGTCTCCTTGTTTCTGGTGGATGGGAGTGGGTTCTGGCTCTCCATGTGGTCTCCACTGGCACCACAGTAGAGATGACCTCATTACCAGACTTTCCACTGGGTCTCTGACACCACCAGGCTGGAGTGTTGAGAAACCTTTATTAGAGCCTCTCCAGATTAGAAGTGCAGATTCTTTCTCTCCTCTTGGTCTTTGCTGTCATGGATTGGGTGGAGTACACAGTTTTTTCCCCTGATGTTTGGTTGGAATAGAGTGATAATTGTCTTAAAGTTTTCTGCTCCTTGTCCTTTGGCCAGAGAGAGCAGACATTTGTTGGGGTATCTTTTGTCTGGTTCCATTGGCTTTTTGTGGTTGACATTTTCTCCAACCCTGGCATATAAACCCACACAAAGAAACTGGGAACTAACTGTCATGTTAGTCCCTGAGGACGCTTGGGCCCTGAGGTCACTAACTGGTCAGCCTTCTTTTCTCCCTTGTTAGAGTCATATTCTTTTATATTTAATGTCTAGGGTTTTTAGTTGTACTTATTAGTAAGGAAGAATAGGAAAAAGTATGTTTACTTAATTTTGCTGGAAGTATTTGTTTCTATTTTCTTGATTTGATGTTAATTTTTGGATACATATTCAAAAATCAAAACTATATAAAAGAATACTGAGAAAAATCTCATTTGTATTTCTGTGCCTTCAACCCTATTCCAATTCACCTCCTCCTATTCATTTTTTATTAATTTTCTGTTGTATTCTGTGTTTCTTTTTGCAGAAGTATGTGTATTATATGAGTGCACACATACATTTGTGTATTTATGTATGCATACATATTCTTATTTTTCCTTCTTAAACAAAGGCTTATCATACTGTATTACTTGTGTATTTATATACACATATATATTTTTTTCTCCTTCTTAAAATCCTATATATACTCTTATTATTTACTGCATTGTGCTTTTTAATTTTGCTATTTATTCCTAAAAACCATTTCATAGCCAGATCCTTCTCATTTCTTTATGCCTGTATAGTGCTCTGCTGTGTCTATATGTGCAATAGGTTTTTAACTTATTTTTTATTGCTGGATATTTTTTTGTCATATTTTGTTACAAATAATGTTGCAGTGCATAACTGGCACATATACTGTTATATTTTTGTGGTGGTGTTTCTTTAAAGTTTTAGAAGTGACGTTGCTGGACCAATTATAAATGCATGCATATATTTATTTATTTTGGTATTGCCAGATTTTGCTCCATGTGGGTTGTACCATTTGCCTTCTTGCTAGCAGCATATAAGCATACTTATTTTGGGGGCACCTGAATGGTTCAGTCTTTTTGAGCATCCACTCTTGATTTCAGTTCAGGTCATGATCCCAGGGTTGTGGGATTGAGCCCTGCCTTGGGCTCTGAGCTGAATATGGATCCTGCTTGAGATCCTGCTTGCCTGTTCTCTCACAGCCTTTCCAGTAGAGTGTATTGTCAAGCTTTTGAGTTTTGGCTGGTGTGATTGGTTAGAAATGGTATTTCATTTTAATAGCTTTAGCTTTCATTTCTTATGTTATGAGTGAGGTGGAGAATATTTGTTTTCACCCCCATTTTTCAAAGATATTTCCATTGAGTAGAGACTTCCAGTATATTGAATATATCATTCCACTTTCTTCTCATCTCATTGGTACTGTGGAGAAGTCAGCTGTCAGTTTGTTCACTTGAAAGTTATTTCTTCACTCTTAAGGTAGTCTCTTTGTCTTTGGTGTTCTATATTTCTTTGTGTGTCTATATGTGGAATTATTTTTCTTTATTCTGTTTGGGATTTGTTTAGAGTCTTCAGTCTGTAGATTGATGTCTTTCATCAGTTTCAGAAAATGCTTGAGCACTCTTCAAATTTTATGATTTCCCTATTCTCACTATTTTCTTCTGAAACTCTAATTATTGAATTTTATATTTTCACTTTATCCATGTCTTTTAACTTTGGTTTCATGTTGTGAATCCGTTTGTCACTCTCTCTTGCATTCTCAATGATTTCTTTTTTTTTTTTTTTTTAATTTTTTTTAACATTTATTTATTTTTGCGACAGAGAGAGACAGAGCATGAACGGGGGAGGGTCAGAGAGAGGGAGACACAGAATCTGAAACAGGCTCCAGGCTCTGAGCTGTCAGCACAGAGCCCGACGCGGGGCTCGAACCCATGGACCGTGAGATCATGACCTGAGCCGAAGTCGGCCGCTTAACCAACTGAGCCACCCAGGCGCCCCCTCAATGATTTCTTTAGATATGCCTCTGACTAGCTCTTCAAGTGGGTTTAAGCTGTTATTAGTTTAATCCATTGAGTTTTTTACTTGATTATGTTATAGACATTCTATTTGATAGTTTATGGAATAATCATTTTGAAAAGACTTGCTCATTTAATAGTTAACTTGTTTTTACTCATCTTTTCAGTTCCTTTTATTTCTATAAATATAACAAGTATATTTACTTTATATTGTTTCTGATTGGTCCAGTAGTTGAAACTTTATAGATCTGATTCTACTGGATTTCCTAAGAGTCTTGTTCATTTGTATATTTTGTGATTTTTTTTTTTTAACTGTGAGTGCCTCCTTCTTGGGATGTTACCCATAGGAATCCCTCCAGACAGGATTTGTGTTTATTTTTGCCTGATGTCATATGGGTACTATTAGTACAGGATTGCTTTAAACTAAACAAATAGCTTGATGTATTTGGACAACTTAGGAGGATGAAGTTTGGTTAAACCTGTTGAAGGACAGCTTTTGCTTATGAGATATTATTTTGCTTCCTTCTCTCCTCATATGTCTTAAGTTTCAGATTTGTAAAACCCCTGCAGGAATATGTTTATTTCTAATTTTTGTTACTACACTGATACCAACTTTATGGGGAGTTTCTTCTTAGACTATTTATGGCAAGAATTAAGCTTTGTCTCTTGGACCCTGAGCTCCCAAAAGGTCATAAACCAAAGCTCAAGTTCACCTGTTTCTGCAAATGTCTGCAAAGTAAAAATCATGTTCATTCATACACTTATTTTTCTGAATTTCTACTTTTAATTAGATTTTGGCTTGATAATTCCATACTTTTTTAAGTTCATCAGCGTAGTGGGAATATTAAAATTTTTTTTGGCTTTTAAAAATTGTTTTTGTCAGGATTAGTTTGGTTGCCTAGTAAACCATACAGTCAGAAACAAGTCTATTTTTAAAATTCCTAACATATGGTATGTCTTTTTAAAAGTTGCTTCAAAGCTTTTTTGGAACAGCATAGAATATAAATACATTCACATATGAATTCATTATAGTAAAAGGTAGTAAGTATAATAATGATCTGGTTAACAGACATTAGACTGTAGGCAAGCTCTAACTATAACAAAATATCATCACTTGGTTCCTTTTGTGGAGTAGTAAGTGCTTCCATTCAAACATTGAAGAAATTATCACCTGATCATAGACTTAACTGTGGTTAATTTTTGGGTCAAATGATCACTTCTGTAAAATTATTTTGATTTGGGTAAGGCAATAGTCATTTGATTGCTTATAATTTTAGGCCAGCAGGTCATTTAAGAATTACTTTTTAAAGCCACAGTGCGATACCACTTCACACCCACTATGAGGCAATAACAAAAGGGAAGATAATAACAAATGTTGGCAAGGATGTAGAGAGGTTAGAACCTTCGTGCACTTTACATTGGGAATGTAAAGTGGTATCCATTTTGGAAAACAGCTTGGCCATTACCAAAAATGCTAAACATGGAGTTATCATATGACTTAACAGTTTCACTCCTAAATATATACCCAAGAGAAGTGGAACATGTCCACACAAAAACTTGTCCAAAAATGTTATAGAAGCATTATCCATCATGTCCAAAAAGTAGAAACAACCTAAATGTCCGTTAGTTGATGAATGAATAAACAATATGTGGTATATCCACACATGGACTGTTATTTGGCAGCAAAAATGAATGCATTACTACTGGTACATGACTACAATATGGATGAACCTTGAAAACATTATGCTAAGTACAATAAGCAAGCCACAAAATCCACATATGGTATGAGTCTTTTTATATGAAATACCCAGAATAGGGAAATCCATAGAGACGGAGAATAGATTAGTGATTGACACTAGCTGGAGGAGGGAAGAGTTGAGAATGTTTTAGGGTTCTCCAGAGAAGCAATCTGTAAAAGATGTGCATGCGCACACACACACACACACACAACACAACACACAACACACAACACACACACACAAAAGATTTATGATGGTGAATTGGCTCATGTGATTGTGGAGGCTAAGTCCTACAGTCTGCCATCTGCAAGCTAGAGACCCAGGAAAGCTAGTAGTGTAATTCATTTTGAGTCTGAAGGTTTGAGAACCAGGGTAGCTGATGGTTTGAATCCCAGTCTGAAGTTTGGAGAAGATGAGGTGTCCCGACTTAAGCAGGCAGGCAGGAAGTAAAAAGGAAAGAGTTCTTTTTTCCTTTTCTTTTGTTCATTTTAGGCCCTAAAGAATTGGATGATGCTTACCCACATGGGTGCAGGGGGAAGATCTTCTTTACTAATTCCATCTAGTCAAATGCTAACCTTATCTGGAAACACTTCTACAGACACACCCTGAAATACTGTTTAACCTAGGCACAATGTGATAAGTCACGTTGACATAAAATTCATCACAGAGAGTGACTGCTAAGGGGTATGGGGCTTCTTTTCAGGCTGATGAACATGTTATGGAATTAGATAATGGTGATGTTTGCACAACTTTGTGAATATACTAAAAACTGCTGGCTGATACACTTTAAAAGAATGAATTTTATAGTGTGTGAATTATATGAATAAAAATTGTATGAAAAAATTTTAATTTTATGTCTTATATTGAGAAACAGATTTCCTTCATTATATTTATTTTTAGCCCAAACCTCAGGAAAATATTTTTACAGGGTTATTTTGTTGTATAATTTATATAACATGAAATGACTTCATAAGAAGAAATCAGCAGGAAGAATGTGTTTTGTGTATGTGGGTGTGTTTTGTTTCTTGTGGTTGTTTTTTTAAGTAGTGTCAATTTACTTTAGTTAAAAGATTATGTGTGTGTGTGTGTATATACATATATATATATATATATATATTTTTTTTTTTTTTTTTTTTTTTTTTTGAGAGAGAGAGAGAGAGTGAGTGCACATGGGGAAGGAGCAGAGAGAGAGAGAAAATCCCAAGCAGGCTCTGTGCTGTCAGTATGGAGCCTGCTGTGGGGCTCCAACTCAAACCATGAGATCACGGCCTGAGTCAAAGTCAAGAGTCATACGCTTAACCTACTGAGCCACCCAGTTGCCCCACTTAAAAGGTTATATTTTAAGAGGTGCACGGAAGGATAAGCCAGCTCTTATTTTAGTTGCTCACTTTGAGAATGTCTGTAAACCAAATTATCAGTGGATATTTAGCTTTCATTGTATAACTAAGGTAGAAATATTACTTTTGTTTTAATCTGTTTATTCTTAATATAGACTTTCCTTTTTGGGTGTCATATCTTTTATTACTCTTAAGGCTTCTCTTAACTCAGAATATGAACAAGTGTGTTATAATTTTTTGTTTGAATATTTATATATTTTGGTAATAGAAAAGGTCTAAAATTGCCTTCTTAATAGTAAGAAGATTAATATTATCAGATTTGTTGTTAAAATAACTGCCTTTTTTATATTTACCTTTAATAAGTTTATACATTCATTATATTTCCACCTCACCTTTTTGCCCTGGTAAATTGTTAACCTTGCTCTTGTTATTAATTTTGTTGGATGGCACAGTGTTTGTCTTGTTAGCCATGTTGCTCTGCCTATGTTATATAGTGGCTATTTTTTTTAAGTTTATTTATTTATTTTGGGAGAGAGAGAGAGGGAGGGAGGACAGGAGGGAATATGAGTGGGGGAGGGGCAGAGAGAGAGGAAGAGAAAGAGAATCCCAAGCAGGCTTCAGTGCAGAGCCCAATGCAGGGGTTGAACTCAAAAAAAGCAAGATCATGACCTGAGCTGAAGTTGGATGCTTAACCGACCGAGCCACTCAAGTTCCCCTATACTGGCTGTTTTTATAAAATAATTTTATTTAAAAAAAATTTTTTTTTAACATTTTATTTATTTTTGAGACAGAGAGAGACAGAGCATGAATGGGGGAGGGGCAGAGAGAGAGGGGGAGACACAGAATCGGAAGCAGGCTCCAGGCTCTGAGCCATCAGCCCAGAGCCCGACGCGGGGCTCGAACTCACGGACCGCGAGATCGTGACCTGAGCTGAAGTCGGACGTTTAACCGACTGAGCCACCCAGGTGCCCCTAAAATAATTTTAGATTTATAGTCATAATTCTGTTAATTCATCATTTAGTATATAACATATGAGAGCCCTAATTATTTATGAATAATATTGACAAGAATGTAAAATTGGAGAAACTTAAACTATCTGAGTTTAACTTGTTACTTTGAATATTTTCTATAATCCTTTTTCAAAATGGTCATCAGCCTCTACAGAGGCTTAGGATGCTATGGATTCTATCTTTGGCAGTATAATTATTAGCAAGTTGTTTCTTAAATTGAGAAGTCCTACTTCTTAGTCCACCTCTGATTTCTGCTCTTTGTCCTACCTGTCCCTACTATCCATCCACTATTTACTTAGCACCACCTGTGTGTAAAGCCCTGAGCTAAGTGCTGGGAATATTGCCTTGAATAAGATACCCATGATTACTACGTCGTGGTGCTTGCATTCTAGCAGGAGAGGCAGGCATTAAACAACTTATTACACAATTAAGTGTTTAATTACAAGTGCCATTTTTATTATGAAGGAAAGAGAGCTTAGAGTGTGATACCAATGGGTGGGGTGACAAGGGGAAAGGCTTGTTTGAGAAAGTGATGCTTGAGTTGAGAGCTGAAGTACAGGTAGGAACTATATAAAGGACTCTGGGGGAGTGGAAGGAAAAGAGAGAGCCATCATAAAGGGGTGGTAGGGAGGGAAATGCATGAAGATCCCTTGGGAGGAAAGGAGATTGGTTTCAAGGAGTCAAAAAAAGGCCAATATCAGTCTTCATTGTTGTCATTTATTTGCTTGTTGGACATGGAAGTGATCTAATCAAGATTTGTATTTTATTTACTTTTATTTAACTCTTCATTTTGAATAATTTTAGACTGAGGAAAATACTATAAAATCAGTATACATTCTTTACCCAGATTTCCCCAAATATTAATATTAATCTTATATATCTATGGTATAACTATCAAAATCAGGCCTACCGCATGTTTTGTAAGACCTGTAAGTTAAGATTGATTGTACATTTTTAAAGAGTTATTAAAAAAGAAAAGGACTGTGTGATGGAGACCTTATGTGGCCTACACATCCTAAGATATTTATTATCTGGCCCTTTACACAAAGGTTTGCTGATGCCTGATCTAATCCATAGACTATTCAAATTTCACCAGTTGTCCTACCAACATCCTTTTTCTGCTCCAGGATCAAATCCACGATGCCATGTTGCCTTTAGTTGGTATGTCTCTTTTACTATGGAACAACTCCTCAGTCTTTCATGACCTTGATACTTGAATGACTACTGGCCAGTTATTTTATTGGATATCCCTCAACTTGGGTTTGTCTTGTATTTCCTCATGATTAATTTCAGGGAATATACAATTTGGTAAACTAGCTTTTTAAAAAAATGAACATTTTATATAGATTGCAATCACATTGTTACAGAATTATATCTCTAGGTTTTCAATATGAGAGCAATACAGTCATACCTCATTTTATCATTCTGTTATGCTTCACTTTACAGTAGTACTTTGCAGATACTGCATTTTTTACAAATTGAAGGTTGGTGGCTACTATGGAGCAAGTTTATTGGTGCCATTTTCCAACAATTTTGCTCACTTCGTATTTCTGTGTCACATTTTGGTATTTCATTACATATTTCAAACTTTATCTTTCTAATGGTGATCTGTGCTCAGTGATCTTTGATGTTACTATTGTAATTGTTTTGGGGTGCCACAGACTGCCCATATAAGATGGCAAACTTAATAAATGTTGTGTGTTCTGGCTGCTCTACCCATTGGCCTTTCCCCCTATCTCTTTCCCTCTCCTCAGGCCTCCCTATTCCCTGATATACAACAATATTGAAGTTAAGCCAACTAATAACCCTCCAGTAGTCTGTAAGTGTCAAATTAAAGGAATAGTCAATTGATATGGCAAACTTCATTGTTTTCTTATTTTAAGAAATTGTTGGAACTCCTGGGTGGCTCAGTTGGTTGGGCATCTGACTTCGGCTCAGGTCATGATATCACGGTCTGTGCGTTTGAGCCCCGCGTTGGGCTCTGTGCTAACAGCTCAGAGCCTGGAGCCTGCTTCGGATTCTGTGTCTCCCTGTGTCTCTGACCCTCCCCCGTTCATTCTCTGTCTTTCTCTGTCTCAAAAATAAATAAACATTAACAAAAAAAATTTTTTAAAAGAAATTGTCACAGCCACCACCTTGGTCAGCAGCCATCAACATTGAGGCAGGACCCTCCACCAGCAAAAAGATAATGACTTGCTGAAAGCTCAGATGATGGGTAGTATTTTTAGCAATAACATATTAAAAAAATTTGTTTAATGTTTATTTTTGAGAGACAGAGAGTGCAAGCGGGGGAGAAGCATAGAGAGGGAGAGACAAAATCAAAGAAGGCTTCCGGCTCTGAGCTGTCAGCACAGAGCCTGATGTGGGGCTCGAACTCGTGAATCACAAGATCATGATCTGAGCTGAAGTCTGACGTTTAACCAACTGAGCCACCCAGGTGCCCTAATAAAATATTAAAAAATTTTTTTTTGTTTTAATATTTGTTTATTTTTGAGAGAGACAGAGTGTGAGTGGGGGAGGGGCAGAGAGAGAGAGGGAGACACAGAATCTGAAGCAGGCTCCAGGCTCTGAGCTGTGAGCACAGACAAGGGGCTCGAACTCACGAGCTGTGAGATCATGACCTGAGCCGAAGTCAGATGCTTAACTGACTGAGCCACCCAGTCACCCCTCCAATAAAATATTTTTAAGTTAAGATGTGTATATTGCTTTTTTTTAGACATAATGCTATTTCACACTTAATATAGTATCACATAAACATAACTCTTTTATATGCACCAGGATACCCCAGAATTAATTTGATTTGCTTTATTGTGATACTTTATTGCAGTGTTCTGGAATGTAATCTATGATATCTCTAAGGTATGATTGTACAAACCATAGATGACTCCTCTTCTGTCCCAGTGTTAGAATGATTATTTTTCTATAGATTCTGAATGGTGCTAGTCTTTTGTTTTGTTTTCACAATAACAGGAGATAGTCTCTGATGTTATTTATAATGGCTTTTTGTTCAAGAACTACTGACTACATTAGCACTGTTACCAAAAATGAAGTTTTGTTTTAGTTTTGTTGGTTGCTTTTTGAGATAAAATTATTATATTTAGATTAAAGAGCTAATAAGGGTTTTATTATAATTTGGTTTAATTTGATATTGACTGATGCTACCTGTAAAGTGCTTTTATTATTTTATCATTTAGCAATATCAAGCCTCATTTAAATAACAAAGACTTATTAACAGTTTCTAGCAGCTTGAGAAGCTGTTTTAGAATTGATATGCATTTCATATCATGCATGTGAATTTAAGTTGTGCAAATTTGCTAAAGTGGTGATACTAATATTTTATATTCAGGCTATGATCAGTGTTGTTAATTTCTGTATTTAAATTTGGATTTACTTTAAACAGAATTATGGATTCATAGGAACCTCCATGAAAAGTACAACTGTTTTATGTACAACTATCTACTTTATGTACAACTATCATTTTGATAGACCTTTATTTTGAGAAGTGTGTAAAAATGGTAACTTAATCACTAATCTCAATCATTGCATTTCTCAAAAATGTAATAATTTAAAAATCAAGCTTATATACTTAGAAACTTTCTGTTTAGGAAAAACAGGTAATTGAATTTAAAAATGTAATCAATGTGGAAGACCCTCAGTGAATATTTGTGGAATGATTTAACACAGATAACATTATTTTAAATTACTTGATTAAATACCATGCATTCATAGTGTGATAGAACTTAACTCTTAAATTCTGTAGAATGTAGAAAAGAAAGTACCAGAGATCATATGTTTCAGAGTTTTTCAAATTATGCTACAAAGTAGGGTCACCCTTCCAACATGTGAAAGTAACCTATTTATTTATTTATTTTAAAAATATTTATTTTTGAGAGAGAAAGAGAGAAGGAGCACAAGTGAGGGAGGGGCAGAGAGACAGGAGACACAGAATCCAAAGCAGGCTCCGGGCTCTGAGCTGTCAGCACAGAGTGGGGCTCAAACCCATGAACAGTGAGGTCATGACCTAAGCCAAAGTTGGACGCTTAACTGACTGAGCCACCCAGACGCCCCAATTTATTTATTTTTTAAATATTTATTTGTTTTTGAGAGAGAGAAAGTGAGAGCTCGTGTGCTTGTGCACAAAAGTGGGGTGGAGCAGAGAAAGGAGGCACAGAATCTGAAGCACATTTCAGGCTCTGCGCTGTTAGTGCAGAGCCTGATGTGGAGCTCGAACTCACGAACCATTGAGATCATGACCTGCACCAAAGTTGGATGCTTAACTGACTGAGCCACCCAGATGCCCTGAAAGTAAACTTTTTATATCAAGTTCTAAGCATACTGGCTTCTTATTTTATAAACAAAGTACAATAATAATAGCATCACCACTAACATTTCTTTTATATCTTTTTTTTTTTTTTTCTGTTCCTCTCTCTTCTTCTTTTTAACTTGTAACCAGGAATACTGTTTGATTTTTAAAAATAGCTGGTTATTTTGGGCTTTTTTTTTTTTTTACTACTGGGCTCTTTTGAAAGGAATTTCTACCAAAAGTTTGCTACCAGATTTGAGTACAGTGATTGCTGAAGTAATTGACTTTACTGCCTCTTGGATTTTTGTTTCCCTTACCATACTCAGTATTCTAAAACGTACAACCATTATTGTTTCTTACAAAGTCCCTTTATTTGTTAGTTAACTCTTCAAAGACGTTTTAACTTACATGTTTAATGCCTTTTGGCTCTAAGAGCTCTTTTTTTAAATTAAGTTTTTATTTTAATTCCAGTGTAGTCAACATACATTGTTTTATTAGTTTCAGGTGTACCATATAGTGATTCAACACTTCCATACATCACCCAGTGTTTATCATGACAGGTGCCTTCCTTATTCCCCATCACCAATCTCACCCATTCCTCCACCGCTCTCCCCTCTGATAACCATCAGTTTGTTCTTTGTGGTTAAGAGTCTGTTTCTTGGTTTCTCTCTCTTTCTTTCTTTTTTCCTTATCTCATTTGTTTTGTTTCTTTTTTCTTTTATTTATTTATTTTGAGAGTAAGCGTGAATGTGGAGGGGCAGAGAGAGAAAGGGAGAGAGAGAATCCCAAGCAGGCTCTACACTCATAGTGATGAGGGTTTCAGTCCCATGAACAGAACCATGAGATCATGCCCTGAGCTGAAATCAAGGCAGACACTTAACTGACTAAGCCACCCAGGTGTTCCTCATTTGTTTCTTAAATTTCACATATAAATGAAATCATATGGTTATTTGTCTTTCTCTGATTTATTTCACTTAGCATTGTACTCTGTAGCTCCATCCACATCATTGCAAATGGCAAGATTTTATTCTTTTTTATAACTGAATAATATTCCATTATAAATATATATGTATATATTATACAGATATATGTATATATGGATATATATGGATATATATATATATTTAATTTTTTTACGTTTATTTATTTTTGATAGAGAAAGAGCACAAGTGGGGGAGGGGCAGAGAGAGGAGGAGACACAGAATCCAAAGCAGGCTCCAGGCTCTGAGCTGTCAGCACAGAGCCCGATGCGGGGCTCGAACTCACAAACTGCAAGATCATGACCCGAGCTGAAGTCGGATGCTTAACTGACTGAGCCACCCAGGTGTCCCTATGTATATATTATACACATATATACCACATCTTTTTTATCCATTCATCTATCAGTGGACACTTGGACTGCTTCTATAATTTGAGTATTGTAAATAATGCTGCTATAAACATAGGGGTACATGTACTCTTCTGAATTGGTGTTTTTGTATTTTGGGGGTACCCAGTAGTATGATTACTTGATTGTAGGGGTGGTTCTATTCTTAACTTTTTGAGGAATCTCCATCCTGTTTTCCACAGTGGCTGCACCAGTTTGCATTCCCACTAACATGCAAGAGTGTTCCTCTTTTTCCATGTCCTCGCCAACACCTGTTGTTTCTTGTATTGTTGAGTTTAGCCATTGTGACAGGTGTGAGGTGATACCTCATTTTAGTTTTGCTTTGCATTTCTCTGATGATGAGTGACGTTGAACGTCTTTTCATGTGTCTGTTGGCCATCTGAATGTCTTAGAAGTGTCTGTTCATGTCTTTTGCACATTTTAAAATTGAATTATTTTGCAGTGTTGAGTTTTACAAGTTCTTTATATATTGTGGGTACTAACCCTTTATCAGGTATATAATTTGCAAATATCTCCTCCCACTCAGTACGTTGTCTTTTAGTTTTGTTGATTGTTTCCTTTGCTGTGCAGAAGCTTTTTATTTTGGTGTAGTCCTAATAGTTTATGCTTGCTTTTATTTCCCTTGCCTCAGGAGACATATCTAGAAAATTGTTGCTATGGCCTATATCAGAGAAATTACTGCCTGTGCTCTCTTCTAGGATTTTTACAGTTTCAAGTTCTTAAATTTAGGTCTTTAATCCCTTTTGAATTTATTTTTGTGTATGGTGTAAGAAAGTGGTCCAGTTTCATTCTTTTGCATGTAGCTGTCCAGTTTTTTCAAGAGCATTTATTGAAAAGACTTTTTTCCCACTGGATATTCTTTCCTACTTTGTTGAAGATTAATTGATCATCTAATTGTGGGTTTATTTCTGGGCTTTCTATTCTGTCTTATTGATATGTGTGTCTATTTTGGTATCAGTACTGTACTGTTTTGATTATTACAGCTTTGTAATATAACTTGAAGTCTGGAATTGTGATGCCTCCAGCTTTGCTTTTCTTTTTCAAAATTGCTTTGGCTGTTTGGGGTCTTTTGTAGTCCCATACAAATTTTAGGATTGTTTGTTCTAGTTCTGTGAAAAATGTTGTTAGTATTTTAATAGGGATTGTATTAAATCTGTAGATTGCTTTGGATAGTATGGACATTTTAACAATATTTGTTCTTCCAATCCATGAGCATGGAATACCTTTCCATTTATTTGTGTCATCTTCACAATTTCTTTCATCAGTGTTTTCATTTTAGAGTATAGGTCTCTCACCTTTTGGGTTAAGTTTTTTCCGAGGTACTTTATTATTTTTGATGTAATTGAAATGGGATTGTTTTATTTATTTCCTTTTCTGCTGCTTTATTAGTATATAGAAATGGAATCAGATTTCTGTACATTTATTTTGTACCCTGAGACTTTACTGAATTCATTTATCAGTCCTAATAGCTTTTGGTGGAGTCTTTTGGATTTTCTATGTGTAGCATCATGTCATCTGCAAATACTGAAAGTTTTATTTCTTCCTTACCAATTTGGATGCCTTTTATTTCTTTTTTTTCTTTTTTTTTTTTTTATTTATTTTTGAGACAGGGAGAGACAGAGCATGAACAGGGGAGGGTCAGAGAGAGGGAGACACAGAATCTGAAACAGGCTCCAGGCTCTGAGCTGTCAGCACAGAGCCCGACGTGGGGCTCGAACTCACAGACTGCAAGATCATGACCCGAGCTGAAGTCGGCCGCCCAACCAACTGAGCCACCCAGGCGCCCCTGATGCCTTTTATTTCTTTTTGTTGTCTGATTGCTGTGGTTGGGACTTCCAGTACTATGTTGAATAAAAGTGGCGAGAGCGGACATCCTTGTCTTGTTCCTGACCTTAGGGGAAAGGCTCTCAATTTTTCCTCTTTGAGTATGTTTGCTGTGGGTTTTTCATATAAGGCCTTTAATATGTTGAGGTATTTTCCCTCTAAACTTACTTTGTTGAGGGTTTTTATCATGAATGGATGTTGTACTTTGTCAAATGCTTTTTCTGCATATATTCAAATGATCATATGGTTGGGGTTTTTTTTATTATTATTATTTTAGACAAAGAGTGCAAGCAGGGGAGAGGGGTAGGAAGCAGAGGAAGAGAAAGAATCCCAAGCAGGCCCCATGTCCAGTGCATAGCTAGAAGCAAGGCTCAATCCCACAACCCTGGGATCATCTGAGCTGAAATCAAAAGTCAGATGCTCAACTGATTGAGCCACCCAGGCATCCCAATCATATGTTTTTTAGCCTTTCTCTTATTGATGTGTCACATTTGATTTACTAATATTAAGCCACACTTGCATCCCAGGAATAAATCCCACTTGATCATGGTGAATGATTCTTTTAATGTATTATTGGATTTGGTTTGCTACTATTCTGTTGAGGGTTTTTGTATCTGTGTTCATCAGAGATATTGGCCTGTAGTTCTCTTTTTTTGGTGGTGTCTATCTGGTTTGGGTATCAGGGTAATGCTGGCCTCATAAAATGAGTTTAGAAGTTTTCTGTCCTCTTCTATTTTTTGGGAAAAGTTTGGGAAGAATAGATATTAACTCTTCTTTGAACATTTGATAGGATTTGCCTGAGGATCCATCTGGTCCTGGACTTTGTCTGTTGGGAGTCTTATGATAACTGATTCAGTTTCTTTGCTAGTAATTGATCTGTTCAAATTTTCTATTTTTTCCTGCTTCAGTTTTGGTAGATTATATGTTTCTAGGAATTTTTCCCTTTCTTCTAAGTTGTCCAATTTGTTAGCATATAATTTTTCATAATATAGGCATATTTTTTATTGTATTCTCTTTTAATTGTTTTTAATGGTATTGGTTATTTCCCCTCTCTCATTTGTGATTTTATTTGAACCCTTTCTCCTCCTCCTTTTGCTTTTTTAAAATTAATTTATTTTTTGAGAGAGAGAGAGAGGGAGGGAAGGAGGGAGGGAGGGAGAGGCAGAGAGAGAGAGAAAATCCCAAGCAGGCTCCTCACTGTGAGTGTAGAGCCCGATGCAGGGCTTGAACTCCTGAACCGTAAGATCATGACTTGAGCCAAAGTCAGATGCTTATCTGACTGAACCACCCAAGTGCCCCCTTTCTCGTTTTTTCTTGATTAGTCTAGCTAGAGGTTTATCAATTTTGTTGATTTTTTTTTTTTCAGAGAACCATCTCCTAGTTCCACTGATCTATTCTTTATTAAGTTTCTGTATCATTCATTTCTGGTCTAATTTTTATTATTTCCTTTCTTCTGCTGATTTTGGGTTTTGTTTGTTGTTCATTTTCTAGCTCCTGTAGGTGTAAGCTTGGTTGTTTATTTGAGATTTTTCTTGCTTTTTTTTAAAGTTTATTTATTTTTGAGAGAGAGAGAAAGAGAGGAGCTTGCATAAGTGGGGTGGGGAGAGAGAGAGAGGGAGAGAGAGAATCCCAAGCAGGTTCTTCACTGTCCATGCAGAGCCTGATGTGGGGCTCAAATCCACAAAACCATGAGATCATGACCTGAGCCAAAACCAGGAGTTGGACCCTTAACTGACTGAGCCACCCAGGTACCCTGAGATTTTTCTTCCTTCTTGAGGTAGGCATGTATTGCTATAAACTTCCCTCTTAGTACCACTTTTGCTGCATCCCAAAGGTTTTGGACCATTGTATTTTATTTTCATTTGTTTTCATGTAATTTTTGATTTCTTCTTTCATTTCTTAATTGACTCATCTATTGCTCAGTAGCATGTTATTTAACCTCCATGTATTTGTGGTCTTTCCAGATTTTTTCTTGTGATTTCTAGCTTCATAGTGTCAGGAAAAAATGCGTGGCATGGCTTCAACCTTTTTGAATTTGTTGACTTGCCTAATATGTGATCAGTTCTAGAGAATGTTCCATGTGTGCTGGAAAAGAATATGTATTCTGCTCTTTTAGGATGGAATGTTCTGAATATGTGTTAAATCCATTTGGTCCAGTGTGTCATTCAATGCCACTGTTTCCTTGTTGATTTTCTGTTTAGATGGTCTGTCCATTGGTGTAAGCTGGGTGTTAAAGTCCCCTATTATTATTGTATTACTGTCTATCAGTACCTTCATATTTTTTATTGACTTTTATATACTTGGGTGCTTCTATACTTGGGTGCATAAGTATTTACATTTTTTATATCTTCGTATTGGATTGTTTCCTTTATTATTATATATTATTATTATATATTATTATTATTATTATTATTATATAGTATTTTTTGTCTCTTGTTACCATCTTTGTTTTAAAGTCAATCTTGTCTTATATAAATATTGATACCCTGGATTTTCTCAGAGTTTTTTTGGAGAGTCTCTGCTCTATGACAGTGAACACATGGGCTGTGTCCCTTATGATCTTCCTTGAACTTTAATGTCATATTTGTACAACCTCTCAACAAGGCAGACAATATGTATTTGCAGTATTTTATTAATTTTAATACAAAGCTAAAGTATTTTTTTTCTATTTCAGTTTTCCTAAAATATGAACTATGGAGATATTGTAAAGTTTATATTACTTACCTTTGTGAATTTGTTCTTTCTTTAATTACTTCAAGAACTATTCTTTGATTTGTTGATTCTTGTGTATATTCCACTTTTAGTAGCATTCTGACTTGGAAAAGACTTACAGAATGTGTGTTGTAGAAGGCATGGTGCTTTTTATTATTAAAAAAAAAAGACATTTTTGTTATTCAACAAATTGCTCTTGAATACCTAGTGGTGCCAAGTACTGTTCTAGAAGTTGAGGCTTTAGCAGTGAACAAAACACAAAAATGCCTATTATTCTAGACTTTCTAGTGGTCATTAACAATGAGGTATACTTTTGATTATGAGATTATGAGATCATAGTCATTTAGAAAATACTCGTCTTTGGGTATTATCTTAGGTACTAGGAAGATAATTTTTGTGTGTGTGCATTTTCTTTTTTTTAGTTAATGTTTGGATAACATGATCACAGAGATACTATACAAAGCACAGAGTTTGGGGAAATCATAGTCTTTATTGTCAGATACACCTGAGTTTGAATTCTAGCTTTACCACTTACATTCATTTGGCTGGGCAGTGTTGGATAAATAACTTATATGAGCTTTAGTTTACTAATTTGTCAACTGGAGATAATAGTTATATTGTAGAGTTATTGTGAGAATTAGAAATAATGTAATATTTTGTAGCATCAGCAGCTACCATTATCTTGTCATTATATTCTTTATAATCCAGGTTCATAGCCAACAATGACAGCAACAATAGGAAGGCAAGGGCCTAGGCCCCAAGATTCAAAGGCTTCTGGATATCCATCTAAGTATTCATTGGGATTGGGACTAGGTACTGACAATAAAGGGACATTGGGGGAGGCTGGTCAGGCCTTTTAGATTCAGAAAGATTGGTCAGGTTAATGTCAACAGCATTGTCTTAGAAACATTGTTCTAACTTGCATTTAGGGTCCTAAAAAGCTATTACATTTTACTCAACACTTAAAAATTTTTTGAATGTTGATTTTATTGTGCTAATACAGGATACCTAAACTTGGGGTTCTTTGGGCAAGAAGAACAGATAACCAGGCACTGTAGAGCAATAGCTATGTATTTGCTCCTGAAAGAATCTCTTTATATAAGCCTGAACCAAGGACATGGGTGCCTTGACAAGGCTTTTACTTCAGCAATTTTCTAAACTGATACTGTTTATTTTGTTCAACATTTATTTATGGGGAGTGAAGAGAACTAAAAAGTTGTATATCTATGTTCATAAGTAGAGTTTATTGTAGATTACTAAATGGAATATAACATTTTATTCTCACCTGCAAGTTGGAAAATACAGTAAAACCTTGGTTCGTGAGCATAATTCGTTTCGGAAACATGCTTGTAATCCAAAGCACTTGTATATCAAAGCAAATTTCTCCATAAGAAATAATGGAAATTCAAATTATTTGTTCCACAACCCAAAAATATTCATATAAAAATGATTACAACGGGAACCCTCTTGCACTGTTGGTGGGAATGCAAATTGGTGCAGCCGCTCTGGAAAGCAGTGTGGAGGTTCCTCAGAAAATTAAAAATAGACCTACCCTATGACCCAGCAATAGCACTGCTAGGAATTTACCCAAGGGATACAGGAGTACTGATGCATAGGGGCACTTGTACCCCAATGTTTATAGCAGCACTCTCAACAATAGCCAAATTATGGAAAGAGCCTAAATGTCCATCAACTGATGAATGGATAAAGAAATTGTGGTTTATATACACAATGGAATACTACGTGGCAATGAGAAAGAATGAAATATGGCCTTTTGTAGCAACGTGGATGGAACTGGAGAGTGTGATGCTAAGTGAAATAAGCCATACAGAGAAAGACAGATACCATATGGTTTCACTCTTATGTGGATCCTGAGAAACTTAACAGAAACCCATGGGAGAGGGGAAGGGAAAAAAAAAAAAAAAGAGGTTAGAGTGGGAGAGAGCCAAAGCATAAGAGACTGTTAAAAACTGAGAACAAACTGAGGGTTGATGGGGGGTGGGAGGGAGGGGAGGGTGGGGGATGGGTATTGAGGAGGGCACCTTTTGGGATGAGCACTGGGTGTTGTATGGAAACCAATTTGACAATAAATTTCATATATTGGAAAAAAAATAAATTAAAAAAAATGCAAAAAAAAAATAAAAATGATTACAGTACTGTAATATAGTACAAAACAATAAAGAAAATACAAAATATGAAGAAAAATAAGTTAATCTGCACTTTACCTTTGAAAACCTTCATGGCTGGTGTGAGGGAGACGAGAGGAGAGGGTTATTGTGTAGGACAGCTTTCACTATCACTAACAGAATCACTGCTGTATATTGGCTCAATGGAATCTTTTTCTGCACGGGGTCATTGTATACATTTGCAAGGTTGTTGACTATAGTATTGATAAACTCTTGTCATATCTTGTATTTAATGTAACTGGCGATAAGGCAGCAGAAGAAAGGGTCTATTATCTGCAGGCAGTCTGACCCAGAATGAAGCAAAGCATTCCTAAGCTTACTCTTGTATGGAAAGCAAAGGACTGTCTGTAGGTGCTTTGAAGTGACAAAAAATACACTAGGGCCAGTTGTGGGCACCTTCCAATGTTCTGAAAAATCACTGGTTTCTGCCAGACACTGGCCTGACACTGAGCATCTGAGCATGGGAGACAATCACCCACAATCCCACAGAGAGAGAGAGACAGAGACAGAGAGAGAGGAACCATTGGCTCAGTTGTGATCATGTGACATTTGGCGTCATGTACTATTCTTATTGCAAGACATCGCAGGTTTATCAAGTTAAAATTTATTAGAAATGTTTGCTTGTCTTGCAGAACACTCGCGGAGCAAGTTACTCGCAATCCAAGGTTTTACTGTAACAGAAATAGGTGACCTCAGCACTTTCCATATAAAAAGCTGGGGTACCTGGGTGGCTTAGTTAGGCATCTGACTCTGGGTTTTGCTCATGTCATGATCTCATGATCTCATGAATTGGAGCTCTGCACTGACAACACAGAGCCTGCTTGGGATTCTCTTTCTCTCTCTTCCTCTTCTTCCCTCCCTCCCTCTCCCTCTCTCTCTGCCCTTCCCCACCTTGTGCGCACTCTCTCTCTCTCTCTCAAAATAAATAAATAAACTTTTAAAAAAAAGCTATCTACTTAGTATAACACATTCTAGCTCCATCCATGTCATTGCAAATGGCAAGATTTCATTCTATGTTAAGTGAAATAAGTCAGAGAAAGACAAATACCATATGATTTCACTCATGTGGAATTTAGGAAGCAAAATAGGTGAACATGTGGGAAGCAGAGAGGTGGGAAGAGAAGAGAGGGAAATAAACCATAAGAAACTCTTAATGATAGAGACAAATAGGATTAATGGAGGGAGGTGGGTAGGAGATGGTCTATATAGGTAATGGGTGTTAAGGAGGGCGCTTGTGATGAGCACTGGATGTTGTATATAAGTGATGAGTCACTGAATTCTACTCCTGAAGCCAATATTGCACCTTATATTAACTAATTAAAATTTTTAAAAAGCTATCTCTTCAGCCACAACAGTTCTGGTTTGTACTTCTGTTTTTACTATATCTTCATAGGAAAAGAACCTTGTTAGGCCAGTAGTACCTTAAATTAGAAATAAAAGAGCATTGTTCCTATGCCCATGTGGAAGATGGGCTCTATGAGCCCTATGGACATGGGCTCCTATGTCTCTGGAAGAGACAGATCATTCTGCTATCCATTTATATGGACAGTTTATCCCTATGTGTCAAGTGCATGCACACTAGACTTACTTTTTGAGCACCTTTTATCTACCAAGCTCAGTACTAGATTTGTTAGAAAATAAAAATATGAGTAAGAAACAGCTGCTTCTCTTAGGAATTTAGAGTCTCTTAGAGATGGAAGAAAACTAACATTTATGAGCACCTACAGTGAAAAGCTATTTCACCTACAGTGAAAGCTGTTTACATGCATTGTCATATGCATTGTCTTATGTGGGTCTCTGTAAATGGGTAGATAGTATAGGGGTTCAGAATATGGAATCCACAGTCAGACTACTTGGGTTCAAATTTAGACTCCCAACACTACTTTTTCCAGCCTATCTTCTATCTTCTCTGGACTTCAATTTCCTCATCTGTAAGATGTAATAATACAACTAACCTCATAAAGCTATTGGGAGGATTGAATAAATTAATATGAACAAAGAGGTTAGAAAATTATGTGGTATGTAATAAGCACTAAGTAATTATTTATTTAAAAGTTAAATAGCTATTCGTCAATTGATGGAACTGGAATTCAACTATCTCTTTCCCTTTCCCTTTTAGTGGACATTGATATAAGACAAAGGGACAATTTACTTCTTTTGTTAGAAGAAATAAAAAAAAGTTAATAGCAATTCAGAGGAGAGAGTACTTAGTTCTGCACTGGGGATTAGAAGGAGTCCTTAATCTGGGTCTAGATGGATGAGGGAAATTCCATTTGGGAAAGGGATATTCTAGAAGGCAAATTCCTATAAAGCAGATACTATGTTTTTTTTGATTGTTTATTTTTTAATTTTTTTTAACGTTTATTTATTTTTGACACAGAGAGAGACAGAGCATGAACGGGGGAGGGGCAGAGAGAGAGGGAGACACAGAATTGGAAGCAGGCTCCAGGCTCTGAGCCATCAGCCCAGAGCCCGACGCGGGGCTCGAACTCACGGACCGCGAGATCGTGACCTGAGCCGAAGTCGGCCGCTTAACCGACTGAGCCACCCAGGCGCCCGATACTATGTTTTTATAATCTTGTACCTCTCATACCCCAAGTAGGAAGATAGTAGGCACTCAATAGCTAGTTATCAAACTGAATTGAACTTAATAAGTGGAGAATGGAGAATGTATTGAAGGAGAATAGCTGAATGGGTCAAGCTGTGAGGGTGCTAGATCCTTGGTTACTTCCTTCTCTGTCTGTTCTGGAGTTTTACTTTTTGTTTTCATTTATCACAATCAGGAATGAGCTCAATTATCCATATCCTATATGAATGTAAGTAAAAATCAGTGTAGGAAAAATTTCACAGTACTTTGTTATTCTGGTTTGACAGAGACTTGAAGAGAAGATCTGATAAAAAACAGTTGTTTCCCTTTCTTTGAAAATGTGTAAACATTATTTACTACTCTGGCCCATCAATGAAGTGAATCAGCAGATTTCTCTGGCTGGATACTTTGTATCTGGGTCTGAAATGATATAATTTGTTACTCCTAAAAATGGGAAGTGGAATAAATTAATTTAGAGAGACTAGCAGGGTGGAGGAAGTTACCTAGTGTCTAGATATATTTTGAGCCATTTTTATTGTTTTGATATCATGGCATAGGATTTTTTTCTATTCTCACATTTTATATCCTAATTTCAAAGATGTGACAGGTTACATGTTATTTCTGCTTGCTTGTTTTAAAGTTATTGAACATTGGGATTTATTTGCAAGTTGTTTATTTGTTTTAAAGCATTTTTAGGATAGGGTAGGGATAAATTATTAAATAATTTCTGAGATTAAAGACCTTTCTTTCCACATGGATGTACACTATTGTTTCATGACCTTATTTTAAAAATGTAAAATGTAATGTTTTTAGAAGTATTGTTTCTACAACTACAGTTGTTGCTTAGTATCTGAGAAATGAAGGGTGTAAGTGTTGTGAATAACTTATTTACAACAGAATATAATTTAAAACTAACTTCTGATTAGGTTTTAAAAATAAGAATTTGAGGGGGAGGGGCCAACATGGTGGAGAAGTAGGGGGAATCCATATTTCCCACGTCTCTCAAACAAAGAAGTGTAGAAGCCAAAGGACTTTGAACACCAGAGCCTGGGAGGAAAAGAGACTGAATCTACTAGGAAGAAAATGGGAAAGCGGAGATAAAAAAGGCCACGTGGGCATGGAGGGGAGGGACCCCCTTCTGTGGAGAGACAAAAGGAAGAGAAAGAGTGGCTAGGGAAGTGTAGGACCGTATCTGGACAGGAGAAAGACCTGGGACTGAGACTGAGAGGGATCCGATCTCTAACTGGGGGGCCTTCTTCGGACTGGAGCTGCTCCCTGTTTGTGCACCTGGGGAGGAGGTCTTGGGTACAGTGGTAGGTCAGGGGCTCAGTCCACAGCTGGAAAAAGTGATTCCCTCCCTGGAAGGCTGCGTGATAGTACAGAACCTGCCTGCGTCCACCACTCCCCGGCACAGTGGCTGGATTGAGGACGCAGTCTGCAGGAGGAAAAGGAGGCCATCTCCCTGTAGTGCTGTGGGAAAAGACAAAGCCTGCCTGCGTCCGCCATCCCAGGGGCTCGTGGCGAGGGCAGTGGCTCAGTCCACAGTAGGAGAAGGCTGTCCTCCCTGAAGTGCGGCGA
Source organism: Panthera tigris (assembly GCF_018350195.1). Lineage (NCBI taxonomy): Eukaryota > Metazoa > Chordata > Mammalia > Carnivora > Felidae > Panthera > Panthera tigris. The sequence goes on from NC_056668.1 coordinate 81,473,563, forward strand.
CACAGACAAAGCCAGCCGGGACCACATATTGCCGCACTCAGAGGCGCTTCCCTGGTGCCAGAGCACATGAAGCGGGACTTTGAATCCTAGCCAAGCGCAGGGTTAGGGGAGCTGGTGGAGAGAGAAAGACCACCCCCTCTGCGCCCACAGCACAGTGAGGACGACTCAAACAGTCCACTGGGTCCGGATCCATGGAGAAGAGACTGGGGAACCACCGTTTCTAACCCCCTGCCCCCATCACCACCACCAAGGTGGGGCCTCAGGGATCACTCCCAGGGCCAATAGTAGAGATGGGTTCGGATTACGCCAAGCCACGCCCCTTTGCACTGGGTAACTGCGTTTCCATTGGAGCGGCACAGACCCTGCGGACAGCTACTACCTACAAGCGATGCAGCATTTCCTGGATTAACTCTAGGTCAATTCTGGATATATAGATATATGCTACCTTACCCTGCCATTTCTCCTCCTCATATCTTCCCTCCCCTAGGCTGGTTACTCTGGTTATTGGTCTGTCTAAACAGGCTTATTTAATCCATTGTCTTGATATATGTTCTATACCTCCTTCTTTACACTCTTTTCTCTCTCTCTCAAATAATCAAGCCATATAGTTTGGGTAACTTTATCTTCATTTCATTTTCCCTGCCTTCTTTATTTTCCTTTCTCTCTCTATTAAGCCTTTTAGTCTCTCTGCCTAATCAGTGTTTATTCCCCCTGCCCCCGTTCCTATCATTTCTCTTTGTATGTGCTTTTCATCAGCACCGCCTCCACCCTCTTCTTTACTTGTAGTCAGTGTCTTTGGGTTTTTGTTTTTAGTCTTTAGTTTTTCGTTTTTGTTTGTTTATTTGTTTGTGTGTTTGCATGTTTTTGTCTCCTGTTTGTTTTCCTTTACAGGGCTACTCCAAGGAACAAATCAAAGCACACCTAGTGGAGGGTCCGAAATATCACTACGAGTAGGGTAATAAAATAACCAAAGTCACGACAACAGAGGGCAAGTAACAGTCTCGGAAAAGACACCTCCTGAAGAGCCGGGCCATGGACAGTGTATGACCCTCCTTTAATACAGTGGTGCTCACAGGTGCAGAGCACACAACAAGCTTTTAAAATGCATAAAGGACAGAAAACTAGCCAAAATGACAAAATGGAAGAATCCTCCTCAAAAGAAATACCAGGAAGTAGCGACAGCTAATGGATTGATCAAAACCGATTTAAGCAATATAATGGAACAAGAATTTAGAATAATAGTCATAAAATTAATTGCTAGGCTTGAAAAAAGCATAGAGGACAGCAGAGAATCTATTGCTACAGAGATCAAGGGACTAAAAAATAGTCATGATGAATTAAAAAATGCTATAAGTGAGGTGCAAAATAAAATGGAGGTGGCCACAGTGCGGATTGAAGAGGCAGAGGGGAGAATAGGTGAATTAGAAGATAAAATTATGGAAAAAGAGGAAGCTGAGAAAAAGAAAAATCCAGGAGTATGAGGGGAGAATTAGAGAACTAAGTGATGTAATCAAATGGAACAATATCCATATCATAGGAATTCCAGAAGAAGAGAGTGAGAAAGGGGCTGAAGGTGTACTTGAACAAATCATAGCTGAGAACTTCCCTGATCTGGGGAAAGAAACTGGCATTGAAATCCAAGAGGCCCAGAGAACTCCCTTTAGATGTAACTTGAATCGATCTTCTGCACAACATATCATAGGTGAAACTGGCAAAATACAAGGATAAACAGAGAATTCTGAAAGCAGCTAGGGATAAACAGGCCCTGACTTACAAAGGTAGACACATAAGGGTAGTAGCAGACCTATCTACCGAAACTTGGCAGGCCAGAAAGGAATGGCAGGAAATCTTCAATGTTATGAACAGAAAAAATATGCAGCCAAGAATCCTTTACCCAGCAAGTCTGTCATTCAGAATAGAAGGAGAGATAAAGGTTTTCCCAAACAAACAAAAACTGAAGGAATTCATTACCACTAAACCAGCCTTATAAGAGATCCTAAGGGGACTCTGTGAGTGAAATGTTGCAAGGACCACAAAGTACCAGAGATCACACTACAAGCATGAAACCTACAGATATTACAATGACTCTAAACACATATCTTTCAATAAGACTGAATGTAAATGGACTAAATGGCTCTAACCAAAAGACATAGGGTATCAGAATGGATAAAAAAAAACCCACAAGACCCATCTATTTGCTGTCTATAAGAGATTCATTTTAGACCTGAGGACACCTTCGGATTGAAAGTGAGGGGATGGAGAACTATCTATCATGCTACTGGAAGTCAAAAGAAAGCTGGAGTAGCCATTAGTAGCCAGTAGTAGACAAACTAGACTTTAAAGGTTGTAACAAGAGACGAAGAAGGGCATTATATAATAATTACAGGGTCTATCCATCAGGAAGAGCTAACAATTATAAATGTCTATGCCCCAAATACAGAAGCCCCCAAATATATAAAACAATCACAAACATAAGCAACCTTATTGATAAGAAAGTGGTAATTGCAGGGGACTTTAATACTCCACTTACAACAATGGATAGATCATCTAGACACAGAATCAATAAAGAAACAAGGGCCCTGAATGATACATTGGATCAGATGGACTTGACATATATTTAGAACTCTGCATCCCAAAGCAACAGAATATACTTTCTTCTCGAGTACACATGGAACATTCTCCAAGATAGATCACATACTGGGTCACAAAACAGCCCTTCATAAGTATGAAAGAATTGAGATCATACCATGCACACTTTCAGACCACAATGCTATGAAGCTTGAAATCAACCACAGGAAAAAGTCTGAAAAACCTCCAAAAGCATAGAGGCTAAAGAACACCCTACTAAAGAATGAATGGGTCAACCAGGCAATTAGAGAAGAAATTAAAAAATATGTGGAAACAGATGAAAATGAAAATACACCAATCCAAATGCTTTGGGATGCAGCACAGGCGGTCCTGAGAGGAAAATACATTGCAATCCAGGCCTATCTCAAGAAACAAGAAGAATCCCAAATACAAAATCTAACAGCATACCTAAAGGAAATAGAAGCAGAACAGCAAAGACACCCCAAACCCAGCAGAAGAAGAGAAATAATGAAGATCAGAGCAGAAATAAACAATATAGAATCTAAAAAAACAGTAGAACTGATCAGTGAAACCAAGAGTTGGTTTTTTGAAAAAAAAAAAAATTGATAAACCTCTAGCGAGGCTTCTCAAAAAGAAAAGGGAGAGGACTCAGATAAAATCGTGAATGAAAATGGAATTATTACAACTAGTCCCTCAGAAATACAAGCAATTATGTATGCTTTATGAATTATGAATACTATGAAAAATTATATGCCCACAAACTGGACAACCTGGAAGAAATGGACAAATTCCTAAGCACCTACACACTTCCAAAACTCAAACAGGAAGAAATAGAAAATTTGAACAGACCCATAACCAGTGAAGAAATTGAATCAGTTACCAAAAATCTCCCAACAAATAAGAGTCCAGGACGAGATGGCTTCCTTGGGGAATTCTACCAGACATTTAAAGCAAAGATAATACCTGTCCTTCTCAAGCTGTTCCAAAACATAGAAAGGGAAGGAAAACTTCCAGACTCATTCTATGAAGCCAGCATTACTTTGATTCCCAAACCAGACAGAAACCCAGAAAAAACAAACAAACAAAAAAAAACTACAGGCCAATATCCCTGATGAATATGGATGCAGAAATTCCCAACAAGATACTAGCAAGTTGAATTCAACAGCATATGAAAAGAATTATTCATCATAACCAAGTGGGATTCATTCCTGGGATGCAGGGCTGGTTCAATATTCGCAAATCAATCAATGTGATACGTCACATTAATAAAAGATAACCATATGATCCTGTCAATCGATGCAGGAAAAGCATTTGACAAAATTCAGCATCCTTTCTTAATAAAAACCCTCAAGAAAGTTGGGATAGAAGGAACATAAACATCATAAAAGCCATTTATGAAAAGCCCACAGCTAATATCATCCTCAGTGGGGAAAAACTGAGCTTCCCCCCTGAGATCAGGAACACGACAGGGATGTCCACTCTCACTGTTGTTGTTTAACATAGTGTTGGAAGTTCTAGCATCAGCAATAAGACAGCAAAATGAAATCAAAAGCATCATAATTGGCAAATATGAAGTCAAGTTTTCACTTTTTGCAGATGACATGGCACTATACATGGAAAACCCGATAGACTCCACCAGAAGTCTGCTAGAACTGATACATGAATTCAGCAAAGTTGCAGGGTACAAAATCAATGTACAGAAATCAGTTGCATTTTTATACACTAATAAGCAACAGAAAGACAAACTGTTCCCATTCACAATTGCACCAAGAATCCTAAAATAACTAGGGATAAACCTAACCAAAGATGTAAAAGATCTGTATGCTGAAAACTATAGAAAGCTTATGAAGGAAATTGAAGAAGATACAAAGAAATGGAAAAATATTCTGTGCTCATGGATTGGAAGAATAAATATTGTTAAAATGTCAATACTACCCAAAGCAATCTATACATTCAGTGCAATCCTAATCAAAATTGCACCAGCATTCTTCTTGAAGCTAGAACAAGAAACCCTAAAATTTGTATGGAACCACAAAAGACCCTGAATAGCCAAAGTAAAATTGAAGAAGAAGACCAAAGCAGGAGACATCACAATCCCAGACTTTAGCCTCTACTACAAAGCTGTAATCATTAAGACACCATGGTATTGGCACAAAAACAGACACATAGACCAATGAAATAGAATAGAGACTCCAGAATTGGACCCACAAACGTATGGCCAACTAATCTTTGACAAAGCAGGAAAGAATATCCAATGGAAAAAAGACAGTCTCTTTAACAAATGGTGCTGGGAGAACTGGACAGCAACATGCAGAAGGATGAAACTAGACCACTTTCTTACACCATGCACAAAAAGAAAGTGGATGAAGGACCTGAATGTGAGACAGGAAACCATCAAAACCCTAGAGGAGAAAGCAGGTCAAAAACCTTTCTGACCTCAGCCGCAGCTATTTCTTGCTTGACACATCTCCAAAGGCAAGGGAATTAAAAGCAAAAATAAACTACTGGGACCTCATCAAGATAAAAATCTTCTTCCTGCAAAGGAAACAATCAACAAAACTAAAAGGCAACCTATGGAATGGGAAAAGATATTTGCAAATGACATACCGGATAAGGGCTAGTATCCAAAATCTATAAAGAACTCACCGAACTCCACACCCAAAAAACAAATAATCCAGTGAAGAAATGGGCAGAAGACATGAATAGACACTTTTCTAAAGAAGATATCCAGATGGCCAACAGGCACATGAAAAGATGCTCAACATCACTCCTCATCAGGGTAATACAAATCAAAACCACACTGAGATACCACCTCACACCAGTCAGAGTGGCTAAAATGAACAAATCAGGAGACTATAGATGCTGGAGGGGATGTGGAGAAACAGAAACCCTCTTGCACTGTTGGTGGAAATGCAAACTCTGGAAAACAGTGTGGAGGTTCCTCAAAAAATTAAAAATAGATCTACCCTATGTCCCAGCAATAGCACTGCTAGGAATTTACCCAAGGGATACAGGAGTACTGATGCATAGGGGCACTTGTACCTCAATGTTTATAGCAGCACTTTCAACAATAGCCAAATTATGGAAAGAGTCTAAATGTCCATCAACTGATGAATGGGTAAAGAAGGTGTAGTTTATATATACAATGGAATACTTCTTGGCAATGAGAAAGAATGAAATCTGGCCATTTGTAGCAACGTGGGTGGAACTGGAGTGTGTTATGCTAAGTGAAATAAGTCAGAGAAAGACAGATACCATATATTTTCACTCATATGTGGATCTTGAGAAACTCAGTAGAAGACCAGGGGGGAGGGGAAGGGGGAAAAAAAAGTTACAGAAAGGGAAGGAGGCAAACCATAAGAGACTCTTAAATACTGAGAACAAACTGAGGGTTGATGGAGGGTGGGAGGGAGGAGAAAGTGGGTGATGGGCATTGAGGAGGGCACCTGTTGGGATGAGCACTGGGTGTTGTATGGAAAACAATGTGACAATAAATTTCATATAAAAAAAGAAACCAATTTGACAATAAATTACATTAAAAAAATAAAATGCTAAAATAAATAAATATAAATTAAAACAAAAATGAATTTTACATTCTTAACTGTATTTCATAGATTTGTTGATCATAAAGGTATGACATCTGGTTTGATGAAAAATTTCACTTTTTAGAGCTGACACACTCAAAGAACATGTGCTGTGGCAGGAGTACCATGGTCAGGTTTTAAGCAGTAATTAACTGTCTAAAACTCAGTATTATTTGTCACATTAAATTAATTTAATTAATTATACAATTATTGGTTTTGTTGCTTATATATTTCATTTGGAAATTAGTTTCTGCTTTGAAGTTGTATAAGAGCTATAAGCATAAGAGGTTTATATTTAATTTTGTGTTTCGGTGTTAGCATACTAATAAAATAATTGAAGCTTGAGCAGAAAATCTTCTGGGTAAATTATCATGTGACTTAACTCATTAAAATCTCTGTCTCTCAGTTTTTTGCTTGTGTTGATCTGCTCTCCTTGTTTGCCACGTGTCGGTTATATGGATTTTCTGAGGGGGTTCAGTTTACTTGTACATTAAAACAAGTGTTTTTATAAGGAATAATTTGTAGATCTTCTTAGATCCTTTCTGTAAGTTAATCTTACATATCTTTTCAAAGAGTTGGAGGTTAATTAGAGTTTTTCTTAAAAATTGAGATAAAAATGATAAAAACCTTACAGTTCTACCATACTTTTAGCTTTTCAGTAGTACTTTCATGTTTATTATATCATTTTTAGATCCACTGTTTAAACTGATTAATTTCTTTCCAGAAGAGTTAGCTTGTTTTAGGCTTAAGGACAGAATGCATTGGTGTTTTACGTTTATTATCACATCCTGTGGTTCTGGATAGACAGCCCCTAATGCTTTTCAGGCATAGAAAGGGACATGATATAGGCAGTGATGGAAAGATGTTTTCTGTTTTTCCTGGGTATGAGATAAAAGAGATGGAGAATTTCAATAGAAAAGATAAAAGATACCTGGAGAACTTTTCTGACACAGTAAAATGAATTTTTAAAAAGCTGTGGAATCTCCTCTGGAGATTTGAATGTGAAGATTTAAAATAATATTTTTATGGTATAGTTATCAGTGCAGTAAGGGAATGGACAAGAGATCTCTTGCATGTTTGTGAATTTGTGCACTGTACCTTCTCCCTGCAGCTGGTTTTGTGGCCATGTGACAGGGCAGTTGGACAGGCCCTACTCTTAGAAGGGCTTTGTGCTCAGTTTAATTATTTGCTGTTATCATCTTGAAATTCTGAAAGTTTGAGGAAGTCTGGATTTTCATTTTGCATTAGGAACTGTAAATGATGTAGCCTGTTTCCCAGCATTGTTTGAAGATGAGTTAAACATGTGAAAGTCCATTCTGAGCCTCCCCCAGTGCACTGTGAGTTCTCTTTCCTATGTTATTTCCTGGGTCTCTCTTGTCAGCTGCATGTACCTTGAGGCACCCAGAGAAGTTATTTGGGACTCCTTGCTCTAATAGTAATGACTCTTTTCTATAGCTATTTTGTCACTTATCCCTGAATTTCACTTATCTGAAAATACAGTTCCTTTAATGTGGGACTCACGTATCCTTTCTATCATCTTGCAACAAGTTCTCTAAGCTGTCTTACCTACAAAAACAACCCAGAGCTTTCAGCTGTCAGATTTTGTTAGCTATGTTAAGACACTGGCAGCCTGAACTCAGACTACTATATTATGTAATTTGGTATTTTTTTAAATCAAGAAATTAGTTAAGTTAAAGATGGTGTTACAATGATAAAAATATATATAAGAAACTGCTTAGTGAAGTTGAACATTATAGAATTGTAAGATACTTCTCATTTTTACCTTTATTTTTTCATTGGTGCCCTTTTTGTACTTTCATGAGCTTTGTTTTCTTTTTTTTAGAAAGTAAGGCTTGTTGACACATCTCACATACAGTAAAATTCATACATTTTAAGGTGTATAGTTCTGTGCATTTTCTACAGACATATGCTGTTGTAAAACCACCCCCACATCAAAGTGTAGACTATTTCTGTCACCCCAAAAGATTCCCTCAGGCCCCTTTGTGGGCAGTCCCCCATTCCTGGTCCCAACCCTAGCAACCTTTAATCTGTTTTTGTTCCCTGTAGTTTTGTGTTTTCCAAAATGTTTTATAAATGGAATCATACAATATGCAACCTTTTTAGTGTACTTTTTATAATATTCTAGACTGTTATATAAATGGAATTACATAATATGTAGCTTCTTCCACTTGACATAATGCTCTTGATATTCCCATGCTGTTTACTAATGCAGTAGTTTGTTCCCATATATTGCAGTTTAGTATTCCATTGCACTAATATACTACAGTTTCTTTATCCATTCATTAATTAGTTGTTGGACATTTAGGTTGTTTATAGTTTTTGCTGATTAATAACAAAGAAGATATAGACATTTGCATGCATGTTTTTATGGGGACATAAATCTTCATTTCTGTCGAGTACATATCTAGGAATGGGATTGCTGGATTGTATATGTTTAGTTTTCTCCAGAACTGCTAAGTGTCTTCCAAAGTGGCTGCACTATTTTGCCTTCCCACCAGTAATGAATGGGTGTGCCTTTCGCTCTGCATCCTTGTCAGCACTTGGTGTTGTCAATTTAAAAAAATTATCCATTTAAATATGGGAGTACTATTATCTCATGGTGGTTTTAATATGATTTCTCTAATGAATAATGATATTGAGCGTCTTTTCATGCATTTATTTGCCATCTGTTATAATCTTTGGTGAAATGGTTAAATTATTTGCTTAATGATTTGTTTGAATAATTTATTTTTTACTGTTGAGTTACGAGAGTTCTTTATGTATGTCAGTTATCAGTCCTTTGTCAGATATTTGTTTGCAAATGTTTTCTCCCAGTCTGTGGATTGTCTTTTCATTTTCTTGCAGTGTCTAGAAAGGGGTTTTAAAATTTCATGACACCCATTTTAACAATATTTTCTTTTATGATATGCTTTTTTTTTAATGTTTATTTTTGTGTGAGAGACTGTGAGCGGGGGAGGTGCAGAGAGAGGGAGACAGAGGATCCGAAGCAGGCTCTGCACTGACAGCTGAGAGCCTGATGCAGGGTTCAAAATCACAAACCCTGAGATCATGACCTGAGCCAAAGTTGGATGCTTAATTGACTGAGCCTCCCAGGTGCCCCTCTTTTATAGTTTATGCTTTTTGTGTTCTCTTTTATAGTTCTTTGCCTACTCTAAAGTCACAAAGACTTCTTCCCATGTGTTCTTCTAGAAGTTTTATAGTAGAAATTTCATATTTAGTTAATGTGATTCTTCCATTTCAAGTTAGTGTGTACCTTGTGTATGGTGCTAGATACTGGTTGAGGTTTTTTTTTAAACACATGGATATTCAATTGTATCAGCACCCTTGTTGAAGATTCCTTTCTCCATTGAATTGCCTTAGTCTCTTTGCTGAAAATCTATTGGCCATAAATGTGCTGGAGCCATCTATTCTCTTCCACCAATATCAAAGTGTCTTAATTACTGTGGTTTTGTTATAGGCCTGAAAGCAGGCAGTGTGAGTCCTCCAGCTTTATTGTTCTTTTTCAAAATTGTTTGGGCTATTGTAGTTCCTTTTTCTTTCCATATATGTTTTGGAATCACCGATTTTAAAACAAATCTCCTGGGATTTGAATTGGATTTGCATTGAATTTGCAGATCAGTTTGGAGAGATTTGATTTCCCTTCATGTATTTTGAAGCTCTGTTGTCAGGTCTATACATATTTAGGATTGTTATGTCTTTTTGGTCAGTTGGTCCTTTTATGTAAGGGACTTTATGTAGCATCCCTCTTTATCCTTGGTAATTTAACCCTTGTTCTGAAGTCTGCTTTGATATTAATATAGTCATTGCAGCTTTCTTTTGATTAATGTTTGTATGGCATATTTTTTTATCCTTTTACTTTTAATAAGTTTATATCTTTAAAAAATTTTTTAATGTTTATTTATTTTTGAGAGAGACAGAGACAGAGTGTGAGCAGGGGAGGGGCAGAGCGAGAGGGAGACACAGAATCCAAAGCAGACTCCAAAGAGCTGTCAGCACAGAGCCTGTTATGGGGCTTGAACCTGTGAACTGCTGGAACATGGCGTGAACTGAAGTCAGATGCTTAACGAACTGAGCCACCCAGGTGCCCCTTAACCAGTTTATATCTTAATGTTTAAAGTGGGTCTCTTGTAAATAGCATATTGTTGGGCCTTGCATTTTTTATGCAGTTTGGCATCACGACTTTCTTTGGTTGTCCTGCATGATCTGGCTTTGTCGTTTCTCCAGTCTCACCTATCTCATTGCACTGTCTCTCCTCACTGCTGTCTATCAGACTATCATTAATTTAGTTTCTGGAACTCCTACCATGCTTTCTTGCTATAAACCATTGTTCTTGCTGTTGTCTCTGCCCTGAATATTCTTATCCTACCACTCTTTTGCCCTGCAGCCCCCGCCCCATGCCATGCTGTAAACTTCTAGTAAATACCCTTCTTGTCCTTTAAGTCTCTTCTTCATAGACACCTTTCCTGATTTTCCTATCTAGAGCAGGCCCTTTATATCTGTAACAGAGTCATGCTTATTTCCTTCTAGCTATACTCCTAATAGTGCACGTCAGTTTGTTTACCATACGGGAGATACGTGGGAGATATTGTAAGTTTAGTTCCAGACCACCGCAGTAAAGTGAATATTGCAGTAAAGCAAGTCAAATGATTTTTTTTTGGTTTTCTAGTACATAAAAAGTTATGTTTACACTGTACTGCACTCTGTTAAATGTGTAATAGCATTATGTCTAAGAAAAGTACATACCTTAATTAAAAATACTTGTAGCTAAACAAATGGTAGCCATCAGCTGAGCTTTCAGTAAATTATAATCTTTTTGCTGGTGGAGGGTCTTGCCTGGATGTTGATGGCTGCTGACTGCTCATAGTGGTGGTGGTTGAAGGCTGGGGTGGCTGTGGCAATTTCGCAAAATAAGACAATAATGAAGTTTGCTGCATTGATTTACTCTCCCTTTCATAAACAATTTCTCTGTAGCATGTGAGGCTGTTTGAAAGCATTTTACCAACAGAACTTCTTTCAAAATTGGAGTCCGACTTCTAAAACCCTGCTGCTGTTTTGTCAACCAAGTTGATGTAATATTCTAAATTCTTTGTTGTCATTTCAGCAGTCTTCACAGCCTGTTAATCAGAAATAGATTTCATTTCAATACACCACTTTCTTTTCTCATCCATGAGAAGCAACTCCTCATCCATTAAAGTTTTATCATGAGACTACAGCGATTTGGGCTCAACTTCTACTTCTCTTGCTGTTTCTACCACATCTGCAGTTACTTCCTCCATGGAAGTCTTGAGCCCCTCAGAGTCATTCATGAGGGTTGGAATCCACTTCTTCCAAACTCCTGTTAATGTTGATATTTTGACTTCTTTCCATAAATCACAAGTTTTCTTAATGGCATCTAGAATGGTGAATGGTGAATCCTTTCCAGAAGGTTTTCAATTTACTTTGCACAGACCCATAAGAGGAATCACTGTCTATGGCAGCCATAGTATTATGAAATGTATTTCTTAAATAATAAGACTTTAAAAAATTATTCCTTGATCTATGGGCTGCAGAATGAATGTTGTATTATCAAGAATGAAAACAACATTCATCTCATTGTTTGCCTCCATCAGAGTTCTTGAGTAACCAGGTGCATTGTCAGTGAACAACACCACTTTGAAAATCATCTTTTTTTTCTGAACAGTAGGTCTCAATAGCAGGCTTAAAATACTCAGTAAACCATGTGTAGACAGTTGTGCTCTCATCCAGGCTTTGTTGTTTCACTTCTAGAGCACAGGCAGAATAGGTTTAGCATAAGTTTTGGGTCCTAGGATTTTGGGGATGGTAAATGGACAGTGGCTTCAACTTCAAGTCACCAACTACATTAGCCCCTTACAAGAGAGTCAGCCTGTCCTTTGAAGCTTTGAAGCCAGGTATTGATTTTTCCTCTCTAGCTATGAAAGTCCTAGATGGAATCTTCTTCCAATAGAAGGCTGTTTCATCTGCACTGAAAATCTGTTGTTTGGTGTAGCTACCTTCATTAATTATCTTAGCTAGATCTTCTGGGTAACTTGCTTGCAGCTTCTATATTAGCACTTGCTGCTTCACCTCATACTTTTATGTTACAGAGATGGCTTATTCTCCCCTAAACCTCATGAACCAACCTGAGCTAGCTTCAGACTTTCCTTCTGCAGCTTTCTCACTGCTCTCAGTCTTCATAGAATTGAATGGAGTTAGAGCCTTGCTCTGGATTAAGCTTTGGCTTAAGGGAATGTTGTGGCTGGCTTGATCTTCTATCGAGAACATTCAGACTTTCTCCATATCAGCAATAAAGCTGTTTTTGCTTTCTTATCATTCATGTGTTCACTGGAGTAGCACTTTTCATTTCTTTTAGGAACTTTTTCTTTGCATTCACCATTTTGATCGCTGTTTGGTGCAAGAGGCCCAGCTTTTGACCGGTCTCAGCTTTTGACGTGCATTCCTCACTAAGCTTAATTATCTCTAGTGTTTTGTTTAGAGAGAGAGCTGATTAGGAGAGATGGGCAGAGGGAGAGAGAATCTCAAGCAGGCTCCACGCTCAGCACAGAGCCTGATGTGGGGCTTGATGCCATGACCTTGGGATCATGACTTGAGCTGAAATCAAGAGTCAGGTGTTCAACCAACTCAGCCACCCAGGTGCCCCAGTCATCTCTAGTTTTTTATTTAAAGTGAAAGACCTACAACTCTTCCTTTCACTTGAACACTTAGAGGCCATTGTCGGGTTATTAATTGGCCTAATTTCAATAGTTTTGTGTCTCAGGGAATAAGGAGTCCTAAAGAGAGGGAGAGAGCAGGGAAACGGCTGGTCAGTGGAGCAGTCAGAACACACACAATATTTATTGATTAAGTTTGCTACCTTACATGGATGTGGTTTGTGGCATCCCAAAGCAATTATAATAATAATATCAAAGATCACTGATCATAGATCAGTATAATAAATATAATAAATAAAAGGTCTGTTGCCACAGACCTTCAATTTGTACAAAATGCGATATCAGTGAATTTCAATAAATCCAAGTGCAATAAAATAAGGTATGCCTGTATTGTCTACCATCTCCAATTGGAATGCCAATATTATGAAGGTAAAGGGATCTTATTCTGTTCTCCATTGAATGGTTGGCATTCACTAATAAAATGTCTAGCATATAGTATATACTTAATGAACAAATTTCTAAAATTTGGCTCTTTCTAGCAGTTATATAATATATGTATATTTGTATGTGTATGATATATGTGCATATATATGGTGTATGTTTATATGTGTATACATTCATATATATGGTGTGTATGTATGTGTGTGTGGTTCATTGTATATATCCTCCATTAGGCAGAACTGTGTTTATACTTGCTAAATTACTCTTTGCATATTAGCTGTCCCACATCTCAAGTAATCTGTAGTGGTGCTATTATATGACCAAGTATAGGATCTTTGTAAGACACTTTATAAAACTTAGCTTCATTTTTCTAAAAGTACCTGAAATTCTAAAAACTGCAGATATAACCAAGAGACACAAAACTAAAGATAGAGAAGTGATATACTTTTATGACAAATTCAGAATTAGATTAATTGAAAACCTAACTCAAAACTTCATAATCAGACATGCTTTTCTGTTCATTTTCCCATTTGAATATGTAATGAGATGTGGTGCAGTGTTTAAATTTGACATTTGATAACTAACATAAAGTGGTAGTAAACTAGTAGTAAGATGTTAGAGCTAATTTATCGTTAGTCCATTAGGATCAACAAACATTGGTGGTGGGAAGAGGGACAAAGTCTGCTTAGAAAGTAATTAGTACTTCTATTTTTAAGGGACATTAATGAAGACTTTAATGTTATGGGTGACATATTAAAGAGTAACTGATGGTAGTAAGGAATTTTCTGGTGAGATAATGGAATTTAAAGATAAAGGAATGTCCTTTTCCTGCTGCAAACCCAGATACATTTTGGATTAAATATAGCAACAACAAAAAAATCTTTTCACGTATAGCCACGTTTGAAGTCTGGGGAGGCAAATATCCTTGTGCCAGAGGGAACTCAGAGATTGGAAGTTAAAGTCTAGAGGCCTATGAGACAGTAATTGGACTGGAGATTGGCCTCTGGGGTTTTAACCCAGGCTGGGGATAAGAGTGGAGGTCATGGGCTGCATATATAAGTAGAAACTAGACAAAGACAGCTTATTAAAGATTTTTTTTTAATGTTAGAGTGCATGTATGAGTTGGGGAGAGGGGCAGAGGGAAAGAGAATGAGAGTGAGAGTGCGAGAGAGGCGGGGGGGTGGGGAGAGAGAGAGAGAGAGAGAGAGAGAGAGAGAGAGAGAGAGAGAGAGAGAATTTAAGCAGTCTCCACGCTCAGCATAGAGCCAAATGCAGGGCTCCATCCCCTGACCCTGGGATCATGACCTGAGCTGAAATCAAGAGTCAGACTCTCAACTGACTGAGCCATCCAGGGGCCCCTAAAGAGTATTTTTATCTCATGAATCAAATCAGATACAAGAAAGAAACTCAAAAAATTTTAAATTCGTGTAATCCAATTGTTGCTCTTGTTCAGTAAAATAGAGTGATTGGGCAATGGATTATCTATTCAAATTTGAATGAAACTCAGTTTTTTGCCATTATTCTTCTTTTAGGTCTTATCTCTGCCTTCATTGAGTTTTCATTTTATTGTATTTTGATTAAGTTGTAAGGTACAGAAAAGGGTAGTGTTTTGGCCATTAGCCTTTTATTTATTTCTTGAAAGCGTCACATGTTCTTGGTTAAGGAGAAACTAGCTCATAAGCATGGCAAATGTGTAGTCATTTATGAGCTGTGACAGAAGCAGCCAAATAATATAAACTTCTATCCTTGTATTGTTTTAAAGATTGTCTATTAAGGAATCATTGGTGGGACACCTGGGTGGCCCAGTTGGTTAAGCGTTCAGCTTCGACTCAGGCTCAGGCATGATCTCTTGGCTCATGGCTCTGTGCTGACAGCTCGGAGCCTGGAACCTGCTACCAATTCTGTGTCTCCATCTCTCTCTGCCTCTCCCCTGCTCGTGCTCTGTTTCTCTCTCTTTTAAAAATAAATAAACATTAAAAAAAAAAGAATCACTGGCAAAACATTTAATGTTTCAAAAGTCTGGAGGGATAGAAAATGTGTTAAGAAAAATGAAGTTGCATTAGCAACCAACTCTTCTCTCAACATAAGGATGTAGGAGAAATTTACAGATACCATTATGTTGCCCATAAAGGGTTAACATCATTTAGAGTGGAATCCTTAAAGTATCCTTTCAATAATGGAATAACATGGTAGAGTGCTTCTTGAGATATCAGTATTTTAAAATGAGTCAGCTTGTACTGAGTGCAACCTTCAACTTTCTTATTTTCCTAGAACTGATTTATTATTTAAATTATTTTTAAATTTTTATTTAGTGTTCTGTTTCTGCTTTTAAGTTTTTTTTTTATTTTTTAGTTTTTTTAATATTTAATTTTGAGAGAGAGAGGGGGAGGGGAGGGGTAGAGAGAGAAGGAGACACAGAATCTGAAGCAGGCTCCAGGCTCTGAGCTGTTAGCACAGAGCCCAGTGCAGGGCTTGAATCCACGAACTGTGAGATCATGACCTGAGCCGAAGTTGGAAACTCAACCTGCTGAGCCACCCAGGCGCCCCTAAGTTTTGTTATTCTTAAAGCACACCAAGGAGAATATTGGTAAAAATGTTTTAAAAGCAATTTTGTAAGGTCACAGCCCTTTCTGGATAAGCTTTAATGTAATTTAAATGTTGGGGTTTTATTTCAGGCTTTATTTTTATCTTTGTAGTGTTTTCACTCAGTAGGAGTTTCTGCAGACAGGTGTGGACCTGTGTAATAAAATGCAGCATATGTACCTCTGTACTCATTCAAACATTAACTGAATGCCCCCTCTGTGTTAGGCACTGTGCTACCTGAAGAGCATATACAGATGACTGACACAGTGGGAGAGACAGGGAGAGATAAGTACAAAGAAAACTACAGTCAAGTGTGTATGCTGTATAAAAATATATTCGGGATGCTGTGAGAACACAGATGTGGAGTATCTAACTTGGCCTTAGAGATCAGGTTAGTTTTCCAGAGTAAATGATGCCGAGCTGCATTTTAAAGGAAAACAAGAACTGGCCAGATAAAGAAGAGAAAGTTGTTCCAGATAGAAAATAGCACCCTGAAAAGACTTGTAGATATAAAAGAACACTCATTTACTTACTTGACAAATCTTCATTGAGCATTTACTGTATGCCCAGCTTATGTGAAACCTGCACTGGGGACATATTGGAGAGTAGAAAATACTTCCTGCCCTGTTGGAGTGTACAGTCTGTAGGAAAAAGAGATAAGTAATCACACAAATAATTTATAGAAACTATAGTTATGATAAATTCAATGAAGGAGAAGTCCAAGGTGTTGTGAAAACATGTAATAGAGTTGGAGTTGGGGCAGTGTTCCTTGAAAAAGTAACACTAGACCAGACAACTAAAGGATAGGTTTGTAAACGAGCATTACACGCGGTTGTATTGATCTCATTTTTCCTGTGGTTATTAAACATAGGTTCTTGGGTATCTGTAAAGATCTTCAAGGAGTACAGAATGGTTGGAATTTAGGGTACATATGGGAGAAGGAAAGGAGATGAGGCTGGAGAGGTGCACAGGAGCAAGATCATGGAAAGCCTTGCATACCAGTCTGGGAAGTTCAGTTTTTATCTTCAAGATGATGGATTGAAGGAACCATTGAAGGACTTAAAGCAAGGCTGGGAGAAACATAATCAGATTTGTGTTTTAGAAGGATCTTTTTGAGAAAGGTTACTGTGGAGGATAGGTTAGAGAAGGCAAAACTACATTAATACCCACTTCATTCTTTGTCAAGTAATACATCATGCTTTTTATTAATATTTTAGTTCCTTTATTTCTGTCACATTAGTGGCTATTCTTCTGTCTTTATTTGTGATATACGCACATATGGTGAGAACCATGGTTTTAACCTTTAGTAGTAGGCATGGCTTTTAAAGATTTCTCACAGGTCTTATAAGAGCAAGATTTGGAGAAAATGCATTTCATATATTTAAAAGTGATATGGCACAGCTCTAGAAATAATACTAATATTTTTAGGAGGAAAAACAAGTAGGGAATACCTAGCTTATGCTTCTGTTTGCATTTTTATTGACATGGTTGCTGATTTTAAACGTAAGAGGTTCTGCTTCAATGAATGACTTACAATAATTATTAATATTTCCTTAACTGTAATTTCTCTTCTATAAAGTGCTGGACTAGTTGAGCTGTAAAGACCTTTCTGGCCATTGTAATCTGTGATTCCGTGTTTGGTTTTTCAACAGGTAGTCACACTTTTGCTTTCCTGTACTGACACACCAAATTGAGGCAGTGATTCCAAACAGTGGGTGATTCTGGTACCTAGGGGACATTTGGCATGTCTGGAGACATTTTTGGGTGTTAGAACTAGGGGAATTGCTACTCCTATCTAATGATGTAGTAAGGGCCCTGGATGCAACTAAACTTAGTAGAATGTAGAGAACAGCCCTCCCCAACAAGCATTAGCCCATTCTTTCGGAGGTGGTGGATATAGTTATGGAATACATTATGGTGATGGTTTCCGTGGGTATATTCTTCTCTCTGAACTCATCAAGTTGTGTACATCAAACATGAACAGCTTTTTGTATGTCAGTCATACTTCAACAAAGTGGTTTTGGGGGAAAAAAAAGAAGAAACTGTTCAGCTCAAAATGACATAATGACAAGGTTGAGAAACCCTAAATTAAGGCAAGATTGTTAAAACTACCTTTGGTTAAAATATAGTCTTTGAATAGATCTCTTCTGTTGTCTTAGTCACCTTGGGCTGCTGTAACAAATAGACCATAGTGGTTTAAACAATAAATCCTTATTTCTCATAGTTCTGGAAGCTAGAAGTTCAGGATCAGGGTGCCAGCACAGTTGTGTTCCTGGTTTATAGATGGCCACTTTCCTGATGTAACCTCAGGTGGTAGAGAGACCTTTTCTTCTGGGTCTTTTCTTATAAGGGCACCAGTCCCATTTATTAGGGCTTCACCCTCATTACCTAATTACTTCCCAAAGGCCCCACCTCCTATTACCATCACAGATGGGGTTAGGATTTCAATGTGAATTTTGGGAGGACACATTCAGTTTGTAAAACGATATTTATTCACTCACTCTGAACATTGCCAAATGATAAGCACATTATCTTTGCATTCCTGTGGAATTGTCAAATACAGAGTAGGCCTTGTTGAGGTATCTGGGAGGACCCAATAAAACAGCATTGCTCTTCATTTACTGAATTCTAAAACAGTTGCGAAGTAGAACAAGAGTAAATATTTGGGAACCAAAATATTATCCTCTTTCTAATAAAATGTGAATTAGAGGATGCAGCTTGTATTTGTTGCCAGGTGGGCTTCTAAATTCTGAAACTCAGAAGCCTTATCAACAGTCATAGCAGCACTGGACTGGGAGGAGTAACGGAGACTGTCCTTAGAGAACGAGGTCAGAATTTGTGTTCTCTGTGCTTGGCTCATTCCCAGGAGGCACAAGGAAGGAGCTGAGCCAAGCATATACAGTTTATTCCTCCAAATTTGCCAACTAATAAACCATTCTGTCTCCTTGGATAGAGGGAGGAAAGACATAGATAGAGAGGGCCAAGACTTTGATACTAATTGAGCTCCCTCCATAAAGAAAGGTACACTAGGGAAGAGGAAGGTTTCTTCATCACAGGACTCAAGTGGTATAGAATCTACACATACCATGAATTTCTGCAGAGTCTAAAAGGGACTTTTTTCTGGATTTGTGTGCATATATGGTGTCTACCCATTAGTTAACCTACAACCAAAACAAGGAAAAAGAAATTTAAATTTTATATGATAAAAGGGACCTTCAAATATTAGTCAGTGGGCCTTAGTCTTGGTTGTACATTAGAATCACTTGGAAACTTTAAAAAATACTGATGCCAGCGGACAATCCCAGAACATTTAAAATAGAATCAGTGTGGGATAGGACCTGGGTGTTGCTGTTTTTAAAAGGCCACTCAAGAAGATTCTGCTGTATAGGCAAGATTGAGTGTCACTAATCCAGTCTAACCTTCTCATTTTATAGATAAAAACTGAATCCCAGAGTTTTGGTGACTTTAAGGCTATGGTTAGTGAGAGCTGGAGTAAGAATCTGGTCTTTTTCTACCTCAGAGTCTATGGCTTGTTATTGAAAACAAAGCTTTTGGTGGGTCCTTTTTTTTTTTTTTTTTTCCCTCCCCAAATTTTAGCTCAGCAAAAGAATTTACAAAAGCACTAGTCTTATGTTGGGAGACTTGGGCTTTAATCCTGGCTCTGGCACTAGTTGGCTGAAACATTTGGCCTCAGTTTCTTTATCTTTTAAAATTAAGGGGTTAGACAAGATCATTTCCAAAGGTTTTTTAGTCAGTGAAACTCTGTGCTTCTTCTGTAGTTTCACAGACTTATTGCTTCTTAGATGGTGTTAATTGCTATTGTGGTTTCAACTTTTACTAAGAATCCATTGTCTCAGGGAAGGAAAAATAACATAAAATAGAGAGGAAGACAAACCATAAGAGACTCTTAAATACAGAGAACAAACAGGGTTGCTAGAGGAAGGTGGGTGGGGGAATGGACTAAATGGGTGAGGGGCATTAAGAAGGACACTTGTTGAGATGAGCCCTGGGTGTTATATGTAAATTATGCATCACTAAATTCTACTCCTGAAACCATTGTTACACTCCGTTTTAGCTAACTTGGATTAAATTTAAAAAAAGAATCCAGTGTCTAGCAAGTGTGATGCTAGCTGCTTTCATATACATGAACTCATCGTAATTGAAATATTTTAGGATAGGGCTAATGGGGAATCTTCAAAATAATTATTAAAATCTAGATATTACAACCAGTTAAAATTATGTGTTGAAAATCTGAGCTGCTTTAATTTGTTTCATTAGTTTACTGTAGAGGTAGCCTCTAGGGATATGTTAACGTGGTAAAGAATATCAGGAAAAATGCTTCTAATTTTTCTTGGCTATTTCCAAGTCTGGGTATATTCAAATATCTGAATAATTATTTCAGTCATTTTAATGTAATCCTAATATTTCTCAATATATAAGTAAAACCTGAAACAAAATTATTTAATCCAGTTATGTTCTTTTAGTTATTTTTGTGTTCATTTCATCATTTTATAGTAATCAACTTAGTATTGTTTGAAATTTAAATTGTTAATTGTTTCAGCTTGTATTTCTAAGGGCAGGGCCTGTTCTATTCCAGGGATTAAGTTATGTACCTTTCCCTTCTGTACCCTACATAGCTCTGTCCCTGCCACTTAAGAAGTGGTTGGCTTAATTACTGTTTTATACTCTGGTATTAACAGTCCACTGTGTCTTGTTTTTCCATATATATCACAAACTGGAATTTCCTTTTGGCACTATTTGATAATGAATTGTAATAGAAGGTCACTATGACTAATGAATAGAATTATTTCATTAAATGTTTCTACTAGTGTTATTTATAGTCACTTATATGCTTATCCATTATTTTATGACTTGATAAGGTTTTCCTAACTTCTTTCTACATAAATCTCAGGTGAGGCAGGAATGAAGATCTTACTGTTTTCAGCCATGTTTGAGAAAAAGGAATACTCTCTTTAGGTGATCATATGTCTTTCAACTCCTATTCCTATAATTCTATCAAAAAAAAGTATGGCACAGTTCATTCTTTAGGAGTCTCATTTGTCTTTCATTTTAACTTTCTACATATTGTGTACCTTTTTTTCTAGTCTAGATAAAAGCTTCCATGGGAAGCCAAATATTAGATATGCTACTTTACTTTTGCTACAGTTCTCTATAGGACTTGTGTGCATGTCAAATGGCAATTATCAGTTTGGAGTAAAAATATTAAAAATTTAACTCCTGTTCAGTGACTCGGGTTTTGAAACAATGCCATAGGAGTTTTTTCCTGAATTTGCAGATTCTGGAATTTTTCTTAAGTACCATGATCATTATTAAGTATTATTTATTACATAGTGTTGGTTTATTACATAGTGAGAGTTGGTTGTATGTACTATACAAAAGGTAAAATATTTTAATTACTGTAGACATATGGGGTCTAGAGATACAATGAAAAATATATTAGATAAAAATTTAAGCAAGGGGTACCTCTTGCAGTGATGGAGTTGGGAGAGGGCGGAATGAAATTGAGAATGAATAAACAGAGACGACTTCAACTATATTGCTAGTTTTATCTTTTAAACTGGATGGTGGGTACATGGGAGTCCTTTATATTTTTCTTTATACTTTTGTGCAAGACAAATATTTTCCAATGATTATTTTTAAAATGCTCAAAGTAAACTGGATGAAAATAGGTTGAATATGCAAACACCATAAGTGTAAATTTTTTTAGCCTATTGGGGATACTAATATGAATTATATATTGAAAAACTTTACAGAAATAAGTTTTCTAGTGAAATTTGAAAATACTGGAATTAGTTGGCAGTATAAGCAGAGTGTTTCCAGTCTAACAGGCAGGATGAAAGAAAGCAAGAATAGAGAAAAGGGATGCTTGCTGGGAAGTAAGGGAATGAGAGCCAGGTGGCAAATGACCATTGACTCAACCAGTTTCTTTTGTGAGTCCGAATATTGTCACAAAATGAGCCATAAGGGACGACTGTGTGCTTGACACAAAAGTCATCAGTGACACCTGCTGAAGTCTTGGGACTGGGAGGAATTTGAGAGTAAGGGAAACCAAAGACCTAACTTTTCTAAAGGAAGACCTACATAAATTTCACTTACGTCTTTGAATTTTTTGTTAATAAAAGCTTAACTTCTACTTGAGCATGTTGCTTTCCATAAAGGCTTAAATCAATACTTTTCACTACATGTGAAATTCCACATCTTTTTGGAGTAAGACTGAGTCAGAATCCAAGCTGTAAATTTCAGGCTGTCTGTGCTGGCAAATGAAGACTACCAGGCTCTTGAGAAGTCATCCAGACTATCTCTTGGCCGGGTTCCAGGGATATCCCAATTAAAACATCTCTTGGGAACTGAATTCCCTTTTGAGAAATTTGAGTTTAAAATACTTAACCATTTCACAAATCACAGAAAGCAAATATGCTTGTAAATTGCATAATGAAATATTTTTGTACAGTTTCTAGATATCTCAAGTTTGATCTTTGACAAAGTTGTGAAGCCTTTTTCTTTCTTTCTTTCTTTCTTTCTTTCTTTCTTTCTTTCTTTCTTTCTTTCTCTCTCTCTCTCTCTCTCTCTCTTTCTTTCTTTCTTTCTTTCTTTCTTTCTTTCTTTCTGTTTATTTTTGAGAGAAACAGAACATGAGCAGGGGAGGGGCAGAGAGAGAGGGAGACACAGAATCGGAAGCAAGCTCCAGGCTCCAAGCTGTCAGCACAGAGCCCGATGCAGGGCTCGAACCCATGAACCACTAGATGAGGACCTGGGAAAGTCAGACGCTTATCTGACTGAGCCACCCAGGTACCCCAAGCCTTTTTAAGCTGTCTTCTCGGTCTGTAGCCTCTCCTTGTTTCCCTTCTTCCTTTCAGTGTTTACCACTGTCTCTACTTTTATTGTCCAGTTACACTTTGTTTTTTCACTCCTTCTCTGTCACAGAGAAAGTATCTGATATTACTTACTGCTAATTGATTGATTATTCTTTAGTCTCTAAAAAGTTGAATGGTAGCTCCCAAAAGATACTGTCCAAATCCTAACCCCTGGAACCTTGAATATGACCTTATTTGGAAAAAGAGTCTTTGAAGGTGTAATGGATTTAAGGTGGTGAGATCATCCTGGATTATCTAGATGGGCCCTAAATCCAATGACGGATGTCTTATAAGAGACATAAGAGGAGAAGACATCAAAAGAAGGCCTTGTGAAGACAGAGGCAGAGATTAGAATTATGTAGCCATGGGCAGGGAAGCCTGGAGCCATCAGAAACTGTAAGAAGCAAGGAAAGATTCTTCCCTAGAACTTCTGGAGGGAGGATGGCCCTGTTGACCCCTTGATTTTAGACTTCTGGCCTTCAGAGCTGTGAGAGAATAAATTTCCATTGTTTTAAGTCACGAGATTTGTGGTCATTTGTTATGGCAGCTACAGGAAGCTAATACAGATTTCATGAGATTTCTTGTTGGTGTCAAGAAAAGTAGGTATTGATCTACTTTTCTGGACCCTGAGTTTTTAATCTGTAAGTTAAGATAGATTATATCTAAGGCCTTTTATTTCTATGAATGCTTTAGAAACAAATAATCTCAAACCAATTAAATGCTACAAATTCAAATTAGGGAGAGGGAGTGCCAGAGAAGCTGGCATTAGCCAAAAGAGGCAGTTTTTTAATAAAATTACATGATTGTTTCTTCATCAGTGTAAGCGAAGAATACAGTTCTTCGTGTATTTGTCAAAACAAAATAAACTCTTCAGATGAAAAGAAAGTTTTAAAACCACCATACTAGAAAACAAAACAAAAATTTAAATATTTATTTATTTGGGAGGGCAGAGTGAGGTAATTCTACTATATGGTAATTCTGTTTTTAAACTTTTAAGGAACATATTCTCTTCCACAGTGGCCATAAGAATTTGCATTCCCACCAACATTCCACAAGGATTCTTTTTCTCCATATCCTCTCCAACACTTGTTGTTTCTTCTGTTTTTGATTTTAGCCATTTCAGCAGATGTGAGGTGACACCTCATTGTGGTTTTGGTTTGCATTTCCCTGATGATGAGTGATGTTGAGCATCTTGTCATGTGACTATTGGCCATCTGTAGGTCTTCTTTGAACAAATGTCCATCCATGTCTTCTGCCCATTTTTATTTCAACGTTTTTTATTTTAGTTTTTTTTTTTTTTTTGGGGGGACAGAGAGAGACAGAGCATGAACGGGGGAGGGGCAGAGAGAGAGGGAGACACAGAATCGGAAACAGGCTCCAGGCTCCGAGCCATCAGCCCAGAGCCTGACGCGGGGCTCGAACTCACGGACCGCGAGATCGTGACCTGGCTGAAGTCGGACGCTTAACCGACTGCGCCACCCAGGCGCCCCTCTGCCCATTTTTAATCAGATTATTTGTTTTTTGAGTGTTGAGTTGTGTAAATTCTATCCAAATATCCAAAATATATTTTAGATATTAACCCTTAATTGGATATGTCATTTGCAGATATCTTCCCCCACTCACTAAGTTACCTTTTAGTTCTGTTGATTCTTTCTTTTGCTGTACAGAAGCTTTTTATTTTGATGTAGTCCCAATAGCTTGTTTTTGGTCTTCCTTCCCTTGCCTCAAGAGACATATCTAAGAAAATGTTGCTGTGGCTGATAGAGAAATTACTGCCTGTGCTGTCTTCTAGGGTATTTATGGTTTCAGGTCTCACATTTAGGTCCCTGATCCATTTTGAGTTTATTTTTGTATATGGTGTAAGAAAGTGGTCCAGTTTCATACTTTTGCATGTAGCTGCTCAGTTTTGCCAACACCATTTGTTGAAGAGACTCTTTTCCCATTGCATATTCTTGCCTCCTTTGTTGAGGATTAATTGACCATATAATCATAGATTTATTTCTGGGTTTCTTATTCTGTTCTATTGATCTGTATGTTATCTGATCTGGTACCATACTGTTTTGGTTACTACAGCTTTGAAGTATATCTTGAAATCTGGAATTATGATACTTACAGTTTTGTTCCTCTTTTTCAAGATTGCTTTTGCTATGCAGGGTCTTCTGAGATTCCATACAAATTTTAGGGTTGTTTATTCTAGTTCTGTGAAAAATGCCGTTGGTATTTTGATAGGGATTGCATTAAATCTGTAGATCATTTTAGATAGTATGGACATTTTAACAGTTCTTCCAATCCATGAGCACAGAATATCTTTCCATTTATTTGTGTCATCATTAGTTTCTTTCATCAGTGTTTTATAGTTTTCAGAGTACAAGTCTTTCACCTCCATGGCTAAATTTATTCCTAGGTATTTTTTTTTGTTCAATTGTAAATGAGATTATTTTCTTAATATCTCATTCTGCTTCATTACTATTATATAGAAATGCAACAGATTTTTTATATTGATTTTTTAATATTGATTTTGTATCCTGAGACTCCACTGACACTGAGCATCTTTTCATGTGTCGGCCATCTGTATGTCATCTTTGGAAAAATGTCTATTCATGTCTTGTGCCCATTTTTTAATTGGATTATTCATCTTTTGGGATGTTGAGTTTTCTACATTCTTTATATATTTTGGATACTAATCCTTTATCACATATGTCATTTGCAAATATCTTCTCCCATTCACTAGGTTGTCTTTTAGCTTTGCTGATTGTGCTTTGCTGTGCAAAGCTTTTTTATTTTTGTATAGTCCTAGTAGTTTATTTTTGCTTTTGTTTCCCTTGCCTCAGGAGACATATCTAGAAAGAAGTTTCTATGGTCGATGTAAGAGAGGTTTCTGCCTGTGTTCTCTTCTAGGATTTTTATGGTTTCAGGTCTCACATTTAGGTCTTTAGCCCATTTTGAATTTATTTCTGTGTATGGTATAAGAAAGTGGTCTAGTTTCATTCTTTTGTATGTAGCTGTTCAGTTTTCCCAGCACCATTTGCATTTCTGTAAATATTCTTGAGCTTAGTTCTGGAAGCTAAGTCAGTTAATTAGAAATAATTTTATCCTATCAGCAATAGCCAAACTATGGAGAGAGCCCAAATGTCCATCAGCTGATGAATGGATAAAGATGTGGTATATATACATACTTGGGGTGCCTGGGTGGCTCAGTTGGTTAAGCATCCAACTTTGGCTCAGGTCGTGATCTCACAGTTTGTGGGTTTGATCCCCACATCGGCCTCTTTGCTGACAGCTTGGAGCCCGGAGCCTGCTTCAGATTCTGTGCCTCCCTCTCTCTCTGCCCCTCCTCTGCTCACACTCTCTTTCTCTCTTTCTCAAAAATAAATAAATGTTTAAAAAAACTTAAGAAGATGTAGTGTGTGTATACACACACACACACACACACACACACACACACAATGGAATATTACTCAGCCATCAAAAAGAATGAAATTTTGCCATTTGCAACGACGTGAATGGAGCTAGAATGTATTATGCTAAGTGAAATAAGTCAATCAGAGAAAGATAAATACCATATGATTTTGCTCATATGTGGAATTTAAGAAACAAAACAGATGAACATGTTGGAGGAGAAGAAGAGAAGAGAGGGAAACAAACCACAAGAGACTCTTAACTATAAAGAAAAAACTGAGAGTTGATGGAGGGAGGTAGATGGGAGATGGACTAGATGAGTGATAGATATTAAGGAGGGCACTTGCTGTGATGAACACTGGGTGTTGTATGTAAGTGATGAATCACTGAATTCTACTCCTGAAATCAATATTACACTGTATGTTAACTAAAATTTAAATAAAAAAAAATAGTTTTATCCTTTCTGGTTTTGCTTTTATGATTTGTTAAGTAGGTTATAAGCAGTGCTCACTCAGGGCTAATTTTTCTCTAGTACGAGGCAAGACCTTCCTTAATACTGTCCTCAATGCCCTGAAAATTATGAATTTTTCTAATCTACCTGGTGGGGCCAGCTCTTTACAAGTGAGTAGTAGACCCTGTTCCCTCTGATCCTTTTCAGTCTTTTCTTGGCTGTGGTAGTTTCCTCATCAGTATGCTATTGAATACTCAAGGGGACCCTCTACAGGTCTCTGGGCTTATCTCTCTATGTAGCTCTCTCCTCCATGGTAGTCTAGCTTTCTTAGTTTACCGAGACTTTTAAGCTTTGTTTTTTTTACATTAATGAGAAATTTTTTGAGGTTTTTACTATTTTCTCCTTCCCTGTGCTGTGGCCAGGAAATTATCTCAGGGCAGTAAGTTTGGGGACTTGTAAGGCTTACCTTTTTTTTTTTTTTTTTTTTTTTTTTTTTTTTGTCTTTTGGCATAATTGTCTTTTGTTCTCTGATGTTCATTGTCTTGAAAATAATTGTTTCATGTATTTTGTTGGGTTTTTTTGTTAATCTTGTTGTGAAAACTAATAACGTGGGACTCACCTTTGTCCCTTCATTTTCCCTTCCTTTACACATCAAATTAGCATGTCTCACAGAATTTATCCCTTTCTAACCTACTCCTTTGCCATTGCCTTAATTCAGTCTCTTTCTTTCTCTCCTGCAACCTAAGTTGTCTTCCTGACCCTTTAGTCTGTCTTCATACTGTTGACAGAATGGTCTGTCTAAAACATAAATATTATCTGGCCCCATTCTTCTTTATTTAGAATCCTTCAGTGATTCCACATTATCTTCTGGATAAAATCTCTATACCCAGTCTCTATAGCATGCTCTAACACAGACTTTTGTGATCAGGGCGTTGCTCATCTATTTGGACTCTTTTCCTTCTTAACACCTACGACTTTAAAGTGGTACTAAAGTGCTTTAATTCTTTGAAAACCTTTGCTTTTGTGCATCTTTGTGCTTTTACACGCCACACTGTCTGCTTGGAATGTCTGACCTTTCCTAGCCCCACTAAGCCTCCAACCACCATACTCTGCTCAGACATCACCCCTTATGAGTGTTTCCTGAACCACCTGCCCTCCTGTGGTTGATTCCTCTCCTCTTTCTTTGTTCTTCCTCTGTGCTCTATATATCATCCTATTAAAACACTTGCCACATTGTAGTGCAGTTGATATTTCTGGACTGTTATCCAAGATAGAAATGACAGCCATTTAATAATAATCGTGAGTTATATAGGCATTTTGTAACTAGAAAAAGGATAAAGTATGCAAAATTTGAACTAGAATCCTATGAACAGTATCAAAACTCAAAATTCTTTAACATAATAATTGAAAATAAGTAAAATAACTGAAAGTATTTTAGGTACTTTTAACATACTTTTAATTTGATTTTACAGCGTTGGATTGGAACATAATACTCAGAATGCAGTTTGTCCTTATTCACTGTCACACCAGAATGAAAATGCATAAAGAATAATGTCAGGAAAAAAATTGGTATTTAAAAATACTTAAGAATCTACACTGTTGGTAGCCAAAGTAAGTGGGGAAAAATCATGCTGACAAGCAATATTAGAACACGTGATGGAAAAATCTGAAAATAACCCATCAGTGTATATGAATTCTGTCATTTTGTTATATGTGAATGAGACTAGATCTAGGTATATAATTTAATTTATTTAAAAATGTTACACATGTATGTATGCCCTTAAAAGAGGGAAATTGGGACTTCTCAGTGCTACTTCTCACCAGCTGGCAGAGAGACAATGATGAGGTAGAAGATCCCCTTTCGGGGTGGTATCAAGAAACAAGGGCACTGGAATAAGGAGTTGGGTATGTATTTTTCCTTATTAGTGGAAATTCACGTTGAACATATTTGATTATATTGCCATGCCAGTATCTTACAATCTCTTATTATCATTGCAGGTAAGTTGAGTCCTACTACATTAGAGGTTTCTCTAGAGAACAGAGCAAAGAGGATATGTGTGTATATAGAAAGGTTTATTATAAGGAATTGGCTCATACCATTATGGAGTCTGGTGAGTCTAAAATCTGTAGTGTGAGTTGGCAGGCTGCAGTCTCAGGAGGGCCAATGGTGCGGATGAAGTCCAAAGACAGTCTACTAGAGAAATCCCTTTTGTTCAGGAAAGCTGGTCTTTTTGTTTTAATCAGGCCTTCAACTGATTGGATGAGGCCTACACCCACATTATGAAGGACAGTAAGCTTTACCCAGAGTTCACTGATTTAAATGTTAATCTCATACAAAAATACCCTCCAAATTGACACATGAAATTAGCCATTGCACCCACTGAGTGGCAAAATGAGTAGTTTTGTAATCAGTTTCCTCGGGCATTATATTAATGCATCTTTTTTTTTCTTTGCGGGTTCATAAAAATGTTTACTGTAAAGGAAAATTCTATTTGCTTTTATCACATCATTTTGTAATCATTTGACATTTTGTGGGAAAACTATAGATCTTCTGAATTATCATTAATGAACTCTTGGGATATTTGTTTTGGTTAGAATGTGGCCTGCTTGTATTCTAGACAGAAGCAGTAATAGCCTCATTATTCTGTTTGACACCATCAGGAAGATCCCACCTAACATTTTAGGTTCATGGTCTGCAAAGGATTCACAGAAATAATATTTGGTTCTTCATTAGCAACATATTTTTTTAAATCCATAATTAGTATGCCTCTATCAAGAACATTTGGGGATCTCTGAGCCAGCCAAATGCACAGTTAGATAATTCCCAGGATGGTTTTATCTGCTTAGATTATCCTAGGCACGTCAGAACCACTGCATCTGGACATGCTTCATCCTTGCTATGGGGCTGGTGACCCTGGAAGTGTTTTTAACCACAGCCTGTCTGTCAAAGGCCTGTGGCTTTGTTTTTCTGCAGGAGACCTATTTGTATTAGTGATATCTTTGTTCCCTTATATTTTCAAGTGATAATTTAAAAAGTTCATCAAACCCATAGAAATCTTATTTGGCCTTGAAAATCTGCATTATCATATTATCAGATCTCATAGATGTATCACTAGGCTAAAACCATACAGACATGTGCTGTGGTCATAAGTTACCATACACACAATGTGGGCAAACAGCTCCCACAGTGCCCATCATGGTGCTGAATGTCTTAGGCTTCTTTTGTATGCTGCTCCAGTTTGTTACTTTACCTGTAATCAGAATTTCTTTTCTTAAGTGGTTGATTCTGCCTTACTTTACGGGTATGGGTGATTCCTCCTTGTCCGTCTCCATTGTTCTCTTCCTAGGCAGTTGTATCCCAGGCTGTAGGGAAAAGAGCTGTATTACTATACTTTGCCAGCCACAGTGATGATCTGTTCTCATTCATAAAACTACTGAAAACCTACCCATTGATTTTTTTCAGTCTGGAATTAAGATTAACATATGTTGGTCTATTATGAAGCCTGGTTCAGAATATTCTTTCCTGTTATTTTTTTCAGGGAAAGCACTTTTACTTCATAAGTTTTATATGTCATTCCTATGGAGGAGCATACTCAAGGATATTCAATAAGCTCTCTTTGTTTTATTGTTTTTTGACATTATTGATATAGAAATATTAAGCAAATATAGCAAAAACAGTGCTTCTTTAAAAAAATAGGTTTTAGAATGCATTCTTCCAAAATCCCCTTCTGTTATATTAAAGTTAATTGTTTATCAGTTTTCTAATTTTCAACATCTAAAGAATTATTAGTATATTAATACATAACAGTATCTATTAATAGTCTAGGTTCCAAATCTATACACAACTTAATTTCTTAATATCGTGCTTATATTTTCTCAGTAGACAAATCAGGAAAGTGCCACCTACCAGAAATCCCACACCTTAACCTTGATCACTGAATCAGTTTGAGTCCAATCAGGAAAATGGAAACCACACAATAGATTACTCGGGAAGTTTAATATAAAGAATTATTAAATTCTAAGAAATAAGTTAGTATAAGATGTAAGGAAAGTCTGTGTGGTTCCCATGGGCTGAAGGAAAATACCCACGAAGGATAAAGGTAGAAGGCAGTACCCTCCCCAAGGTTGGGGTTCAGCCCTCTGTTGGAAAAAATGTCATTCTCCCACAGGACAGCAGAGAAGCTTGCTGCTTTACCAGGCTTTACTGGTATGCAGTTACTTGGCAAGCAGGAAGCAACCCTCTGGAGTGCAGGGAAGGCACAGGCAATCAGCAGTTAAGGGTGTGGGTGTGTTGAGGGAGTAAAGGCTTGGGTGGGCAGGAGGGCTTTGGAATGCTGGTTTCAATGTGGAGAGGGCCATGGGAAGCCTATCACCAGGCCAGGCCAAGACTGCAAATTTGCTAAGGCACTGCATGTTCTGAGTGCCTGGCTGGGGCAGAGCTCCAACAGATTTCTTCATGTCTGACCCCTCACATGTGCGGCAAACAGTAGAAGAGCCCCTTACTTCTGCAGTGTCCCTCCAGTACCCTCTCCTGAGGAAATTTACCATCATGCCGACTGTAGTGGAAAATGCATTAAAAGCCGTGGGGGTGCCTGGGTGGCTCAGTTGGTTAAGCATCCAGTTCTTTATCTTGGCTCAAGTCATGGTCTCATGGTTCCTGGGATTGAGCCCCAGATCAGATTCTACGTGGACAGTGCAGAGCCTGCTTGGGATTCTCTCTCTTGAGCTTTCCTCTGTCTCTGCCCTTCTCCTGCTCATGTGCGCAGGTATTCTCTGTCTCTCAGAATAAACTTTTAAAACAATTCTGTGCATTATAGCAGAGTGTATATTGAAGGGAATGTTTGGAATCGAGAGGCAGTTAATTGATATGTAGCACATTTCTTAAAATATTTTTGAGAGAGAGGGAGACAGAGTATGAGCAGGAGAGGGGCAGAGAGAGAGGGAGACACAGAATCTGAGGCAGGCTCCAGGCTCCGAGCCATCAGCACAGAGCTGGAAATGGAGCTTGAACTCATGAACCACGAGATCATGACCTGAGCTGAAGTCACACACTCAACCAACTGAGCCACACAGGTGCCCCGACATGGTAGCATATTTATAATCTCATTGTAATCTGGACCCCTTTTTCCCTCTTTACTATTAGTGTGAAGTGGGGAGTGACTCCCTCCATATATTTACAACCCAACTATTGTCATGAAGAAGTAGTCCACAACACAGCTCCAAGTTGGGTTTTGGTGCCATCATCTGAGCCCCCTTGTCCCCATTCAGGAGGACAGGCATATCTCTTTCTATTTTGCTTCCCTTATTGTACTGTTTTACAAATTGAAAGTTTGTGGCAACCCTGTGTCCAGCAAGTCCATCAGTGCCATTTTTCCAACAGCATTTGTTCATTTTGTGTGTCTATGTCACATTTTGGTAAGTCTAACAGTATTTCAAAGTTTTTTTATTATTGTATTTGTTCTGCTGATCTGTGATTAGTGATTACAGCTCACTGAAAGTTCAGATGATGGTTAGCATTTTTTAACAATAAAGTATTTTTAATTAAGGTATGTACATTAGCATAATGTACATAGACATAAAGCTACTACACATTTGATAGAGCACAGAATAGTGTAAACATAATTTTTATATATGCTGGGGAACCAAAAAATTCTTTTGAGTCACTTTCTTTCTTTCTTTTTTAAGTTTATTTTGAGAGAGATAGCACAAGCGGGGGAGGAGAAGAGAGAGAGAGAATCACAAGCAGGATCTGTGCTGTCTGCACCTGACACAGGGTCAATCGCATGAACCACCGTGAGATCATGACCTGAGCTGAAATCAAGAGTCGGACACTTAGGGGCGCCTGGGTGGCTCAGTGGGTTGAGCGGCCGACTTCGGCTCAGGTCATGATCTCGCGGTCAGTGAGTTCGAGCCCCGCGTCGGGCTCTGTGCTGACAGCTCAGAGCCTGGAGCCTGTTTCAGATTCTGTGTTTCCCTCTCTCTGACCCTCCCCCGTTCATGCTCTGTCTCTCTCTGTCTCAAAAATAAATAAAAACTTAAAAAAAAAATTAAAAAAAGAGTTGGACACTTAAATGCTTAATCGACTGAATCACCCAGGTGCCCCGTCTCACTTTATTTCAGTATTCACGTTATTGCAGTAGTCTGGAACCGAACTCACAATATCTCCACGATATGCCTGTAGTTAAGTGGATAGTTAAGTAGAGACCTGTTTAGTTGTGAATACCAAATTTGTTACTTCTTACTCCTTAACTCTTTGGATTCCGTGATTGGCACTGATTTTAAAATTGGCTGGCTTAGAGGCACCTGGGTGGCTCAGTTGGTTGAGTGTCCGACTGTTAATTTCAGCTCAGGTCATGATCCCAGGGTCAGATCCCGTGTCGCACTCTTCAGGAGCATGGAGCCTACTTGGGATTTGCTATCTCCCTCTGTCCCTCTTCCCTGTTCATGTGCGTGCTCGCTCTCTCTCAAATTAAAAAGAAAATAATAGTAAAATTAGCTGGCCTAACCACAGGTCCAAGAGAAATGAAAGGTAATTATTACAACTGATTAAAGAAAAAACATACTTTTATATATCAAGAAATATAAATTCTTGTATATAATTAGTAATAATTTGATTTGAAATTACATCTCATTGATAATTTAGAATATTTCATTGTGATTAATAAAAAAGTTCTAGAATGCCATATTGGTTTGTATAAATTTGAAAATTAAGTTTTTGAGTATGTACATACATGTTCCCTACAAAAATAACCTACAACAAAGATACATTTTCAAAAATTCAGTAAAAATCTGCTGAATCCCTGCTGAGGCCCTGTGCTAAGCAGATACTTCAGATGTTTCAAGATGTTATTTTTCTTAAATCAGGTTAACTGGTTAGCATCCTTTTCTTGTGAATTTCTGAACTTTTCATCCCCAGATCAATAGATAAATGTGACAGATGTCTTATTCCATTTCCCTTAGCATTAGTCTGTCAAGAATATCTGTCCGGGGGCGCCTGGGTGGCTCAGTCGGTTAAGCGTCCGACTTCGGCTCAGGTCACGATCTCGTGGTCCGCGGGTTCAAGCCCCGCGTCAGGCTCTGGGCTGATGGCTCAGAGCCTGGAGCCTGCTTCCGATTCTGTGTTTCCCTCTCTCTCTGCCCCTCCCCCGTTCATGCTGTGTCTCTCTCTGTCTGAAAAATAAATAAACGTTAAAAAAAATTAAAAAAAAAAAAGAATATCTGTCCGTTGAATTAATGGCTGCTAATAACTTATTTGGGACCTGTAGAACTATATAGCTGTATGCTAGTAGAATGGTAGAAGCCCCACCAGGGTCATCATGTTCTAGCTCTCCAGTTTTGCTGCCTTCCTTAGGGAATTTCTTTGTTCTCAAATTTTTCTAACTGCAGTTTTAGAAATCTGTTGCCTAGTTTATGGACTGGGTAACTCAGCCCATATACTAGTGGTTTTTGCAGAAAAAGGTAGGAGGCTGAGATGGTCACATAAAATGCCCATAAGGTCAAGGCTTGTTATAAAGAAATCAAAGGTAATGACTATTATTATGATCATGCATCTTTAGATTAAAAAGGGTAGCACTCATAAAGCTTTTCTTACCTTGTAATGATCCGTAATTAGCCATTTTCTCATTAATTCCTCTTTCTCTCCATCAGGCTTATTAGTGTTTTCGTGCACTGTGATGTACAGACCCTTAATACATACTGGTTGAGTCTCTGTGTGCCCTGTCAGCTGCCATCTTTTTCTTTTTGAACATACTGTTTTCATCATGTCACTGTCAGTGGCTGACCCATCCTTGGGAGAAGACTCCCTCAGCTGTCCCTTTTTCTAAACAATTTACTATGTTTACAAACGCTCTACAGAGCAGCTCTAGTGAATAAGTAGGACTTACAAATTAAGTGAAAAGAGGTAGACCTTTATACGCTCCTACATGTGAAATAATGTTTGGCCACCTAAAAGGAAATGGTCCCTTGTTTGTGGCCTTATTTGGTCACCTAAGAGGAAATGGAAGCCTGAGAGTTCTCCTTCTCTGCCCATTTTGTTTTGTTTAACTGTGGATTGTTTTAGCCAGACTTATCTGTTAGGATGTTTCTGAACTCTGGCCTTAGAAGAGGCTCTTTCCCAACTGGAATCATCTGTGTCTACAAGTCCAGGGAATTCCATTGTGCCAGCTTACTTAGCAGAGTATCTCCTATTGTATATAGTCTTCTAAGGCAAGGGAAGGGTGTTGCTCTCTTTCCAGATTATCTCGGTGGTGAGACTGGTCTTGGTCATAGGAGAGCCTTGTGTTCCAGTCAGGCTGGTCACCCCACCATCCCTCCAATATCCCATACTTTTTCCACCCCTGGATTTTTGGAATGCCACTTTCTTTGGTCCAAGTCCCAGCTTCTCTTCAGTTTACATTCCATATTTTCTCTCTCTTTTTTTAAAAATGTTATTTTGAGAGAGAGAGAGAACGCATGTGCGCATGCACATGCGCACACAAGTGGGGGAGGGGCAGAGAGGGAGAGAAAGGATCCCAAGCAGGCTCTGTGTTGTCAGCACAGAGCCCAGTACCAGGCTCCATCTCATGAACCGTGAGCTATTGGCCTGAGCTGAAATCCAGAGTTGGATGCCTAACCAGCTGAGCCACCCAGGTGCCCCCATTCCATATTTTCTAAGCCCTTCCAGCCCTCACTTTTCTCTGCGGTCCTACACTGTGTATAGTACATGCCTTCACAACTTAATACTTACCTTTCCTCTTGTGCTGTTTTGGATGTTTTGTATGACCCAACTAGATTGTAAGAGGGATGAATTTTATACTTCTTCTCTTTCCCCCTTGTTGTTTACTGGCAGGTATTTGTAGAGTTTTTATTTCTTTTTCTTTTTTTTTTTTTTTGTTTTGGTATTTGTTAAAATACACAAGAGAGTGTGTTGTATGGAAACCAATTTGACAATAAATTTCATATATTAAAAAATAAATAAATAAATAAATAAAATACACAAGAGTGTGTTACTTTTATCTGTCCTTAACTGTCCCTTAAACCAGAAGAATTGGCTTCAGGTAGAACCAAACATGGTTTAAAAAAGTATAGAGCCTTCACTATACCTCTGTTCAGACTGGTTGCTTTATAAAATGATAAATGTGGCAAACAGCTTCTCTTTCTGTTGTTGGTTTATGGCACTTTCAGAAATGATATTTTTAGGGAAGGTCTCACTATAACACCTGCCCATACCTCAAGGTGTCAGAAGTGTGGCTCAGAGCACTGTGGATTGTAGAAGTCTGTTGGTAAAGGGCTCCTGCGCAGTACCAGCTGCTAAGTGGTATTTCTTCTACCTCCTCCAGTTCTTCTCCCACTTATTTGACTGAAGTCCAGATCTGAGTGTGAAACTGGGAGAGAAGATGGTAGCTTAATTGTTAAGTCTGTTGAGTGCTTTGGATTAGCTTTGTGCCAAACTGTGAGAGGAGCAGATAGAAATGGAAGTGAGTAGAAAGGCAAAGCTGGTCACATTACTCTCTCCTTAAAGCTGTGCGGTGTCTTTCTAGCGTGCAGGATAAAATCCCCAATCTTTAACATGGTCTCTAGGGCCTTACATGGTCTGGCCCCCTCTTATTCATCATGCTTCAGCCACTCTGGCTCTTCTCCTTCTTTGCCTGGTAACCCCCACTCAGTCCTGAGGGGGCATTACTATGTATGGTCATCTCAAGGATGGCTTGCCTGACACCACCCTCCCCTCCTCCCTCCCCTGGTCCAAATCATGCATCCCACATGTAATTGCTAATCACTAATTTTGCTTTTTCTATCGCTTTTGTCTATCACTTTCTATGGTTTGTAATTGTATGTTCAAATATACATATTCCTTCCATAAGGGCAGGGATGTGGTCCCTCTTCTTGCTATTTTAACCCCCTGACCCCTAATTTAAGGCCTGGCACACAAGTGAGGCTCAGTAAATACTAGTTTGAGGGAGAAGTGAAAGCATATGTAAAAGTGGATTGTAGGGTTTGTAGGGTAGGTGATGAAGGTAGGGTGGCAGACAGCTGTGGTCAGAGAGAAGTTTACAGGCTAAACTGAATCAGGAAACTGGGTGCATTCAGAGAGTTGTAGAAACTGAGGACTAGGGGTGGTTATGGGCTTTGCAGGGCTTGGCCACATAGCAATCTGAAAAGCCAGTAGAGTGGCTTAGAGACTGGTAGGCAGCCCCTGCCTTCTGTAAGTAACACCAGTAATAGAATGTTTACAGTGTGCCAGACACTGAGTTAAAGCTTTTAAAAGGTAGACTCTGTGAACCTCCAGTGCCAACTGATCCTTCCAGCTCTGCAACTGGTCTGGAGCAGTTCTATGTGCTACTCCACAGGTCCGTATCTTTTACTAGCCGTATAAATTCCTTCAGTGAAGCCTGCAATCCTATTCTGGTGCTCGGTGAATGCCCTTGTATATTCTTACAGTTTTACTCAGTTATTGATTTCATTTTACTTTTTATCTTCTACCCTAGTTTGGAAACTTCTTGAAGCATCACTACATGTTGTATTTCTTTTTATTTCCCTGTAGCACCTGATTTAGCGGTATGAACTTGGTAGATATTCAATAAATGTTTGTTAAATGAATAAATAATTCATGCCTCTGGTATTCCGTCTCACTAGGGTTTTGTTTCACATTAATAAGTTCCATTGCACTAAAGGTTATGTAGTTTGAAGAATGAAGAAACTACGATCTTGCATAAAGTTCTCATTGGGGACTTTAACATATTGGGCAGTATATGAACTTCAGTGTTCTCCTCGATTGAAGTACAAATACATGGTAGGGGCACCTGGTGGCTCACTAGGTTAAACGTCTGACTTTTTTTTAAATTTTTTTGATGTTTCTTTATTTTTGAGAGAGAGACAGTGCGTGAGGGGACAGGGTCAGAGAGAGAGGGAGACACAAAATTGGAAGCAGGCTCCAGGCTCTGAGCTATTAGTGCAGAGCCTGACGTGGGGCTTGAACTGATGAACCACAAGATCATGACCTGAGCTGAAGTCAGACACTTAACTGACTGAGCCACCCAGGTGCCCCTTGACTCCTTTTTTTTTTTTTTTTTTTAAAGTTTATTTATTTGGTGGGGGAGGGTCAGAGAGGAAGAGAGAGAATCCCAAGCAGGCTCTGCACTGTCAGTGCAGAGTCCGACACAGGGCTCAAATTCACAAACTGTGAGATCATGACCTGAGCTGAAATCAAGAGTCAGACACTTAACAGATTGAGCCACCCAGCACCTTAAGCATCTGATTCTCGATCTTAGCTCAGGTCTTGATCTCAGGCTTGAGTGTAAGCCCTGCAGTAGGCTCTGTGCTGGGCGTGATGCCTACTTAAGAAAAATAAAGTAAAACAAAAATATGATACATTGACTGCCAATGGAGCAAGGTACAAGGTAAGGCCACAAAAAATGTTGGTTATAATAAATATGTTCCTTTGTTTTTAGTTTGTGATATGCTGCTCAACTTAGTAAATGTATATTGCAGAAATAGCTGAATAAGGATATTTAACATTACTTTCAGTGTAATGAATGCCCTTGGGAATAAAATAAACATAATTGTGATTCACTATATAAAATCAAAGAACTGAACTGTGGATGCAATTTCCCTTAGGCCACTCAATTTTTTTTTCACTAGATTTACCTTTCTAATTATGTTTTGCTTAGGCTAATTTTAAAATTACTTTGCATTCCCTGAGAGCAGTGTACTTCATGTGTCAAGGGGACACACATTTAATAGTCATAAAACTATCTGTAAAAGCAAAAAGCTCATTTCCCTCCCAAAGGATCTTTTTTAAGAATCAAAATGCACAACTGTTCTTTAAAACATAGTTTAACAAAGTGCATACAGTAGCTTAACAGGGCATATAAATTATTTTTTACATTTACTGGGGTTTTATTTTTCTCTTCCCTTTGCGCTCTAGAACCAAATGAAAGAAACTCCTTCAAGGAAATAGATCTGCTGTTTATTTTTTTAATTTTTTTTAATGTTTATTTTTGAGATAGAGACAGAGCGTGAGCAAGGGAGTGGCAGAGAGAGAGGGAGACACAGAATCTGAAGCAGGCTCCAGGCTCTGAGCTGTCAGCACAGAACCCCATGCGGGGGTCAAACCCACGAACTGCGAGATCATGACCTGAGCCAAAGTCGGACGCTTAACCGACTGAACCACCCAGGCGCCCCAATCTGCTGTTACAAATTGGAATATTAGCTGTAGTTAATGGTAGAGAACAACAGTATAAGCTAATAAGAGCATTATCTAAACCTTATTAATGAAGTAATGAGTGCCCTCATAAAGAACACAGATGTCACAAGGCTTGGGTCTTAGAACTGACTTCTGTTGTGTTATGTGATGTTGAAAAAGTAAGTCTTCCGTTTCTTCTTCCATTTTTTTTTTTTAAACCGAAGAACTAGGATGAGAACATAAATCTTTTTTAGTGTCTCATCGAGGCATTGTTTAAAAAGTATGTATTGGGGCACCTGGGTGGCTCAGTTGGTTGGGCGTCCGACTTTGGCTCAGGTCATGATCTCATGGTCCGTGAGTTCGAGCCCCGCGTCGGGCTCTGTGCTGACAGCTTAGAGCCTGGAGCCTGTTTCAGATTCTGTGTCTCCCTCTCTCTCTGACCTTCCCCCATTCATGCTCTGTCTCTCTCTGTCTCAAAAATGAATAAACATTAAAAAAAATTTTTTTAAGTATGTACTATATATTATTGCTAAACACCAAAGGGGAAGAATGATAAGGAAAGTTATGAACTCAGACTCCTAAAGAATACTAGAAGTTACTTATGTAGTGGTTTTGATCAGTCCTTGGTTGAGAAATAGCTGAAGGTGTTGGGCCAGGTTCCCAAAAAGAAACGAGATGTATGAAATTTATTTTTCACTTACAGATCACAACTGTTTTTTTTTTTTTAATCTTGCTGTTGTATAGTCTATTTCATTATTAAGAAAGTGATTTCAGCTCCCTTGAAAAATATTCCAGATAAATTAATGGGTTTGTGACATTAATTTTTTATATTATTTTTAATGGGAATTAAGTACTGTAATGAGATTTAGTATTCACTTTCCTCTGGATGAGTTTAGTGAGTGATGGAATGAGTCATTAGCAAGCAAAGACTCTGCTTCATGGGAATATTTTGAGAACAAACTTAAGAATGTGTTTAAGTTCGTAAGTGAAGGACTAGGGCTCCTTGGAGAAATGACTGATTCCTGGACTGGGGCAGGGGAGTACCAGATAAGCCAGTAACATCTATGGTGCCAGAAAGCATGGAAGTCTTCAAAAAAGGATGATGGGGGCACGTTGAAAGGACTCAGGTGCTAACTTGAAGGAACTGCCAGCAGTTAAATATGGGACAATTTGAGGAGCAAAGTAAATATGATAGTAATGGATTACAATCCATAGAACAAAATAAATAGCTGTGAATCATATTTAATTTAAATAATTGAAAAAATAAAGGGGAATTGCTTACATGGAATTCTATTAATAAATATAGGAGTAATGATGGAAATAGGAAATAACTGTTGGGAAAAATACTAACTCTTCAGTGGAGAAACCTGGACAGATACCATATTAAACAAGTGTTCAAAGTTAATATGAGATGGAGCCACAGCATGTTACCTCCTGATAAATAATGCACCAGAAAGGGTACAACATCACTTCTATAGTGATTTTTCCCTGTTGTTTTGAATTATATTTTTTAGTTTGAAAAAATTGAGATTCAGATGTAGTTTTACAAATAATACAGAGATTCCATGTATCCTTTACCTACTTTCCCCTAGTGACAACTGTAGTTGCAAAACAGTAGTTCATTGTCATAACCAAGATACTGATAGTGATGTAGTCAAATTACAGAGCATTTCCATCACGACAAGGATTCCTGGTGTTGCTCTTGCATAGCTTCACTGCTTTTTAAAATTGGGCTGCTTGTTTTTTGTTACTGAGTTGTAAGAATTCTTTACATATTCTGGATCATATGGAGTTTCCCCTCCATATAATGAATTATACTAATTATACTATTAAAAATCATGTTAAAATATACATAAAATATACCATCATAACTGTTTTAAAGTGTTCAGGTCCGTGGTATCAACTACATTCATATTGTTGTACAACCATCACCACTATCCATCTCCAGAACTCTTTTCATCCTGCAAAACTGAAACTCTGTACCCATGAAACAGCTTCCTGTTTCTTTTATCTACTGGCCCGTGACAATCACTACTCTGTGTTCTGCCTATATGATTTGATTAAATTAGGTGGCTTATATAAGTGATACCATACAGTATTTGTCTTTTTGTGACTGGCTTATTTCACTTAGCATAATAGCTTCAAGGTTCATCCATGTTGTACCCTGGATTTCCTTACTCTCTAAGGCTGGATAGTATTCCGTTGTATGTATATCCCACATCTTGTTTTTCCGTTCATTGATCTGTCAATACACAGTTGGGTTGCTTTCTCCTTTTGGCTACTGTAAATAATGCTGCTATGAACATGGTTATGCAACTGCTGTCTCTTTGAGACCTTGCTTTCATTTGAGTATATGCGCAGAAGTAGGATTGCTGGATTATATTATATCTAGATTTTTCTTTTATTCTCCCTCTACTTTCTACTTCAAGCCCTGTCTATCTCTGAGTACCTTTTCCTTTTAGAGATTTAACTTTTAAAAGTTCTCATCTACTTCTTTCTTTTTTTGTTTTTAAAAGTTTATTTATTTTTGAGAGAGAGGGAGAGATAGAGTGTGAGCAGGGGAGGGGCAGAGAGAGAGGGAGACACAGAATCTGAAGCAGGTTCCAGGCTCTGAGCTGTCAGCACAGAGCGTGATGTGGGGACCGAACTTACGAGCCATGAGATCATGACCTGAGCTAAAGCTGGACATTTAACCAACTGAGCCATCAAGGTGCCTGCCAGTACTTATTTCTTTAAATAACATAGTAAACTCTTAATTAAAAGGACTATTCAGAGAATAAAGTATAGTGGTTGTGGAGTTTTGGCCAGGACCCCCCCCCCACCCTTTGTCCATGGTATTGTAGTGTGTTAGTTCATTTTATTCCCTTAGTAAGTACAGTGTAGCAGACATAATTGAATTTCTCTGATAATTCAGGATCTTGTGATGCTTTGGGGCTATCATTACAAACATAGATTCACAGTATAGTAAGCCACAGGGCAGAAGTTACTGGGGAATGGTGCAAAGTACAAACCCCTCTGGACTCTTTACAAAACTAAATCCTTGATTTCTCCTGTTATGTATTTATAAGAAAATTAAACAATATAGTTTTATATAATTAATTGATGTTTGAAAGATGTTTACTAAACTTAGTTTCTCATCTGGCTGCCTCTGCTATTTTTCTTCTCTGCCTTCCTCTTTGCATCTGTGTCCCCATATCACCAGATAAATGGGCTGTCACCTAACTCAGAGTAAGCATATTTAACAAGTACAACTTATAGAAGCAAATGAAGTGTAGAATACAGTATTCTGCATACTTTGTCTCCCAGCTGCATTTCCCTTTCTTTTACTACACTTCAAGGAAGAAAAACAGTTTTCGAGAAGACAGGGTTAGAGAAAGGAAGAGGTGGAAGAACTGAGATGAAGAGAAAGAGCAAAGAAATTATGAAGAAGCAGAAAGGAGGAGAAGAGAAAGGAGGGTGGGTCGAGGGCAAATGAGAGTAGGACAGGGTGGTTACAAAAGTTCCACAGTCAGTCTTCATGGAGTTCCTCCTTCTTTGAACTAAATAAAACCCTGATCCCTGTGAGTCTGAGAAAGAATTTTCAGGAACTTCTACAGTTGTGACAAGTGGATAACTAAACCAGAGGTCACTTGGGCCAGAAACTTAATCAGCATTTTGCAAAAGGCATTTCTTGAGTGCCTATCATCCATAGCCTCCTGAACTCAGTAACCACCAGTCCACTAACTAAGAATAGAAAAGACCAATGTCCATTCCAGATGATTAATTCACCACTGTGAATATAAGGGACTGGAAGATTAGAGGGGAGGTTTGAAGTTCTGCCTTCTTTGCCCCTTCAGCTGATAACACCAGTGATGCTTGGATGCAGAGGTCCTACTATACCAAACTCTAGTGATTTGAACTTTTCTTGAAAGAAATAATACTGTACTTCCTTACAGATAACAGAGAAATAAAGATACTGGCATATTTGAAACCTACTCCCCCAGGCAGGTGTGATGGATTCCTCTCACCTCTGTTTTTATCAGACCATTTAGGGTTTACATGATACATGTCCATGCTTTGAAGCAGACCTAGGAACCCAAAGGACTAACAGTTTTAAATGTACCTTTTCCATGTGTTACTCCAGAATGAAACTGAATATATTTTTGAGTAATTTAGTTACAATGAAATTATAGCATCTAAGCCTACACTTTTGTACAAGAGTCAGGAACCAGAAATAAAAAAATATAGGCAAGTTGATTGATCTTAATAGATTGCTGATGTTGTACTATTTATGGCCTAGTTTGCTTTTCTGATCTTAAATTGCTTTTCTTCCATGGCCTAAATAAATTGTTAAAAAATCTAAGGTAATTTTCCATACAAATGTGATTTCTGTCCTAGAATTTCCAGTCTGACCGAGAAATAAACAGGAGCCAGGTGCATGCACAATGAGTGAATTGCTTGCAAAGAGATGCTCATGACGGGATCATAAATCAGTAGTTCTCAGCCGGGGCGATTCTGACCCTTAGGGGTCTATGATAATGTCTGGGAACAGTTTTGTCATACCTGTGGAGGAGGTGCTCCTGGCTTCTAGTGGGTAGAGGCCACGGATGCTGCTAAACATCGTACGGTGCATAGGACAGCCCCCTACAACAAAGAATCGTCTGGTCCAAAATGGCAATAGTGCCATTAGGTTAAAAAGCCCTGTCATAATTATGTGCTGAAGATACAGTATGGACTGGTTGATACTCAACTACATTAGGAGAAACCCAAGATGGTGCCTACAGTTGTGGCCACTGTTTCTGAGTTTTTCAGGATTTTTTTTTTTTACTTCCAGATTTCTATATTGAAATCATTTTAGATTTACAGACTGGATAATTTCCATCTCTATCTCTGTTTCCTTAGCACTTGGTACACAGGATCCTGGCTTTGCAAATGTTGAGTGAAGTGAAAGAACAAAGAAAGACACACATTAGGACAAGATCTGTTTAGGTTGCACTTCTAGGTGTGCTGTGTGAAGCCCTGCTCAGAGCAGAGGGGAAGGTGTGGAGATAAGCTTCTTGGTTTCCTAGAAACACTTGGTAGGTTACCCCCTACACCACCTGTGCCTTTGTTTCTGCTTGGCCTGGGCTGCTTAGTACCAGGGGAGCTGGTGTCAGGGAAAACATCTCCTAA
Organism: Panthera tigris; assembly: GCF_018350195.1. Lineage (NCBI taxonomy): Eukaryota > Metazoa > Chordata > Mammalia > Carnivora > Felidae > Panthera > Panthera tigris. The sequence goes on from NC_056668.1 coordinate 81,517,488, forward strand.
TTAGGCCATTGATGCACTTGGGCCTTGAACGAGATCATTTCCCACCTTATACCTTACCCCAGCCCTTGCCAGTGGCTGGGACAGTCCTGTAGGCCATTACCTGTTAAATACGCATGTGTATATGTATTCCGATTAAAACAGAAACCTAAAATGTGAAAGTCTTCTGTAATCCTGATAATAAATTGGTATATATTTCTCCAGTTTTTAAATGTATGTATTAGTATATATATTAGCATATAACTATTAAAAATAAAATGGAATTATAATTTTATAGTATGCTATTTTACAGTGTGTTTTTACCATACATACTTACAATACATATATTGTGGGCTTTCTTTATTCTAGTGTAAGGGATAAATCATTTAAGACTGTTGTTAAAACAAGAATTTTAGTATATACCCACTTCAGAAGTACTAGAAAGACATCAATATAAATTAAAATGTGTAGTGTGTGAGTTTTCTTAGATGGAAATACCATGATGTTATTATGTATCATGCTGTATTTTTCATTGATTATAACAATGTAGAATGATTCTATTACTGGTTTCTTTTGATGGTGAAATATTTTTAAAAACATTCTGAATCCTCAGAAGGAAACCATTATAACTGTGTTAATGTACTTTGTGTAATACTCTTAGATTTCAACCACTTTTTTTTGTGTTCCTCACAGGCAAGTATGTGTATCAGCCTATGACCCCTGTGGAGCAGCTTCCAAGCACTGAGATTCCTGCAAAGCCTCGGGAACCCACAAACACCATTCAGATCTCAGTCTCACTCACTGAACACTTTTTGAAATTTGCATCTGTCTTCCAACCACCCCTCCCCCCTGATTCACCAAGGTACTGTATGATCTCAGACCTCTTTATCGACAACTATCAGGTTAAATGTATTAATGGGAAGATGTGTTACGTGCAGAAGCAGCCGGCACCACATTCCCACAAGATGAGCCCTGAGGAGGTCTCTGCACATGATGCCTTAATTTCAAGAGAGAGCAGTACACCAAAAATAGATCACTGCTCTTCTCCCTCAAGTTCTGAGGACTCTGGGATCAATGCCATTGGGGCTCACTATGTGGAATCATGTGATGAGGACACAGAAGAAGGAGCAGAACTGAGTTCAGAGGAAGATTACAGTCCGGAGAGCAGCTGGGAACCGGATGAGTGCACCCTTCTCTCCCCTTCACAGTCAGATCTGGAAGTGATTGAAACAATAGAAACCACCGTGTGAGAGTCCAAGCAGGAAGCCACGGCCTCTGATCCATGCTGAGCTTTTGTACTTTGGTCTGATGGATCCTTTTTCCACTGCAGTTGGTATTTTCTACCCCTCTCTGACAACCATAGTGGTTCAGTGGTCTGCTGATTAGCTTCTCTCTTAAATTAGTCTTAGAACTAAGACCTTCTTTTTCTTATAAATGGTTTTCTTTTGTATCTTGACTTATTTTCTATGTAGCATCTGGTGTCATGAATTGTGACCCAGCCTTAATTTCACTGGGAACTCTGAAAGCAGTGAAGTGATGATTATCATGGATCAGGTTGAGGAGCTACCTACAGCGAACGAGACAGTATTTTCTACATAGCCAGTTCTTGACACACACACACACACACACACACACACACATACCCCTCTTGGCATTCCTTTTGGTGTGCCCACAGGCACCCCTACCCTGCTAGTCTCCTATGGGAATCAGCTCAGGAGCGGGGAACAGAGTGTGCACTGTAGATGCCATTCTGTCTCTTTTCTCTTCTCACCACCTGCATGGGTCTGGGCCCCTGTTGCCTCAGTTTATTTCTGGGAGGTTACTGGAGGTTCGCTCGGCCCCTAGTTATGGCTAGTGTCTGCATACCCTGCGTGATCTGGGGCAGAGCCAGACCTTCATTTAAGAAGAGATGACGCCTTCAGTTTCATGTTCAATCCACCTTTAGCTGCGTGCCTACGCTCTGCAGGGTGCACAGTGGGATGCAGACTGAGTAACACCTGACTCCTACAGGAAGGGGCCCACAGTCCAGCAGAGGGCTGTGCTAACACATGCGGGTAATGGTACCCAGAATGCTCTGGAAACCCAGGGGAAGGAGAATACTAGGCATGCAGCTGGAGAACATGTTGCCACGTTTGAGCTGGCCTCTTGGGTGGATTCCTCAACATTTCCCCATTTTTCTTAATTGTTCTTCACATCTGGGGAAAACTTTTAGGAAGTTATATAGGTATTATATTTAGGAGGCAGCCACATCTAACGTCTTAAGAAAAAAATCAATAGTTTTAGTTAGCATGGAAATGCTAAACACAGCAGTCCTTTAGGGATTAGGAATGAATCTAATAGGTTTGATTAATTCTGCTTCATTTGGTTGTATGAAGCATTAGAATGGCTTAGGTGAGAAATGGATTAGAATTCAGTCTGATGCATGGATTTTTTATGCAAATGCAAAAGCAGTTGAAATAGTTTGCTGCTAAGTCAGAAGATATTTTGTGTAATATTCATTCACTTTACTACAGTAATATTCATTGTCTGTTGTACATGTTCTCTTTTCTCACACACACAAAATAGAGAATAATTCTTTCTTACTTAGCTCTCTTCTGAATTCTCCTAATTTCCATTTATACAAGGTGTTATTGTGTAAGTTGCTTATCTGCCATTTCTCCACGTCTCCTCTCTGTGAGGCGTAGTTAAGAGTTCAGGAAGTTTAAAATACAGCCTGATACACCTGCCAAAGTTTGGAGGTTGAGAAATACTTCTTATGCCCTCACTTTCTGTAAGCATGCTCTCGTGGCACTATCTCGTGCTCTGTCCGGATTTTGGCACATCTCTTCTGTGTCACATTAGTTTGTATTTTAAGAAATAAGACGAGGCCTGTTGTGTTCCACCCTGAAGCCTCCATTTGGCATCCTTCACAAATCACTCTAGGCAGAGTCTGCTGTCTTGGTTGTACATGTAGTTCAAGTGATTGGCTAGAACACTTTGTTAGGTCTAGGTGCCCAAAACAGCGCTAGGGTTTAGAAAACAGAGTACACATATTCCTTTGAAAGCAGTGGCAGTTAAAGCTTCCTGTGCTAGATGAGAATGCAGGATAAAGTTCCCACTGACTGAAATGTAAAGACTCAACAAGTCAGACCAGTAAGGTGGTGAGAGGAGCTCCAGGAACAGCAGGCTCCAGGAAAGGGCAGGTGGAGGAGGGGTGCAAAGAGGGCCTTCCCCGGCCTGATGGCTTAGGGACAGACATCTGATGAGCCTGTCTGAGGTTCTCAGTGCCTCCCATGATTTACTAGCCAGCTGAAGGCAGGCATGGAAGCCCAAATCCCGTGAGCCGAGCAGTGTAGCCAGCCACTGTGTACTCAGGATCCAAGCAGCGACCCCAGGGTCCTGTCTGCACCTACCCTGTGGTTGAGCTCAGTGAAGCCCCTGGGTGGGCATATGGAGGGTCTCCTTTCTCCGTACCATTTTATCAGTTCTGTACTCTGGGCTCACATTCCTGTTCATTAAACTGATCAGAGTCAACCACCAGGTCTCCAAAGCTGTGGAAATACGTGGTCACAGGGCCATGTTTCTGAAGCTGGCTGTGTCAGGGTTGGGGCCTTCATCTGTAATATCTATGACTTTTGCCTAGGTTCCTGTTTTTTAAACTCCTGAACTGCCATTCAGGTTACCCATGATTTTAATGAAATTTTTGGATTTAATAATGGTTGATAATCACTTTAAATATTTGCACAATCTCTTTATAATTAAAAATTCACTAAGCTTCACTTACTACTCTTTTATAGAATTGAAGATGTTCCACTGGATTCTAAATATCAGATGCTCCTGGATCTCAAAATAGCCTTTTCTAAACAAGCACAAGCAAGGGTTTCTTTGTCATAGCACTGTTAATAATTCTCTGAAAATCATACATGATTGAACCAGAATTGTTTCTTAATGCTTGCATTCCAAAAACAACTGATAAGGATATGAAAATGGGTATTTACAACTTAAATTCTAGGCCTATCTGTTATATATTATATAAAAGAGTTTCTCTGTAAATCTGATATTATATTGCTCATTTGTATAAGCATATTTATAGGCACTTTAGAAAATGTTTAGACTGCAATGTGTATTATAGACATCGAACACAGTCATGTTAAATAGTCTTTGGGTTGATACTTGTACGTTGACAGGTACTAAAACTTAATAATTTGAACCTGGTAGTTCACTTGGAGTGAAGGGGTGGGCTGTGTGGATGGAGAAAGTGCTTTGGGGGCTTTTATGGAAGCCTGGCACCATTCCCACTTCCTGAAAGTTGATGTAAGAGCTGTTAGGGTGGAAGATGCAAAAGAAGTGCTGTATGGAATTCGGCTTTATTACCTAACCAAGACTTACTTTGGAATTTTCCAGTTTCAGATATTCTAACTCTTCTGAGAAATGACAAAGCAATTAAAATGCTTTTGTGGTTATAACGATTTGGTACATTAACAAATGAGGCTTTTACAATCAAACCTAGGTATTTTTTACCTTGTAATTTTTAAGATTTGAAGTAAGAATCTGAGGAAACCCATGAAGAAAAACGGTTGCTTTCCTGGGAAAGGAAGACTTGTACTTCAAGGTAATACAATACAAAATAAAACCAAATAAACCACCCAGACTAAAACAAAACGGTGAAGTCGTTGTCCTCAAGTACCTTTTAGATTTGATCTCAGATTCGATACTGTTGTGGGGCTGGTGCTTTTATTTTTTAACCTCTACTTCCTGGCCTATTTGAAGCAGTTCTTTTGAGACTAATCAGGACAAACTCATTTTATACAAATTTCTCTATTTGGGTATAGGACACAACCTATTTTAGAAAACTGCCAAAATACCCAGATAGGTTTTGGCGGTATAAATACTATTAGGCAGGGGGTCAGGGGAAAGCACAAATTAAACTAATATTTATGTGTCAGCTCTTGATTATTCCATCTTGTTTGCAAAATTGTATTGACATGTTTTGGCCTTTCACATGAGGGAAACAACATTTTAACAGTTTTCTTTCCTATCCCCTCTCCACAGGAGGTGAGGGCCAGAATTGAGGAGGACAGTTGCATTTTAGGTTTGTCTGAATAGTCTGGGATTGTGTCTGTTCCCACAGGGGAGGAGAGGGGAAGGAGGTGGGAGTCCTCACTGTCTCAGTGCCATGAACTCCAGGGATGTCGGTATTTCTCACATCCAAACATAATTACGAGGGCACGTCTCAAAATTAATTTTGGGATTACCTTTTAAAAATGTTATGTCACTGCTCCCTTTCATTACTCTAGAGACTGGAGAGTTGACTACTGTGAAAGGGCCATGCTTCTGTTAGTGCTTTGAGTTCCTTCTTCTGTTAAGATTGAAGCAGTGCTCTCTTCATAGTATGAACAATTCTGAAAGCAGATCATCACTAGAGGCTTTAATATTGAGCTTCTGTATCGTCGTGTCCACATACACTTTTTAAGGCTGTTCATACCTTGCAAAATTCACTTACTGTGCTAATTTTTTCACCTATTTCAAAGTTTTAAGCACAATGTTGACCCCTCTGTAATTTCCTAAAATTATATTCTGTTTTCCTAAAGACAGCTCAAGTTTCCTCTATGTATAATACTTTAGGAAAATACTTACCTTGTAAAATAAATGTAATTTTTTTCTTTTGTACCAGCACAAATCTGATATTTTGGAGTCTGGAATATTCTCTCCCCCTCACTTTCTCCTTTGGAGAGGTTCTGTCTGATTCAGATAACATTGTGAACTAAAGAAAACAACCCGCATTTATAAAACATGAAACTTGTATACTGAGTGCTTAGTTTTTGCTAAGAAATAAGCAGTTTACATCATTATCACGCTTAGACTTTATAAAAACTATGAAGTGCAGGTAAGTGTTATTATCCATAATAGGCACTCATGGTCAACTGCTCACAACGACTCCCAGAACACTTTGTAATAGGAACTTTGTTATCAGCCACATGAGGTTTATGCAAATAAAACTTACATTCCCCCATGGTCTTTATTTCACACACAGCTACAGGCTTGCATGTCGTTTATATGTGCCGTGTGAGACACTTCTACCCACAGGTCCCAGGCGGTGCACTTTGTCACCCAGGCTCAGGGTCCAGACCTCAGAGTGGCAAATCCAGAAGCTCAGTTCTTTAATTCACACCTGGAAAAGAGCAGCTTGTGGGCTGGATTTCATTAAGTAACTTCACTAGGGACCGCTAAGTAAATTCATTTATCAGTAATAGTAATAATGCCATTGTTAATATTATTAATAGTTATAGCCCAACCTTACTGCTTTCCACAAGTAATCCTTAAAGCAGCCCTCTGAGGGACATTTCAGTACTGCATTTCACAAATCAGGAACAGTGTTCAAGGAGGAAATATTTTTGCCCCAAATGGCACAGCTTGTAGGTAGTAGGAGTCAGAATTGAACCCAGTTACTTTGGCTCCAGAGCTCACGTTCTTGGCCCTCTGCCTGAGTTACTCACTCTTATAGCACCTCTTCCCACCCTCACGGTAGTTGGAGGCTGAGTCAGGAGGCTGCTAGTGAACCTGGGAGCAGAGTGGAGGGTGTTCCATCCCTGTCCCTAACCCAGCGAACACCTTCCCACGGGCTGGTGGCTCATTCCTCACCCAGTGTGGCTGCTCTCCAGGCGGTGTTGGAGAAACACCAACAAGATTCCTTCCTCCCTCCCCCTTTTCTGTGCTCCACACAGACCTCCTCCCAGCGCGTGTGTGTGTGCACACGCCAACTTACTGCAAATATCTCCATGCTTTGATGAGGCTATTGTTTCTTCCATATTTAATCACATCTTGACGAGCATTCTAGCTCTTTCTGCCTTCCCAAAAGATGACTTGTCTCAAAATGACTTTTGCCGACAGCTAATCTCATCTGTGTGTGCATTTTACTCACTTAACTCTACATAATTGTATTGCCAAGTTCTAGAAGGCATCTCATTGTAGCCTCTTAAACAACTGCTGACTACATACACTTTTATTCTGCAATAAACTTTAATTTAGCATCTCGTCCTCATTACAATTCAGTCATTGAGAACTGCTAATGCCTTTAACCTGTGCTGTGCTGCCTCAGTTCTGCATTGAATGCAAGGAGTGAGGCAGGACCTAGGGACTCAGGCTTGTTGCAGTAGAGTTCAGGGAGGTGTAATCAGAGGTCAGATGGAATTCTGCAGGAATCAGACAGATATAGGAACTGTTGGAAATAGAAGCAAAAACAAGGCAAAGCAAGTATGCCGGATATTAGTGGTGTTTTTGTTTGCTTTTTTGAATTTTCCTGGTTCTCTAAAATGAGTTGATACTACTTTTATAATCGGAATCCCAGTAAATTATTTTGAGGATGATGAGTCCTAGGACAGTGAGTACAGGTGGAGCATTTGCTGGGTATGTGGGGTGGAAATGGAGAGCGCGCAGGTCTGAACAGTGACTCACCTACTCAGGCACCTGCTGGACAAGACTAAAGGCTGGACAGGGGAGTGTGTGTCCTTGAACTAACTGGCCTCCACAGGAAAGTGACCCCATTCCAGCCCTCCAACCATAGATGGAAAGTTCTCGCACTGGTGGGTTGGAGAAAGAGGAGAGGATTTGCTTCTCATTGTCTTTCTCAGTCTGCAGCCTGAAGCTCTGCGTGTGAATTTGGAGATGGCAGATCAGAAGGCTTGGCTTTGGTGGGAAGCCTCAGCCCACTTTATCATCTAGTGTAAGACCCCAGATAATTTATCCCAAGAAAGAGATCTGGAGCATCATTGTGAGATGATGACCGCACAGCACCGTGAATCAGCAAAGCACTGCGACATCAGAATGGGATGTGACCAAGCATTTCCCGAGAGGTCAGCTTATCAGCCACACCCAGTAACTCTGTGTGGTCGGAGGGACAGGATAATTTTGTGAGTTTATGGCTGAAGCAACCAATAGTTAAGTCAGCTCTAAAGGTGGGTAAGTTAGTCATACATGGCTGGTAAGTGGCAGGGCTAGAGCTCCAAATGTCTGCTGAGATTCCAAATCCAACTGGGGTGACTTCCTCATTTGTTGAGCCTGTGCAGTCAAACCCTCCTCAGGCCTACTCCATCTGCTCTCCCTCACCTGTCTGTCTCTTCCTCACTGCACGCCCAGGCCTACCACAGTCTGGACCAGCCCTGGCTCTAGGTGGAGGCATCAGCGAGCCACAGCTCAGCCCTCTGGGCATCGCCCGGTGTTGCCGTTGTTGCCAAGTCACTCTGGCTTGACCTGGGCCTGGGTCTGGCCTTGGACCCCAGATACTGACGTGTGCTCAGGGGTGGTCCTGGATCTAAGAGCTCTGTTGGGGATTGCCCTCAGATTGTAGCACTTTTTAATCAGCTGCTTCTGCCTTCTCCCCTTCCTAGCCCAGTTAGGGTGGGGCCTTTGATACCAACTGCTCTCTTAGATATTGCATGTCCTCAGTCATCACCTGTTTTGGATTTGCCTCTTGGGGCCAGTTTGCTTCAGAGGACTGTGTAGACACTGACTCCGATTCCCAGTGACGAGTATCAGATGTCTGCTTAAACAGGGCCCCATGCAGTAGACAAAGTTTCTGCCTTCATGTTTAGAATCTGTATGAACTGTGATGCCAAAATTCACAGAGCAAATGTAGACACATCCACATATCTGTAGAAGGACCTGGAAATGCCATTGCAGTATGTCCACAATGCCTAAGAGGCCACACAGGCCAGGAGCTTTTGGGAAGACCCTGGGTGGGAAACTGAATTAATCCAGCTGTACACATAGGGTTTCTGTGTCTGTAGGGAGTGCTCGCTGAGGCTAGGATGAGATTTTCACAGGGATCTACACAGCCTGTCCAACCTTAGAGCCTTGAATAATGAGAGGTGACCACAACGATGCACTGAGTGTATGGAGAGGACACCAGGGATTTGGGTTTCCCAAGGAACCCAAGGCCCTAGATAAATGTGGGAGCCACAGTGGGCATCTCTGGATAGGTCATTGAGAGGGCAGTGTAAGATCATTGGGTGCAACTAGAATTCACTGAACATCCTTTTAGATTACTGGGGGTCTCAAAGGTGTCAGTTCTACCCCAAAGGATTTATTCTCACCCCATAATCAACGTATCCAAGAGTCAGGCTATGAATTCCTGGAGCTGTAGTATGTTCCTGGAGTCAAACAGGAAATAACGTGGGCCCCATGTTATGTCTGATAAAGCCATTCAGAAAGGCTGTATGGGGTACAGAGAGGTCAGCAAAGGGGAGGGTGAAGAGAGAAATCACCGTCTCAGGTGGAAGTGAGGGTGAGTGTGGGAGTGTTGAAGGGTGATGGCCTAACAATGTCCTTCTAGAGAGAAGAGGCTGGGTTCGCAAACCATGAGGTACTGGGGCATGGCACGCCCCCCAGACCATTAGGAACAAATCCTGATCTTTGAGATGGATGTGGTACAGAGTTCTGAGGGAACAGATGTTAAGCAGGAATGGGGGCTACCAGGCTATTCAGTTAGGGAAGTGCCCCAGTGTGAAGCCGAGGCCCAGCCCTACCAGCAGCTTAACAAGCAGATCCTGCCAGGCTCCTGAGCCAACTACCTACCCCCTGGTTGGGGCAGGAGGTAGATGTCAGGGCCTGTGCACCAAAGCCAAGCTTAGGAAAGGACTGTGCAAGGGTGGTGTGCACATCTCCTGTCTTACTATCCCATGGTCCCCCGAAGCTGTAGACATTCGTTAGTTCATGCAGGCAGGCTGTACCCTTTGACCCTGAAAACTCATTCCTAAACTTATACCCAACAGAAGTGTGTACATATATTCAGCAAAAGACAGGAAGAAGAATGGTAATATCTGGAAATAATCCTAATGCCCACGAACAACAGAATGGATAAATTATGGTAGATTCATATAATAGACTACTATACAGCAATGAGAATGAATAACAATTCTCACAAACATAACTGGAGTGAAAGAAGTCATTTCCAGAAGAGTACATAATGTATTTTTATAAAGTTCAAAATAAGCAAAACTATGCCAATGGAAGTCAGGATAGTGGTTAACTTGGGGGACATGAACAGAGAATTCAGGGGACCTCTGTGGTGCTGGTCATTTCTTTTTGCTTGATCTGGGTGCTGGTTCTACAGGTGTGTTCACTGAATTAATCCAGCTGTACACATAGGGTTTCTGAACGTTTTTGGCCCATAAAAAAGTGACTTGAAAGAAAATGTGACATATTACATTTTAAGCACTGTGCTGTGGAAGACATGGGAGCGTACAGAACACAGTTCTGCTCTCAGGAGTGATGGAGACAGGCAGGAAGCCACCCAGGTGTGGACAAAAGGTAAGTCAAACTGCCATTTTCCTCACGGAGTTGTGGAAGGCTTCATAGAGTATCAACGTGTGAAGGAGGCTCGTGGCAGAAAGAGGGACCCCTGGGATGTAACCTGATGAGCCAGGGCTGCCCTTTGGGAGCTCAGGGGTGCTCAGACTCCCCAGGGCCTGGAGTTGGCTGTGGGCTGCCCAGAGGACAACACACACAGGCCTGCCCTGCATCTTTGGGTACATCACAGGCTTGTGATTCTGGAGATGCACCTTTGGAAAAACATTTTCAGTGGGCAGAGCTAAGTGGAAACATACTGTTTCTAAAAGGATCCCCAAAGCTCTGAATTATTTATTCACTAAAGCATTCATCATTGATGAGGCCCCTGTTGGCTCTCCTCTTCCACAAATGCCTTCCCTCCTCCTCACCACAGAAGGTTCTAGTTGGCAATGTTATCCTTGTAAAGCATCTTCCCACCCATCACTTGGACCTTTGCTATAGATGGAGCAGATTGCTTTTATTTTTATTTTTCAGAAGAGCAAACAGCCTTCCTCAGCTGACAAGTGGGCCCATGGTGGGGCTGTGCCTGCAACCCCAGGCTCCTGATTGGCAGCCCAGGGCTCTTTCTAGTAGTCCATTCTGGCTCTTGTGGAGAACTGAGTGAGACCCTGTCCCCCTGATGGCAAGAGCGAGGGGCAAGTATGGTGGGAAGGGGAGCATTCAGTGGAAGCTGGGAGTTGAAAGTAACCGTTTTCAGGAGGGCCAGAGTAATATTCAAATACTTATCATTTACCAGGTACAAGGAAGAAAGAAAACTGTGATGGACACTGCTGTATTATTGGCCAACGAGAATCCACTAACCTCTCCCATCAGGGCCTTAATGTCCTTTCAGAGGATCATCTCTCCCTCCCCCACAGGGAGCAGCATGAGAAGAGACTGTTTAGACCAGGTACCTGCCCTCCCCAAATGGTAGCTGAAGGGTCTATGGAACCTTCTCTCCTAGATCCTTCCTTTACCGCCTGTCACAGCCAAGGGGTGAGCATGGGACCTAGCAAAGCAGCTGGGGCTCGGCACTAGGGCTGGAGTGGGGGTACTTAGAGCTGTCTGCTCTTCGTCTGCTCCTTGATCTTGTGAGTTCCTCCATTCCTCTCTGTGAGCTCCATGGAGATGTCAGCAGAGCCACTGCTATTGTTGACTGGAGTCTAGAAAGATTTCCAGACAAATCTTTGCCCCCGAGGAACTGCTATGAAGCAGGACCTGACATCACTGCAAGGTAGAACATCTGCTCAGTGCCATGGGAGAGGTCAGGGACAGTGGCTTCCAGATGGCAGGGATTGGGGCTCAGCTCAGGCCTGCCACCCCCCCAGTGCCCAGTGCTGCCCAGCACTCAGAGTCCGTTTCTCATCTACTCTGAGGTGAGACCAGAGGGCTCTTCAAATCCAATCCAGAGTATACTCTTAGGAAGGCATGACCTGAATATAAAGATGCTGTAATGTATCCATTGGTGCTGTGACTTGAATGAGAAGGTGAAGAACTAAGGACTGATAGAACAGGACAGGGGCTAAAGAAGAGTAATTTGCTGTTTACTGGCCCTGATTTGAACAGAGGTTCTGATATTCCAACTGCTTTTGCTCTTTAGACTATATAATGAAGAAGGGCAATCACCAAATTTTGCTTTGAGAATATCAAGTGCCTTTGTCCTTAATTTTAGACTCATCAAGAAACTTTCTGATAGGTAATTTGGGCAGGGAGCATCACTAGCTCTGGAATCACAGTTGAGTTCAAATCCCTGATTTGTTCCTTGAAATATATATATATATGTTTCATGTGTGCAGCTTTATAATTCAACATCTGTATGCACTACAGAGTGATCACCGCACATCACCAAACAGCTGGCCCCTTCACACATTTTGCTCACCCTCCAACTCCCCTCCCCTCTGCTGGTAACCACGAGTCTTTTCTCTGTATCTATGAGTTTGTTTTGTTTTATCTTGTTTGTTCATTTGCTTTTTTTTTAGATTCCACAAAGGAGTGAAATCACACAGTATTTGTCTTTTGCTGTCTGACCTATCTCACTTAGCATAAGTGAATAAGAATATCAAGGTCCATCCATGTTGTTGTAAATGGCCAGGTCTCATTCTTTTTTATGGCTAATATTACATTAAAAAAATATTTAGTTTTGAGAGACAGAGAGCTAATGGGGGGAGGGCAGAGACAGAGAAAGAGAGAGAAAGGATCCAAAGCAGACTCTGTGCACTGACAGAGTGTGTCTGTTTTTGTCCAAAACCATACTATTTTGATTATTCTAGTTTTGTGGTATGACATCAGAGAGTACAGAATCTCTGGCTCTGTTATTTTTTTCTCAAGATTGCTGTGGCTTTTGGGGATCTTTTGTGGTTCCATGCACATTTAAGAATTATTTGTTCTAGTTCTGTGGAATATTCCATTGGTATTTTGAATCTGTAGATTCCTTTGGGTAGTATGGACATTTTAACTGTATTAATTCTTCCAATTCATGAGCATAGAATACCTTTCCATTAGTGTCTTCTTCAGTTTCTTTCATCAGTGTCTTACAGTTTTCAATGTACAGGTCTTTCACCTCCTCACTTTATTTCTGGGTGTTTTTAGATGCAATTATAACTGGGAATGTTTTCTTAATTTCTATGTTTTGTTGTAAGTGTGTAGAAATGCCACAGATTTCTGTGTGTTGATTTTGTATCCTGTAACTTCACTGAATTCATTTATCAGTTCTAGAAGTTTTTTGGTTTTTGTTTTTTTTTTGTTTGTTTTTGTTTGTGTTTTTTTTGTAGAGTCCTTAGGGTATTCCACATAGAGCATCATGTCATCTGCAAATACTGGCAGTTTTACCTCTTCCTTTCTGTTTGGATGCTTGTTTTTTCTTCTTTTTGCCTAACTGCCTTGGCTTAACTGCTTTTGGCCTAACTTCTTTTTGCCTAACTGCTTCCAAGGTACTTTGGATTGGACTTGAAGTATTTGACTTCCAATACTATGTTGAATAAAAATGGTAAGAGTGGGCACACTTACCTTGTTCCTGTTCTTAAAGGAAAGCTTTCAGCTTTTCACCATTGAGTGTGATGTTAGGTTGTAAGATTGTCATATGTGACTTATTATGTTGAGGTACCCACTTGGGTACTTGATACCCACTTTGTTGACAGATTTAAAAAAAATGTTTTATTATTTATTTTTGAGAGAGTGTGTGTGTGTGAGCGAGGCAGGGTCAGAGAGAGGGAGACACAGGAACCAAAGAAGGCTCAGTGCTGAGTGCAGAGCCTGACACAGGACTCCTACTCACGGACCATGAGATCATGACCTGAGCTGAAGTCAGACACTTAAACTGAGACACCCAGGCGCCCCTATTGAGAGATTTTTTTTAAACCATAATTGGATGTTGCATTTTGTCAAGTGTTTTTTCTGTATCTATTGAGATGAACATATGATTTTTATCTTTCATTTTGTTAACGTGGCATATGTTGATTGATTTGCAGACACTGAACCATCCTTGGATGGTATACCAGGAATAAATCTTACTTGACCGTGGTGTATGATCCTTTTGATATACTGTTGGATTTTATCTGCTAATATTTTGTTAGGAATTTTTGCATCTATGTTCATCAAAGATACTGGCCTGCAATTTTCTTTTTTTGTGGTGTCCTTATCTGGTTTTGGTATCAGGGTAATGCTGGCCTCATAAAATGTGTTTGGAATCTTTCATTCCTCTTCAGTTTTTTGAAATAGTTGGAGAAGAATAGGTAGTAAATCTTTGAGTGTTTGGTAGAATTTGCCAGTGAAACCATCCAATCCCTGACTTTTATTTTTATTGCGAGGTTTCTGATTACTCTTTCAATCTGCTTACTAGTAGTTGGACTATTCACATTTTCTGTTTCTTCATAATTCAATCTTAGAAGAATGTATGTTTCTAGGAATTTATCCATTTCCTCTATGTTGTCAAGTTTGTTGGCATATAATTATTCATAGTAGTCTCTTACGATCCTTTGTATTTCTGTGGTATCAATTACAACTTCTCTCTCAGTCTATTTTTAAAGTTTATTCATTTATTTTGAGAGAGTGAGAGCATGTGTGAGCTGGGAAGGGGCAGAGAGAGAAGAATGAGAGGGAGAGAGAGAGAATCCCAGGCAGGCTCCACACTAGCAACATGGAGCCTGAAGCAGGCCTTAAACCCACAAACCATGACATCATGACCTAAGCTGAAGCCAAGAGTCGGACACTTAACCGACTGAGCCACCCAGGAGCCTACTTCTTCTTCATTGTTGATTTTATTTATTTGAGTCCTCTCTTTTTTTCTTGTGCTGTCTAGCTAAGGGTTTGTGGATTTTATCTTTTCAAAGAACCAGCTCTTAATTTCATTGATCTTTTCTATTGTCCTTTTAGTCTTTATTTCATTTATTTCCATTCTGATCTTTATTATTACCTTTCTTTCACTCCTTAGGTGTGAAGTTAAATTGAGATTTTTCTTGTTTTTTGATGTAGGCCTATATTGCTATGAACTCCCCTCTTAGAACTGCTTTTGCTGCATGCGATAAATTTTGGTATGTTCTGTTTCAGTTTCCATTTGTCTCTAGGTAATTTTTTGTTTCTCCTTTGGTTTCTTTGATGACCCATTGGATGGTTAGTAGCATGTTATTTCCACTTTTTTGTGGTTTTCCCCCTTTTCTTCTTGTAATTTCTAATTTCATACCATTATGATCAGAAAAGGTACTTGATGTGATTTAAATTTTCTTGAATTCAGCGAGACTTGTTTTGTGGCCCAACCCACGACTGTCCTGGAGAATGTTCCATGTATATTACATCTGTTTTTGGATGGAATGTTCTGTATATATCTACTAAATCCATCTGGCCTAATGTGTTTTTTAAGGCCAATGTTTTCTAATTGATTTTTTGTTTGGATGATCTATCCATTGATGAAAGTAGGGTATTAAAGTCTCTTACTATTATTGTATTGCTTTCAATTTATCTCTTTAGATCTGTTAATATTTGCTGTGTATACTTTTATGCTCCTATGTTGTGTGTATATACGTTTACAAATGTTACATTGTCTTGCTGGATTGACCCCTTTATCATTATGTAATGCCTTTTTGTTCTCCTATTAGTCTTTGTTTTAAAGTCCATTTTATCTGATGAGTATAGTTACTCCAGCTTTCTTTTCATTTCCATTTTCATGGAATATCTTTTTCTATTGCTCCACATTCAGTCTGTGCATGTCTTTAGATCTGAAGAGAGACTTTTGTAGACACTGTATAGATAGTTCTTGGTTTAAAAAAAAATCTATTCACGGGGCACCTGAGTGACTCAGTTGGTTAAGCCTCTGTCTCTTGGTTTGGGTTCAGGTCATGATCTTGCAGTTCGTGGATTTGAGCCCCGCGTCGGGCTCTGTGCTGAGAGCTCAGAGCCTGGAGCCTGCTTTGGGTTCTGTCTCCCTCTCTTTCTATCCCTCTCCCTTCTCAAAAATAAATAAACATTAAAAAAATATATTCAGCCACCCTATATTTTTTGACTGGTGAACATAGTCCACTGACATTGAATGTAATTATTGGTAAGTATAAATGTATTGCCATTTTATTGTTTTCTGGCTGTTTGGGTAGATTCTCCCTGTTCCTTCTTTTCTTGGTCTCTTCCTTGCGGTTTGATGTCTTCCTTCCTCCCTTCCCTTCCCTTTCTCCCTTCTCTTTTTTGTGTATCTATTGCAGGTTTTTGGTTGTAGTTACCATGGGGTTCATATATATTGACACAAAGAAACACAGAGCAGTCTATTTTAAACTGATAGTTGCTTAAATCTGAACACATTCTAAAAGCACTACACTTTTACTGCCCTTACCCAGTTTTTTAAAAAATTTATTTGGTGGGGGAGGCGCAGAGATGGAGAGAGAGAGAGAAATCCATGCTGAGCATGAAGCCCGATGTGGGACTCGAATTCACGAACTGTGAGATCATGACCTGAGCTGAAGTTGGATGCTTAACTAAGCCACTCAGGCACCCCCAGTTTTGTTTCCTATGTCCTATCTTACATCTTTTATTTTGTGTATCTAACTACTTATCATAGGTACAGTTGATTTTATTATTTTTGTCATTTGACCTTCATACTAACTTTGTAAGTGACTGATCCACTGCCTTTATCATGTGTTTGCCTTTACCAGTGATAATTTTTCTTATGTTTTATTTCTGGTTATAGCTTTTTCTTTTCCACTTAAAAAAATTGTTCTTTAACGTTTATTTTTGAGACAGAGAGAGACAGAGCATGACCGGGGGGGGGGGGGGGAGGAGGGTCAGAGAGAGAGAGGGAGACACAGCATCTGAAATAGGCTCCAGGCTCTGAGCTGTCAGCCCAGAGCCCGATGCGGGGCTCGAACTCACAGGCCGTGAGATCATGACCTGAGCTGAAGTCAGATGCTTAACCAACTGAGCCACCCAGGTGCCCCTCCACTTAAAGAAGACCCTTTAGCATTTCTTGGAAGGTTGTTTAAGTGATTAACTCCTTTAGGTTTTTTGCTTGTCTGGGAACCTTCTATTCTAAATGATAATCTTGCTGAGTATCCTTGGTTGGAATACTCCCAGTGCTTTAAATACATCCTTTCAGTCCTTTTGGGCTTGCAAAATTTCTGAAAAATCAGCTGATAGTCTTATGGGATTTCCTTTGTATGTGACTTTTTTTCTTCCTTGCTTTTAAGGTTCTCTCTTTAACTTTTGCAATTTTAATTATGTCTTCATGTGGCTCTCTTTGGGTTCATCTTATTTGGAATTTTCTGCTTCCTGTACCTGAATGTCCATTTCTTTTGCCATGTTAGTGAAGTTTTTAGTCATTATTTCTTCAAGTTTTCTGCCCCCCCCCCCTTCTCTCTCTTTTCTCTTTCTGGGACCTCTATAATGTGAATTTAGTATACTTGATATTTTCGTAGAGTTTCCTTAAATATTGTTTTTACAAAATTCTTTTTTCTTTTTCCTGTTCTGGTGATTTCCACTATTCTATCTTCAAGATTGCTGATCCATTCTTCTGCATCATCTTATCTGCTGCTGATTCCATGTAGTGTATTTTTCATTTTAATTATTCTTCAGCTCTGATTGGTTATGTCTTACATTTTCTTTGTTGAAGTTTTCATTGTGTTCCTCTATTCTCCCAATTTCAGTGAGCATTTTTATGACTATTACTTTGAGCTCTTTATCAGATAAATTACCTCCATTTCTTTAGGGTTTTTTTTTTTCCCCTGGGATATTTATCTTGTTTGGAACATACTTCACTCATTTTAGTTTTATTTTCTGTGTTTGTTTCTATAAATTAGGTGGAATAGCTACCTGTCCTGGTCTTGAAGGAGTGGCCCTGTACAGGACCATATCCTGTGTAGACTGGGACTGGAAGCTTTGGCAGGCTGGTTGGAGCTAAGCAAGTGGGCTGGGTTTGGGGTGGGTGCGGTGTCCCAGGGCACTCACTTGGTATGGTGGTTGAAGCTGGAGTGGGCATAGGCCAGGGAGTCCTGGATGCACTGTGCTAGGGCCACCTTGATGCCAGAGTGGCATGGACTGGGGGATCTAGGGTGTGCCTTGTCAAGGCCATCTTGTGGGTAGTCCCTGGGTACCCTGCCTAGAGCTGCCCTGGCAGGATGGCTGGAGCTGGAGCAAGCTGGCAGTCCTGGGGTGAATCATGCCAGGGCCACCCTGGTGAGATGGGCACAGGCCAGAGGCATCCTGGGGCACACCATGTCAAAGCTGCCCTTGCAAGACAGCAGGCATGGGCTGAGGGGAATCCTCAGATGCACTGAACTGGGGCTGTATGGCTGGTGGGATGACTGGGTTCCGTGTGTGCTGGGGGTGGAGGGAGGAGTCCCAGAGTGCACTGTGCCAGAGCTATCTTGGGGGGATGGCTGGAGCTGGTGTGGGCCAGGGGTTCAGGGTCCACTGGGGCAGCCCTAACAGGCTGGCTTAAGCACCTGGTCCCTGCTCCTGCTTGTGCTGTCAAGGTGGAGGAAGAGTGTAAAAAATGGCATTCACCGTGCCTCTTATCCTGGAGAGTTCCAGCAGTTCCCTGCCAGTTTGGTGGATGCCCTAAGGTTAGTAAACGGATTTCCTTTGCTCATAGTTTAATTAACCTGTTTTTCACTGTGCCTCAGGGTAGATGAATCTGGACTGGGCCCCTCAAGTGACATCTCTCCCTATTGCAGGTTGCTGCTTTGAGGGTGGGGTTCTCATGGTATCGTGTCTCCTACTGTTCTCTGTGTGGTCCCTCTATTGTTTGTTGGGCAGAGACTGTTCAATCAGCTCTCACTTCTTCCTTAGGAGGAACTGCTCTATTATATGTGTGTCAGTGGGAAGAGATGAGTTTAGGGTCTTTCTGTGCTGCCATCTTGGGCCACCTCCCTTAATTTTACTACTTTGGTCTTTTAACCTTCATGCTGGCTTTATAAGTGATTGATTCACTGGCTTTGTTATTTTTCCAGTGAGATTTTTACTTTCCTATACTTTATTGGTGCCATTTCTTCTCAGCTTAACGAAGTCCCTTTAAAACATTTATTGTAGGGCTGGTTTAGTGGTGATGAACTCCTTTAGCTTTTACTTATCTGGAAAGCTGTTAATCCCTCCAATTTGGAATAATCTTGCTGGGCAGAGGATTCTTGGTTGGAAGTTTTTTCCTTTCTGCACTTTGAATATGTCATGCCATTTCCTCCTGGTCTGTAAAGTTTCTGCTGAAAAATCTGATAGCTTTATGGAGTTTTCCTTATATGTAATAAGTTGTTTTTCTCCTGCTGCTCCTGATTTTGTCTTTATTCTTAATTTCTACCATTTTAATTATAATGTGTGTTGGTGTGGATCTCTTTGTGTTTATCATGGACTTGGATGTCTGATTCCTTTCCCAGAGAAGTTTTCAGCCAGGATTTCTTCAAATTATTTTTCTGGCCCTTTCTGTCTTCCCCTGGGATCTATATAATGTGATTGTTATTCTGCTTGATGTCTGTTAAGGTATCTTCATTTTTCTTAATGCTTTTTTCATTTTGCTGCTTTGTCTGGGTGAGTTCCATAGCTCCTCCTCCAGCTCACCTGATCTATTCTACTTCATCCAGTCTGCTTTGGAACCCCTCTAGTATATTTTTTAGTTGTTATAACTTCTGTTTGGTACTGTCTTACTCTCCTTGTTGAAGTTCACACTGCGTTCATCTGTTCTTCTCCTGAGTTTGGTGAGCATCTTGATGACCATTTCTTGGAACTCTTTATGAAGTAGTTTGTGTATCTGTTTCCCTTTTTTCCTGAGGTTTTGTCTTGTTCTTTTGTTTGGAGATATTCTTCTGTCCCCCTCATTTTGTCTGTGTTTCTATTTATAGGTAGGTCAGTGACCTCTCTCAGTCTTGAAGGAGTGGCCTTATGTAGGAGATGTCCTGTGGGGCCCAGAAGGGCAATCTCCTTTTGTCACCAGGCCAGGTGCCTAAGGGTGTCCTCTATGTGAGCTGTGTGCTCCCTTCTATTGTGGTGGGCTGTGACTGTGGTGCATTGGTAGGCAGGGCTGGCCCCTGGCCCATCTGTGGGGTGTATCTAGGACTACTGAGGTGTGTTGGGTGGGGCTGTCAGTGGAGTATACCCTTTCTGGGGCTAGCAGATTAGAGGGAGAATTCCAAGATGGCCCACGAGTACTGGTATTATTGAGGTAGACTGAGGTTGCAGAAGTGGCTCATACCAGTGTCTCCGTCCCCAGGGGGAGTTTCTGCTGTTTCCCGCTGCTGTGACAGATGCTTTAAGGTTAGTAAATGGATCTCCTTTACTTATGGTCTGCTTTTTAAAATGGTGTTTTTGCACTGGTCTCTGGGTACAATGAGTCTGCAACTCAGCCCTTTAAGAGTGGGTTTTCCATTCTCTACAGTTTTATAGTTTTCCTGAACATAATCCTCATTGAGTTTTCAAAACCTGGTGTTTTGGGAGCTCATCTCTCCTGTGGAGGATCTAAGGTTTGGGGTGCCTGATGTAGAGCTCAAATCCATCACTCCTCAGGGAAAAGTTCCATACCTTTGAGATCCCTCCTAGTTGTGCTTCCCCATGGCTGATGTGTTTTCCCCCCTGGCAAGTCCCCATCTCTGTGTCTCCTCCTTCCCATCCTGATGTTACCCTTTCAGCCTTTGTCGTGGAGGCTTTGGTCATCCAATTTTCAGGTTCCTTTCAGAGGGCATTATTCCATATGTAGTTGTAGATTTGTTGGTCTGTGGAAGGAGGTGAATTCAGGGTCTTGTTACACTGCCATCTTGAGACCAATTCTGTTCTGCCATTTCTTGAGTGTGTTGCCTTGTAATAACGATTGTTTATCGTGTGGGTCTCAGCTTTTTTATCTGTAAAATAGGGTTGAGACTATGTCCTGTAACTGTAACCAGCATCCAATTGGTGATCACTTAATGCTCAACCACCTCCCCCAATTTGACCTCCTTTCACATCCCCATCACGAGGCAGCTAGCTGCCTGTGCAGCCAGGTCTTGGGAGGAGTTCCATAATGAAAGCTAAACTCACATTTTGGGGGCATCTGCCATGTGCCCACACAGTGCTAAATGTTAACATGGATTGTCTCATTCAGTCTTCACAATGGCTTTGTTAAAGTCGAAGCTTAGAGAAGTGATCTGCTCAGGATCACAGCACATGGCAGGATCGATTTTCTATTCAAAGTCAACATATTTGCTTCTAGTTTATGTATCTATTTCCTGTGGGCTTGGTTAGTGTAAGCCAGTGTTGATCCCTGAGTGAACAGATGAAAGGAGCACCTCGACCTGTGAGGTGGAAACCTGGTCTCTGCAGTTGTGACCTCCTGTGGCTGTTGGTTCAAGGATGTCCAGAGTCCCAGGGCCAAGGAATGGAAAAATACTGCTCTGGCTCACCTACTCGCTGCCATAGGAGCACTTGGGTGGCTGGGCCACTCTGAATGGAGCCTGTGATGGAGCTGATCATGTGAATAAAGGCAGGGTTGCCACAATCAGGGTCCCTGACTTTGGATTAATAAAACCAATTGTGGCAACAAGGGTTCTGAATGTCCTTCGTGACTTAGACTGAGAGCTAGACAGCCAGCCAGAAGGCCTGCAGAACTTAAACACAGAGGCATTTATTGTCAGAGAGGGCAAATCTTACACTCAAATGGGTTTTGCCATATACGCATCAAAAGGGAGATGCCCCCACCTCCCCCCACAGTGCAGGTTCCAATTATCCTGTGGCCTTGCAACCCCTGTTCTCTTTTCCCAACAGCAGCAGAAGTTGAAGTCCTTCCAGGTTACCCAGCAGCTAGAGGGGATGAGGCAGGACAGACTCCTGAATGCCATCTGCCTGAGTCCCACCTATTCTCTAAGCTTCAGGGAAACTGGAAAACGTCCCAACTGGCAAAACGTACTTTCTTAAAAAGCTGGACAAAAGTATGGGACATTCCTTTGCTTAACAAAACAAAATCAACTGGTCTGGTGACCTGATGCTGCAGCAACATCTTGGAAGAGACAGGGAGTCTCCCTGGGGAATGAGGGGCAGGAAGAAAGGCCCAGGCATAGATGTCCCCCTCGGAACCTCTGCTCAGAAGGGGGCAGACGGAGGGGCCAAGCCAGTTAGAGAGGGGGTCCCTCCCTGGCTGCATTAGGATGGTCTCTGGTCTTCAGTGCCAGGCCTCAGTCCTCAGTCACAGGTGGGGGAATGAGCTGCAGCTGGAAGTTCTCATTCTGGAAGATGCTGTTGAAAGCAGGGCCACTCTGGGAGCCACTGAACGGCCTGTAGCTGTCGCTGCTGCGATTCTGGGAGAGTTCTGTAAGGAGGGCCAGCTGCAAAGGAGGGGACACACATCAACCAAGGTGAGTAGGGGAAGACAACGTGGGTGGGTTTGGCAGGGGGTGTGGAACAGAGTGGAGGGTCCTCAGTTCCTTGGCCTCGAATACACAAGGGACAGCACTGTGCTGCAGGGTATAGACCCCAGGGTTGCATCTCACAAACAAGTAATGTGACTTCGGGCAAGTTCATTTCACTTTCAGGGCCCATATTTCCTCCTTTAATAATGATGAGACTGCACTGGGGACATCTCATTCCGAACCTCCCTTGGTCTGAGCACTCCCACCCTGGCTAGCACAGGACCCTGCCGCCCCCTCCGCACACACGCCCTGAGCTGAGGTTCTCAGCAGAGCTTGTTCCACACTCTGCCTCTGACCTCTCCTTCACAACCAAAGGAGAGTCCAGCTGCCACTTTAAATTCAGGGACTCTACCTGTCCTCTTAGAGTCCTGCTTCCACCAATGACACCAGCAAAACCCTCTGTTAGTGGCTCTGTTCCGAAAGATTAGGTAAGGTTAATACCAACCCACTGGGAAGCCAGACTGTCACTCTGAGGGCCATCCCTTTTACCTCAAAGGCTTTCTGCAAAAGTAGGGAGCAGAGAGCCTGGCCCTCATGGTCACAGAAGAGACAAATTTTACACCCAAAGTCCTTCACCTGGACAGGGCAGCTGTGAGGAGTGAACCATCAAAGTCTGTCAGGCTCTGGACCCAAAGTCCACAGGTACTTCTGATAGTCCAAGGTAACTGCAATGAGTGCCTTCTAGGTGCCAGGCACTGTGCCAGGTCCTTTACATATGTACTGTTTTTTAAAAACTTATATAAACATTAAAAAATATGGTATTTTGAGAGACAACGAGCATGTGCGTGAGTGGTGGAGGGGAAGAGAAAGACTCCCGAGCAGGCTCTGCACAGTCAGGGCAGAGCCCAACATGGGGCTCGATCCCACAAACCATGAGATCATGACCTGAGCAAGAATGAAGAATTAACCAACTGAGCCACCTAGGCGCCCCCACATGTGTACTATTTCTAATCTTCCACAACCCTCTGGGTAAAAAACCCAGAGCCCCAAGAGTTTAATTCACTTGCCCCAAGTTACTCTGTGGTGAGTGGCAAAAGGTAGTGTGGGATTCAAACTCAGGTCCATGTGGCAAGTTCTGCTCAGCTGAGCCACTGACAGTTGTGCCTTCCCTAGAGGTAACTTGTCTATCACCTGCTCCCTACTCACCTACCCTGCCAGGAACCCGGTCTTCTGGCTGACCCAGCAGCTGTTCTCTGATCCTGGCAAGGGGTTCTCTCTCCATCCAAGCACTAATGGCACAAGACTCGCCTGTCTCCTTTGTCACTTTTGTTGAAAACTTACTACCAGGATTATGGTAACTGGAGAGACACCCAAAGGACCTCTAAGTTCAAAGTGCCAATTCATCTAAAGCAATCGAGTGACACGTGTGGGGCCCAATTCACAGCACTGGCTCAGAAGCTCCAAGTCACTCAGCTAAGGACACACAGGAGGTACACTTGCTCAAGTGTATGCACTGCTGGTCAAGCAGGTTGCAGAGAGATGTCCCTCGCTCTGCTCGAGCCCCATCTCGTGCCACTTCTTATCCTCTACAACCCTCTCAGCTGCCCATCGGCCTGTGAAGTTCTCCGCAAGAACAATTCTGTACAGTGCTGGGAACAGAACGGGCGACAGATGTTACATAAACTCAAAGTTCTTTCACATTCAGACACTGTGAGGTAGAAAGATCAACCACAAAGATATTTTCTATTTCCTAAGAGAAGACATTTCTGTGTTCTACTTCTGTAACTTTGTGATCTGGAATCAAGGAGTCCTGAAAAATGGCTCAACAGTTTGAAGCCGTGGACCTTGCTGAGAAGGCCCAGAAAACCAACTCCTGGGGCAGAGCTTGGCTGAGGCTGAGAAGGGACACAGGTGATGCCAGTTCAATAAAGCTGCTGGACCACATTCAGGAGACCCCTGGAGAAGTCCCCTGGGATAAAAACCAACTCTCAAAGAAGGAACACAAGTTTTCCTCTGGGCTACCAAGCCACCCAGCAGGCATCTGCATAAGAACAGGGTGGGAGAAGGGAGTCCAGGCCTAAAAGACACACAGTCTGTGCAAGCTCAGGATAAGCTCAGAGAACAAATCTGGCCGAACAGGAATTTAGGTATGACTTGGGGAATGGAGAAGGTGGTAATCTGGACTCCACCTTCAGGTTACAGAGGTCCAGGAAAGTGTTTAAACAAGAGGGTAACAAGACATTGGGGTCTGGAGTGAGCACCCAGACAGAGGCATGGAGCAAGGACAGAAGGTCTGCAGCGGCCTCTGTGAGTGACAGTTTGGAGGGGAGGGGAAGGGAAGAAATACAGAGGAGGAAAAAAAAAGATGCCTACCCGATCTCTGGGGGAAAGGGCTGTTGTGGGGTTTC
This sequence comes from Panthera tigris, assembly GCF_018350195.1. NCBI lineage: Eukaryota > Metazoa > Chordata > Mammalia > Carnivora > Felidae > Panthera > Panthera tigris. The sequence goes on from NC_056668.1 coordinate 81,541,954, forward strand.
TGCTCTGGGTGACTGGACAGGCCACCTGGAGATAGGCAGTAGGCAAGGAAGGACAGGCTGAGAAAGTTACTGAGCACACCTGGGACGGGCCTGTGGGGCACCCAGACAGACGCTGGGGCATGACTGCTAGCAGCTCTTCCAGTCTGTTCTCTTCTACAGTTCTAGACAGGTACTCAGAGTTTGAGCCCAGGGCCTTTGGAATGAAGACCAATCTTCCTAGTCTCCACTGCAGTTCCCACTGCCTCTGTATCCTCTGCTAAATCCAGAATGCTCCCTGGGGCTGGGGCTCCACATGGCCTTAACCAGGGTTCCAAACTGAAGAGGCAGCGGGAGGACCTGAGGACACCGCATTTCCCAAACAGTATCTATAAATAGGGAAATACAAGTCTAAACCACTACATAAACATTACCCGGGAACTTCCTCGGTAGAGACGGCAAAGTTGATCAAACGCTTGGATTTGCTGTGGGTCCAGAACAGGTTCTGAGGCTGCCTGTAAATTAGAAAAGATAAGGTAAACAAAACCCATGGGCGGCCTCTGCACGTGGCCAATGCTGAAACAGAATACGGTCTTCCTTTGTGCTTTTTCAGAGGAAACCCACGCCACCAGCAAACAGATTTTACTGAACATTGATTAGAATTGGGCGCATCTTTTCCTCCTCAATATTTTTACTATCTTTGGGGGGGAAACGTACTAAGAGCTCAGAGAGAATGGAAGCAAGAGTACCCTTGAAATCACTCATGCCGGCCTAGGGTGGAACTATGTTACTGCTTCAGCCCCTATCTGGGTGAAAAGGATCTCGTTTTCGGTCCAGAGAGCAGCTGTCAGTGAGGAGGCTCACACCTCATGCGCTTCTGGAATCCCACAGTTGTGGCCCCAAAGTAACACTTAGTTCTTGTGATGCTGTCAGTGGTGTGGGGATGGCTGAGGACAAGGTGGCTCAGTGGAAATCCTGGGAGGGGCGGTATGATCCAAAACAGCCTGAAAGAAAACAGTGGACCCATGGAGGCTCTGTTTTTCATTCTGTTCCATGTCTCTGAGTCTGCCAGACACATGGAGAGATCATTCTCTAATGAGAACGTTTAAACTTGCCTTGACACTTTTTATTTATTTTTAAAGGGGTACCTGGGTGGCTCAGTTGGTTAAGCAACCGACTTTGGTTCAGGTCATGATCTCATGGTTTGTGGGTTCGAGCCCCCACATAGGGCTCTGTGCTGACAGCTCAGAGCCTGGAGCCTGCTTCAGGTTCAGCGTCTCCATCTCTCTCTGCGCTTTGCCTGCTTGTGCTCTTTCTCTCTCTCAAAAATAAACAAACAGAAAAAAAAAATGAGAGAGAGAAAGCGTACCTTCAAGTGGGGGAGAGGTAGAGAGAGAGGGAGAGAAACAATCCCAAGCAGGCTTAGCACCGAGCACAGAGCCTGACACAGAGCTCCATCTCATGACAGTCAGATTATGACCTGAGTTGCTATCAATAGTCGGATGCTCTTGTAGGAAAAATATCGTATTTTTGGAGATAAAGTGTGTGGAGTGTTACACTTCTGACAAACACTAGGTAAAATACGCAGGGGAGAGCCAAGCTAAAGACGATCTGTAAGTCTAAGAAAGACTATACACCTAGCTCCAACAAAGCAAAACAAGAAAACAATATAATTATCTTTGAGACACTTAACAACGAAAAACATGGTTTTGCCACCTGGTTTCCTGAATCCCTTTAGTATTACTGGCATAAACTGGGGAGCAGGGTGGGTTACGGACAAGGGTGATACGTGCCTTTTATTAGCCATTCAAAACCTCAGCTGTGGGCTTGCCACTGCCACAGTCCATATGACAAGGGACCAGCCACCCCCATTTCACCTGTGCTTATTCCCTGGTTATTCTGTAATAAGGTTTAACTAGGAAGGCCCACCCAGAAACAAGTCAGCAGTAGACTGAGGAGGGTGTTGGGAGGTGGGGGTGATGGTGAGGGGCAAGGCAAGTTAATTAAAAAGAAGATTAAAATGTCAAGTTTGCATATGATCAAGCGGCAAGAGCCAGAAAAGGTCTCCCCTTATAGAAGTATTTTTATAAAACAGTCCTTTGCCTTGAAGGGATATTGTAAGAAAAAAAACTCATGAAATGTACTATTGTACTTGCTACAAAAGTGTGGATGGTACAGGCCACTTACAGCGATCCACTGAAAAAAGTCCCATCAGACTCTGCACTGAGGAGAGCTGTACTGGACCCAGACTTGCTAATAATTGTATTTTCTTTTCTGCTTTTATCACTAGGGAACGCAGGGCTAAAGAGTTAGCTGCATAGACTAGCAACTGCTGAGGACTTGGTGGCACACATTTATGTATGCAATTACAACCCAGTTTTATATTATTCTTCAATCACATAGTTTTTGTTTTTTTTTTAAATCTAATTTCCTCATTTATTTACTTCATTTATGGATGTATTTTGGAACCAACTCAAATCATTGAGGCCGGAAAGTGAAGGCCGGGTCAAGTCATAAGTAGAAAATGCCACTGCTAAAAACAGAATCATGCTTTCACCACCCCCGCTGCCCCCCAGGAAATACTATGTGGCAGAAGAGTCTATTCCAGGCACAGAATAAATGGCTCCAGCCTCTGGGAGTTTGCTCACCGAGGCAGAAAGTGCAAAAGTCAAAAATGATGGTCCAGCTCATGTGTTATGAGCCAGTACCTCTCAGATTTTAAGATGCATAATAATCACTGAGAGGTCTGGTTAGCAGGTTTGGGGTGGGGTCTGCGATTCTGGGTTTCTAGCATATCTCCTCCCCCCCCCCCCCCCCACCCCCCGGAGTGCTGAGACTGCTAGCTAGTCTAGCTAGTGTCAGTCTGCACTTCTGGGCCTAGGTGCTAATCTGTACTCCAAAAACAGTTCAGGGCAGCCAGAGACATCCCGTCCTGAGTCCTGTGGTAACAGGAGGCTCTCGGGTTACGAGTATTTTGCCCCCCGTTGATTCAACTGTACCAAATCAACCACTCAATTAGCATTTCTTTTTTTCTAATGCACTCAGACTAGGGATGTTGGTTTTCAACACTTACTAGGTTCACACACGCACCTTACCAACCCTTGGATATTATAAGAAAATTATTTAATAAGGATGTTCCTGCCACATGCTTTATTTTGAATCTTATGGAACTGCAAGCCCTACACCTATTTTACTAAATAAGTGCTCACGACTGTGTAAACTGAGGAAGAGAAGGCTAGGAGACTTGCCTAATATGAATAAAAATTTCAGAACCAATTAAGGGTCCATAAACAGGGCCTTTACCTTATTAACCCTAGTTCTCCCCTTGTCTGAGGAAATCCTCAGCATCCTAGAGCCTGGAAAGCAAGTGGTTTTTGGTGAATGTACTGACTTCTTCCCAGCCTGCTGTTGTGGACCTGAGCTGCGGCCTCCAGCCCTGCCATCCCTCCTGCACACTGGCTCCCCCCACAGCCATTTCTCTGTTCTCATGGAGTGTTTGCACAGCCTTTCGTCCATGGGAAATCTTGGGAAACCAAGGACTGGTTTTCCCTCTGACATCTGTGAATGCCTTAACCTCCTTTATTCTACATTAAGTCCTAGTTCAGGTTCTTTTGAGAAAGGGTGGGGGCGGGGGGAAGGGGCAGAGAATCCCAAGCAGGCACTGCTCTGGTAGGTTAGCTCAATGCAGAGGGTCACCTGATCTGAAACCAAGAGTCCACATGCTTAACTGACTCAGCCACCCAGGCACCCCAGTCCTATTTTAGCCTTAGAACTCCAAATGGTGAAACGCTTCAATAAAATAACCATGATTTTGAAAACAAAAACAAAACTCGAGTTCTCCTTTGCTAGGAGAACACATAAACACTCAGAATTTCCAACAATATGACATGCCCAGATCAGTGTGCAGTGGTGGCTTGTCAGGGCCTTCTCCTCGAGGCCCTTAAACTCCTTGGAAATACCAAAAGAACGAGTTTCCAACAATGGCATCTTTCAGAAACTGAAAAATGCAGTTGTTCCACGGGTGTGAAATAACTGAGGATTACAGGTTCTATCTTACAATGCAAGCCATCATCCTGGACAACCAGAGACTGAACTAAGGAGTGACTGCTGGGGCTTCCCCGGAACCCCCTGGAAGCAAAGTCACTGCAGGTTGGAGACGCCCTGTTCTTGCCTGGGCCATAACGCTGTCACTGCGGTAAAGTGAAGGCAAGTCATTTGAGGCAAAATGGGAGAGCTGGTTGTAGACGTGCCTGGGACCTAGTAGACGTTCACCTGATTTAAAGGCCTTCCTAGAATAAGACAGTATTTTTAAAAAGGAAGCATTCAGGAAATGACTAGTCAATCACTGAGGCAAGCATTTCTGTACTCTTTTTCCTGGTGCAGGCTTGAAGAGTGGGATGGGGAGACGATGAGAAGAGGGACAGGGCCTCTGGGATGGCAGCTTGTGCGCTGAAGACCCGTTTAGCTGATTTGTGCCCTGGCTATGCAGGCTCCTGCCCTATCACCTCCAGGCCTCGTGAGCGGAAGACCCATTTCTACGGTTTAACAAGTATCTCTGGAGTCCCTGCTATCATCAGGCCTGAGGCACAAAGATGAACAAGAAGAGCCTAACGTCCCAGCATCTGTGGGGCATGAAAACCCTGCAAAAAGATTTCACCTTCTCCACTGCTGATAAAATAATATATGGTTGTTATTGTGCCTCAGCAGCCTCTCAAGCTCTGCTTATTCGCCAGGGCAGGCCTCGTTTGCAACATGCTCTCACATCGTCTACATAAACCAACAGGATGTCCCTGCTATTGCAACATTTTTGGGCCCAGATTACACCCTTGCACATGAGACATGGAAGTGTCAGGTCAGCACGCTCTCCGGAACGCCTCCTCCATGCGCCCCAGTCGTGTCGACCGATCAGCTTCCGCGTGAACCCTGCAGAACCGTTACGTCACACTCACTGTGGTGTGATTCTGTTAGACCGTGAGCTACCTGAACACCAGCGCGGTGTCTTGGTCACTTTTCTGTCCCCCATGCTCCATATCCAGCAAACGCTCAAGAAACCACTGCTGAACAACCACATACCCTGGTCTATTTGGAACTGTCCAGTTTAGGTGTCTGAACCCACAGTCGCTTGGCTCTCCTGGTCCAGTGTGAAATCACTGACCCTCGTCTTCCTGTTTCAAGAACTCGGGACCTGTAAAGATTTTTTTGTGATTTCTGGCATATCTGCCCTATATCTCAGAGAAGACGTCAATTTCATTTTATTTAATTCGCTTTCGGAGCAAGGATTATTTTTAAAATATCAAAAATATAGGTATCAACCCTTTTAAGAGGTAGGAAAATTTACCAAGCAAGTGGGGACTTGTAGTTAAAAGCCTCTTTCTGTTGTTGCCTTAGTACTTTCAAGGGCAGACCTTCCACTTGGTGTGACTGTGGCCTGTGGAGGGGAGACCAGGCCTGCTCCCCATGTGTGGCTGGTAGTTAAGAGCCTACACACTGAAGCCATCTGCCTAAGCCCAAACCTGACATCGCCAGCCACCAGACTACACTCGTAGGCAGGTTACCTGTTCTGAGCTGGTTGGTTTTTTCGTTTTTCTTTTGTAATGTGGGATAAGCTAATAGCTATGCCACAGAAGGTGGCTGGGATTGGGAAGTGATGCATACAGCACTTGGGAAATGCCCAGGGAGCTGTAAGTTCTCATTTGGGGTTATTTATTAGACGAGGCACACAAGGGCCCTGCATGCACCACCACACCCAGAGTCAGTCTAACACGGGAGTCTGGTCGTGCACACCTCCTCCTAATGTGGCCAATGAAAGGGAAAGAAAGCAGACATAGAGCGCAGTGCAGTCCAAAGTGGCAAAGGTGGCAAAGGAAGGGGTGTCAAAGAGAGGGAGTGGGGGGAAAGCTTTACAAAAAGGAGAGCTCCCCAAGGACGGGGCCTCTGTCTTCTCCTGCCTACCGGCACCCGCACTGGATTTGGCACAGAGCACGTGTGAAATAATTGCCTGCGGGTGAGATGCAGGAAGGGACAGGAAGGGCAAGCAAGCATTTCTCTCGGTCACATGCTCACAGGAGCTTTCTCAAGCCCTCTGCAGTGCAGCAGGAACACAGGCACGGACTCTGGCAGACCTGGGCTCCATCAGGATTCTGCAACAACTAGCCGAGGGCCTCTGGCCAACTTATTTAGCTTTTCTCAGTCTCTGTCATTATCTGTAAACTCTACATTGCAGAACTGTTGGAGGACCGGAGGTAACATGTGGGCCTGGTGCCTATTTGATGTTCAATAAACGGCAGTGATTACTGCAACTGTGTCATCTATACGCCCAGGAGAAGAGCCTGGGGGAAAGAACAATGGGCTGGGACTCAGGAGCCCTGAGCTCTAATTCTGTCACAGCCCCTTACATAACTTGAGCAGGTCATGGCACTCCCCCCGGGTCTATATTCTGATCAAGAGGCAAGGTCACCAGGGGCCACTCTCTACCACCAGGGAGAGATTACCATGAGATAATAAGCATTTAGGGCACAAAGGTTTCAAGTAAGTAAGTAAGTAAGTAAGTAAGTAAGTAAGTAACATTTACTGAAATTACTCATGGCAAAGGAGGAGTTAAGATGGTGGAGAAACACGGGGACCCTGGGCTTTCCTTGTCCTTCAAACAGAGCTGTTTTGAGGTCAGACCACTTGAACACCCAGGAAACTGATCTGCAGAGTGGCAGAAGGATCTCTACGGTTGGAGGGAGACAGGTGGCAGGTGCACGGTGTGTGGATACGAATGGGGGAGAAAAAACAGCGTTGCCGCAGAGCGGAGGGAACTCTTCCGTGGAGAGACAAAAGGGAAAGAAAAAAGAAAAGGGTTGAGAAAGTGCAGCATTGGATTCACACAGGAGGAAAACCTCTCTGAACCACAGACTGGGCAGCGAGAAGTACTGAGTGTCCCGGATCTTTTTTGCAAACAGCGTTTGGAGCTCAAAATCCAAGGTTTTGGAAGTGCGTGACTTTTTCCAGAATGGAGCCTTGGCATGTGCTCCTGGGCAGGAGGGAGCTGGCCTAGAGAGCATAGCATAGGGTGGTGTAGAGCTCTCTGGGGCACACTGGGAAAAAACATTCCCCTTCCTAGAGTACTTTTGGAAGAGGGTTTTTGTCTCCCCTCGGATAAAAGACCCTGTAGGTGCCAGCCAAAGGCCTTTCATCAGTAGGGGGGAAAGCCTCTACTCTGGAGGATGGGGGAGGATCCATGTGGTGCCGGCTCCTTTAAGGCTGGGTTTTGAATCCCAGCCACACGTCAAAGAAAAAACACAGGAGATCTGTGGCACAGGGCAAGCTAAGTGCCCTTGCTACTCTGTGAGGGGGGCCTGACAGCAGGGGTTGAGATCCTTGGTCGGTCCAGGATGAGAGACTGGGGTGGTGCCATTTTCCCCCAATGCCAACATGGTGGGACCTCAGAGAACACCACAGTGGCCCCAGTGAAGGTGGGACCTACTTACACCAAACACCCTCCCCCCAACCCGTGCCTGACAACTGTTCATTTACTGGGGCAAGAAGGACTCTGAGCCAGCACAGGGGACCTCTCCTCCAAAGACCAGCATGGGCAGCATTCCCTATGCCCTAAGTGCACTGAAAATCGTGCCTCAAAATGACACTGACAGTTCTTTTTTCTTTTGTTCTTCCTTCTTCTTTTCTTTTGGAATCAAGCTCAGAGTTTCTTGTTTGTTTTTTTCAATTCCTTTTCTTTTTTTTTTTTTTTTGGATCAGGCTTTTTTTCCTTTTTCTTTTTTCTTTTCTTTTTTTTCCTTGTCTTTGTCTTTGGAATCAGCCTTATGGTTTTTGATTCTGTTTTGTTTTTGTTCTCTTCCCTTTTCTCCTTTTTTGGGATCTGGCTCCCCTGCTTTTTTCCAGGATTGTTTTAACAAACAAATCAAAGCACACCTAGTAAAAGGTCCAAACACTCTTCATGGCAAGGAGGAGGTCTGCAGAGGACTGAGCAGCGGGAAAGGGCAGCCAAAACCCAACAGCAGAGTGCACACAACATACACCAGAAACACTTCCTGAAGTGCCAGGCAGGCCCCGGGCAGTGTACGACCCCTTTTTGATACAGCAGTACGCTCAGGTGCAGGAAACAGGCAAGCTTTTAAAACACACACAAGATAGAAACTTAGTCAAAATGACAAGACGGAGGAATTCTCCCCCAAAAGAAAGGTCAAGAAGAAATCACAGCCAGGGACGCACTCAAAACAGATGTAAGCAATATATCTGAACAAGGATTTAGAACAACAGTCGTGAGACAAGTGGCTAGGTTTGAAAACAGCATAAAAGACACCAGAGAGACCCTTGCTGCAAGAGACGAAAGGCCTAAGAACTAGTCAGGATGAAACAAAAAATGCTATAACTGAGATGCAAAATAAACTGGATACAGTGAGAATGAGGAGGAAGCAGAGGAGAGAATAGGTGAAACAGAAGATAAAATTATGGAAAATAAGAAAGCTGAAAAAAAAGAGCGAAGAGAAATAACTAGAGCACGAGGAGAGACTTAGAGCAACTAAGTGATTCCATGAAATGAAACCGTATCTGTTATCAAAGGAGTCCTGAAGAAGAGCAAGTAAAAGGGGCAGAAGTTTTATTTGAACAAATCATAGCTGAGAACTTCCCTAATCTGGAGAGGGAAACTGGGCACAGAGACCCCCCTCAAAATCAACAAAAACAGGCCAGCACCATGACATATCATAGCAAAACACAAAGATAAGGAGAGAATTCTGAAAGCAGCTAGGGACAGAAGGTCCTGAACCTACACGGGTAGACACGTAAGGTCAGCAGCACACCTGTCCACTGAAACTTGGCAGGCCAGGAAGAGTGGCAGGAAATATTCAATGTGCTGAATGGGGAAAAATATGCAGCCAAGAATTCTTATCCAGCAAGGCTGTCATTCGGAACAGGAGAGATAAAGAGTTTCCCAGACAAAACGAAAGGAGTTTGTGACAACTAAACCAGACCTGCAAGTAATTTTAAGGGGGACTCTGAGTGGAGGAAAAAAAAAAAAGAAGACCAAAGCAGCAAAGACTACAAGGGACCAGAGGACATCACCAGAAACACCAACTCCAACACGATGGCACTAAATTCATATCTTTCAATCATGGAATTGGACTAAATGCTTCAATCAAAAGACATAGGGTATCAGAATAAAACAAAAACAAAAAACCCCAAGATCCATCTAGATGCTGCCGACAAGAGACTCATTTTAGACCTAAAAACACCTGCAGATTCAAAGTGAAGGGATGGAGAGCCATCTATCATGCCAAGGGACAGCAAAAGAGAGCCGGAGTAACTATACTTATATCAGACAACCAGATTTGAAAATAAAGACTGTAACAAGAGATGAAGAAGGGCGTTACATCATAATTAAGGGGTCTATCCATCAAGAAGATCTAACAATTGTAAATATCTATGCCAACTTAGGAGCACCCAAATATATAAATCAATTAGTAACAAACATAAAGAAACTTACTGATAATAATACGATAACAGGAGACTTTAATACCCCACTTATAGCAATGGACAGATCATCTAAGCAGAAAACCAACAAGGAATCTAGGCTTTGAATGACACACTGGACCAGATGGACTTAACAGATACATTTAGAATATTTCATTCTAAAGCAGCAGAATACACATTCTTCTTGAAATTACTCGTGGCTTTTACTGCACAATTATATACAAACTAGGGAAACCAACTACAGGCATTAGAGACACTGTCACAAAGACCCAAGACAGCCTTGAAGAGGAATAACAGATTTAGTCTAAGATGCTGTACAGAGAATGTGATTTGCCAAATCACTGTCATGCACAAAATCAAAGTGGGAGCAAGCAGATTTGAATTCGATCCCAGTATGGCAAATCTATAAACACAAAGCACCCTTCCCAGTGTTCCCAGACCATCTAACCCCCCAGCAGAGGACTGATTATGAGTGATTTTCCAATTGGAAGAGAAAGAAAAACACATTTGACGCTATCTGCTAGAGCACATTTCTTTCTTCCCATGTAATATAGTGACAAAAGCTGAAAATTAAACTGCAGCTAAACATGAGAGGGATAAACGGCGACAGCCCTGGAAATGACCTTGTAACACTCAGTGTTAAAGTACATCTGGTGGAAAATGAGGTCCCGATGATGGAGGAAAGCCCTGGGCAGAAGGACACTGGGCTAAGATAGTGTGCCAGCACATGTCAGAGGCTCAATGACTCACATGGGGTAGAAATGAGAGCTGTTAATTACCTCAGCTGGAAGGAAGGAAAACAACCTAAGACTTTCAGGAATCCACAGACTTAACTAGAGCATCAAGCTTCACTATAGGAAAGCCGCCATGATCCACTGTCGCCCTGAAGGCTGGATTCCTAGGAATGGGGATAACATAATACTAGGGATCCTGGATACAAAGGCTTTCAAATCACACATGAAGCCAGGGCAGTCACAGAATCTCTACAATAATTAAGGTCATGAAATCAAAACCCCAACATTTCTTCTCCTAAGCATCTTCCCACACTAGCACACAAGCAGGCCAAACCTAGTTTACCAGAGATGTGGGATGCTGGATATGATTCTGGAACAAATTATTTGTCTTTCCTGCATTCCAGGAAACTTCTGGCATTTTTGTAACGTGCTGGTAGAGGTGGAGCTGGAGGTGGAGTAGGATGCGTGGAATGAGAATCGTATTTTCTCACTTCTCCCCCTCCCTGCCTGCTATTGGCCTCGCTTTTAAATCTTTCTGTTACAGGCTTCAGTCAGACTTTTGCTACAACCTAAGCTGTTTCAAACTAGAGGTCCTTAATATTTTGCCTGCAATGAAACCCTGGCCTCAGAGATACATATGAGTGAAGCCACATTTCCTTTCTCCCTGCAAACAGGAAAGGAAACACCCTTAAAATTCCCATCCCCAGCACAGTCTGCTCCAGACAGAACCCTCACCTCTCACTCATCTTTATTTCCTAATGTCACAACACTCTCAATAGGTCACAATTAATAATGAACTAGGTAACGAAATAATAAAATAAGCACATGTGTTGCTGAGCTGAATGGAGAGAGGAGGGAAACACCTGGCAGAATCTCTCTTAAGGAGATTTCACATAGAGTAGTAACCATACCTTGCTCTAGAATGAGCAGCTCTCGGGCAGAGAGTGCGTCAGGTGGGAGATGGAAATTATGAATATCTGACTAGAAAATACCCATAAAAACCCAAAACCTTTAATACTACAGTTAAAGAGAAACAACACAGGGGCGCCTGGGTGGCTCATTTGGTTGAGTACCCAACTCTTGATTTTGGCTCAAGTCACAATCCCAAGGTCATGGATTAAGCCCTGTGTTTAGGCTCTGTGCTGAGCATGGAGGCTGCTTAGGATTCTCGCTCTCACACCCTCTGCCCCTCTCCTGCTGGTCTGCTGGATCTCAGCATGACAATAAAAAAAAAATAATAATAAAACAATAAAAAAAAGAAACAACATAGTGACTTCTCAGCAGTACGAAAAAATGCTGGATTAAGTCAGCTAGGATATGAAAGGAGTAACAATAACCACTACTACAGCAGCTAAGTTATGGAGCAATGACTACTGTCTGCCACTGTTCCAAATACTGTGCATGTATTATCTCACTTAATCACCACAAAAACCCTATGAGGCCAGTACTTTATCCTTATTTTACAGGTAAAGCAAGTAAGGTCCTGGGGTGCAGCGCTGTGCCTGAGGTCACTGTGGTTGGTGGTGGAACTCACACCTGAATTTGGGCAGTCCAATTCCAGAAGTTTCTTTCATTTGCCTTGCTCTTGGCATCAGTCTGGAAGAGGTGGGACAGTCCCTTTCAAGGGACACAAAAGGTGATGTCAGGAGCAGAGTAGGACCAACTGGGGATCAATATGCCAATGCCATGCTCTTAAAACACTGATGGCCTCTGACCTCTTTCTGGGATTTTTCATGATTCTGCTTTCTAGTTAAGGAAACTGGGCCTACGAAGTCTTAATAAAAGAACCAGGACGGAGAGCAGCTGATGAAATGAGCTACAATGATTAGCGTCACGCTTAAAAATACATTTTGGAGAAGTAAGCTGCAGAAGACCAGTGAAAGCTGACAATATTAAGAACTAAGCTAAGTTTTTAGAACAAATTATCCTAAAATTTGTATGGAACCAGAAAAGATCCCCCACCCCCAGAGCAGTCTTTAAAAAGGAGAACAAAACTGGAGGGATCACAATCCCGGATTTTTTGTAGTATATTTACAAAGCTGTAGTAATCAAAACAATATGGTATTGGCACAAAAACAGATACAGGGATCAGTAAAACAGAATAGAGAGCCAAGAAATAAACCCATGATTATATGGTCTGTTAATCTCTGACAAAGGAGGCAGGGATATGCAGTGGGAAAAATACACTCTCTTCAAGAAATTGTGTTTACAAAACTGGACAGCAACATGCAAAAGAATGAAACTGGACCACTTTCTTACACCATACACGACAACAAAATCAAAATGGATGAAAGACCTAAATGTGAGCCTGAAACCATAAAATTCCTAGAAGAAAGGACAGACAGTAATTTCTCTGATATTGACCATAGCAATGTTTTTCTAGATAGGTCTTCTCAGGGAAGGGAAACCAACAAACAAACAAAAAGCTATTGGGACTACATCAAATAATTTCCTTCTGCACAGCAAAGGAAATAATCAACAAAACTAAAACACAACTTACAGAGTGGGAGAAGACTCTGCAAATGACATATCTGATAAAGGGTTAGTATCCAAAATACATAAAGAATTTATACAACTCAACACAAAACCTCAAATAATTAAAAAATGGACAGAAGACACGAACAAATATTTTTCCAAAGAAGACATCCAGAGAGCCAACAGACATGAAAAGATGCTTAACAACACTCCTCATCAGGGAAATGCAAATCAAAACCACAATGAGAGATCACCTCACACCTATTAGAATCACTGAAGTAAACAACTCATGAAACAAATATTGGTGAGGATGTGAAGAAAAGGGAACCCTTGAGCACTGCTGGTGGGAATGCAAACTGGTGCAGCCACTGTGGAAAAAAGTATGGAGGTTCCTCAAAATATTAAAAATAGAATTACCATATGATCCACTGCTGGGTATTTACCCAAAGAATATAAAAACACTAGTTGAAAAAGATATATGCACCCCTATGTTTACCACAGTATTATTTACAATAGCCAAATTATGGAAGCAACCCAAGTGCCCACTGATAGATGAATGGATAAAGATATGGTGTGTATATATAACAGAATAATATCCAGCCGTAAAAAAAGAATGAAATCTTGCCATTTGCAACACTGATGGATCTAGTGGGTACAGTGCTAAGTGAAGTAAGTCAGAGAAAGACAAATAACATCTGATTTCACTCATATATGAAATTTAAGAAACAAAACAAATGGACAAAGAAAAAGAGAGACAAACCAAAAAACAGACTCTTAGCTATAGAGAGCAAACTGATGGTTACCAGAGGGGAAGTGGTTGGGGAGCAGGGGGTGAAATAGGTGAGGGGATTAAGAATACACTTATCACGATGAATGCTATGTATAGAACTGTTCACTTGAAACTAATACAACACTGTATGTTAATTATAGTGGAATTTAAAAAAACAATCTAAATTCTTCAGTGACAGATCTCACACACAACACACAATGAGAAGGCAGTTTTGTACACACACTAGGTGCTCATGAACATTTTCTGCAATTACAGAAGAAATTCTGAACTTGGCTCTGACACTAACTAGTTGTGTTGATATCCCTGATGTTAGAATATCTCGTTTATAAAACAGAGAAAATATCTGCATAGCCTACCTCATGAGGCTCTTGTAGGGATCAAAGTGGGGAGGGGGAAATGGAGAAAATACATTTTCTGTCATCTCTTTAGTCTCTGGCCTTACTCTAGCTGCTTCCATGTTTAATGCATACATTAGCCCAATGAGGTAGACCTTACTGTCTCTAATGTGAGGAAACTGAGGTTCAGACATGTCAAAATTACATGCTTGTAAGGCGCATGTTAAATTACCTCCTGATGACCTATAACCCACTATACACATGTTGGTGACAAATATAAGGTGCTATGTATGTATGAAGTGTTATGGACTTCCCATGGACCATCTCAGCTGCTCGGTGTGCTGGGAGTGCATTTACCTGAATACCCATCAGGATCCTTGGTGGAATGACTCATAACACTAGCACCATGTCATGCTGCGTCATTAAATAAAGGAACGTGATAAGTTTTGTTTGGCTTGTCTATCCTTTTTGCTTCCTCACAAAAATTATTGTCCCCACTTGGGTTTAAAGTCTCCGATACCTGAACATTCTACCTGTTCATGCTTGCCTACTCCTTGCCTAACGTGCTTTAAAAGGCAACAACCTGGGGAAATCTGCCGTGGCAAAAACTGAAAATCTCATTATACCTAAAAAAAAATGGACTTTTAAAAAGTTTTAGACAACTGCAGAATGTAGTTTTAAACTTTAAATAACTGGTATCACTCCTGGGTCAAATTCATTAAAATCTGTCAATTATCTTGACAGGGATTATTATAATTATTACAATTATTACAAAAGTTTGGTCATCTTAGTTTAAATGCCTCACGGGCATGGGAAACTCAAATTCCCAAACACATTAAAGAAGAACTGCTTGGGTGTTGCTGCCCCCGGTGTGATGCAGCATTATAAGCAGAAATAAAAAAAGGCAATACTGGGAAATAAAATGGTTGACAACTGGGCTAGGACCCCCACCTCCTTCCTTCCTGAGAGAACTGTCCTGTGCAAACTCAGGTTCTTGCTTCATGGTGTACTGTGGTCTTTCCTTTTTGTCAGCAGAGGAAGATCTAAAAAAAGTCCAGTAAGGGCTTTATTGTTGCTTAGTTAATTTCATTTCACCATTGGCTTCAAATATACTGGAGGTGGTGTCAGGATTCTCTTGTCTGGAGAGCTTAGTATCTGAATATTGGCAAGTTTTCAGACATCTCTCAGAAGCTGAGTCCCCAGCTTTCTGAAATGCAGAAGATTTCTCTCTGTTTCATTGCCTGTCAAATGTTTTTGGCTTATCCTTCCTGTGTTTATTCTTTAAAGAAATTTGCATATACATGCATATTTTTATTTCCTCTTTCTTACAGAAAAGGTAGCATAGTATACTACTCTTTTGCGTTTTGCTTTTTTTTACTTAACAATATACCTTGAAAATAATTTTATGTTACAGAGATGTTATTTCCTTTTTTTTTTTTAAGTTGTATATAGTACTTCATTGTGTATATGGGCCATGATTTATTTATTTGATCTCCTATATTTGGATATTTACGTAGTTTCCAGTATGTGGCAATAAAAAAATTGATAAATTTTTTAATGATAAATAAAAAATTAAAAAAAAAATTAAAAAAATAAAAAAATAAAAAAAGTCTAGTAAGGTTTATTTTTATGGTGAGTTAAAAGAAAGATTCTTAGTGGAGTGGAATTTTTCTTTTCCTTTTTTTTTTTAATATGAAATTTATTGTCAAATTGGTTTCCATACAACACCCAGTGCTCATCCCAACAGGTGCCCTCCTCAATACCCATCACCCACCCTCCCCTCCCTCCCATCCCCCATCAACCCTCAGTTTGTTCTCAGTTTTTAAGAGTCTCTTATGGTTTGCCTCCCTCCCTCTCTTTTTTTTTTCTTCCCCTCCCCCATGGTCTTCTGTTAAGTTTCTCAGGATCCACATAAGAGTGAAAACACTTTCTCTATATGACTTATTTCACTTAGCATAACGCTCTCCAGTTCCATCCACATTGCTACAAAAGGTCATATTTCATTTGGAGTGGCATTTTTCTAATGCTAATCAGAAATCCTCCTTTGTCTTATCATTGACCTTTTTTTAAAAAAAAGAGAGAAACAGGGAAATCATTCACTTCATATATGTAATTAAGGCCTGCTACCCTTTGATTATCTAACTGTTGCCTACTTAAGAAGAAAGGTGAACAATTATCTTGATGGATGTCACTGTGGGATAGCAATTATGACAAAGAGCTCTTCTGAGGGCAGGGTCCTTAATGATTTTCTATCAGAGCCATGATTGCTGGAACATTTTCAGTTCTAGTATTCCTGCCTATCTTAACTAGATAGACCTAAAAAATGATTACCTAACAAGAGGAATATAGAATCATATGGAAAAGCACATTTAACCCTGAAATTAGCAAAACCCAATAAAAGTTCACAATGTAATTACAAATCAAAAAAAAAAAAAAAAAAAAGAGCACTGATGCACTGTGGTTGTACTCTACCTAGTTTAGATGTCAATTCACTGGTGAAAAGAGAGAAAAGCTTTTGGACCATTTCTCTCTGTAGAACTTGGTTGTTGGGAGGAAAAGGGCAGGAAGTGGAGTGATAATATGGAAACTGAGTGAAATTAATAAATTAAGTTACTGTTTACTGTACCTTAAAAATCTCCCCCCAAACTGCAGAGATTTCCAAATCTTGCCATTATAAAGTAACAGTACTGAACTAGCCTAGCTCTCCCATAATAATATAAAACCAGCCAAAATACATATACCTGTTGTTTTCTAACTTTGGACAAAAGGCGGAAAAGGACTATAATCATTGACAGAAGAGAAACATTCAAAGTGAGTCCCATGATTTCCCTGGAATTCTATCTGGAGACACTTTCTGGATTGTGGCACAGGGAGGGAGAACCTAAGGAGACCATGGAAGTCTTGCTGAGCTGAGGAAATAGGAGTTTGGGG
This sequence comes from Panthera tigris, assembly GCF_018350195.1. Taxonomy (NCBI): domain Eukaryota; kingdom Metazoa; phylum Chordata; class Mammalia; order Carnivora; family Felidae; genus Panthera; species Panthera tigris. The sequence goes on from NC_056668.1 coordinate 81,558,672, forward strand.
ATAGGAATTAGGTAAATTTGAAGAGGAGGAAGCTGAGTTGAAATTGAGCTGAGCTAAAAATCTATGTAGGAGTCCTCTGAAGTTTATGGCCTGATACTCAACTGCACATATATGGGCAAGACTCCAGAAGCCTTGCAGAGAACAGGTGCTAGAGAGCTATGAGTTAAATGGAGATTCTAGAGGTTGCAAAGTCCTAGAAGATATGGGAATACTAACCAGGCAGAGTGCAAGGACCTTGAAAAACACTCTGGGTATCCAATGAGACCATCAAGATGCAGGGGTATTCTAGACCTGCCTGAACACAACTCAGAAGTCTCTGAAGGAAGACAACAAAATCCAGATGCTCAACAACACTGCATTCACAATGCCAACCACACAATCAAAAGTTTCTAGATACGTGTAGTAGGAAAACATGATTTATAGCCAGGAAAGCAATTGATAAAAGCAGACTCAGAGAGGACAGAGGTACTGAATTAGCAAACAAGGAATTTAAAATATCTGTTTTTTAGGGGTGCCTGGGTGGCTCAGTTGGTTAAGTGTCTGACTTTTGATTTTGGCTCAGGTCATGTTGTCACAGATTGAGCCCTGCATTGGGCTCCACGTTAGGCATGAAGCCTGCTTGAGATTCTCTCTCTTTTCCTCTCCCTCTGCCCCTCCCCTGTTCATACTCTCTCTTGCTTTCTCTCTCTCTCTCAAAAAATAAAAAAAAAAAGCAAGACCCAATTATATACTGTTTTCAAGAGATGCACTTTAATCCAAAACAAAAATAAACAGCTAAAGGATGGAAAAAGATATATAATCAAAACATGATCACATGAAAGCTTGAATGGCTTATGTATAGAGAATAGATTTTGATACAAGGAGTATTACTAGAGGTAAGGAAGAACTAAAGACAGACAAATCAATAGTCATAGTTGGAGATTTTTAACATTCTCAGTCAGTAGTTACTAAGATAACTAGATAAAAAAAAAAAACCAATAAGCATACAGAAGATCTGAGTAATACTAACAACTGCCTTCACTTAACATTTACAGGAATTATACCCAACAACTGCATATTACAGTTTGTTTCAAGTGCACAAATAATGTTCAGTTAGGTAGAATGTATGCTTGCCCATAAAAAAGTCTCAGTGACTTTCCAAAGAATTATATCATACAGGGCACGCTCTCTGACCGCAACAGAATTAAAGTAGAAATTCTTAACAAGATATCCAAAGACGCCTCAAATATTAGAAATTAAGTAACCAATAAGTGAGAGAAATAAATCACAACGTAAATTAGAAAATACTTCAAGGTGAGTTCTAATGAAAATACAACATTAGCAAAATTTGTTGGATGGAGCTAAAGTAGTGCTTACATAGAAATTTATAGCTTAAAAATTTCATATTGGGTAACAAGAAAGGCTTAATGTTAATGACCTAAGTCTCCACCTTAGGAGGCTAGAAAAAAAAAGTAAGTTAAACCATAAGTGAAGGAAGACAAAATAATAAAATGGAAATTATAGAAAGACAAGTGTAATATGTAATATGAAAAACTGAGCAGATGATCTAGACAGCAGATTTGATAATGCAGAAGAGAAGATCTGTGAATCTGAAGACAACAGAAACTATTCAATTTAAGCAGACAAAAAAATAAGGTAAAAATAATGAAAAAAGTGTCAATGACCTGTGGAACATTACACTAACATACATGTAATTACAGGTTGAGAAAAAGAGATCTTGGGGCAGAAAACATATTCAAAGAAATAGCAGCCAACTGTTTTCCAAATCTGATGAAAATCATAAACATACAGATCCAATATATTTAATGAACACCAAGAAAGAACACAAAACCACACCTAGTCATACCACTGATGAAAACAAAAGACAAAGCAAAAAATACAAAAGATACAAAAGATGGGGAAAAAGATGCATTATAAACACACAAGGTGTTATTGGTTGGCTTCCCTGGAAAAAAGACTCTGAAGTGGAGATCTGTGTGCCAGAACTTACTGGTGGGTAAGTTCTTACTTACTTGGAATGGAAACCTACGGAGAAGTAAAGGAAACAGAACTAGGCATAGGGAGAAGTTCTATTGCGATGCGATTACCACAGAGGCCCTCAGGTGATCCCAAGGAGAGCTCTGGAGCTAAGATGGCCTTGAAGAACTATCCTGCATTAATTAATTAAGGGGGTTCTGCCCTTTTTAAGTCTTCAATGACTAGTCATCAGATGCTGGCTGCTCTCAGGCAGAGAGGCTGTCATTGTTGGCAAGGTAGATGTCTTTAGCTGAGGACATTCCTAGAGAAGGAAGAGCTGATAGCTATCAGTTGCTAAAACTCCCAGCAGCGAAGGGAAGGAGAACTTCTCATTCTCCTGAAAGATGGGAAAAGAAGGTGTCATTGCAACCAAAAGAAGATAACAGTAAGAATTACCGCCAATGACTTATTAGAAACAATGCAAATCATGAGACAGTGGAACAGCATTTTAACATGAGCTGAAAGAAAAAAATATACAATGTGATCATCATGGACATTTTTCAAGTAACAATCAATAAAAACTTCTCGAGGAGGAAAGTCCTTACAGATCCCTTTGTGGGATGAACTTGCACTTTGGCTCAGGAGATTCTTGGGTCCTATAGTGCCTGTCCAGGACTCCTAGGGGCCTGTGAGTAAACTGTGCCAGACATTTACTCCCAGCACACAGGCCTCTGCACATGCTCTTCTCAGTAAGTTTCATGGCAACCACTGTAGTCCTTACCAAATATTTCTGACACGACAGTGTAAATTGTAAGGAATCACTATCCTGAGTACATATAAAACATTTTCCCTGGGAATCAAGGTGAATGTGAGGGGCAAAAATTGAGGCAATGCAAATGTGGGTTTCACTGTAATGTTACAGGAATGCTGTGAAGATTTTCCAATTTCAATAAAATGTGTTTTAGGTATTGGATATTTCACAAAGTTTCATTCAAGATTCCTCCTCCCCAAATACATTAAGCTATTACTGAATTCTACTCAGATATATTTTCATTATTTTTTTGACACCTTCAACTGTTCATTTTTGTCCTTTTCTGCTGTGTGCATATTGAAAGCTGCCTAAAGCAGCAGAGGAGCCAGGTGAGGTATAACATTTACGAAAAACAACAAATCACAAGTTAGAAACTTAGTCCAGACACCAAACCTGTAATAGAAGAAAGTGCACGCCAAGTGCCAAATGAAGAACGGGCAATGACTGCTGCAAGAATTCAGAGTAGGAGGGGATCGGTTCAAAGCCATTTAATTCACGACTCTGAAATGCAAGTGGCCTGAGACTTCCCTAGTCTACGCACTCCACCACTATGCCAGGTGCTTAGTTCAGATCTTGACCTCTCTCTTCAAACCTCCAACATTTCTCACCCCCCCTCTACATTCTCAATTATTTCCACAGATTTCTATTCTCTCAGTGAACTAGAAAACAAGGATGAAGAGAACCTCCAAGAGTGTTCACCACCACACCCACCAGGCTGCGTGCCCATGCACAGTGGCCCATTATTCCTGGGACACACCAGGAATTCTCCTGCTTCAAGACCTCTGCATTTGCTGTTCCTTCTGCTTGGAATGCTCTTTCCTCTCATGTTCACATCGACTGTAACTTCACAGTTTTTAGACAGAAAATATGACCTATCAACATTCCATGACCACTCTGTATAAAACAGCAATATCCTTTTCATCTCCCTCATCATGCTTTTCTTCCATAGCCTTATCAAAATCTGAGATACCTTCATATCTTCATATCATATCATATCATATCATATCATATCATATCATATCATATCATATCATATCATATCTTCATTTGTTTAATATCTACCCCCTGCCACCAGAATGGGAGCTCTGTGAAGGCAGAGACTGGTCTTGTTTCCTACAGGATCCCTGGCACTTAGACCCATGCTTGCTACATAGTAAGTGCCCAATACATATTTTTTGGTTTTTTGTTTTGCTTTTTTAGAGAGGGAGAGAGAGAGAGAGCTGGAACATGAGCGGGAGCAGGGGAGAGGGGCAGAGAGAAAGAATCTTAAGCAGGCTCCATGCTCAGCAGAGAGCCCAACACAGGGCTTGAACCCACAACCCTGGGATCATGACCTAAGTTGAAATGAAGAGTTGGGTGCTCAACTGATTGGGCACCCCCAATACATATTTTTTGAATGAATGAAGCAGAACTTGAACTGGAGGCTAAAAACAAAGTATTACCTAAGAGGGGAGAGAAGGAAGGACATACCAGATTATGAAAAGGCAAGGAAGAGTAGATATATGGACATGGTATTGGTTATGTTTAGGAAACCATGAGAAATTTCCTTTGATTAAAGAAGAAAGAAAAGAAGATTAAGATATGTGGGCTGGTGTTGCATCAAAAGCTGACGCTGTCAATCTAAATCAATTTAGACTTAACTTTGTTAGCGATGGGGCACCACTGAAGTTTTCCAAGCATTAAAAGAGGTGGAGAATGAACTGGAGCCCCAGAAGACAGAGACTGTGGGGTAGATGAAGACTTTTGGAACAGTGGAGGTACACACTGACTGGGGATGAAGACACTGTGGAGGTAACTGGGAAGCATAGAAAGCCTCTGGGAGCTCAGTGAATGCAGACAGAGGGCACTGTAACTGGAGAATTTCTTTCTTCCAAGGAATGCAAAGACATTTCTGTATAATTTTATTTTATATTGCTATGAAGTTGCCAGAGACAGACATGGACTGTCCCATTTAGTGCCATATAAACTGAGTCAATAAATGAAAAAGTGATGTGACTTAAGCATATAGAAAGGAGTCTCTCCTTTTAAAAATATGCTGTATCTGAAATAATATCTACCATTAGTAGATATTTCACTACAAAACAGGGAGCTATGGCTTATTTATGGCACAGGGGAAGAGCCAATGTAATTGCAACTAGAATGCCCCTAGAATAAGTGCAGAAAACAACAAAACACAAAAGACCCAGGGCAGTGGCTTTTGATAGAACAGACTGTAGTAAGGACCAGCTTACATTTCATCTGCATCTTTTCCTTTCCTTCTACTTTAACCAACGATTTCTCACTGTTTCTTAAACATACTCAACCCGTGTTCTGATATTACATGAAAGGAGTATAAGCTCTCAGGGATGGCACATTCATTGATTCGGAACAGCAGTCCAGACAGAAAGCTATATTCTATGGTAACAGTCTATCGGACACTCAAGAACAACACATACATTAGAGCAGCTCAAACTCTGCAAAGCTCTGCTGTCTGGATTCTATGACCTTTACAAATGGATGATCATTCAGCACAGTGCAATTAAGAATGGCCTACTGAGTTGTTTTAATGCAAGATAATAGGCTGTTAGTTGCTCTGTCAAATATACTGAAGAGAAAAAAAGACACCTGCCACGTATTGTAGGAAATTCCTAAAAGCTTCATCTGGAAACACTGTTGGAAGGGAAAGGCCCATTTGTAACTCGATCAATACTCTTAACTTCAGTAGGGTCCAAAATTCCAAGGAGATGGTGGACATGATGACATTATTTCTTTTGATAAGGGAGTTCACTTCCATACACTGAGAGGGTACAAAGATGGAGTAAAGAACCACCATTGGCCCTGACACAGTCTCAAATACAATCCCATTGGGAGAAAAGAAACTCTTATGATCTGACTCCATTCAGTGAAAACAATCTTGTCAACTGTTCATGATGGAGTGTCATATTAGAAGCAGAAAAATCACACCCATTAACTCTTAATTAACATAGCATGGTGACTAATAAATAATACTATCTAGGTCTCTACCCTTGGCTTTGTTTTATACAAATATTTTATCAGTGACATGGAATGAAAACACGTGATCCCCAAAGGGATAAACTGAAACAATAAGAGTCTTGCACTTGGCTCTACAAACCAACAGGAGTTACATAGGATGGGATCAGTACCATGTGTGAACAGATTCAGGAGTTTGCGATCAATATAATGGCTGCTAAAAAAGCTAATATGCTTCTGGTTTCATTCATAGAGCCTAGAATGAGGAAAGTGATGATCTCATTCTGCTCTAAATTGACCTCCTGAAGCACGTTGGTGATGGCTGGAGATGAGGTATGACAGGGTAGAGGTGAGTAAGGAACAGAACTATGAATGTTGTGCCTTGACAGGAGAAGACTAGGGGTTGGGGAGTCATGATTTCAATTACATAAAGCACTGGGATGGTTGCTATCTAAAAAAGGACTTAGACATCTTTTTGATGGCTTCTAGAGGCAGGGCCAGGATCAAAGGGTAGCAAGGTGTCACCCAGAATAAGGAAGAACTTTCAAAGATGGAACGTCCTGCCTTAGGATGTGGTTTTCTTTTTCTTCTTTTTTTTTCAAGTTTGTTTGTTTGTTTGTTTATTTAGAGCAGAGGAGGAGCAGAGAGAGAGAGGGAGAGAGAGAACCCAAGCAGGCTCCATTCTGGCAGAGCCAGACATGGGGCTCATTCTTATAAACGGCATGATCATGACTTGAGCCGCAATCAAGAGTCTAATGCTTAACTGACTGAGCCACCCAGGTGGCCCAGGAGGTGGTTTTCAATCAGATGCAGGACACTGCTTGCTAGAAATGGATGAAGAAAGAGATCAACTCCTACTAGCATGGCAGTATGAGATACTCTGATGACCTTTTCAGCACTGGCGCTAGCTAGCTACTGTCTGTCTGTCTGTCTGTCTGTCTGTCTGTCTATCTATCTATCCATCCACCCATCCGTCCATCCATCCCAAATCAACCATTTATAGACCTTGGAAATTGTCCTAGGGGCAAATAGCAAATGAAGAAATAACTCCTTCAAAAAAAAAAATCTATGTAAATTCAGTAAGAAAGTGGAGTGTGTGGTTTCTGAAACAAGACCTCTCCCTCCTCCCACCTCAGCTTAATGAGGTAGAGACTCTACTGCAGAGTGTTGCAGTCAAGAACACAGGCTCCTTCTCTCCCAAGCTCCTAGCTGGACGGCTTTGGACTTTAGCACTTCTCATCCTGCCTTTAGCTACATGCTGCTGAGACCAATTAGGCAAGCATAGTCAAGGAGTGTTGGGGCTCCATTTTCCCACCCACACTCCACTCACAGAATACAGGCTTTATCCTGGGTGCTGTCCACTGAAAATACTGGCTCTCTGATCAGCCCTGCTCCAGTCTGTGAGGCAGTGGTTCCATGACAGGAAAGGCAAGCCAAGCAGACCTCAGGCTTTTCCCCCTTGCAACAAGAATATAAATCCCACAGTGGGCATGCCATTCAGAGAGAATCTTGCCATTGTACCTACTTCCAGAAACAGAGTCCTGGTTCACAGATTATTCCTTGGGGAAGAAGCACGCAGTACAACAGGTCCTAAACTCTTCTCAAAGGAACTGACTTGGTTTTCAACTGTGTGGAGAAGTTCAAACCTAAGTGTATCATAAGAACAGTGGAGGGTGTGGTGAAAGGCAACTGGGAGGAGATTCATGGATTTAATGTAGACACAACCTAGACTAGATGAGCTACTCTGTAGAAGAGAACTGACAGAAATGATAGCTGGGAGGAGCCCTAACAAGGTCAAAACAAGTATCAAAAACAGACCTCAGAAACCATTCCTTTTCAAAGGAGTCACAATTTCACTGGATGACTGTGTAGAGCAATTTTTGCAGCCAGGACATTGTTGAAAACAACAGAGCAATCAGTGGAGTTTAATGGCTGGGTGTGGTCAAGGAAAAAGAGAAAGAGAGCCCTACCAATACCACTGCCATCCCCCCAGCGACTTTGGGTCAACCCAAGGCCATACCTCCTAAGGAGCAATATGAGAGGCTTAACACTTGGGGATGAGTAGAGGCACAGACTTCACTAAAATAACCTAGCCAGTCACTAAAAGTAATAGTTTGGGCTGCAGCAGTCTGGAGTGGAGTGGAGCAAATAAGAATAATTCCACGAGTGGGGGAATGAATGCAGAGTTTCTAACCAGAAATTACAGTTTCTAACCAGAAATTACAAAGCATGTAAAGAAATAGGAAAGTACGATCACATACTAGGGGAAAAAAGGCAAACAAACATAACCTGCCTGAGAGAGTAGCCAGATGTTACATTTAACATAAAGACTTCAAACCAACCATTATAAATATACTTGCAGAACCAAAGGAAAGCATGATTTTAAAAGTAAAGTATGATGCCAATGTTGCACCAAATACTGAGTGCCAATAAAGAAACAAACTACAAAAAAGGATCAAGTGAAACTTCTGGAGCTGAAAAATAACTAAAATAAATTCAGGAGAGGGGCTCAACAGTAGATCTGAACTGGCAGAAGAAATAATTAATGAACTTGAAGATAAATCAATAGAGTGTATGCAAGGGGCACCTGGGTGGTTAAGTATCCGACTCTTGATTTTGGCTCAGATCTCATACTTTGTGAGTTCAAGCCCCACATCGGGCTCTGAGATAATGGTGCAGAGCCTGCTTGGGATTCTCTCTCTCTCTCTCTCTCTCTCTCTCTCTCTCTCTCTCTCTCAGTTCCTCCCCCGCTTATGCTCTCTCTCTCAAAATAAATAAATAAACTTCAAAAAAAAACCCACAGAAAAAACAGAGTATGAAAGCTAAAGAACACAATGAAACAACGAAACTGGACGGAGAAATTCAGGACACCATCAGTACAACAACAAATATGTAATGGAAGAACAAAATGAGAGGACAGAAAAGGGAAAAGAAAAAATATTTGAAGAAATTATGGTTGAAGAGTCCCAAATTTACTGAAAAACAGTAACCTACCCACCCAGGAAGCTTAACAAACTCCAAGCAGGATAAGGGCAAAGAGATCCATAAATACCTCACAGTAAAAATGCCACGAGTCAAAGTCCTGGAAAAAAGCTTGAAGAGAAAAAAGACTAATCGTTTACAAGGGAACCCCAGTAAGATTAATAGCTGAATTCTCAGCAGAAACAATAGAGGCCAGAAGACAATGGGATAACACAGTCAAAGTGCTACAAGAAAAAACCTGTCTATCAATAATCCTATATCCAGTAAAGCTATCTTTCAAATATGAAGATGAAATAAACACTTAACCAAGTGAACAAAAACTGAGAGAATTTGTTGCTAACAGACTCACCTTATAAAAAAATACTAATGTAAATTCACCAGTCACTGTTCACAGGGTCACTAGTGGAAAGCAATTCAAATCCACATAAGAAAATACAAAAGAGAACTGGTAAATATAATTATGTAATTTTAATATACAGTACAAATAAGTGTATTTCTTCCTTCTCAAAACTGATTTTATAAGGCAATTATATAATAATACAATTGCATACATTGTACAATGTAATGTTGGCCTATAACATGCAGAAATGCAATGCATGTGACGCATAATATGTTTGCACAAAGGAGATGAGTAGGGGCAAATGCTTTACTGGGTTAAGAAAATGGCTACAGACTATAAAGCAGTAATTATCACAATGTGTTATTTGGTTTGTAACATTAATACATGTATTACGTATAAAAAATATCACAGAATGCAGGAAAAGGCAATAGAGCTAAATAGGAGTAACAATTCTCTCTATATAACTGGAATTAAGCTAGTTTAGACCAGAAGCTGAATCAGAAGAGTTAAGCTGTATAGGGTAAACCCTAGAGCACCACTATAACAAATAAGCAAAAACCAGAAAAAAAAAAAAACCCTCAAAAACATTTAAAGATCTCACCAAAGAAGATATAGAGATGGCAAATAAGTGTATGAAAAAATACTCAACATCATATGTCATTAGGTAAATGCAGATTCAAACGAGACACCGCTTCACACCAATAGGAATGGCTAAAATCCAAAACACTGACAACACCAAACACTGGCAAGGATGTAGGGTAATAGAAACTCACATTCACTGTGTGGGAATGCAAAAATAGTGCAGCCACTCTGGAAGATGGTTTGGCAGCTTCTCAGAAAACTGAACATTCTTAACCATACAATCTAGCAGTTGCTCCTTGGTATCTACCCAAATGGGCTGAAAACTTATGTGCACACAAACCCCTGTACACATGGATGTTTATAGTAGCTTTTTGACAACTGCTAAAACCTGGAAGCAACCAAGATGTCCTTGAGGAGGTGAATGGATGAATGACAAACTGTGGTATATCCAGACGATGGAATATTATTCAACGCTAAAAAGAAATGAGACATCAAGACACAAGAAGACATGGAGGAACCTTAAATGGGTATCACTGAAGTAAGAGAACCAATGTGAAAAGGCTACATACTGTGCAACTATATGGCACTCTGGAAAAGGCAATACTAGGGAGACAGTATAAAAAAGATTAGCAGTTGCCGGGAAGTCTGGGTGGTGGGAGGGAAGGATGAATAAGTGGAGCACGGGATTTCTGGGGTAGTCTAACTATCCTGCAAGATGCTGTAATGGTGGCTACGTTTCAGTCTACATTTGTCAGAACCCACAGAATGTACAACACAAGGGGTGAACTCTAATACAGACCATGGACTTTCATTAATAATAATGTAGCTATGTTAGCTCATCAATTATAATAAATGTACCAGGGGAATGCAAGATGTTAATGACAGGGTAAAGTGGAGGGGAAATTTATGGCAACTCTGTACTCTCTGCTCAATTTTTCTATAAATCTAAAATTGCTCTGAAAAATAGCCCATTAATTTAGGAAATCGTTAAAGAAATCCAAATGCTACATTAGAAAATATTCACTTAATACAAAAGAAATGGGTGAGGCATTGATGTGCATACTGGGTAAGATCTCTGAGATCCTTTGAAACCCTCAGCTAGTCTTACTTTTTAGGCCAGAAGATGTGCATAATTATCAGCAAGACAGTACCAGAAACAAATCGTCCCCAGTGTCCCTCTCTGTAACTATTTACAGCTGACATTCTCTCCCTCTACAGGAGGACTCGTGAGCAGGTTTCAGAAAGGCCCAGGCCATGGACTGCGGATCATAACCATGGAGAAGAATAAGAAAAGAACATGGCAGCAGCAGGAAGGCCCAGGACTGTGTTAAACTTCACGTGAGCCCACAGTTCCTGGAAAACAGCTACAGTTAAGGAAATCATCATACCCTGTTCTGGGAAAGAGCTTACTGCAAAGAGCCCTCCTTTGCCCTAAGTCTGAGACAAAATCCACCATGCTACCAAGTTCATCTATGACAAAGCCAGACACAGACCCACCAAATTTCCATTCTTTACCTCCTAAAAGACTAATGGAACTGTTTGTCCCGATTCAGGGAACAAAATGTTAACTGATGACCAAGCTTTAGTTAAGCTTCTTTCCTTCCCCAAGCCTTTGACACACCCTCAACCTGAGCCAGCCTACAACCCCTCAATGGTTCCTTCTGAGAATAGGCTGACTGTAAGGAAACATTTCTAGTTAACTATCTGATTCTACCACCGACTCCCTCATATCTGATTCTTTCTAGCCCTGTTTACTAGCCCCTGTAAATAAATTCCTTTCTGCCTTTCTTTCTTTCTTTTTTTTCTTTAAGTAATCTCTATGCCCAACGTGGGGTGGGGCTCAAACTCACGACCTCAAGATCAAGAGTCGCATGCTCTACCAAATGAGCCAGCCAAGCACCCCTGCCTGATTTTTTGACACGCTTGTAATCTTAAGGTCGGACTAGTCTCCTAATGGCAAAAGCCCCTCCTTTTACTGCAATGATTCTTTTTAATAAAGTCTCCCCTGACTAAAGTCAACATTTTTGTTTTTGTTATTTTTTTAATAGACAATATACTCTATTAGCTCAGGCTAGATGTTAGGGTCCAGCTGAAATCACCCAGCACATCAATGAAAATGTCACTTGAGTTTTATGCAACTGTAGGCTCAGAAAAGCAGCCCAACTTCTCACCCATGGCAGGAAAAGCTCTGCAGGAGTTCTGAGTGGCAGACATCCTGCCAAGGATCAAACACCTCCACTAACAGATAACGAATGTGCCATCTCAGAAGGTAACTTCGTCCCCTATTAGAAAATTCTCATAATTAAGCTGACATTTCCATCTCCGTGGCTGTGACCCACAGGCACCAGTTCTGTCCTCTGAACTACACAGAATTCCTATGTTTCCTTTTAAATCTTTCCACTGTCTGAAGGCAGCTGCACCTCATCTACTTCACATCGGCATAACAAGGCACCTGGCCCATAGAGACTGTCCACCCTGTCTACGCCAAAAAAAAAAAAAAAAAGACCAAATCTTGTCCTCAGTTTGCTTATTTTAAAGAAATTTTTAAAATGTTTTTTAAAGCTTATGTATTTATTTTGAGTGAGTGAGAGAGAGAGAGAGGCAGAGAGAAAAGGAGAGAGACAATCCCACGTAGGCTCTGCGCTGTCAGTGTTGACCCTGACGTGGTGCTCGAACCCATGAACCATGAGATCGTGACCTGAGCCCAAATCAAGATTTGGATGGTCAACCAACTGAGCCACCCAAGGCACCCCCTTTTAAAAATCAGCAGAGGCATGGAAGTCACATTTGGATATTAAGTTCTACTAAGAAAAATTAGGAAAGAGGCAGCACACATCCAGCAAGGGCTATCTATCACTATTTGTTCAGGAGGGTCCAGTCAGCTGAGACATTGCAGCCAGCTTTTCCTGTTGTTATGGAAACAGTGGCTCTGTGAGAGGCTTTTTCCCTTAAAAATAACCCCTCAGTCTCCCCCCTCCAATGATTCAATAAAAATCATGAGTGAGTATAGTCGTCCACATTCCTGACATGAGTGGCAAGACTGGGAACAGACTATAAAAATTTTAGCCCACCAGAACACTTGGACAAAACAAACAAAACAAAACAAAAAAACTGCTCCAAATCCTTATAATACACTTGAATACTTGAGAAACTGCTAATCAATTTCTAGGAGGCTTGGCTATTAAATCCAACAGTTTAGCACTATTAACTTGTAAATGTGTTGACAGAAAGAACTACATTTCACTGACTTTTGTCCTTCCAAGACCAGGCATCTTGAGGCATGTTGAATACTGACTAAATTTACCCAGGCCTATCAGAAAGGCCTTCCACTCTGCCACTCCCAGTACCTTGTTCCTAACTGGAGTAAGTCACTCTGGAGACACCATCAACTGTGGACTCTTCCAGTGGGTTCCACCAGCCTGAGGATACTCTTTAGCCAGAGCTCCTGGTCCCTCAGACTTCTGCAAACACACCAGCAGAGACAGCTCATCTCAAACAGGAGATGGCTCAGGGAATATAACCATGCTTTTGTGATTGAGATGTAAGACAAAATTGCTTTCTCTGGTTATTGCGCATGTAATAATCCCAACCTTGCTACACAAATTCCTAGTTGGTGTTTCTTTAATACTCAAGAAAAGATACATCAAAGCTGAGTGGTTTTTGATGCTGCCTTCAACTAACTCTCTAAACTCATTTATCACCTCAAACATTCTCAACACCTCCAATTTTAATCTCTTCTAGTGAGTTAATTGCAAGGGACTTTTACAGTAATTTTTATCTTAGGAAAATGCTGCCTGGTCTTTAAATTTCTGGCCATCCATGATCAAACACTGAAAAAGTCCTAGGGAAGCATGTGTATCCAACTTCATTGAGGTTATCAGACCTTCTTAGGAAGAAATTTTATATACATAAGATAGATATTACACACAAATCTTATATGCCATATACATATGCATTTCTAAAAAATATCTAAAATGCAAAACGCTCATGTTGCAAACAGATGTTATGTACATATATGCATGGAATTTGCAGATTCTGACATGTGGCAGCAGAGTGAAGAGTGACTCCTACATGAGACACCGACCTCAGGAAGTTCAGCAGAACCCTACAGAACATCCCTCTATTTCCTCAGCACTTGAATCCAGCTCTTGACAGAGCCAATATTGACAACACAGTCACAAACACTCTCTTCAGTTATTGGTCAACAGAGGCTCTTTGGCTCAAATCAAGAATATTATTGATCCTTTGTGTTTCTTACACATGTCACTTTTGGCAGTCAACTGCTCAACAGACACTGCTGGTGCCTCCATCTGCCAATGCCACTTTGACAATGTAGCTCCAGGATGATAACCAGAATATACATGTAGGTGTACATATATATGCACACACAAACAAAAATACATACACAACTAGGGAAGTACCGATTAGGTATTCAGTTGCACAGTGTGCTCACTCAAATGCTGCCGATACAGCTCAAACAGTAAGGGACTGACCATGCTGGGAATATAAGCCTGGCACAGCAGTGATGATTCATTTGTTCGTTCTCTATTTATTCAGGCCCAGAAACTTCTTTTCCCCTCACTTCCCGTATATGGAATCTCTTTCATGTACCTCTCATTCACTCAACAACTACTGATTGACGACTTCACTCTACACTAAGGGATTCAACAGCAAGCAAGACCGACGTAGTTCCTGCCCTCATGAGGCATACAGTCTCCAATGGGGGATACATATAGATAAGGAGGCAATTTCAACATAGCCAGGTAAACATGTTGGTAGGTGGGGACCAGTTCAGGCACTATGAGAGAGAGCTCAATAAAGGAAAGACACCTAGCTCACACTTAAGGTGTCAGAAAGAGTTTTGGGGGGAAAAATACCTAAGACCTGAATCTATTTCGTCTCCTCATTCCATTAATACAGCACAGACTGAGGACCTTCTTTCTTGCCTGGACACGGTCTATTCTTCTGATCGATCTTTCTGCCTTTAATCTCACCTTTGACAGAAACCTTTATCTTCAAGATAAAAAGCGAGCTTCACACACTAGGGCTCTTTGTGATCTGGACTCCCACTTATTTCACCAGGCTTTTGCACGCTCCCATATTTAAGGCATACAGAACCATTTCTGAAGTGTCCTGTACTCACCCATGTCTACCCGAAATATCTCTTCCCTTGTGTTTCAAGGCTGATCAAGCTTTATCTTCTTTGGGAAACCTTCCCTGACCACTTATTCTGAGAGAGGCAACTGTTCTGATATGTATTTTAGTATTAATTCAGACATCATAAACAGTGTGATATTAAGTATGTGCTATTTTGTTTAGGGTTCAACTTAGGGACACTCAGTGGCCCCAACCTAGAATCCGTACTTCAGAGATTGCTAGCTAACATGAATTCCCAAAAGCATCTATTAAAAGTCCTTTAGCTGTCCATGGCTGTTCACCAACACCTAAGACTTTGCTCATTACCTCCAAACAAACAAACAAACAAACAAACAAACAAACCCAGAAATTTTTCTGTTGGTGAGATTAATGTCTTAGTAATCAGAATGATAACTATGAGAGATAGACTCTCATTGCTAAAATAAAAGGTATTCATATATATTTTTATGCACTGAATAAAATGTTTTAGAAATTGTCCCAATTCTTGAATGGAGAGTGAGTCTGTACCTGATCACTTAGGAATGCCACCGGGGGCCACCTGTGTCCAGTCATTCTAGGCTTTGGAAGTTTCTGTTTGTCTGATGCTGATTACAAGAGGATGAGAATCCTACTTCTGTAACATTGCTACACCTCTGACAGTGGTTAGACAGATAGCTAGGACATTCCCAAGTTTAAAATATAGGTTACAGGAACCAATTTCTAAATGAATATTTAATAAACATCTTTAAGTATGGCAGAATTTGCTTTCATTGTAATCTAGTAATAAAGCTCTAAGGGAGCAGCTAAGTATTTCTCAAACTTTTTCATTGGGATTTTTACATAAAGAGCATAAGAGCTGTAGTAAGTCCACCTAGTCATCCCCAACCAGCCTCTCCTCTCTGCTCTTTGTACCCTGCGCACCTTCCATGGCATGTGTCAAACTGTATGGTAATGTCTACCTTCCCCACTAAATGCTGAGGTCCTTAAGAACAAAGGCTATTTTTCATCTCTGTTGCCCCTTGCTTATTTATTAGCTCAGCATCTACATAAAGAAACACCTGTTGGATGGACAATAATACAAAGTAGCGTAACAGAGTGACAGGACATCTAACTAGGATTGGGGAATTTGTGTTTTAACACTAGTTTTAGCAATAGCTGAGTCCTTATGTCAATAATTTACCAGGTTAGGCACTTAAATAGTATCTCATTTAATCTTCAGGATCCTTCTGAGAGGTAGCACCATCATTTACAGCAAAGGAAGCAGAGAGACTGGCTAAGAAAGTTATTCAGATAAGTAAGAGGAAGAGTCAATATTTGAACCCAAATCATTTTTAACCTCTACTTTAGAAGTGTGTTCCATAGCTCACACTTGAAAACTTAGGTGAAAAAAATCTCCCTCTGGATTCCAATTTCCTCATCTGTTTACTGAATGACACCAGGCGTCTCCAGCCCTTTCCACTCCTCAGGTTACAGTGTGGCGGTTCCAGGCAGCAACAACCAAAGCCTCAATCTTGCCTGCCTTTGCTGTCCTGACAAAAATGGAAGAGATTTTCCTGTGCAGCATGTGACAGGGCTTTTCACCTAACATATCTTCTTTTCATTCTTTTTTTCTTTTAAAAACGTCTCAGGGGATTCTGCAGGCAGAGAAGAGGGATCCGTTTTTGGTACATTGCTTTGAAGCTAGAACCTGCTGTTAGTTAACAGAGCCAGCAAGTTGTTATTTTTGTTCTACAATTCTTCACTGACATGGATGCTGGCTGAAATTATAAAAAAGGGCAAGGAAAGAAAACCTACATCCAGGGACATTTCAATTGTCAGAAAAATAAAAGTGGTAAAAGGAAACAGTAAAAATGTCAGCTTGTTTACCACATTTCAACTGCACTCTTGCAGCTGTACACAGAAAAAGATTTTAAGCGGTTCTCTTGACATCATCTGAGAATTGCTCAACTGAAAGACTCACACCCTATCTGTGCTACAAATTTTATAGTCAGGGATTGAAGTGGCATACGTAAATACCACAAATATTTACTGAGCACCTTCTTATGTAGTACGTGCTGAAATGTTAACATCTCGGGCCAGTTTTCTATAGGCACAGCTATCTGGAGGGAAAGCACATCAGTAAGGAAAGAGTATCTTGAACCATCCTCCTTAGAATATCTTTCATATGCACCATTCAATGATCAGAATACTTGCCTGGTAAAGCAAATGGTAATTCTAGAACAATTAAAGTTCTTAGTTGCCAGGAGACTGATGCCAGGCCCAAATCCCCACTTGGCTTCTCGGGAAAAGCCAAGGAATTCTGGTGAAATGTCATTGAGGTATTTAATCAGAAAAAACTTTTGACAGCATTAAGATGATTAAAAATCAGTGTCATTTTGAGAAAACTGTTCAACAGAGAATAAACACACAGAAGGAGGAAGGTGGGTTTGTGCCTTTAAAACTCACTGTCTACAAATGAGCAAAGGAAAAAAAAAGACCAAGAAACAGACTCAACTATAGGCAACAAACTGATGGTTACCAGAGGGGAGGTGGGTGGGGTACGATGGGTGAAATGAGTGATGAGGGTTAAGGAGGGCACTTGTGATGAGCACTGGGTAGGGTATGGAATTGTTGAATCACTATATTGTACACCTGAAACTAATATAACACTGTATGTTAATTATACTGGAATCAAAATAAAAATTTAATAAATTAAAAAAAACCCTCACTTACCTTCTTAACAGCAGGATCCCCTTTGGATGGAGGACAAGGAGGAGACATTTTTACCTGGAAAAAAAAGGCAAACATTTTATTTTATTTAATGCTTATTTTTATTTTTGAGAGAAAGAGACAGAGAACGGGGGGTGGGGTGGGGGCAGTGAGAGAAGGAGACACAGAATTCGAAGCAGGCTCCAGGCTCTGAGCTGTCAGCACAGAGCCTGATGTGGGGCTCGAACTCATGAACCATGAGATCGCGACCTGAGCCAAAGTTGGATGCTTAACTGACTGAGCCACCCAGGCGCCCCAAAGGCAAATATTTTAATACACTTTTGGTTATAATCTAGTTTTATTTGACCCACACTCAAAACAACTAGAATTGGTATAACCGAGATAAAATAGAACTTTTCAGAGGAACAATGAAGAGATTTTTTTAAGCCCCTATGAAACTTTTCCAGAGATCAAAAGTCAGTAGTTAGCCAAGATTAAAATATGATTAGTGTAAGAAAAGTAGAACAGATGGTCCAGACTGGTTTTAACCAAATAGTGGGGAACCAAATAGACACAGATCTTTGTTGACAATGTTAACCAAGTGACACACTACGCAATAGTCAGCATTTCTTGCAGAGGCCAACTCAAAGTATTCTTTGTGATATAATAGCCCTTTTTAAGTAAAACAGGCACAAAAGAGTTTGATAAAATAGTGAAAGATTTAGAAGAAGTATCAGCCAAACCATAATAAAACAATGTTTAGCTCAAGGAAGAGAAGATTGATGGTATAGGGATATCTTGAAATATTTGAGGGTTGAAAGAGATTGTCAGATTAGAAAAATGAGCAAGACTCAACTACACGTTGCCTGCAAAACCCGTATTTTAAATATAAAGGCACAAATAGGTTACAAGCAAAGGGATTGCAAAGACAGCACTAGATTTCAGAGCAAAGACTATTACCATGGATAAAGAAGATCATTTCACAATAATAAAGGGGTCCAATTCATCAGGAAGACGTAACAATCCTAAATGTCCATGCATCTAATAGCTTAAAAATACATAAAATAAAAATTGATAGACTTGAAAGGAGAAAAAGATTTTATAGTTATAGATTTCCATACCCTTCTCTCTCAATATTACTAGAGAACAAATAGGCAGATAATTAGCAAGGATTTAGAAGATTTACATGATACAATCAACTAACTCAATCAGTTGGACATCAACAGAATACTCCACCTAGCAAAAGCAGAATATACATTCTTTTCAAGTGCATGCGGACCACTTACAAGCCACATACACTATTTTATACCAATAAAACAATTCTCAGCAAACGTAAACAGATCCAAGTGATACTAAAAAGTTTCTCTGATAACAATTTATCATGGAAATAATTTAGAATCAGTAACAGAAAGATCTCTAATAAAAATTCCCAAATATTTAGGAACTATTAACCAAATAACCAATGGGTCAAAGAAGAAATCAAAAGGAAATTAGATCCTAGAAACACCCAACCTAGCAAGAATGAATCATGAAGAAACAGAAAATCTGAACAGCCAATAACGAGTAAGGACACTGAATCCATAATCAAAACCTCCCAACAAAGAAAAGCCCAGGTCCAGATAAGTTCATTGATGAACTCTAACAAACATTCAAAGAATTAACACCAATCCTTCTAAAACTCTCCCAAAAAATTAAGGAGAAGGAAACACTTCCAACCTCATTTTAGGAGGTCAGCATTACCCTGATATTAAAGCCAGAAAAGGACACTACAAGAAAATTACAGGCCAATATCCCTGATAAACAAGGATGGAAAATCCTCAACAAAATACTAGCAAATTGAATTCAACAGTACATTAAAAGGACCATATACCACGATTAAGTGGGATATATCCCTGAGCTGCAAAGATGTTTTAACATATACAAATTAATAAAGGTGATATGTCACATTAACAGAATTAAGGGGAAAAAAACTCTGATCATCTCAATCGATGCAGAAAAATTCTTTGCCTTTTCATGATAAAAACACTCAATAAACTAGGATTAGAAGGAAACTACCTTCTTCTTACATAATACCTACCTTCTTACATAATAAAGGCCATGTATAAAAAAACCTCCACAACTAACATCACACTCAATGATGAAACATTAAAAGCTTTTCCTCTAAAATTACCAACAATGCCTGCTTTCACCACTTCTACTGAATATAGTATTGGAAATTCTTGCCAGAGCAATTGGGCAAGAAAAAGAAATAAAGGCCATTCACATTGGAAAGGGGAAAAGTAAAACTATTTCTATTTGCCGATGACATATTGTATATATAAAACTACAGAATCCACAAAAATATCAGTTAGAATAAACAAATAAAGGACACAAATCAGCATATAAAAATCAGTGTGTTTTTGATGAACAATCTGAAAATGAAATTAAGAAAACAATTTCACTTACCACAGCATCAAAAAGAATAAAATACTTAGGAATAAACTTAGCCAAGGAGGCAAAAGACTGGTACACTGAAAACTTTTTATAAACTGTTGCTGAAAAAAATTAAAGGAGACAAAGATAAAAAGAAAACATCCTGTATCCATGGACTGGAAGACTGAATTGTTAAGATGTCCATACTACTGAAAGCAATCTATAAATTCAAGGCAATTCTTATCAAAATCTCAGTGACATTATTATAGCAGGAATCTTGCACAGAGAGTCATGACACTGAAGCTTTTCTTCCCAGGAAGCAGCTTTATTCGTGCCGTCACTGCTCAGTTTGGTTCCTACCGAAGAACTGAGCCCCAAGCGCCACGTGGTGTAGTTTTTGTACACATTTTTTACTTCTTTGTCTCCCATATATGGTAACAGACAAACACGCAGTCTGATTAAGTGGTCTCATGTTACAAGGTCATGAGGGATGTTGTCACGTATGCTTATAGCCAGGTTGCCTTGAGGTTTTCTTTTCTTTTCTTTTTTTTTCTTAGTGAGGGGACCCTACCACAGCATAACAGAAATAGAAAAATGCATCCTAAAATTCACATGGAATCTCATGGGACTCTAAATAGCCAAAACAATCTTGAAAAAAACCCAAAGTTGGAGGTCTCATATTTCCTAGTTTCTAAATTTCTATAAAACTATAGAAATCAGAACTGTGCTACTGGGCTAAAGGCATACAGACCAATGGAATAATGAGACCAGAAATAAGTCTTCACAGATAAGGTCAAATGGTTTTTGACAAGGGTGCCAAGACCCACTCAAAAGGGGAAAACAACAGTCTTCTCAATAAATGGTACTGGAAAACCAGATATCCATATGCAAGAGAATCAAGTTAGACTTTTACCTTATACCACACATAAAAACTAATTCAAAGTGGATCAAAAAGACCTAAATACAAAAGCTAAAACTATAAAACTCTTATAGGAAAACACAGGGAAAATTTCATAACACTGGATTTAGCAATGATTTCTTAAAGATGACACCAAAGGTACAAACAACAATTAACAAAAAAGTAGACAACTGAACTGCATCAAAATTAAAAATTTTTGCATACCAAAGGACACTTACAGAGTAAAAAGGCAAGTCACTGAATGGAAGAAAATATTTGCAAATGCCACATGACAAATATCCAGAATAAGGGATTAATATCTTAAATGTACAGAGAATGCTTAAAATTCAATAACAAACCAAAATACCAGATCAAAAATGAGCAAAGCACTTGGACATTTCTCTAAAGACATACAGATAGCCAATAAGCACACGAAAAGATGCACAACATCATTAGTCATTCACAAAATGCAAATTAAAAATACAATGAGATATCATCACACACATACCGGAGCAGCTGAAACTAAAAAGACTGACTACACCAAGGATGTGGAAGAACTGGAACCCTCATGTAATGCTGGTAGGAGAGTTAGATGGTACAACCACTTTGGAAAGCAGTTTGGTAGCTTCTTAAGATGATCAACACACATTTGCCATATGGGTCAGTCATTCCATTCCAAACGTATTTACCCAAGAGAAATGAAAGTATATGTCCACACAAAGACTTGTACACAAGTTTTCAAAACAGCTTCATCTGTAACAGCCAGAAACTGGACAAATGCAAATATCAACAGGCGAAATCATCAATAAGTAATGGTATATCCTTAGAACAAATCACTACTCAGCAGTAAGAAGAAATGAACTCTTATAAAAATATGGATGAATCTTAATTATGCTAATTGAAAAAAGACCAAAAAAGTATACTTCCTTGATGGTTCCACTGATCTAAAATTCTAGAAAATGCAAAATAATCTACTGTAACAAAGCCAGTCGGTGCCTTCTAGGGAAGAGAATGGAAGAACTGAGTAAGCTTTTAGTAGTGAGAGGGTCACTCTCACTTTAGTAATGAGAGTAGTAACAGGTCTGCAAAATGACCTTGATTGTAGTGATGGATTCAAGGATATATATACATGCCATATTTGTACAATCTGTATGCGTGTATTTTATGTTAGTTATACTTTAATAAAGCATTTAAAGAAATTTATAGGATAAAGCTAAAACAGTGCTTAGAGGAAGAAATTTATAGCTTTTTATACTAACCTGGAGAATAAGAAAGGTTTAAAACGAAGGACCTATGCAAGCGAGAAAAAGAAAATCAAAGTAAAACCAAACTAAGTTGAGGGAAGGAAATAAGGAACAGAAATCAACGCAATTGAAATCAAACAAAATAACAGAGAAAATTAACAAAGCCAAAAGTTGGTTCGTTGAACGTATCAACAAGACTGATAAACTCTCAGATTGATCAAGAGAATATAAATCAACAATATCAGTAATGAAAGATATACTACTACATACTACAATACTTACACACATTTAAAAGAGGCTATTATGAAAAATTTTATGCCAATAAATTTGACAAATTAGAACGACACTTTCCTTGAAAAGCAACTCAATAAAATGGACCCAAGATGAAACAGGAAATATGAATAACCCTATATTTATTAAAGAATTAAATGTTATCTAATCTTCTCATAAGGAAAACTCCCAAGTCCACATGCTTTTAGCAGTGAATTCTAGCAAATATGAAGTACACAGAGACTAATCTGTACTGATATAAAATTAGAACATCAACTCGTTAGTTTACAAGGAAAAATATAATCCTTATTGCAAGTAGTTCAACAGACAGTAGATACGATCTGTCTAGGGTGATGCCACAGAGGTAGAAGTATTAGACAAGCAACTGGATTCAAGTTCTCCAGCCCCTTCAATTCTGATGGTCTACTTCTAAGAGTATACATGCTAAAGATACTTCCTATCACTGTGCCATCAGGCTATTCAAATAGGACCATACTGCAGCCTTGTTTTTTCTTTTTCTTTTCTTTCTTTCTTTTTTTTTTTTTTTTGCCTTTCCCCTTTGACTTTCAGAATAAGTTTAGAAAACATAACCTCAGCTCAGGGGTCAAAACGGCTGGCTGTTCAGACTTTCCTTTCAGTCTGGTCGTTCAGCAGGTCTGCAAAAATTAGACTTGACAGTCTTCGCTTTAACATACCATGACATTAATACTCTGGAATTCACTACAGATGTATGATATAGCTTGCTAAACGTTATCCAATTTTAACTACGGGTATGCTCTTTTTGAAAAGAGAGAAAATAGATTTTCAAAGCAAAGTAGGTATTTAAGCTTAAAAAAATGACCTCATGAAAGAATCTGCAGATTTTTAAAAACAAGCCAAGAACTAGATGTGATGCTGGACAATTTATCTGTGAAAGCTGTTCTCTGGAGATTAAGTTAGAGAGTGTTTGAAGTGGCAACAGAAATGGTTCAGCATTGCTCATGAAAGGTCTTATTTTTCATTTAACAGGATTCCTTCTGGAAATGCCTCAGGCAATGCAGCTTCAAAGAGACACTTTAAATCCAGGTGTGCAGACACCAGATCTGGGGATATGGACGATGTATTAAGCTATGGCCTTAGTAATGCTGAACTGTGGGGCACCTGGGTGGCTTAGTCAGTTGGGCATCCAACTGTGATCCAATCGTGATCGTGAGGTCACGATCTCACAGCTCGTGAGTTCGAGCCCCGCGTCGGGCTCTAGGCTGACAGCTCAGAGCCCGGAGACTGCTTGGGATTCTGTGTCTCCCTCTCTCTGCCTCCCCCCTGCTAGCACGCGCTCTCTCTCTCTCAAAAATAAACATTTAAAAAATTTTTTTTAAATGCTGAACTTTTTTGATTTTTGTTAAAATGATTTCTGACTTAGACAAGCAATCTGATCTGAAGTTTAATAGCAACATGAATACCTTCTTTATCACTTTGTTAAACAAGCCTTGGTTTTTCTGATTACTAAAGGAATACATGTTCACTAATAGAAGTTTAGAAAATAATAAAGAGCAAAACAAAGGAAATAAAAATCACAATCTAACCACACAGCAGCAACCACTATTAACATTTGGAATCACGCTGTTTTGTGATCTTTTCATGTTACATGTTGAAAGTGTCTATTTCACCATATCAGTATTCTTCTATGATTTTTCTATGAAGCAGTCCATTCACTGTATAGATATGCTGTGACTAACTTCACCGACTATTTGGAGGTTACTAGGACATGTGTTTTCAAAAATTTTTAATTAAGAAAATGTTGTCATAAACATCTTGACACATATTCCTGATGTGTTATTTCCATCGCATATATATTTACTAAGTCCCTGCTTCAAAGGGCATAGATGTTCAAAAACACATACTGCCGGTTTTTCTCCTGACAAGGAAGATGGATCCACAAACCTGCTTCCTAGAATTCTGAAATCCAAAGACTCTGAAACAAAAAAGATTTTTTTTTTTTTAAACTTTTGGCACTGACAGCAAAATTCAACCGGAAGTGAAGTAAGGCTATTTATAGTCTTTATTTTTCCCACATAAGTGTTTGATTATGGGATGCTGTCCTAGACTCTACTGGGAATGTTACATAATATACAATATATATACTGTATTACTTTTCTTTTAGCACTTCAAGGATGGCATTTTATTGTTTCTTTGTTTCTTGAGAAGTCAGCCATCAGAAACTTCTGCTTGCTCTCTAAACAACATTTTTTCCTATTTTGTTTAGAGCTAGGGCTGTTTGGCAGAAAGGCTGTTCAATATAGGTAACCCTTACCATTACTACAATTGGACCTTGTATTACATTTCTTTAAATACTCTTCCTGTATGATTCCTGCCTCTACTTTCTCCAGGACTTTAATTACAGGTGTTGTCTTTTGGTACCTGAAGTTGTTCCACAGTTCACCGCTGCTTTATTCATTTTTTCTCTTTGATTTGGGATATTTTCTGTTGCTATGTATTCAAGTTCACTAATCATTTCTTCTGCTATGTCCATTATGCTGTTAATCCCAATCAGTGTGCTCTGCAGCTCAGACACTGTAGTTTTAATCTCTAGATGTTCTATTGCCTCTTTATAATTTCCATAACTCTATTGAACAGGTCTAGTTTCTCCTCTAGCTTCCTGAACATATGGAATACAATTATAATAACTGTTTTAATGTTCTTATTTACCAATTCTATCATTTGTGCCATTTCTGGGTCTGTTTCAATGGACTGCTTTTTTTTTTTTTTTTTTTTTTAATTTTAGAGAGAGCTCACTCGCATCAGGAGGGGGAGAAGGGCAGGTGGAGAGACAGATCATCTTAAGCACGCACCACACTCAGCATGGAGCCCGATGCAGGACTTGATCCCATGACGCTGGGATCATGACCTGAGCAAAAATCAAGAGTAGGACACTCAACCAACTAAGCCATCCACGCGCCCTAAGGATTGCTTTTTTTTCCCCCCCAATATATGAAATTTATTGTCAAATTGGTTTCCATACAACACCCAGTGCTCATCCCAAAAGGTGCCCTCCTCAATACCCATCACCCACTCTCCCCTCCCTCTCACCCCCCATCAACCCTCAGTTTGTTCTCAGTTTTTAAGAGTCTCTTATGCTTTGGCTCTCTCCCACTCTAACCTCTTTTTTTTTCCTTCCTCTCCCCCATGGGTTTCTGTTAAGTTTCTTAGGATCCACATAAGAGTGAACACATATGGTATCTGTCTTTCTCTGTATGGCTTATTTCACTTAGCATCACACTCTCCAGTTCCATCCACGTTGCTACAAAGGGCCATATTTCATTCTTTCTCATTGCCACGTAGTACTCCATTGTGTATATAAACCACAATTTCTTTATCCGTTCATCAGTTGATGGACATTTAGGCTCTTTCCATAATTTGGCTATTGTTGAGAGTGCTGCTATAAACATTGGGGTACAAGTGCCCCTATGCATCAGTACTCCCGTATCCCTTGGGTAAATTCCTAGCAGTGCTATTGCTGGGTCATAGGGTAGGTCTATTTTTAATTTTCTGAGGAACCTCCACACTGCTTTCCAGAGTGGCTGCACCAGTTTGCATTCCCACCAACAGCGCAAGAGGGTTCCCGTTTCTCCACATCCTCTCCAGCATCTATAGTCTCCTGATTTGTTCATTTTGGCCACTCTGACTGGCATGAGGTGATATCTGAGTGTGGTTTTGATTTGTATTTTCCTGATGAGGAGTGACGTTGAGCATCTTTTCATGTGCCTGTTGGCCATTTGGATGTCTTCTTTAGAGAAGTGTCTATTCGTGTTTTCTGCCCATTTCTTCACTGGGTTATTTGTTTTTCGGGTGTGGAGTTTGGTGAGCTCTTTATAGATTTTGGATACTAGCCCTTTGTCCAATACGTCATTTGCAAATATCTTTTCCCATTCTGTTGGTTGCCTTTTAGTTTTGTTGGTTGTTTCCTTTGCTGTGCAGAAGATTTTTATCTTCATAAGGTCCCAGTAATTCATTTTTGCTTTTAATTCCCTTGCCTTTGGGGATGTGTCAAGTAAGAAATTGCTATGACTGAGGTCAGAGAGGTCTCTTCCTGCTTTCTCCTCTAGGGTTTTGATGGTTTCCTGTCTCACATTCAGGTCCTTTATCCATTTTGATTTATTTTTGTGCATGGTGTGAGAAAGTGGTCTAGTTTCATCCTTCTGCATGTTGCTGTCCAGTTCTCCCAGCACCATTTGTTAAAGAGACTGTCTTTTTTCCATTGGATGTTCTTTCCTGCTTTGTCAAAGATTAGTTGGCTATATGTTTGTGGGTCTAGTTCTGGGGTTTCTATTCTATTCCATTGGTCTATGTGTCTGTTTTTGTGCCAATACCATGGTGTCTTAATGATTACAGCTTTGTAGTAGAGGCTAAAGTCTGGGATTGTGATGCCTCCTGCTTTGGTCTTCTTCTTCAAAATCACTTTGGCTATTCGGGGCCTTTTGTGGTTCCATATGAATTTTAGGATTGCTTGTTCTAGCTTTGAGAAGAATGCTGGTGCAATTTTGATTGGGATTGCATTGAATGTGTAGACAGCTTTGGGTAGTATTGACATTAAGGATTGCTTTTTTTAAAGAAAAATTTTTAGAGCAGTTTCGGGTTTGCATCAAAATTGAGAGGAAGGTACAGAATAGCGCATACATCCCATGCTCCCACACCTGCACAGCCTTCCCCCTTCTCAACATCTTCCACCACAGCAGTTCATCTGTTACAACTGATGACACATTACACTGACACATCATTATCACCCATAGTGATATAAACCCAGTTTATATTAGGGTTCACATTTGGTGTTGTTGCCTTCTATGGGTTTAGACAAACGTGTAATGACATATGTCCACTACTGTAATATTGCACAGAGTATCTTCACTGCCCTAAAGTCTTCTGTGTTCCATTTATTCATCCCCCCTCCCAACTGGCCCCTGGCAGCCACTGATGTTTTTACTGCCTCCACAGCTTTGCCTTCTTCAGAATGTCATACAGTTGATTTTTTCCCTCCTCTTTATGACTTGCATTTTTCCTGCTTTCTTGCATACCTGGTAACTTTTGATCAAATGTCAGACATTGTGAATTTTACCTTGTTGGGTGAAATATTTTTGTAATCCCTACCATACTCTTGAACTTTGTTCTGGGATGTGGTTAAAATACTTGGAAATAATTTCGGGCACCTGTCTAGCCCAGCCAGAAGAGGATGTGACTTCACCTCGGGGTCGTGAGTTCGAGTCCCATGTTGAGTATACAGATTACTAAAAAAAACAAACCTAAAAAAAAAATAAATACTTGGAAATAATTTGATCTTTTTTAGGTTTTAAGTTTTGTGAGGTGGGATCAAAGCAGCCGTTAGTCTAGGGTTAACTTTTCCCTCAATATGATGGTCAAGACATGACTTAGTACTCAGTGCTGCCCTGTGAAGGATGCAGTGTTCCAGGCTGGCATTATTCCTGGCTGTATGTCAATCTGGGGGCACTGCTACCTCTAATCCTTTTGTGTGGTTCTTCTTCAGGCCTTGAGTGTTCTGCTTCCTCACACATGAGTGGACAATATTCAACTTAATACTGAAGGTTGTCTTATGCAGGTCTCTGGGGCTTTTTCCCTGTGCAGCTCTTTCCTGTTCATACTCTGTTCGGCAACCTCAAGCCACCTCGCCTTCTCTGGACTCCAGCTCTGCCTTCCCAACTCGGAGAGACCGGTGAGCTCTGCCTCGGTTTCCTCCTCCTTGTGCCATGGCTAACCTTTCTGCTAGCAGTATAGTAAGGATGATCCTAGGGCTTACGTTATTTGTTTCTCATCTCTCAGGGGCCACACTTCTTCACTGCTCAATGTCCAATGTCTTGAGAACCACTGTTTATAGATGTTGTCTATTTCCGCCCAAGAACTCCAAATGCATCCTGTCAGAAATTGAAGTCCCTATATTACCTTTTAAATAAAAAAACTTCTCAATTCTGAAACCTATCTTGTCAAAGGGATCTGGATAAGGGATTGTGCACTTGTACAAACATACCTTCCCACTACTAATGATTAAAAAGTGTCTGCCTCTTCACATCCTTAACAATATAAATGCATATCTATTTTGAAATGTGTGCCAGTTTATTGTGTATTTTTAAAAATTAGCCAGTTTAATAACTTAAAAAAACGGCATCATATTGTTGTTTTAATTTGTATTTCTTTGATCACTGGTAATGAAGTTGAACGTTTTTTCACATTTCATTGAACACTATTATTTTTAAATGTCACTTGCCCACATTCCCATCAAAGCTTTAGTTCTACATAAATACTGGAAACACTTTTTGGGTACTATTGTTATCCTCTGGTCTTTTGGACATAAGCCTTTTCTGGATGAAAGTGAAGTGTGCAAACTTTCAGGGCTTTAAGCATCTGTTAAACCACTCTGGCAGTGGTGACAAGGGAGGTGCTCACAGAGACGTGACTGTCTATCCATTTTCCACAATCACAGTCAATACATTACATGTGTCCTCTGTTTCAAACCCTTCAATGTTTCCTACTACTTTAAGAATAAAAAGTAAACTCTTCACCAGATCTTCCAGGCTATTCAGGACATGGCCCTGCCTACCTCTTCAACCTCATTCCTTGCCACACTCACTCTTTAGTTTCTATGTTTCACCCACTGATCTTTTCTCAGTTCCTTGAAAAGTCAACCCTCTCCTCAGTTCCTCTGTGCTTGCTCTTCTCTTGCTTGGAATATTCTTCACATGGATGGTACTTTCCTGTCCTTCAGATCTTAGCTTAAATATCACCTCTGCAGATGGATATTCCTGGACCACCCTCCAGAGTAGGTTTCCCTCATGCTATTCTTCCCATAACATTCTATTCTTTCCCGATAGCACTTACAACCTATCACAATTTGGAGTTACACATGCAATTACAGTTTGCTTACAATTTAATTATCGTCTAGCTCTCTTCCTATATGGTAAGCTACGTAATGGTAGGAAATACGTTTTCAGGTTTTTTATTGCTGTTGTTCAGTAATGTATACTCAGTCCCGAAAATATAGCATTTGGCCCAAAGTAGGCATATGTTAAATACTGGCTGAAATAATGAATCACTTAATACTAGGGTATAATAACAAGATTACTGGAAAATGGGCAAAAGTCTCCTCAAAGAGATTCATTTAAATTAGAATCATTTATCACCTCTCTGCACATCTAAGATACATTAACCCTCATTTCGCTTGTAAATTTAAGTTACAGGATATTCTTTTGAGAAATGCTGCTATCACCAGATACTGAAATTTCATTGTTTAGCATTTAATTGGAATCTAATGTTTATAATGGGGAATTGACACTCTTTAAAAACGACAGATGAACACAGGGCATTAATACCAGTGTTCTGATTTCATTAAGCAGCTGGTAAAACAAATCTTCAATTTATAGTGGGAATCCAAATTAAATAAGAATTGGACAATGGTTAATAGAAAATTATGACCAGTGAGCCCAAATAAATGTCATGTACTGAGTAATTTCTTTGAAGTTGTAAATACTCTCCTCTGACATTATTTATAAATTTACCCCAAAAGACAAAACATTTTCTTAGACAACTCTCTAAAAATCAAAATATAAAACCAACCCCAAGTACCAAGAAAAGTATCAGCTTATTTCATTTAATTCTTTTCTGTTCTGATGATTAAAGAATAAATAGGCAGTTATAGGTTTATTTTGAGTCCTCTTCTCATGTATTTACCTCTTATAAAAAAAAAATAAACAAAAAAACCCACCTCTGATATTTGACTAATGTACCTGCCTCTCTACCAGTAAGAGATGATTTATCCAACTCTGAAAAGTTATCAAGCAATACATTATAAAACTTTCTGATAAGTCTTTAAATGTTGCTGGCACATAAAATGTGTTAGCTTCCTACCAGCTCTCAAGAATTCTAAGCATGCAATCTAGTAAATCTTCAATTATGTTTCTTTGAATTTGCAGCATGTTGTCTGTTGATCAACAATTATTTTAAAAATGAATACCAAGTTAATTTCTTCTATTGCTCATCAGTGCCAATGAAGGTGGTTTTCTGCTACTATAAATTTGATAAAGGAATAGGAAAAGAAAATTTAATAACCCAAGAAAACTATTACATTATATTATATAGCAATACCATTTGTTGAGAAAATATAGTAGAATGATAAGTACTTCAGTTGAAATTAATTCTCCAATGTATGTCATCTGTGGGTAATACACACAGAAAACAAAACGGCGAATCAGAGAGACTTACAAGGTTTATTTGTGGACCTCAACACTTCAGACTAAGCTTTGTAAACCTGAGGCAATGATGGAGATAAGGAAGAAAAGACGGAGTCATTTTTCTGGCTTGTAAAGAGTAAAAGTAGTTATTCCATAGGAGAGCAAGCTTCCTGGGGGAATAACTCCCCTCATGTCTGTGCCAACCCATTTGGAGGCAACCAATCTGTCAGAGTTATTGCTTATATATACTGACCAGTTGTGCAAAAAAGACATGAGGTAAGGAGCAGAAGAAGACAGGCCTTCTCCACCAAAAATACAGTTCTCAGGGTAACTGTTCCATCTTGTTGAGCCAGAGTTAGAAAATGACCATGGAAAAAATTATCCTAGGTCTTGGAAAAGAATGAAACAAAAAGGGATTTGACTGAAGGATCATAGAGGCAGTGAGAAGGTTCAAATGCATTCAGTATCTCCTGGGAGTAGAGAGCAACATGTGGAAACTGACTGGTAATCTCAACCTGATTTTGGAGTCACTGGGCCCTCATCTCTGTGATCCTCCCTGCACTGGCTAGGAACTTAATGACCAGGGTTGACATTTTTCAAAGGAAATTGAGAGCACAAACTACAACTTTCATAAAATACAATTTAATAAAAACCATCATAGACAGAATTAGTATTTTCATTTAAAATTTTCTTATAATTAAAAATGGAATGGCTCACACGTGGTAAGAAATCTTAATTAGCACAGCCAATATGGTATGGATGTATTTTAAAAATCAGCTTTACCAGGTTTCAATCAAGTCAGAATGCTAAAAATAGGAACAGGCTGGAGGTAGGAAAATTGGGGGTGATAATGGTCCTATAAAACCTTGAGTTCAAATATTGGCCTCCCTTCTCTGAGCTACATCCAGTTCCTATAAAATAGGGAATATATCACTCTCATAAAATTGTGGAAACTAGCATAAACACATCTTCAGCATATATTTGATAAATTTAATTTTCTCTTTCCTTCTTGTGTTACCAATCCACTAGATCTTTTTACAGTATCCTAGTAACACAGACAGCTAGAAGAAAATTTAAGAAATCCCAAATAGTTCTTACTCTAGAACTACTGCTTCATATGATTTGAGAATCATTGCTTCATTATTAGCAAGTATCAAAGATTTAAAAAAAATTTTTTTAAAGTTTATTTATTTTCAGAGAGACAGACAACGGGAGTTGGGGAGGAACAGAGAGAAAGAATCCCAAGTAGGCCCTGCACTGTCAGCAGAGCCTGATATGGGGCTCAAACTCACAAAACCATGAGATCATGACCTGAGCCAAAACCAAGAGTCAGATGCTTAACTAACTGAGCCACCCAGGAGCCCCAACGAAAGATTTTCAAGAGGATCTGACTAGTAATCTTACTGGAGTTTCCTGAACAATGAAAAAATTGAGTCATCTCTCTTCCCTTCCAGAATGGGATTGCCTCATACAGCCTCAAAAGTAAAGCTGCCTTTGACATGTAGGTACAACTTCAAGATAATTTACCTTTTCTAGATGTTGTGAGAGAAGGCAGGAGGAAAGTCAATGAAATAGATTACTATCTTTCTTCACTGTATGAGGTGTGGGGATGCTGGTACAAGGCAACCAATGTACTATAAATGGCTTCAGGATTCGACACCTATTTAGGAAAAATTTCTCAGCAAAACATGGAATAAAAAATAACTTCCTAAAACATGATATAAAGGTTACACACTAAATGTCTGTGGTTAACATTAAACTTAATGATGAAAAATTGAACACTTTCCCCCTAAGATCAGTAACAAGGCAAACAGGTCTATTCTTATCATTCCTATTCAACACTGTACTGGAGGCCAATGTAATAAGGAAAGGAAAAGAAATAAAAGGCATAAGATTGGAAACAAAGAAATAAAAGTCTTCATTTGCATATGATCTGATTATCTATGTAGGAAATACCAAAGAACCTATAAGAAAAATATTAGTACTAACAAGTAAGCTTTGTAAGGTCACTGGTCACTGGACACAAGATCAATATATGAAAAGAAGTTGTATTTCTGTATCCTAGCAATGAACAATTAGAAAATTGAAATATAAAACTGTAAAATATATATCAAAAGAAACTACATACTTAGAAATAAATCTTAGAAACAAAACATGCAAGATTTACATGCCAAAAACTATAAAGCATTAGTGAAATAAGTCAAAGAAGATTGAAATAAATTGATAGATATACCATGTTAATGGATTGGAAGACTCAATATTGTTAAGCTATCAACTCTCCCCAAATTGATTGATCAACAGATCCAACACAATCCCAATAAAATTCCAGCATGACTTTTTTTGTAGAAATTGACAAGCTGATTTTAAAATTTATATGGAAAAGCAAAGGGATTAGAACAGCCAAATGTTAGTAAGAACAAAAACTTGGAGGACTCACAATACCTGATAGATTTACTATAAAACTACCATATTGGAGAAAGGATAAATAGGTCAATGGAAGAACAGAAAGTCAAAAAACAGACCTGCACATACATAGTCAATTGATTTTTGACTAAGATACCAAGGCAATTCAATGCAAAAGAATGAACTTCAATCCTATCTTGTACCCTAGTAAAAATTAACTCAAAGTGCATCAGTGGTTGCCAGGGATAGAAAGTAGGGGGAAATACTGACTACAAAGAGATATGGGGGACTTTTGAGAGTCAGTTATAACACTGCTCTATATCTTGATTGTAAAGGTGGCTGTCAACACTCTCAACAATAGCCAAATTGTGGAAAAAGCCTAAATGTCCATCAACTGATGAATGGATAAAGAAATTGTGGTTTATATACACAATGGAGTACTACGTGGCAATGGGAAAGAATGAAATATGGCCCATTGTAGCAACGTGGATGGAACTGGAGAGTGTGATGCTAAGCGAAATAAGCCATATAGAGAAAGACAGATACCATATGGTTTCACTCTTATGTGGATCCTGAGAAACTTAACAGAAACCCATGGGGGAGGGGAAGGAAAAAAAAAAAAAAGAGGTTAGAGTGGGAGAGAGCTAAAGCATAAGAGACTCTTAAAAACTGAGAACAAACTGAGGGTTGATGTGGGGTGGGAGGGAGGGTAGGGTAGGTGATGGGCATTGAAGAGGGCACCTTTTGGGGTGAGCACTGGGTGTTGTATGGAAACCAATTTGACAATAAATTTCATATATTAAAAAAAATACAAAAAAAATAGCTAAAGATAAAAAAAAGATGGCTGTCAAAACTCACAAAAGGTAAATTTACTGCTTGTAAATTATGCATTAAAATACGTAATAACATGCATAAAACATAACTATTTTTTAAAAAAGGAAAAAAAGGTCTATTTTAGCTGAGGACTATCTAGAAAGAAAAACATTAGTTGGTAATATCCAAGCAGTTATATGCATATAATCACAAGTTGGTTTATGAGCAGGATAAAACTGAAAGAGGAAAAAAACTGAAGTGCCCCAAGATGTGACTTAAGTATTTGCATAAAAAAGGTTCCCTCATCTGCATTTGGATGCAGCTTGGAAACAGGGTGGAAATCAGAAGATCTGTCTTTCCTTCCCTAAATGCAAACAAGGAAGCATTTTAGATGACCAGTTAATGAAATTTTCAATCTGGAAACCATACTGAACATCTTTACCTGTAATGTCCTGCCAAAGTCTCTAAATTCAACAATGACTTCTCTTATTCCCAAGTATGTTCTTTGTTTATTGCTTTCTACCTCAGTAAATGGTACCATCATCCACCGGTTGTTCAAGTAAGAAATCTGGGTACTAATTTTGACTCCTCCCTCTGTCTTACCTGCCCCATCCGTTTTATTACCAACTCCTGATAATTCTATCCCTCAAATATAGCATCTCTGCTATAAACCAGAAAATAACATGGAACTGGAAGTTGAACGTGACTGGATGACAGGGTGAAAGAGAGTGGTCTGAGATGCAGCTGGTGAGGTAAGCAAGGACCATGTTAACTGTTCTGATGTCTCTGCGCATCTCAAACACATCTCAAATAGGTACTAGTTTCTCCATCCCAACTTCTATCATTCTAGTATAAGTTACCACTTCTTTCCTCCAAATTACTTCAGTGTTCTTGGGTCTCCCTACATCTGTTCTTATTTCCCTTTCATTTTCTACACTGCAGTTAGAGTGCTCTAAAAATATCGCTCTGAAAAAAAAATGCTATTCTGATCAGATATTATTCCTTCCTTAAAACCCCTTAATACACTTTCTTTAGCACAAACATCAAAGTAATTAATATGGTCCCTGTTTACTACAGCAGCCTCACCTCATACCACTCATTTTTTCATATTCTTGATCCAGTCATGCTCAATGTCTAGCTTCACAGCAGAGAGGTTATGTCTGTTCTATATATATGGTTCCCTCAGTCTACAGTATCCCTCTTTCTACCCACCATTGAACCTAAACTTGTCTAGCTTGTCTCTTTTCCTTCAGGGGAAGCTAACATGGCACTTCCAGGAAGCCTTCCATGATTTTTCATGTCTACTAAGTCCACTCACTGCCTGCTCTTACAGCATAGTTCATCTCCAAGTACTTGTGGCACAATAAAAAGATAAATATTTGGTCTTTGTCCCTGGTTTCTGGTACATAGCTCCTTAAACTCCTGGAATCTCCTGAGTGATAAGAGTGCCTTCTGTATACTAATGAGATGACTGGTAGCTGTGGATGCCTAGATTGCTTCAAGTTGGGGGCTCGTCATTACAAAGATCAGGTCATGCTTAGAGGCTCTACCCTCCCCTGCTTGCCCTTCATCCCCAACTTCTAGGGAGGGGAGAAGGGCTAGAGATGGAGTATAATCACCAATGGCCAATGATTTAATCAATCATGGTTACATAATGAGACTGCCACAGAAGCCCTGAAGCAGCCAGGTTCAAGGAGCTTCTGAGTTGGTGAACACACTGAGGTACTGGGAAGGTAGTGTGCTGGGAGAGGACAAGGAAGCACCCTTCTCCCTCCATACCTTGCCCTGCTCATTTTTTCCGATGTCTGTTCCTGAGTTGGATCCTCTTCTAAACAGGCAAATATAAAGTTCCAGGAGTTGCTCCTGGTGCATTGTCAAACTGCTGGGGGATTGGTCACGGGAACCTCTGACTCTGCCAAGTCAGACAGAAGGGTAGGTAACTGGACATTCCATTTGCAACTGATGTTTGAAGTAAGGGTAGGCTCATGTGAATGAGCCCTTGAACCTGTGGAATCTGACGCTAACTCCTGATAGTCAGTGTCAGAATTGAATTACTGGACACCCAGCTGGTGTCAGAGTACTGACAGAATTAGTGTCAGACCTGGTGTTGGAAAAGATACCACGCATTTGGCGCCAGAAAGAACTTGAGAATACTTATTCAAAGTCTGTTTGTAACTTCATTGGTTGTGTACTCCATGAGACAAATTCGTGTCTACTACTATACCCCCAGCATTTAGCACAGTGCCTGGCACACTGTTTTGTACATACTTGACAAATACAAATGAACGTCTACCACCAGAGTATAAAAATTCTGAACCGTTATCTGGGAGAAACTAGGTCAAAGTTTTTTTCTGGGTCTACCTCTGACGCAGCACTGAAAGCTGACAGAACAAGGACAGAAGATCAACAGGTTCCACTTTTCACTAAGTGATGTTAAGGCCAACTACAAGGTGGGGGCACAGAGGAAGGAGCAAGAAATGGCAACCGTGACACCTCTTCTCACTCCGAAGAGGAAATAAATTGAGAATAGAATAATGATCAAGTGCTGGTCCTAGCAGCGGCTCCTCCTCCACACTGGGCCCCTCGTGTTGCCAAGTTCTGTTCTCCCAAAAGTTATTAAGCAGCAGAGTTCAAATGCACCACTGCCTGCTTAAGAAGGAAAAAAGAAAGGCTGTCAAATGAACAACAGTTGTATCTAGTCCATGAGTCGAACTCCAAAGGCAATGACAAATTCTCAAATGAACACTACTGCATCAAGTTCTTTGAAGAAAGTTACCCAGCTGAGAGAGCCACGCACAGAGCACATGTGCACTTAGCTTGTCCACTGGTCCCACTGAAGAGGGACAGCTCTGCTCTCGAGCACACAGGTAGCCATCAGTACTTGCTGACCTCTTACTTTGTCAAAGGCTTAAGGAGGCTCATGTATGTACATCCCTCCCGCCCCCTTCAAGTGGATCTTAAACTTCTTCAGAGAAGAAAATGTCTTCTGCCTTTAAAATGTCTTAAATCCTTATTTTCAGCGTAGGGCAAGGAGGAGAAGTTCTTCAAATACTAAATAGAACTGAACAGAAGGTGTCATGCACTAGATACCAACGAGGTAAAGTTGCTGAGGTCTACAAGAAAAACGAGGCCAGGCCCGAAAGACCCTGGTAAGAAAAGACTATCTCCATCTTGCCGTGAAAACAAGTCTTACCTGTGACGGGGCTGTCTTCCCCTTTTTAATTTCAGATGAATTTTCACTTAATTTCCCTGCTTTGTTACTTGAGCTGCATTTGTAGCATGTCCATCTTGTCCGCCCCTCAGTTTCTATGGTGCACTCTTTGTTTTGCAGACAGAATGAGTGATACAAATGGCCACAGCTGCAAAATAAAGGCAACCAATTTGCACTTTTCCTTAACATAAAATCTCCAAACATAAGCTATGCTAGAGTGTATTTATAAGTGGCAAAGACTTCCGGTAAGTTGTAATACACTGACTGTTGTATAGTTAAGAAGAAAGGAAATTTATTTGTTGCCGTCCTCTCTTTTTTAAAACCCAGACTCACGTATTTGCACACCTACGTTGGGAGCAGGAACAGAATCACAATTCTCTTGACTACAAACCACGTGGGAGATGACTTGAACTTCTGTTCGTTTCTCAAACTATGAAATGTTTTTAGCAAGTATGAAAAAAATGCAATTGGGGAAAGCCCTAATGATTTAAGTAGCTTGGTAACAACATGAGTGGTCTGCCTCATCAAATCCAAGGCAACAGTTGTGATTTGATTAATACAAAACTGTCAGGGCTGCAGTAATTCTTACACTATTCCTAAGAAGAAACTCCCTGCTGATTGCTAAGTGAGCCTCCCTAAAGTGAGTGTTGAGTATAATTCTCTGTCATCTTTACTGATTGCTCCTCAACTCTCCAGCCTGAAATGTTGGACTACCTCAGAAGTCAATTCTTTTCTATAGTCTTTACAGTCTTTCTCTACTTTTTTTCTTCTAGAGCTACGCTTGCTCTTTCAGTGATTACTCCAGTTCCATAGCTTTAAAATGCCACCTATGTGTGGATGGGATGTCTTACAGGCATCTTAACTCTAACATGTGTCAAACCAAATTCTTGATTTCACTCTGCTCTACCCCAACTGCATTGCTCTCATCCAACCTTTCCTACCTCAACAACTACATTCTTCCAGTTTCTCAGGCCAAAAAGTTTGGCATCATCCTTCACTATTCTCTTTCTTTCACACCTCACATGCAATCTATAAACAAATCTTACCAGCTCTACCTTTAAAATATGTCCAGAATCCTACCACTTCTTACTTCATTACTACCACCTTGGGCCATCTCTCACTTGGATTACTGCAATAACCTAAATGGTTTCCCTGCTTTCACCCTTGAACTTCTGTAGTCCATTCTCAACATAGCAAAGAGATCCTTAAGACACAGGCCAGACGTCAAACCTATCCTCAAAACCATCCAATGGCTTCTCATCTCAGAGTAAAAGTTTAACCCTTTATAATGACCCAGTTGCTATATAATTTGGCCTCTGTTCTTCTGAAGTCAACTGTTATCATCTTCCCTTTCCTTCACTCTGCTTCGCCAGCACAAGCCTACTCACTCATTACTCTCCAAGTATGTGACCAAGCTCTAGCCTCAAGGTGTCTGCCCTTGCTGATCCTCTGCCTGGGGCACCCCCCTGATACTGCACGGCCACTTCCCTTAGGTCTCTACTCAAATGTCACTAAACTAGTGAGACTTTCCCTAGTTACTCTTTAGAAATTAGTAGCTCCCAACATTCCTTTACACCATATTTTATTTTATTCATGGTAATTATTACATTTTTATTAATTTTTAAATTGTTATTAAGTCACCTTAACAGTGATGCCTTCCAAGACTACTCTGTATAAAATGTCTTCCCCCACCAAGCACTCTTTTGTGGGCTTTTTGTGTGATGAGAGCTTCTTTCCCTTCCAACTACCAAATCTGCTAATCTTCCTGTGTCTATACTAATAGAAGTTATAACACTTACATAGCTCTTGCTATGTCAACACGATTACAAGTGTCTTATGTAATTTATCTCATTTAATATTCACAATAAGCTAAGAAAAAGGTACCATTATTATCCCAATTTACAGATAAGGAAACTAAGATGTAAAGAGATTAAATAACATGTTCAAAGTCTCACAGCTAGCAAGTGGCAGAAACAGGATGGGAACTCAAAAAGCGTGGTTCCAGAGTCCATCTTTTATTGCCTTTACACCATATATTCTCCCAAACCCTAAGCAGAATGTAAGGTCTATGAGGGTGGAACTTTGCCCTGTTTTGTTCACTGCTAGAAAGACTGACTAGAGCTGTGTATCCACATGTATACCTGCCTGGTAATACCATACATGTCGCACACTGTATGTGTAACATTTCCTTCCCTTGATTACCTAAAGACAATGATTTCATCCACCATTTCTTGGCGTCTCTTGTACTGCTGCAAACAAATAGAGCAGTAATCCTGCTTGGGATTCAGTCCTCTGGTGACTGAAGCTCTCAGGTTACACAATGACCAATGGAGATCTTGGTTTAGAAGGCTAGTAGTTGTTTCCAGCAGAGTCTAGGAAAGACCAAAACAGAAACCAAACACACAAAAATGGTTCTTTAAGTGAAAGAGATGGGAGGAGGTGAATGAGAAGACACTTGTTTGGTTTTTTACCACAAACAATTGAAATTAGAATATACTATCTGGGGCACCTGCGTGGCTCAGTCGGTTAAGCGGCCGACTTCGGCTCAGGTCATGATCTCGCGGTCTGTGAGTTCGAGCCCCGCGTTGGGCTCTGTGCTGACAGCTCAGAGCCTGGAGCCTGTTTCAGATTCTGTGTCCCCCTCTCTCTGACCCTCCCCCGTTCATGCTCTGTCTCTGTCTCAAAAATAAATGTTTTTTTTAAAAAAAGAATATACTATGAAGGCATAACATTAATAAAAACAAACCCTAAATACTCCCAAATTTAAGTGGTTAACTTTAATGTGCAAGAAATGACAAGGGCATACATCGAGAGTCTCAAAATATTTATTAAAAGGCTATCATTAGTTTCTACTGAGAAATGTGTGCTCTGCCATTCTGTGGCTTAACTCAGCACTGATGGCTTTCGAATGACTAGATAAATACAAACCTATTTTTTAATTACATTTTTCTAATAAGTTCCCTCTGAATGGCTCAAAGTGTTACAACAAACAACCAAAAACCCCGATTTTTTTTTTTTATAGAAACTGCATCCATGGCAATATTTCAAATAACCTTTCACTGAAAAAGCTAATGGCCGTTCCTCAGTTTTCATCTCCCTTGGGCAGAAAGATCACATTTTCCTGATCAGCACTTACAAGTCATTTGAATCTACTTAAGACTGTGACATCTGTCAGTAAGTCACATAAAGACATTTTCATAGCTATCACATTAAGTCTTTTTAATACTTTGTGTGCTTATGTTGCTTACATACTCTAATTCTCAACATTCATATCTATCATTCAGATGTGCAGCTGGGCTCTTTTTTGTCAGTCCCAAAGGGGAAGACATACTGCCCATCCTCCTTGCTATAAGCCTAGTCCTTTAATTTTACCTGTAATGGAGAATTTTTAGGTCTAACAGTCTTACCACTGTAATTCTTTCCAATCAACCCTATCTTTTCCTGCTCTTCCAAAGTTTGCAAACATTTTCTGCCTTGTTCTCAGCTTCCCTTCTGCCAACACGGAGTGCATGCCTGCAGGGGTATCTGTTTCACTGGGCTATGCTTGGCAAAACTGTAGTTCTTCATCACCCTAAGAAAAGCTCTGTCACCCCAATTTTTCTTTTTTTTCTCTCAGATTATTAAAGAAGCAGATACTGTATCTACCATACCTAAATGGTGCTTTTCTTAGGTGGCTTCATGAGTCACTTTGAAGTATACTAAGAAAAAAATCTGTATACCATGGTGGCTCCTACTGAGAATCAATGCTATAGGCAGTTTTGAGTTAAACAAAGACTAATGACCACTTTTGGTTAGTGGCAATCATCTGCTTCAGAACGTTTGAAAGAAAATTCATTTAATTTTATTTTGCAATTTCTATACTCATGCTGACTCTTCCTTTTCATGGTTACATTCTTCCATTCAATTATTTTCCAGAATATTTCTCACACTTTTCACTTAGAAAAAAAGAACTGTTCCATTCCCAATGAATAAAATGAGTCCAAATTTGATACATTTCCACATTCTACAATATCTCTGTGTGTGTATATACATATTAATTAAGGCCAAGAGATTTATAAGCTTTTAAAAAGCATACACTTCAATCTACCAAACTTCCATTAAATAGGAATTTTTAAAGAAAAAGTATGGGTGCAAAGAAAAAAGAAATAGCTTCTTTTTACCTTAGGACAGCCTCAGAAATAGAAAGCTTACTTGTTCATAGTTAAAGGTATCCAACATTCCCAGAATGAGTCCCTGGATTTCTCCAAGTTTTCCTTTTCCGTAAACTGGATCCTAATGAGAAAAAAGTTGCAAACGTGTAATTTTGTTCTTGATATTTTAAAATCACTTTAATATATAAGTTATCAGAAAGAGCCAAATACTCAAGTACTTTTCTACAGTCACAAAATATTTATTCTTTCATGAACCTTCCACTAGAAATGTGTATCAGTCTCCCTCTGTCCACCATAAATATTTTGAAAAAAAAGATAAAATAAAATTTAAGTGATATGAGCCCCTTACCTAATAATCTTTGTGCAAGTGTAATTAAAGTTCACCCTGGTTTTGTTTCTGCAAGAAGCTTCCTCTCCTTCTTTATATTAAACATCACCCATGCCTCTTTGAGCTCTTATTTATCTGCTACATTAAAACTGATGTCCACCTGAATGCCAGAATCTGTCCAACAACCCCTTCTATGACCCACACCTGGCCCCCTCCTGGCTCCCACCAACTAAATCGTTTCAGTTTAGGAGATTAATTTTTGGATCCAAGGAGCAACTTTCAGTTTTTTAAAGCTTTTTTCAATAAAGTCACTACTGATCAACAACACATACTCAGACAACCAATCTCCCCTTCACTGCTTTTCCTATGGGGTATGCCAAGTAACTTGTTTAGTAGGTACAATCTGGAAAAAAAACTGAAATGTATAAAAACAATTCAAAAAATAGACACAAAAAACTGAAATCCAGCCACACAGAGATAAACACTGTTGATATTTTGATGCACATTTTTCCAGTCTTGTTTCTGGGAAAGGAGACAAAGGGCAAGAGGGAGAGATGTATTTCTTAGTGTACAAAATTTGAGCATTTTACATACTTTTATAACAGTATATTGTGAGAAGTTTCCCATATCAAATATTTCATAACAGCTACAGAATATGAATCATGTAAAAATATCACTTGTCATTCAACCCTTCTCTACTGCTGGACATGTAAGTTTGCCTCCCCCTTCCTAACTCCCACTCACAATTGTCAAATGCTGGTGGCTGTAAATTTTAGTCTAAATCTCTCATTCTTTCTTTAGAGATTTCTAGAAAGGGAATTACAGATTCAAAGAAGGTTTTTATGGGTATCGATATATACTGCCAAATTGCTCTACCGCTAAGTTGTATTATGCAACTTTTATCTCCATCGGCCTATTTGAGTGATCATTTTACCGCACCTTTGGCTAGGCCCAGAATTATAATTAAAACATTGCTAATAAATGATTATGTCAAATCTATTACTTTACTCTAATATGGGATTATGTCTGACATAAATGATTCTCCCATGCCAAACAGGGGAGCCCAACCATACAGTAATGATGAATATAGCTATTTATTTAAGTGGGTAGCACATGCCAAGCACGGTACTCCGTACTTCTTATATGTACCATATCAT
Source organism: Panthera tigris (assembly GCF_018350195.1). Lineage (NCBI taxonomy): Eukaryota > Metazoa > Chordata > Mammalia > Carnivora > Felidae > Panthera > Panthera tigris. Next base: position 81,601,237 of record NC_056668.1, read on the forward strand.
TACACTCCTTCCAGAACATTTATAAATGAAGAAATTCAAGCTCAGAAAGGTTAAGTAAAATTCTCTAAGATCACAAAACTATTACACAGATAAACTGGGATTTGAACCTAGGTACTTCAGAAACCATGTTTTTAATTAATATGTTATACTGGTCTCCCAAGTTAGATACATAGACTGATAAACTAAATAATAAGCTAATGTTTGCTGGAAAATGTAGGTAAATTTTCTGGCTACTTCTTAGAGAGTGGCAGTTATTAAAATCTTGGTGCATTAAAAAAAAAAAAAGAGGTTAGAGTGGGAGAGAGCCAAAGCATAAGAGACTGTTAAAAACTGAGAACAAACTGAGGGTTGATGGGGGGTGGGAGGGAGGGGAGGGTGGGTGATGGGTATTGAGGAGGGCACCTTTTGGGATGAGCACTGGGTGTTGTATGGAAACCAATTTGACAATAAATTTCATATATTAATAAAAAAAATAAAATAAAATTTGACTGTAATAAAAAAAAAAGAGTAATTCGGAGTTTAGATGTTAAGAAAAGACTGTAAAACAGGAAAAACATTGGAGAGAGGTTCAGGAATGTGAGAAGAAACTGTTTTTCTGCTCTTATGCCACATAGTCTGAGTATTTGCTTCCTTTTCTCTTCTAGGCTCTGATGATGGTTCTTGAAGACTGGGTGGGCAGTTTCTAACCGAGATTGTTTTTCAGTACTTTCAGTTGGGTGAGAGCAGCACAAGATATTAATCTTTTATTAGAAAAACAACTCAGGCCATATACTCACCAGATAATTTTTTGTTTTCTTTTTTTTGCATAAAAATAGATACATGTTAATGCTTCTAAGCTTATACTCAATTATGCTTTTGGTCAAGCTCTTAATAAGTACACCTATTTGTCAAAGTATCAAGAGACAGTGTAATACTTTATTACAAAAAATATGTATTACAGTATCTACCATACTATATACATCTGATACACTAATAAGCTCTAGCCCAGAAAAGCTCTGTCATTTGTTTATGACAAGGGTGGTTTGGAGAATAAAAAGGTCTTTAAAAGGTTAAATTCTGGGGAAAGGAAAAAATCTTTATAGGTCATGTCTATATTTGTATCAGTACATTTCACTTTAATATGCATAATTTAAAAGCAAAATCATGAAAATTACCTCATGCTGTGGCAACATATAAATTATAGAATGCAAAAGGGAGCTCAAGGCTTCTAGCACAGCATGTACACAATCCACTAGCTTTTCCAATTATTTCCCAAAGATGTCAGTTAGATTCTTTAGCAATGAATAACTACTGAGGTTTCTCTTCAACTCATTTTTTAAAAAGTTCTTTGGCAAAAGACGTGATGACCACTTTCCCCCATCTTGCTTTTTCTGGAACCTACTGTAGCATGTATGTGGTTTGTTTTATAATTAAAATCGTTACTAATCAAGCATTACTTTAAAATATGAATAATGCCCTCAGCAGGTTAGCATATAAATCATTTGTTTGCTTTAATTTCCTCAGTAAGACAGTCATAAACAGCTTCCCAGAACACAAGAATTACTTTTTGCCATAGAGTAAAGATCAATAAAACCAAGTGGGGAAGACAGAATATATGTAACGTAAACATGTTCCCTTAAAAACACTAACTTACCATCTAATGTTCATGGAAGAAGCCTGCACAATTCAGGTGCCAGGCATCAGTTTGAATAAACATTTAGAGGTCAAGAAGATCTTTGAGAACCTCTTATCATGAGAACATCTCCTCTGGAAAAACTAATTATGTGAGCAACTGCTTGTCTAAATAACTGTCACTCCCTCTCTTCTCTCCAAGGGGCCTGATAAAGGGAGGTGGATCTGAAGTACACCAGAGCTGGTGTGGGCTGGTGTTAGGTATGAGAGGCCTAAAATTTGGAGTTCAGTTAATGTTCTAGCTATGCCCACCTAATAAGTGAGTAAACTAAGGAAAGTTAGTGTATACAGAGATCAAAGGAGATAAAGAACACAAAAGTGCTTTATAAACTGCTTAGAACTACCCCAAAACATGAGGTGATTGAGCCAACTAATATTTGTTGAGTATGGACTATGAACATAGGAAATGTTCTAGAAAATTCTACTGGAGAAAACTTACAGTGCATTAAAAACTGGGGCAGACAAAAAAATGATAAGGGACAAGATTTCAAAAAAAAAAACAAAAAACGGGGATGCCTGGGTGGCTCAATCAGTTAAGTTTCCAACTTTGGCTAAGGTCATGATCTCAGGGTTCGTGAGTTCCAGCCCCGCATCGGTCTCTGTGCTGATAGCTCAGAGCGTGGAGCCTGCTTCAGATTCTGTGTCTCCCTCTCTCTTTGCCCCTTCCCTGTTCATGCTCTGTGTCTCTCAAAAGTAAACAAACATTAGAAAAAAAAAATGCCCCAAATCCTAAGAACATAAAAATTCCGGTTAGAGTTCTTGATAACTTAGATGTAAAGGATCAGTACCTTGAAAGACACTATCTACCAAAACTCATACAAGGGGAAATAGATAAACAAGGCCTGTGTCTCTTAACCAAACCAAATCCTTAATTAAGAACATTTCAAAACAGAAGGCACCAGGCCCACATGGTTTTTCATTGGTTTATTCTACCAAATATTTAAGAAGAAATTATATCAATATTCTACAATGTTTCAGAAAACAGAAGAAAAGAAAACATTTTCTACTTATTTGATGAGGCCAGCATTACCCAGACAAAACCAGACAATCTCTATCAAAATGCTAGCAAGTTATTTTATGCATAGAGACAAAATTATTCTATAGTTTATATGGAAAGGCAAAAAACCCAAAATAGCTAACACAATACTGAAGAAGGACAAGATCAGAGGACTGACACTACCTGACTTTTGGATTTACTATGAAGCTACAATAATCAAGACAATGTCACAATGGCAAATGACTAAACAAATAGATCACTGGAAAAGAATAGAGGACTCTGAAATCATGCCCCATAAATACAGTCAACTGACCAAAGGCTATTCAGTGAAGAAATGGACAGTCCTTTCAACAAGTGGTGCTGGAAGAACTGGACATCCACATGGAGAAAAAGAACTCCAGACACTGACCTTCTATCTTTCACAAAAATTAACTCAAAATGGATCATAGACCTAAAATGTAAAATGCCAAACTTTATAACTTCTAGAACATGGAGAAACAAATCTAGGTGATCCTGGGTTTGAGGATGAGTTTTTAGATACAACACTAAAAGCACAATCCATTAGGGTGCCTGGGTTGCTCAGCTGGTTAGGCTTCCAACTCTTGATTTAGGCTCTAGTCACAATCTCATGGTTCGTGAGGTTGAACCCTGCATTGGGCTCTGTGCTGTGCGGAGCCTGTTTGGGATTCTCTCTCTGCCCCTTCCCTGCTCGTATGCACACATGTGCATGCTCTCTCTCTCAAAATAAACATTAAAAAATAAATAAATAAAAGCACAATCCAGGAAAAAAAACCCTGAAAAGTTGGACCTCATTAAAATTAAAAAACTTCTGGGGCGCCTGGGTGGCTCAGTCAGTTGAGTGTCCAGCTTCGGCCCAGATCATGATCTCACAGTTCGTGAGTTCAAGCCCCGCATCGGGCTCTGTGCTGACAGCTTGGAGCCTGGAGCCTGCTTCAGATTCTGTGTCTCCCTCTCTCTCTCTGCCCCTCCCCAGCTTGCGATCTGTCTCTGTCTCTCTCAAAAATAAATAAACATTAAAAAATTTATCAATCAATCAATCAATCAAATTAAAAAACTGCTTCATGAAAAGATCTGTTGAGAGCATGAAAAGACAAGCTACCAACTGGGAGAAACAAGGGCAAAACATATCTGACAAAACACTTGTATAAAAAATATACAAAGAACTCTTAAAACTCAACAATAAAAAGAACCTCCAAACCCGACTAAAAAGTGGGCCAAAGATCTGAACAGACACCTTACCAACGGGGACACAGATGGCAAATGAGCAACATGAAAAGGTGTTCAATGTCACAGTTCATTAGGGGACTGCACATTAAAACAACGAGAGACCACTACACATCTATTAGAATGATTAAAATCCAAAACACTGGATTTATGGACACTTGCTTTATAGCCCAGAGTATGGTCTTGGTAGATATTGCATGTACAGCTTGAGAAGAATGTGTTGTAATTGATATGTAAATGTCAACTAGGTCAAAGCAGTTAAAATTGTTCAGCAGAAAGGTGTTGTCATCTTTATGTTTGGTCCTCTGCCTTTTTTCTCTGGCTGCTTTTAAGCTTCTCTGTTAATCTCTGATTCTGAGCAATCATGATGCGCCTGGTAGTTTTCCTCATACTGCTCGGGTTTGGGGTTATGGATCTGTGTGCTAACAGTTCTCCATAAATCTGGAAAATATGCAGCCAGTATTTCTTCAAGTAGTTTTTCTGTTCTGACTCCCTGTTTTCAGGATTCCATTTTAATTTGGGCTGTTTGAAATTGTCCCACAGCTGATAACTCTGGTTCATTTTTTTTTTTCCAATTCATTCTACTTACTTTTATTTTGGATTGTCTATATTGTTATGTCTTCAAATTCACTTATCTTTTTTCTGTTTTGGTGTCCTTGTCTGCTAATTCTAACATCCAATGTCATATCTGGGTTTCATTTTCCAACTTTTTTGCACACCTTGTAATTTTTGATTCAGTGTCATATGCTATTGGGACCTAGATATTTTTTTATTCCTAAAAGCATTTTTAACCTTTGTTTTGGGATGCAATTAAATTACTCGGAAAGTTTGATCCTTTCAGGTCTTGCTTTTAAGATTTGCAAGGCATGGCTGGAGCTATGTGTAGTTTAGGGCTGTTTCCTATTACTGAGTACTTCCGAGTACTTTACCCAATGTTCGGTGAATTATGAGGTCTTCTTCCTTCTAGTCTTGTTGTTGGTCTTGTGTGAGTACAAGTATAATTCCCTCTGATCCTTTCATGTGTTTCTTTCCCTGGCCTCCCTAGTTTCCTGAGATTGTGTACGTTTTGAGGAGGGCCTTTGGTCTATCTCCAGAGTTCTTTTGCCTGGTACTTGCCTGAAAACTCTGGGCATCTTGGACTCCTGACTCTCAGCGCCATCTCCTCAAAGCAATGAATATACTGGAAACTGGCTGTGATACCCCTTCCTGCACTATTGCCTAGAAAGTCTCTCAAGACATTAAGCTGGGGCAAACACAGGGCTTACTCTGTTTCCTGTCCCTCAGGTATCACTGACCTTCATTGCCTGATACTCAGTGTTTTTTAAAACTATTTCATATACTTTGTCCATTTTTTGGGTTGTTTCAGGCAAAGGAGATAAATCGGGCCTCTGTTACTCCATCTTGGCCAGAAGTGGAATTCTTCCATCCTTGACCTTTTATCCACTCTAAAAATATTAAGTACCTACTGTATGCCAGGTGCCTCTGAGCTAGGTGATGGTGACAGAGTACTAGCAAAGTATAGTCTTATTCCCAAGCCCTTCTGTTCTAATGGTAAATAAAAATCAGTAAATAGGGGCGCCTGACTGGCTTAGTCGGTTAGGATTCCAACTCTTGATATTGGCTCAGATCATGAATTCACTGTCATAAGAGTGAGCCCCCCCCCCAATCAGGCTCTGTGCTGAGCGTGGAGCCTACTTGGGATTCTCTCTCTCCCTCTCTCTCTGCCCCTCCCTTGCTCTCTCTCTCTCTCTCAAAATAAATATAAACAAACTTAAAAAAATCGGTAAATAGACCTGATTCTTAGATGTTCTGTAACTCCAATTTTGGCCTTCTGCTTTCTTTGCTAATTTACTTCCTCCTAAAGTTCACTTAGTTTCAAGTATTGAACTACTACTTCTGTGTTGATGACTTCCAAGTCTATGTCTCCACTTTTATCTTTTTCTATAAACTCCAGTCTTGTATTCTCCCACGGCTCATTGTTAGTCAATCACACTAACAAGTTCTTCTTAAATTTCCCTACCTCTAAACATCAAAAAGTCAAGTGGATTCTACTAATTTCCAAATTCATCTTCTCTTAGCCATTCTATGCAACTCAATTAACAAACTTTGAGTACCTATACATTCTAGGTATTTCTATGCCTTCAGTCTTGATCCCTTTCAATTTATCCTATATAACATACAGGGTGAATGATCTTTCTAAAGAGAAACCTCATTCCATCATTCCTCTGCTTAAAATCCTTTGATGAGAATCTACAAATTTTAAAATTAAATCCAAAGTCCAACCTTATGGTTCACAAAGCAATTAAAGGCACAATCCCTGCAAGTCTCAAATTTCAGCTCCGTGACTCACCTTTATTCTTGTCTTATGTTCCAAGCATACTTAAACATTTGCAACTCCCCCAAATGTACCATGTTTTACCTCACATTCTTTGTATATATAGTTCACTCCGCTTAGAATAGTGCTATCTCCTTTTTTCCCCCTGATTCCTTTAGGCTATTTAAGATTCAGTTCAGACATCTCCTCCTCCAGGAAATCTTCTCAAATTACCCAATCTGTTTCAGAGATAAACTTTCTTTCTTTCTTTTTTTTTTTTTAAGTTTATTTATTTTGAGAGAGAGTGAGCATGGGAGGGGCAGAGAGAGAGGGAGGGAAGGAGGGAGGGAGGGAGGAAGAGAGAGAGAATCCCAAGCATGCTCCACACTGGCAGCACAGAGCTCAATGTGGGACTCTAACTCATGAACTGTTGAGATCATGACCTGAGCTGAAACCAGGAGTTGGCTGCTCAACCGACTGAGTGACCCGGCGCCCCCAGAGATGTACTTTCATTGGTACTCCTCTGCTAAAGTTATGTAGAAACTCAACTCATTCTAATTTATTCAAAAAACAAAACTATTATGAAGATACTGGGCTCTTCTAGGGCAGGAGCTAAGTCTTTCATCTACACAGGAAATGACCAAACAGGGAAACATATAATAAACGAATAATTAATTAAACTCCTCAAAAGACCAGGCAGTGAAACAACTGAAAAGCTTATATGACATAATAGGAAAGAGAATAAATTAGGAGGTGAGAGACTTCGGTGGTAGCCTGGGTTTTGCCACTAACGGCGGGCCACGTACTAACTTTTCCATACTTCAGTTTCTTCCTTCATCAAGAAATTTCTGTAGTAGCCCTCTCTACCTCAAGAGGTTGTTGTGAGTTTCAAAGGAGATACTATTTGTGAAAACACCTTGAAAAAATAAAAATCTCCATACAAATATAAGGTAGAGTTACTATTACAGTAATCACAGCATGCAAATAAGGAGAACAAACTGAGGTTTGATGGGGGGTGGCCGGGAGGGGAGGGTGCGTGAGGGGTATTGAGGAGGGCACCTTTTGGGATGAGCACTAGGTATTGCATGGAAACCAATTTGACAACAAATTTCATATTTAAAAAAAAACTGCAACAAATTAAAAAAAACCTGCAACAAATTTAAAAGGAAAAAAAATAAAAAATAAAATAAAAAATAGCATACACTCCTTATTAATGGGAGTAGAAGGCGGCAGGTACTTTTTCTACTACTGACGGTAGAAATATGATAAGAACGCAGTTAAAATGAATGCCAAAAAAAAAAAAAAAACCCAAAATGACTGCCAATATAGCTCAAAATAAAGGGAAGGTTTTCTAATATCAAAAGCCTTCAAAGTCAGGAAGCTTGAAAAACAAAATTTTTAAAATCACCAGGAGAAAAATTGATTTTTATTTATTATAAATTCATGTATCATCAAGCGTGGTTACAGCTCGACATAAAGCAAAATGCATACACTGAGAGAGGAGCCACTTTCGGCTTTAAGATTTCAGTTTTTCTGATTTACTTGGTAAAGTATTCCTGCCTTACAAAAATATTACTTTATATATGATGAAAAACATTATGACTAAGGTATTCCAAAATGGATATAAGAGAAGCAGTCTATATCAAAGACTTATCCAACACATGATAAGGACCGAAAGAGATAATGCATGTAAAGATACATAAGCTGTGATGAGAGACCACGGACGCAGCAGTCTGTATCCTCAGAGGCCCAGACACTTAATACCAGATTGAAGTAGAGCTTGGCGAGCCTTAAAAGAGAGCTGACAGGGACATTCTTTATGGGAGAAAAATCATCTGAAAATTAGAAAGACCAATGGTATCACAGTGCTGTTGCATTTTTTTCTTTCTCTTTTTCTTTTTCTTGGCGTGTCTCATGCTGCATAAGATGAAAGAAGACAAAATGGATTCCAAGGATAATTCCCACTGTTTCCCCAAAAATGTTCACAGGTTTTTCACAAAATATACCATAGGGTATTTTTAGCGTTCTTTTGATGATGTTGGGAGTGTTCAGGCCTTTTTGCTGAGGAAAACAGGGTAAAATAATGTTTCCTGCAAAGGCTTTGGACACAAAGTCGGCTAGAATCTAGAACAGGGGATGAAATCTTGAACATAACATTTTTTATGATGAGTTAGAAAATTTAAGTTACAACCAATAATTAGGAAATGCCGATATTAACTTCATTTGTAAGTTATCTTTTTTTTTTAATCTAAAAAGCATATTTAGCTGGAAATAAATGGTGATTCTCTCCCAGTTAGCATATGAATAGGAAGCTTGTACATCTCAATCCCACGATAACAGTGAACATCTGAAGGCTGCACACCCTAACTGAAGCTCATGGGTGTGTGCCAGGCAAACCTAGCCTCCTGGAGCACCAGGAAAGGTTCAAGGACGTCTGTCCTAAGTTAGATATTTAGCAATGCCAAAAATCAACTGCATTACTCTAGAGACCCATGTAAGCATTAGCTTCATTTGCCTGTTATTTAAACATAACTAAAATATTCATTGAAGTTGATCAACACTGAATCCCGACCCCCTTTTAACTCACCTGTAAGATTCTTTGCAAGATGGATGGAAGGGCAATAAAAGCTGCCATGCTGTTTAGAACTTGCATGGTCAGAGATCTCAGAGCTGTTACAATAACAAAATGTTGACATTAAGGTTAGTTTAAAATAAGAGGTTTTGGTTTTCCCTATAAGTTAGTGAAAAATAGTGGATTTACCTAGCTTCCTAGAAACTTAGCTAACCGGGGCCAGCTGGATATTTTAAAGTTACTGTTGATAACTAACAAAGCTACTATTATTCAAGACAAATGACAGAATTGGTGCCATAGAAAAAACTGAATATAAAAGGGGAGATTAACACTACACTATGATTTCATTAAGAAAAACAGTAATGATAATTTTTAGCAGATAATAATTGGCGATGGTGTAGGTGGACTCGATAAACCTACCTTCAGGGTGTAGATGAGGTGCAGCTGAACCAGACAGCTTCTGAGGGGCCATCATTGCCTCCAATAATGGAAACCAGAGTGCCTGTAATGTCAGAGGAAACCACAGCGCTCTGTTATTTTTAAGATTAACATCAGCATAGTGTTTTACAGGTTGAAATGTGCCTCTGACATACATTTGTTTGCAAAAAAAAAATTTTTTTAAAGAAAAGATGGAACACTTGACTGGGAAGAGAAAAAACAGTAAGAAACAATGACCATAGCTCAAACAGATGTCTTTACCATGCACCCTGGGAAAATAAAGAAACTGAAGTCAGTAAGTCTAGACCTTGGAACTATAATCTCCTGTGTCTCGGGAGAAGGTAGGTTCAAAGCAGACACGGCAGAGCCTCCAGTCAGGTTCTTGTATACTATGCTATAAAACCATCACTGACCAAGTCTAAATAACCCTCTATACTGCAGGAGAGAACAGAGAACAGCCCCCTCCACTACCTCATCTCCACCCCCTCCCCCATTTCTCTTTAGCGATGTCAAGCAAGATCAATGAATGAAGGTTATCCAAAATTTGTTCCCTCTCTCAAGCATTATTTTGTATTTCCTTAGTCATCACAGACCAAGAAGTAGAAGTTAACATTTCAATTAACATTTCCAACCACGTCAGTAGATAAACAGATCATCATTTATTCCTATTATGTTGGGTGCTCTATTAAATGATTTACACAAATTTTTTCATTTCAATCTTGTAACAGCCTTACACCGTAAGCATGACCTTCACTTGAGATAAGAACTGAAATTTAGAAAAGTAATTTGCCAAAGATCACACCGTCAGTAAACTGGTGCTGTGACTCCAAAATCTGTGTTTTCCTAAGCCTTGGGAAAAATCTTTATCATCAAAAATCAAACTAATACATTTCAAAACTTCGACTACGGTTTCTTGTTGGATAATCATTTACAAAAGCTTTATTTAACTCTATGTCTTGGGAGGAACCTATTCCTGCAAACATCTGGGAATCATGAAGAAAGGTCAGAGCAGAACAAGAGTGGTTCTAGGAAGCTCTGTAAATACAGAAGGGAAATGTGTCGCCCATTACCTGACACTGTACAAGTCCTATGGCAGTGGAGATACGGGAGCCCCTTAAGGCAAAGGAGACTTTCCCACTGGGTGACCTCCCAACTGAAGAGCTCTATTGAAGAGCTAAGATTTTATACTGATGACTTTTCATGCATTCCAGTTCATAAGATACTGGTTTTAACTTGGTTTTTATTTTATTGAAATTTTAATTTATTTTATCTAGTACTCACGAACTTTTAATCTTGTATTTTATTCTGAGATAGCTTTACTTAGCTTACCTTTTGGTTGCCTATTTTAGCTTGTTTTTATAACCACATCATTTATTTCTGTGTATTTTAATTGTGTAATTTAATTGTATATGGCAAAATTTTTACCTTGTTTTTTATATTTATTATGTGTATAAATTTGGTTTTTAAATTTTCTTATTTAATCCAGACAATTTAGAAGAAATACCTTTGTAAAGATTAGTTGTTTAATGAGTATAAATGGCAGCCTGGGGGGAAGCATGGTTGTAAGAGGTAATAGCCATGAAATGTGTTCACATCCTACTTCCAGGAGTTATTCTTCTTTAACTAAATCTCCACATGAACCATCCCCTGAAAGCAACACAACTAAACTTGAATTCCTTTGTTATGTTATGTAATAAACAGCTTTCTTCTTAGGGAATTATATGCACAACAAAGCCAGATTCTTTATTATATGTGTATCAGGAAAGCCTTGTAAACAGATAAACAAAGGTAGGACAGGTAGAGATTCAACTTGAGAAAGGACAAACAGCCCAACTTCCTGCAGTCTGACTTTTACGTAGATACTCGTAACATTAAATCTTGTGATGACAACTTTTAGAAAAAGATACTACAAACAGTTCATCATTAAACTTTCGAGTACTTCAAATTTTCTAGTTAGTTTAGTGTCTGTGGCAACAGCTTTTGCTTTCTCTCTCCAAAACAAAACAAAAACAAAGCAAAGAGAATCAAGGCAAACAACCATGAAAATCCCCCAAACTTAATGTTTTGGTATCACACAAAATCAGTCTAGCATTTTTCAGACAATAAAGTAAGAAATTAACATTCAAATATTTTTGTTGTTGTCATAAAACTTGTTCAGAAATGAAGCAGAAACCAGTTGTTGGAGAGTGGGGTCACAAAGAGAGTAGTGAGCATGTGTGTGTCCGCACGCGTGTGTGTGTGTCTAAGACAAGGATAGACAGACTTTTCTTACAGGCAGCCAGTGAATGGTATAATAATAGTCTTACAGAATGAAAATTTCAAAGGATAGGAAGAAGTCTAACATCTAATACCTTTATTAAAACAAATTCCAACTCAGACAAAAAAAAAAAAAAAAAAAGAATAAATTTTCCTTTGGCCACATCAAAGGAAGCATTGTTCCCGTCTGATTAAGAGATACGGAGTTCAAATACAGTCAGAATAATCCCTAGAGTTCTGGAGGCATGGATTTTTATAACTAATTCTACCATTAATGCATGTGAATCTGGACATATTTTCAGCTTATGTGAACCTAAACCGCCTTACTTAAAAGACATAATCATCGTTTTTTGCTTAAACTGTCCACGAGAAGTTGTGAGAGTCTCAAATAAGATACCGGAGAGGAGATGGGAGGGTTGAAAAGTGAAAAAGACTTAGAATTAAGTATATATGAACACAGCTTTAAGAATTCTACCCTATTATGTTCTCTACCAAAATATAACCATGTCCAAATACAGCCAGCTAACCAAAAGATAAATGAAAATAAAACTTTAGGAATGGAAAAATCATGGCAAAAAGGACTGGTGTAAAGCTTATCATCCGTTTAAAAAAGGTTGAACAATTTGTGGGAATTTTGGATACAGAAAAGAATGTGTTACTAGCCTTAATGAGGTAAAATAACATAACCTATTAAAATTAAGAGGGATGGAGAAGAGAGGTTGGAGCAAGCATGAGTTTGTACAAATTTCCTTACTGGCTTCGCATCACAGATATTATAAAAACTGAAATGTAATTATAAACATAGTAATTCCAATCTATTGCAGTCATTCAGATTTTTTTTAAGCTGTAGTGATATTTATTAAGAGATAGTATGGTGCAGAAATATTGTTTGAAATTCAGAAAGTCCTCCGTTTTACCTAAGCTTCCTAAATGAGTTGGACACTATATTTATAAAAGCAAGTAATACGTGATCCAGTTTTTGTACGATCATGTTAACCTAGGCAGATAAAAAATATCTAGACTGATGGTCACCAAATGATAATGATGGTTATTTTTGGGTGATAGGATTTTATAGGGTAATTTTTTGTCAAAGTTTATTTATTTATTTTGAGAGAATGAGAGCAGGAACAAAGGAGGAGGAGCGGGAGGGGCAGAGACAGGGAGAGAAAGAGAATCCCAAGCACACTCAGCACTATCAGCACAGAGGCTGACACAGGGCTCGAACCCACGAACCGTGAGATCATGACCAGAGCCCAAACCAAGAGTCAGACACTGAACCAATGGAGCCACTGAGGTACCCTTATAGGGTAATTAAAAAAAAAAAAAATTCTTCTGTGTAACTTTCTGGATTGCAGGATTTTTAAAAATGATAACTACTGGGGCTCCTGGGTGGCTCAGTTGGTTGAGTGTCCAATTGCTGTTTTGGCTCAGGTCATGATCTCAGTTTGTGAGTTCGAGCTCCACATTGGGCTCTATGTTGACAGTGTGGAACCTGCTTGGAATTCTCTCTCTTCTCTCTCTCTGTCTCTCCCCTGCTTGCACACAAGCACTCTCTTGCTCTCTCTCAAAATAAATAAACCCTAAAAAAAATGATGAATATGTATCATATCACATAAAAAATTTTTTTAATAAAGAAACAAAAATCACATCTATTATGTAAATGTGCTTGCTGTACACATTTATCTTCTAAAAGGTTTTCAAAATTTATGGCCTAATTAAAAAATCCTCGACAAAAATATAAAGCAGAAATTTACCCAACTGATAAGAACAGAAAACAAAAATAAGTTTATTACTTTCGTTGTAACATGTATGGCTAAACATTCATAAAAAAATTTCTCCTACTTCCCATTTCGGAAAGCCAGTAAGAGAAAGGGGCTAGGTGGTGTCAAGACAGAGGCTGCAGCCTAGAGAGGCAGGCACAGAGGAGTCACGATGCCGTATCACACTGTAACTTAACTTCCTTTTTAAATTTATCTTTAATGTTTTTATTCATTTTTGAGACAGAGAGTGACAGAGCATGAGCAGGGGAGGGGCAGAGAGGGAGGCAGAATCCGAAGCAGGCTCCAGGCTCTGAGCTGTCAGCCCAGGGCCCAAGGTGGGGCTCGAACTCCCGGACTGTGAGATCATGACCTGAGCTGAAGTCGGACGCTTAACCGACTGAGCCACCCAGGCGCCCCAACACTGTAACTTAACTTCTTAAAACTGAAGCAGAATTTGGCTGTCAAGTCACATCTCGCCCCCTTAGTTTCTGCTTCGCTGCTCTAACTCCCACCTGCACCAGGTGCTCAACTCTACCTCCTTCCGTTTTGTGCTCTTCCTTGTGGCAGTCTGAATCTGTTACAGCAATGGTTCCAGTCTTGGCTATACAGTGCAATCTTGTGGGAAGCTTTAAAACACACTGACAACAGGGTCCCAATCCAGAGACTTTAATTTACTTGATCTGGGGTGCAGCCTCAGTGCTGGGATTTTTCAAAGCTCCCCAAGTCACTGTAATGTGCAGCCAAGGCTGAGAAACCATATCGCAGCCTTCTCTGACCTTTTCCAGCTCTGTGTCCCTGGAGGGGTTCCCTCCAGTTCCTCATGCTCACTTTCCTCCACAGGGGATAGAAGAGATGATAAATGAGGACACGTCCAACAGTATCACTACACAGAATACACAAAATCTCAGTCCAAAGAGAACAAGGACATCTCGTATTCATGCACCTAAATTCTGCAGCACAGCCAGATCTAGGAATATAAAGCTTTTTGTGAGAACAAAGAGGACAGACACTCCTCATAACTTTAGGAGGCTTGTACTCCTGGGAGCACTAAACAGTGATTAAAATCCAGCTGAATTAAACTCAGGTGGCTCAGAGGGCAGGGAAAAGAGAATTAATTCCGGGTTTCAGACCAAAACAGACTTTTTAAATATGCCTAAGTAGTCATTCTCCTACCTCTCTTTGCTGCTGGTTCAAATTATGTGAATTCCTCTGGCAAAGGGCAATAGTCTCTACCATGGTATCTTCAACATCCTTCAATGAAAGGTCCTCTTTGGCCTCTAGATTCAGAAAAATTGTTAACAATACTTAAGGATACATTACTGATAATCTCAGAGCTTCTGGAAAAAATTAAACTGTTTTTTCTTTGCAGAGCCCTAGTTTTCCATTATATAATTCTTATATAATACCATTCTTCCATAAGAATGATACCAAGGCTTAGATTAAAAAACAGACAATTTAGCGTAAGAGGAGTTTTCCATGTAAACGTCTGACATTCACAGCACATATAAAGCACATCATACTTAACATTTTAATATGTTTTGGCTATGTTAAAGTCCCAATCCTCTGTTTGTGGGTTAGTTAGTGGAAAGGTTACTTTTCACCTTTCTTGCCCTACCATTTCTTTTTCCATTTGTTTGTTTGTTTGTTTATTTCTTCATTCTGAGAGAGAGAGCATGTGTGTGTGAGCGGGGAAGGGGTATTGGGTGAGGGAGAAAGAGAATCCCAAGCAGGCTCTGTGCTGGTGGCATGTGACATGCCAACGTGGGGCTCGAACGCACGAACCATGAGATCACGACCTGAGCAGAAGTCAAGAGTCTGACGCTTAACCGACTGAGCCAGTCAGGCGCCCCTTCCATTTCTTAAGTGTAGGTTTAATATCTTAGGCCCTTTCCTTTTCATTTTTCAATAATTCCTCCTCTCCTATGGTTTTGACTCTTAGGTCCTTGCTAATAAATACGTTTATTTATTCATTTTGAAAGAGAGAGAGAGAGAGAGAGAGAGAGAGAGAGAGAGAGAACGCATGCGTGCATGAGCAAAGGAGGGGCAAAGAGAGAGGGAAGAGAGTGGGGAGAGAGAGAATCCTAAGAGGCCTGCACTGATGTGCAGAGCCCCAAACGGGGCTTGAACTCACAAACTTTGAGATCATGACTTGAGCCGAAATCAAGAGTCAAACACTTAACTGACTGAGCCACCTAGATGCCCCACTAATAACTTTTGAACATACACCTCCAGCCCTTATTCTTTTCATAATCTGCAGGGTGAATTTTTGACAGACTCTGTCAGACTCTGCTTAATCGATGACTACAAGCACCTTGAACTTGTATGTGCAAAACCCAACCCATTTTTCCCACCTCAAATCTTCTCCTCCCCCTTCCCAAACTAAGTTAATGAAACCATCACCTCTAAGTCAGTTTATAAATCTCTGTCATCTCTGATGCCCCACCCCCCTTCACCCACATGTCCAACTAAATTGCCACTTTTGCTGATTTTACTTTTGTGCCCTCACATGCCATGACTTCTGCCCTGTGGCTCTCTTCACCTCACGTTCACAACTGCAACAGCTTCTTAATTAAACTTCTGACTTCCAAATCTTGCTTCCCTCATTCTCCTTTATACTGTCACAAACACATCAGTTCTATCCACAAAAATCATTAAAGACTTCCAAGTTTTAAAAACAGAACATAGGGGTGCCTGGGTGGCTCAGTCGGTTAAGCAGCCGACTTCGGCTCAGGTCATGATCTCACGGTCCGTTGAGTTCGAGTCCCGAGTCGGGCTCTGTGCTGACGGCTCAGAGCCTGGAGCCTGTTTCAGATTCTGTGTCTCCCTCTCTCTGACCCTCCCCTGTTCATGCTCTGTCTCTCCCTGTCTCAAAAATAAATAAAAGTGTTAAAAAAAAAAAAAACCAAAAAAAAACCCCAACATAAATAAACCTCTGACCCTAACTAAACATAGTAACGGTCTGGCTCAGGTTCTCGCCCTCTGTGCTCTTAGGTCACTGCACCAGGTCTTACTCCTGAGGTTCCTGACCAGGCACTTTCATAATGATGTGCTCCTTAGCCCAGATGCTTTTTCCTTGCTTTTCCCTATCAAACTTCTATTCACTATTCCAGTCTTACTTGACAGGTCATGTCTTTCACAAACTATCTTTGATTCATCAGTTTCAAACCATTCCCCAAGTTTCCACAATCCTTTGCCACTCTCACTGTACCTCTTTTATAATACTTGATTCTTCTAGCATTTAATGTTTTCATTTACCTGTCTCCTTCACAAGATGCTAATTCTTTGGATGACGGCTATGTTAGCCATCTGTGTATAATCCACAGGAGCTAGCACAATGTCTTGCAATTAGCAGAACCTCCCAAATTCTTAAGTTTCTAGAAAAATATTAAATCTGAAAGTAAATAGTGGACATGAGACCATTACTGAGAAATTTATTTTCACTAAAATTCAAAGAACTAGCTTCTCTATACATATCACTTGCAAATCAGTGCAGTGATTTTAGGGAAACATTCTTCTTACTTTTCCCTCAATCTTTTATGTAATGTCTGCAAAAATTATTAACAAGGAAAATATCATAAATGCAATAAATCTCACATAATATGACTGAACAGAGACTGACAGTACAAAAATAATTATTAAATGTTTAGCTGAACTAAATATGGAAAAATCACTCAATTGTATGCTGAGGTTCCAAAAAGATTCAGTATAATAGCAAATGACCCCAGTACAACACAGACCCTAACACCTAGGATCTAACCAAAAAGGATATAGATAAATAAGTAATTTATAAAGAATTAGGGTAAACGTGTTTAAGGAAATGTGTGGGCCACGGGCTCCAAGAGAAGTGCTGATTGTTAAATACATAGGACGATCTAAAAATCGCCTATCAAATGAACTTTGGAAGAGTCATTTTAAAAATTTCAAGTGATGTGAAAACATATAATCCAATTCAAAAGTGGGCAAAGAACTTGAGTAAACATTTCTCTGAAGATACACAAATAACCAATATGCACATGAAAAGTTGAAAGGGTGGACCTATGCCGGCCGACTCTATCTTGTTTTGCGTCCTCCACCTTGAGTGACTATGTCCCCTATGTGCCCCCTTTCCGGGAAAATCGCAGAAACCTCAGACCACGCCTCCTCCCCTTGAGTAAGCTCACCCGTTCAAACTTCCCGATCAAAACATGCCCGGTGACCTGCGTAACAGGACTCCGACCCTTCCCCAGCCAATCGGCTGAGGCCACAGCCATTACCTCACCAACTGCCCCTAGACTCCTATAAAACCTTTGTGCTTTTGAAACTCTCTCTCTCTCTCCCTGGTATCTCACCGCTGCCTCCTCGGTGCAGGTAGGGGATTGAGCTCGAGCTAGCTCAAATAAAGGCTCTTTGCTTTTGCATCGGACTCGGCTCCCTGTTGGTCTTTGGGGATCACGAATTCTGGGCATAACAAAGGCACTCTACATTACTACTCAACAGGGAAATACGAATGAAAACCACAATAAGCTACTACTTCACACACGAGGATAGCTACTATTAAAGAAAACAGAGGGGCGCCTGGGTGACTCAGTCGGTTAAGCATCCAACTCTTGATACAGGCTGAGGTCATGATCTCATGGTTTTGCAACTGAGCCCATATGTGGCTCTGTGATGACAGCATGGAGCCTGTTTGGGATTCTCTCTCTTCCTCTCTCTCTGCCCCTCCCCCGCTTGCATTTTCTCTCAGAATAAATAAACTTAAAAAAAAAAAAAAAGAAAACAGCAAGTGTTGGTGGGGACTTAAATAAACTGGAACCCTGTGTATTGCTGATGGGAATGTAAAAATGATGCAGCCACTGTAGAAAAAAGCAACCCAACTGTTGCTCAAAAATTAGAATCACCATTTAATCCAGCAATTCCACTTCTGGGTGTATACCCGGAAGAAATGAAAGCAGTGTTTCAAAAAGATACTTGTACACCCATGTTCACCGAAGTATTATTCACAATGGCCAAAAGGTGGAAGCAACTGAAATGTCCACTGACAGACAAAAGGATACAAAATGCAGTTGGTATATACCTGAAACGAAATATCATTCAGCCTTAAAAAGGAATGAAATTCTGACATGTGCTACAACATGGGTAAATTGTGAAGACATTATGCTAGGCCAGTAAGCCAGACTTAGAAAAGGATAAATGTTGTATAATTCTACTTTTATAAGATACCTCATCAAACTCACAGAGTGAGAAAGTAGAATGGTAGGTGCCAGAGACTGACTAGGGGGGGTGGGGGGTGCAGGGAACGGGAGTAATTGTCTAACGGATACAAAATTTCAGTTTGGGAAGTTGAAAAACTTACGGAGATTGATGGTGAGGATGGTTGCACAACACTGTGAATGTACTTAATGCCACTGAACTGTACATTTACAAATGATTAAGATGGTAAATTTTGTGCTATGAATTTTACCACAATTAAAAAAAAATAAATCTAGTTTCTAAAATGTCTAGGAATATAGGGGCTCCCGGGTGGCTCAGTTGGCTAAGCATCGAACTTTTGATTTTGGCTCAGGTCATGATCTCACAGTTCGTTGAGTTCAAGCCCTGCATCAGACTCTGCCGAGGCTGCTTGGGATTCTCTCCCTCCCTCCCTCTCTACCCCTCCCCCAATTGCACACTCTCGCTTTCTCTCTCAAAAGAAATAAACATTTTTTTAAAAACCCACTCAAGTGTCTAGGAAATTGATGGGAATTTTGTATCTATCTGTGACAAGGCCATTTAACATTCCATACTGTCAAGTTTTACTGCTTTGTGCTAAAAATTACATAAATGCAGTGCAGAAAACACTGGCTATTCCTCATTAGAAGCTCTGATTTGCTATTGCTTAGCATATTACAGTAATATTTAGGTATATTAGTAATATTTAGTAATATTTGGGTATTACAGTAATATTTAGTTATGCACCTTATTTATATATAACTAAAAATTGGCAGAGAAATATAATCAAAAAAATAATACCAGTGAAAAGTGCCTACTTTTCTGTACCCTGAACTCCACTGATGGCACCACAAAGCCACAATGGTTTACATGATTTCCTATTAGGAGCTCTTGAAAACAAGCTAAAATTGGGATCAATGTTCAAGTATTTATGCGGATCGACGTAATTATTAGTCAATAAATGCAGTTTGTTAGACAAAATCTTTTAAAACATGGGGTCCATGGGAAGAAATAATTGTAAATTATACTCAGGAACTTACTTTCATGTTGATGTGTTATCTCCTGAAGTTTGCTTTGTAGTCTCTAGGAGGTAAAAACACAAAACAAAAACACAGGAGGTAAGAGGAACACTGTTACCTAATCCACAAATATTTGAACTACATATTTGACAAGAAAAAACCTAAAGAAACAACAAGGTTATAAAGAATGACCCTTCCTGTCATTCAGAAGAGAATTCTTGTGTATACAGAAAGCAGAGCTAGCAGTACCGAAGGGGACCCAAAATATCAAGTGTCACTTAATCTGCCCCACTCTGCTTCTGTTGTACCACCATATAGTCATCAATGACATTCTCTAGCAGGGTAATTAGGAGTAGGATTTATCCAAGCTTTGTATAAGGGAATAAAATTCACACTGGGCTATGAGAAAAAGGGGTGAGAGGGAATAAGAAAGAACATACAAGACTGTCTCCACAGCAGAGGGCACAGCCTTGAGTGTGGCACCTCTAAATATGCAATTGCAGTGTCCACTGCTCTAACCGAATACTAGGATCCTTAGAAAGCATTAACTGATAGTCCAGCATTACTGATATTCCAGATATTACTATACACTGAGACTGGCCTCTAATATATCCCTCCTACTCCAAATTTGCTCTTTTTCTTGAGGTCCCTTATAGGCTAAAAACTGTCCCTTATAGGCATACAACTGTCATCAACCACTTCCTCTCACTTCCTCCATACTATATTCAAAGATCAAAAGTTCTCAAATCCAATCCTCTTCCCACTCCACCACCACCACTGCCTCCAGCTCAAGCCTCACAGATTCACACCCACACTACCCAGCTTCGCAAGTGCTCTCTGCTTCCTCCCTAAGATGAACCTCCCCCTTTTCTACCTGCCCCTCAGTCTCCTACCTAACCAGAGCAGTCTTAATGAAACAACACTGTATCAGTTCCTTCGCTTATAAACTTTTAGTTGATCTTGTGTGAACAACAGAGTCTGTCCTAATTCTTTAGGGTGTCCTACAAAATCTTCCCAGATCTGCACCCAGCCTTTGCTTCTAGCCTGCCAACACATGGATAGTGGAGCCCTAGTAAAATGCTGGCTGCTCTCCTAGTCTTTCGTATTTCTTTGTACTCCTATGCTTTTGTAAATGATGGTGTTATTCCCTTCAAGGATATACTGCCTCTATTTCCCCCATCCGCGCCAGGAATACTTTTAACTATCCTTTAAAACTAGATTCACGATATCTCCAACAAATAGACGACAAGGAAAAAAGAGATGTAGGGATAACTTCTACATTAAAAGAGGTTGAGAGCTTACACAAAACCTCTGTGGAATATTCTTCCTGGCCTGTTTTATGATTACACAGCTAGAGAAAAACTAGAAGCCAATAAAGAAGTTCTTTTTTTTTTTTTCCTTGCTCTAAATATCTTTTTTAACTTAAATTCAAGTTAGTTAACATGTAGTGTAGTACTGGTTTCAGGACTAGAATTTAGTGATTCATCACTTCCATATAATCTGACCTGTCAGATGCCGTTTAGTTTTGTTGATTGCTTCCTTCACTGTGCAGAAGCTTTTTATCTTGATGGGGTCCCAATAGTTCATTTTTGCTTTTGTTTCCCTTGCCTCCTGAAATATGTCTAGTAAGAAGTATAGTCACATTTTTGCTGCAGCTAAGGTCAAAGAGGCTGCTGCCTGTATTCTTCTCTAGGATTTTGATGGTTTCCTGTCTCACATTTAGGTCTTTCACTCATTTTGAACTTACTTTTGTGTATGGTGTAAGAAAGTGGTCCAGTTCCATTCCTCTGCATGTTGCTGCATGTGTGCTGGATACACATACATACATATATAGGAAGAGAGGATATCCCTAATCTATTCCTTTGCTACATAACAGTATTTAAAAAACTGATACAATACTTCACACTTATTAGAATGGCTACCAACAAGAAAACAGAGAAAAGCAAGTGTTGGAGAAAATGTAAAGAAATTAAAAGCCTTTGTGCGTTTCTGATGAGAATGTAAAATGGTGTAGCCACTATGGAAAGCAGTATGGCAATTCTTTAAAGATTAAAAATAGTATTTTCATTTAATTCAGTAATTCCATTCTGGTTGTATGCCCAGAATAAATGAAAGCAGAGTCTTGAAAAGATGTTTGTACACCCATGTTCATGGCAGAATTATTCACAAAGTTTGAAAGGCAGAAGCAACCCAAGTGTCTACCAACAGATGAATGAATAAACAAAATTTGGTATATACATAAAATGGAGTACTATCCAGCCTTAAAACTGAATGAAATTCTGGCACATGCTACAACATGGGTAACTCTTTAAGACTTTATGATTAATGTATACAAAAAGGCAAATACTGTGTGATTCCATGTATGTGAGGTAGAGTAGTCAAATTCATGGAGTCATAAAGAATGGGGGCTGCCAGGGGATGTGGGGTGGGAGGAATGGGAGATTACCATTTAATGGGTATAGAGTTTCAGTTTGGGAAGTTGAAAAAGTTCTGGAGAGGGATAGTGGTGACGATTGCACAAAAATGTGACTATACTTAATACCACCAAAATGATAAGTTTTTATTGTAGGCATAACAATTTTAAAAATGGATAAAAATTTTTGTGAAAAACTGATAGAACATCAACTGTTGGTGAGAATTAGCAACCCAAACTCTTATACATTATTGGAGAGGATGTAAAATGGAATAACCACTTTGGAAAGAGGTCTGGTAATATCTTATAGACCTAAAACCTAGACCTATCCTATGACCTAGGGATTCCAGTCCTTGGCACTGACATTTTCCTGTGAAAATGAAAATATTTGTGTACAAAAGTGATCGTAGTAGCTTTACTCTTAATAGCCAAAAACTAGAAATAGCCCAGGTGTCAATCATCAAGAGACTGAATGAATAGTAGTATATTCATACAATACCATTCAGCAATAAAAGAAACGGACTACTGATACATCTCAAAAATATGGTGAAAGGAGAATTATACAAGACTACTAAGGGAGGAACCCATGAATGCATGAATGCATAAAATAGGTAAAACTAATTCACAGTGAAAAAAAAAATCAGAAAAATGATGATCTGTGGGGGGACAAAAGTGGGAATGCGTATGAAGAGGCATGAAGGAACTTTCTCTGATGAAGCTAATGTTCTCTATCTTGTTAGGGACTAGGGACATAGGTGTATGCATTTGTCACAACTCAGTACATGACACATTTAAGACTTGTGCACTTTATTGTATATAAATTTCACCTTAAAAGTATACCAGAAAGAAATGTTCTACCCAATGACTAAACTCTAGTCATGATAAAAATAGTGGTAAGATGCAATACTGTCTGCAACTTACTTTGACACACAAGAAATGAAGATGGACTGATGAAAACTTACACAATGCTACAGGTCAATTATATCTCAATAAAAAGACAGATTGATGAATGGAGGCGTGGACAGAAAATGACAAAGCAAATATAGTAAAATATTACCTTTAGCATTATTAAGAAGGCCCCATGAATATCTCCTTTTTTTTCTAATAGATAGGCAGTAACTTCATGAAGTTGATACTTCTGGGTAATCTAGGAAAGAAGAAATGATAAGGATTTTTGTTCACAAATCTTGATTGTGGAGAGGATCCTACTAAAGATGAAAACAATATGACAGTAAATAATGAATTCATACCTCAGTAGTACATTACTTTCCAGTGTAATATGAAATATTGGACTTTCTAGTGTTAGAAGTTGCCCATCTTGGCAGTTCTAACTAAACCATGTTCATTCACTTTTTTCTTCACTATTGTTTAATTTAAAGTTTTCATTTACCTGACTGAGTATATCCACTGGAAAAAAGGTAACACATATGTGTAAGTGAGATCTTAATAAGAATCAATAAACTAAAAGTTTCTAATTAGTAAAAAAGAAATACCAAGTAAACTAAGAAGATAAATGAAAGATATTAAGTGCAGAAAATAATGCTATGGGAAAGAAACAACAGAGAAACAGTACAGAGTTTCAACAAACCCCAAAATAGTCTTTGAAAAGACTAATAAAGTAGAATAAAACTTTCTTAGCAGCAAGAAAAAAGAGAGGCACAAATAACATTATTAGCATATAAACAGGTTCAAAGGAGAAAAATGTGATCATCTCAATAAATGCAGGAAAAAGTATTTGATAAAATGCAGTACCCATTCTTAGCAAAAACAAAACACTCTTACCTAAACTGAGAATTGAACTCTTAATTTATTAAAAATTATCTATCAAAATCCTAAAATAAACAGCATATTTAATGTAAAATGTTAGACCCATTCCCTTTAAAATCAGAAACAAGGTAAGATTGCATACTATCACTGTTTCTAAATAATATCCTGGAGCTCTTAGACATCTGGTAAGAGAGAGAAAACAGTGTAAATGTAAAAAAAATTTTTTTAAAAAGAAAAGAAAGAAAAGCTAAAGACAAGAAAAACTACCATTATTCTTGAAAAATAGTATTGTCATTAAAAAATCTAGAAACTATTTAAATGAAGAAAGAATTCAGATTCTTTTTGATACAAAACAATGCATAAAAATTAGTAACCTACAGCAGCAGCAATCGACAAAGATGTCATTTCAAAAACTTTCCTTCCACATTGTTAACAAAAAGTGTAAGTATCTAGGAACAAATTTAAGATAATATTTGCAAGAACCTCGTATATCATATAAAAGTTGTTGAAACCTCACTAAAGAACGTAAAAGGCTTTTAAAAAGACAACCATGTTCCTGAATGTGAAGACTCTACGTTGTAAGATGTCAATCTTCCCTGAATTAACCTATAAATTCATTGTATATATTTCATCAAAATGCCAGAAGTTTGTTTGTTTTTAAATTTTTTTTTCATGTTTATTTATTTTTGAGACAGAGACAGAGCAAAAGTGGGGGAGGGGCAGAGAGAGAGGGAGACACTGAATCAGCAGCAGGCTCTAGGCTCTGAGCTGTCAGCACTGAGCCCAACATGGGGCTCAAACTCACGAAACGTGACATCATGACCTGAGCCCAAGTCAGACGCTTAACCTACTGAGCTATCCAGGTGCCCCTGTTTTTTGTTTTTTTAAAGGAAGATGACAACATGATTCCTAATTTGATGTAGAATAGTAAGAGTCTAAGAGTACACATGAATTTTAAAGAAAAACAATGAGGAGGGAAGACTCTTCTTTCAAATTAATAAGCCTTATTGTGAAGCTATATTATTTAAAATATGTGGTAACAGTAAAAGGAAAGACATGACCAAATGAACAGAAGAGATTCCACAAAAAGATCCATGTATATCTGAGAGTTCAGTATACAGCAGAATGGCATTACGAATCAGTGAGGAAAGGATACCAGAAATACCACATACACCACCGGTTATACACAGGGGAAAAAAAATACAGAAATCCCTCCCTTGATCTGTTTACAAAAATTAATTCCAGATGGATTAAAAGCCTAAATGTAAAAAGCTAAGCTATAAAACTCGTGTAAGAGGATATCTTTTATACCATCAAGGTAGAAAAGGAAGACTCACACACAAAAATTTAAACCTTAAAGGAAAAGAATAAATTAAAATAGAAGTCACTAGAAACCAAATTAAAAAAAAACGTGCCACAATACATTGGAAGAAGGCATCCCCAACATATAAAATCAGTGAAGGATTAGAGATGCAGAAATTAGAATTTCTATAAATCAGTAAGGGCAAAAACTCAGTAGAAAAATGGGCAAATGATATGAACAGATAATTCAGAGAAAAAAAAACTGAAAGTCATTAAACATATGGAAAGATGTTCAATGTCATGAATAATCAATGATACCCATCATGCTGGCAAAAATTAAAAGTCTAAAAGTGTAGGGCTCCTGGGTGGCTCAGTTGGTTAAGTGTCTGACTCTTGATTTCTGCTCAGATCATGATCTCACAGTTTATAAGTTTGAGCCCTGAGTCAGGCTCTGCGTTGAGGGTGTGGATCCTGCTTGGGGTTCTCATTCATTTTCCCTCTCTCTCTCTCTCACTCCCACTCTCACTCTCATTTTCGCTCTCTCTGTGCCCCTCCCCAGCTCTCTCTCTCTTTCTCTCAAAAATAAATAAACTTTAAAAAAAAAAAAAGCCAAAAAATGTTAGGAATCAACTAGAATGTGGAAAAATAACAAATACCAAACATTGATGGTGAGAATAGAAACAAACAGGAGATCAACTTGGCAGTAACAATAGAATAAGCTAGTCTACTGTCTAAGAATTCCGCTTCCAGGTAATTACTTAGAGAAAGCTCACATGGGCACATAAGAAGGTTCATACAAAGATGTATAAGGTAGCATTATTTAGGATGTGAAGGACTGGAAACAATTTGAATGTCTATCCATAGGGAAATAAACTGTGGCATACTCATTCAATTGATATTATATGATCATTAAAATGAATGAGCTAATTCTACATGTATAAAAATTGATAAATTTAAAAAATTTAATAAAAAAGCAATTTGCAATAGGGTATGTTCTATATGATACCATTATTACAAATTCTATAAACATGGAAGACTGTGTCAGGCATTTTATTTATTTTTTTATTATTTTTTTAACATGAAATTTATTGTCAAATTGGTTTCCATACAACACCCAGTGCTCATCCCAACAGGTGCCCTCCTCAATGCCCATCACCCAACCTCCCCTCCCTCCCACCCCCCATCAACCCTCAGTTTGTTCTCAGTTTTTAAGAGTCTCTTATGTTTTGGCTCCCATCCTCTCTAACCTCTTTTTTTTTTTCTTTTTTCTTCCCCTCCCCCATGGTCTTCTGTTAAGTGTCTCAGGATCCGCATAAGAGTGAAAACATATGGTACCTGTCTTTCTCTGTATCACTTATTTCACTTAGCATAACACTCTCCAGTTCTATCCACGTTGCTACAAAAGGCCATATTTCATTCTTTCTCATTGCCACGTAGTATTCCATTGTGTATATAAACCACAATTTCTTTATCCATTCATCAGTTGATGGACATTTAGGCTCTTTCCATAATTTGGCTATTGTTGAAAGTGCTGCTATAAACATTGGGGTACAAGTGCCCCTATGCATCAGCACTCCTGTATCCCTTGAATAAATTCCTAGCAGTGCTATTGCTGTATCATGCATTTTATAGGAAAAATAAACACAGATGGGAAGAATATGCTTCCCATCTTCAGGTTGGTGGTAACCTCGGGGGCGGGGGGGGGAGGGAGGAGGGGAAAGAGGATGATTTCTAAAACAAACAAAGATTTAAAGCCAGTATGTCAAACATGAACATCTATAAAACTGGGTTGGTGGGTACACTGATATTTGAAATTCTGTACAATTCTATATACTTTAAATATTTTACACTTAAAAAATTTTTAAAGTGTGTGAGTAGTTCAGAAGGTGGCACAGGGAATAGAGATTACTGTTTCGTAAGTATTGATAATAAAGGAAAGGATATATAACAGTAGTTTAAAAATAAATTTTAAATACTAGCCTCTTATTGATCAGAATATGTATGTGTGTATACGTACACTCATGCACACACACACGTGCACATAGTCATGTTCATGTGGAAACAGGAGAAAACAAGGGAAGGGACCCAAGGCAATGACCGTGTTGAGACTACTGACTGCCACTGAGCCTGTCTTATGCACAGCAAGCTATCTAACCATCAGAGCCTACAAACAAGAGCTTGGTTTCTCCTTTTAATATATTTATTGTATTCCTTTGTCTTGGCTTGTGTGTTGGCTAGAACGTCTGTGAAACTTGATTAGTAACAGCAATGGACATGCGCTGTTTCTGACTTTACTGGAATAAAGGGACAGCAGTTTACCACAGCAATGTAGAGCAGGCACTGTGGAGGCAGACTATTTGGGTTCGATCCCGGGGGCTATGTTATGTTAGTCTCCTTTTGCTCATGTTTAAACTGGTGAATGGTTAGGATGAGTTTACTCACATCCGCTCTGCATTCCAGGTCTTACCTGGATGGTTTCTTCCAGGCGGTAGCACTCAAGGATCTGCAGCGTCTCTATAACCTGGTTTGGGTCGAACTGACACAACAGCTCAATGAACTGCTCCGTAACAGAGGGAGGCATCTGCAGCGATTCCTGATTTACATGAATACCTTCCCTGAAAACATAAATAGAAAGAGAATGGCATTAATTCATCACATCTGTCATTAAGTATGTAATGACAGGTAAAAAGTATGTCAACCTTAAAAGCAAAACTCCCTTCTGGTGACATAAAATCGTGAATTGAAGGTCTCACTTTTACTTAGGGTGTTAGGGTGAGCTGTGTATTATATCAGACACAGTCTAAATCATAACAGTTCTCAGTTTATAGTGAATAATTAAGGAAATAATATTCAGTGAAAGCTCCTCTAAATAAATACCAAAGTTGTACTGTTGCTCGAGAAGAAACAAAAATTAACCAATGATCCACGAGTAACTATATATAGTAAACCATCTTCCACTTTCAACAACTGGCCCTACCATACTTCGTTAGTAGCACCAATCACACCATGTTGTAACTACTTCCTTAATTATCTTTCTTATCTAAAGACTATAAACTCTTTGAGGATAGGTACCAGGTATCTTCTCACTAACGAATTCTTAAAGCCTGCAACAGTACCCTGCATGTTGTAAGGGCTAGTTATTTACACGCTACTAAAACAAATTTATAAAGTGGATCAATAGTAGGACACACAATATTCATGTGTTCATTTATTTTGTATGTCAGCTAGTCACCAAAGCCCACTATTCAGAATACCTACAACAAAAGCTAGAGATACTGGGGTGCCGGGGTAGCTCAATCGGTAGAGCATGTGACTCGAGCTCAAAGTTATGAGTTCAACCCCTACGTTGGATGCAGAGCTTTCTTTAAAAAAAAAAAAAAGGAAAAAAAAAGCTAGAGAAATAACAGAATTAGTTTTATCACAGTGGACACTCAACTGCTGGTGGCCAAAAGAAATTATTTAGAAAATCAACTACTGCTCATTACAGACATACAAATCATCTTTAAAAGAAGTCAGTTCCTTTTGAGAGCCCTATCTTTTCTTCACCTCAACTAAAGCTCCTTATGTAAAGAACTGGAATAGGGTTAATAAGATACAAAACTGCTTGGGAAACTAGCTTTGTGAAGAAACGTTAAGGCAGATGGTTTAAAGCAACATCTCCCAGCTCTTCTCACATCACGCATACAGAGAAGGACAGCATTTGCATGGCCCATCAGAACAAAGTAAGACTGATCACAGGGGACTATGGGTACCCCAAGACCCACCCCAAGAGCTGAGGGGATCCGTCTCTAGGCACACCTGTGACCCATGTGCAGCACACCAACAGTCATAGGCGGGAATCTCTGACTCCGCAGAGAACAATTTGAGGTTATAAAGGTCCTATAAATAATGGTAAATAGCCCTCCTATTTTTACCAGTAAGAGCCTTCAGCTAGAGAAACAGGAATTATATTTAGACATAGGAAATCTTTCCTAAACTAAGAGTTTTGTGACACTCAGTCCCTACCAGAGGTTGACTGATGAACTCATTAATTAAGCTCTGCTGCTTGGAGCTGTCAATACTTGCTGATGGGCTAATTCGGTATGTCCTCAAATTGGCTGTAAATCTCTAAGTTCGAGTTTCATTTCGTTAGTTCACAGCTGCCTTTAAAGCAGGATTTAGGTAAGTAACTGGTTATTCCTTAAGTACAGCATCACCTTAGTTCTTCCTATGTAACATGAAAATTATCTTTTTAAGTATCTAGGTCCCAACTACACTATAAACTCGGAGAGCAAAGACTGCTGCATTCAATGTCTCCCAGCACTCACACAGTCTTGGCACATAATAAATAAGCACTTGGTAAATGTACACTGAATTGAACTGGACAGGCAATAATGTGCTGGATGGCCTTCAAAAAAGGGGAACCAAATACAGGATAAGAGGGGTGCAAATGACAAGGACTAGGGCTATGAAATCAGATTCAGCTGTGAATGAATGCTGTCAGAAAGCTCTACACAGACCAAATAGAAAATGCACATGATAATCACAGGGGAACGATGGGTCTTTATGTAAGATCAACGTTTTGTCCCAACAGAATATGCACACGTAAAAGAAAAAGGGAATGCTAATCGATGATCGTTAACATTAAGGTGAGCTGGTGTACTTCTCAGATGTTTATGTCATATTGTAGGTAGTGTTAATATTTTATCTACGCCACACTTCTGTTACTATGTCTTATAAATGCAAGACTATGGAGCAAATTAAGACTAGACATAAGCATCTGCCAATAAATCCCAGTATTTAATTCTTTCCAGAATACTTATTGACAAAACTCTTTACAAGTACTAAGGATGTGAATATGCATCAAACCAAGCAAATCACTCAGATGAATAGATTCTGATGCATTCATTTGTGAGGGAAATAATATGTCTGCTGGGAAATGATCAGGCAACATCAACATAATGAAAACTTTAATAAACTAATACACTTACACCCATTTCTGACTGCTGCTTCACAGTCTTGCACATAAATACAAATTGTTATATTCCCTTCTCAAAGCTACTTCTGTTACTCTTCTATTAGCTATCTGCTTTGCCACTGTTAACTTTAGTGTATCAAAACTATATGTTTTAAACCTAAACGTTATCTATTCTTTTAGGAATTTCTATTTTAATCATAGCAATGACATATAAGATATAAACACTTAAGTATATATAAAAGGTAGATTTTTATAAGGCATACACTAGACTTTCTCTTGTCATTTTTTTAAATTTCAATTTTATTTAAATTCTAGTTAACATATATTGTAATATTGATTTCAGGAGTAGAATTAGGGATTCATCACTTACATATAACACTCAGTGCTTATTCCAACAAGAGCCCTACTTTATACCCATCACCCACTTAGCACATCCCCTGCCATTTCCCTCCATCAACCTTCAGTTTGTTCTCTATAGTTAAGAGTCTCTTACGGCTTGCTTCCATCTCTCTCTTTTTCCCTCCCTTCCCTATGTTCATCTGTTCTGTTTCTTAAATTCCACATATGAGTGAAATCATATGGTATTTGTCTTTCTCTGACTTATTTTGCCTAGCATAATACACTCTAGCTCCATCTACATCATTGCAAATGGCAAGATTTCATTCTTTTTGATGGCTGAGTAATATTCCATTGTGTATATATACCATATCTTCTTTATCCATTCATCAATCAGTGGACATTTGGGCTCTTCCCATAGTTTGGCTATTGTTGATAATGCTGCTATAAATATCCGGGTGCATGTGCCTCTTCAAATCAGTATTTTTGTAGCCTATGAGTAAATACCTAGTAGTGTAATTGCTGGGTTATAGGGTAGTTCCATTTTTAACTTTTTGAGGAAACTCCATACTGTTCTGCACAGTGACTACACCAGTTTGTATTCCCACCAATAGTACAAGAGGATTCCCCTTTCTCCACATACTCACCAATACCCATTGTTTCCTGTGTTGTTTTAAAGCAGAGTACTTATATGCCTTGTGAAATACATGCACACCAACCATACCCAAAAATTCAGGTTGGGGAAAACATTCACACTTACTCAGGTTGTAATAAATAATTTAAAATTATGATCTTGTACATTTGGCTGTTACTGGGAAGGATAAACTATGCTTCAGTTTTGAATAAATGATGTCATTAAAATGACTCTAAAATTCTGATAAAAATATTTGACAAAGAAAATAAATGTTGCAGGGAGATGAAAAAAAGTCTGGTCTGGTCTCTCCCCTTCACTCTAAATATTGCACAAAAATAGGCCAGTCTAGACTACTCTACATTTCTGAGGGAGAGAATTTCACAATCTCCCGGTAACTTGTGCTGACAACTTAGGGCCACCTCAGCTTAGCCTAAATCCTGACTGCTTGAATTCTCTGCTCATCCCCATATAACCAGTCCTTAGAGGTAGTGGCGTACTGATGACTGCTTGGTACCTTTTAGACTGAAAACTCAAATACATCATTCACAACACACGAGAGTGAAGACAATTATTGTCCATGGAGTTATCATTCTAATCAAGTTGTTTTACAAGGTTGTTAACCTGAGCTTCCAGTTTTCCATTTTACATTCCATGTTAAAAATGCCACAATGTAATCCCATGTCCTTTGAACAAAACATAAGTGAATGTGCCAATCTGCCTGAAAAACACTTTTTAAGAGGTATTATTATAGGCAGCAAAGACAATACCCACAAAATGTACATGGAATTGTAACAACAGTAACGCCTCACAAACCAGACAGGAGACTGGTTTAGGTGGAAACCCATCCGTTGCAAGAAAGAACATAGTAGGTGTGGCTCTCCATGATGGCTCTCTAAGTCAGGCAGAGATGACAGTATCCCTCATACAGAACAGCCACACTTCCTTATCAACTTTTATGAGGCGCAGACCAAAGCAGACAAGGGCACCGTTCTGTCTAATGGCAAAGATTCTGCCACATCAAATCAATGTAACAGCAGATGTAATTCAGGTCTTCAGGGGACTTGTTCACTTTCCATTTCCCTAGTCTGATACTAGTGTCAAAGATGTCCTTCCCAAAACTTAATAGAATTTTTGTTCTCTTTCTGATATTCACAAAAGAGAAAGTGTATTGTTTTCAATGTTCTCTTGCATAAAGAGGAAAAATGGCTTTTATAAGCTAACAGAAATAAGAGCCTAATGATTTTCATAGAAAAATAATTTAGTTTCATAACTTCATCAGGTATAAAGAGTACCTGGGGATGCCTGGGTGGCTCAGTCAGTTGAGCGCCCAACTCTTGATTTTGGTTTGGCCATGATCTCGCAGATTGTGGGGTCGAGCTCCACGTCAGGCTCTGCACTGATTGTGTGGAGCCTGCTTGGCAGTCTTCGCCCTCTCTCTACGCCTCCCCCACTTACACACTCTCTCTCCCAAAATAAACATTAAAAAAAAAGTGTATCTGGATCATTCCAATGTTGTACAGATTTCAATTAAATCTCACAGGGTAAGCTAAAACAACTTTTCCAAAATACTATTAAAAATGGTAATAAGAAGAATGCTGAGGTTATTTGTAATGTGTACTTTCTTCCTACTGCAAAGCTCTCCCTAACACTGAAATATGCCAGTGATCCCACTAGCAAGAATTGTCTTAATGTGGCCTAATTCAAAGAAAGACTGGGAAGGTGCAGGTCCTGCCACCTCGGCATAATACCTCAATTGGGGCATTTGTAGGTCTGGATGAGACGCCTGATGCCATTCTCTCCCCAAAGTGATAGATGGAACTAGAGAGACAAAAGAGATGCAGTTCTGTGACCCCACTGCAGAGACATTCTTTCAACAGTTTTCAGAGGTACGGTTTGAACTGATGCTGGGTCAGACTACATAAATCTGATATCCACATATAATTCTGAACATATAGAGAACAAAGACATTTAGTTTCTGGTCTGGCATGTAAAGAGCTTGAAAGTTAACACCTCCATCCTCTCAGGAAAAATGCTGAGCAAACAGAAAATCAACAACTCTTGTTCCATCTACCTGAGAGCTGAAGTGGTGGGGCCAGCTGCCACCCCTGAGTTAGAGAGCAACAGACAGGTGGGTATAAATGATCACAGCCTACTGGAGCAGAAGCCACCACTGCTGGAGCTGGTACACTGGGGTAGGAAAACTTCAGCCGTCAATGACAAAATGCCAGAGATTCGGTGTGGACAGACTGCAGAATTAAATATCCTAGGGGGCCGAGTCTTGGGGGGAGTTTCCCTACTTTCATGGATTTTATCTTGAGGAGCTACCAGGTTCTCATTGTGAAGACCAGAGAAAAATCCAGTCATGCTTCCAGTACCAGAGAGGAGAAAAGTGGCCATTTAAAAATATATCCAGAGCATTTTGTTCTTCTTAACAAGGCCTGCTTTGGACTGAATTATGTCCCCTGCAAATTCATACGTTGAAGTCCCAACTCCCAATATCTCACAATGTGACCTTATTTGGAAACAGGACTTTGTAGATGTAATTAGTTAAGATGAGGTTATACTGGAGTAAGGTGGACTCATAATCCAACATAACCAGTGTCCTCAAAAGAAGAGAAAATTCTGACATAAACATACATACAGGGAGAATGCATGTGAAAATGAAGGTTGAAATCAGGGTGATGCTTTCACAAGCTAAGGAATGACAAAGATTGCCAGCAAAGCACCAGAAAGTAGAGGAGGAACATGGAACTCTTTCTCACAACCCTCCCAACATTTATCTTGGACTTCCAGTCTCCACAACTGAGACAATAAGTTTCTGTTGTTTAGCCACACAGTTGTGGTACTTTGTGAAGGCGGGCCTTGCAAAGTAATACAACTGCCCTCAAGGGAAACTATTTTAGCAGAGACTAACCAAGCTGAGGAAAGAGAAATAACCACATCCAGCCCTCTCTAGCCTTCCTGTCTCACTTAAAGGGGTACAAGGGGGTTACTGAGAAGTACTTGGGAGGGTCATTGCCGGAGACACAACTCACCAAGAGTGAACACTAATCACAGGACTAAAGAATGCTTCTCCTCCACCACACCTCACCACTACATCAATAGGGCATGCCTATATAATAACAGGGGAAAAGAACCGAAAGAACTACACAGCTCAGACTTTACGAAAAGTCTCTAGGGAAATCTAAAGACAACCAGGGAGAGAAAAACATGGACACCGAAGTAACTTTCAGCATCAGACAACTACCGCTATGGCAAACAGTAAGCAAAGCCTCACGCTTAACCAGATAAACATAAAACTTCACACCAAAGGCCTATTTGCCATAGTTCCTTTTATGCAGTACATCATCTCCAGCTTTCAATAAAAAGTTACAAGACAACATAAAAAACAACAACAACAAATACAGTTTGAAGAGATTTAGCAAGCATCAGAACCAAACTCAAATATGCCGGAGATGTTGGATTTATTACATGGGATCTTAAAACTTATGATCAATATGCTGAGGGCTCTTACTGGAAAAAGTGACAACATGTAAGTACAGATGGGTAAAGTAAGCAGAGAAATGGAAACTCTAAGGAAGGATCAAAAGAAAATGCTAGAAATGAAAAAAACACGAAATAAAATTAAGAATGCCTTTGATGGCCTCATCAACAGCCTGGATACCGCTGAGGAAAGAATCAGTGAGTTTAAAGGTGTGTCAATAACATGTCAATAGAAATTCCCAAACTGAAGCACAAAGAGAAAAGAAACTTGAGGGCAGAAAGACCCAGAACAGAATATCCAAAGACTGTGGCACAAATATAAAAGGTAACGCCATAAGAAGAAAGAGAAAATGGGAAAGAAATATTTGCACAGCAATAATGACTGAGAATTTCCCCAAATTAATGATAGATATCAAACTACTGATTCAGGAACCTCAGAGAACACCAAAGAGGACAAACAACAAAAATCTATACCTAGGCATATTATATTCAAACTGCAGAAAATCAAAGACAAAGAGAAAATCTTAAAAGAAGTCGGAGGGAAGGAAAACACTACCTACAGAGAAGCAAGGCTAAGAATTACACTACACTTCTCTCCATAAGCCATGCAAGCAAAAGACAGCAGAATGAAATATTTAAAGTCTTGGAAGAAAAAACCCACCAACCTACAATTGTGTATCCAGGAAAATTATCTCTCAAAAGTGAAGGGGAAATACTTTCTGAGACAAACAAAAATTGTGAGAATATGTCATCAGTAGACTTGCCTTTCAAGAAATGTTAGTTCTTCAGAAGGAAGAAAAATGATATAGGTCATAAATCTGCATCAACATAAAGAGCATTAGAGAGGGAATAAATTAAGGTAAAATAAATGTTTTATTTTTCTTATTCTTAACTGATGTAACAGAAGACAATTTGTCCTGTGCTCGCTTTGGCGGCACATATACAGAAGACAATTTGTCCAAAAGAATAATAGTTACAATGTATTCAGTGATTATGGTTTATGGTTAAGTGAATGACAGCAAATATTATAAGGGATAAGAGGGAGGAATTAGGAATCCTTTATCATAAGGTACTGATACTACGCATGAAGCACTATAATGTTATCTGTTATTGGACTTGGATTAGTTATAAATGTGCACTGCCAACTGAAGGGCAACCACTGAAAGAAGTAAAAAAAGAAATATAATCGATATACTAAGAGAAGAGAAAAAATGGAATCATATAAAATGCTCAATTAAAACCAAAGGCAGAAAAGTAGAATACCAAAAAAAAAACCCACAAAAAAACAAACAAAAAAAAAGAAACAAAAAAACAAGGCAATGAAAGCAACAAATAAAAAATAGCAACATAAATAGAAAAGAAAGGGTAGGATTACAAAAATCACGCAGAACCTTAAAATGTGTCCTTTTCACTGTAAATAGAAAACAAAAACAGGTGTTTGGAAAGACTTCTTTAAATACACATGAAGCAATTAAAAAAAAAACTTTAATATGTGGCACTTATATCTTAGTTTTGTTTCAAAAAATTTAAAAGCAAAGAGCAGACCCTTCCAAACTACTTATAATTGCTCTCATATTTATTATTAACATAAGCAAATCTATGGGGGCAAAGAATATAGTGAACATTAAGCTACCAGTCTACAGATCGGTCTACATCTGTACATGTCCTCTTATCATTCAATCATATACACATACAGTACATATGCAAACTATTTCTTGTTAACGTATTTTTCCAGTTTAGCATTATTTTTACATTCACATTGCCATGTTTGCCAATTTGGTATTCAATTTTGCTCATATACCTTAGTATTTACTTAGTCACCTCCCCATCCTCTTTTATAAATAGCTTTTTCACTATGTAAATGTGAATACAGTTAATTTAATATCAGCCACATTTTTTTCACAGTATTTCCTTAAAATACTTTCCAAAATTGAAACACTGGATCAAAGCACATATATAACTTTTAGAGCTCTTAATAGCTAATTATATATACATATATGTATACACACACACACACACACACACACATATATATATATATATATACACACACACATACATAAAGTGCATACATTAAATTGCTCTCAAGAAAACAAAGTGGACTAAGGGAGAAACACATATGCAAAGGAAGGAATGACAGCACATAGTGCCTCCTCTAATCAAACAGGTCAGTACTGGGGAGGAATAAAGGGGCAAAGAGAAATGGGAGAAAGGAAGCAAATGAAGCCAGACAGAAAGACCATGAGGAGTTTGTATTTGGCCTTGGATAATGGGAATGGAAAGAACTTTGAGAAGGAGAGCTTTGAAGGGTGGTTAGGAGGCCAGCAGGAGGGATCAGGAGAGAGATACTGTGTGCCTGAACCAGGGAAGTGGGCAACAGAACAGAGGAGGACTCCCGTATGTACGGAGCTATCCAAGAGTTTGATGTCATGACTGGTTCTGTGTGGTATGGCTAAGGTAGAATGGAGTAGGTAAAGCACAGTGAAGAATCCATCATCACTCTCAAAATTTTACTGAAGACACTTAAACGTAATTGCCTGCTTGCTTGTCTATTTCCTCCATCAGAATGTAAATTCTGTCAAGGCAGGGCATCTTATTCACTATTTTACTTTCCATGCCTGTCAGTGTGCTTAGCATGCTGTAGTTACTCAGTCAATTGTTAAGTGAAATAAATGGGTGGAGAATACCATTTGCTAGGAGAGAAAATAAAAAAGAAGAAACAGGTCTGGATTGAGAACATGTGAGTATAATTTTGAGCCATTTCAACCTCTAGCACAGTACTTAGCAGACAGCAATTTCATTACAAAGAAGTACTGATTATAGGAATAAAGAAATAAATGCAGGCAGGCTATTTTCTTTCTTCTCCTTCCTTCCTTCCTTCCTTCCTTCCTTCCTTCCTTCCTTCCTTCCTTCCTTCCTTCCTTCCTCCCTCCCTCCCTCCCTCCCTCCCTTCCTTCCTTCTCTGTTTCCTTCTTCTTTCTTTCCTCCCTACCTCCCTCTATATCTATCTAGCTAGCTAGCTGAAAAGATTTGGAGATTAGGAAATGATATGTCAGGATTTAAAAGGTTTAATCTGAGCTTCTGGCAAAGTACTAACCAAAGACACTAAAGGGTTCGAAACAAGTCTCCTCAAAATGTGCCATTTTGGCATATGGACTGTTCTGAGCTGACGGCAATCAAGACCCTGTGAGTTCAAGAGAAACCTTTGCCCCTCCATTAACTGATGTGAAAATGTTGGGGTTTGGAGCAAACGGTCAAGAAAGAATTCTTGAGGTGTCTTCAGTGCAGAAAGGAGGGTTTTATTAAAGCATGGGACAGGACCTATGGGCAGAAAGAGCTGCAGTGGGTTGTGAGGGATGGCTGATTATATACTTTCAAATTGGGAGGGAGTCAGAGATAGCATAAATCTCCAAGGAACTTGGAAGCAAGGCTTCCAGGACCTTGAGGGGCTAGCTGTTGTTAGGAAAGGTCATTTACCAGTGTCTAGTAAAACCCTAGTCATGAGATCCTTAGAATGTATCTCAGTGGGCTATATGCTTGGAGGATGATTGCTGGCATCTCTCTGTGGGGGAGGAGGGACAGGTAGAGATAAAGGAAGTTTCCAAAGGAATTTTTACCTGTTAAAGGTGACTTACAGGATCCTGGAGGTTGGGTTAATATTAAGATAAGGTTGTCTTTTGCCCTCAGCAAAATATGAACACTGAGGCACGTCTCAAGGACTGGTCAATGGGCTGTAAGTTGTAAGGAAATTTGATTTTTTTCTTTTGCCTTTATTGTCCACATCATAAACTATCTAAAAGAATCTAAATTTGGAGGTTTTCCCAGAATAAGAGTTATTATTAGAGATCAATTTTTTCTGAAGTGACCCATCTGTATGGCAGGGCAAATACCTAAATACCCAACATCTGCTCTTCTTCTTGCCCTGTGAAGTGCCCTCCTCCCCGCTGAAGCCCCAGGCCCCTATCCCACTCCTTAGTTCAGGATGGCATACAGATCTCACTTTACCTTTCTGTCTTTGAACCTCTCATGTATGTAGGGGTTCTATACATATGAAATTAAATCTGACTTTCTCGTGTTCATCTGTCTCATCTCAATTTGATTCTGAATCCAGCCAGAAGAACCTTTGAAGGGTAGAGAAAAATTCACCTTAACAATATGATATCTGGTGGTATGCCCAGCCAAGCTGATAGGCACTCAATGAAATAGAAATGGATTTTCCTACGTCAAAATTCATGAACATAATGTTCTAATTTTTTATTCTCATTTTGAAATATGCTATTTCAACACTGAGGGTCAACATCTTTTTTTTTTTAATGTTTATTTTTGAGAGAGGGACAGAGCGTGAGCGGGGAGGGAGGGAGGGAGAGGGAGGGAGAGAGAGAGAGAAGGAGGGAGGAGCGGGGGGGGGGGAGGGAGGGAGAGAGAGAGAGAGAGAGAGGGAGGGAGGGAGGGAGGGAGGGAGGGAGAGAGAGAGGGAGGGAGGGAGGGATGGAGGGAGAGAGAGAGAGAGAGAGAGAGAGAGGGAGGGAGGGAGGGAGGGAGAGAACTAACGAATCTGAAGCAGGCTCCAGGCTCTGAGCTGTCAGCACAGAGCCCGACACAGGGATCAAACTCATGAACCGTGAGATCATGACCTGAGCTGAACACTTAGCCGACTGAGCTACCCAGGCGCCAAGAGAGTCAACATCTTAAAATGTCCCCTCAAAATTATCCATAGAAACACTGACAGGTTCAACTTAAATCCAATGTATAACCATTTCCATTATCTATGTTTTGCTCCTTGGTAAAGCTACTCATTTTCTTAGCAATGCTCAATTTTTACTTTACTTTGATTAAATATTAGAAATACAATGTGACTTTTATGTGTTTTTTATTTCCTACAAGAAAGTCATACCATATATTTCAGAGGTCTCCAGGAGATGGTTAACAAAGGCTAAATTGACATTACCAAGAGAAGTGTACTGAGGAAAATATTGTGAATATAAATATACTTGCACATTTTCTTTACTCCTTATGTAAGCTCATAGCCCCAGAAAAACCATCAGTGTCCTTTGTATTATCCTTCAAGCATTCCCACTGCACAAAAGGCCTACATCTGGATGTAAATAT
Organism: Panthera tigris; assembly: GCF_018350195.1. NCBI lineage: Eukaryota > Metazoa > Chordata > Mammalia > Carnivora > Felidae > Panthera > Panthera tigris. The sequence goes on from NC_056668.1 coordinate 81,640,697, forward strand.
ATCAGGAGAACTCCCATGAGAATTCTCAGCAAGCAGGAGTGCACACAGTGAGTGGGGGTGGGGTGGGCTTTATGTAGCAGCTGTCCCAAAGAAGGGAATTGGAAGAGAATGCAAATCCTTTCTCTCCCAAGCTGTTGGCCTCAATTCAGGCAAGTAATTTGTTTCAGTAGGATTAACTCCCCCACCAAAAATTATCTAATCTTTCTATGTACAGATGCCACCAATATCTTTATAGGTCAATTAATTCTACTGAGGACATTATTTACATAGTAAAGATAACATAAAGAAATTGAATAAAGACAATTTATAAAGAGAAATATACCTAAGAATTCAAATAGATGATTTGTCCCTTTAAAAATGTTACTGACGAAATAAAAATCTACCCCCTCCAGAACAATTCAATGAATACTCAAAAATGTTAAATCAAATATGCATAAACTATATATATATTTCTATACACACACACACACACATACATACACACACGTCAATGAGGATTCTACTAACTCAGGTTTTGGGGGCAAAAGTAAAAACAAGCAATATTCTGACATGACACACACATATAGCGTCTCCATCTGAAAATGACTGTTTTCTTTCATTTTCCTTACTTGCCAGAATGCTGCTAAAAGAGCTTCCTGAGTGATAGAAGGAGAATCTGGTTGTTAAAAAAAAGTCTGTTGCTTAAGAACAAAAAGGGAAGAATCAAAGGCAAAAACAGTCTCCATTGTGGGCCAGTGAAAACTGCCAGTCAGGGCCAGTCTACTTATGTTTGATGCTCTTTTTCCTCTAAGTATCTTTTCCATACTCCCTTGTTTCCCAGAATGTGACAAGACCCTATTCCCCGCCTTTTGTTTTTCAGGTTAGTCAACAAGCATATTTATTTAAAAAGGCTAAAATGTGATGGACAATCATTCAGAGTAATGACTATATTGATATTCATATTAGCTAACACTGGCATTTTTTTATTTAAAAATAGTAAGATTTGGTAAATATCATCTTCTATATTTTATTACATGTGAGAAAAGGCCAAGCTCAAAGCTGAACTTCCTCTGTCCTCCTAGCTTGAGTCTCCTCAGGTAGGATGGTCGGGGGAAAAAGGACTTGATCAAATAAATTGTCCTACGGGAAGAGGCTCCAGGTGCTAGGAGAACAGATCAGACACAAGAGAGGAACAGAAGGAACTGTGTCATGGGAAAAGGGATGCATAGGCCCCAAAGAAAGGGCTGGGACTGGATGCCTCCTTCCTCAGCCTGCCCAGAACTCCCACCTCTCTCTCACATCTCTGTTCCCAGCTCCTCCCATCCTTTTTTCCACCAACCCCCAACTCTCATATAAGATGTTTTCATCAGTTAATTCCAGAAGGAGACTTGGGCCCATACTGGCTCTGAGGGAGGGCCAAATGATTAATATAAATTAAAAAAAAAAAAGGTATCTAGCCTCAGTGATATTCTGAGAACAGGGAATTAATACATAAGTAACTTGATGTCCATCGACTGATGAATGGATAAAGAAGATGTATATATGAAAAATAGAATATTACTAGGCAACCAAAAAGAATGAAATCTTGCCATTTGCAACAACATGGATGGAATTAGAGTGTATTTTGCTAAGCGAAGTAAGTCAGTCAGAGAAAGACAAATACCGTATGATTTCACTCATAAGTCTCATATGTAAAATTTAAGAAACAACAGATAAACATAGGGGAAGGGAAGGAAAAGTAAGATAAAAATAGGGAGGGGGGGCAAACCATAAGAGACTCTTATTTTTTTTAAATTTTTTTAATGTTTATTTATTTTTGACAGAGAGACAGAGCATGAGTGGGGGAGGGGCAGAGAGAGAGGGAGACATATCATCTGAAGCAGGCTCCAGGCTCTGATCTGTCAGCACAGAGCCTGACGCAGGGCTCAAACTCACACTGCGAGATCATGACCTGAGCTGAAGTCGGAAGCTTAACCAGCTGAGCCACCCAGGTGCCCAGGAGACTCTTAAATACAGAGAACAAACTGAGGGTTGCTGGAGGGGAGGTGAGTGGGGGGATGGGCTAGATGGGTGATGAGCATTAAGGAGGGCATTGTTGGGATGAACGCCGGGTGCTATATGGAAGTGACGAATCACTGGGCTCTACTGCTGAAACCAATACCACACTGTATGTTAACTAACTTGTATTTAAATTAAAAAACACCACCACCACCACCACCAAAACATAGATAATTTGAAACTGTCTTGAACAGGGGTGCTGGGGTACACAGACTGATTTTCTAAACGTGCATATGCACATTTGGATGACTGAATTTAAATGCAGCATAGCGTGCTCTAGATTTAAATGACTGAGATTTCAAAAATTAGTACACAATCAACAAAACTACTGGCATTTTGGGTATGTAAAAATAGCACAGAATACCGGAATAACCCAAACTGACATGAAGACTACAGCAAATGTCTGTTTTCAATGACTAGTGTACATTCTAATGCAACATAAAAGTTTGTATGTCTCGTGTGAAAACTATGTCATACTGGAATATTATACTTATGCCACTGAGGCTTAACTCTGGGTGTACATCAAAAATAGCCCCACCCACAATGATTCTGTGAGTTTGGGCCCAGATGTCTGTATTTTTACAAGTTTCTTAGGTGATTCTGACACGTACTTCCATTTAAGACACAGTGACTGTCTTAGAGGATGTTAAATATTATTCCACTCAACTCCCAATGTACTCTGCTTAGTCACAGCAAAATGTTAAGATCTCACACATAAAGCTGCTTTGCTTACAAATCCATTACTAATCTCATCATCTCCCTGGGTTAGTTTTTATTTGATGAATACCACAGCAGCACTTAAAAAAAAAAATTAAACTTTGCTTCTCATACCACCACATGAAGTTATTAAAAACTAACACTTGAAATAAGTATTTAAGAGGTAATAAATTCAGAGGTGAGCTGGGAACTAGGTGTTTACTTTCAAAGTAAAACTATCAATCCACAGCAGTATGGAATAAAGAACAGGAAGGAGTGAAGTCAGGAATAGAAAGGGGAAGCTAGATGGTCATCAGATTCCTCCTGAAACATGTTTTCATGATTTTTTTTTACACTGATAACAACTCACCATGTATGCTCGTGTTTGAACAGAAAAAAGTATTCCCTCAAGATATAATCGATATTCATCATATATTTTGTATAATCTATGAAACTGTTAATCAAAAACTAACACTAAGAATCAAAAGCTGATTATACTATTTGGATGCCATGGGCCAGTTTATTCACCTCAATTTATTTCTTTTGATTTTTCATCTACATAAAAAAAAAACAAATTTATGAACATACCTTGGGTCAAGAAGACTCCTCAAAAACTTGAAAAGCAAAACCTGGTTCTGAATAAAAAAAAAACAATTAAAAATACGATTAAATATTAAAGAACATATTTTCAAACTATGCCATGGTAAAGAATGACTCTAAAAAATCTCTAACGTGCACACAATTCCATTAAGTCTTCTGTACAGATCTAAGAAATTCTAAAGACTCATTTGGAGGTCATTTCCTCTCAGTAATTCAAATCATTGTCACACATTCCATTTTGAGTGCAGAAGAAACACAAATGCCTTGTTATTGCAAAAAAAAAAAAAAAAAAGCCTTCTATTAAGGCATATATCCCCTTGCAGTTCTCAGCACAAGGACCCTGAGACCGGCAGATGCTCTGAACTACTCTGCAGATAGTGGGCTCTAGCTACACGGACGGGTTCAGATTGCTTCACCTGGGCCTCCTTGTGATAATGGCCTATTGCAAGGCAATTAATCTAAGTAGGGTAGGAGCTTGAGGCCCAAATAACAACCACCACCAAAAAAAAATCCAACTCCCCAATGTAATCAACTACAGAAGAGATGGCACACTGCAACATTTTAGCAACTAATATGCTATAAAATCTGGGTGCTGTTTCTTCCACTTATTAGCTGTGTGACTTTGTGTAAGTCACTGACTCTCTCAGCAACTCAGTTTACATATGTGAAAAAAGAGAACGACAGTATCTTTTCTTTCCTCTGCACAGGGTGTAGAGAATTAAATGAGATACACCTTAAAATACACTAAGGAGGCACCTGAGTGGCTCATTCATTTGAGCATCTGACTCTTGATTTCGGCTCAGGTCATGATCCCATGGTCGTGAGATCAAGTGGTCATGATCCCAGGATCATGGGATCGAGCCCCTCGTTGGGCTCTGTACTGAGCATAGAGCCTGCTTGAGATTCTCTCTTCCTCTCCCTCTTCCCCTCTTCCTTGCTTACATGCTCTCTCTCTCTCTCTCTCTCTCTCTCTAAAAGATAATAATAAAATAAAATAAAATAAATGAATTAATATAAATAATGTTTTAAGTTCTTAGGAAAGCTAAGCAAAATTATTATAACTTAGTTTTTCTTTTTGATACATTCAAACTTCATGTATATAAAGCAGGGGAGTCTCCAAACTAGAAAGGATCAATGTAATTTAGAATATGAGATTTTAAATACATTTATCAGTCTTTGATTTTCTATCTTTTCCCTAGTCTACAATTTTGTTTCATTTTATATGACTTTCCTTCTGGTTATAACCTAATATTCTGGCTTTTTTTTTTTTTTTTCCATCTCAAGAATTCTAAAAACGAGTGGTCAGAAGCATTATCTCTTGCCACCAAAAGTAAAGGTGCTTTATAAAATTTGTGTAGGATTCTCTCATATTCAGTAAAGCATTGCAATAAAATACCTCATTTCTTTAAAAGAAATGTGTGAAGACTCCACAAACAGTCCACAATCAAATAGCCACCCTTTTTAAAATCTATGACACTTCAGCTTTTATAGGTTTGCCTGATGAGTGACATTATATTTATTTACTTGGTCTCTCTGCCTCTAAGTATCGTTAGAGACTAAGAGAACTAGAAAATCCGGCACTGGATAACCTTACATTTTAAATGACAGTAACAACACTAAAGGTCAAGAAATACATTAGAAACTGATGACTTTTAAAGGGGGGGTGGCTCTGTGATTTGAGAAGAGTTTTATCAGAAGTGTCCTCCTGTCCCCACCACTAGAATGGACAGGATGACTCTCTATGTACTTCCTCAGTATTTTGGGCAATGCTCTATTTCATTCAAGTCCAACTATTCTGCAACTGTCTTTTGGCTTCTCTTCTTCCTTCAGCACAGGAATACATGTTTATGTTTTTTCCTCAGCACTAACAGTGTTTTTGGTCCACAGCAGGTACATAATATTTATTGAATTCATGGACGTGTCTTTATCTTGACTTAATGAACCTAATCATGCTGGGCAGCCAAGCCTGATGTCTGGGAGTCACCTTTAAACTCTCCCATCACTTTCAATTCATTTCTAAGTCCCACATGTTTTACTTCACAAACACATCCTGAACCCACCCACACCACTGTCACTGACTTAGTACCCCTCCTCACCATCTTCTGCCTGGAACTTTCACCTTCTAACTGGTCTACATGGTCTCTGTCCTCCATCCTCTCTTTGTTAGTCTGTTCCATACACTACAAAGTTAACTTTCTGTAAAATCAATCTAGCGATGGCCTTCTTTTGCTGAAAAACTTGAGTAATTCTCTAGGACACAGAAGACACAGTACCATTTCTTAGCACTACACATAAAATTGTTCAGTATCAGAGCCCAAACTCTATTTTCTGGCCTCAATACTTTTAACTCCTCCCTCCAACAGACCTTTTCTGGCTTAACCTAATGCTCCTCCAGGCATCATCTCCGGCATGTCATACTTCACAAAGACCTGGCCGTTATCTGGATATACATATTGCCTTGTGCCTTCAAGTCTTAACATACCCAAGGCCTTCTATCTAGAAAGTGCTTCTCAATTCTCTGCCTAGAAAACTGATGCCAATCACTCAAGACCCAGCCCAGGCATTTCTGGGAGCTCTTGTCTGACCTCACAGTTGGCGGTCTCTTCTTACTCCTCTTGTTCCTACAGTATTTTGCCCCTGTGTCTGGTGTAGCACTTATAACCTTGCATTTTGGTTATATAAGTGCTTCTTTCCTCCACAAGAAAAATTAAAAGACTGCATTTTTATTTGTCACCCAAGGCCTACCATACTGTGGTACATCGTGGGGCCATAAGTGTTTAAGTTAATAAATTCCATCTTTGTCTCTCATGCCAGCTGCCCCCACCTCACTGCTTTGGTTTTCATCTTGTATAGTTATCCCCTCCTACAATCACTGCCACTTGGGGACTCTGGGTCATGCTTTATGTTGCTGTCATTGTCCTATTGTCTACCTCTATCACTTGAGGCCATAATGACAATGTACAAAACTCACTACTAGCACTGCAATGATAGTGACAAGTGGAATAGTAAGTCCACTAAATAGTATTTCAAACTGAGCATCTCAATATTCGACATTAATATAACTGTATTGTAGTTAAGATTTTCCAAGAAGAATTCTAAATAGTCAGCATTAACCCACTTTGAGAATTACACATCTGAATGAATAATAAATAACATAAGCCTCAAAGAGAATACAGCTATAGTTCCTACAGCCAAAAAAAAAAAAAAAAAGGGGGGGGGGGAGGGGGATCTTCTGTGGATTACAAATTCTAGAATAAGTATAGGGTACAGTTCTGTTTCTGTGATGTTACTATTTAATATGCAGAAAGATGAACTCCCTTGTTTCTAGACGTAGAGATTATCACACAGATGTAGAGATTATCACACAACTGCTCCCAAATATACACATACACAGTGCAGAAACTGCTTAAATGGCAACTATCTATTGAAGAAATTACCACAATCAAAAGCTCATAGGTGGATAGTCAGTAATTGTCTACTACATGTTTCTTCCCCATATATTTTTGCAATATTTACCTGAAGTTTTTTAATGACTATTTCAATCTGTTCAGAAAAGTGAGTAGCAACCAGCTCTGCAGCTTTACAGGGCTTCAGGGACACAAGTTCCTAAAGTGAAAGAGAAAGAGAAAATGATCTTTAATGTTAAGTTTAAATAGAATTTCCATAGATGTGAAACATGATTACGTACTTCAGCATTTTCAAGAGCTTCTACACTGCACTTCAGAAGACCTCACTATAAGGTCTCAATTTAAAGGCACATTGCAAATAAACAAAATTAGAAATATGCCATGTAAAAAATTAGATTTTGATATAAAAGGTAATTCAGAATGTTTAGTAAATGAAAGCACGAAAACTCTGGATTTAAGCCTTGATATCTACAGGATGAACAGAGGGAACAAAAGCTTTCCCAAATTTCCTGCCGGTGAATTTCACCCTGGAGCTTAAAGTAATAATTTGAAACAAGGAAAAGAAGAAGAGTATAGTTGCAAATTTTCTAGCTACGAATTTGAAAACTTTACTTCTGATGCCAGTGGATTTTGAAACAAGGAGTATCTTAAAACAATGTAAGATCACAAGTCTTAAATGAGACTAAGAGGTTGACCACTGTTTATTAACTGCTGTTAATAAGATCCATTTCTGTCAAATTTAAGACTTCCAATCTGCCCTCTCCTTGAGCCTTCCTAGACATTACTGGCTACTTACGTTCCTGAAACTCTCTTCTAACTTGTTTTCTGTAACCTACTCATCTACCATTCCAATTGCATGTTCACATTGATAAAATGCAAACACCGACTAGAGATCAACATGGTAAATTGTCAAATAAAAATTAGACAAGTTATGGTGACTGCAGTAACAGTCAATTAACAGTTAGCAATGAGAAAAAAACCTACATTGATTTTTAGCTACTAAAGAAACTGAATGAATACTCAAAATTTTTCCATATGGAAAACTCCAGGCCCAAACAGCTTCCCTGGTGACTTTGAGCAACTATTTAAGGAAGAGACAATTTCCAACATTAATTAGCCTCTTACAGAGAACAGGAAAAACAACAACTTCAGCACATTTTATAACACTAGCAAAATTTTTGATACCTAAACCCAATAGGACAATATAAGAAAGGAGAACTACAGATCAGTCTTAATCATGAACATTGATATAAGCATCCTAAAACAAAACAAAATCCAATAATATTTAAAAGGATAAGATCAGGATCAAGTTGCATTTATCCACAGAACTCAAGTATGATTTAATATCAGTAAGATTTACCATAAATATAGAATAAGAAAGAAAAGGTGAAAAATTCCTTCATGAAAAAACTGTTAGCATACCAGAAAGAGAAGACTTCCATAAAATAAATAAAAGGATACAGAGTCTGACACAATATACTTACAACCTGGGAGGGAAGGGACTAAAGAATGGGCTCAAACTTAAGTGACCATCAACCTAACATAGACTGCTATGTGCATAAGATGTTACATATGAGCCTAAGGTAACCACAAATCAAAAACCAGTAATAGGTATGCAAAAAATAAAGTACAAGGAATCCAAGTATATCACTAAACAGAGTCGACAAACCATGAAAGAAAAGAGCATTAGAACAAAGGAACAGAGAAAAACTACAAAAACAACCATAAGATGCATAACAAACAACAGTATGTAAATACCTATCAATAATTACTGTGAATGCAATGGGTTGGATGCTCCAATCAAAAGACACAGGGTGACAGAATGGATAAAAAACAAGATCCATTTATATGCTGCCTATAAGAGATTCATTTCAGACCTAAAGACACATGCAGATTGAAAGTGAAGGGATAGAAAGGAATTTATTATGCAAATAAAAGTAAAAAGAAAGCTGAGGTAGCTTTCTTTATTTTGGACAAACTAGACTTTAAACAAAGAGTGTAAAAAGAAACCAAAAAAAAAAAAAGACTATATAATTATAAAGGGAACAATCCAATAAGATACAACAATTGTAAATATTTATGCAAGCAACATGAAAGCACCCAAATACATAAAGCAGTTAGTAACAAACAGAAAGTAACTGATAGTAACACAGTAATAGGGAAATTTCACACCCCACTTACATTAGTGGACAAGATGGTCTAAACAGAAAATCAACAAGGAAATAGTGGTTTTGAATGACACGTTGAACCAGATAGATTTAACAGATATATTCAGAACATTGTACCCTATAACAGCAGAATACACATTTTTTTCAAATGGCGCATGAAACATTCTCCAGAGTAGATCATATGTTAGGCCGCAAGTCTAAACAAATTCAAAAAGATTGAAATGCATCTTTTCCAACCACGATGTTATGCAACTAGAAATTGACCAAAAGAAAGAGTGTGGAAAGACCACAAATACATGGAGTTAAATAACATGTTACTAAACAATGAATGGGTCGACCAAGAAACAAGAGTAAATAAAAAAACATGGAAAATGAAAATGAGAACACAAGGTCCAAAAGCTTTGAGATGCAGCAAAAGCTGTTGCATATAACAATACAAGCCAACCTCAAGAACCAAGAAAAATCTCAAATAAACAACGTAATCTTATATCTAAGGAGCTAGAAAAATAACAACAAAGAAAACCCGAAACAGTAGAAGGAAGGAAATAAAGATCAGAGCAGAAATAAATGATATAGAAACTAAAATAAACAGAGCAGAACAATGAAACCAGGAGCTGGTTGTTTGACACAAATCAACAAATTGATAAACTTTAAGTCAAACTCATCCAAAAAACAAAACAGAAAAAAAAATGGAGAGGGCTCAAATAAACAAAATCAAAAATGAAAGAGGAGAAATAACAACAGACACCACAGAAAAACAAACTGTAAGAGAATATTATGAAAAATTATATGACAACAAATTGGACAACCTAGAAGAAATGGATAAATTCCTAGAAACATATAATCTCCAAAAACTGAATTAGGTAGGAACAGAAAATTTGGACAGATCAATAACCAGCAATGAAATTGAATCAGTAATCAAAAAACTCCCTACAAACAAAAGTCCAGGACCAGATGGCCTCACAGGTGAATTCTACCAAACATTTAAAGAAAAGTTAATACCTATTCTTCTCAAACTATTTCAAAAATCAGAAGGGAAAGGGGCACCCAGGTGTCTCAGTCGGTTGAGCATCCAACTTCAGGTCACGATCTCACGGTTTGTGAGTTTAGGCCCCACGTCAGGCTCTATGCTGACAGCTAGGAGCCTGGAGTCTGCTTCGGATTCTGTGTCTCCCTCTCTCTCTGCCACTTCCCTGATCCTGCTGTGTCTCTCTTTCACTCTCTCAAAAATAAATAAACATTAAAAAAAAATTAGAAGGGCAAGGAAAGCTTCCAAATTCATTCCAGCATTCTCTGATACCAAAACCAGATAGAGACCCAATGAAAAACAGAACTACAGTTCAATATCTCTGACAAACACACATGGAAAATTCTCAACAAAATATTGGCAAACTGAATCTACCAATATATTAAAAACATCATTCACCACGATCAAATGGGGTATATTATATTCCCAGTATGCAAGGGTGGTTCAACATTCACAAAACAATCAACATGATACATCACATCAACTAGAAAAAGGATAAAAACCATATGACCATTTCAATAACTATGGAAAAAGCACTTTAAAGTACATTCGTTCATAATAAAAACCCTCAACAAAGTACGTTTACAGGGAACGTATCTCATCATAATAAAGGCCATAGATGAAAAATCCACAGCTGACATCATACTCAATGGTGAAACAGGGAGCTTTTCCCCTAAAATCAAGAACAAGAGAAGGATGTCCACTCTCACCACTTTAATCAACATAGTACTACAAGTTCTAGCCACAACAATCAGACAAGGAAAAGAAATAAAAGGCATCCAAACTGGTAAGGAAAAAGTAGAACTTTCACTATTTGCAGATGACATGATACTATATATTATAGAAAACGCTAATGACTCTACCAAAAAACTACTAGAATGGGTAAATGGATTCAGTAAGGTCACAGGATACAAAATCTATATATAGAAACTTATTGCCTTTCTATACACTAATAGTGAAGTAGCAGAAAGAGAAATTAAGAAAACAATCTCATTTATAACTGCACCCAAGATAATTCAATACCTAGGAATAAACTTAACCAAGGAGGTAAAAGACCTATACTCTGAAAACTATAAAACACTGATGAGAGAAATTGAAGATGACAAAAACAACAAATGGATATTCCATGCTCACAGATTTGAAGAATAAATACTATTAAAATGTCCAAACTACTCAAAGCAATCTATAGATTTAGTGCAATCCCTACCAAAATACCAAAAGCATTTTTCACAGAACTAGAACAAACAATCCTTAAATTTGTATGAAAGCACAAAAGACTCCAAAGAAGAACAAAACTGGTGGTATCACAATCCCAGATTTCAAGACACACTACAAAACTGTAGTAGTCAAGACAGTATGGTACTGACACAAAAACAGACACATAAAAACAGACCAAAGAAACAGAATAGAGAACCTAGAAACAAACCCACCAATATATGGTCAATTAATCTTCGACAAAGGAGGCAAGAATACGCAATAGAAAAAAGACAGCTTGGGGCGCCTGGGTGGCTCAGTCGGTTGAGCGGCCTACTTCGGCTCAGGTCACGATCTCGCGGTCCGTGAGTTCGAGCCCTGCGCCGGGCTCTGGGCTGATGGCTCAGAGCCTGGAGCCTGCTTCCGATTCTATGTCTCCCTTTCTCTCTGCCCCTCCCCCGTTCATGCTCTGTCTCTCTCTGTCTCAAAAATAAATAAAATGTTAAAAAAAAAATTAAAAAAAAAAAGAAAAAGAAAAAAGACAGCTTCTTCAACAAATGGTGCTGGGAAAACTGGACAGCTACACACAAAAGAATGAAATGGGACCACTTTCTTACACCATACACAAAAATGAACTCAAAATAGATTAAGGACCTAAATGTCAGACCTGAAACCATAAAAATCCTACAAGAGAACCCAGGCAGTAATTTCTGTGACATTGGCCATAACAACATTTTCCTAGATATGTCTCCTGAGGCAAGAGAAAAACAAAAACAAAAATAAGCTATTGGGACTACATCAAAATAAAAAGCTTCTGCACAGCAAAGGAAATCGTCAACAAAACAAAAAGACAACCTACTGAATGGGAGAAGATATTTACAAGTGACTTTTCCGATAAAGGGTTAGTACCCAAAATACATAAAGAAATTTGTATAACTCAACACCAAAAAAACAAATAATACAATTAAAAATGGCCACAAGACATCAACAGACATTTCTGCAAAGATGACATACAGATGGCAAACAGACATATGAAAAGATGCTCAACATCACTTATCATCAGGGAAATGCAAATCAAAACCACAATGAGGTATCCCCTCATACCTGTCAGAATGGCTAAAATCAAAAACACAAGACACAGCAAGCATTGGTGAGGATGTGAAGAAATAGGCACCCTAGTGCACTGTTGGTAGGAATGCACACTGATGTGGAAAATAGTGCGGAAGTTCCTCAAAAAATTAAAAATAGCACTACTGTATGATACAGTAATTCCACTACTGGTTGTTTATCCAAAGAAGATGAAAACACTAATTTGAAAAGATATATGAACCCCTATATCTACTGCAGCCTCATTTACAATAGCCAAATTACGGAAAAGGTCCAAGTGTCTTTTGACAGATGAATGGATAAAGAAAAGATGGTATACACTGGAATATTATTCAGCCATAAAAAAGAATGTAATCTTGCCATTTGCAACAACATGGACAGAGTATAATGCTAAGTGAAATAAATCAGTCAGAGAAGGACAAATACCATATAATTTCACTCGTATGGAATTTAAGAAACAAAACAAAGGAAAAAGGAGACAAACCAAAAAACTAAAAAAGCTATAGAGAACTGAAGGTTACCAGAACAGAGATGGGTGGGGGATGGGTGGAATAGATGGAGATTAAAGAGTACACTTACCACGATGAGCATGGAGTAATGTACAGAACTGATGAATCACTATATTGTACACATGATATAATATAATATAATATAGTGTTAACTATATTGGAATTAAAATTTAGAAATTAAGAAATAAAAGTATAAAAGGTCAAGAATAGCCAAAACTCCTGGGGCACCTAGGTGGCTCAGGGGGTTAAATGTCCAACTCTTGATTTTGGCTCAGGTCATGATCTCACTGTTTGTGGGTTCAAGCCCCACATTCAGCTCAGCAGTGACAGAGCCTGCTTGGGATTCTCTTGTTCCCTGCCCCTCCCCCACTCACACGCATATGCTCACTTGCTCTTTTTCTCAAAATAAATAAATAAATTTTTAAAAATAGCCAACACTCCCTTAAAGATGTCAAGATTTATTATAAAGCAGTAATATTTAATAGTGCTGTACCAATGCAGAGACAAATAGAGCAGTGAAGCAGAATAGAGTGCTGGAAAACAAACATATACATCCTTGATATACTCCTGACAAAGTAACACTGTTGAACAATGGAGAAAGGTAACCTTTTAAAATAGCTAACTGTTGCTGGGAAAACTGGACATCCATATTTTAAAAACTAATTGGACACCCCTCTTACATCTGTACAAAAACTGCTTTCAAGTGCACCTAAGATTCAAAAACAAAACCAAAATAAACAAGAAAGCTCTTAGACAATAATATAGGAGAATTTCTCCTTCAGTCTAGAAGGAAAAAACTGATTTGATTACTTAAAAAAAAAAAAAAACTTTTCTTAAAAAGAACTACATAAAAAAGCCACAGAGTGAAAGATAACTATAACACGTATCACTGAAAAAAGACTAATATCCAGGATGCGTGAAATTCTCCTATAAGTACAAGAGACATTCTAATAGAAAAATGGGCCAAAGACTTGAACTGACACATCACAGAAAGAGAATTTAAATGGCTATTAAACAATGAAAGGCTATCAATCTCATTAGTAATTAAGGGTATGCAAGTTTTAAACATAATAAAATATCCTTATACATGCACTAGATTGGCAAAATCTTATTTTTTAAAAATTTTTTTAACTTATTTTGAGAGAGACAGACAGACAGACAGACAGACAAAGAGAGAGCAGGGGAGGGACAGGGGAAACAGAGAGACAGAATCCCAAGCAGGCTCTGCACTGTCAGCACAGAGCCCGATGCAGGGCTCAAACTCATGAACCAGGAGATCATGACCTGAGCCAAAATCAAGAGTTGGACACTTAACCAACTGAGCCACCCAGGCGCCCCTAGATTGGCAACATTTTAAAGTCTAACGAGGATAAAGAGCTAATGGAAAATCTCATACAATGCCAGCATCTGGTGAAGTTGAATATACTTATCCCAATTAACTGGCAATTATAGGCCCAAGAGTAGAGATTGTCAAATGTTATTAGCATGCATCAAAATCACCTGGAGGGCTTATTGAACCATAATGCTGGGTCCCAGCTCCAGAGTTTCTGATTCACTAGGTGTGAGAAAAGACTGAAACTACCTTTCTATCAAGTTCTCAGCTGATGCTGTAATGCTAGGCTGCTCTCAAGAAATGCTGTGCTTAAGATGCATGTATAATGATCACAGAATGACTATTTTTATTTTATTTTTTTTTAAATTTTTTAACTTTATTTATTTTTGAGACAGGGAGAGACAGAGCATGAACAGGGGAGGGTCAGAGAAAGGGAGACACAGAATCCGAAACAGGCTCCAGGCTCTGAGCTGTCAGCACAGAGCCCGACGCGGGGCTTGAACTCATGGACCGTGAGATCATGACCTGAGCCGAAGTCAGCCGCCCAACCGACTGAGCCACCCAGGTGCCCCCAGAATGACTATTTTTAATAGAAACTAGAAAGAATAGAAATGTTCACTAACAGTAGAAATGAATAAATTGTAATATACTTGTAAAATGGAATACTACACAAGAATTAAAATGAACCACAGCTACCTACAACAGAATATACAAACTTCATAGAGTAGAACTTCATTTACTGAAGTTCAGAAAAAGGCAAAACAAACATATGTCTTTTTAGGGATGCAGGCGTGTACAGTAGCAATATATAGAAAGGCAGGAGATTATCAGGATCCTGGGCATATTAGGGGAAGCAAGGGACTCTGATCAGGAAAGGATACACAAAAAGGGTCTGGTGTATTGGAAGTAACTCAATTTCTTGACCTGGGCCTGGGCCGTTTCCTTTTTAAATGTATTAAGTTGTACATTTGTTTTATGGACTTTTTGGGGATGCTTACATATTTTAAAATGAAAAATATTTTTAAAAATCTAACGAAACATGTTTTGTCCATATTGGAAAAAGCATCGAAACTAGCAATTCTTTACCTGGAATCCACAGGCCCAATCTAAGAATGCCTTTTAGGGAGTCTATGGACCCCTGCAATAATAAACAAAATTATGTATCTGTGCACATGCACAATATTATGTGACACAGGTCCAAATCTTTCATTAGATTCTCACAAGAGGTCTATAACTCCAGAGTATTAAGAAATCTATACACTGTGTATACTGTCAGAAAATTTTATGATGAGGATGTTTCCCCCTACACATTGAATATTGACTTTATTCACATTACTGCAGCCACAGAAGTCCTTCAACAAAAAAATCTGTATGTTTGTAATTGTGGCCTTAAGAGATATTAAAAAGTTCAAGGTGAAAAAATGTGCAGATGTGGAGAAAACAGTCAGCAGAAATAATTGTTGTGCAACAAAAACCCTTCTAGTTTCTCCAATATGAGTTTTCTGCTGAGTAATTTGTTTGCTCATTGATTAATTCATCACGTTTCACATTATGCAGAGACATAGCTCCATTTTCCGATGTCTGGAGTCCATGTGCTCAAACCACTGCATAATGCAGATGAAGTGAAACGAAGAATGAGCCATAATGTAACTATGGGGACAAAGGGGATGATGAAAGGAAAAAGAATACAAAATGATTAAAGGAAAAAAGATACAACTGAAAATAGGGAAAGGTTTTCTTGAGTTCTTTCCACCAAGATATATTCATTCATCTTGTTAGCAGGAATATGGTAACATTAAATAACATCTATGTTCTCAATCCTACAGATAAAAAAGTGTGGCAATTACTTCAGACCACATATCTGGTGATTGACTGAGCCACCTTGCACACCACATGTTTCCCATAAGATGCTGTTCACATTTCTGATCTCTCTAAACTTTATAACCATTGGGAACTAGAACAAAGAATTCACATCACAAGCAATGTTTCAGAGCTCATCCTTTCTTATCATTTTCCATATGGATGACATTTTTTTTAAAAGATACTGAATAATCATATCTTTCACTACATCTCTAAACCCATCACCAGAAGTTCCCCCATCAGCTGACCCTTGCTACAGGAAGAAAAACTTTGTAATCTCTTATCTCCAAAACTAGGATTATCTCAGCATCTTTTGTCATAGTTTTTTTTTTTTTTCCAATTACCAGTAATCCATAAAACAGAATAGATTCAAAAAACCTATAGATCTGTTGGTTTCTGAGGTGTTGTGTACATGATGAACCTAAGGAAATGAACGTGAGAACTGATTCCGGGACCTCTCTTCAGATTCATCGTGATCACATGTATTAGTCTCTCCACTTAAGCATCTATAAGCTTGTTTTTTAAAAAGAAGTTCTTGCTCTAAAGTCAACTCCTGTATTCTTGTAAAACAGCATGCATAAAGAAAATCAGAAACATTGTTCTGTTACATATGGAGAGGGAAATACATCAGAGAGAATAATGTACTGCAGTAATGTTTCTAAAAGTCCACTGGGTGACTGGGGAGAATGGCTCCCTATCACATATCAGGTGCAAAGACCAGTACTACTCTCAGAATCATTCTAAGAAGGCTGTAAGAACCCACTAATATTCCAGTTTGTCAACCAGCTGATTGAACTTAGGTTATTTTCAGAAGTTATGATATAATACATTGTATATGACATGGACTTTATGAATACGAGGTAAAATAAATTATGTGAAAAAAGTTAATTTTCAATTAGATCAACTTAATAATATGACACCTGCTATTGCTTAGTTAGCATACACTTAATTTGGGAGATATCCATCCAAATGGGGAAGTTTAAGAAACTTTGTTGGCTCAGCACCTCAATATGATCCATTGCTTTCTGCCATACAGACTGCTTTTCCTCTGCACTGTGTCCAGGAATGGATAAGATGTTGTGAATGTAGTTAAAGACTTCTTCCTGAAAAACACAAGGCAATATATTCATTCATTCACTGAAGCAATATTGAGTCACTATCTACTATCTGTACCTGTCTTGGTAAGTATCTATTATTTGGAGATGGAAAACCACTTGCAGATAAACTGCTGGGAAACTGACACTAAAGACAATGAGTCATTGTTTAAAGTTTAGGATAGACTCCTGGCAGGAGCAAATCCATTCCAATTAATTTTGGTCCCCATTTCATTAAGCTAATGAAAGAATATCATACTTTTGTCTTTAGTGGTCTCTATCCACATTCCCAATTCAATCTCACACCATTCCTGCCCTTTTGTGTTACCCTTGTCCCTATCTTGGAATACTTTTTCCACTGGCTCTTTGCTTGACTGGCTTCATCTCAAATTCCAAAACTCAGTCTGTGTGTCACCTCCTCCGAGATTCCGTCCCTGGCTGCTCTGTGTAAGTCAGTTCCCCCAACATCTTCTCAAGTTGCACCCATTTTCTCCTCCCTAGCACTCATCACAATCTGTGATTACATATATGGTTTCCTTATGGTCAGTCTCCATCACTAAACTCTGAGTTCTAAAATTATAGAAAATATATGTTTTAATGATCAATGTATACTTGGCTAACAGTAGGCACTTGATAAAAAAAAAATCTGTTGAATAAATGAAAAAAAACCTTGAATCAGCAAACATGTCCCAATAGGTGTGCTGAATAGTTAGACCTACTTACTAGTTATTTCTACTCAATAAGGGGAGGGGAAGACTGAGCAAGACAAAAGGGTAAAGTAGTCTCATAACTCACCTCCCTCAGTGGATCACGTAAGTAACAATCAATAATTTTGTCGTACTGGTGTTCTCGTTCATACATAAACTCACAAATTTGATAGCTAGAACATAAAAGGAAAAAGTTCAGAGTACCAAACAGGCAGGTGGTTATTAGCTTATTGTTTCAAGAAGTTTGCTCATAGAAGTTGGTATTAAGAAAAATGAATATAGATTTGATTTCTACTGTGAAATGAAGTTACAGTAGCTAAGGGAGAGTAGTATCTGCCATTCCTCTAAATACAGGTTTAAGATGCTGCTGAATGCTCAGTTTATAAGAAATTTCAAAGCTGGGTACAAAATAAATGTTAAAACAATAATGTGTCACATAAAAAATAGTTAAAATATTAGTTATCAATTAACTATATGAATTTTCTCTGTTGACAATTAAATATGTCAAATGAAATATTCAACAAATCAGATAAATAGTAGTGTTAACACATCATATCTCATTTGCTATGTTAAATTCTGCATTGTTTAGAATATGTATAAGGCAACTCAAAAATCTATAAAATGATGGAAATTTTAAGTAAATAAAACTAAAATTATAAATCATAAGACTGTTGTTTCTTTTTCACACTAAAACAAATGTACAAACACTTCAAATTTACTCGTTGTTAATTTTTGCAAATGTTACTTACTCATTTCTAGACTTGAAAGACAAAAACTTTGCACTTAGGTTTTTTGTTGTTATTTGCATAGCTTTTCTTAATTAAAAATTGGTAATTTATCAATAAACCAGGCTTCCAGTTACAGAAGTTTCACTTAGTAATTCTACGGGGACTAATGTATGCCTTAAAAACAACTTACAACTCTGCTTTTTCTGCCATACGGATGAGCCGACTCTCTTCAAACTGAACTATGCCTCCAGCCTGCAGCAATTCTAAAAGGACCTGAATATTTAAAATAAATGAGTAAAACACTTTGGAATCTACTTTTATTTACTAACTCTCTAAGAGTCCATTCAGCCACACGCCACACAAAATGTAACTTTTCCTTTTTTTTTTTTTTTTTGGTCTTATTAGTTGATGTTTTGACTTGGCTTTCCCATATACGAAGTACCAGGAGGTACCCTTATGTTGATCACATTGTAATGAAGTCTTACAAAACGATAAATGGCTCTATTTTTCAAACATGGAAGAAATGCCACAGTGTTTGTAAATAAATCCTTATTAGAATATCTAATATTCTAATATCTGACCCTCCACTAAGCCAAAAATGTCCATACATATTCTTTCAAGAAGTGAATTTTTGTCTGGTGCTTTCATGTCTCACGGTTCTTTAAAATCTACTGTCCATAGGTAGTATCCATGCTTGCATGTTTAATTTTTCTACTTAAACATTAGGGTTTTTCAAAATAGCATTATTCATAAGAGCCAAAAGGTAGAAATAACCCAAATGTCCATTAATGGATGAATGGATGTACAAATTATGGTATATGCATATAATGGAATATTATTCAGCCTTAAAACAGAATGGAATTCTGTCACATGAAATAACATGGATGAACCTTAAAAACATTATGCTAAGTGAAACAAGCCAGTCACAAAAGGATAAATATTATATGATTCTATTTATATGAGGTACCCAAAGTAGTCAAATTCATAGAGACAGAAGGTAGAATGGTGGCTGGCAGGGGCTGGGGAAGGTGGTAATGGGGAGTTAATGCTTACTGCTTAATGGGGAGGCTCAGTTCAGGAATTCATGATAAAGTTCTAAAGATGGATGGTGATGATCACCGCACAACAATCATATATACTTAAAGCCACTGAAATGTACACTGAACGTGGTTAAAATCAATTTTATGGCATGCGCGCGCGCGCGCACACACACACACACACACACACACACACACACACACACACACAAACACTGGGGTTCATATAATTAAGCTTTAACCACACCAGGTAGCTGAATAAAAAAGTGAATAGGATGTTGAGGTTGATTCATCAATATTTTAAAATAAAACTCAAAATACAACAGAAACATTATATAGTCATAGAACAATATGAGAAAGCTCTCTCTTATATTTAAGTTTGAGACCCAGAGTAACATGACCCTTCCCATAACTTCAGGAAACCATTTAACAAATATTTTTCTAACATGGAAAACTGATAATTTTTTTAAGATTTTTTTAATGCTTATTTTTGAGAGAGAGAGAGAGCAAGCAAGTGAGCAGGGGAGGGGAGGAGCAGAGAGAGACAGAGACACAGAATCCAAAGCAGGCTCCAGGCTCTGAGCTATCAGCCCAGAGCCTGACATGGGGCTCAAACTCACAAGCTGTGAGATCATGACCTGAGCCGAAGTTGGGACACTTAACCGCCTGAGCCACCCAGGCACTCCCAGGAAATTGATTACTTTCAAGTTAAGAAAAGACAAAAAAGCAGAAAAGAAATAAAACCTATCTAAAACTTACTGTTCAGAGCCTTAATTGAGTCCATTTTGAGCATTATAATATACTGTAGTATAGAACTATGGAGGGGCGCCTGGGTGGCTCAGTCGGTTAAGCGTCCAACTTCGCTCAGGTCATGATCTCACGGTCCGTGGGTTCGAGCCCCGCGTCAGGCTCTGGGCTGACAGCTCAGAGCCTGGAGCCTGTTTCGGATTCTGTGTCTCCCTCTTTCTCTGACCCTCCCCTATTCATGCTCTCTCTCTCTCTGTCTCAAAAATAAATAAATGTTAAAAAAAAAAAATTTAAAAAAAAAGAACTATGGAGTGAACTCATCTACTGGGAGCCTCAATTTGGAATAATATAATAGAAATGCCATTGCTGGAGCCAGTCTTAACAATTCAGCAGAATTAAGTTTTCAGGAACTGTATAAGCCAGTTGTTAAACAGTGATTGTTAAAAATTAAATTATACAAATTTACAATTAATTAAATTAAAAAAGGTAATTAATACAATTCACTACTTCCTAATTATTTTACTACATTTTACTGTGTATGCTCTTGAGGTTTGTTACTTCATCTATGTGGTGGAAATATTATACCAGGGTGTGGCACTGTGCATCTCTTCCCAATTCCATGTTCAGTGACATCATGTTAGTAGGCTGGAATCAGCCATGGTGGGAGTACTTACACTATGGAAATCGACACATGTTATAAAAATCAGGGGTTACTATATTTT
Organism: Panthera tigris; assembly: GCF_018350195.1. Taxonomy (NCBI): domain Eukaryota; kingdom Metazoa; phylum Chordata; class Mammalia; order Carnivora; family Felidae; genus Panthera; species Panthera tigris. The sequence goes on from NC_056668.1 coordinate 81,661,670, forward strand.
ACTTATTTTAAAGGGATGTAAAATAAACAAAAAGACACATGTGTGGCATGGAACCTATCTGTCCCACAAAGCCTAAAATATTTACTCTTTGGTCCTTTACAGAACAAAAACAAAAAAAGCAAAAACCTGCCAATCCCTGGCTAAGAGAGTGATGGAAACAAGGTTAATAAGGCCATCAAATTTAAAAGTGTGCTTGTCACAATCATCACATTGCACACAGCACAGAAAATTAAGGCCTTGCCTTATATGTTTCCAGTATTTAAGAACTGATTCAGCAAAGACATCACTGATGAATGTACGAAGTCCTGCCATGCTTTCACTCCTGTACTTTCATCTTACTCACTTAAATATTGAAAATATCAACTAACATTCATGTCAGAATTACACCTGGGGAACCAGCTGTTAAAATTTTATCAGTATACCACCAGAAAACAATAAAAAATACTGCATGCAAAAATTTTTATATAGAGTACAAGAGTGCTGGACTAGAACGGAAGGAATTGAGTTCTAATCTTAGTTTTGAACTTGAGCAATTTACTTCATCAGTTTTCTGTATTTCTCAAATGAATCGAGAAAAAACCCTAATAGTCTCAAAGGAGACTCCCAATAATAGAACATTACTATACAAGGATTACTTTTCAAGGTTTGACTTGTACATTTAGATTTGGTTTTTATTTCTATTTCTATTTATTTTAGTTATTTATATTAAAATTCTTTATCATTGTACATAGCAACACCAAGATCCACTTTTCCTGCCAATAGAGAGATAGGGGCAAAGTGAGGGGTCCACATTATTATTTATATTCAATATAATTTGAGATAATAAAAATTCTAGCAGCTGTCTTATCTTCCTAAAATAGTCAGTCTGCAGCAGTCACTGGGCCACAGCTGTGAGGCGAAAAGGGTCACTGCTGCTATCCTAAGTTCTTTAGCCAAGTCTCAAGAGTCTCAACCTCCCAGCTGTGCACTATTACCATAAAAAAGACCAGCGTAGCTTTCACAGTACTTATATTTTGTAGCTTGCTTGTCTGACAAAGTCTAGCCATAACTTTTAAATAGGATGACTCTCTTAGTGCCCACACTTATAGCGGGTAAGCTTTGAAAGAATCCTACTCCTAGAAGAGACTCTCGAGAAAGTGGCCTAAGTAGAAAAAAGCGGTAATCCAACAGTTACTATCTCACAGTGATTAGTGGAAGGACAGATGGATTCTAGTCTCCAGAAATGTTTAGCCCTAATGCAGTGGGGCTATAGAGTACTCCCAAAGTTCAATGTCCCAATACTCAAGATCTGGCAGCCTTTCTGGTTCAGAACCATAGCAGCTACGAGTGGTTATCAGATAAATGGCCCTAGTGGAAAGCAGGATACAACAGGTGCCAAATGTTGCTACTTAATGGAGAAGGATGAAGTATTCCCTGTGAGTCATGCTGAATGCAAGACAGGTCCAGTCTTCCTAGGAATTTAGTTTGATATGAATTCTTTATAAATGTACTCCTAACAACCATCTGCACTATTTTCTAGTTGCCACTATCTAGCTTAGTATTAGGGTTTGGCACAATTTTTCCCCCTTATGTTTCATGAGGTCTAGCACAGAAGGGTTCTTTCCAGTTTATTCTGTCCTCTTTCCCATACTTGAGCAATAAGAGTCCCAGGGGTTCATACCTGCTGTCTTTCAGAGTGTCGGGAGTCATCATCAGGACTACAGAGGAATTCAAGGACCTGGTCAAAGGAAAGGTATTTTTTTTTATTGGAGACTAGCATGCATGCCGTAACATTGTATAATGAAAACAACAATAACTACCCCTTCTACATCATCAATTCATCCATACTCAGTCATAACAAATATCACAGATATATGGTGTCTTCCCAACTGACTGGCCTATTACATGGCACCACAGGCTCAAGTATGCTATCAATTTAATATGTATCTTATCTTTACTGTTCAGAAACATGGCTGGAAGGCAGTGCTACCAGCACACCTTAACCTTAAGATCCCTGATACCATGGACCAAGAAAAGCATGGACTTCAGAGTCAGGCCACTTGGATTTCAGTCTCAACTTTATTAACATGTAATAATAGTATTTATTGCTAAGAATCACACTAAGTATGATCCTGGATGAGTGACATAACCTCTCCAGGCTTTAGTTTCCTCATCTGCAGAATGGGGGTGCTCGGGGAGCAGTGAGTTAACATACACATATAAAACTCTAGAAGAGAGCCTGGTGTTATAAAGTGCTTAATAAATGCTTGTCATTATTGACAACTTTCTCCAGAGATAAAGTGTTTTGTTTTGTTTTGTTTTTTTTGCCACCCATGTGTTGATATGCAGGAGCTATTTAACTGGGATTAAGAGAGATCTTCAAAGTCAAAGTCATTTGTACGGACATTGAGACTTTCTAAAAGAAATCTCTCTTACAGATGATCAACATCAGAGACTTGCTACCGATGAGATGGGTGACTTCTAAAATTGAAAAATTCTTGAGCAAAGAATTCTAGGCAATTCAGAGAACACAATTAAAAGAACAAAATCTCTATAAACCAATCTCCACAAGCCATACCCCCCATGATACCAAGTTACTAAGAAAAGTCATACTACACAGGCACAACATTAAAAGAAACAACCAATTTAATCCAAATTAAAACCTCAACAGGTTTCTACCTGATAAGACATTTATCTAGTTTCTTATTTACATTAAGAAACTATATACTCCAGTGAACTTTTCTGTGAACAGCAAACAGCATAAAAACAATTCTAGCTCTCATCATTAAAAGACACTCACCTGATCAAAAAGGGTTCTGTTTACAAACAAGGTATTGTCAGGCTTTGCAAGCTGCCGGGCAAGGAACGTAAAGAGACACCCTACTTGTGAAGGAGTAAAATCTGAATTCTCCACCATAACCTAATGAGCAAAAGAGACCATTTATTCAATACATCATCTGGTTTGACACAAAATTATACCATTAGAAGGGGAAGAGGGAGCCTCATTACTGGAGACTCATGAAAAGATTCTTTTATAGGCTGTGCAACAATTGAGTTCAATGTCATTTAGAGAAGGAGCAAAAACTATTCATATTCTGAAAGGAAAACATTTTCATGATTTTTGGCATATTTCTAGGCACAATTTGGATAAGAACTGAATTGCAAGAGAGGTGATTTCAAAGAAATAATAATCATGTTTCCCTCTGGAATTCTTAAAAGAGAATCCTACTGAAGTTAAATTTAAATTAAAGTAAACCTACCAAAAAGCTGCCTACCAACACAGAGAGAGCAAAGTCATTCTGGGGTTTAAAACTAAGGTAACTTGAAGGCACAGGAAAAGATGTCCAACATCACTCATCATCGGGAAAATACAAATCAAAACCACCATGAGGTATCACCTCACACCTGTCAGAATGGCACGTATCAAAAAGATAAATAATCCAAGTGTAAGCAAGGATGTGGAGAAAAGGGAAGACTCATGCAGTGTTGGTGGTAATGTAAATCAGTGCAGCCACTATAGAAAACAGTATGGAGGTCCCTCAAAAAACTGACAATAGTATTGATCCAGAAATTCCACTTCTAAGTATTTATCTAAAGAAAACAAAAACACTAATTCAAAAAGATATATGCATCCCTGTTTACTGCAACATTACTCATAACAGCCAAGATATGGAAGCAACTTAAATTCCATCGATAGATAAATGGATAAAGATGTGGTATTTACGGGGCACCTGAGTGGCTCAGTTGGTTAAGTATCCGACTCTGGCCCAGGTCACAATCTCACAGTTCGTGAGTTCAAACCCCACATCGGGCTCTGTGCTGACAGGGTGAAGCTGCTAGGATCCTCTGTCTCACTCCCTCTCTGCCCCTCCCTTGCTTGCCTGCACATGCGTGCGCTCTCTCTCAAAAATAAACATTAAAAATTTTTTTAAAAAAAGAAGATGTGGTATTTATATACAATAGAATATTACTCAGCCACAAAAAAGAATGAAATCTTAACCATGTGTTACAACATGGATGGACACTATGCTAAGTGAAATAAGTCAGAGAAAGACAAATACCATATGATTTCACTTATTAAGTGAAATCTAAAGAACAAAACAAAACAGAAACAGATGCAGAACTAACTGAGGGTTGCTGGGGGGTGGAGTGGGAAAGGGGGTTGAATAAAACAGGTAAAGAGGATTAAGAGGTACAAACTTCCAGTTATAAAACAAATAAGATACAGACAGGAAATGTACAGCATAGAGAATATAGTCAATACTACTGTAACAGCTTTGTATGGTAACAGATGGTAACTAGATTTACTGTGGTGACCATTTCATAATGTATGTAAATACTGAAATCACTATGTTATACATCTGAAACTAGTACAGTATTGTATGTCAATTATTCTTAAATAAAAACACTTTTTAAAAAATTTTTTTTTAATGTTTATTTATTTTTGAGACAGAGAGAGACAGAGCATGAATGGGGGAGGGGCAGAGAGAGAGGGAGACACAGAATCGGAAGCAGGCTCCAGGCTCTGAGCCATCAGCCCAGAGCCCGACGCATCAGGCTCAGAGCCCGACGCGGGGCTCGAACTCACGGACCGTGAGATCATGACCCGGGCTGAAGTCAGACGCTTAACCAACTGAGCCACCCAGGCGTCCCTAAAAACACTTTTTTAAGTAAGATAACTAGAGAGTGAAGGCATCCCAAAAAAGACGTCAGCTAGCCCAGCAATCAGTGAAGTGAATGGCTTCTGCCCTGTCTATAAGCAGTTCCTTAAACAGATGGTTTCATATAACAGGCTGTTTATGATCACACACAGTTATCAAACCATAATCGTTCCTCTGCTTTAGGTGAGCTCTCATCTCCTGAGTACCTCCTATGAGTGAGATGGTATAGCAAATACCTTCAAGGAAATTATGAGCAAGAACGCAAGGTGACAGCGGTAACAAATCTTAAATAAAAGGTACAATGCAACTAACATTGTCATAAAGGAACAAATGGCTACAAAAGCACAGTAGGGAAAATGAGAGAAGGAATTTGAAAAGAAATGAGGAAAGTAGGGGAATGTGAGAAGAGAGAGTAACCCACGCCAGGAGAAGACTGTGAGCAAAAGCATGGACACTGGAAAATACAAGTGCGTGCAAAGAAACTGGACTTCTTTAGAGTGCAGCCACATGCAAGAGGAGGAGGGAGATATTAGATTGAAAAGATGAGGCCTTGAATACATTCTAAGGAATCTAGAGTTTATTCCATAAAAAAACTGGGGCTCTATTGACCATGTTCAACCATGAGAGCTTATCATCATCAGGATTGGGCTTAGGAAAATTATCCAGTTGGAGAACAGAGTGAAATAACACAAGGAAGAATTAAAAGGCAGGGAGCCCAAGCAAGATGCATATGACTGCAATGGAGTCTCTCCTCCAATGGATAATTGGGGTCCGAACTAGGGCAGTGATCATGAAAACAGAAGCAGGAACAGGTGCAAAAGACGCCACCGGAAAGAGGCAACAGGACAAGGATTTATCTGTGTGGAAATGTGTGGCTTTTAAAGAGGAGGAATAAACAACGACAGACCTTGAGCCTGACAGGCAGGTAGGACGATGATGGCATTAGCAAAGAGAGAATACAGAAGACAGAGAAGGAAGATCAGGCATTGTTTTGAATTAGCTAAACAACAAACTGTCTCATCTATCGGAAGTCCTAAGTCCCCTCTCCCACTCTCATTCAAAGATAAAATGTAAGATTCCTCCTGTTATAAAACATTCCCTTGGGGCCCAGCTTTTGGCCTACCTCCTTTTACTTTGGTAGCAGTGTATCCCTTTCTTTAACTCTCCTTGCTTTAGTCCAGCAAACACAGCTTGTTCAAGTGCATAATTCAGCATTACCAGAGTATGAGAATATTTCAAGTTATAATCTGTGTATGTGTATATCTAAATTCTAATTGGTAATAGATAATTCAAAGAGCTTTCTCCAGCTTTAAAATACTCAATCATCACTCCCTTTCAGTGTACAGGTGCTTTCCTGGGACTCAACTCTTGGGCCCAGCCAGTGCTCCTCTCTGCTTATTTAGCCCTTTCTTCTGGTTTCTGGGTGTGAACTCCTTAATTTTATGATCCTGGAAATAACTCCTGAGAAAAGAGTTCTAACTCTCAGCCAATTCCCTTGCCACCTCAGCAAGCGTCTAACTGGTTATCTTCCTCGAAATTCTGGCCTCTCTGTGTTTCCTTTCTTACCTACTCCAGGGGCCATGCTTACAAAAATTCTGAGTAATCTTATACAAAGTCACAAATTAACAGCTTTTTACTTCTACGTCTGTAGTCATTCAGCACACATCATATCACCTTACATGCAATGTTCATCCAGTGTTCCCTGGTCACTGCCTACATTCCTATTTTCACTGGCTCCATCAGTACTACAGTTGTCAGTGCAACTCTTTCATCAAAAATGAGAAAAAAACTCTCAAAAGTTCATTCTTCATTGACGCAAGATAAATACTACCAAAACAATATACAAGGATAGCAATTCACCAACTCTAATAGTTTAAGTACTTTATGGAGCTTCAGGCTCTTCATTTGGATCATTCCTCTAACTTAGTATAGTTTTAAGTTCAAATTCCAATTCAATAAACTTGCAAACATGCCTTGAACATCTCTAGCTTCCATTGTGCTGGACACGTTAAAACAAGGATACACATAAAAAAAAAAAAATCTTCACAGTCTCTATCTATAGGAAACTCAGTCCCAGGCAGGAAAACATAGATGTAAACAATTACCATACAGTGTGCCGCGTATAGTATAAAGTGTTGTATGAACACAGAGAAGGGGCAACTAATCCAACTGGAAATACGGAAGAGGATTCTAGATTCTAAAAGAGTTTCTCATGGATGATATTTGAGTTATGCCTTGGACAATGGTTAGGAATCTGCCAGGCAGAGAAAGGGAAGGAAAGGCATGATGGGATAAAAGAAAACTACACAAAGAACTTAAGACATAAAGATGACACAGAAAGCTCATGAATTGCAATAACTTAATATAGTTGAGAAGTCTGTAATATAGAGAGTGTGTTGCAGGCGGTGTGGTGGAGATAGGAGAGAAAAGTTACAGAGAAGTAGTCAAGGACCAGAAAATATAGAAGGATCTTGGGTGTCATGTTAAACAGCTTTAGATGAGTATGGCAGAAACTAGTACTTGTGCTCCAACATCTGCTCTTCCTTCCTAACTTAGAAACAGAACTCCTCATTTTAGGCTAAACACATGGTAACCCACAATACAGAGTACATTTCTCAGTCTCTCTTAGCAGCTGAGAAGCAATATATCTAAGTTCTGATCAACATGTTATAAGCAGAATTGTAGTACACAACTTCTAAAAAGTTTTCTTAAAGAGAGGGAACTCCTTTCTTCATCTCTTTCTGCATTCAGGCTGGTTAGAATGTAGAGGTGATGGCTGGAACCCAGGCAGATATTTTGGACCAAAAGACAGAAACCATGTACTAAGAATAGTAACAGTGAGCCCCTCCCCCGTTCATGCTCTGTCTCTCTCTGTCCCAAAAATAAATAAAAAACGTTGAAAAAAAAAATTAAAAAAAAAAAAAAAAAAAAAAGGGCGCCTGGGTGGCGCAGTCGGTTAAGCATCCGACTTCAGCCAGGTCACGATCTCGCGGTCCGTGAGTTCGAGCCCCGCGTCAGGCTCTGGGCTGATGGCTCGGAGCCTGGAGCCTGTTTCCGATTCTGTGTCTCCCTCTCTCTCTGCCCCTCCCCCGTTCATGCTCTGTCTCTCTCTGTCCCAAAAATAAATAAAAAACGTTGAAAAAAAAAATTTAAAAAAAAAAAGAATAGTAACAGTGAAAGCAGAAGGCATCTGCATCCCTAATGAGTTTGTGAAGCCACTCTACCAGATCAGGTTGCCTACCTGCAGACTCCCACGGAGAAAAATAAATTCCCATCACAATTAAACTATCGTTATTTTGTATTTTCTCTCACAGCCGAACTCAATTCCAACTGATCCAACAGGGAGTCAGAGAAGAATAAAGGAAAGGCAAGATCACAAATTAAAGGAAGACAAGATTAGGTATTGAGAGACCATTTAGGAACTCCAGGTAAAAACTCTCCATACCACCTACCTGGATCAAACTGGCATTCTTTGGGGGCTTAGCAAGCTTATTCTCATATTCATCACTGCCTATCTTACAAGGTTAATAAATAGCTCAATTAAGATAATGTATATAAACGTGCTTTGAAAATTATAAAGAACTATTATAAATGTAATGCATTAATGTCATACACAATTAGAGAACATTTCATTTTGGTATCTTGTCCAAAATAATTGAAAACTCCCTAAGAGGAAGAAATCTCCATTCTACAGCCAAATGAACAGGATGAAAATTCTAAGCTTTCAACTACAAGAAACTGGCCTGGTTCAAACTGTGCAGATGGAAAGGAAAAGCATCTGTCTCTGCATTCATTCATTAGCAACAGCATGGATCTCAAAATAGCTTTGGACTGAATTTAGTTAGATTTAAACTGAGATGATCTTCTCTGTGCCTCTAATCATTCTGAAGTGTTACCACCATCTCAGTGCCACGGTCAAACTACAGCAACACAGCGATGCTGGTCTGAGACAGAAGAAGATTCTTCACATTAATTGTTTTCTTAAAGCATTCTGAAGTCAGTCACCATTATTTCACAAAATCATATTAATATAGTAATTACCACAAAATGCATCTCTCAAGGGCAGTACCCTGTATCCTAGTAGCAAGTCTACAGCTGAGATACAGTAACAATTTTTTTTGAATTAATGATTAGTTTTTCACTCAGGTTTGGAAGACAAAGACATCACAACAAAATTTCTTTGGACATACTGCTTTATTAAATAAGATTATGAAATAAGATTATTTTTGCTATAAAACAATTCAACTTTCTTAAACATCAATACAAAGACATCTATTCTCTGAGTACTCACTTTCAACAAAATGTCCACAATTCGTTGTTGATATTCTACAGCTTGCTTGTCATTTTTAAAATCTTCAAAGGTCTAACAGGAAGAAATTTTTAAAAATAATTATTATTTGTAAAATTTGAAGGAAACAAGATATTAATTTCTTACTAATAGGCAGGTAAAATCCCAAATAAGATAACCATTCCGCATCAGGTTTTTCCTTCTATACCTTTAAATAGTAAGTTGTTTTTAGTAAGTTAGCCAGAGAGCTATAGCATTTAATACTGCATGGTATTCTAGGACTTTAAAACCAGATAACAAGTATAAAAATATAGTAACTATCATACAACCAAAGAGTGACTTCAGAAAGGAGGGCAAAGTTTACAGGCAATGAAAAAGAAGAAACACTAAGGGTAAGAGGCAAATTTATGAACAAGGGCTTGAGAAAATACATGTTACATGCTCAGCCATCATTCCATTTATGCTATTTAGAAATAATAACTGAAGTACAGTTTATTAACTTGCATGAAAAATAACTTTCATGATTTTCATTGAAACTAAAAAAAATGATGTTCAATGACAGATTTTTTTTTTAATTATGGTAAAACTGTCACAATGTTAAAATCCTCAAGCCAACATATAAGGACTAAGTATCCCATTTTCAAAACACTCCAAGTACAGCACTCTGATGTCCTTGCACAAGTAGAGCCAGATATATTTAGAACAAAACATATACCAAAGTAAATGACAGCATCGGATTCTGAAAATACCTAGTACCTATAAAATGCATATATGAAGGAATTAAAATTGTTTTCACTACCAAAAAAATTAAAACAAAAGTATTTATTGAATAATAAAAGTGATGAAAGACTTGAAGATCTTTCCTGTGGTTTTCACTTAGCACATGTGGGTCTTAGAAATACAGCAGTAATTTAGTGCTTATTTTCCTGAAACAATAAAATAGACCACATAGTGTCCCAAGAGATTTAAAAAAAGGAATTTTAAAGCCATGAACTTTCAAGACTACATTATGGTTACATTCAAACCAAAATACTGCTGTTCTTTAAGTAGGCCCTAAATTTCCCCAACTTCTGCAATAATACTTTGGATGAGTATGCCCTTCCTGCTCCTCTCTTGACACACACTAAGTGCTTTAAACAAATGATGCTCATCTGTCTACTTAATGACAGAAAAATAAAATCTTTTCTTTTTTTAAAGCTCTTTCTTCAACGAGACTGCTTTGCTGCCAGTTAGTTGAGAAAAGTTGAGATGAGTTACCAAGGAGACTGCAGGAACTCTCAGTCTGTAAACTCAAACAGAACATATTTTAACGTTTAAGTGGGTTAAATTTTACCCTGCCTGAAGACAGAAAGATGAACTACAAAGTCTCTCAGTTCTATCTTCAGGTTTATGAACACACTGATACACACTAATACAAACACATACCTCCACCCCCACCTCGGCCTGCCAAAATGAGATGTCACTCTGCAGGTACAAATAAAAGGTACTATCTGCTACAAGTGCTATTTAACTAAAAATCATGGAGAAATTAACATATTAAAAACAACAGCAGTGGCAGCTAGTAAGAAAAGAATTTCTTATCCATTTTCCTTTTGGCAGCATGTATTCACTGCTTTGAAACATATTGAGAGTTTACTTGTATAAACATAATTAAGTGGTGATATACTCTAGTATGAATATTATGATATATATAATGACATATTTTGGTTGTAGTTTACAGCTGCCACTAAAATGGCATGTCATTGTCATTATCACTCCATTGAAGATGCTTCCAATTATACAATGCTTGTTGGAGGAATAACATGTCCTAATGGAGAATGACAGTTTGTGAAGCACAAAGACCTACAAAGCCACCCAAAAGCACAGACATGACCACAAGTAAAGTAAGAGAAATCGAATGCATATATGAAGAGAACTAATAAAATTTAAATAAAAAAGTAAAAGAGATCAGAGAAAAGATGACAAATAGAGAAGATAAAGAAAATACAATATACAAATAATTGTAGTTTAAGATGAAACAAAATAATGAAGTAGAAAAAGCATTTAAATCTGTAATTCAAGAAGACTTTCTTGAAATAAAAGGACTTGAATCCACACATTGAACAGGCCTATAGCATACATGGTATGACCCAGAAAAGTCAATTCTGAGTGATATCTTAGAGTAAAACTATCAGTCTTTAAAGACAAACTAGACTGGGAGAAAACATTTGCTAAGCTTATGTAATCTGACAAAGAACTTGTATTTCAAATTGGTAAAGAACTTTCAAACCTAGCAAGAAAATACACAATTTTTAAAAATATGAACAGATATTTCACCAAAGAGAATATATACAGATGACAAACATGTCTTCTCTGCTAATATATTTTAATGAAAAGATGCTTACTGACATTAGGTAAAAGGAAAATATAATTAAAACCATAATGAGATACCACTACACACCTTTTAGAACGGTCAATTTAAAAAAATAAACTATAGCAAGTGTTGGTGAGATGAAGGAACAGACTGATACCTATACTACTAGCAGGAATGTAAAATGGTAGAACCACTTTAGAAAACAGCCTGTCAGTTTCTTACAAAGTAAAATAAAACACTTAACAAATGACCCAGCAATTCTAGTCTTTGGTATTTACTCAAGAAATTTATGTCCACACAAAGACCCATATGTAAATGTTCATAATAGTGGTGTTCAAAACAAGAACCAAGAACCATCTACTGGTGAACAGATCAACAAACTGTACACACATAAAATGGAAAATTACACAGCCTTAAAAAGGAACAACCTGGTTCAAGAGAATATGACAGCAGAGTAGAAGGATCCTAGACTCACCTAGTCCCATAAATACAACTAGATACCTATCAAATCATCCTACATACCTCAGAAATTGACCTGAAGATTGACTGAACAAACTCCACTAAAGGGAGAAAAGAGGCCACACTGAAGATGGTGGAAAGTGTGGAGACATGGTTTAGAAGAGAAACAGCAGCTCCTTGGGAGGGGAGGGAGCCGTAGTCTTGGAGAAGAATGAGAGAGAAAGGAGCAGACAGAGGAAAGCACAAGGAGAACGTTTCTCCAAAGCCATTAGCTTGGAAAACAAGAGGGGCTGAATTTCACGAATTCTTGCAATCAGCAGGGCTTAAAGCCTGGAATTTTATTTTTATTTTATTTTTATTTATTTATTCTAATATGAAATTTATTGTCAAATTGGTTTCCATACAACACCCAGTGCTCATCCCAAAAGGTGCCCTCCTCAATACACATCACCCACCCTCCCCAGACTCTTAAAGACTGAAAACAAACTGAAGGTTGATGGGGGTGGGAAGCCTGGAATTTTAAAGGTCACAGGCTTAGCTGTGATAGAGCTGGAGGGCACTGAGGGGCTCCTGGAGAGAAGGTAAGCAAGCAACTTGGGGGCAGACAGTGTGAAAGCAGCAATCTCAAGAGTGGGTGAGGCACATGGCGGTGGGTGAGGGGGTGGGGGGGGTGGGGGGGGAGGGGATGTACATTATTTGCTCTTCTCAGAACTCTTCCTGGAGAGGCAGCAGTCATGGACACACCACACCTCTTTGGGAAACAAAGGAGCTAGCTAGTGCTATTTTCTTCTCTTGCCCCTCAGCAGAAACACAGAGCCACCTGTGGGAAGCAGTGCAGTTCTGACACCAGGCTGCCTAACTTGCTTACAACAAGCCCCACCCCCTCTGTACTCTGGTGGAACTGCCCTTCTCAGTCACACCTGCATCAGTTCCAGCACAGTGGGCCCCCCCCTTAGAAAACCAACACAAACCCCCTGCCCATACCACATCTCCCAACCAGAAACTTTTGCAGGGCCTCAGTTCCAGTGGAGGTGGTGACAGGTCTCACTCCACAAGCAGATCAGAGCACACTCAGTTAAAACTCCCCACATGCAGGCCAGGACCAAACATTGTCTATGGCAGGCAAGGAGAGCTTCTGAGACCACTGGCCTGAAGGACAGAGCAACCAGAAAACAACAGCAGAGCAAACAAGCACACACTAGAGACATTCCCTGAAGCACTAGGTAGGTCCTGGGCACTACATGACCTTAAGGCCATTACTTTCAGGAGCAGGACACATAACTAGCATTTCTAACACACATAAGGCAGAGATTTAGACAAAATGCAAAGACAGAGAGATTTATCCTAAGTAAAAGAATACGATAAGGCCGCAGCCAGAGATTGAAGTGAAAGTGACATAAGTAACATAACTTACAGAGAATTTAAAGCAACAATCACAAGGATACTCACTGGGTTTGAGAAAAGAAGACATCAGTGAGACCCTTACCACAAAGATAAGAGTTAAAGAAGAATCAATCAGAAACAAAGAGGGCAACAAACAAGATTAGAAACATTCTTGATGCAATGAAAAGCAGGCTAGAAAAGCAGAAGAATCAATTAATGACCCAGAGAAAAAGTAAAAGAAAGTAATGAAGCTGAACAAGAGAGAAAGAATTATGTTAAGACCAGACATAGGGAACTCAGGGACTCTATCAAATATAACAACATTCATGTTACAGGAGCCCTAGAGGAAGAGAGAGAAAAGAGGTCAGAAAATTTATTTAAAGAAATAATAGCTGAAAACTTTGCTAATCCAGGGAAGGAAACAGACATCTAGACCCAGGAGGCACACACAACACCCATCAAAATCAACAAAATCAGGCCAACACCAAGACATATTGTAATTAAACTTTTAAAATATAGCAATGAAGAAAAGAATCTTAAAAGCAACAAAAGAAGTCATTACCTTACAAGGGAAAATCCATAAGGCTATCTGGAGATTTTTCAACAAAACTTGGCAAGCCAGAAGGCAGTGGTTTGATATATTCAAAGTGCTGAATGGGAAAAATCTGCAGCCAAAAATACTCTATCCAGCAAGGCTACCATTTGGAATAGAAGGAGAGATAAAAGCTTCACAGACAAACAAAAACTAAAGGAGTTCGTGACCACTACACCAGCCCTGCAAGAAATAGTAAAGAGGACTCTTTGAGCGGAAAGGAGAGGACAAAAGTGACAGTATAAAAGCACAAAACACAAAGCAGTAAAAATGAGTATTTCTGTAATATTCAGCCAAACAACTCACACAAGAAAAAGGATATAAAATATAACAACATATACCCAAAATGTGCACAAAAGGGAAGAGAATGGATACAAAGTTGAACAACCATCAACTTAATAAGAACTATTATTTGCAGAAGAGGTTATATACAAACCTAATAGTAACCATATATCAAAACCCACTAATAAACATGCAACAAACAAAGAGAAATCCAAATATATCACTAAAGAAAATCAGCAAAACTCAAGAGAAAGACAAGACAGGATCAGAGAAAATCTCCAAAAACAACCACAAAGTAAGTGATAAGATGGAAATAAATACATATCTATCAGGAATAACTTTGAATGTAAGGGGCTAAATACTTCAGTCAAAAGACATAGGGTGTCAGAATGGATAAGGAAACAAGACCCATCTACATGTTGCCTACAAGAGACTCGTTTTAGATAAAAAGACACCTTCAGACTGAAAGTGAGGAGATGGGAGAAATATTTATCATGCAAATGGATGCCAAAAGAAAGAGTAGCAATACTTAACACTGGACAAACTGGACTTTAAAACAAAGACTGTAACAAGAGACAAAGAAGGGCATTATATATAATAATAAAGGGAACAATCCAGCAAGAAGACGACATAACAATTGTAAATATTTATGCAGCAAACAAGTAGCACCCAAATATATCAAGCAATTAGTAACAAACAAAAAGGAACTACTTGATAATAATACAATTATAGTAGGGGACTTTACCACCCACTTAGATCAATGCACAGATCATCTAAACAGAAAAGCAACAAGGAAAGAATGGGTTTAAATGATATACTGGATTAGATAGACTTAAATATATATTCAGAACATTCCAGCCTAAAACAGCAGAATGCACATTGTTTTCAAGTGCACATGGAACATTCTCTAGAATAGGTCACATATTAGGTCACACAACAGGCCTCAACAAATGCAAAAAGATTAAAATCATACCATGCACCTTTTCTGACCACAACACTATAAAACTAGAAGTCAACCATAAGAAAACATTTGGAAAGACCACAAATACAGGAGGGTTAAACAACATGCTACTAAACAATGAATGTTCAACCAGGAAATCAAAGAAGAAATGAAAAAAATATATGGACACAAATGAAAATGAAAACACAATGGTCCAAAACCTTTGGGATACAGCAAAAGGAGTCCAAAACTTTATAGCAATTCAGGCCTACCTCAGGAAGCAAGAAATATCTCAAATAAACAACCTAGCCTTACAACTAAAGGAGCTAGGAAAAGAACAAACAAAATCCAAAAACAGTAAAAGGAAGGAAATAATAAAGATAAGACCAGAAATAAATGAAACAGAAACTAAAAAATGGAACAGGGGCTGAATGAAACCAGGGGCTGGTTTTTTGAAAAAATTAATAAAATTGATAAACTCCTAGGCAGTCTTCTCAAAAAGGACCCAAATAAATAAATCACAATGAGAGTAGAGAAATAACAACCAACACCACAGAAATACAAACAATTATGAGAGATTATGAAAAACTATATGCCAACAAATTGGACAACCTAGAAGAAATGGATAAATTCCCAGAAACATATAAACTACCAAAACTGAAATGGGAAGCAGTAAACTTGAACAGATGAATAACTAGCAAAGAAATTGAAACAGTAATCAAAAAACTCCCAAACAAGAAAAGTCCGGGACCAGATGGCTTCACAGGTAAGTTCTACCAAACACTTAAATAAGAGTTAATATCTATTCTTCTCAAACTATTACAAAAAAAAGAAAAAAGAGAAAAACTTCCAAATTTATTCTATGAGGCCAGCATTACCCTTATACCAAAACCAGATAAATACACCACTAAAAAAGATAACTAGAATAAATAAACTTAAAAAAAAAAAGACGGGGTGCCTGGGTGGCTTAGATGGTGTCCTCTGACTGTGGCTCAGGTCATGATCTCGTGGTTTATGAGTTCAAGCCCCACATTGGGCTTCACACTGACAGTACAGAGCCTGCATGAGAGTCTCTCTCCCTCTCTCTGGCCCTCCCCTATCTGCTTGCTCTCTCTCTCTCTTTCAAAATAATAAATTAACTTAAAAAACATAAAGAGAGGGGCGCCTGGGTGGCTCAGTCGGTTAAGCGTCCGACTTCGGCTCAGGTCATGATCTCACGGTCCGTGAGTTCGAGCCCCCCGTCGGGATCTGTGCTGACAGCTCAGAGCCTGGAGCCTGCTTCAGATTCCGTGCCTCCCTCTCCCTCTGCCCCTCCCCTGCTCACGCTCTGTCTCTCTCTGTCTCAAAAATAAATAAACGTTAAAAAAATAAAAAATAGGGGCGCCTGGGTGGCTCAGTCGGTTAAGCGTCCGACTTCAACTCAGGTCACGATCTCGCTGTCCGTGAGTTCGAGCCCCGCGTTGGGCTCTGGGCTGATGGCTCAGAGCCTGGAGCCTGTTTCCGATTCTGTGTCTCCCTCTCTCTCTGCCCCTCCCCCGTTCATGCTCTGTCTCTCTCTGTCTCAAAAATAAATAAACGTTAAAAAAAAAAAAATTAAAAAAAAAATAAATAAAATAAAAAATAAAAAAAAAAATAAAGAGAACTAGAGGCCAATATTCCTCAGGAACACAGATGCAAAAATTCTCAATGAAATATTAACAAACCAAATCCAACAATATATTAAAAAAAAAAAAAAAAAGCATTCACCATAGTGAAGTGGGATTTATTCCTGGGTTGCAAGGGTAGTTCAATATTCCCAATCAACGTGATACATCACATTAACAAAAGAAAGGATAAGAACCATATGATCCTTTCAATAGATGAAGAAAAAACATTTGACAAAGTATACCATTTTTCATGATAAAACCCTCAACAAAGTAGGTTTAGAGGGAACACACCTCAACGTAACACAGGCCATATATGAAAAACCCATAGCTAAAATCCTCCTAAATGGGGACAAACTAAGAGCTTTTCCTCTAGTGTAAGGAACAAGATAGGGATGTCCACTCTCACCACTTTTATTCAACATAGTAATGGAAATCCTAGCCACAGCAATCAAACAAAAAGAAATAAAAGGCATTGAAATCATCGAAGAAGTAAAACTTTCACTATATGCAGATGACATGATGCTATATATAGAAAACCTTAAAGATTCAACCAAAAAACTGCTAGAACTGATAAACAAGTTCAGTAAAGTTGCAGGATATAAATCAACATACAGAAATCTAGTGCATTTCTATATACCAATAACGAAGCAGCAAAAAGAGAAATCAAGGAATCAACCCCACTTACAACTGCACCAAAAACAATAAGATAGCTAGGAATAAATCTAAACAAAGAGGTGAAAGAGCTGTACTCTAAAAACTATAAAGCACTGATGAAAAAAAATGGAAGATGACACAAAGAAATGTAAAGACATTCCAAGGGCACCTGGGTGGCTGAGTCTGTTAAGTGTCCAAATTCACATCAGGTCATGATCTCACAGTTCCTGAGTTCTGGCCCTGCATAGGGCTCCATGCTGACAGTGCTGAGTCTGCTTAGGATTCTCTCTCTCCCTCACCCTCTGCCCCTCCCCTGCTCGTGCTTTCTCTTTGTCAAAATAAATAAACTTTAAAAAAAACAAAAAGAAAGAAAGACATTCCATGTCATGCACTAGAAGAACAAATACTGTAAAATATCTACACTACCCAAAGCAATCTATAGATTTAATGTAATCCTTATCAAAATACCAACAGCATTTTTCACAGAGCTACAACAAATGATCCTAAAATTTGTATGGAACCACAAAAGATTCCAAATAGTTAAAGCACTTTTTTTTTTTTTGATGTTTATTTATTTTTGAGAGACAGAGTGACAGAGCAGAAGGGGACATAGAATCTAAAGTAGGCTCCAGGCTCTGAGCTGTCAGCACAGAGCTCAACATGGGGCTCGAACTCATGAGCCACGAGATCATGACCTGAGCTGAAGTCGGCCCCTTAACCAACTAAGTCACCCAGGCACCCCCAAAGCAATCTTGACAAAAGAAAAGCAAAGTTGGGAGCATCACAATTCTGGATTTCAAGTTTTATTACAAAGCTGTAATAATCAAAGCAGTATGGTACTGGCACAAAAACAGAAACAAAGATCCATACAACAGAATAGAAAACCCAGAAATGAACTCACAATTATATGGTCAATTAATCTTTGACAAAGCAGGCAAGAATATGCAATGGGAAAAAGTATCTTCAACAAATGCTGCTGGGAAAAATGAACAGCTACATGCGAAAGAATGAAACTGGACTATTTTCTTACATCAAACACAAAAATAAATTCAAAATGGATTAGGAACCTAAATGTGAGAACTGAAACCCTAAAAATCTTAGAGAAGAACATAGGCAGTGACATAAGCCATAGCAACTTATTTCAAGATATATTTCCTGAGGCAAGCAAAAATAAACTACTAGAACTATATTAAAATAAAAACAGCAAAGGAAGCAATCAACAAAACTAAAAAGGTAACCTATGGAATGGGAGAAGATATTTACAAATGACATATTTGATAAAGGGTTATTATCCAAAATATATAAAGAACTTATAAGACTCAACAGCTTAAAAATGAGTAATTCAATTAAAAAATGGACAGAAGACTTGAACATTCTTCCAAAAGATGGCATACAGATGGCCAACAGACACATGGAAAAGATGATCAACATCACTGATTATCAGGGAAATGCAAATCAAAACTACAATGAGATTTCACTTCACACCTGTCACAATGGCTAAAATCAACAATACAGAAACAACAGGCGTTGGTGATGATATGAAGAAAGAGGAAACTTCTTCTTGCACTGTTGGTAGGAATGAAAGCTGATGTAGCCACTGTGGAAAACAATATAGAGGTTCCTCAAAAAGTTAAAAATAGAACTACCCCATGATTCATCAGTCATACTACTGGGTATTTACCCAAGGAATACAAAAATAAATTGAAGAGATACATGAACTCTGATGTTTATAACCACATTATCTATAATAGCCAAATTATGGAAAAAGCTCAAGTGTCCACTGATTGACGAATGGATAAAGAAGATATGGTGGGGGTGCCTGGGTAGCTAGTCAATTAAGCATCTGGCTTTGGCTCACGTCATGATCTCAAGGTTTATGGGTTCGGGCCTTGCATCGGGCTCTGTGTTGACAGTTGAGAACCTAAAGACTGCTTTGGATTCTGTCTCCCTTTCTCTCTCTGCCCCTCTCCACTTATACCTCCTCCTCTCTCCATCTCTCAAAAATTAATAAACTTTAAAAAAATTAGAGAAAAAAGAAGATACGGCACACGCGCGCACGCGCGCACACACACACACACAATGGAATATTACTCAGCCATAAAAAAGAATGAAATCTTGCCATTTGCAATGGCACAGATGGAGTTAGTACTATGGTAAGTGAACTAAGTCGGTCAGAGAAACACAAATACCATATGATTTCACTCATATGTGGAATTTAAGAAACAAAACAAATGAGCAAAGGGGAAAACAAAAGAGAGAGGCAAACCAAGAAAGAGACTCTTAACTACAGAGAACAAACTGATGGTTACCAGAGGGGAGGTGGGGGGGATGGGTTAAATAGGTAATGGGGATTAAGGAGTACACATCTGATGAGCACTGAATATTGTATGGAAATGTTAAATCATGATACTGTACAACTGAAACTAATATTATATTGTATGTTAACTAACTGGAATTTAAATAAAAACATTAAAAAAAGGCCCAATCTATTAATACAAGCAACAGCACTGATAAATCTCAAAAGCATTATTTTAAGTGAAAGAAGCCCGAAAAAACTACAAAGCATATGATACTATTTATATGACATCCTGGCAAGGGCAGAATTTCAGTATTAGAAAGCAAATTGGCAATTGCCAGGGGCTGGCATTTAGGATGTGATGGAAATGTTCCATATTAGTTGTAAGAGTGGTCACAAGACCGTATGCATTTGTAAAACTCTTCTCTTGAAGATATATATTATACCTTTATATATATAATTATATATAATTATATTATACCTCAAGGAAGCTAAATTTAAAAACCTTACTTTAAAAAATATTCCAAAGTGAAAAAAAAGTGGTAAAATGGGATTTAAAAATCTGTCACATAAATTACAAGCCCCTGAAAATGTTTTTTATTAAGATATATTAACTGAATTAGGAAAGTTGGATGATGAATCAATCGTGGCAAAATAGGTAGTGAGTCCAGGATTTCAGATCCTAGGTCTTGTCAATTTCTCCAGCTCTGGTACTTGGGCATGCAGCCAACACATGATACAAGCATGTAAGAAAACCTCCACATGCCTTTCAAGCATTTCAAATTCATTAAGTCCAAAAGAGAATTAATATCTATGTTTCCCCATCGCTCACCACAACCTCGTCCTACCCCTCATCTTCTGAGAAACCAGTTTCTCTTCTGATTCCCTAGTGAATAAATAAACCACCATATATCCAATTAACCAAGTCAGAAATCTAGGAATCTTTGACACTTCCCATTTGTCTTATCCTTCACACCCAGTGGCACAATAAGCCCTATGTTTTAGGCCAATTTGCTTCCTAAAATATCTTTCAAATCCCTTCACATCTTATTATCCCTGGTATCACAGCCTTAATTCAAGCCACCTCTATACTATACTTAGATTACTACAAAAATTTGCTAACAGATCTTCTTGCCTCCAAAGTTGTCTTTTTACAACCCATTTTCATACAACAGTTAGGGGGAGTTTTTCTAAACTACAAATCATGATATTCCTCTACTTAAAAGGTTTCGGTGGCTACCTACTACTCTAGTGTAGAAGTCTAAACTTCTCACCATGGATTAAAAAACTCAGTCTCTTCCTACCTTTTTGATTTGTTTCTCACTATAGGCTTCCTTACACTTCAAGATGTGGTCATACAGATTTTTTTTTTTTTTCCAATTCCTTAGTATACATTGTTCTGTCTTGTTTCCAGGCCTTTTTATATATTCTGTCCTTCTACCTAGAATACTTTTCCCTAATCCTAACCTAATTTCTACCCATCCTTTGAGACTCAACATGAACATCATTTCATACAAGAAACCTTCCTTAACCTTCCATTAGATTCCTCTCTTAGGTGTGTGTATGGCATCCTGCACTTCACCAATGGCACACACTACACTTTGCTATAATTACTTATCTAAAAGTCTAGAAGCTCTCCTCCACAAAGGCAGGCTTTATATCTTGTCAGCCAAGGGTACACTCCCAGTTAGTACAGTACATGTGACATACTAGGTGCTCATATTTGCTATGCAAATGAGATTGTACTGCAACCTTACTATCAATCAATCCTCAATTCAGATATCAGCACAATTCCAAATGCTACCAGAGCCCTTAAAAAAAAAAAAAAGGAAAATTAGTTAAAATTCTTTGTTGCTCTCTACTACTTTTTCTGTACCCCCTGCCTCATCACTTTGTTTCTTTTTTCCTACATGCCAGAGACCAAGTATTCTTATGTTCTCTAAGGTTGTTGAAGGTTTCTTTGTTGTTGTTCTTTTTTAATTTTTTTTAATGTTTATTTATTCTCGAGACAGAGAGAGACACAGCATGAGCAAGGAAGGGGCAGAGAGAGAGGGAGACACAGAATGTGAAGCAGGCTCCAGGCTCTGAGCTGTCAGCACAGAGCCCGACGTGGGGCTCGGACCCACGAACTGTGAGATCATGACCTGAGCCGAAGTCGGACGCTCAACGACTGAGCCACCCAGGCGCCCCAAGGTTTCTTAAACCAATCAGATCTGACTTCCAGTTCTAAGTTTCTTTTCCCTTCTTCCTATGCAATTAAAATTACTACTTCTGAAGCCAAATATTCAAATAAACTAATTAAAAGAATAATATAACTGGGAATCTTAACTTTCTCATAGGCTTTCTTCTTATTTAACAGTTTATTACGTTATTCAATTCATAAATGTACTGTATGCTCATTAGAGAAATTTGCCCCATCTCACAATCACTAATAATATTTAAGTCTTATTTCCTTCTGGTCTTTTTTCTCTAAATATTGTGCACATGCAACATTTGTGTGTTTTATACATTGGTGGGTCTATTGTTTCACTACCCACTGTAATATAAGCACTATCCATACCATCAAAAGCTTTTTAAAAAACAACTACAATACTATTTAATTGGAATGATATATTATGTGTTATATAATTATTCCCCTGGGGGCATTTTCATAGACAACCTGGCTCACCCAAATCCATCTTTAATTTAACATGTATAAGGATTTTTTTTCAGCACGAAGCTCCCAGATTCCTTTTAAATTCCAGTTATTTCCACTATCATCACCACTACATGTCCTTCAACCTTCTTCCATATTCAGTATATGAAATAATATAATTTATGAAACCAAAAATGTACCACACATCTAATTCTGCTTTAGCTTTTTGATAAGGATGTGTTAGAAAGAGACAGAGAGACACAGGGGAGTGGGGGGAGAAGCAGGGACAAAAGGACGAGGGGGAAAGGAAGGGAGATAAAGAATTATAAAATATGGGTGGCACAACAAAATTAAACATTTTGAAATGTTTACTGCTCGCTGTCGGGGTATCAAAACTGTATCTGCATACACATCTTTCTTTCCATTAAAAAAAATTTATTACCCTGGTTCCTCTAAAAACATCTTAAAATCATATTATCTCTTACCAGTGCCAATACATTTAGAAATTCTCTTGTGTCAAAATGTAGCAAAGTCCGAACATAGGGGTAGATTTCTTCCTCAGGGGAGGCTTCTGCTGAATGCAGGCGAATCAGAAATTCAAAAACCTTCAAGTTTAAAAAAAAAAAAAGTTGACGATCTTCTCTCCTTACAAAGTATCTTGCTGAAGCAACAACTGCCAGTTGGACAAAATAAAGGCAGGTGGAATTTAGTTTAAATTGCCACCATGTTGTAACTTCTCTAACCTGATTCCGCTATCATTACTGGCTGTAGTGATGGTGGGTAGGTTCTCTCCTACCATAGCAGATAGCTCCTGACTCACGTGTAACCTTCAATTACAGTTCATCTATAGTACATATTAACAAGAGGTGTGGATCATAAAACAAGAGGTGTGGATCATAATATAGTACATATTAACAAGAGGTGTAGAAATAGCACCAACCTGGTTTTTAACCAAGGGAACAAGATCTTCAGGGATGTCACCAAGGGGATAGGCTCGGCCTGCTAGACAACAGCTAGAAGAAAAGGAGAACAGACTTGGTGACTTGTAATGGGCTAACTTCCAGGTAACACATTGTTTCTCAAACCCAAGATACTCATTTGGTGTTTAAGCACACTCAGCTTTTGTCACATCAAGTTCAAACTTGATCAAGATGAGAGCCAGTTCAGAAAATGGGAGCAACAGTGATGGTGGTGAAATAAACACATCCCGTGACAGAGTAAGCACTTTCATTTCTTCTTATTTTTCCTAAAAGAAACCTACGCCACGCTAAGTGGACAGGAAGGAATGAGAACAGACTATCTGAAAGTCTCATACTCAGCACCAGAAAAACACCTAATGGCACCATTACGCTATGTTTTACCAGTGAAAAGCCTAATGTTCTCACAAACTTCAGAACAGTGATTAAAGACAGGGAACAAGCTAGTCTAACAAAGGTCTGGAAAATGTCTGCAACAGAACAAGTCTTCAGGGAGAGGAGAAACTGATGAGAAATTAACTATACAGTTCTACCTCCAAATCAGACCTTCCTTATGGCTAATGCTTTATGGTTTATGCCTTGCGGGTTCAACTATAAAGATGTCTTCTGAATATGTCCTCATTCTGGGGGGAAAGGCACAAATTTTAAACTTCTTTGAACTAGCCATCAATTTTGAATGTTGGATTAGAGACAGCATATTCTAAGAAATTTAAAGTACAGACAATAAAGTACTGGGGAGATGCTGCATATGTTCTTCTAAAGAATCGATGTAACAAGTGTGAAACAGGTCTCAAAGTTAACTCTGGCACTAGATAGGAGCTAAAATGATGCTTTGGCAGGTTCTGCCACCTTCCGCCCTGCCAGCCTGACAGCCAGCTATCTGTCCAAAAGTTCTATTGGGACATAATTCTGAGCCTCCATAGTTTGTGGAAAGAATTCTGTTTGAGGAGTAAGGAGAGGAGATAAACATTTCACAGCTTAACCTCTGTCACTAACTTTTTCATGACCTAAACACATCTCTTGCCCTTTTATAAAAAAGAGAGAGAACACATATTCCACAGAGTTTCCAGTGCTAAAAATAAAATACTCTACCACCAGGCTTTCTCAACCTCAGCCTTATTGATACTTTGACAGAGATAATTCTTCGTTGTATGGACTACCTTATGCACTCGGCAACATCGCTGGCCACCACCCATTAGATGCCAGCAGCATATCTCTCCCAGCCCCAAATGTGACAAGCAAAAATGTCTCTAGACATTACCAAAGATCGGGGCGGGGGGGGGGGGGGGAGCAGGGAGGGTGTACCAATGGGGGACAAAATCACCCATGGTTGAAAACCACTACTGTACAAGCAATGAAACATGAAAAGCACTATACACATAGGACATGACAGTACCTCTAAGAATACGGGGCGGGGGGGGGGGGGGGGGATTATAGAAAAAGTACACGTAGATAAATTAAAAAAAAATCTCTTACCTAATATATACAAGCAGCTTGTTGCCCATAACAACTTGCTCATCTAAAACAGAAAAAGTATCTTCAGCAATTCTCTCAAAACCTTTTCAGAAATAAAATCTTTATGTGGAAACAAAAAATAAAACTTGGCATTTGAGTTAAGTATCTTCCTAAAGAATACATAGAGAAAAAACCACCTTAATTCTTGTTTTTAGAATTTCCATTAGATTCTTTTCACAGACAAAAAAAACCAATGAGTCAATGAAGCATACAGAAGAAGGAATACATCTGAGGGTAGAGAACCATATATTGTTGGCTTAACCAATAGTTTGAGACCAGGGTAAAGTGTAGAGCAGGCAGTTAGTTGATGAGTTAAAGGTCATGACCAATTAAGTAATATTAAGGACTAATAATGTCTTCTCATCTGTAATATGGACTCTTACCACCCACTGTGCTCTAGGGTTGTGAAGGCCACTGTTCACAAATGTTTAAAATAAGAGACTTAGATTAAATGATCTTTAGGACCCTTTTTATTCTAAGTTACATCTAAAAAGTAAGATTCTGTCACATGATAATATAAGTCTATCTCTTGGTTAAAAGAAATCAGAAATATAATTATATCAGGTGTAGGCAAAGGGGTCAAGGGCAACAAGACAATAAAGTAAGAGCCTCAAGAGTGGGTGAAGTGACCAGTAATTCTTGGTGTGCAGATTATAGGAATTTGCGATTGGTTATAATAAGCTGAAATTTCTACTTTTGGTATATGAATAGTGAGCATAATGTAAGCAAGTGTACATCTCTTAATCAGTAATCCTTTCTAAATACAATAATGCCTTGCATTGTGAGTAACTTGTTCTGTGAGTGTTCCATGAGACAAGCAAACATTTCTAATAAATTTTAACTTGATAAACGAGTGATGTCTTGCAATATGAGTAGTACAAGATGCTGAATGTCACATGATCACAACTGACCCAGTGGTTCTTCTCTCTTTCACTTGCAGGATTGTGGGTGATCATCTACCATTGCTCAGATGCTCGGTCTCAGGCCACGGTGTTTGGCAGTAATCTGTGATTTTTCAGAACGGTGGAAGGTGCCCACAACTGGCACTAGTGTATTTTTTGTCACTTCAAAGCACCTATGGACAGTTCCTTGTTTTTCCATACAATAGCTTAGCAATGCTTTGCTTTATTCTAGATTAGGCTGCCTCCAGATATAGACCCTTTCCTCTGCTGCCAGCTACATTAAATATAGTATATGCCAAGAGTTTATTAATACTGTACTGTAGCCAACATCCATGCGAGCATATACAATGGCCTGCATGCAGAAAAAGGCTGAAAAGAAAGGCAGTAAGAAGGAGATGATTACAATGGAAGTTAAGAAGGAAATCATCGAGCAAGTATGAATGAGGTATGCAAGTGGCCGATATTGCAAGATTTTATAAGAAGTCTGTGTCTGCATCTCACCTGCAGAGAAGGAGGAGAAAAAGGCAGAGAAATCCCTCACTTCAAATGAGATTAGGGAGATGTATAAAATGTGGGAGAAGTGCAAAATTTTGTAGAAAAGCACTACCCAAATAAGGCTGTAGCAGTGAGAGCAATGAATCTATTTAACAACAATGCAATGTCACATTTCCACAAAATTCTCAAAAGGAGGCAAAAGAAAGCGTCACTGGATAGGCTCCTTGTTAAAGTTGCACAAAACAAAAAAGATTCCATTGAGGCAATAAACAGCAGTGATTCCATCAGTGATAGTGAAAGTCGTCCTGCACAATAACCCTCCTCTCTCATCTCCCTCACAGCAGCCATGAAGGTTTTCAAAGGTAAGTGCAGTTTAAATTATTTTCCTTTCTATATTGTATTTTCTTTATTATTTTGTATTATATTACAGTATTATAATCATTTTTATATGAGTATTTTTGGGTTGTGGTACGAATCATCTGAGTTTCCACTATTTCTTCTGAGGAAATTCACTTTGGTATATAAGTATGTTTCCAGAACAAATTATGCTCGCAAACCAAGGTTTTACTGTACTCCAGATCTGTGTTGTCATAAGTGCAAATAAACTTGAATTGCTTGAAATTATGAGTAACTATAATATGCTTCAATCCCAATTTTTTTAATTAATAAATTTCATTTTTTAGAGACGTTTCACTAGGTTCACAGCAAAAATGAGAGAAAGGTATAGATATTCCCCATATATCCCCTATCCCCACACCATACAATCTCCCCCACTATCAACATCTGCTCCAGAGTAATATATTTCTTATAATCAATGAATCTACAGTGACACATCATCACATGAAGTCCATAGTTTACTTTAGGGTTCACTCTTAATGTTGTGTACACTATGTTTGGGTTTTGGCAAATTTATGCTGACATATGAACACCATTACACTATTGTCAGTTGTACAGAATAGTTTCACTTTTGTAAATCCTCTGTGCTCAGCCTATTCATCTCTCCCTTTTCATCAACCCCTATCTCACAGTTTGTGAGTTCAAACACCATGTCGGGCTCTGAGCCAACAGCACGGAGCCTGCTTGGTATTTTTCTCTCCCTCTCTCTCTGCCCCTCTGAGGCTTGCTATCTCTTTCAAATAAATAAATAAAAAAATAGATAGATAGATAGATAGATAGATAAATAAATAATAAAAAAAAGGGGGACATCACACTAATGAATGAATGGGTTAACCAGGGAATTGAAGAAGAAATTAAAAAATACATGGAGGCAAATGAAAATGAAAACAAAACAGTCCAAAACTTTTGGGATGCAGCAAAGACAGTCCTAAGAGGGAAGTATACTGCAATTCAGACCTATCTCAAGAAGCAAGAAAGGACCCAAATATACAACCTAACCTTACACCTAAGGGAGCTAGAAAAGGAACAGCAAATAGAGTCCTAAAACCAGCAGAAGAAGGGAAATAATAAAGAGCAGAACAGAAATAAATGATAAAAAAAAAAACCCATAGATCAATGAAACTAAGAGCTAGTTCTTTGAAAGAATTAACAAAATTGATAAACCCCTAGTCAGACTTATCAGAAAGAAAAAAGACCCAAATATATAAAATCACAAATGAAAAAGGAGTGATCACAACCAACACCACAGAAACACAAACAATTATAAAAGAATACTATGAAAAAAATTATATGCCAATGAACTGGGCAATCTGGAAGAAATGGACAAATTCCCAGAAACTCACATACCACAAAAACTGAAAGAGGAAGAAATAGAAAATTTGAACAGACCCATAACAGCAAACAAATTGTATGAATAATCAAAAATCTTCCAGGGCACCTGGGTGGCTCAGTTGGTTGAGCGTCCAACTTTGGCTCAGGTTATGATCTCATGGTTTGTGAGTTCGAGCCCTGCGTCAGGCTCTGTGCTGCCAGCTCAGGGCCTGGAGCCTGCTTCAAATTCTGTGTCTCCTTCTCTCTTTGCTCCTCCCCTGCTCGCACTCTGTGAGTGAATAAAGATTTAAAAAGAAAAAAAAAATCTCCCAATAAACAAGAGTCCTGGGCCAGATGCCTTCCCAGGGGAATTCTACCAGACATTTAAAGAAGAGTTAATACCTATTCTTCTCAATCTGTTCCCAAAAAATGGAAATGGAAGGAAAACTTCCAAACTCATTCTATGAAGCCAGCATTACCTTGATTCTAAAACCAAAGACCCCACTAAAAAGGACAACCACAAGGCCAATATCCCTGATGAACATGAATGCAAAAATTCTCAATAAAATACTAGCAAATTGAACTCAACAGTACATTAGAAGAACTACTCACCATGATCAAGTGGGATTTATTCCTGGGCTGTGGGGCTGGTTCAATATTTGCAAATCAACGTGATACACCACATTAATAAAAGAAAGGATAAGAACCATATGATCTTGTCAATAGATGCAGAAAAGCATTTGACAAAATACAGCATCCTTTCTTGATAAAAACCCTCAACAAAGTAAGAAGAGATGGAATATACCTCACATCACAAAAGCCATATACCAAATACCCACGGCTAGTATCTTCCTCAATGGGGAAAAACTGAGAGCTTTCCGCCTGAGATCAGGAACGTGACAGGGATGTCCACTCTCACTTCTGTTGTTTAACATAGTATTGGAAGTCTTAGCCTCAGCACTCAGACAACACAAAGGAATAAAGGCATCCAAATCAGCAAGGAGGAAGTCAAACTTTCACTCTTCGCAGGTGACATGATACTCTACATGAAAAACCCAAAAGATTCCACCAAAAAACTTCTAGAACTGATCCATGAATTCAACAAAATTACAGGATATAAAATCAATGCACAGAAATCAGTTGCATTCCTATACACCAATAATGAAGCAACAGAAAGAGAAATCAAGGAATCGATCCCATTTGCAAGTGCACCAAAAACAATAAGATACTTAGCAATAAACCTACTAAAGAGGTAAAAGATCTATACTCTGAAAACTATAGAACACTTCTGAAAGAAATTGAAGAGG
The DNA here is from genome assembly GCF_018350195.1 of Panthera tigris. Lineage (NCBI taxonomy): Eukaryota > Metazoa > Chordata > Mammalia > Carnivora > Felidae > Panthera > Panthera tigris. The sequence continues at coordinate 81,690,741 of NC_056668.1, forward strand.
ACACAAAGAAATGGAAAAGCATTCCATGCTTATGGATTGGAAGAACAAACATTGTTAAAAGCCGATACTACCCAAAGTAATCTATAAATGTAATGTAATCCCTATCAAAACACCACCAGCATTTTTTGCAGAGCTAGAATGAACAATCATTGAGTTTGTACGGAATCACAAAAGACCCCAAATAGCCAAAGCAATCCAGAAAAAGAAAAAACTGGAGGTACCACAATTCCAGATTTCAAGCTGTATTACAAAGCTGTAGTCATCAAGACAGTATAGTACTGGCACAAAAACAGACACATAGATCACAGGAAAAGAATAGAGAACCCAGAAATGGATGCACAACTGTATGGTCAACAAAACCTTGACAAAGCAGGAAAGAATATCCAATGTAAAAAAGACAGTCTCTTCAACAAATGGTGCTGGGAAAACTGGATGGTGACATGCAGAAGAATGAAACTGGACCACTCTCTTACACCATACACAAAAATAAATTCAAAATGGATGAAAGATCTAAATATGAGACAGGAAACCATCAAAAACCTAGAGGAGAAAATAGACAGCAACCTCTCTGACCTCAGCCAGAGCAATTTACTAGACACATCACCGAAGGCAAGAGAAACAAAAGTAAACATGAACCACTGGAACCTCATCAAGATAAAAAGCTTCTGCACTGCAAGGCAGCTTATGGAATGGGAGAAGATATCTGCAAATGATGTATCTGATAAAGGGTTAGCATCCAAAATATATACAGAACTTAGCAAACTCAACACCCAAAAAACAAATAACCCAGTGAAGAAATGGGCAAAAGACATGAACATACACTTTTCCGAAGAAGACATCCAGATGACCAACCAACACATGAAAAGATAAGATACCACCTCACACCTGCCAGAATGGCTAAAATTAATAACACAAGAAACAACAGGTGTTGGTAAGGATATGGACAAAGCAGAACCCTCTTGCACTGCTGATGGGAATGCAAACTGGTGCAGCCACTCTGGAGAAGAGTATGGAGGTTCCTGAAAAAACTAAAAATAGAACTACCCTACGGTTCAGCAATTGCCCTACTAGGTATTCACCCAAAGGATAAAAAAAATACAGATTCACAGGGGACAAGCACCCCGATTTTTATAGCAGCATTATCAACAATAGTCAAACTATGGAAAAGAGCCCCAGAGTCCATCAACTGATGAATGGATAAAGATGATGTGGGGTGTGTGTGTGTATGCATGCATGTGTGATGGAATATTATTCAGCCATCAAAAAGAATGAAAACTATGGAAAAGAGCCCCAAGTCCATCAACTGATGAATGGATAAAGATGATGTGGGGTGTGTGTGTGTGTGCATGTATTCATGCGTGTGTGATGGAATATTATTCAGCCATCAAAAAGAATGAAATCTTGCCATTTGCAATGACGTGGATGGAACCAGAATGTATTATGCTAAGTGAAATAAGTCAATAAGAGAAACAAATATGATTTCACTCACATCTGGAATTTAAGAAACAAAAACAGATGAACATATGGGAAGAGGGGGGAACAACATATGGGGGAGGGGAAACAAAATGAGACAAGCCACAAGAGACTCTTAATGATAGAGAACAAACAGGGTTTATGGAGGGAGGTGGGTGGAAGATGGGCTAGATGGGTCATGGGTATTGAGGAGGGCACCTGTGATGAGCACTGGGTATTGTATATAAGTGATGATTCACTGAATTCTACTCCTCAAACCAATATTGTACTGTATGTTAACTAAAATTTAACTTAAAAATAAAATAAAATGTTTCTTATACACAGCTTTTAGTTGAGTCTTATTTTTTGATCCATTCTAATAATCCCTTTCTTTTAATTGGTGTATTTAGACTATCGACATTTTAAATGATTATTGGATCAATGCCTACCATATTTTACCGTTTTCTATTTCTTGTCCTTACTCTTTATTCCTGTTTTGTCTTCAACACTTTTTCTGCCTTTTGAAGTTTTAACTGAGCATTTTATATAATTCTGTTTTTTCATTTTCCTAGTATATCAATTATACATCCTTTTTTAAGTTGTTGCTTTCAAGTTTGCAACATAAATCTACTAATGATTTACAATCCAAATCTACTTCCACGTAACACTATACCGCTTCACAGGTACTAGAAGTATCTTACACTAACAAAATACTCTTAATTCTTCTCTCCTGTTCCTGTGTCCTTGCTCCCATTCATTTATACATAAACATAAAACACACAAGCATCCGTACACACATAATCAAATACATTGTTATTATTATCTTGAACTATTACCTGACAGGTCAATTAAGAATAAGAAAAACAGAGTTCTTCTTGAGCCAAGCTGTTTGAATCTTGTTGCTTGGTGGTGTGGTCTATATATGCTGTGTTTGGAAGGAAGCAGGGGAGTGGGTTCCTGACCTCAGCTGGCCTCGGGGTAGAGGACACCACTCCAATTACACCTCAGGACTGCAGTCCAGGCCTCAACATTGCAACATCCCTAGACTCCATGACCAGAAGACGCCATTTGCAGAGGCTCATGGCAGAGCAGCTTGTAAAAGTCGGGGTACATCCTGAGAAAACTGGGCAGTATGTTTCTGGAAACTACTGTTGGAGCTAAGCTCTTGGTTTCTCTGCTGGACCACATATTTCTGGGGGGTACACTCAGTCCCCTAGATGTTGGCTGACATGCCACTGTCTTTGAAAAGACTGTGCATCACTGAGGCAGCCCCCTTTTCCCAGTAAAAAGTCTGGAGTCCTCAGCAGTGGCTGGTTAGAGGGGAATCAGGTTGCACTTTCTCTACTCCTCATAGTTTCCCTGCTTGTCAACTGAGTTTCCTTCTGAGGAAAATCATTTCCCTCACAAAGCCCAGGTCTCTGCAGACCAATTAGCAGGGGGCACTAACAGCCATGCATGTCTGTCCTGGCAAAGGCCAATGTTTTTTGAAGAGAGCTCAAACTCCCTCCCCAGCCCATGTCTAGTGAACACCAGAGCAGGGAAAGAATCAAGTCCATTCCCTGTCCTCTTCTCCTCTGTGAACTGAATTTCAGAAATTTTTTTCAACACGCAACACAAAGCGTCCAGATCGATAAAACAATAAGGAGGGGAAATGTGTTTTGTTTTGTTTTATTTTTTCCTGGAAATTGTGCTTCAAATTTTGCTGTACCATAGAGCCCAGAAAGACATGTGTTCTCATTTGCCTGCCTGACTCCATGGTGGCGTCGCTTTTATGTTCCATTCGTGGCATTCGAGTTGCTCTCCTTTACAGCCCTGTTTCTCAAGTTCTGTTCAAGTTAAACTCGTGTAAAACTCTCCATGGTGCTGGGAGCAGCATGTGTGTTGCTGCTGCATAAGAATCTGTACTTGGATGCCGATCTAGAGACCTGATGGAATTGACAGTTGTGTACCCGTAATCATTAGTGGCAATGATGGCATTCTGGAAAGCAATTCTTATACAGTAAGTTCTACAATTCTTTGGAAAAAAGAATAAGAAAAATAAAAGTTTTTGTTTTACCTTCACTTATTCTGATGTTCTTTCTTGAATCTGAGTTTCTTATCTATATTATTTTCTTTCTCTCTAAAGATTTTCTATTAGTATTTCTTGTAAGACAGGTCTATTGGCAACAAATTCCCTCAATTTTTGTTTGTCTAAGAAAGTTTATTTCCCCTTCACTTTTGAAGGATAATTTTACAAAGGATACAAAATTCTATGTTGATGGGCTTTTCTCTCAACATTTTACGTATTTGTTCCCAACACTTTAAATATTTACTCCACTCTCTTCTTTCCTGCTTGGTTTCTAAGAAGTTGGATGTCATTCTCATTTTTGCTCCTTGTAAGTAAGGTTCTTTTTCCCTGTGGACTCTTTCAGAATCTCTAGCTTTAATTTCTGCAATTTAAATATAATAGCCTAGGTTTGGGGTTTTTTGTTGTTTGTCCTGCTTGGTGTTCTCCTATCTTCCTGGATCTGTGGTTTGATGTCTGACATACATTTGGGGAAATCCTCAGTAATTACTGCTTCAGATGCTGCTTCTGTTCCTTTCTTTCTTCTCCCTCTGACAGTCCCATTATGTGTAAGTTACACCTTTTGTACTTGTCCCACAGGCCTTAGATGTTCTCTCGTGCTTTTTTCAGTCTTTTTTCCCTTGGCTTTTCAGTTTTTTGTTTTTTTTTTTAACTTTTCTGTTATGTCCCCAACCTCAGAGATTCTTTCCTCAGCTATGTCCAGTCTACTAACGAGCCCATCAAAGGCATTCTTCATTTCTGTGAGCTTTGTGGCATTTTAACTTTACCTAGTCCCATCTCCCTTTCCCCAGCTTTACCAGAGCTCTGAAAACCAAAAGTCTTGTACAAATCAGCAACCTAATGGCCACTTGAGGGGACAAAATAGGTTGGGAGCTTGCCCACACAAAAACTTATTCATATCTAAGGGTGATGGGGGGAAAAGGCAATATAAGGGATACCTGTGGTTAATAAAACTGTATCTCTACTTTATCAGTGTGAATATCCAGTTTTGACATTGTGCTTTTGTTCTGCAAGGTGTTATCACTTGGGGAAATTGGGTAAAGAGAATACATGATCTCTTGTGTTATTTCTTTCAACTGCACGTGACTCTATAATTTCCTCATAAAAAAAGTTTAATTAGAAACAAAACTTGTTCACTAATGTAGCAGCATTACTTAGAACAGCTCCAAATTGTAAGCAACTCAAATGTCCATCATCTGGTGAATAAACAAATGACAGTATATTCAACCCATGAAATACTACTCAGAAGTATAAGTGAACAAAATATTAACACATGCAACAAGATGGATGTATCTCTACAAACAAGTGAAGTAAAAGTGAAGAAATAAAGCTAAGTGAAAGAAATAAAACACCAAAGATCACCTACTGTATGACTCCACTTACGAGAAATGTAGTGACAGAAAGTACATCAGTGATTGCATGGAGGTCAGCCTGGAGGAAAAGCTTGAGTACCACAGGTAGGAGGAAACTTTTAGTGTGAAGGAACTCTAGCTCCTTCTACCGTTTGATTATGGTGGTGATCATATGATTACATACGAGTATCAAAATTCATACTGCACACATAAACTTGAATTTTATGAAATTTAAATATCTTAAAATAGAAAAAGGAGAAAAAAATTAAGACTTAGAAAAGTAATACCTGTTAGTGTTCTTCCTGCATTCAGAGGAGGAGAAATGACTCTGAAAAGTTTCTGCATTAAAATTAAAAATAAAACAATCACCATCATTTTTAAAAAAATTATATTTTCAAAAAACAATCAAGAATCTTATACTATTAATCACCTTTCTCTGAATAAATCAGTTATTTGCTATTGGGATTAAATACAAAAACTTTTAAGGTGGACACAAACTATTATTGAAGAATCACTAGGAAACAACTGTTATCATATTCCTCACTGAAAGAAACCATTTAGTAAATACCAGTTAGGTGAAGGTGTTTGTTGAGTTGTAATTTCTGATATAAATATCCTTAGGTTCCTCAAAATGATTAAAAAAAAAAAAAAGTGCAGGGATTAATAGCCCACCAAAATGGCAATGAAGATTATTTTAAACTGAAAACATCTGAACAGCAGACACAAAAGGAAACATTATCTAAATTTAAACACAGCCTCTGAAAACACAGTAAGATTAATGATAAAACTACACTGGCCTTCCTCAGAGGGAGTTTCCTGTTTGGGAGAGGACAGGCCCTTAGAACTGGGAACTGCAAATCAAACTGTTCATTAGCCAAAAAAAACCAATCCTTATTTTCCTAGGAAGGCCCTAAATCCCTCCCTCCCCGCTAACCAACATTTTGTTAAACAGGTGTATAAACCTTTAGTTCCGGCCAGTCAGTAAAGTCCTCATTACTAAGTGCTCCCAGTACTTGTGTGAATAAACCTTTCCTTTTCTCCTGTTAATCTGTCTTTTGTCAGCTAATCTGCAGCCCTCCTCCCCCCACTGAGACCTAAATTCCTAGAGGAAGTGCTTTCCCTCCCAACACAAGGCACTACTTTTACCTCAGAAGCAGCCACAGCTAGAACTAAGGAAAGATTTCAGAGACCCTGGTAGTCATCTCAAATATGATGACAGTCATTCCAGAAAATCTAGAAATTCTCAAGAGGCAGGAGACCTTTTAATTTAGACCTCTTTAAGTACTAAAATAATTAAACTTCAAATAATGACAAGTGATTTCCTTGTGAGCAGAAAGTTACAAAGACGGAATCACAGAACACACCTACCTAACCTCCCATTGCTAAACTCTCCAAATGACTATTTAATAACAAATACCAAGCTATTTCTGAAAACCATTAAACTTGAAAACCTCTCTTAACACAAAACAAGGCAACCTTAATAGCCCACAGCCCATCTGAGATGTGTAGATATAAATGCAAACCAGATTTTGAGGATTAAAACACACATATACAAAACTAAAATTTAAAATGCAACAATAACAAAAACCCAGCAATCATTTTTATCACTATAGAATATATCAAATTAGAATCTGTTTCTAAGGATTATTTTGAGAGAAGGCAGAATTGTAGAGGCCGCTTTTAGAGAATGGGGTTGGGCAATGGAAACCTGATCAAGGTAAAAGGGCCCACGGCAACCAAGACCAAGGAGCTGAAAGCAAACAGGCAATTCAAATAGGTTCATTGAGCAACCCACCTCAAAACAGCTACAGTCCCTAACTGACCAGTTATAACCACGCACAGTTCCTAAGATTACCAAAGAAGAGAAAATTCCATTTTTCCCATATTCCCTGACTTCACCCTGTAACTGTGGCTGCTCACCACTGCCTTTGCTGTCTCTCCTTTGCTGTCCTGCCTGCCTTCCACACTTTTGCGGTGTATTCAGTAAACTTTTATCTCTCTTTCTGCCTTGGGTGAATTCTTTCATCACATGTGATCAGAGCACCCCACATTTGCAACTGGGATGTCCAACATTTGGTGGCCCAAATGAGACCCTCTGATGGCCTGGAGCTCTCCCCGGATTCTCTGGGAATTTCTCGGGGCTTTCCCTCCACGGACCATCCAATTGGAGCATCCCACAGAAACTGCATTAATTCTTCCTAACTGTGGTTTAAGAGTGAGACAAAACATTTTTTGCATGTAGGGAGGTCCTGGATCTCACTGAGGAGCCAGCTGACAGTTCTTTCCAGGGAAGTACTGGACTTCGAAGGAAAGCAGCTGAGAGGTGTTCAAGTGTAAAAAATCCTTACTAGACACACAGACAATCAGGGTCAAAACCAGGGGAAGAGGGTTGTGGCACATTTTGGAAACTGACCAAGAGAAGAGAGGGACAACCAAAACTGGAGGAGTTTTGAATTAGAGTAATATTCACCTACCTACGAAGCTAAGGGTGTTTTAAGAAAGCATGAAATATCACAAGACAACTGCTGAATTAGCAATACCAAAGACAGTTTTGGATAGCCATTAAATATGCAAAAAAAAAAAAAAAAGGTTGACTGGATGCCTTCCACAGATGCCTGGCTCTTCTAAGCCAGGTAATTAGTCATTGTAATAAAACAATGGGCTGCAGGGTGCTACCTATATCCACAATCCATTATCTACAATTCTGTCCTCAATTTAAGGCAAATAACAAAGTGGATACGGCATTTGGTTCTTTTTAAAATAAGACCAAATGCTTTTTAGTGATTAGGAGAATAAATTATAATGCATGCTGTAAGTGCTAAACTGGAAAAAGCAACAAATTAGCAATTAACAAATAAAGATCTTCCACCATTATCAGGACCTTCCCCAGCACAATAGATCTACAAATAATATTTCTTAATAGTACATTTACTACACACAGTCAGTATATGAATATTTTATACCTTTTGGAAAACTTACTATAATATCAAAAATTCTTAAACAAACAAACCAACTTAGTCTAACAGGCAGGCATTACTTGTATCTATTGCTCCCTGGGATTTAAATACCTATTTATGCAGACAAAAAAGAAAGCAATGGCAAAAGGTATGAAATTCAAGGTCACCTAACGCCCCAAGCTAAAATGGGTGCAAGTCTAATAATATATCTACAAGAAATTAAACAATGATTGGATGAAAACAGGATCTATTCAAAGTAAATGAATAGGAAAAAAGCCATTCATAGGCAAATGTGTGTCCAAGTTAGGAAATATCTTACCTCCATTGGACTAATAAATTCATTCATGCCTCTGTTGTAAACATAGATCATAGCATCATACAGACGATTTTCCCAACACATGAGAACTACCTGTAAAAAGAAGAGTTGTCTCACCAATTATTTTCCTTAAAGCTTTAACAATGGAGAAGATCTTAAATACTCTTCCCTAATCTATCTTAGTCCTTCTCTGAAAAAAACTGAAGTAGAGTTGACCCTTGAACAATGTGGAGGTTAGGGGCGCTAACCCCTCCTCACCCCCACACAAAAACCCATATATAACTTTTGACTCCCCCACAACTCAACTACGAATAGCCTACAGTTGACCAGAAGCCTTATTGATAACATAGTCAAGTAACACCTATTTCATATGTTATGTGTGTTATATTCTGTATTCTTACAATAAAGATAGAGAAAATATGTTATTAATAAAATTATAAAGAGAAGGAGATACATTTACAGTACTGTGCTTGCATTTATTGAAAAAATTCCACATATAAATATACCTGTGTAGTTCAAAATCCTGTTGTTCAAGGATCAACAGTACTCAAACACAGTGTCAGGGTAACAGCTGTTGTAGGTTCAATACTACTTTTAATTGTACAATGGCTACTTTCAAACATCCCCAATGTCTATTTTTCTCTCCATCCTCCCCCTTTCCATACTCATTTTGCCCTTGATCAATAGCTCTACAAATTATTTACTGAACACTTATATTCATTCAGGCCCACTCCTAGGCATCAGAGATAAAGTGATAGATCAGACAAATCTCAACTTAGTCTTACAGAACTACTGTTCATCTTGGACACTTAACAAAAGAAGGGAGGGGCAGAAAATGATATGTGAGTTACACCTGGGGAAGTTACTCAATTACACAAATAATTCATTTACAAATGTGATGGGTTACAAAGCAATCTGACATGCTCTAGAGTATTCAGAAGGTCATCCCTGAGGAAGCAATATTTAACTTAGGACCTAAAGGATGCATATAATGAGAGGCAAAAGCAGAGATGAACTCTAGGGACTATGTGGGCTGAAGCAGTAAGGATGAAGGTCTACGGAAGAAAGAAGCTTGAAGTGTTTAAGGATGGAGAGAACTGATCTGTGAAAATATTCAGAAGAGGAACAGTGGTGACCTGCAGTGTACAGTACTTTATATTCTGTTTCTATGAGAGTTACACTACTGACGGACAAGGGAAGAGGGCTGTTAGAAGAGCAGAGGTTGGCAAAGGAGAATGATAAGGACCAACCAGAGAATTAAGAGGAAAAACAGAGGTGAGGTGTCATGGGAGAGTCTTGAGACTGAGGCAGATTCTGGGACCTCTTCTGTTCTCTCACTAACCACCCTATGAGCCAGTGCTGTGATCATACATCTCTGTACTGATGATTAACACATTTACGGCTTTAGCCCTACCTCCCCTCTGATCCATATATCCAACCACTTACTTGGTATCTTCACCTGAATATCTAATAGCAATCTCAAAATAAAAACAGAACTCCTGATTTTGTCTCTCAAACTTCGACCTATCCAGTCTTCCAATCTTCTTAGAGGCATCACTACCTGCATTTATCTCAAGCCAAAAAAACTAAGTGTCATCCTTAAATTCTCTCTTTCCCACACTTCCACACTCTTGCATCCAATTCATTAGCAAATCAATTCTACTGCCATAACATATCCAAAATCAGGCCATCTGTCTCCATCTCATTGCAACCATCTCTGGTCAAGACCACCTCCTGAACCAGTGTCTAATTAATCTTACTTCTGATCTTGACTCCCACCTTCATTCTGTTATACCTAAGTAAACCAGAGTCATCTTGCTTAAAACCGTTTAATGATTTCCCAGAGCACTCAGAATAAAATGGAAAAATCTGGACCTTGCCCTGAAAGGACTACCTCTCTGTTTCAACCAAGCTCCAAGTCTATTTGCCTTTTATCTGTAACTTCAACATCGAGGCTTTTTTTTTTTTTTTTTTTTTTTTTTTTTTTTGCATTAGCTGTTGCTTTTGCCTGGAACAATCTTCTCCAAGATCTCTGCATTGCTGATTCCTTCTTGTCAGATTCCAGACTCAATGTTACTTCCTTAGGGAGATTTTCTACAGTTAACCAATCTATAAGGTAGCCTCACATCCTCTACCATATTGACTGACTTTTAACATAACACTTATTTTTTTATACTTCTGGTTTATCTGTTTGTTGTCAAACTTTTTGGCTAAAATGTAAGCCTCTGAGAGGATAAGCATTGTCCGCTAGGGTCACTGAAGCATCCTCAGAGCCTTACACTCAATGCCCCTCAAATTAATAACAAATGAGTAAGTAAAATGTGAAAAATATGACTTGATATAGTGAACACGGAGGGCATAGCTGATCCACTAAAAGCAAGGTTGAAGAGTCATTAGGATGTGGGAAAAATGGAAGTACAACCTAGATGATGCTTTCAAGACATTCGGCTATGACTAGGAAGAGTGACATGGGGCAGTAACCTATGGGGAAGAAGGAAAGAAGGCTTGATATGAAGAGAAGGGAAACTGAAGAGATTTTTTTAAATTGTTATTTTAACATAAAGAACACTAGAGCATATTTATATTTACATAGTGCTGGGGAAAAGCTAAAAATACTGGGAAGACAAGAAATGAGAAATTTCTCTTACACTAGTATGGGTAAATCAAACTAGATTGATAACAGGCTCTCAAATCACTTTAAATATTATCTGACATGAAAACTCTGCCAAATTACCCACACAACAGAAAGGCATACATAAAAGAGTATCTGGCTTTACTTAGCAAACTCACAGCCATTCATAAAGAGCTTCCAGGAAGAAAACAATAACTATTTCTCCAAGCCCTTCATTTCTGTGTGACTTTGCACCTTTTAAAAAAGTACTTTTGGTCAAAGATCTTTAAGTCATCATATTTTAGCTCAACAGGGCTTGCTTACTTATTAGGACCTTGTACCTTTGCAGAAGTGGCATGCTCATTACTAGGACTAATATGCAACTGAACAGTTAAGAGTGAAATGTCTAGGGGCGCCTGGGTGTCTCAGTCAGTTGAGCAGACGACTTCGGCTCAGGTCATGATCTCGTGGTTTGTGAGTTCGAGCCCCGTGTAGGGCTGGGTCCTCACAGCTCAGAGCCTGGAGCCTGCTTCCATTCTGTGTCTCCCTCTCTCTCTGCCCCTCCTCTGCTTGCACTCTGTCTCTCTCAAATATAAATAAACATTAAAAAAAAAAAAAATCGACTGGGGCGCCTGGGTGGCTCAATCGGTTAGGCGTCCGACTTCGGCTCAGGTCATGATCTCTCAGTTCGTGGGTTCGAGCCCCGCATCAGGCTCTGTGCTGACGGCTCAGAGCCTGGAGCCTGCTTCGGATTCTGTGTCTCCCTCTCTCTCTGACCCTCCCCTGCTCATGCTTTGTCTCTCTGTCTCAAAAAAAAAAAAAAAATAGAGTGAAATGTCTAAGGCCAAAATATATAATGCTCCTCAATTTAGGACTGAAAACTTACTGTAGAGACCTCAGATACACTTGGAGGTAGATTATCAAACAATGGGCTGGCTGGTCAAGCTAAGACATCCTGTAATTTGCTTCTTATACTGTGTTCTGCATTTCAAAACTCAATGTATGAAAGTTATGAACACTGGACATATAAAGTACCTTTCTGAAAAATGGCATCATATTCTTAAAAGTAAAAATATTCTATTATTTGCGTGGAAGTACTCATAGTTGAAATTCACTTGTAGGATGAAAAATGTACTAGTGAATAAGCAAACGGATGAAGAAGGATTAGTCAATAAGCATTTATTGAGCAACTACCAAATGTAAACTTTATGCTCAGTGCTTTGGTGGATTTCAAAGAAACAGAAGACTCTTGGCTTGCAGGAGTTCATAACCTAGCTTTCACTAAAGACCAGTCCTAAGAAATATTGACAAAGACAAGTTTAAGAGACATCTTACCAAAAGCGCTCCGTAAACAACTGGGGTTGATAGAAGGCACAGTGAGGCCCAATCAGTCAGGTAAGTATAATCAATAAAGGAATGTTGTTTATTCCATATATTAGTAAATTTTGTATAAACTCACCTGCTGAATATCTAGGCTGGTGATATCCATATGTACAATGAGGGCTTCCACATTTTCCATTAACTTTTTATCTTGGAAATGAACAATCAAGTCTTTCATTACCTGGGGGGTCATCCCCACCAATTTATCACTTAAAATATATGGTTCAAGGCACTCCAAAAACACTCCTTTAGCCACTGAATTCTCACTTAATTTGTCATACATCTGGCTAAATAAAAGATCCCTGTAACAGAGAAAAAAAAAAAACTTTCAGAAGTATTCTGAACATCCATTAAATTCAGTCTGCTAATTATATGTCCTCGTTTTCCTATTTCAACAAAGCTTAACAAAACAAGCTTAACAAAAACAGTAACAACAAGAGTCTCAATCAATTCTCCCAAAACTTTTATAACCAAGAAAAGCAGAATAAGTTAAATTATTTGCCATAAGTCACATAGCCAACATGTGATGGAATCAGAATTCGAACTCAGCCTGCTGACCTAAATTCTGTGTTGAGTCTATTATGGCACACTGCTTCTTAAAGCAATGGTGATATGGCAGTGGGTAATAAAGTAAACATGATAGAGTAGAAAAAATATGAAAAAGGACTATTCCTAGGCGTGCCTGGCTGGCTCGGCAGAGCATGCAACACTTGATCCTGGGGTCATGAGTTTGAGACCCATGTTGGGTGCAGAAATTACTCAAAACAGGACTATTCCTAATTTATCCTTTCCCCTTTCCTGGTATCTAAATATTCCCAGCTCATATACAAAGCCAATATGTTTCCTGATCTAGCTCTTACCCCTTGATTCCCAAAGGGTTTAGGCAGGGATTACTGATAAGAAAGGAAGAAGAAAATATTCTCTATTTTAAAAATATATCTGGAATTTATTTTATTGCAGAAACAAAATTTTTTCATTAATCTAAATGCCACCACACTCAATAATTATACTTTATCTATTTCATATTTCTTCTGCAAGTAGTCCATGAATAATTTTAGAATTATACTCATTGTAGATATAATTCCAAATTCTTTCATGCAACATTATATAATACACATCATTCTATGATGCTACCTACCCTTAAATTTACCATTTTGTCTCACAATGTTTCAACGTGCTGAAATATTAGAATTTACTTAAGTATTCCTGTACTTACTTCCAGTATTTTACTATCATGAATGATGACACAATGAACATCTACATATACACTCTTTCCCATCTGGAGGATTTAATTCCTTAGTCATTCTTCTTTTAGAAATTTATCTTAAATCAAAAGATATGAAAAATCTTGTGGTGGGGCACCTGGGTGGCTCAGTTGGTTAAGCATCTGACTTCGGCTCACGTCACGATCTCACAGTTCGTGAGTTCGAGCCCACGGTGGGCTCTGGGCTGACGGCTCAGAGCCTGGAGCCTGCTTCTGATTCTGTGTCTCCCTCCCTCTCTGCTCCTCCCCCACTCATGTTCTGTCTCTCTCTCCTTCAAAAATAAATAAACACTTAAAAAAATTAAACAAACAAGAAAAATCTTGTGGTATTTGAAATTACTAAATCATCTTCAAAAAGTATCATAGCACCAATTTATACTGCCACCAGCAATGTAGAATTATACACTTTCACCAGACAATTGTGTTTGATTCTACTACCAGATAATTTAATAAGTGTAAATTAAATAATATTGCTGTCTTTAATTCTTTGACGACTGGCAAATTAAATGTTTTCCATGTTCCCATTCATACATTGTATTGCTTTGTTTTCGTTCACCTGGTTCATTCATTTCCTTTTTTTGTTTAATACAAGAACTGTGCTAGTTCTATTTATCTCTTAAGACTATTTTTTACTAAATGTGAAAATAAATGTTTTTAGAAATGTTATTTCTTTACATGTGTGTCATGTCGCTCGTGAAAAGTGGTAGCTGATTCATCTACAAGTGTGGTCTTTCATGACAGTTCCACAAAAAGGCCAAGGAAGATTCTGGAGGCAGTAGGATGGGGCCCTTGCCTCATCTGAAGTCTTGGAAGAGGGCAGATGATAAGAGAACTGGCTACAAATGCACCAGAACGACATACCACTCTTCAGTAAACAGTTCCTGCAATGTCCTGGGAGGGAAATCCATATCCATTTATTGTTTTTTCTCATATCCACAAATGTAATTTTTATAACAGTTTTCCCCTTGCTGCATATTCTTCATGTTGGTTTCATTTTAATCAATAGTCCATCACATTTTTGTGATTACCAATTATTAACCAAGTAAAAGTCACGGAGATTAATAAAACTTTACTGCTACAAAGAGTTACCACGTAACTCTAATGAATATAAAGAAAATGCCATATTTGCTAGCCCTTCCACTCTGTAATGTGTTGTTAAAAACAACATGCTAGGGAAGACAATTATATAGTTTAGTTCAACACCAAAAGCCCTGGAGAGGAAAATTAAACAGTGAAAAATTCAGTAAACAGAGCATAAAAGGTGACAAACAGCAGCATGAATTGCTGGTAAGATTAATGGCAAAACCATATATTTCTTTCTTAACCAGTCAGAGGCTATAAATAAAGAAGCAAGAAAAATAAAACTCAGCAACTCTTATTGCTATCTCTACATTTAAAATAAAAATAAAACAAAATACAAAGACATGTTCTCATCATTTTGGAAGAATATTTATTAGAGCATCAGGGAAGAAGGAAGAAAGAAAAGCACATACCAAAAAAAAAAAAAAAAAAAAAAAAAAAAAGTGTTTAGCTCCTGTGTTTCTTTCTATATTTAGGAATGATACTCCAGCATGCTGACTCTGTTACCTGGAAGTCCTAACTTTAAAACTGTTTTTTATCACTTCAAACTTAGCCACCCTGTAGCCAGTAGAACACAAAATCCATTCTGAATAATAGAGGACCAAAGAGGTTGTCTTTCTAGGTAGCTTCACTTTACATTAATACTCATATTAAAGACATTATTGGGGGTTTACCATTCATAGCTTCAAACTGATTAAGAAAATGGCCAAATTCACTTCATGCATTATCAATTTTGCAATTTAAAAAATGAGAAGAACTCAGCTTTGATTATAAGTACAAACTCGGACTGTCAGAAACAGAGCAAGAACGTCAACCCTTAACACTTGCCAGTCTTTACTACACATCTAGCCAGAGCTAAATAAACAAATCCCCACTACATTTAAGTAGGACTTGAATCCAAAGTTGGTTTGGGCTGCTCTTTTTATTTATAAAAGTAATGACAAAGTTCAAATGAACTTTAAGAAATTATGTTCAAAATGTTCTATTTTCTGATACAAGGATCACGGTCTGTAAAGATTTCCTTTAAAAAGGCATGGCTTGGGGCGCCTGGGTGGCTCAGTCGGTTGAGCGGCCGACTTCGGCTCAGGTCATGATCTCGCGGTCCGTGGGTTCGAGCCCCGCGTCGGGCTCTGTGCGGATAGCTCAGAGCCTGGAGTCTGTTTCGGATTCTGTGTCTCCCTCTCTCTGACCCTCCCCGTTCATGCTCTGTCTCTCTCTGTCTCAAAAATAAATAAACGTTAAAAAAAAAATTTTTTTTTTAATAAATAAATAAATAAAAAGGCATGGCTTACTTCTGGTGATGGTTGTACAACTCTGTGAATATACTAAAACCTACTGAATTGTACACTTTAAAAAGGGCGAATTTTGTGGTATGAATTATATAGTTCAATGTAGCTGTTATAAAATAGAAAAGGTTTTTCCCCTAGCTTTGATGCTTAAAATATTAACATGCAGTTGTCAGGAAAACAGGATCTAAAACATCCAGTTCCTCAACTATGTTTGATAATTAAGATCTTTCTGTTTCTCGAACAATAATACTGATGTTGAACAAGACTAAACACACACCCTGGCTATCAAAAGACCACTTCAGACTCACTTTAGATTTAACAGAAATATTTTTGGTTCAGATTTATATATAATTCAAGTCATTTGAATAATGGCTTCTTTTTGGATATCGGCTTACAGTGACATAAGCTCAAAGTGGTCAAGATCATGTACGTGCAGCAACTGTTTGGTTTTGTCTTACAATGGCTTTATTAAGATACAATTCACATAAGATAGAACCTATTTTTATTATTTTTTTAATGTTTATTTATTTTGAGAGTCTGAGAGACAGAGAGAGAGAGAAG